>NW_028277167.1:29170000-31570000 GCF_051122295.1 Plectrocnemia conspersa | reverse complement strand
ATAAAAGTATTTTTTTTTCAAAACACGTTTAGTGTGATGAGTCGATCGACCCACCATACATACGCTCATAAGATTTTCAATATAGTTAAGGTCAGTGTGAGCTTATTTATACATATTTGAATTTCAAAATTTTGTGACAGTATAGAATTCTTAAGCATCCTGTGTATGTTTGTTAGCAAAATCCATTTTGTCAATTTTTTGCAAAATGGCGACAAGTATTAAAATTCAATCACTTATTACTCAGTAGTGTTCAATTTTGTCAAAAAGGTCTCTATACATGAAATGTTGAGAAGCCTAAAGCTCATCTAAGTAAAATATAAAAAATATATATTTTTGCTTGAAAACAAGCGATGTATCAGTTCGATCGTACCCCCATACTAGCCATTTTGAGACTTTCGGAAGAGTTAACGCTCTTAACTGCTTGGTTTCGAAGATTAAAATTTTAATTTTTAATATCGCATAGAACTAACGTGCAGCCCCTATACGTTATGTTTAAAAAAAATATATAAAAATTTTTTCAAAATGGCGGCTATCGTAAAAATTCAAAGTGTCATAACTTTGCTAAATCAAATCCTACTGAAAAATGTCGTATGCAAAATGTGTTTGGAATTTTATTTTGCATATAAAAGCAATTTTTCATTATTTTTTTTTTAATAAAAACCGAGTCTTACCATATATTGACCGAGACCTCGAACGAGCTTTTATGCGACTCTGCATACAGTTAACGCTCGTATGAAGCTTCTATTTAAGAAATTGACTTGAATTTTTTATACCAAATAGAGCTTTCAACTATACTTACGATACTATACAAAAAAATTAAAAATTAAAAAATAAAAGTATTTTTTTTTCAAAACACGTTTAGTGTGATGAGTCGATCGACCCACCATACATACGCTCATAAGATTTTCAATATAGTTAAGGTCAGTGTGAGCTTATTTATACATATTTGAATTTCAAAATTTTGTGACAGTATAGAATTCTTAAGCATCCTGTGTATGTTTGTTAGCAAAATCCATTTTGTCAATTTTTTGCAAAATGGCGACAAGTATTAAAATTCAATCACTTATTACTCAGTAGTGTTCAATTTTGTCAAAAAGGTCTCTATACATGAAATGTTGAGAAGCCTAAAGCTCATCTAAGTAAAATATAAAAAATATATATTTTTGCTTGAAAACAAGCGATGTATCAGTTCGATCGTACCCCCATACTAGCCATTTTGAGACTTTCGGAAGAGTTAACGCTCTTAACTGCTTGGTTTCGAAGATTAAAATTTTAATTTTTAATATCGCATAGAACTAACGTGCAGCCCCTATACGTTATGTTTAAAAAAAATATATAAAATTTTTTTTCAAAATGGCGGCTATCGTAAAAATTCAAAGTGTCATAACTTTGCTAAATCAAATCCTACTGAAAAATGTCGTATGCAAAAAGTGTTTGGAATTTTATTTTGCATATAAAAGCAATTTTTAATTATTTTTTTTTTAATAAAAACCGAGTCTTACCATATATTGACCGAGACCTCGAACGAGCTTTTATGCGACTCTGCATACAGTTAACGCTCGTATGAAGCTTCTATTTAAGAAATTGACTTGAATTTTTTATACCAAATAGGGCTTTCAACTATACTTACGATACTATACAAAAAAATTAAAAATTAAAAAATAAAAGTATTTTTTTTTCAATACACGTTTAGTGTGATGAGTCGATCGACCCACCATACATACGCTCATAAGATTTTCAATATAGTTAAGGTCAGTGTGAGCTTATTTATACATATTTGAATTTCAAAATTTTGTGACAGTATAGAATTCTTAAGCATCCTGTGTATGTTTGTTAGCAAAATCCATTTTGTCAATTTTTTGCAAAATGGCGACAAGTATTAAAATTCAATCACTTATTACTCAGTAGTGTTCAATTTTGTCAAAAAGGTCTCTATACATGAAATGTTGAGAAGCCTAAAGCTCATCTAAGTAAAATATAAAAAATATATATTTTTGCTTGAAAACAAGCGATGTATCAGTTCGATCGTACCCCCATACTAGCCATTTTGAGACTTTCGGAAGAGTTAACGCTCTTTACTGCTTGGTTTCGAAGATTAAAATTTTAATTTTTAATATCGCATAGAACTAACGTGCAGCCCCTATACGTTATGTTTAAAAAAAATATATAAAATTTTTTTTCAAAATGGCGGCTATCGTAAAAATTCAAAGTGTCATAACTTTGCTAAATCAAATCCTACTGAAAAATGTCGTATGCAAAAAGTGTTTGGAATTTTATTTTGCATATAAAAGCAATTTTTATTATTTTTTTTTTAATAAAAACCGAGTCTTACCATATATTGACCGAGACCTCGAACGAGCTTTTATGCGACTCTGCATACAGTTATTGCTCGTATGAAGCTTTTATTTAAGAAATTGACTTGAATTTTTTATACCAAATAGAGCTTTCAACTATACTTACGATACTATACAAAAAAATTAAAAATTAAAAAATAAAAGTATTTTTTTTTCAAAACACGTTTAGTGTGATGAGTCGATCGACCCACCATACATACGCTCATAAGATTTTCAATATAGTTAAGGTCAGTGTGAGCTTATTTATACATATTTGAATTTCAAAATTTTGTGACAGTATAGAATTCTTAAGCATCCTGTGTATGTTTGTTAGCAAAATCCATTTTGTCAATTTTTTGCAAAATGGCGACAAGTATTAAAATTCAATCACTTATTACTCAGTAGTGTTCAATTTTGTCAAAAAGGTCTCTATACATGAAATGTTGAGAAGCCTAAAGCTCATCTAAGTAAAATATAAAAAATATATATTTTTGCTTGAAAACAAGCGATGTATCAGTTCGATCGTACCCCCATACTAGCCATTTTGAGACTTTCGGAAGAGTTAACGCTCTTTACTGCTTGGTTTCGAAGATTAAAATTTTAATTTTTAATATCGCATAGAACTAACGTGCAGCCCCTATACGTTATGTTTAAAAAAAATATATAAAATTTTTTTTCAAAATGGCGGCTATCGTAAAAATTCAAAGTGTCATAACTTTGCTAAATTAAATCCTACTGAAAAATGTCGTATGCAAAAAGTGTTTGGAATTTTATTTTGCATATAAAAGCAATTTTTATTATTTTTTTTTTAATAAAAACCGAGTCTTACCATATATTGACCGAGACCTCGAACGAGCTTTTATGCGACTCTGCATACAGTTATTGCTCGTATGAAGCTTTTATTTAAGAAATTGACTTGAATTTTTTATACCAAATAGAGCTTTCAACTATACTTACGATACTATACAAAAAAATTAAAAATTAAAAAATAAAAGTATTTTTTTTTCAAAACACGTTTAGTGTGATGAGTCGATCGACCCACCATACATACGCTCATAAGATTTTCAATATAGTTAAGGTCAGTGTGAGCTTATTTATACATATTTGAATTTCAAAATTTTGTGACAGTATAGAATTCTTAAGCATCCTGTGTATGTTTGTTAGCAAAATCCATTTTGTCAATTTTTTGCAAAATGGCGACAAGTATTAAAATTCAATCACTTATTACTCAGTAGTGTTCAATTTTGTCAAAAAGGTCTCTATACATGAAATGTTGAGAAGCCTAAAGCTCATCTAAGTAAAATATAAAAAATATATATTTTTGCTTGAAAACAAGCGATGTATCAGTTCGATCGTACCCCCATACTAGCCATTTTGAGACTTTCGGAAGAGTTAACGCTCTTAACTGCTTGGTTTCGAAGATTAAAATTTTAATTTTTAATATCGCATAGAACTAACGTGCAGCCCCTATACGTTATGTTTAAAAAAAATATATAAAAATTTTTTCAAAATGGCGGCTATCGTAAAAATTCAAAGTGTCATAACTTTGCTAAATCAAATCCTACTGAAAAATGTCGTATGCAAAATGTGTTTGGAATTTTATTTTGCATATAAAAGCAATTTTTCATTATTTTTTTTTTAATAAAAACCGAGTCTTACCATATATTGACCGAGACCTCGAACGAGCTTTTATGCGACTCTGCATACAGTTATTGCTCGTATGAAGCTTCTATTTAAGAAATTGACTTGAATTTTTTATACCAAATAGAGCTTTCAACTATACTTACGATACTATACAAAAAAATTAAAAATTAAAAAATAAAAGTATTTTTTTTTCAAAACACGTTTAGTGTGATGAGTCGATCGACCCACCATACATACGCTCATAAGATTTTCAATATAGTTAAGGTCAGTGTGAGCTTATTTATACATATTTGAATTTCAAAATTTTGTGACAGTATAGAATTCTTAAGCATCCTGTGTATGTTTGTTAGCAAAATCCATTTTGTCAATTTTTTGCAAAATGGCGACAAGTATTAAAATTCAATCACTTATTACTCAGTAGTGTTCAATTTTGTCAAAAAGGTCTCTATACATGAAATGTTGAGAAGCCTAAAGCTCATCTAAGTAAAATATAAAAAATATATATTTTTGCTTGAAAACAAGCGATGTATCAGTTCGATCGTACCCCCATACTAGCCATTTTGAGACTTTCGGAAGAGTTAACGCTCTTAACTGCTTGGTTTCGAAGATTAAAATTTTAATTTTTAATATCGCATAGAACTAACGTGCAGCCCCTATACGTTATGTTTAAAAAAAATATATAAAATTTTTTTTCAAAATGGCGGCTATCGTAAAAATTCAAAGTGTCATAACTTTGCTAAATCAAATCCTACTGAAAAATGTCGTATGCAAAAAGTGTTTGGAATTTTATTTTGCATATAAAAGCAATTTTTAATTATTTTTTTTTTAATAAAAACCGAGTCTTACCATATATTGACCGAGACCTCGAACGAGCTTTTATGCGACTCTGCATACAGTTAACGCTCGTATGAAGCTTCTATTTAAGAAATTGACTTGAATTTTTTATACCAAATAAAACTTTCAACTATACTTACGATACTATACAAAAAAATTAAAAATTAAAAAATAAAAGTATTTTTTTTTCAAAACACGTTTAGTGTGATGAGTCGATCGACCCACCATACATACGCTCATAAGATTTTCAATATAGTTAAGGTCAGTGTGAGCTTATTTATACATATTTGAATTTTACAATTTTGTGACAGTATAGAATTCTTAAGCATCCTGTGTATGTTTGTTAGCAAAATCCATTTTGTCAATTTTTTGCAAAATGGCGACAAGTATTAAAATTCAATCACTTATTACTCAGTAGTGTTCAATTTTGTCAAAAAGGTCTCTATACATGAAATGTTGAGAAGCCTAAAGCTCATCTAAGTAAAATATAAAAAATATATATTTTTGCTTGAAAACAAGCGATGTATCAGTTCGATCGTACCCCCATACTAGCCATTTTGAGACTTTCGGAAGAGTTAACGCTCTTAACTGCTTGGTTTCGAAGATTAAAATTTTAATTTTTAATATCGCATAGAACTAACGTGCAGCCCCTATACGTTATGTTTAAAAAAAATATATAAAATTTTTTTTCAAAATGGCGGCTATCGTAAAAATTCAAAGTGTCATAACTTTGCTAAATCAAATCCTACTGAAAAATGTCGTATGCAAAAAGTGTTTGGAATTTTATTTTGCATATAAAAGCAATTTTTAATTATTTTTTTTTTAATAAAAACCGAGTCTTACCATATATTGACCGAGACCTCGAACGAGCTTTTATGCGACTCTGCATACAGTTAACGCTCGTATGAAGCTTCTATTTAAGAAATTGACTTGAATTTTTTATACCAAATAGAGCTTTCAACTATACTTACGATACTATACAAAAAAATTAAAAATTAAAAAATAAAAGTATTTTTTTTTCAAAACACGTTTAGTGTGATGAGTCGATCGACCCACCATACATACGCTCATAAGATTTTCAATATAGTTAAGGTCAGTGTGAGCTTATTTATACATATTTGAATTTCAAAATTTTGTGACAGTATAGAATTCTTAAGCATCCTGTGTATGTTTGTTAGCAAAATCCATTTTGTCAATTTTTTGCAAAATGGCGACAAGTATTAAAATTCAATCACTTATTACTCAGTAGTGTTCAATTTTGTCAAAAAGGTCTCTATACATGAAATGTTGAGAAGCCTAAAGCTCATCTAAGTAAAATATAAAAAATATATATTTTTGCTTGAAAACAAGCGATGTATCAGTTCGATCGTACCCCCATACTAGCCATTTTGAGACTTTCGGAAGAGTTAACGCTCTTAACTGCTTGGTTTCGAAGATTAAAATTTTAATTTTTAATATCGCATAGAACTAACGTGCAGCCCCTATACGTTATGTTTAAAAAAAATATATAAAATTTTTTTTCAAAATGGCGGCTATCGTAAAAATTCAAAGTGTCATAACTTTGCTAAATCATATCCTACTGAAAAATGTCGTATGCAAAAAGTGTTTGGAATTTTATTTTGCATATAAAAGCAATTTTTAATTATTTTTTTTTTAATAAAAACTGAGTCTTACCATATATTGACCGAGACCTCGAACGAGCTTTTATGCGACTCTGCATACAGTTAACGCTCGTATGAAGCTTCTATTTAAGAAATTGACTTGAATTTTTTATACCAAATAGAGCTTTCAACTATACTTACGATACTATACAAAAAAATTAAAAATTAAAAAATAAAAGTATTTTTTTTTCAAAACACGTTTAGTGTGATGAGTCGATCGACCCACCATACATACGCTCATAAGATTTTCAATATAGTTAAGGTCAGTGTGAGCTTATTTATACATATTTGAATTTCAAAATTTTGTGACAGTATAGAATTCTTAAGCATCCTGTGTATGTTTGTTAGCAAAATCCATTTTGTCAATTTTTTGCAAAATGGCGACAAGTATTAAAATTCAATCACTTATTACTCAGTAGTGTTCAATTTTGTCAAAAAGGTCTCTATACATGAAATGTTGAGAAGCCTAAAGCTCATCTAAGTAAAATATAAAAAATATATATTTTTGCTTGAAAACAAGCGATGTATCAGTTCGATCGTACCCCCATACTAGCCATTTTGAGACTTTCGGAAGAGTTAACGCTCTTAACTGCTTGGTTTCGAAGATTAAAATTTTAATTTTTAATATCGCATAGAACTAACGTGCAGCCCCTATACGTTATGTTTAAAAAAAATATATAAAATTTTTTTTCAAAATGGCGGCTATCGTAAAAATTCAAAGTGTCATAACTTTGCTAAATCAAATCCTACTGAAAAATGTCGTATGCAAAAAGTGTTTGGAATTTTATTTTGCATATAAAAGCAATTTTTAATTATTTTTTTTTTAATAAAAACCGAGTCTTACCATATATTGACCGAGACCTCGAACGAGCTTTTATGCGACTCTGCATACAGTTAACGCTCGTATGAAGCTTCTATTTAAGAAATTGACTTGAATTTTTTATACCAAATAGAGCTTTCAACTATACTTACGATACTATACAAAAAAATTAAAAATTAAAAAATAAAAGTATTTTTTTTTCAAAACACGTTTAGTGTGATGAGTCGATCGACCCACCATACATACGCTCATAAGATTTTCAATATAGTTAAGGTCAGTGTGAGCTTATTTATACATATTTGAATTTCAAAATTTTGTGACAGTATAGAATTCTTAAGCATCCTGTGTATGTTTGTTAGCAAAATCCATTTTGTCAATTTTTTGCAAAATGGCGACAAGTATTAAAATTCAATCACTTATTACTCAGTAGTGTTCAATTTTGTCAAAAAGGTCTCTATACATGAAATGTTGAGAAGCCTAAAGCTCATCTAAGTAAAATATAAAAAATATATATTTTTGCTTGAAAACAAGCGATGTATCAGTTCGATCGTACCCCCATACTAGCCATTTTGAGACTTTCGGAAGAGTTAACGCTCTTAACTGCTTGGTTTCGAAGATTAAAATTTTAATTTTTAATATCGCATAGAACTAACGTGCAGCCCCTATACGTTATGTTTAAAAAAAATATATAAAATTTTTTTTCAAAATGGCGGCTATCGTAAAAAGTTAAAGTGTCATAACTTTGCTAAATCAAATCCTACTTAAAAATGTCGTATGCAAAAAGTGTTTGGAATTTTATTTTGCATATAAAAGCAATTTTTAATTATTTTTTTTTTAATAAAAACCGAGTCTTACCATATATTGACCGAGACCTCGAACGAGCTTTTATGCGACTCTGCATACAGTTAACGCTCGTATGAAGCTTCTATTTAAGAAATTGACTTGAATTTTTTATACCAAATAGAGCTTTCAACTATACTTACGATACTATACAAAAAATTTTAAAATTAAAAAATAAAAGTATTTTTTTTTCAAAACACGTTTAATGTGATGAGTCGATCGACCCACCATACATACGCTCATAAGATTTTCAATATAGTTAAGGTCAGTGTGAGCTTATTTATACATATTTGAATTTCAAAATTTTGTGACAGTATAGAATTCTTAAGCATCCTGTGTATGTTTGTTAGCAAAATCCATTTTGTCAATTTTTTGCAAAATGGCGACAAGTATTAAAATTCAATCACTTATTACTCAGTAGTGTTCAATTTTGTCAAAAAGGTCTCTATACATGAAATGTTGAGAAGCCTAAAGCTCATCTAAGTAAAATATAAAAAATATATATTTTTGCTTGAAAACAAGCGATGTATCAGTTCGATCGTACCTCCATACTAGCCATTTTGAGACTTTCGGAAGAGTTAACGCTCTTAAATGCTTGGTTTCGAAGATTAAAATTTTAATTTTTAATATCGCATAGAACTAACGTGCAGCCCCTATACGTTATGTTTAAAAAAAATATATAAATTTTTTTTTCAAAATGGCGGCTATCGTAAAAATTCCAAGTGTCATAACTTTGCTAAATCAAATCCTACTGAAAAATGTCGTATGCAAAACGTGTTTGGAATTTTATTTTGCATATAAAAGCAATTTTTAATTATTTTTTTTTTAATAAAAACCGAGTCTTACCATATATTGACCGAGACCTCGAACGAGCTTTTATGCGACTCTGCATACAGTTAACGCTCGTATGAAGCTTCTATTTAAGAAATTGACTTGAATTTTTTATACCAAATAGAGCTTTCAACTATACTTACGATACTATACAAAAAAATTAAAAATTAAAAAATAAAAGTATTTTTTTTTCAAAACACGTTTAGTGTGATGAGTCGATCGACCCACCATACATACGCTCATAAGATTTTCAATATAGTTAAGGTCAGTGTGAGCTTATTTATACATATTTGAATTTCAAAATTTTGTGACAGTATAGAATTCTTAAGCATCCTGTGTATGTTTGTTAGCAAAATCCATTTTGTCAATTTTTTGCAAAATTGCGACAAGTATTAAAATTCAATCACTTATTACTCAGTAGTGTTCAATTTTGTCAAAAAGGTCTCTATACATGAAATGTTGAGAAGCCTAAAGCTCATCTAAGTAAAATATAAAAAATATATATTTTTGCTTGAAAACAAGCGATGTATCAGTTCGATCGTACCCCCATACTAGCCATTTTGAGACTTTCGGAAGAGTTAACGCTCTTAACTGCTTGGTTTCGAAGATTAAAATTTTAATTTTTAATATCGCATAGAACTAACGTGCAGCCCCTATACGTTATGTTTAAAAAAATATATAAAATTTTTTTTCAAAATGGCGGCTATCGTAAAAATTCAAAGTGTCATAACTTTGCTAAATCAAATCCTACTGAAAAATGTCGTATGCAAAAAGTGTTTGGAATTTTATTTTGCATATAAAAGCAATTTTTAATTATTTTTTTTTTTAATAAAAACCGAGTCTTACCATATATTGACCGAGACCTCGAACGAGCTTTTATGCGACTCTGCATACAGTTAACGCTCGTATGAAGCTTCTATTTAAGAAATTGACTTGAATTTTTTATACCAAATAGAGCTTTCAACTATACTTACGATACTATACAAAAAAATTAAAAATTAAAAAATAAAAGTATTTTTTTTTCAAAACACGTTTAGTGTGATGAGTCGATCGACCCACCATACATACGCTCATAAGATTTTCAATATAGTTAAGGTCAGTGTGAGCTTATTTATACATATTTGAATTTCAAAATTTTGTGACAGTATAGAATTCTTAAGCATCCTGTGTATGTTTGTTAGCAAAATCCATTTTGTCAATTTTTTGCAAAATGGCGACAAGTATTAAAATTCAATCACTTATTACTCAGTAGTGTTCAATTTTGTCAAAAAGGTCTCTATACATGAAATGTTGAGAAGCCTAAAGCTCATCTAAGTAAAATATAAAAAATATATATTTTTGCTTGAAAACAAGCGATGTATCAGTTCGATCGTACCCCCATACTAGCCATTTTGAGACTTTCGGAAGAGTTAACGCTCTTAACTGCTTGGTTTCGAAGATTAAAATTTTAATTTTTAATATCGCATAGAACTAACGTGCAGCCCCTATACGTTATGTTTAAAAAAAATATATAAAAATTTTTTTCAAAATGGCGGCTATCGTAAAAATTCAAAGTGTCATAACTTTGCTAAATCAAATCCTACTGAAAAATGTCGTATGCAAAAAGTGTTTGGAATTTTATTTTGCATATAAAAGCAATTTTTAATTATTTTTTTTTTAATAAAAACCTAGTCTTACCATATATTGACCGAGACCTCGAACGAGCTTTTATGCGACTCTGCATACAGTTAACGCTCGTATGAAGCTTCTATTTAAGAAATTGACTTGAATTTTTTATACCAAATAGAGCTTTCAACTATACTTACGATACTGTACAAAAAAATTAAAAATTAAAAAATTAAAGTATTTTTTATTCAAAACACGTTTAGTGTGATGAGTCGATCGACCCACCATACATACGCTCATAAGATTTTCAATATAGTTAAGGTCAGTGTGAGCTTATTTATACATATTTGAATTTCAAAATTTTGTGACAGTATAGAATTCTTAAGCATCCTGTGTATGTTTGTTAGCAAAATCCATTTTGTCAATTTTTTGCAAAATGGCGACAAGTATTAAAATTCAATCACTTATTACTCAGTAGTGTTCAATTTTGTCAAAAAGGTCTCTATACATGAAATGTTGAGAAGCCTAAAGCTCATCTGAGTAAAATATAAAAAATATATATTTTTGCTTGAAAACAAGCGATGTATCAGTTCGATCGTACCCCCATACTAGCCATTTTGAGACTTTCGGAAGAGTTAACGCTCTTAACTGCTTGGTTTCGAAGATTAAAATTTTAATTTTTAATATCGCATAGAACTAACGTGCAGCCCCTATACGTTATGTTTAAAAAAAATATATAAAATTTTTTTTCAAAATGGCGGCTATCGTAAAAATTCAAAGTGTCATAACTTTGCTAAATCAAATCCTACTGAAAAATGTCGTATGCAAAAAGTGTTTGGAATTTTATTTTGCATATAAAAGCAATTTTTAATTATTTTTTTTTTAATAAAAACCGAGTCTTACCATATATTGACCGAGACCTCGAACGAGCTTTTATGCGACTCTGCATACAGTTAACGCTCGTATGAAGCTTCTATTTAAGAAATTGACTTGAATTTTTTATACCAAATAGAGCTTTCAACTATACTTACGATACTATACAAAAAAATTAAAAATTAAAAAATAAAAGTATTTTTTTTTCAAAACACGTTTAGTGTGATGAGTCGATCGACCCACCATACATACGCTCATAAGATTTTCAATATAGTTAAGGTCAGTGTGAGCTTATTTATACATATTTGAATTTCAAAATTTTGTGACAGTATAGAATTCTTAAGCATCCTGTGTATGTTTGTTAGCAAAATCCATTTTGTCAATTTTTTGCAAAATGGCGACAAGTATTAAAATTCAATCACTTATTACTCAGTAGTGTTCAATTTTGTCAAAAAGGTCTCTACACATGAAATGTTGAGAAGCCTAAAGCTCATCTAAGTAAAATATAAAAAATATATATTTTTGCTTGAAAACAAGCGATGTATCAGTTCGATCGTACCCCCATACTAGCCATTTTGAGACTTTCGGAAGAGTTAACGCTCTTAACTGCTTGGTTTCGAAGATTAAAATTTTAATTTTTATTATCGCATAGAACTAACGTGCAGCCCCTATACGTTATGTTTAAAAAAAATATATAAAATTTTTTTTCAAAATGGCGGCTATCGTAAAAATTCAAAGTGTCATAACTTTGCTAAATCAAATCCTACTAAATAATGTCGTATGCAAAAAGTGTTTGGAATTTTATTTTGCATATAAAAGCAATTTTAAATTATTTTTTTTTTAATAAAAACCGAGTCTTACCATATATTGACCGAGACCTCGAACGAGCTTTTATGCGACTCTGCATACAGTTAACGCTCGTATGAAGCTTCTATTTAGGAAATTGACTTGAATTTTTTATACCAAATAGAGCTTTCAACTATACTTACGATACTATACAAAAAAATTAAAAATTAAAAAATAAAAGTATTTTTTTTTCAAAACACGTTTAGTGTGATGAGTCGATCGACCCACCATACATACGCTCATAAGATTTTCAATATAGTTAAGGTCAGTGTGAGCTTATTTATACATATTTTAATTTCAAAATTTTGTGACAGTATAGAATTCTTAAGCATTCTGTGTATGTTTGTTAGCAAAATCCATTTTGTCAATTTTTTGCAAAATGGCGACAAGTATTAAAATTCAATCACTTATTACTCAGTAGTGTTCAATTTTGTCAAAAAGGTCTCTATACATGAAATGTTGAGAAGCCTAAAGCTCATCTAAGTAAAATATAAAAAATATATATTTTTGCTTGAAAACAAGCGATGTATCAGTTCGATCGTACCCCCATACTAGCCATTTTGAGACTTTCGGAAGAGTTAACGCTCTTAACTGCTTGGTTTCGAAGATTAAAATTTTAATTTTTAATATCGCATAGAACTAACGTGCAGCCCCTATACGTTATGTTTAAAAAAAATATATAAATTTTTTTTTCAAAATGGCGGCTATCGTAAAAATTCAAAGTGTCATAACTTTGCTAAATCAAATCCTACTGAAAAATGTCGTATGCAAAAAGTGTTTGGAATTTTATTTTGCATATAAAAGCAATTTTTAATTATTTTTTTTTTAATAAAAACCGAGTCTTACCATATATTGACCGAGACCTCGAACGAGCTTTTATGCGACTCTGCATACAGTTAACGCTCGTATGAAGCTTCTATTTAAGAAATTGACTTGAATTTTTTATACCAAATAGAGCTTTCAACTATACTTACGATACTATACAAAAAAATTAAAAATTAAAAAATAAAAGTATTTTTTTTTCAAAACACGTTTAGTGTGATGAGTCGATCGACCCACCATACATACGCTCATAAGATTTTCAATATAGTTAAGGTCAGTGTGAGCTTATTTATACATATTTGAATTTCAAAATTTTGTGACAGTATAGAATTCTTAAGCATCCTGTGTATGTTTGTTAGCAAAATCCATTTTGTCAATTTTTTGCAAAATGGCGACAAGTATTAAAATTCAATCACTTATTACTCAGTAGTGTTCAATTTTGTCAAAAAGGTCTCTTTACATGAAATGTTGAGAAGCCTAAAGCTCATCTAAGTAAAATATAAAAAATATATATTTTTGCTTGAAAACAAGCGATGTATCAGTTCGATCGTACCCCCATACTAGCCATTTTGAGACTTTCGGAAGAGTTAACGCTCTTAACTGCTTGGTTTCGAAGATTAAAATTTTAATTTTTAATATCGCATAGAACTAACGTGCAGCCCCTATACGTTATGTTTAAAAAAAATATATAAATTTTTTTTTCAAAATGGCGGCTATCGTAAAAATTCAAAGTGTCATAACTTTGCTAAATCAAATCCTACTGAAAAATGTCGTATGCAAAAAGTGTTTGGAATTTTATTTTGCATATAAAAGCAATTTTTAATTATTTTTTTTTTAATAAAAACCGAGTCTTACCATATATTGACCGAGACCTCGAACGAGCTTTTATGCGACTCTGCATACAGTTAACGCTCGTATGAAGCTTCTATTTAAGAAATTGACTTGAATTTTTTATACCAAATAGAGCTTTTAACTATACTTACGATACTATACAAAAAAATTCAAAATTAAAAAATAAAAGTATTTTTTTTTCAAAACACGTTTAGTGTGATGAGTCGATCGACCCACCATACATACGCTCATAAGATTTTCAATATAGTTAAGGTCAGTGTGAGCTTATTTATACATATTTGAATTTCAAAATTTTGTGACAGTATAGAATTCTTAAGCATCCTGTGTATGTTTGTTAGCAAAATCCATTTTGTCAATTTTTTGCAAAATGGCGACAAGTATTAAAATTCAATCACTTATTACTCAGTAGTGTTCAATTTTGTCAAAAAGGTCTCTATACATGAAATGTTGAGAAGCCTAAAGCTCATCTAAGTAAAATATAAAAAATATATATTTTTGCTTGAAAACAAGCGATGTATCAGTTCGATCGTACCCCCATACTAGCCATTTTGAGACTTTCGGAAGAGTTAACGCTCTTAACTGCTTGGTTTCGAAGATTAAAATTTTAATTTTTAATATCGCATAGAACCAACGTGCAGCCCCTATACGTTATGTTTAAAAAAAATATATAAAATTTTTTTTCAAAATGGCGGCTATCGTAAAAATTCAAAGTGTCATAACTTTGCTAAATCGAATCCTACTGAAAAATGTCGTATGCAAAAAGTGTTTGGAATTTTATTTTGCATATAAAAGCAATTTTTAATTATTTTTTTTTTAATAAAAACCGAGTCTTACCATATATTGACCGAGACCTCGAACGAGCTTTTATGCGACTCTGCATACAGTTAACGCTCGTATGAAGCTTCTATTTAAGAAATTGACTTGAATTTTTTATACCAAATAGAGCTTTCAACTATACTTACGATACTATACAAAAAAATTAAAAATTAAAAAATAAAAGTATTTTTTTTTCAAAACACGTTTAGTGTGATGAGTCGATCGACCCACCATACATACGCTCATAAGATTTTCAATATAGTTAAGGTCAGTGTGAGCTTATTTATACATATTTGAATTTCAAAATTTTGTGACAGTATAGAATTCTTAAGCATCCTGTGTATGTTTGTTAGCAAAATCCATTTTGTCAATTTTTTGCAAAATGGCGACAAGTATTAAAATTCAATCACTTATTACTCAGTAGTGTTCAATTTTGTCAAAAAGGTCTCTATACATGAAATGTTGAGAAGCCTAAAGCTCATCTAAGTAAAATATAAAAAATATATATTTTTGCTTGAAAACAAGCGATGTATCAGTTCGATCGTACCCCCATACTAGCCATTTTGAGACTTTCGGAAGAGTTAACGCTCTTAACTGCTTGGTTTCGAAGATTAAAATTTTAATTTTTAATATCGCATAGAACTAACGTGCAGCCCCTATACGTTATGTTTAAAAAAAATATATAAATTTTTTTTTCAAAATGGCGGCTATCGTAAAAATTCAAAGTGTCATAACTTTGCTAAATCAAATCCTACTGAAAAATGTCGTATGCAAAAAGTGTTTGGAATTTTATTTTGCATATAAAAGCAATTTTTAATTATTTTTTTTTTAATAAAAACCGAGTCTTACCATATATTGACCGAGACCTCGAACGAGCTTTTATGCGACTCTGCATACAGTTACCGCTCGTATGAAGCTTCTATTTAAGAAATTGACTTGAATTTTTTATACCAAATAGAGCTTTCAACTATACTTACGATACTATACAAAAAAATTAAAAAATAAAAATATTTTTTTTTCAAAACACGTTTAGTGTGATGAGTCGATCGACCCACCATACATACGCTTATAAGATTTTCAATATAGTTAAGGTCAGTGTGAGCTTATTTATACATATTTGAATTTCAAAATTTTGTGACAGTATAGAATTCTTAAGCATCCTGTGTATGTTTGTTAGCAAAATCCATTTTGTCAATTTTTTGCAAAATGGCGACAAGTATTAAAATTCAATCACTTATTACTCAGTAGTGTTCAATTTTGTCAAAAAGGTCTCTATACATGAAATGTTGAGAAGCCTAAAGCTCATCTAAGTAAAATATAAAAAATATATATTTTTGCTTGAAAACAAGCGATGTATCAGTTCGATCGTACCCCCATACTAGCCATTTTGAGACTTTCGGAAGAGTTAACGCTCTTAACTGCTTGGTTTCGAAGATTAAAATTTTAATTTTTAATATCGCATAGAACTAACGTGCAGCCCCTATACGTTATGTTTAAAAAAAATATATAAAATTTTTTTTCAAAATGGCGGCTATCGTAAAAATTCAAAGTGTCATAACTTTGCTAAATCAAATCCTACTGAAAAATGTCGTATGCAAAAAGTGTTTGGAATTTTATTTTGCATATAAAAGCAATTTTTAATTATTTTTTTTTTAATAAAAACCGAGTCTTACCATATATTGACCGAGACCTCGAACGAGCTTTTATGCGACTCTGCATACAGTTAACGCTCGTATGAAGCTTCTATTTAAGAAATTGACTTGAATTTTTTATACCAAATAGAGCTTTCAACTATACTTACGATACTATACAAAAAAATTAAAAATTAAAAAATAAAAGTATTTTTTTTTCAAAACACGTTTAGTGTGATGAGTCGATCGACCCACCATACATACGCTCATAAGATTTTCAATATAGTTAAGGTCAGTGTGAGCTTATTTATACATATTTGAATTTCAAAATTTTGTGACAGTATAGAATTCTTAAGCATCCTGTGTATGTTTGTTAGCAAAATCCATTTTGTCAATTTTTTGCAAAATGGCGACAAGTATTAAAATTCAATCACTTATTACTCAGTAGTGTTCAATTTTGTCAAAAAGGTCTCTATACATGAAATGTTGAGAAGCCTAAAGCTCATCTAAGTAAAATATAAAAAATATATATTTTTGCTTGAAAACAAGCGATGTATCAGTTCGATCGTACCCCCATACTAGCCATTTTGAGACTTTCGGAAGAGTTAACGCTCTTAACTGCTTGGTTTCGAAGATTAAAATTTTAATTTTTAATATCGCATAGAACTAACGTGCAGCCCCTATACGTTATGTTTAAAAAAAATATATAAAAATTTTTTCAAAATGGCGGCTATCGTAAAAATTCAAAGTGTCATAACTTTGCTAAATCAAATCCTACTGAAAAATGTCGTATGCAAAAAGTGTTTGGAATTTTATTTTGCATATAAAAGCAATTTTTAATTATTTTTTTTTTAATAAAAACCGAGTCTTACCATATATTGACCGAGACCTCGAACGAGCTTTTATGCGACTCTGCATACAGTTAACGCTCGTATGAAGCTTCTATTTAAGAAATTGACTTTAATTTTTTATACCAAATAGAGCTTTCAACTATACTTACGATACCGCACAAAAAAATTAAAAATTAAAAAATAAAAGTATTTTTTTTTCAAAACACGTTTAGTGTGATGAGTCGATCGACCCACCATACATACGCTTATAAGATTTTCAATATAGTTAAGGTCAGTGTGAGCTTATTTATACATATTTGAATTTTAAAATTTTGTGACAGTATAGAATTCTTAAGCATCCTGTGTATGTTTGTTAGCAAAATCCATTTTGTCAATTTTTTGCAAAATGGCGACAAGTATTAAAATTCAATCACTTATTACTCAGTAGTGTTCAATTTTGTCAAAAAGGTCTCTATACATGAAATGTTGAAAAGCCTAAAGCTCATCTAAGTAAAATATAAAAAATATATATTTTTGCTTGAAAACAAGCGATGTATCAGTTCGATCGTACCCCCATACTAGCCATTTTGAGACTTTCGGAAGAGTTAACGCTCTTAACTGCTTGGTTTCGAAGATTAAAATTTTAATTTTTAATATCGCATAGAACTAACGTGCAGCCCCTATACGTTATGTTTAAAAAAAATATATAAAATTTTTTTTCAAAATGGCGGCTATCGTAAAAATTCAAAGTGTCATAACTTTGCTAAATCAAATCCTACTGAAAAATGTCGTATGCAAAAAGTGTTTGGAATTTTATTTTGCATATAAAAGCAATTTTTAATTATTTTTTTTTTAATAAAAACCGAGTCTTACCATATATTGACCGAGACCTCGAACGAGCTTTTATGCGACTCTGCATACAGTTAACGCTCGTATGAAGCTTCTATTTAAGAAATTGACTTGAATTTTTTATACCAAATAGAGCTTTCAACTATACTTACGATACTGTACAAAAAAATTAAAAATTAAAAAATAAAAGTATTTTTTTTTCAAAACACGTTTAGTGTGATGAGTCGATCGACCCACCATACATACGCTCATAAGATTTTCAATATAGTTAAGGTCAGTGTGAGCTTATTTATACATATTTGAATTTCAAAATTTTGTGACAGTATAGAATTCTTAAGCATCCTGTGTATGTTTGTTAGCAAAATCCATTTTGTCAATTTTTTGCAAAATGGCGACAAGTATTAAAATTCAATCACTTATTACTCAGTAGTGTTCAATTTTGTCAAAAAGGTCTGTATACATGAAATGTTGAGAAGCCTAAAGCTCATCTAAGTAAAATATAAAAAATATATATTTTTGCTTGAAAACAAGCGATGTATCAGTTCGATCGTACCCCCATACTAGCCATTTTGAGACTTTCGGAAGAGTTAACGCTCTTAACTGCTTGGTTTCGAAGATTAAAATTTTAATTTTTAATATCGCATAGAACTAACGTGCAGCCCCTATACGTTATGTTTAAAAAAAATATATAAAATTTTTTTTCAAAAT
The DNA here is from genome assembly GCF_051122295.1 of Plectrocnemia conspersa. Lineage (NCBI taxonomy): Eukaryota > Metazoa > Arthropoda > Insecta > Trichoptera > Polycentropodidae > Plectrocnemia > Plectrocnemia conspersa. The sequence goes on along the minus strand of NW_028277167.1, from coordinate 31,551,205 downwards.
GGCGGCTATCGTAAAAATTCAAAGTGTCATAACTTTGCTAAATCAAATCCTACTGAAAAATGTCGTATGCAAAAAGTGTTTGGAATTTTATTTTGCATATAAAAGCAATTTTTAATTATTTTTTTTTTAATAAAAACCGAGTCTTACCTTATATTGACCGAGACCTCGAACGAGCTTTTATGCGACTCTGCATACAGTTAACGCTCGTATGAAGCTTCTATTTAAGAAATTGACTTGAATTTTTTATACCAAATAGAGCTTTCAACTATACTTACGATACTATACAAAAAAATTAAAAATTAAAAAATAAAAGTATTTTTTTTTCAAAACACGTTTAGTGTGATGAGTCTATCGACCCACCATACATACGCTCATAAGATTTTCAATATAGTTAAGGTCAGTGTGAGCTAATTTATACATATTTGAATTTCAAAATTTTGTGACAGTATAGAATTCTTAAGCATCCTGTGTATGTTTGTTAGCAAAATCCATTTTGTCAATTTTTTGCAAAATGGCGACAAGTATTAAAATTCAATCACTTATTACTCAGTAGTGTTCAATTTTGTCAAAAACGTCTCTATACATGAAATGTTGAGAAGCCTAAAGCTCATCTAAGTAAAATATAAAAAATATATATTTTTGCTTGAAAACAAGCGATGTATCAGTTCGATCGTACCCCCATACTAGCCATTTTGAGACTTTCGGAAGAGTTAACGCTCTTAACTGCTTGGTTTCGAAGATTAAAATTTTAATTTTTAATATCGCATAGAACTAACGTGCAGCCCCTATACGTTATGTTTAAAAAAAATATATAAAATTTTTTTTCAAAATGGCGGCTATCGTAAAAATTCAAAGTGTCATAACTTTGCTAAATCAAATCCTACTGAAAAATGTCGTATGCAAAAAGTGTTTGGAATTTTATTTTGCATATAAAAGCAATTTTTAATTATTTTTTTTTTAATAAAAACCGAGTCTTACCATATATTGACCGAGACCTCGAACGAGCTTTTATGCGACTCTGCATACAGTTAACGCTCGTATGAAGCTTCTATTTAAGAAATTGACTTGAATTTTTTATACCAAATAGAGCTTTCAACTATACTTACGATACTGTACAAAAAAATTAAAAATTAAAAAATAAAAGTATTTTTTTTTCAAAACACGTTTAGTGTGATGAGTCGATCGACCCACCATACATACGCTCATAAGATTTTCAATATAGTTAAGGTCAGTGTGAGCTTATTTATACATATTTGAATTTCAAAATTTTGTGACAGTATAGAATTCTTAAGCATCCTGTGTATGTTTGTTAGCAAAATCCATTTTGTCAATTTTTTGCAAAATGGCGACAAGTATTAAAATTCAATCACTTATTACTCAGTAGTGTTCAATTTTGTCAAAAAGGTCTCTTTACATGAAATGTTGAGAAGCCTAAAGCTCATCTAAGTAAAATATAAAAAATATATATTTTTGCTTGAAAACAAGCGATGTATCAGTTCGATCGTACCCCCATACTAGCCATTTTGAGACTTTCGGAAGAGTTAACGCTCTTAACTGCTTGGTTTCGAAGATTAAAATTTTAATTTTTAATATCGCATAGAACTAACGTGCAGCCCCTATACGTTATGTTTAAAAAAAATATATAAATTTTTTTTCAAAATGGCGGCTATCGTAAAAATTCAAAGTGTCATAACTTTGCTAAATCAAATCCTACTGAAAAATGTCGTATGCAAAAAGTGTTTGGAATTTTATTTTGCATATAAAAGCAATTTTTAATTATTTTTTTTTTAATAAAAACCGAGTCTTACCATATATTGACCGAGACCTCGAACGAGCTTTTATGCGACTCTGCATACAGTTAACGCTCGTATGAAGCTTCTATTTAAGAAATTGACTTGAATTTTTTATACCAAATAGAGCTTTCAACTATACTTACGATACTATACAAAAAAATTAAAAATTAAAAAATAAAAGTATTTTTTTTTCAAAACACGTTTAGTGTGATGAGTCGATCGACCCACCATACATACGCTCATAAGATTTTCAATATAGTTAAGGTCAGTGTGAGCTTATTTATACATATTTGAATTTCAAAATTTTGTGACAGTATAGAATTCTTAAGCATCCTGTGTATGTTTGTTAGCAAAATCCATTTTGTCAATTTTTTGCAAAATGGCGACAAGTATTAAAATTCAATCACTTATTACTCAGTAGTGTTCAATTTTGTCAAAAAGGTCTCTATACATAAAATGTTGAGAAGCCTAAAGCTCATCTAAGTAAAATATAAAAAATATATATTTTTGCTTGAAAACAAGCGATGTATCAGTTCGATCGTACCCCCATACTAGCCATTTTGAGACTTTCGGAAGAGTTAACGCTCTTAACTGCTTGGTTTAGAAGATTAAAATTTTAATTTTTAATATCGCATAGAACTAACGTGCAGCCCCTATACGTTATGTTTAAAAAAAATATATAAAATTTTTTTTCAAAATGGCGGCTATCGTAAAAATTCAAAGTGTCATAACTTTGCTAAATCGAATCCTACTGAAAAATGTCGTATGCAAAAAGTGTTTGGAATTTTATTTTGCATATAAAAGCAATTTTTAATTATTTTTTTTTTAATAAAAACCGAGTCTTACCATATATTGACCGAGACCTCGAACGAGCTTTTATGCGACTCTGCATACAGTTAACGCTCGTATGAAGCTTCTATTTAAGAAATTGACTTGAATTTTTTATACCAAATAGAGCTTTCAACTATACTTACGATACTATACAAAAAAATTAAAAATTAAAAAATAAAAGTATTTTTTTTTCAAAACACGTTTAGTGTGATGAGTCTATCGACCCACCATACATACGCTCATAAGATTTTCAATATAGTTAAGGTCAGTGTGAGCTAATTTATACATATTTGAATTTCAAAATTTTGTGACAGTATAGAATTCTTAAGCATCCTGTGTATATTTGTTAGCAAAATCCATTTTGTCAATTTTTTGCAAAATGGCGACAAGTATTAAAATTCAATCACTTATTACTCAGTAGTGTTCAATTTTGTCAAAAAGGTCTCTATACATGAAATGTTGAGAAGCCTAAAGCTCATCTAAGTAAAATATAAAAAATATATATTTTTGCTTGAAAACAAGCGATGTATCAGTTCGATCGTACCCCCATACTAGCCATTTTGAGACTTTCGGAAGAGTTAACGCTCTTAACTGCTTGGTTTCGAAGATTAAAATTTTAATTTTTAATATCGCATAGAACTAACGTGCAGCCCCTATACGTTATGTTTAAAAAAAATATATAAATTTTTTTTTCAAAATGGCGGCTATCGTAAAAATTCAAAGTGTCATAACTTTGCTAAATCAAATCCTACTGAAAAATGTCGTATGCAAAAAGTGTTTGGAATTTTATTTTGCATATAAAAGCAATTTTTAATTATTTTTTTTTTAATAAAAACCGAGTCTTACCATATATTGACCGAGACCTCGAACGAGCTTTTATGCGACTCTGCATACAGTTAACGCTCGTATGAAGCTTCTATTTAAGAAATTGACTTGAATTTTTTATACCAAATAGAGCTTTCAACTATACTCACGATACTATACAAAAAAATTAAAAATTAAAAAATAAAAGTATTTTTTTTTCAAAACACGTTTAGTGTGATGAGTCGATCGACCCACCATACATACGCTCATAAGATTTTCAATATAGTTAAGGTCAGTGTGAGCTTATTTATACATATTTGAATTTCAAAATTTTGTGACAGTATAGAATTCTTAAGCATCCTGTGTATGTTTGTTAGCAAAATCCATTTTGTCAATTTTTTGCAAAATGGCGACAAGTATTAAAATTCAATCACTTATTACTCAGTAGTGTTCAATTTTGTCAAAAAGGTCTCTATACATGAAATGTTGAGAAGCCTAAAGCTCATCTAAGTAAAATATAAAAAATATATATTTTTGCTTGAAAACAAGCGATGTATCAGTTCGATCGTACCTCCATACTAGCCATTTTGAGACTTTCGGAAGAGTTAACGCTCTTAAATGCTTGGTTTCGAAGATTGAAATTTTAATTTTTAATATCGCATAGAACTAACGTGCAGCCCCTATACGTTATGTTTAAAAAAAATATATAAATTTTTTTTTCAAAATGGCGGCTATCGTAAAAATTCAAAGTGTCATAACTTTGCTAAATCAAATCCTACTGAAAAATGTCGTATGCAAAAAGTGTTTGGAATTTTATTTTGCATATAAAAGCAATTTTTAATTATTTTTTTTTTAATAAAAACCGAGTCTTACCATATATTGACCGAGACCTCGAACGAGCTTTTATGCGACTCTGCATACAGTTAACGCTCGTATGAAGCTTCTATTTAAGAAATTGACTTGAATTTTTTATACCAAATAGAGCTTTCAACTATACTTACGATACTATACAAAAAAATTAAAAATTAAAAAATAAAAGTATTTTTTTTTCAAAACACGTTTAGTGTGATGAGTCGATCGACCCACCATACATACGCTCATAAGATTTTCAATATAGTTAAGGTCAGTGTGAGCTTATTTATACATATTTGAATTTCAAAATTTTGTGACAGTATAGAATTCTTAAGCATCCTGTGTATGTTTGTTAGCAAAATCCATTTTGTCAATTTTTTGCAAAATGGCGACAAGTATTAAAATTCAATCACTTATTACTCAGTAGTGTTCAATTTTGTCAAAAAGGTCTCTATACATAAAATGTTGAGAAGCCTAAAGCTCATCTAAGTAAAATATAAAAAATATATATTTTTGCTTGAAAACAAGCGATGTATCAGTTCGATCGTACCCCCATACTAGCCATTTTGAGACTTTCGGAAGAGTTAACGCTCTTAACTGCTTGGTTTAGAAGATTAAAATTTTAATTTTTAATATCGCATAGAACTAACGTGCAGCCCCTATACGTTATGTTTAAAAAAAATATATAAAATTTTTTTTCAAAATGGCGGCTATCGTAAAAATTCAAAGTGTCATAACTTTGCTAAATCGAATCCTACTGAAAAATGTCGTATGCAAAAAGTGTTTGGAATTTTATTTTGCATATAAAAGCAATTTTTAATTATTTTTTTTTTAATAAAAACCGAGTCTTACCATATATTGACCGAGACCTCGAACGAGCTTTTATGCGACTCTGCATACAGTTAACGCTCGTATGAAGCTTCTATTTAAGAAATTGACTTGAATTTTTTATACCAAATAGAGCTTTCAACTATACTTACGATACTATACAAAAAAATTAAAAATTAAAAAATAAAAGTATTTTTTTTTCAAAACACGTTTAGTGTGATGAGTCTATCGACCCACCATACATACGCTCATAAGATTTTCAATATAGTTAAGGTCAGTGTGAGCTAATTTATACATATTTGAATTTCAAAATTTTGTGACAGTATAGAATTCTTAAGCATCCTGTGTATATTTGTTAGCAAAATCCATTTTGTCAATTTTTTGCAAAATGGCGACAAGTATTAAAATTCAATCACTTATTACTCAGTAGTGTTCAATTTTGTCAAAAAGGTCTCTATACATGAAATGTTGAGAAGCCTAAAGCTCATCTAAGTAAAATATAAAAAATATATATTTTTGCTTGAAAACAAGCGATGTATCAGTTCGATCGTACCCCCATACTAGCCATTTTGAGACTTTCGGAAGAGTTAACGCTCTTAACTGCTTGGTTTCGAAAATTAAAATTTTAATTTTTAATATCGCATAGAACTAACGTGCAGCCCCTATACGTTATGTTTAAAAAAAATATATAAAATTTTTTTTCAAAATGGCGGCTATCGTAAAAATTCAAAGTGTCATAACTTTGCTAAATCAAATCCTACTGAAAAATGTCGTATAAAAAAAGTGTTTGGAATTTTATTTTGCATATAAAAGCAATTTTTAATTATTTTTTTTTTAATAAAAACCGAGTCTTACCATATATTGACCGAGACCTCGAACGAGCTTTTATGCGACTCTGCATACAGTTAACGCTCGTATGAAGCTTCTATTTAAGAAATTGACTTGAATTTTTTATACCAAATAGAGCTTTCAACTATACTTACGATACTATACAAAAAAATTAACAATTAAAAAATAAAAGTATTTTTTTTTCAAAACACGTTTAGTGTGATGAGTCGATCGACCCACCATACATACGCTCATAAGATTTTCAATATAGTTAAGGTCAGTGTGAGCTTATTTATACATATTTGAATTTCAAAATTTTGTGACAGTATAGAATTCTTAAGCATCCTGTGTATGTTTGTTAGCAAAATCCATTTTGTCAATTTTTTGCAAAATGGCGACAAGTATTAAAATTCAATCACTTATTACTCAGTAGTGTTCAATTTTGTCAAAAAGGTCTCTATACATGAAATGTTGAGAAGCCTAAAGCTCATCTAAGTAAAATATAAAAAATATATATTTTTGCTTGAAAACAAGCGATGTATCAGTTCGATCGTACCCCCATACTAGCCATTTTGAGACTTTCGGAAGAGTTAACGCTCTTAACTGCTTGGTTTCGAAGATTAAAATTTTAATTTTTAATATCGCATAGAACTAACGTGCAGCCCCTATACGTTATGTTTAAAAAAAATATATAAAATTTTTTTTCAAAATAGCGGCTATCGTAAAAATTCAAAGTGTCATAACTTTGCTAAATCAAATCCTACTGAAAAATGTCGTATGCAAAAAGTGTTTGGAATTTTATTTTGCATATAAAAGCAATTTTTAGTTATTTTTTTTTAATAAAAACCGAGTCTTACCATATATTGACCGAGACCTCGAACGAGCTTTTATGCGACTCTGCATACAGTTAACGCTCGTATGAAGCTTCTATTTAAGAAATTGACTTGAATTTTTTATACCAAATAGAGCTTTCAACTATACTTACGATACTATACAAAAAAATTAAAAATTAAAAAATAAAAGTATTTTTTTTTCAAAACACGTTTAGTGTGATGAGTCGATCGACCCACCATACATACGCTCATAAGATTTTCAATATAGTTAAGGTCAGTGTGAGCTTATTTATACATATTTGAATTTCAAAATTTTGTGACAGTATAGAATTCTTAAGCATCCTGTGTATGTTTGTTAGCAAAATCCATTTTGTCAATTTTTTGCAAAATGGCGACAAGTATTAAAATTCAATCACTTATTACTCAGTAGTGTTCAATTTTGTCAAAAAGGTCTGTATACATGAAATGTTGAGAAGCCTAAAGCTCATCTAAGTAAAATATAAAAAATATATATTTTTGCTTGAAAACAAGCGATGTATCAGTTCGATCGTACCCCCATACTAGCCATTTTGAGACTTTCGGAAGAGTTAACGCTCTTAACTGCTTGGTTTCGAAGATTAAAATTTTAATTTTTAATATCGCATAGAACTAACGTGCAGCCCCTATACGTTATGTTTAAAAAAAATATATAAAATTTTTTTTCAAAATGGCGGCTATCGTAAAAATTCAAAGTGTCATAACTTTGCTAAATCAAATCCTACTGAAAAATGTCGTATGCAAAAAGTGTTTGGAATTTTATTTTGCATATAAAAGCAATTTTTAATTATTTTTTTTTTAATAAAAACCGAGTCTTACCATATATTGACCGAGACCTCGAACGAGCTTTTATGCGACTCTGCATACAGTTAACGCTCGTATGAAGCTTCTATTTAAGAAATTGACTTGAATTTTTTATACCAAATAGAGCTTTCAACTATACTTACGATACTGTACAAAAAAATTAAAAATTAAAAAATAAAAGTATTTTTTTTTCAAAACACGTTTAGTGTGATGAGTCGATCGACCCACCATACATACGCTCATAAGATTTTCAATATAGTTAAGGTCAGTGTGAGCTTATTTATACATATTTGAATTTCAAAATTTTGTGACAGTATAGAATTCTTAAGCATCCTGTGTATGTTTGTTAGCAAAATCCATTTTGTCAATTTTTTGCAAAATGGCGACAAGTATTAAAATTCAATCACTTATTACTCAGTAGTGTTCAATTTTGTCAAAAAGGTCTCTATACATGAAATGTTGAGAAGCCTAAAGCTCATCTAAGTAAAATATAAAAAATATATATTTTTGCTTGAAAACAAGCGATGTATCAGTTCGATCGTACCCCCATACTAGCCATTTTGAGACTTTCGGAAGAGTTAACGCTCTTAACTGCTTGGTTTCGAAGATTAAAATTTTAATTTTTAATATCGCATAGAACTAACGTGCAGCCCCTATACGTTATGTTTAAAAAAAATATATAAAATTTTTTTTTAAAATGGCGGCTATCGTAAAAATTCAAAGTGTCATAACTTTGCTAAATCAAATCCTACTGAAAAATGTCGTATGCAAAAAGTGTTTGGAATTTTATTTTGCATATAAAAGCAATTTTTAATTATTTTTTTTTTAATAAAAACCGAGTCTTACCATATATTGACCGAGACCTCGAACGAGCTTTTATGCGACTCTGCATACAGTTAACGCTCGTATGAAGCTTCTATTTAAGAAATTGACTTGAATTTTTTATACCAAATAGAGCTTTCAACTATACTTACGATACTGTACAAAAAAATTAAAAATTAAAAAATAAAAGTATTTTTTTTTCAAAACACGTTTAGTGTGATGAGTCGATCGACCCACCATACATACGCTCATAAGATTTTCAATATAGTTAAGGTCAGTGTGAGCTTATTTATACATATTTGAATTTCAAAATTTTGTGACAGTATAGAATTCTTAAGCATCCTGTGTATGTTTGTTAGCAAAATCCATTTTGTCAATTTTTTGCAAAATGGCGACAAGTATTAAAATTCAATCACTTATTACTCAGTAGTGTTCAATTTTGTCAAAAAGGTCTCTATACATGAAATGTTGAGAAGCCTAAAGCTCATCTAAGTAAAATATAAAAAATATATATTTTTGCTTGAAAACAAGCGATGTATCAGTTCGATCGTACCCCCATACTAGCCATTTTGAGACTTTCGGAAGAGTTAACGCTCTTAACTGCTTGGTTTCGAAGATTAAAATTTTAATTTTTAATATCGCATAGAACCAACGTGCAGCCCCTATACGTTATGTTTAAAAAAAATATATAAAATTTTTTTTCAAAATGGCGGCTATCGTAAAAATTCAAAGTGTCATAACTTTGCTAAATCAAATCCTACTGAAAAATGTCGTATGCAAAAAGTGTTTGGAATTTTATTTTGCATATAAAAGCAATTTTTAATTATTTTTTTTTTAATAAAAACCGAGTCTTACCATATATTGACCGAGACCTCGAACGAGCTTTTATGCGACTCTGCATACAGTTAACGCTCGTATGAAGCTTCTATTTAAGAAATTGACTTGAATTTTTTATACCAAATAGAGCTTTCAACTATACTTACGATACTATACAAAAAAATTAAAAATTAAAAAATAAAAGTATTTTTTTTTCAAAACACGTTTAGTGTGATGAGTCGATCGACCCACCATACATACGCTCATAAGATTTTCAATATAGTTAAGGTCAGTGTGAGCTTATTTATACATATTTGAATTTCAAAATTTTGTGACAGTATAGAATTCTTAAGCATCCTGTGTATGTTTGTTAGCAAAATCCATTTTGTCAATTTTTTGCAAAATGGCGACAAGTATTAAAATTCAATCACTTATTACTCAGTAGTGTTCAATTTTGTCAAAAAGGTCTCTATACATGAAATGTTGAGAAGCCTAAAGCTCATCTAAGTAAAATATAAAAAATATATATTTTTGCTTGAAAACAAGCGATGTATCAGTTCGATCGTACCCCCATACTAGCCATTTTGAGACTTTCGGAAGAGTTAACGCTCCAAACTGCTTGGTTTCGAAGATTAAAATTTTAATTTTTAATATCGCATAGAACTAACGTGCAGCCCCTATACGTTATGTTTAAAAAAAATATATAAAATTTTTTTTCAAAATGGCGGCTATCGTAAAAATTCAAAGTGTCATAACTTTGCTAAATCAAATCCTACTAAAAAATGTCGTATGCAAAAAGTGTTTGGAATTTTATTTTGCATATAAAAGCAATTTTTAATTATTTTTTTTTTAATAAAAACCGAGTCTTACCATATATTGACCGAGACCTCGAACGAGCTTTTATGCGACTCTGCATACAGTTAACGCTCGTATGAAGCTTCTATTTAAGAAATTGACTTGAATTTTTTATACCAAATAGAGCTTTCAACTATACTTACGATACTATACAAAAAAATTAAAAATTAAAAAATAAAAGTATTTTTTTTTCAAAACACGTTTAGTGTGATGAGTCGATCGACCCACCATACATACGCTCATAAGATTTTCAATATAGTTAAGGTCAGTGTGAGCTTATTTATACATATTTGAATTTCAAAATTTTGTGACAGTATAGAATTCTTAAGCATCCTGTGTATGTTTGTTAACAAAATCCATTTTGTCAATTTTTTGCAAAATGGCGACAAGTATTAAAATTCAATCACTTATTACTCAGTAGTGTTCAATTTTGTCAAAAAGGTCTGTATACATGAAATGTTGAGAAGCCTAAAGCTCATCTAAGTAAAATATAAAAAATATATATTTTTGCTTGAAAACAAGCGATGTATCAGTTCGATCGTACCCCCATACTAGCCATTTTGAGACTTTCGGAAGAGTTAACGCTCTTAACTGCTTGGTTTCGAAGATTAAAATTTTAATTTTTAATATCGCATAGAACTAACGTGCAGCCCCTATACGTTATGTTTAAAAAAAATATATAAATTTTTTTTTCAAAATGGCGGCTATCGTAAAAATTCAAAGTGTCATAACTTTGCTAAATCAAATCCTACTGAAAAATGTCGTATGCAAAAAGTGTTTGGAATTTTATTTTGCATATAAAAGCAATTTTTAATTATTTTTTTTTTAATAAAAACCGAGTCTTACCATATATTGACCGAGACCTCGAACGAGCTTTTATGCGACTCTGCATACAGTTAACGCTCGTATGAAGCTTCTATTTAAGAAATTGACTTGAATTTTTTATACCAAATAGAGCTTTCAACTATACTTACGATACTATACAAAAAAATTAAAAATTAAAAAATAAAAGTATTTTTTTTTCAAAACACGTTTAGTGTGATGAGTCGATCGACCCACCATACATACGCTCATAAGATTTTCAATATAGTTAAGGTCAGTGTGAGCTTATTTATACATATTTGAATTTCAAAATTTTGTGACAGTATAGAATTCTTAAGCATCCTGTGTATGTTTGTTAGCAAAATCCATTTTGTCAATTTTTTGCAAAATGGCGACAAGTATTAAAATTCAATCACTTATTACTCAGTAGTGTTCAATTTTGTCAAAAAGGTCTCTATACATGAAATGTTGAGAAGCCTAAAGCTCATCTAAGTAAAATATAAAAAATATATATTTTTGCTTGAAAACAAGCGATGTATCAGTTCGATCGTACCCCCATACTAGCCATTTTGAGACTTTCGGAAGAGTTAACGCTCTTAACTGCTTGGTTTCGAAGATTAAAATTTTAATTTTTAATATCGCATAGAACTAACGTGCAGCCCCTATACGTTATGTTTAAAAAAAATATATAAAATTTTTTTTCAAAATGGCGGCTATCGTAAAAATTCAAAGTGTCATAACTTTGCTAAATCAAATCCTACTGAAAAATGTCGTATGCAAAAAGTGTTTGGAATTTTATTTTGCATATAAAAGCAATTTTTAATTATTTTTTTTTTAATAAAAACCGAGTCTTACCATATATTGACCGAGACCTCGAACGAGCTTTTATGCGACTCTGCATACAGTTAACGCTCGTATGAAGCTTCTATTTAAGAAATTGACTTGAATTTTTTATACCAAATAGAGCTTTCAACTATACTTACGATACTATACAAAAAAATTAAAAATTAAAAAATAAAAGTATTTTTTTTTCAAAACACGTTTAGTGTGATGAGTCGATCGACCCACCATACATACGCTCATAAGATTTTCAATATAGTTAAGGTCAGTGTGAGCTTATTTATACATATTTGAATTTCAAAATTTTGTGACAGTATAGAATTCTTAAGCATCCTGTGTATGTTTGTTAGCAAAATCCATTTTGTCAATTTTTTGCAAAATGGCGACAAGTATTAAAATTCAATCACTTATTACTCAGTAGTGTTCAATTTTGTCAAAAAGGTCTCTATACATGAAATGTTGAGAAGCCTAAAGCTCATCTAAGTAAAATATAAAAAATATATATTTTTGCTTGAAAACAAGCGATGTATCAGTTCGATCGTACCCCCATACTAGCCATTTTGAGACTTTCGGAAGAGTTAACGCTCTTAACTGCTTGGTTATGAAGATTAAAATTTTAATTTTTAATATCGCATAGAACTAACGTGCAGCCCCTATACGTTATGTTTAAAAAAAATATATAAATTTTTTTTTCAAAATGGCGGCTATCGTAAAAATTTAAAGTGTCATAACTTTGCTAAATCAAATCCTACTGAAAAATGTCGTATGCAAAAAGTGTTTGGAATTTTATTTTGCATATAAAAGCAATTTTTAATTATTTTTTTTTTAATAAAAACCGAGTCTTACCATATATTGACCGAGACCTCGAACGAGCTTTTATGCGACTCTGCATACAGTTAACGCTCGTATGAAGCTTCTATTTAAGAAATTGACTTGAATTTTTTATACCAAATAGAGCTTTCAACTATACTTACGATACTATACAAAAAAATTAAAAATTAAAAAATAAAAGTATTTTTTTTTCAAAACACGTTTAGTGTGATGAGTCGATCGACCCACCATACATACGCTCATAAGATTTTCAATATAGTTAAGGTCAGTGTGAGCTTATTTATACATATTTGAATTTCAAAATTTTGTGACAGTATAGAATTCTTAAGCATCCTGTGTATGTTTGTTAGCAAAATCCATTTTGTCAATTTTTTGCAAAATGGCGACAAGTATTAAAATTCAATCACTTATTACTCAGTAGTGTTCAATTTTGTCAAAAAGGTCTCTATACATGAAATGTTGAGAAGCCTAAAGCTCATCTAAGTAAAATATAAAAAATATATATTTTTGCTTGAAAACAAGCGATGTATCAGTTCGATCGTACCCCCATACTAGCCATTTTGAGACTTTCGGAAGAGTTAACGCTCTTAACTGCTTGGTTTCGAAGATTAAAATTTTAATTTTTAATATCGCATAGAACTAACGTGCAGCCCCTATACGTTATGTTTAAAAAAAATATATAAATTTTTTTTTCAAAATGGCGGCTATCGTAAAAATTTAAAGTGTCATAACTTTGCTAAATCAAATCCTACTGAAAAATGTCGTACACAAAAAGTGTTTGGAATTTTATTTTGCATATAAAAGCAATTTTTAATTATTTTTTTTTTAATAAAAACCGAGTCTTACCATATATTGACCGAGACCTCGAACGAGCTTTTATGCGACTCTGCATACAGTTAACGCTCGTATGAAGCTTCTATTTAAGAAATTGACTTGAATTTTTTATACCAAATAGAGCTTTCAACTATACTTACGATACTATACAAAAAAATTAAAAATTAAAAAATAAAAGTATTTTTTTTTCAAAACACGTTTAGTGTGATGAGTCGATCGACCCACCATACATACGCTCATAAGATTTTCAATATAGTTAAGGTCAGTGTGAGCTTATTTATACATATTTGAATTTCAAAATTTTGTGACAGTATAGAATTCTTAAGCATCCTGTGTATGTTTGTTAGCAAAATCCATTTTGTCAATTTTTTGCAAAATGGCGACAAGTATTAAAATTCAATCACTTATTACTCAGTAGTGTTCAATTTTGTCAAAAAGGTCTCTATACATGAAATGTTGAGAAGCCTAAAGCTCATCTAAGTAAAATATAAAAAATATATATTTTTGCTTGAAAACAAGCGATGTATCAGTTCGATCGTACCCCCATACTAGCCATTTTGAGACTTTCGGAAGAGTTAACGCTCTTAACTGCTTGGTTTCGAAGATTAAAATTTTAATTTTTAATATCGCATAGAACTAACGTGCAGCCCCTATACGTTATGTTTAAAAAAAATATATAAAATTTTTTTTCAAAATGGCGGCTATCGTAAAAATTCAAAGTGTCATAACTTTGCTAAATCAAATCCTACTGAAAAATGTCGTATGCAAAAAGTGTTTGGAATTTTATTTTGCATATAAAAGCAATTTTTAATTATTTTTTTTTTAATAAAAACCGAGTCTTACCATATATTGACCGAGACCTCGAACGAGCTTTTATGCGACTCTGCATACAGTTAACGCTCGTATGAAGCTTCTATTTAAGAAATTGACTTGAATTTTTTATACCAAATAGAGCTTTCAACTATACTTACGATACTATACAAAAAAATTAAAAAATAAAAAATAAAAGTATTTTTTTTTCAAAACACGTTTAGTGTGATGAGTCGATCGACCCACCATACATACGCTCATAAGATTTTCAATATAGTTAAGGTCAGTGTGAGCTTATTTATACATATTTGAATTTCAAAATTTTGTGACAGTATAGAATTCTTAAGCATCCTGTGTATGTTTGTTAGCAAAATCCATTTTGTCAATTTTTTGCAAAATGGCGACAAGTATTAAAATTCAATCACTTATTACTCAGTAGTGTTCAATTTTGTCAAAAAGGTCTCTATACATGAAATGTTGAGAAGCCTAAAGCTCATCTAAGTAAAATATAAAAAATATATATTTTTGCTTGAAAACAAGCGATGTATCAGTTCGATCGTACCCCCATACTAGCCATTTTGAGACTTTCGGAAGAGTTAACGCTCCTAACTGCTTGGTTTCGAAGATTCAAATTTTAATTTTTAATATCGCATAGAACTAACGTGCAGCCCCTATACGTTATGTTTAAAAAAAATATATAAAATTTTTTTTCAAAATGGCGGCTATCGTAAAAATTCAAAGTGTCATAACTTTGCTAAATCAAATCCTACTGAAAAATGTCGTATGCAAAAAGTGTTTGGAATTTTATTTTGCATATAAAAGCAATTTTTAATTATTTTTTTTTTAATAAAAACCGAGTCTTACCATATATTGACCGAGACCTCGAACGAGCTTTTATGCGACTCTGCATACAGTTAACGCTCGTATGAAGCTTCTATTTAAGAAATTGACTTGAATTTTTTATACCAAATAGAGCTTTCAACTATACTTACGATACTATACAAAAAAATTAAAAATTAAAAAATAAAAGTATTTTTTTTTCAAAACACGTTTAGTGTGATGAGTCGATCGACCCACCATACATACGCTCATAAGATTTTCAATATAGTTAAGGTCAGTGTGAGCTTATTTATACATATTTGAATTTCAAAATTTTGTGACAGTATAGAATTCTTAAGCATCCTGTGTATGTTTGTTAGCAAAATCCATTTTGTCAATTTTTTGCAAAATGGCGACAAGTATTAAAATTCAATCACTTATTACTCAGTAGTGTTCAATTTTGTCAAAAATGGTCTCTATACATAAAATGTTGAGAAGCCTAAAGCTCATCTAAGTAAAATATAAAAAATATATATTTTTGCTTGAAAACAAGCGATGTATCAGTTCGATCGTACCCCCATACTAGCCATTTTGAGACTTTCGGAAGAGTTAACGCTCTTAACTGCTTGGTTTCGAAGATTAAAATTTTAATTTTTAATATCGCATAGAACTAACGTGCAGCCCCTATACGTTATGTTTAAAAAAAATATATAAAATTTTTTTTCAAAATGGCGGCTATCGTAAAAATTCAAAGTGTCATAACTTTGCTAAATCAAATCCTACTGAAAAATGTCGTATGCAAAAAGTGTTTGGAATTTTATTTTGCATATAAAAGCAATTTTTAATTATTTTTTTTTTGATAAAAACCGAGTCTTACCATATATTGACCGAGACCTCGAACGAGCTTTTATGCGACTCTGCATACAGTTAACGCTCGTATGAAGCTTCTATTTAAGAAATTGACTTGAATTTTTTATACCAAATAGAGCTTTCAACTATACTTACGATACTATACAAAAAAATTAAAAATTAAAAAATAAAAGTATTTTTTTTTCAAAACACGTTTAGTGTGATGAGTCGATCGACCCACCATACATACGCTCATAAGATTTTCAATATAGTTAAGGTCAGTGTGAGCTTATTTATACATATTTGAATTTCAAAATTTTGTGACAGTATAGAATTCTTAAGCATCCTGTGTATGTTTGTTAGCAAAATCCATTTTGTCAATTTTTTGCAAAATGGCGACAAGTATTAAAATTCAATCACTTATTACTCAGTAGTGTTCAATTTTGTCAAAAAGGTCTCTATACATGAAATGTTGAGAAGCCTAAAGCTCATCTAAGTAAAATATAAAAAATATATATTTTTGCTTGAAAACAAGCGATGTATCAGTTCGATCGTACCCCCATACTAGCCATTTTGAGACTTTCGGAAGAGTTAACGCTCTTAACTGCTTGGTTTCGAAGATTAAAATTTTAATTTTTAATATCGCATAGAACTAACGTGCAGCCCCTATACGTTATGTTTAAAAAAAATATATAAAATTTTTTTTCAAAATGGCGGCTATCGTAAAAATTCAAAGTGTCATAACTTTGCTAAATCAAATCCTACTGAAAAATGTCGTATGCAAAAAGTGTTTGGAATTTTATTTTGCATATAAAAGCAATTTTTAATTATTTTTTTTTTAATAAAAACCGAGTCTTACCATATATTGACCGAGACCTCGAACGAGCTTTTATGCGACTCTGCATACAGTTAACGCTCGTATGAAGCTTCTATTTAAGAAATTGACTTGAATTTTTTATACCAAATAGAGCTTTCAACTATACTTACGATACTATACAAAAAAATTAAAAAATAAAAAATAAAAGTATTTTTTTTTCAAAACACGTTTAGTGTGATGAGTCGATCGACCCACCATACATACGCTCATAAGATTTTCAATATAGTTAAGGTCAGTGTGAGCTTATTTATACATATTTGAATTTCAAAATTTTGTGACAGTATAGAATTCTTAAGCATCCTGTGTATGTTTGTTAGCAAAATCCATTTTGTCAATTTTTTGCAAAATGGCGACAAGTATTAAAATTCAATCACTTATTACTCAGTAGTGTTCAATTTTGTCAAAAAGGTCTCTATACATGAAATGTTGAGAAGCCTAAAGCTCATCTAAGTAAAATATAAAAAATATATATTTTTGCTTGAAAACAAGCGATGTATCAGTTCGATCGTACCCCCATACTAGCCATTTTGAGACTTTCGGAAGAGTTAACGCTCTTAACTGCTTGGTTTCGAAGATTCAAATTTTAATTTTTAATATCGCATAGAACTAACGTGCAGCCCCTATACGTTATGTTTAAAAAAAATATATAAAATTTTTTTTCAAAATGGCGGCTATCGTAAAAATTCAAAGTGTCATAACTTTGCTAAATCAAATCCTACTGAAAAATGTCGTATGCAAAAAGTGTTTGGAATTTTATTTTGCATATAAAAGCAATTTTTAATTATTTTTTTTTTAATAAAAACCGAGTCTTACCATATATTGACCGAGACCTCGAACGAGCTTTTATGCGACTCTGCATACAGTTAACGCTCGTATGAAGCTTCTATTTAAGAAATTGACTTGAATTTTTTATACCAAATAGAGCTTTCAACTATACTTACGATACTATACAAAAAAATTAAAAATTAAAAAATAAAAGTATTTTTTTTTCAAAACACGTTTAGTGTGATGAGTCGATCGACCCACCATACATACGCTCATAAGATTTTCAATATAGTTAAGGTCAGTGTGAGCTTATTTATACATATTTGAATTTCAAAATTTTGTGACAGTATAGAATTCTTAAGCATCCTGTGTATGTTTGTTAGCAAAATCCATTTTGTCAATTTTTTGCAAAATGGCGACAAGTATTAAAATTCAATCACTTATTACTCAGTAGTGTTCAATTTTGTCAAAAATGGTCTCTATACATGAAATGTTGAGAAGCCTAAAGCTCATCTAAGTAAAATATAAAAAATATATATTTTTGCTTGAAAACAAGCGATGTATCAGTTCGATCGTACCCCCATACTAGCCATTTTGAGACTTTCGGAAGAGTTAACGCTCTTAACTGCTTGGTTTCGAAGATTAAAATTTTAATTTTTAATATCGCATAGAACTAACGTGCAGCCCCTATACGTTATGTTTAAAAAAAATATATAAAATTTTTTTTCAAAATGGCGGCTATCGTAAAAATTCAAAGTGTCATAACTTTGCTAAATCAAATCCTACTGAAAAATGTCGTATGCAAAAAGTGTTTGGAATTTTATTTTGCATATAAAAGCAATTTTTAATTATTTTTTTTTTGATAAAAACCGAGTCTTACCATATATTGACCGAGACCTCGAACGAGCTTTTATGCGACTCTGCATACAGTTAACGCTCGTATGAAGCTTCTATTTAAGAAATTGACTTGAATTTTTTATACCAAATAGAGCTTTCAACTATACTTACGATACTATACAAAAAAATTAAAAATTAAAAAATAAAAGTATTTTTTTTTCAAAACACGTTTAGTGTGATGAGTTGATCGACCCACCATACATACGCTCATAAGATTTTCAATATAGTTAAGGTCAGTGTGAGCTTATTTATACATATTTGAATTTCAAAATTTTGTGACAGTATAGAATTCTTAAGCATCCTGTGTATGTTTGTTAGCAAAATCCATTTTGTCAATTTTTTGCAAAATGGCGACAAGTATTAAAATTCAATCACTTATTACTCAGTAGTGTTCAATTTTGTCAAAAATGGTCTCTATACATGAAATGTTGAAAAGCCTAAAGCTCATCTAAGTAAAATATAAAAAATATATATTTTTGCTTGAAAACAAGCGATGTATCAGTTCGATCGTACCCCCATACTAGCCATTTTGAGACTTTCGGAAGAGTTAACGCTCTTAACTGCTTGGTTTCGAAGATTAAAATTTTAATTTTTAATATCGCATAGAACTAACGTGCAGCCCCTATACGTTATGTTTAAAAAAAATATATAAATTTTTTTTTCAAAATGGCGGCTATCGTAAAAATTCAAAGTGTCATAACTTTGCTAAATCAAATCCTACTGAAAAATGTCGTATGCAAAAAGTGTTTGGAATTTTATTTTGCATATAAAAGCAATTTTTTATTATTTTTTTTTTAATAAAAACCGAGTCTTACCATATATTGACCGAGACCTCGAACGAGCTTTTATGCGACTCTGCATACAGTTAACGCTCGTATGAAGCTTCTATTTAAGAAATTGACTTGAATTTTTTATACCAAATAGAGCTTTCAACTATACTTACGATACTATACAAAAAAATTAAAAATTAAAAAATAAAAGTATTTTTTTTTCAAAACACGTTTAGTGTGATGAGTCGATCGACCCACCATACATACGCTTATAAGATTTTCAATATAGTTAAGGTCAGTGTGAGCTTATTTATACATATTTGAATTTCAAAATTTTGTGACAGTATAGAATTCTTAAGCATCCTGTGTATGTTTGTTAGCAAAATCCATTTTGTCAATTTTTTGCAAAATGGCGACAAGTATTAAAATTCAATCACTTATTACTCAGTAGTGATCAATTTTGTCAAAAAGGTCTCTATACATGAAATGTTGAGAAGCCTAAAGCTCATCTAAGTAAAATATAAAAAATATATATTTTTGCTTGAAAACAAGCGATGTATCAGTTCGATCGTACCCCCATACTAGCCATTTTGAGACTTTCGGAAGAGTTAACGCTCTTAACTGCCTGGTTTCGAAGATTAAAATTTTAATTTTTAATATCGCATAGAACTAACGTGCAGCCCCTATACGTTATGTTTAAAAAAAATATATAAATTTTTTTTTCAAAATGGCGGCTATCGTAAAAATTCAAAGTGTCATAACTTTGCTAAATCAAATCCTACTGAAAAATGTCGTATGCAAAAAGTGTTTGGAATTTTATTTTGCATATAAAAGCAATTTTTAATTATTTTTTTTTTAATAAAAACCGAGTCTTACCATATATTGACCGAGACCTCGAACGAGCTTTTATGCGACTCTGCATACAGTTAACGCTCGTATGAAGCTTCTATTTAAGAAATTGACTTGAATTTTTTATACCAAATAGAGCTTTCAACTATACTTACGATACTATACAAAAAAATTAAAAATTAAAAAATAAAAGTATTTTTTTTTCAAAACACGTTTAGTGTGATGAGTCGATCGACCCACCATACATACGCTCATAAGATTTTCAATATAGTTAAGGTCAGTGTGAGCTTATTTATACATATTTGAATTTCAAAATTTTGTGACAGTATAGAATTCTTAAGCATCCTGTGTATGTTTGTTAGCAAAATCCATTTTGTCAATTTTTTGCAAAATGGCGACAAGTATTAAAATTCAATCACTTATTACTCAGTAGTGTTCAATTTTGTCAAAAATGGTCTCTATACATGAAATGTTGAGAAGCCTAAAGCTCATCTAAGTAAAATATAAAAAATATATATTTTTGCTTGAAAACAAGCGATGTATCAGTTCGATCGTACCCCCATACTAGCCATTTTGAGACTTTCGGAAGAGTTAACGCTCTTAACTGCTTGGTTTCGAAGATTAAAATTTTAATTTTTAATATCGCATAGAACTAACGTGCAGCCCCTATACGTTATGTTTAAAAAAAATATATAAAATTTTTTTTTAAAATGGCGGCTATCGTAAAAATTCAAAGTGTCATAACTTTGCTAAATCAAATCCTACTGAAAAATGTCGTATGCAAAAAGTGTTTGGAATTTTATTTTGCATATAAAAGCAATTTTTAATTATTTTTTTTTTAATAAAAACCGAGTCTTACCATATATTGACCGAGACCTCGAACGAGCTTTTATGCGACTCTGCATACAGTTAACGCTCGTATGAAGCTTCTATTTAAGAAATTGACTTGAATTTTTTATACCAAATAGAGCTTTCAACTATACTTACGATACTATACAAAAAAATTAAAAATTAAAAAATAAAAGTATTTTTTTTTCAAAACACGTTTAGTGTGATGAGTCGATCGACCCACCATACATACGCTCATAAGATTTTTAATATAGTTAAGGTCAGTGTGAGCTTATTTATACATATTTGAATTTCAAAATTTTGTGACAGTATAGAATTCTTAAGCATCCTGTGTATGTTTGTTAGCAAAATCCATTTTGTCAATTTTTTGCAAAATGGCGACAAGTATTAAAATTCAATCACTTATTACTCAGTAGTGTTCAATTTTGTCAAAAAGGTCTCTATACATGAAATGTTGAGAAGCCTAAAGCTCATCTAAGTAAAATATAAAAAATATATATTTTTGCTTGAAAACAAGCGATGTATCAGTTCGATCGTACCCCCATACTAGCCATTTTGAGACTTTCGGAAGAGTTAACGCTCTTAACTGCTTGGTTTCGAAGATTAAAATTTTAATTTTTAATATCGCATAGAACTAACGTGCAGCCCCTATACGTTATGTTTAAAAAAAATATATAAATTTTTTTTTCAAAATGGCGGCTATCGTAAAAATTCAAAGTGTCATAACTTTGCTAAATCAAATCCTACTGAAAAATGTCGTACACAAAAAGTGTTTGGAATTTTATTTTGCATATAAAAGCAATTTTTAATTATTTTTTTTTTAATAAAAACCGAGTCTTACCATATATTGACCGAGACCTCGAACGAGCTTTTATGCGACTCTGCATACAGTTAACGCTCGTATGAAGCTTCTATTTAGGAAATTGACTTGAATTTTTTATACCAAACAGAGCTTTCAACTATACTTACGATACTATACAAAAAAATTAAAAATTAAAAAATAAAAGTATTTTTTTTTCAAAACACGTTTAGTGTGATGAGTCGATCGACCCACCATACATACGCTCATAAGATTTTCAATATAGTTAAGGTCAGTGTGAGCTTATTTATACATATTTGAATTTCAAAATTTTGTGACAGTATAGAATTCTTAAGCATCCTGTGTATGTTTGTTAGCAAAATCCATTTTGTCAATTTTTTGCAAAATGGCGACAAGTATTAAAATTCAATCACTTATTACTCAGTAGTGTTCAATTTTGTCAAAAAGGTCTCTATACATGAAATGTTGAGAAGCCTAAAGCTCATCTAAGTAAAATATAAAAAATATATATTTTTGCTTGAAAACAAGCGATGTATCAGTTCGATCGTACCCCCATACTAGCCATTTTGAGACTTTCGGAAGAGTTAACGCTCTTAACTGCTTGGTTTCGAAGATTAAAATTTTAATTTTTAATATCGCATAGAACTAACGTGCAGCCCCTATACGTTATGTTTAAAAAAAATATATAAATTTTTTTTTCAAAATGGCGGCTATCGTAAAAATTCAAAGTGTCATAACTTTGCTAAATCAAATCCTACTGAAAAATGTCGTATGCAAAAAGTGTTTGGAATTTTATTTTGCATATAAAAGCAATTTTTTATTATTTTTTTTTTAATAAAAACCGAGTCTTACCATATATTGACCGAGACCTCGAACGAGCTTTTATGCGACTCTGCATACAGTTAACGCTCGTATGAAGCTTCTATTTAAGAAATTGACTTGAATTTTTTATACCAAATAGAGCTTTCAACTATACTTACGATACTATACAAAAAAATTAAAAATTAAAAAATAAAAGTATTTTTTTTTCAAAACACGTTTAGTGTGATGAGTCGATCGACCCACCATACATACGCTCATAAGATTTTCAATATAGTTAAGGTCAGTGTGAGCTTATTTATACATATTTGAATTTCAAAATTTTGTGACAGTATAGAATTCTTAAGCATCCTGTGTATGTTTGTTAGCAAAATCCATTTTGTCAATTTTTTGCAAAATGGCGACAAGTATTAAAATTCAATCACTTATTACTCAGTAGTGTTCAATTTTGTCAAAAAGGTCTCTATACATGAAATGTTGAGAAGCCTAAAGCTCATCTAAGTAAAATATAAAAAATATATATTTTTGCTTGAAAACAAGCGATGTATCAGTTCGATCGTACCCCCATACTAGCCATTTTGAGACTTTCGGAAGAGTTAACGCTCTTAACTGCTTGGTTTCGAAGATTCAAAATTTAATTTTTAATATCGCATAGAACTAACGTGCAGCCCCTATACGTTATGTTTAAAAAAAATATATAAAATTTTTTTTCAAAATGGCGGCTATCGTAAAAATTCAAAGTGTCATAACTTTGCTAAATCAAATCCTACTGAAAAATGTCGTATGCAAAAAGTGTTTGGAATTTTATTTTGCATATAAAAGCAATTTTTAATTATTTTTTTTTTAATAAAAACCGAGTCTTACCATATATTGACCGAGACCTCGAACGAGCTTTTATGCGACTCTGCATACAGTTAACGCTCGTATGAAGCTTCTATTTAAGAAATTGACTTGAATTTTTTATACCAAATAGAGCTTTCAACTATACTTACGATACTATACAAAAAAATTAAAAATTAAAAAATAAAAGTATTTTTTTTTCAAAACACGTTTAGTGTGATGAGTCGATCGACCCACCATACATACGCTCATAAGATTTTCAATATAGTTAAGGTCAGTGTGAGCTTATTTATACATATTTGAATTTCAAAATTTTGTGACAGTATAGAATTCTTAAGCATCCTGTGTATGTTTGTTAGCAAAATCCATTTTGTCAATTTTTTGCAAAATGGCGACAAGTATTAAAATTCAATCACTTATTACTCAGTAGTGTTCAATTTTGTCAAAAATGGTCTCTATACATGAAATGTTGAGAAGCCTAAAGCTCATCTAAGTAAAATATAAAAAATATATATTTTTGCTTGAAAACAAGCGATGTATCAGTTCGATCGTACCCCCATACTAGCCATTTTGAGACTTTCGGAAGAGTTAACGCTCTTAACTGCTTGGTTTCGAAGATTAAAATTTTAATTTTTAATATCGCATAGAACTAACGTGCAGCCCCTATACGTTATGTTTAAAAAAAATATATAAAATTTTTTTTCAAAATGGCGGCTATAGTAAAAATTCAAAGTGTCATAACTTTGCTAAATCAAATCCTACTGAAAAATGTCGTATGCAAAAAGTGTTTGGAATTTTATTTTGCATATAAAAGCAATTTTTAATTATTTTTTTTTTGATAAAAACCGAGTCTTACCATATATTGACCGAGACCTCGAACGAGCTTTTATGCGACTCTGCATACAGTTAACGCTCGTATGAAGCTTCTATTTAAGAAATTGACTTGAATTTTTTATACCAAATAGAGCTTTCAACTATACTTACGATACTATACAAAAAAATTAAAAATTAAAAAATAAAAGTATTTTTTTTTCAAAACACGTTTAGTGTGATGAGTCGATCGACCCACCATACATACGCTCATAAGATTTTCAATATAGTTAAGGTCAGTGTGAGCTTATTTATACATATTTGAATTTCAAAATTTTGTGACAGTATAGAATTCTTAAGCATCCTGTGTATGTTTGTTAGCAAAATCCATTTTGTCAATTTTTTGCAAAATGGCGACAAGTATTAAAATTCAATCACTTATTACTCAGTAGTGATCAATTTTGTCAAAAAGGTCTCTATACATGAAATGTTGAGAAGCCTAAAGCTCATCTAAGTAAAATATAAAAAATATATATTTTTGCTTGAAAACAAGCGATGTATCAGTTCGATCGTACCCCCATACTAGCCATTTTGAGACTTTCGGAAGAGTTAACGCTCTTAACTGCTTGGTTTCGAAGATTAAAATTTTAATTTTTAATATCGCATAGAACTAACGTGCAGCCCCTATACGTTATGTTTAAAAAAAATATATAAATTTTTTTTTCAAAATGGCGGCTATCGTAAAAATTCAAAGTGTCATAACTTTGCTAAATCAAATCCTACTGAAAAATGTCGTACACAAAAAGTGTTTGGAATTTTATTTTGCATATAAAAGCAATTTTTAATTATTTTTTTTTTAATAAAAACCGAGTCTTACCATATATTGACCGAGACCTCGAACGAGCTTTTATGCGACTCTGCATACAGTTAACGCTCGTATGAAGCTTCTATTTAGAAAATTGACTTGAATTTTTTATACCAAACAGAGCTTTCAACTATACTTACGATACTATACAAAAAAATTAAAAATTAAAAAATAAAAGTATTTTTTTTTCAAAACACGTTTAGTGTGATGAGTCGATCGACCCACCATACATACGCTCATAAGATTTTCAATATAGTTAAGGTCAGTGTGAGCTTATTTATACATATTTGAATTTCAAAATTTTGTGACAGTATAGAATTCTTAAGCATCCTGTGTATGTTTGTTAGCAAAATCCATTTTGTCAATTTTTTGCAAAATGGCGACAAGTATTAAAATTCAATCACTTATTACTCAGTAGTGTTCAATTTTGTCAAAAATGGTCTCTATACATGAAATGTTAAGAAGCCTAAAGCTCATCTAAGTAAAATATAAAAAATATATATTTTTGCTTGAAAACAAGCGATGTATCAGTTCGATCGTACCCCCATACTAGCCATTTTGAGACTTTCGGAAGAGTTAACGCTCTTAACTGCTTGGTTTCGAAGATTAAAATTTTAATTTTTAATATCGCATAGAACTAACGTGCAGCCCCTATACGTTATGTTTAAAAAAAATATATAAATTTTTTTTTCAAAATGGCGGCTATCGTAAAAATTCAAAGTGTCATAACTTTGCTAAATCAAATCCTACTGAAAAATGTTGTATGCAAAAAGTGTTTGGAATTTTATTTTGCATATAAAAGCAATTTTTAATTATTTTTTTTTTAATAAAAACCGAGTCTTACCATATATTGACCGAGACCTCGAACGAGCTTTTATGCGACTCTGCATACAGTTAACGCTCGTATGAAGCTTCTATTTAAGAAATTGACTTGAATTTTTTATACCAAATAGAGCTTTCAACTATACTTACGATATCATACAAAAAAATTAAAAATTAAAAAATAAAAGTATTTTTTTTTCAAAACACGTTTAGTGTGATGAGTCGATCGACCCACCATACATACGCTCATAAGATTTTCAATATAGTTAAGGTCAGTGTGAGCTTATTTATACATATTTGAATTTCAAAATTTTGTGACAGTATAGAATTCTTAAGCATCCTGTGTATGTTTGTTAGCAAAATCCATTTTGTCAATTTTTTGCAAAATGGCGACAAGTATTAAAATTCAATCACTTATTACTCAGTAGTGTTCAATTTTGTCAAAAAGGTCTGTATACATGAAATGTTGAGAAGCCTAAAGCTCATCTAAGTAAAATATAAAAAATATATATTTTTGCTTGAAAACAAGCGATGTATCAGTTCGATCGTACCCCCATACTAGCCATTTTGAGACTTTCGGAAGAGTTAACGCTCTTAACTGCTTGGTTTCGAAGATTAAAATTTTAATTTTTAATATCGCATAGAACTAACGTGCAGCCCCTATACGTTATGTTTAAAAAAAATATATAAATTTTTTTTTCAAAATGGCGGCTATCGTAAAAATTCAAATTGTCATAACTTTGCTAAATCAAATCCTACTGAAAAATGTCGTATGCAAAAAGTGTTTGGAATTTTATTTTGCATATGAAAGCAATTTTTAATTATTTTTTTTTTAATAAAAACCGAGTCTTACCATATATTGACCGAGACCTCGAACGAGCTTTTATGCGACTCTGCATACAGTTAACGCTCGTATGAAGCTTCTATTTAAGAAATTGACTTGAATTTTTTATACCAAATAGAGCTTTCAACTATACTTACGATACTATACAAAAAAATTAAAAATTAAAAAATAAAAGTATTTTTTTTTCAAAACACGTTTAGTGTGATGAGTCGATCGACCCACCATACATACGCTCATAAGATTTTCAATATAGTTAAGGTCAGTGTGAGCTTATTTATACATATTTGAATTTCAAAATTTTGTGACAGTATAGAATTCTTAAGCATCCTGTGTATGTTTGTTAGCAAAATCCATTTTGTCAATTTTTTGCAAAATGGCGACAAGTATTAAAATTCAATCACTTATTACTCAGTAGTGTTCAATTTTGTCAAAAAGGTCTCTATACATGAAATGTTGAGAAGCCTAAAGCTCATCTAAGTAAAATATAAAAAATATATATTTTTGCTTGAAAACAAGCGATGTATCAGTTCGATCGTACCCCCATACTAGCCATTTTGAGACTTTCGGAAGAGTTAACGCTCTTAACTGCTTGGTTTCGAAGATTAAAATTTTAATTTTTAATATCGCATAGAACTAACGTGCAGCCCCTATACGTTATGTTTAAAAAAAATATATAAATTTTTTTTTCAAAATGGCGGCTATCGTAAAAATTCAAAGTGTCATAACTTTGCTAAATCAAATCCTACTGAAAAATGTCGTATGCAAAAAGTGTTTGGAATTTTATTTTGCATATAAAAGCAATTTTTTATTATTTTTTTTTTAATAAAAACCGAGTCTTACCATATATTGACCGAGACCTCGAACGAGCTTTTATGCGACTCTGCATACAGTTAACGCTCGTATGAAGCTTCTATTTAAGAAATTGACTTGAATTTTTTATACCAAATAGAGCTTTCAACTATACTTACGATACTATACAAAAAAATTAAAAATTAAAAAATAAAAGTATTTTTTTTTCAAAACACGTTTAGTGTGATGAGTCGATCGACCCACCATACATACGCTCATAAGATTTTCAATATAGTTAAGGTCAGTGTGAGCTTATTTATACATATTTGAATTTCAAAATTTTGTGACAGTATAGAATTCTTAAGCATCCTGTGTATGTTTGTTAGCAAAATCCATTTTGTCAATTTTTTGCAAAATGGCGACAAGTATTAAAATTCAATCACTTATTACTCAGTAGTGTTCAATTTTGTCAAAAATGGTCTCTATACATGAAATGTTAAGAAGCCTAAAGCTCATCTAAGTAAAATATAAAAAATATATATTTTTGCTTGAAAACAAGCGATGTATCAGTTCGATCGTACCCCCATACTAGCCATTTTGAGACTTTCGGAAGAGTTAACGCTCTTAACTGCTTGGTTTCGAAGATTAAAATTTTAATTTTTAATATCGCATAGAACTAACGTGCAGCCCCTATACGTTATGTTTAAAAAAAATATATAAATTTTTTTTTCAAAATGGCGGCTATCGTAAAAATTCAAAGTGTCATAACTTTGCTAAATCAAATCCTACTAAAAAATGTCGTATGCAAAAAGTGTTTGGAATTTTATTTTGCATATAAAAGCAATTTTTAATTATTTTTTTTTTAATAAAAACCGAGTCTTACCATATATTGACCGAGACCTCGAACGAGCTTTTATGCGACTCTGCATACAGTTAACGCTCGTATGAAGCTTCTATTTAAGAAATTGACTTGAATTTTTTATACTAAATAGAGCTTTCAACTATACTTACGATACTATACAAAAAAATTAAAAATTAAAAAATAAAAGTATTTTTTTTTCAAAACACGTTTAGTGTGATGAGTCGATCGACCCACCATACATACGCTCATAAGATTTTCAATATAGTTAAGGTCAGTGTGAGCTTATTTATACATATTTGAATTTCAAAATTTTGTGACAGTATAGAATTCTTAAGCATCCTGTGTATGTTTGTTAGCAAAATCCATTTTGTCAATTTTTTGCAAAATGGCGACAAGTATTAAAATTCAATCACTTATTACTCAGTAGTGTTCAATTTTGTCAAAAAGGTCTCTATACATGAAATGTTGAGAAGCCTAAAGCTCATCTAAGTAAAATATAAAAAATATATATTTTTGCTTGAAAACAAGCGATGTATCAGTTCGATCGTACCCCCATACTAGCCATTTTGAGACTTTCGGAAGAGTTAACGCTCTTAACTGCTTGGTTTCGAAGATTAAAATTTTAATTTTTAATATCGCATAGAACTAACGTGCAGCCCCTATACGTTATGTTTAAAAAAAATATATAAAATTTTTTTTCAAAATGGCGGCTATCGTAAAAATTCAAAGTGTCATAACTTTGCTAAATCAAATCCTACTGAAAAATGTCGTATGCAAAAAGTGTTTGGAATTTTATTTTGCATATAAAAGCAATTTTTAATTATTTTTTTTTTAATAAAAACCGAGTCTTACCATATATTGACCGAGACCTCGAACGAGCTTTTATGCGACTCTGCATACAGTTAACGCTCGTATGAAGCTTCTATTTAAGAAATTGACTTGAATTTTTTATACCAAATAGAGCTTTCAACTATACTTACGATACTATACAAAAAAATTAAAAATTAAAAAATAAAAGTATTTTTTTTTCAAAACACGTTTAGTGTGATGAGTCGATCGACCCACCATACATACGCTCATAAGATTTTCAATATAGTTAAGGTCAGTGTGAGCTTATTTATACATATTTGAATTTCAAAATTTTGTGACAGTATAGAATTCTTAAGCATCCTGTGTATGTTTGTTAGCAAAATCCATTTTGTCAATTTTTTGCAAAATGGCGACAAGTATTAAAATTCAATCACTTATTACTCAGTAGTGTTCAATTTTGTCAAAAAGGTCTGTATACATGAAATGTTGAGAAGCCTAAAGCTCATCTAAGTAAAATATAAAAAATATATATTTTTGCTTGAAAACAAGCGATGTATCAGTTCGATCGTACCCCCATACTAGCCATTTTGAGACTTTCGGAAGAGTTAACGCTCTTAACTGCTTGGTTTCGAAGATTAAAATTTTAATTTTTAATATCGCATAGAACTAACGTGCAGCCCCTATACGTTATGTTTAAAAAAAATATATAAATTTTTTTTTCAAAATGGCGGCTATCGTAAAAATTTAAAGTGTCATAACTTTGCTAAATCAAATCCTACTGAAAAATGTCGTATGCAAAAAGTGTTTGGAATTTTATTTTGCATATAAAAGCAATTTTTAATTATTTTTTTTTTAATAAAAACCGAGTCTTACCATATATTGACCGAGACCTCGAACGAGCTTTTATGCGACTCTGCATACAGTTAACGCTCGTATGAAGCTTCTATTTAAGAAATTGACTTGAATTTTTTATACCAAATAGAGCTTTCAACTATACTTACGATACTATACAAAAAAATTAAAAATTAAAAAATAAAAGTATTTTTTTTTCAAAACACGTTTAGTGTGATGAGTCGATCGACCCACCATACATACGCTCATAAGATTTTCAATATAGTTAAGGTCAGTGTGAGCTTATTTATACATATTTGAATTTCAAAATTTTGTGACAGTATAGAATTCTTAAGCATCCTGTGTATGTTTGTTAGCAAAATCCATTTTGTCAATTTTTTGCAAAATGGCGACAAGTATTAAAATTCAATCACTTATTACTCAGTAGTGTTCAATTTTGTCAAAAAGGTCTCTATACATGAAATGTTGAGAAGCCTAAAGCTCATCTAAGTAAAATATAAAAAATATATATTTTTGCTTGAAAACAAGCGATGTATCAGTTCGATCGTATCCCCATACTAGCCATTTTGAGACTTTCGGAAGAGTTAACGCTCTTAACTGCTTGGTTTCGAAGATTAAAATTTTAATTTTTAATATCGCATAGAACTAACGTGCAGCCCCTATACGTTATGTTTAAAAAAAATATATAAAATTTTTTTTCAAAATGGCGGCTATCGTAAAAATTCAAAGTGTCATAACTTTGCTAAATCAAATCCTACTGAAAAATGTCGTATGCAAAAAGTGTTTGGAATTTTATTTTGCATATAAAAGCAATTTTTAATTATTTTTTTTTTAATAAAAACCGAGTCTTACCATATATTGACCGAGACCTCGAACGAGCTTTTATGCGACTCTGCATACAGTTAACGCTCGTATGAAGCTTCTATTTAAGAAATTGACTTGAATTTTTTATACCAAATAGAGCTTTCAACTATACTTACGATACTATACAAAAAAATTAAAAATTAAAAAATAAAAGTATTTTTTTTTCAAAACACGTTTAGTGTGATGAGTCGATCGACCCACCATACATACGCTCATAAGATTTTCAATATAGTTAAGGTCAGTGTGAGCTTATTTATACATATTTGAATTTCAAAATTTTGTGACAGTATAGAATTCTTAAGCATCCTGTGTATGTTTGTTAGCAAAATCCATTTTGTCAATTTTTTGCAAAATGGCGACAAGTATTAAAATTCAATCACTTATTACTCAGTAGTGTTCAATTTTGTCAAAAAGGTCTCTATACATGAAATGTTGAGAAGCCTAAAGCTCATCTAAGTAAAATATAAAAAATATATATTTTTGCTTGAAAACAAGCGATGTATCAGTTCGATCGTACCCCCATACTAGCCATTTTGAGACTTTCGGAAGAGTTAACGCTCTTAACTGCTTGGTTTCGAAGATTAAAATTTTAATTTTTAATATCGCATAGAACTAACGTGCAGCCCCTATACGTTATGTTTAAAAAAAATATATAAATTTTTTTTTCAAAATGGCGGCTATCGTAAAAATTCAAAGTGTCATAACTTTGCTAAATCAAATCCTACTGAAAAATGTCGTATGCAAAAAGTGTTTGGAATTTTATTTTGCATATAAAAGCAATTTTTAATTATTTTTTTTTTAATAAAAACCGAGTCTTACCATATATTGACCGAGACCTCGAACGAGCTTTTATGCGACTCTGCATACAGTTAACGCTCGTATGAAGCTTCTATTTAAGAAATTGACTTGAATTTTTTATACCAAATAGAGCTTTCAACTATACTTACGATACTGTACAAAAAAATTAAAAATTAAAAAATAAAAGTATTTTTTTTTCAAAACACGTTTAGTGTGATGAGTCGATCGACCCACCATACATACGCTCATAAGATTTTCAATATAGTTAAGGTCAGTGTGAGCTTATTTATACATATTTGAATTTCAAAATTTTGTGACAGTATAGAATTCTTAAGCATCCTGTGTATGTTTGTTAGCAAAATCCATTTTGTCAATTTTTTGCAAAATGGCGACAAGTATTAAAATTCAATCACTTATTACTCAGTAGTGTTCAATTTTGTCAAAAAGGTCTCTATACATGAAATGTTGAGAAGCCTAAAGCTCATCTAAGTAAAATATAAAAAATATATATTTTTGCTTGAAAACAAGCGATGTATCAGTTCGATCGTACCCCATACTAGCCATTTTGAGACTTTCGGAAGAGTTAACGCTCTTAACTGCTTGGTTTCGAAGATTAAAATTTTAATTTTTAATTACGCATAGAACTAACGTGCAGCCCCTATACGTTATGTTTAAAAAAAATATATAAATTTTTTTTTCAAAATGGCGGCTATCGTAAAAATTTAAAGTGTCATAACTTTGCTAAATCAAATCCTACTGAAAAATGTCGTATGCAAAAAGTGTTTGGAATTTTATTTTGCATATAAAAGCAATTTTTAATTATTTTTTTTTTAATAAAAACCGAGTCTTACCATATATTGACCGAGACCTCGAACGAGCTTTTATGCGACTCTGCATACAGTTAACGCTCGTATGAAGCTTCTATTTAAGAAATTGACTTGAATTTTTTATACCAAATAGAGCTTTCAACTATACTTACGATACTATACAAAAAAATTAAAAATTAAAAAATAAAAGTATTTTTTTTTCAAAACACGTTTAGTGTGATGAGTCGATCGACCCACCATACATACGCTCATAAGATTTTCAATATAGTTAAGGTCAGTGTGAGCTTATTTATACATATTTGAATTTCAAAATTTTGTGACAGTATAGAATTCTTAAGCATCCTGTGTATGTTTGTTAGCAAAATCCATTTTGTCAATTTTTTGCAAAATGGCGACAAGTATTAAAATTCAATCACTTATTACTCAGTAGTGTTCAATTTTGTCAAAAAGGTCTCTATACATGAAATGTTGAGAAGCCTAAAGCTCATCTAAGTAAAATATAAAAAATATATATTTTTGCTTGAAAACAAGCGATGTATCAGTTCGATCGTACCCCCATACTAGCCATTTTGAGACTTTCGGAAGAGTTAACGCTCTTAACTGCTTGGTTTCGAAGATTAAAATTTTAATTTTTAATATCGCATAGAACTAACGTGCAGCCCCTATACGTTATGTTTAAAAAAAATATAGAAAATTTTTTTTCAAAATGGCGGCTATCGTAAAAATTCAAAGTGTCATAACTTTGCTAAATCAAATCCTACTGAAAAATGTCGTATGCAAAAAGTGTTTGGAATTTTATTTTGCATATAAAAGCAATTTTTAATTATTTTTTTTTAATAAAAACCGAGTCTTATCATATATTGACCGAGACCTCGAACGAGCTTTTATGCGACTCTGCATACAGTTAACGCTCGTATGAAGCTTCTATTTAAGAAATTGACTTGAATTTTTTATACCAAATAGAGCTTTCAACTATACTTACGATACTATACAAAAAAATTAAAAATTAAAAAATAAAAGTATTTTTTTTTCAAAACACGTTTAGTGTGATGAGTCGATCGACCCACCATACATACGCTCATAAGATTTTCAATATAGTTAAGGTCAGTGTGAGCTTATTTATACATATTTGAATTTCAAAATTTTGTGACAGTATAGAATTCTTAAGCATCCTGTGTATGTTTGTTAGCAAAATCCATTTTGTCAATTTTTTGCAAAATGGCGACAAGTATTAAAATTCAATCACTTATTACTCAGTAGTGTTCAATTTTGTCAAAAAGGTCTCTATACATGAAATGTTGAGAAGCCTAAAGCTCATCTGAGTAAAATATAAAAAATATATATTTTTGCTTGAAAACAAGCGATGTATCAGTTCGATCGTACCCCCATTCTAGCCATTTTGAGACTTTCGGAAGAGTTAACGCTCTTAACTGCTTGGTTTCGAAGATTAAAATTTTAATTTTTAATATCGCATAGAACTAACGTGCAGCCCCTATACGTTATGTTTAAAAAAAATATATAAAATTTTTTTTCAAAATGGCGGCTATCGTAAAAATTCAAAGTGTCATAACTTTGCTAAATCAAATCCTACTGAAAAATGTCGTATGCAAAAAGTGTTTGGAATTTTATTTTGCATATAAAAGCAATTTTTAATTATTTTTTTTTTTATAAAAACCGAGTCTTACCATATATTGACCGAGACCTCGAACGAGCTTTTATGCGACTCTGCATACAGTTAACGCTCGTATGAAGCTTCTATTTAAGAAATTGACTTGAATTTTTTATACCAAATAGAGCTTTCAACTATACTTACGATACTATACAAAAAAATTAAAAATTAAAAAATAAAAGTATTTTTTTTTCAAAACACGTTTAGTGTGATGAGTCGATCGACCCACCATACATACGCTCATAAGATTTTCAATATAGTTAAGGTCAGTGTGAGCTTATTTATACATATTTGAATTTCAAAATTTTGTGACAGTATAGAATTCTTAAGCATTCTGTGTATGTTTGTTAGCAAAATCCATTTTGTCAATTTTTTGCAAAATGGCGACAAGTATTAAAATTCAATCACTTATTACTCAGTAGTGTTCAATTTTGTCAAAAAGGTCTTTATACATGAAATGTTGAGAAGCCTAAAGCTCATCTAAGTAAAATATAAAAAATATATATTTTTGCTTGAAAACAAGCGATGTATCAGTTCGATCGTACCCCCATACTAGCCATTTTGAGACTTTCGGAAGAGTTAACGCTCTTAACTGCTTGGTTTCGAAGATTAAAATTTTAATTTTTAATATCGCATAGAACTAACGTGCAGCCCCTATACGTTATGTTTAAAAAAAATATATAAAATTTTTTTTCAAAATGGCGGCTATCGTAAAAATTCAAAGTGTCATAACTTTGCTCAATCAAATCCTACTGAAAAATGTCGTATGCAAAAAGTGTTTGGAATTTTATTTTGCATATAAAAGCAATTTTTAATTATTTTTTTTTTAATAAAATACGAGTCTTACCATATATTGACCGAGACCTCGAACGAGCTTTTATGCGACTCTGCATACAGTTAACGCTCGTATGAAGCTTCTATTTAAGAAATTGACTTGAATTTTTTATACCAAATAGAGCTTTCAACTATACTTACGATACTATACAAAAAAATTAAAAATTAAAAAATAAAAGTATTTTTTTTTCAAAACACGTTTAGTGTGATGAGTCGATCGACCCACCATACATACGCTCATAAGATTTTCAATATAGTTAAGGTCAGTGTGAGCTTATTTATACATATTTGAATTTCAAAATTTTGTGACAGTATAGAATTCTTAAGCATCCTGTGTATGTTTGTTAGCAAAATCCATTTTGTCAATTTTTTGCAAAATGGCGACAAGTATTAAAATTCAATCACTTATTACTCAGTAGTGTTCAATTTTGTCAAAAAGGTCTCTATACATGAAATGTTGAGAAGCCTAAAGCTCATCTAAGTAAAATATAAAAAATATATATTTTTGCTTGAAAACAAGCGATGTATCAGTTCGATCGTACCCCCATACTAGCCATTTTGAGACTTTCGGAAGAGTTAACGCTCTTAACTGCTTGGTTTCGAAGATTAAAATTTTAATTTTTAATATCGCATAGAACTAACGTGCAGCCCCTATACGTTATGTTTAAAAAAAATATATAAATTTTTTTTTCAAAATTGCGGCTATCGTAAAAATTCAAAGTGTCATAACTTTGCTAAATCGAATCCTACTGAAAAATGTCGTATGCAAAAAGTGTTTGGAATTTTATTTTGCATATAAAAGCAATTTTTAATTATTTTTTTTTTAATAAAAACCGAGTCTTACCATATATTGACCGAGACCTCGAACGAGCTTTTATGCGACTCTGCATACAGTTAACGCTCGTATGAAGCTTCTATTTAAGAAATTGACTTGAATTTTTTATACCAAATAGAGCTTTCAACTATACTTACGATACTATACAAAAAAATTAAAAATTAAAAAATAAAAGTATTTTTTTTTCAAAACACGTTTAGTGTGATGAGTCGATCGACCCACCATACATACGCTCATAAGATTTTCAATATAGTTAAGGTCAGTGTGAGCTTATTTATACATATTTGAATTTCAAAATTTTGTGAGAGTATAGAATTCTTA
Source organism: Plectrocnemia conspersa (assembly GCF_051122295.1). Taxonomy (NCBI): domain Eukaryota; kingdom Metazoa; phylum Arthropoda; class Insecta; order Trichoptera; family Polycentropodidae; genus Plectrocnemia; species Plectrocnemia conspersa. The sequence continues at coordinate 31,515,010 of NW_028277167.1, read as the reverse complement.
AGCATCCTGTGTATGTTTGTTAGCAAAATCCATTTTGTCAATTTTTTGCAAAATGGCGACAAGTATTAAAATTCAATCACTTATTACTCAGTAGTGTTCAATTTTGTCAAAAAGGTCTCTATACATGAAATGTTGAGAAGCCTAAAGCTCATCTAAGTAAAATATAAAAAATATATATTTTTGCTTGAAAACAAGCGATGTATCAGTTCGATCGTACCCCCATACTAGCCATTTTGAGACTTTCGGAAGAGTTAACGCTCTTAACTGCTTGGTTTCGAAGATTAAAATTTTAATTTTTAATATCGCATAGAACTAACGTGCAGCCCCTATACGTTATGTTTAAAAAAAATATATAAAATTTTTTTTCAAAATGGCGGCTATCGTAAAAATTCAAAGTGTCATAACTTTGCTAAATCAAATCCTACTGAAAAATGTCGTATGCAAAAAGTGTTTTGAATTTTATTTTGCATATAAAAGCAATTTTTAATTATTTTTTTTTTAATAAAAACCGAGTCTTACCATATATTGACCGAGACCTCGAACGAGCTTTTATGCGACTCTGCATACAGTTAACGCTCGTATGAAGCTTCTATTAAAGAAATTGACTTGAATTTTTTATACCAAATAGAGCTTTCAACTATACTTACGATACTATACAAAAAAATTAAAAATTAAAAAATAAAAGTATTTTTTTTTCAAAACACGTTTAGTGTGATGAGTCGATCGACCCACCATACATATGCTCATAAGATTTTCAATATAGTTAAGGTCAGTGTGAGCTTATTTATACATATTTGAATTTCAAAATTTTGTGACAGTATAGAATTCTTAAGCATCCTGTGTATGTTAGTTAGCAAAATCCATTTTGTCAATTTTTTGCAAAATGGCGACAAGTATTAAAATTCAATCACTTATTACTCAGTAGTGTTCAATTTTGTCAAAAAGGTCTCTATACATGAAATGTTGAGAAGCCTAAAGCTCATCTAAGTAAAATATAAAAAATATATATTTTTGCTTGAAAACAAGCGATGTATCAGTTCGATCGTACCCCATACTAGCCATTTTGAGACTTTCGGAAGAGTTAACGCTCTTAACTGCTTGGTTATGAAGATTAAAATTTAAATTTTTAATTACGCATAGAACTAACGTGCAGCCCCTATACGTTATGTTTAAAAAAAATATATAAAATTTTTTTTCAAAATGGCGGCTATCGTAAAAATTCAAAGTGTCATAACTTTGCTAAATCAAATCCTACTGAAAAATGTCGTATGCAAAAAGTGTTTGGAATATAATTTTGCATATAAAAGCAATTTTTAATTATTTTTTTTTTAATAAAAACCGAGTCTTACCATATATTGACCGAGACCTCGAACGAGCTTTTATGCGACTCTGCATACAGTTAACGCTCGTATGAAGCTTCTATTTAAGAAATTGACTTGAATTTTTTATACCAAATAGAGCTTTCAACTATACTTACGATACTGTACAAAAAAATTAAAAATTAAAAAATAAAAGTATTTTTTTTTCAAAACACGTTTAGTGTGATGAGTCGATCGACCCACCATACATACGCTCATAAGATTTTCAATATAGTTAAGGTCAGTGTGAGCTTATTTATACATATTTGAATTTCAAAATTTTGTGACAGTATAGAATTCTTAAGCATCCTGTGTATGTTTGTTAGCAAAATCCATTTTGTCAATTTTTTGCAAAATGGCGACAAGTATTAAAATTCAATCACTTATTACTCAGTAGTGTTCAATTTTGTCAAAAAGGTCTCTATACATGAAATGTTGAGAAGCCTAAAGCTCATCTGAGTAAAATATAAAAAATATATATTTTTGCTTGAAAACAAGCGATGTATCAGTTCGATCGTACCCCCATACTAGCCATTTTGAGACTTTCGGAAGAGTTAACGCTCTTAACTGCTTGGTTTCGAAGATTAAAATTTTAATTTTTAATATCGCATAGAACTAACGTGCAGCCCCTATACGTTATGTTTAAAAAAAATATAGAAAATTTTTTTTCAAAATGGCGGCTATCGTAAAAATTCAAAGTGTCATAACTTTGCTAAATCAAATCCTACTGAAAAATGTCGTATGCAAAAAGTGTTTGGAATTTTATTTTGCATATAAAAGCAATTTTTAATTATTTTTTTTTAATAAAAACCGAGTCTTATCATATATTGACCGAGACCTCGAACGAGCTTTTATGCGACTCTGCATACAGTTAACGCTCGTATGAAGCTTCTATTTAAGAAATTGACTTGAATTTTTTATACCAAATAGAGCTTTCAACTATACTTACGATACTATACAAAAAAATTAAAAATTAAAAAATAAAAGTATTTTTTTTTCAAAACACGTTTAGTGTGATGAGTCGATCGACCCACCATACATACGCTCATAAGATTTTCAATATAGTTAAGGTCAGTGTGAGCTTATTTATACATATTTGAATTTCAAAATTTTGTGACAGTATAGAATTCTTAAGCATCCTGTGTATGTTTGTTAGCAAAATCCATTTTGTCAATTTTTTGCAAAATGGCGACAAGTATTAAAATTCAATCACTTATTACTCAGTAGTGTTCAATTTTGTCAAAAAGGTCTGTATACATGAAATGTTGAGAAGCCTAAAGCTCATCTAAGTAAAATATAAAAAATATATATTTTTGCTTGAAAACAAGCGATGTATCAGTTCGATCGTACCCCCATACTAGCCATTTTGAGACTTTCGGAAGAGTTAACGCTCTTAACTGCTTGGTTATGAAGATTAAAATTTAAATTTTTAATTACGCATAGAACTAACGTGCAGCCCCTATACGTTATGTTTAAAAAAAATATATAAAATTTTTTTTCAAAATGGCGGCTATCGTAAAAATTCAAAGTGTCATAACTTTGCTAAATCAAATCCTACTGAAAAATGTCGTATGCAAAAAGTGTTTGGAATATAATTTTGCATATAAAAGCAATTTTTAATTATTTTTTTTTTAATAAAAACCGAGTCTTACCATATATTGACCGAGACCTCGAACGAGCTTTTATGCGACTCTGCATACAGTTAACGCTCGTATGAAGCTTCTATTTAAGAAATTGACTTGAATTTTTTATACCAAATAGAGCTTTCAACTATACTTACGATACTGTACAAAAAAATTAAAAATTAAAAAATAAAAGTATTTTTTTTTCAAAACACGTTTAGTGTGATGAGTCGATCGACCCACCATACATACGCTCATAAGATTTTCAATATAGTTAAGGTCAGTGTGAGCTTATTTATACATATTTGAATTTCAAAATTTTGTGACAGTATAGAATTCTTAAGCATCCTGTGTATGTTTGTTAGCAAAATCCATTTTGTCAATTTTTTGCAAAATGGCGACAAGTATTAAAATTCAATCACTTATTACTCAGTAGTGTTCAATTTTGTCAAAAAGGTCTCTATACATGAAATGTTGAGAAGCCTAAAGCTCATCTGAGTAAAATATAAAAAATATATATTTTTGCTTGAAAACAAGCGATGTATCAGTTCGATCGTACCCCATACTAGCCATTTTGAGACTTTCGGAAGAGTTAACGCTCTTAACTGCTTGGTTTCGAAGATTAAAATTTTAATTTTTAATTACGCATAGAACTAACGTGCAGCCCCTATACGTTATGTTTAAAAAAAATATATAAAATTTTTTTTCAAAATGGCGGCTATCGTAAAAATTCAAAGTGTCATAACTTTGCTAAATCAAATCCTACTGAAAAATGTCGTATGCAAAAAGTGTTTGGAATTTTATTTTGCATATAAAAGCAATTTTTAATTATTTTTTTTTTAATAAAAACCGAGTCTTACCATATATTGACCGAGACCTCGAACGAGCTTTTATGCGACTCTGCATACAGTTAACGCTCGTATGAAGCTTCTATTTAAGAAATTGACTTGAATTTTTTATACCAAATAGAGCTTTCAACTATACTTACGATACTATACAAAAAAATTAAAAATTAAAAAATAAAAGTATTTTTTTTTCAAAACACGTTTAGTGTGATGAGTCGATCGACCCACCATACATACGCTCATAAGATTTTCAATATAGTTAAGGTCAGTGTGAGCTTATTTATACATATTTGAATTTCAAAATTTTGTGACAGTATAGAATTCTTAAGCATCCTGTGTATGTTTGTTAGCAAAATCCATTTTGTCAATTTTTTGCAAAATGGCGACAAGTATTAAAATTCAATCACTTATTACTCAGTAGTGTTCAATTTTGTCAAAAAGGTCTCTATACATAAAATGTTGAGAAGCCTAAAGCTCATCTAAGTAAAATATAAAAAATATATATTTTTGCTTGAAAACAAGCGATGTATCAGTTCGATCGTACCCCCATACTAGCCATTTTGAGACTTTCGGAAGAGTTAACGCTCTTAACTGCTTGGTTTAGAAGATTAAAATTTTAATTTTTAATATCGCATAGAACTAACGTGCAGCCCCTATACGTTATGTTTAAAAAAAATATATAAAATTTTTTTTCAAAATGGCGGCTATCGTAAAAATTCAAAGTGTCATAACTTTGCTAAATCGAATCCTACTGAAAAATGTCGTATGCAAAAAGTGTTTGGAATTTTATTTTGCATATAAAAGCAATTTTTAATTATTTTTTTTTTAATAAAAACCGAGTCTTACCATATATTGACCGAGACCTCGAACGAGCTTTTATGCGACTCTGCATACAGTTAACGCTCGTATGAAGCTTCTATTTAAGAAATTGACTTGAATTTTTTATACCAAATAGAGCTTTCAACTATACTTACGATACTATACAAAAAAATTAAAAATTAAAAAATAAAAGTATTTTTTTTTCAAAACACGTTTAGTGTGATGAGTCTATCGACCCACCATACATACGCTCATAAGATTTTCAATATAGTTAAGGTCAGTGTGAGCTAATTTATACATATTTGAATTTCAAAATTTTGTGACAGTATAGAATTCTTAAGCATCCTGTGTATGTTTGTTAGCAAAATCCATTTTGTCAATTTTTTGCAAAATGGCGACAAGTATTAAAATTCAATCACTTATTACTCAGTAGTGTTCAATTTTGTCAAAAAGGTCTCTATACATGAAATGTTGAGAAGCCTAAAGCTCATCTAAGTAAAATATAAAAAATATATATTTTTGCTTGAAAACAAGCGATGTATCAGTTCGATCGTACCCCCATACTAGCCATTTTGAGACTTTCGGAAGAGTTAACGCTCTTAACTGCTTGGTTTCGAAGATTAAAATTTTAATTTTTAATATCGCATAGAACTAACGTGCAGCCCCTATACGTTATGTTTAAAAAAAATATATAAATTTTTTTTTCAAAATGGCGGCTATCGTAAAAATTCAAAGTGTCATAACTTTGCTAAATCAAATCCTACTGAAAAATGTCGTATGCAAAAAGTGTTTGGAATTTTATTTTGCATATAAAAGCAATTTTTAATTATTTTTTTTTTAATAAAAACCGAGTCTTACCATATATTGACCGAGACCTCGAACGAGCTTTTATGCGACTCTGCATACAGTTAACGCTCGTATGAAGCTTCTATTTAAGAAATTGACTTGAATTTTTTATACCAAATAGAGCTTTCAACTATACTTACGATACTATACAAAAAAATTAAAAATTAAAAAATAAAAGTATTTTTTTTTCAAAACACGTTTAGTGTGATGAGTCGATCGACCCACCATACATACGCTCATAAGATTTTCAATATAGTTAAGGTCAGTGTGAGCTTATTTATACATATTTGAATTTCAAAATTTTGTGACAGTATAGAATTCTTAAGCATCCTGTGTATGTTTGTTAGCAAAATCCATTTTGTCAATTTTTTGCAAAATGGCGACAAGTATTAAAATTCAATCACTTATTACTCAGTAGTGTTCAATTTTGTCAAAAAGGTCTCTATACATGAAATGTTGAGAAGCCTAAAGCTCATCTAAGTAAAATATAAAAAATATATATTTTTGCTTGAAAACAAGCGATGTATCAGTTCGATCGTACCCCCATACTAGCCATTTTGAGACTTTCGGAAGAGTTAACGCTCTTAACTGCTTGGTTTCGAAGATTAAAATTTTAATTTTTAATATCGCATAGAACTAACGTGCAGCCCCTATACGTTATGTTTAAAAAAAATATATAAAATTTTTTTTCAAAATGGCGGCTATCGTAAAAATTCAAAGTGTCATAACTTTGCTAAATCAAATCCTACTGAAAAATGTCGTATGCAAAAAGTGTTTGGAATTTTATTTTGCATATAAAAGCAATTTTTAATTATTTTTTTTTTAATAAAAACCGAGTCTTACCATATATTGACCGAGACCTCGAACGAGCTTTTATGCGACTCTGCATACAGTTAACGCTCGTATGAAGCTTCTATTTAAGAAATTGACTTGAATTTTTTATACCAAATAGAGCTTTCAACTATACTTACGATACTATACAAAAAAATTAAAAATTAAAAAATAAAAGTATTTTTTTTTCAAAACACGTTTAGTGTGATGAGTCGATCGACCCACCATACATACGCTCATAAGATTTTCAATATAGTTAAGGTCAGTGTGAGCTTATTTATACATATTTGAATTTCAAAATTTTGTGACAGTATAGAATTCTTAAGCATCCTGTGTATGTTTGTTAGCAAAATCCATTTTGTCAATTTTTTGCAAAATGGCGACAAGTATTAAAATTCAATCACTTATTACTCAGTAGTGTTCAATTTTGTCAAAAAGGTCTCTATACATGAAATGTTGAGAAGCCTAAAGCTCATCTAAGTAAAATATAAAAAATATATATTTTTGCTTGAAAACAAGCGATGTATCAGTTCGATCGTACCCCCATACTAGCCATTTTGAGACTTTCGGAAGAGTTAACGCTCTTAACTGCTTGGTTTCGAAGATTAAAATTTTAATTTTTAATATCGCATAGAACTAACGTGCAGCCCCTATACGTTATGTTTAAAAAAAATATATAAAATTTTTTTTCAAAATGGCGGCTATCGTAAAAATTCAAAGTGTCATAACTTTGCTAAATCAAATCCTACTGAAAAATGTCGTATGCAAAAAGTGTTTGGAATTTTATTTTGCATATAAAAGCAATTTTTAATTATTTTTTTTTTAATAAAAACCGAGTCTTACCATATATTGACCGAGACCTCGAACGAGCTTTTATGCGACTCTGCATACAGTTAACGCTCGTATGAAGCTTTTATTTAAGAAATTGACTTGAATTTTTTATACCAAATAGAGCTTTTAACTATACTTACGATACTATACAAAAAAATTAAAAATTAAAAAATAAAAGTATTTTTTTTTCAAAACACGTTTAGTGTGATGAGTCGATCGACCCACCATACATACGCTCATAAGATTTTCAATATAGTTAAGGTCAGTGTGAGCTTATTTATACATATTTGAATTTCAAAATTTTGTGACAGTATAGAATTCTTAAGCATCCTGTGTATGTTTGTTAGCAAAATCCATTTTGTCAATTTTTTGCAAAATGGCGACAAGTATTAAAATTCAATCACTTATTACTCAGTAGTGTTCAATTTTGTCAAAAAGGTCTCTATACATGAAATGTTGAGAAGCCTAAAGCTCATCTAAGTAAAATATAAAAAATATATATTTTTGCTTGAAAACAAGCGATGTATCAGTTCGATCGTACCCCCATACTAGCCATTTTGAGACTTTCGGAAGAGTTAACGCTCTTAACTGCTTGGTTTCGAAGATTAAAATTTTAATTTTTAATATCGCATAGAACTAACGTGCAGCCCCTATACGTTATGTTTAAAAAAAATATATAAAATTTTTTTTCAAAATGGCGGCTATCGTAAAAATTCAAAGTGTCATAACTTTGCTAAATCAAATCCTACTGAAAAATGTCGTATGCAAAAAGTGTTTGGAATTTTATTTTGCATATAAAAGCAATTTTTAATTATTTTTTTTTTAATAAAAACCGAGTCTTACCATATATTGACCGAGACCTCGAACGAGCTTTTATGCGACTCTGCATACAGTTAACGCTCGTATGAAGCTTCTATTTAAGAAATTGACTTGAATTTTTTATACCAAATAGAGCTTTCAACTATACTTACGATACTATACAAAAAAATTAAAAATTAAAAAATAAAAGTATTTTTTTTTCAAAACACGTTTTGTGTGATGAGTCGATCGACCCACCATACATACGCTCATAAGATTTTCAATATAGTTAAGGTCAGTGTGAGCTTATTTATACATATTTGAATTTCAAAATTTTGTGACAGTATAGAATTCTTAAGCATCCTGTGTATGTTTGTTAGCAAAATCCATTTTGTCAATTTTTTGCAAAATGGCGACAAGTATTAAAATTCAATCACTTATTACTCAGTAGTGTTCAATTTTGTCAAAAAGGTCTCTATACATGAAATGTTGAGAAGCCTAAAGCTCATCTAAGTAAAATATAAAAAATATATATTTTTGCTTGAAAACAAGCGATGTATCAGTTCGATCGTACCCCCATACTAGCCATTTTGAGACTTTCGGAAGAGTTAACGCTCTTAACTGCTTGGTTTCGAAGATTAAAATTTTAATTTTTAATATCGCATAGAACTAACGTGCAGCCCCTATACGTTATGTTTAAAAAAAATATATAAAATTTTTTTTCAAAATGGCGGCTATCGTAAAAATTCAAAGTGTCATAACTTTGCTAAATCAAATCCTACTGAAAAATGTCGTATGCAAAAAGTGTTTGGAATTTTATTTTGCATATAAAAGCAATTTTTAATTATTTTTTTTTTAATAAAAACCGAGTCTTACCATATATTGACCGAGACCTCGAACGAGCTTTTATGCGACTCTGCATACAGTTAACGCTCGTATGAAGCTTCTATTTAAGAAATTGACTTGAATTTTTTATACCAAATAGAGCTTTCAACTATACTTACGATACTATGCAAAAAAATTAAAAATTAAAAAATAAAAGTATTTTTTTTTCAAAACACGTTTAGTGTGATGAGTCGATCGACCCACCATACATACGCTCATAAGATTTTCAATATAGTTAAGGTCAGTGTGAGCTTATTTATACATATTTGAATTTCAAAATTTTGTGACAGTATAAAATTCTTAAGCATCCTGTGTATGTTTGTTAGCAAAATCCATTTTGTCAATTTTTTGCAAAATGGCGACAAGTATTAAAATTCAATCACTTATTACTCAGTAGTGTTCAATTTTGTCAAAAAGGTCTCTATACATGAAATGTTGAGAAGCCTAAAGCTCATCTAAGTAAAATATAAAAAATATATATTTTTGCTTGAAAACAAGCGATGTATCAGTTCGATCGTACCCCCATACTAGCCATTTTGAGACTTTCGGAAGAGTTAACGCTCTTAACTGCTTGGTTTCGAAGATTAAAATTTTAATTTTTAATATCGCATAGAACTAACGTGCAGCCCCTATACGTTATGTTTAAAAAAAATATATAAAATTTTTTTTCAAAATGGCGGCTATCGTAAAAATTCAAAGTGTCATAACTTTGCTAAATCAAATCCTACTAAATAATGTCGTATGCAAAAAGTGTTTGGAATTTTATTTTGCATATAAAAGCAATTTTTAATTATTTTTTTTTTAATAAAAACCGAGTCTTACCATATATTGACCGAGACCTCGAACGAGCTTTTATGCGACTCTGCATACAGTTAACGCTCGTATGAAGCTTCTATTTAAGAAATTGACTTGAATTTTTTATACCAAATAGAGCTTTCAACTATACTTACGATACTATACAAAAAAATTAAAAATTAAAAAATAAAAGTATTTTTTTTTCAAAACACGTTTAGTGTGATGAGTCGATCGACCCACCATACATACGCTCATAAGATTTTCAATATAGTTAAGGTCAGTGTGAGCTTATTTATACATATTTGAATTTCAAAATTTTGTGACAGTATAGAATTCTTAAGCATCCTGTGTATGTTTGTTAGCAAAATCCATTTTGTCAATTTTTTGCAAAATGGCGACAAGTATTAAAATTCAATCACTTATTACTCAGTAGTGTTCAATTTTGTCAAAAAGGTCTCTATACATGAAATGTTGAGAAGCCTAAAGCTCATCTAAGTAAAATATAAAAAATATATATTTTTGCTTGAAAACAAGCGATGTATCAGTTCGATCGTACCCCCATACTAGCCATTTTGAGACTTTCGGAAGAGTTAACGCTCTTAACTGCTTGGTTTCGAAGATTTAAATTTTAATTTTTAATTTCGCATAGAACTAACGTGCAGCCCCTATACGTTATGTTTAAAAAAAATATATAAAATTTTTTTTCAAAATGGCGGCTATCGTAAAAATTCAAAGTGTCATAACTTTGCTAAATCAAATCCTACTAAAAAATGTCCTATGCAAAAAGTGTTTGGAATTTTATTTTGCATATAAAAGCAATTTTTAATTATTTTTTTTTTAATAAAAACCGAGTCTTACCATATATTGACCGAGACCTCGAACGAGCTTTTATGCGACTCTGCATACAGTTAACGCTCGTATGAAGCTTCTATTTAAGAAATTGACTTGAATTTTTTATACCAAATAGAGCTTTCAACTATACTTACGATACTATACAAAAAAATTAAAAATTAAAAAATAAAAGTATTTTTTTTTCAAAACACGTTTAGTGTGATGAGTCGATCGACCCACCATACATACGCTCATAAGATTTTCAATATAGTTAAGGTCAGTGTGAGCTTATTTATACATATTTGAATTTCAAAATTTTGTGACAGTATAGAATTCTTAAGCATCCTGTGTATGTTTGTTAGCAAAATCCATTTTGTCAATTTTTTGCAAAATGGCGACAAGTATTAAAATTCAATCACTTATTACTCAGTAGTGTTCAATTTTGTCAAAAAGGTCTCTATACATGAAATGTTGAGAAGCCTAAAGCTCATCTAAGTAAAATATAAAAAATATATATTTTTGCTTGAAAACAAGCGATGTATCAGTTCGATCGTACCCCCATACTAGCCATTTTGAGACTTTCGGAAGAGTTAACGCTCTTAACTGCTTGGTTTCATAGATTTTAATTTTAATTTTTAATATCGCATAGAACTAACGTGCAGCCCCTATACGTTATGTTTAAAAAAAATATATAAATTTTTTTTTCAAAATGGCGGCTATCGTAAAATATCAAAGTGTCATAACTTTGCTAAATCAAATCCTACTGAAAAATGTCGTATGCAAAAAGTGTTTGGAATTTTATTTTGCATATAAAAGCAATTTTTAATTATTTTTTTTTTAATAAAAACCGAGTCTTACCATATATTGACCGAGACCTCGAACGAGCTTTTATGCGACTCTGCATACAGTTAACGCTCGTATGAAGCTTCTATTTAAGAAATTGACTTGAATTTTTTATACCAAATAGAGCTTTCAACTATACTTACGATACTATACAAAAAAATTAAAAATTAAAAAATAAAAGTATTTTTTTTTCAAAACACGTTTAGTGTGATGAGTCGATCGACCCACCATACATACGCTCATAAGATTTTCAATATAGTTAAGGTCAGTGTGAGCTTATTTATACATATTTGAATTTCAAAATTTTGTGACAGTATAGAATTCTTAAGCATCCTGTGTATGTTTGTTAGCAAAATCCATTTTGTCAATTTTTTGCAAAATGGCGACAAGTATTAAAATTCAATCACTTATTACTCAGTAGTGTTCAATTTTGTCAAAAAGGTCTCTACACATGAAATGTTGAGAAGCCTAAAGCTCATCTAAGTAAAATATAAAAAATATATATTTTTGCTTGAAAACAAGCGATGTATCAGTTCGATCGTACCCCCATACTAGCCATTTTGAGACTTTCGGAAGAGTTAACGCTCTTAACTGCTTGGTTTCGAAGATTTAAATTTTAATTTTTAATTTCGCATAGAACTAACGTGCAGCCCCTATACGTTATGTTTAAAAAAAATATATAAAATTTTTTTTCAAAATGGCGGCTATCGTAAAAATTCAAAGTGTCATAACTTTGCTAAATCAAATCCTACTAAAAAATGTCCTATGCAAAAAGTGTTTGGAATTTTATTTTGCATATAAAAGCAATTTTTAATTATTTTTTTTTTAATAAAAACCGAGTCTTACCATATATTGACCGAGACCTCGAACGAGCTTTTATGCGACTCTGCATACAGTTAACGCTCGTATGAAGCTTCTATTTAAGAAATTGACTTGAATTTTTTATACCAAATAGAGCTTTCAACTATACTTACGATACTATACAAAAAAATTAAAAATTAAAAAATAAAAGTATTTTTTTTTCAAAACACGTTTAGTGTGATGAGTCGATCGACCCACCATACATACGCTCATAAGATTTTCAATATAGTTAAGGTCAGTGTGAGCTTATTTATACATATTTGAATTTCAAAATTTTGTGACAGTATAGAATTCTTAAGCATCCTGTGTATGTTTGTTAGCAAAATCCATTTTGTCAATTTTTTGCAAAATGGCGACAAGTATTAAAATTCAATCACTTATTACTCAGTAGTGTTCAATTTTGTCAAAAAGGTCTCTATACATGAAATGTTGAGAAGCCTAAAGCTCATCTAAGTAAAATATAAAAAATATATATTTTTGCTTGAAAACAAGCGATGTATCAGTTCGATCGTACCCCCATACTAGCCATTTTGAGACTTTCGGAAGAGTTAACGCTCTTAACTGCTTGGTTTCATAGATTTTAATTTTAATTTTTAATATCGCATAGAACTAACGTGCAGCCCCTATACGTTATGTTTAAAAAAAATATATAAATTTTTTTTTCAAAATGGCGGCTATCGTAAAAATTCAAAGTGTCATAACTTTGCTAAATCAAATCCTACTGAAAAATGTCGTATGCAAAAAGTGTTTGGAATTTTATTTTGCATGTAAAAGCAATTTTTAATTATTTTTTTTTTAATAAAAACCGAGTCTTACCATATATTGACCGAGACCTCGAACGAGCTTTTATGCGACTCTGCATACAGTTAACGCTCGTATGAAGCTTCTATTTAAGAAATTGACTTGAATTTTTTATACCAAATAGAGCTTTCAACTATACTTACGATACTATACAAAAAAATTAAAAATTAAAAAATAAAAGTATTTTTTTTTCAAAACACGTTTAGTGTGATGAGTCGATCGACCCACCATACATACGCTCATAAGATTTTCAATATAGTTAAGGTCAGTGTGAGCTTATTTATACATATTTGAATTTCAAAATTTTGTGACAGTATAGAATTCTTAAGCATCCTGTGTATGTTTGTTAGCAAAATCCATTTTGTCAATTTTTTGCAAAATGGCGACAAGTATTAAAATTCAATCACTTATTACTCAGTAGTGTTCAATTTTGTCAAAAAGGTCTCTATACATGAAATGTTGAGAAGCCTAAAGCTCATCTAAGTAAAATATAAAAAATATATATTTTTGCTTGAAAACAAGCGATGTATCAGTTCGATCGTACCCCCATACTAGCCATTTTGAGACTTTCGGAAGAGTTAACGCTCTTAACTGCTTGGTTTCGAAGATTAAAATTTTAATTTTTAATATCGCATAGAACTAACGTGCAGCCCCTATACGTTATGTTTAAAAAAAATATATAAAATTTTTTTTCAAAATGGCGGCTATCGTAAAAATTCAAAGTGTCATAACTTTGCTAAATCAGATCCTACTGAAAAATGTCGTATGCAAAAAGTGTTTGGAATTTTATTTTGCATATAAAAGCAATTTTTAATTATTTTTTTTTTAATAAAAACCGAGTCTTACCATATATTGACCGAGACCTCGAACGAGCTTTTATGCGACTCTGCATACAGTTAACGCTCGTATGAAGCTTCTATTTAAGAAATTGACTTGAATTTTTTATACCAAATAGAGCTTTCAACTATACTTACGATACTATACAAAAAAATTAAAAATTAAAAAATAAAAGTATTTTTTTTTCAAAACACGTTTAGTGTGATGAGTCGATCGACCCACCATACATACGCTCATAAGATTTTCAATATAGTTAAGGTCAGTGTGAGCTTATTTATACATATTTGAATTTCAAAATTTTGTGACAGTATAAAATTCTTAAGCATCCTGTGTATGTTTGTTAGCAAAATCCATTTTGTCAATTTTTTGCAAAATGGCGACAAGTATTAAAATTCAATCACTTATTACTCAGTAGTGTTCAATTTTGTCAAAAAGGTCTCTATACATGAAATGTTGAGAAGCCTAAAGCTCATCTAAGTAAAATATAAAAAATATATATTTTTGCTTGAAAACAAGCGATGTATCAGTTCGATCGTACCCCCATACTAGCCATTTTGAGACTTTCGGAAGAGTTAACGCTCTTAACTGCTTGGTTTCGAAGATTAAAATTTTAATTTTTAATATCGCATAGAACTAACGTGCAGCCCCTATACGTTATGTTTAAAAAAAATATATAAAATTTTTTTTCAAAATGGCGGCTATCGTAAAAATTCAAAGTGTCATAACTTTGCTAAATCAAATCCTACTAAATAATGTCGTATGCAAAAAGTGTTTGGAATTTTATTTTGCATATAAAAGCAATTTTTAATTATTTTTTTTTTAATAAAAACCGAGTCTTACCATATATTGACCGAGACCTCGAACGAGCTTTTATGCGACTCTGCATACAGTTAACGCTCGTATGAAGCTTCTATTTAAGAAATTGACTTGAATTTTTTATACCAAATAGAGCTTTCAACTATACTTACGATACTATACAAAAAAATTAAAAATTAAAAAATAAAAGTATTTTTTTTTCAAAACACGTTTAGTGTGATGAGTCGATCGACCCACCATACATACGCTCATAAGATTTTCAATATAGTTAAGGTCAGTGTGAGCTTATTTATACATATTTGAATTTCAAAATTTTGTGACAGTATAGAATTCTTAAGCATCCTGTGTATGTTTGTTAGCAAAATCCATTTTGTCAATTTTTTGCAAAATGGCGACAAGTATTAAAATTCAATCACTTATTACTCAGTAGTGTTCAATTTTGTCAAAAAGGTCTCTACACATGAAATGTTGAGAAGCCTAAAGCTCATCTAAGTAAAATATAAAAAATATATATTTTTGCTTGAAAACAAGCGATGTATCAGTTCGATCGTACCCCCATACTAGCCATTTTGAGACTTTCGGAAGAGTTAACGCTCTTAACTGCTTGGTTTCGAAGATTAAAATTTTAATTTTTAATTTCGCATAGAACTAACGTGCAGCCCCTATACGTTATGTTTAAAAAAAATATATAAATTTTTTTTTCAAAATGGCGGCTATCGTAAAAATTCAAAGTGTCATAACTTTGCTAAATCAAATCCTACTAAAAAATGTCCTATGCAAAAAGTGTTTGGAATTTTATTTTGCATATAAAAGCAATTTTTAATTATTTTTTTTTTAATAAAAACCGAGTCTTACCATATATTGACCGAGACCTCGAACGAGCTTTTATGCGACTCTGCATACAGTTAACGCTCGTATGAAGCTTCTATTTAAGAAATTGACTTGAATTTTTTATACCAAATAGAGCTTTCAACTATACTTACGATACTATACAAAAAAATTAAAAATTAAAAAATAAAAGTATTTTTTTTTCAAAACACGTTTAGTGTGATGAGTCGATCGACCCACCATACATACGCTCATAAGATTTTCAATATAGTTAAGGTCAGTGTGAGCTTATTTATACATATTTGAATTTCAAAATTTTGTGACAGTATAGAATTCTTAAGCATCCTGTGTATGTTTGTTAGCAAAATCCATTTTGTCAATTTTTTGCAAAATGGCGACAAGTATTAAAATTCAATCACTTATTACTCAGTAGTGTTCAATTTTGTCAAAAAGGTCTCTATACATGAAATGTTGAGAAGCCTAAAGCTCATCTAAGTAAAATATAAAAAATATATATTTTTGCTTGAAAACAAGCGATGTATCAGTTCGATCGTACCCCCATACTAGCCATTTTGAGACTTTCGGAAGAGTTAACGCTCTTAACTGCTTGGTTTCGAAGATTAAAATTTTAATTTTTAATATCGCATAGAACTAACGTGCAGCCCCTATACGTTATGTTTAAAAAAAATATATAAATTTTTTTTAAAATGGCGGCTATCGTAAAAATTCAAAGTGTCATAACTTTGCTAAATCAAATCCTACTGAAAAATGTCGTATGCAAAAAGTGTTTGGAATTTTATTTTGCATATAAAAGCAATTTTTAATTATTTTTTTTTTAATAAAAACCGAGTCTTACCATATATTGACCGAGACCTCGAACGAGCTTTTATGCGACTCTGCATACAGTTAACGCTCGTATGAAGCTTCTATTTAAGAAATTGACTTGAATTTTTTATACCAAATAGAGCTTTCAACTATACTTACGATACTATACAAAAAAATTAAAATTAAAAAATAAAAGTATTCTTTTTTCAAAACACGTTTTGTGTGATGAGTCGATCGACCCACCATACATACGCTCATAAGATTTTCAATATAGTTAAGGTCAGTGTGAGCTTATTTATACATATTTGAATTTCAAAATTTTGTGACAGTATAGAATTCTTAAGCATCCTGTGTATGTTTGTTAGCAAAATCCATTTTGTCAATTTTTTGCAAAATGGCGACAAGTATTAAAATTCAATCACTTATTACTCAGTAGTGTTCAATTTTGTCAAAAAGGTCTCTATACATGAAATGTTGAGAAGCCTAAAGCTCATCTAAGTAAAATATAAAAAATATATATTTTTGCTTGAAAACAAGCGATGTATCAGTTCGATCGTACCCCCATACTAGCCATTTTGAGACTTTCGGAAGAGTTAACGCTCTTAACTGCTTGGTTTCGAAGATTAAAATTTTAATTTTTAATATCGCATAGAACTAACGTGCAGCCCCTATACGTTATGTTTAAAAAAAATATATAAAATTTTTTTTCAAAATGGCGGCTATCGTAAAAATTCAAAGTGTCATAACTTTGCTAAATCAAATCCTACTGAAAAATGTCGTATGCAAAAAGTGTTTGGAATTTTATTTTGCATATAAAAGCAATTTTTAATTATTTTATTTTTAATAAAAACCGAGTCTTACCATATATTGACCGAGACCTCGAACGAGCTTTTATGCGACTCTGCATACAGTTAACGCTCGTATGAAGCTTCTATTTAAGAAATTGACTTGAATTTTTTATACCAAATAGAGCTTTCAACTATACTTACGATACTATACAAAAAAATTAAAAATTAAAAAATAAAAGTATTTTTTTTTCAAAACACGTTTAGTGTGATGAGTCGATCGACCCACCATACATACGCTCATAAGATTTTCAATATAGTTAAGGTCAGTGTGAGCTTATTTATACATATTTGAATTTCAAAATTTTGTGACAGTATAGAATTCTTAAGCATCCTGTGTATGTTTGTTAGCAAAATCCATTTTGTCAATTTTTTGCAAAATGGCGACAAGTATTAAAATTCAATCACTTATTACTCAGTAGTGTTCAATTTTGTCAAAAAGGTCTCTATACATGAAATGTTGAGAAGCCTAAAGCTCATCTAAGTAAAATATAAAAAATATATATTTTTGCTTGAAAACAAGCGATGTATCAGTTCGATCGTACCCCCATACTAGCCATTTTGAGACTTTCGGAAGAGTTAACGCTCTTAACTGCTTGGTTTCGAAGATTAAAATTTTAATTTTTAATATCGCATAGAACTAACGTGCAGCCCCTATACGTTATGTTTAAAAAAAATATATAAAATTTTTTTTCAAAATGGCGGCTATCGTAAAAATTCAAAGTGTCATAACTTTGCTAAATCAAATCCTACTAAATAATGTCGTATGCAAAAAGTGTTTGGAATTTTATTTTGCATATAAAAGCAATTTTTAATTATTTTTTTTTTAATAAAAACCGAGTCTTACCATATATTGACCGAGACCTCGAACGAGCTTTTATGCGACTCTGCATACAGTTAACGCTCGTATGAAGCTTCTATTTAAGAAATTGACTTGAATTTTTTATACCAAATAGAGCTTTCAACTATACTTACGATACTATACAAAAAAATTAAAAATTAAAAAATAAAAGTATTTTTTTTTCAAAACACGTTTAGTGTGATGAGTCGATCGACCCACCATACATACGCTCATAAGATTTTCAATATAGTTAAGGTCAGTGTGAGCTTATTTATACATATTTGAATTTCAAAATTTTGTGACAGTATAGAATTCTTAAGCATCCTGTGTATGTTTGTTAGCAAAATCCATTTTGTCAATTTTTTGCAAAATGGCGACAAGTATTAAAATTCAATCACTTATTACTCAGTAGTGTTTAATTTTGTCAAAAAGGTTTTTTTACATGAAATGTTGAGAAGCCTAAAGCTCATCTAAGTAAAATATAAAAAATATATATTTTTGCTTGAAAACAAGCGATGTATCAGTTCGATCGTACCCCCATACTAGCCATTTTGAGACTTTCGGAAGAGTTAACGCTCTTAACTGCTTGGTTTCGAAGATTAAAATTTTAATTTTTAATATCGCATAGAACTAACGTGCAGCCCCTATACGTTATGTTTAAAAAAAATATATAAAATTTTTTTTCAAAATGGCGGCTATCGTAAAAATTCAAAGTGTCATAACTTTGCTAAATCAAATCTTACTGAAAAATGTCGTATGCAAAAAGTGTTTGGAATTTTATTTTGCATATAAAAGCAATTTTTAATTATTTTTTTTTTAATAAAAACCGAGTCTTACCATATATTGACCGAGACCTCGAACGAGCTTTTATGCGACTCTGCATACAGTTAACGCTCGTATGAAGCTTCTATTTAAGAAATTGACTTGAATTTTTTATACCAAATAGAGCTTTCAACTATACTTACGATACTATACAAAAAAATTAAAAATTAAAAAATAAAAGTATTTTTTTTTCAAAACACGTTTAGTGTGATGAGTCGATCGACCCACCATACATACGCTCATAAGATTTTCAATATAGTTAAGGTCAGTGTGAGCTTATTTATACATATTTGAATTTCAAAATTTTGTGACAGTATAGAATTCTTAAGCATCCTGTGTATGTTTGTTAGCAAAATCCATTTTGTCAATTTTTTGCAAAATGGCGACAAGTATTAAAATTCAATCACTTATTACTCAGTAGTGTTCAATTTTGTCAAAAAGGTCTCTACACATGAAATGTTGAGAAGCCTAAAGCTCATCTAAGTAAAATATAAAAAATATATATTTTTGCTTGAAAACAAGCGATGTATCAGTTCGATCGTACCCCCATACTAGCCATTTTGAGACTTTCGGAAGAGTTAACGCTCTTAACTGCTTGGTTTCGAAGATTTAAATTTTAATTTTTAATTTCGCATAGAACTAACGTGCAGCCCCTATACGTTACGTTTAAAAAAAATATATAAAATTTTTTTTCAAAATGGCGGCTATCGTAAAAATTCAAAGTGTCATAACTTTGCTAAATCAAATCCTACTAAAAAATGTCCTATGCAAAAAGTGTTTGGAATTTTATTTTGCATATAAAAGCAATTTTTAATTATTTTTTTTTTAATAAAAACCGAGTCTTACCATATATTGACCGAGACCTCGAACGAGCTTTTATGCGACTCTGCATACAGTTAACGCTCGTATGAAGCTTCTATTTAAGAAATTGACTTGAATTTTTTATACCAAATAGAGCTTTCAACTATACTTACGATACTATACAAAAAAATTAAAAATTAAAAAATAAAAGTATTTTTTTTTCAAAACACGTTTAGTGTGATGAGTCGATCGACCCACCATACATACGCTCATAAGATTTTCAATATAGTTAAGGTCAGTGTGAGCTTATTTATACATATTTGAATTTCAAAATTTTGTGACAGTATAAAATTCTTAAGCATCCTGTGTATGTTTGTTAGCAAAATCCATTTTGTCAATTTTTTGCAAAATGGCGACAAGTATTAAAATTCAATCACTTATTACTCAGTAGTGTTCAATTTTGTCAAAAAGGTCTCTATACATGAAATGTTGAGAAGCCTAAAGCTCATCTAAGTAAAATATAAAAAATATATATTTTTGCTTGAAAACAAGCGATGTATCAGTTCGATCGTACCCCCATACTAGCCATTTTGAGACTTTCGGAAGAGTTAACGCTCTTAACTGCTTGGTTTCGAAGATTAAAATTTTAATTTTTAATATCGCATAGAACTAACGTGCAGCCCCTATACGTTATGTTTAAAAAAAATATATAAAATTTTTTTTCAAAATGGCGGCTATCGTAAAAATTCAAAGTGTCATAACTTTGCTAAATCAAATCCTACTAAATAATGTCGTATGCAAAAAGTGTTTGGAATTTTATTTTGCATATAAAAGCAATTTTTAATTATTTTTTTTTTAATAAAAACCGAGTCTTACCATATATTGACCGAGACCTCGAACGAGCTTTTATGCGACTCTGCATACAGTTAACGCTCGTATGAAGCTTCTATTTAAGAAATTGACTTGAATTTTTTATACCAAATAGAGCTTTCAACTATACTTACGATACTATACAAAAAAATTAAAAATTAAAAAATAAAAGTATTTTTTTTTCAAAACACGTTTAGTGTGATGAGTCGATCGACCCACCATACATACGCTCATAAGATTTTCAATATAGTTAAGGTCAGTGTGAGCTTATTTATACATATTTGAATTTCAAAATTTTGTGACAGTATAGAATTCTTAAGCATCCTGTGTATGTTTGTTAGCAAAATCCATTTTGTCAATTTTTTGCAAAATGGCGACAAGTATTAAAATTCAATCACTTATTACTCAGTAGTGTTCAATTTTGTCAAAAAGGTCTCTATACATGAAATGTTGAGAAGCCTAAAGCTCATCTAAGTAAAATATAAAAAATATATATTTTTGCTTGAAAACAAGCGATGTATCAGTTCGATCGTACCCCCATACTAGCCATTTTGAGACTTTCGGAAGAGTTAACGCTCTTAACTGCTTGGTTTCGAAGATTAAAATTTTAATTTTTAATATCGCATAGAACTAACGTGCAGCCCCTATACGTTATGTTTAAAAAAAATATATAAAATTTTTTTTCAAAATGGCGGCTATCGTAAAAATTCAAAGTGTCATAACTTTGCTAAATCAAATCCTACTAAATAATGTCGTATGCAAAAAGTGTTTGGAATTTTATTTTGCATATAAAAGCAATTTTTAATTATTTTTTTTTTAATAAAAACCGAGTCTTACCATATATTGACCGAGACCTCGAACGAGCTTTTATGCGACTCTGCATACAGTTAACGCTCGTATGAAGCTTCTATTTAAGAAATTGACTTGAATTTTTTATACCAAATAGAGCTTTCAACTATACTTACGATACTATACAAAAAAATTAAAAATTAAAAAATAAAAGTATTTTTTTTTCAAAACACGTTTAGTGTGATGAGTCGATCGACCCACCATACATACGCTCATAAGATTTTCAATATAGTTAAGGTCAGTGTGAGCTTATTTATACATATTTGAATTTCAAAATTTTGTGACAGTATAGAATTCTTAAGCATCCTGTGTATGTTTGTTAGCAAAATCCATTTTGTCAATTTTTTGCAAAATGGCGACAAGTATTAAAATTCAATCACTTATTACTCAGTAGTGTTCAATTTTGTCAAAAAGGTCTCTACACATGAAATGTTGAGAAGCCTAAAGCTCATCTAAGTAAAATATAAAAAATATATATTTTTGCTTGAAAACAAGCGATGTATCAGTTCGATCGTACCCCCATACTAGCCATTTTGAGACTTTCGGAAGAGTTAACGCTCTTAACTGCTTGGTTTCGAAGATTAAAATTTTAATTTTTAATTTCGCATAGAACTAACGTGCAGCCCCTATACGTTATGTTTAAAAAAAATATATAAAATTTTTTTTCAAAATGGCGGCTATCGTAAAAATTCAAAGTGTCATAACTTTGCTAAATCAAATCCTACTAAAAAATGTCCTATGCAAAAAGTGTTTGGAATGGGATTTTGCATATAAAAGCAATTTTTAATTATTTTTTTTTTAATAAAAACCGAGTCTTACCATATATTGACCGAGACTTTGAACGAGCTTTTATGCGACTCTGCATACAGTTAACGCTCGTATGAAGCTTCTATTTAAGAAATTGACTTGAATTTTTTATACCAAATAGAGCTTTCAACTATACTTACGATACTATACAAAAAAATTAAAAATTAAAAAATAAAAGTATTTTTTTTTCAAAACACGTTTAGTGTGATGAGTCGATCGACCCACCATACATACGCTCATAAGATTTTCAATATAGTTAAGGTCAGTGTGAGCTTATTTATACATATTTGAATTTCAAAATTTTGTGACAGTATAGAATTCTTAAGCATCCTGTGTATGTTTGTTAGCAAAATCCATTTTGTCAATTTTTTGCAAAATGGCGACAAGTATTAAAATTCAATCACTTATTACTCAGTAGTGTTCAATTTTGTCAAAAAGGTCTCTATACATGAAATGTTGAGAAGCCTAAAGCTCATCTAAGTAAAATATAAAAAATATATATTTTTGCTTGAAAACAAGCGATGTATCAGTTCGATCGTACCCCCATACTAGCCATTTTGAGACTTTCGGAAGAGTTAACGCTCTTAACTGCTTGGTTTCATAGATTTTAATTTTAATTTTTAATATCGCATAGAACTAACGTGCAGCCCCTATACGTTATGCTTAAAAAAAATATATAAATTTTTTTTTCAAAATGGCGGCTATCGTAAAAATTCAAAGTGTCATAACTTTGCTAAATCAAATCCCACTGAAAAATGTCGTATGCAAAAAGTGTTTGGAATTTTATTTTGCATATAAAAGCAATTTTTAATTATTTTTTTTTTAATAAAAACCGAGTCTTACCATATATTGACCGAGACCTCGAACGAGCTTTTATGCGACTCTGCATACAGTTAACGCTCGTATGAAGCTTCTATTTAAGAAATTGACTTGAATTTTTTATACCAAATAGAGCTTTCAACTATACTTACGATACTATACAAAAAAATTAAAAATTAAAAAATAAAAGTATTTTTTTTTCAAAACACGTTTAGTGTGATGAGTCGATCGACCCACCATACATACGCTCATAAGATTTTCAATATAGTTAAGGTCAGTGTGAGCTTATTTATACATATTTGAATTTCAAAATTTTGTGACAGTATAGAATTCTTAAGCATCCTGTGTATGTTTGTTAGCAAAATCCATTTTGTCAATTTTTTGCAAAATGGCGACAAGTATTAAAATTCAATCACTTATTACTCAGTAGTGTTCAATTTTGTCAAAAAGGTCTCTATACATGAAATGTTGAGAAGCCTAAAGCTCATCTAAGTAAAATATAAAAAATATATATTTTTGCTTGAAAACAAGCGATGTATCAGTTCGATCGTACCCCCATACTAGCCATTTTGAGACTTTCGGAAGAGTTAACGCTCTTAACTGCTTGGTTTCGAAGATTAAAATTTTAATTTTTAATATCGCATAGAACTAACGTGCAGCCCCTATACGTTATGTTTAAAAAAAATATATAAAATTTTTTTTCAAAATGGCGGCTATCGTAAAAATTTAAAGTGTCATAACTTTGCTAAATCAAATCCTACTGAAAAATGTCGTATGCAAAAAGTGTTTGGAATTTTATTTTGCATATAAAAGCAATTTTTAATTATTTTTTTTTTAATAAAAACCGAGTCTTACCATATATTGACCGAGACCTCGAACGAGCTTTTATGCGACTCTGCATACAGTTAACGCTCGTATGAAGCTTCTATTTAAGAAATTGACTTAAATTTTTTATACCAAATAGAGCTTTCAACTATACTTACGATACTATACAAAAAAATTAAAAATTAAAAAATAAAAGTATTTTTTTTTCAAAACACGTTTAGTGTGATGAGTCGATCGACCCACCATACATACGCTCATAAGATTTTCAATATAGTTAAGGTCAGTGTGAGCTTATTTATACATATTTGAATTTCAAAATTTTGTAACAGTATAGAATTCTTAAGCATCCTGTGTATGTTTGTTAGCAAAATCCATTTTGTCAATTTTTTGCAAAATGGCGACAAGTATTAAAATTCAATCACTTATTACTCAGTAGTGTTCAATTTTGTCAAAAAGGTCTCTATACATGAAATGTTGAGAAGCCTAAAGCTCATCTAAGTAAAATATAAAAAATATATATTTTTGCTTGAAAACAAGCGATGTATCAGTTCGATCGTACCCCCATACTAGCCATTTTGAGACTTTCGGAAGAGTTAACGCTCTTAACTGCTTGGTTTCGAAGATTAAAATTTTAATTTTTAATATCGCATAGAACTAACGTGCAGCCCCTATACGTTATGTTTAAAAAAAATATATAAAATTTTTTTTCAAAATGGCGGCTATCGTAAAAATTCAAAGTGTCATAACTTTGCTAAATCAAATCCTACTGAAAAATGTCGTATGCAAAAAGTGTTTGGAATTTTATTTTGCATATAAAAGCAATTTTTAATTATTTTTTTTTTAATAAAAACCGAGTCTTACCATATATTGACCGAGACCTCGAACGAGCTTTTATGCGACTCTGCATACAGTTAACGCTCGTATGAAGCTTCTATTTAAGAAATTGACTTGAATTTTTTATACCAAATAGAGCTTTCAACTATACTTACGATACTATACAAAAAAATTAAAAATTAAAAAATAAAAGTATTTTTTTTTCAAAACACGTTTAGTGTGATGAGTCGATCGACCCACCATACATACGCTCATAAGATTTTCAATATAGTTAAGGTCAGTGTGAGCTTATTTATACATATTTGAATTTCAAAATTTTGTGACAGTATAGAATTCTTAAGCATCCTGTGTATGTTTGTTAGCAAAATCCATTTTGTCAATTTTTTGCAAAATGGCGACAAGTATTAAAATTCAATCACTTATTACTCAGTAGTGTTCAATTTTGTCAAAAAGGTCTCTATACATGAAATGTTGAGAAGCCTAAAGCTCATCTAAGTAAAATATAAAAAATATATATTTTTGCTTGAAAACAAGCGATGTATCAGTTCGATCGTACCCCCATACTAGCCATTTTGAGACTTTCGGAAGAGTTAACGCTCTTAACTGCTTGGTTTCGAAGATTAAAATTTTAATTTTTAATATCGCATAGAACTAACGTGCAGCCCCTATACGTTATGTTTAAAAAAAATATATAAAATTTTTTTTCAAAATGGCGGCTATCGTAAAAATTCAAAGTGTCATAACTTTGCTAAATCAAATCCTACTGAAAAATGTCGTATGCAAAAAGTGTTTGGAATTTTATTTTGCATATAAAAGCAATTTTTAATTATTTTTTTTTTAATAAAAACCGAGTCTTACCATATATTGACCGAGACCTCGAACGAGCTTTTATGCGACTCTGCATACAGTTAACGCTCGTATGAAGCTTCTATTTAAGAAATTGACTTGAATTTTTTATACCAAATAGAGCTTTCAACTATACTTACGATACTATACAAAAAAATTAAAAATTAAAAAATAAAAGTATTTTTTTTTCAAAACACGTTTAGTGTGATGAGTCGATCGACCCACCATACATACGCTCATAAGATTTTCAATATAGTTAAGGTCAGTGTGAGCTTATTTATACATATTTGAATTTCAAAATTTTGTGACAGTATAGAATTCTTAAGCATCCTGTGTATGTTTGTTAGCAAAATCCATTTTGTCAATTTTTTGCAAAATGGCGACAAGTATTAAAATTCAATCACTTATTACTCAGTAGTGTTCAATTTTGTCAAAAAGGTCTCTACACATGAAATGTTGAGAAGCCTAAAGCTCATCTAAGTAAAATATAAAAAATATATATTTTTGCTTGAAAACAAGCGATGTATCAGTTCGATCGTACCCCCATACTAGCCATTTTGAGACTTTCGGAAGAGTTAACGCTCTTAACTGCTTGGTTTCGAAGATTAAAATTTTAATTTTTAATTTCGCATAGAACTAACGTGCAGCCCCTATACGTTATGTTTAAAAAAAATATATAAAATTTTTTTTCAAAATGGCGGCTATCGTAAAAATTCAAAGTGTCATAACTTTGCTAAATCAAATCCTACTAAAAAATGTCCTATGCAAAAAGTGTTTGGAATGGGATTTTGCATATAAAAGCAATTTTTAATTATTTTTTTTTTAATAAAAACCGAGTCTTACCATATATTGACCGAGACCTCGAACGAGCTTTTATGCGACTCTGCATACAGTTAACGCTCGTATGAAGCTTCTATTTAAGAAATTGACTTGAATTTTTTATACCAAATAGAGCTTTCAACTATACTTACGATACTATACAAAAAAATTAAAAATTAAAAAATAAAAGTATTTTTTTTTCAAAACACGTTTAGTGTGATGAGTCGATCGACCCACCATACATACGCTCATAAGATTTTCAATATAGTTAAGGTCAGTGTGAGCTTATTTATACATATTTGAATTTCAAAATTTTGTGACAGTATAGAATTCTTAAGCATCCTGTGTATGTTTGTTAGCAAAATCCATTTTGTCAATTTTTTGCAAAATGGCGACAAGTATTAAAATTCAATCACTTATTACTCAGTAGTGTTCAATTTTGTCAAAAAGGTCTCTATACATGAAATGTTGAGAAGCCTAAAGCTCATCTAAGTAAAATATAAAAAATATATATTTTTGCTTGAAAACAAGCGATGTATCAGTTCGATCGTACCCCCATACTAGCCATTTTGAGACTTTCGGAAGAGTTAACGCTCTTAACTGCTTGGTTTCATAGATTTTAATTTTAATTTTTAATATCGCATAGAACTAACGTGCAGCCCCTATACGTTATGTTTAAAAAAAATATATAAATTTTTTTTTCAAAATGGCGGCTATCGTAAAAATTCAAAGTGTCATAACTTTGCTAAATCAAATCCCACTGAAAAATGTCGTATGCAAAAAGTGTTTGGAATTTTATTTTGCATATAAAAGCAATTTTTAATTATTTTTTTTTTAATAAAAACCGAGTCTTACCATATATTGACCGAGACCTCGAACGAGCTTTTATGCGACTCTGCATACAGTTAACGCTCGTATGAAGCTTCTATTTAAGAAATTGACTTGAATTTTTTATACCAAATAGAGCTTTCAACTATACTTACGATACTATACAAAAAAATTAAAAATTAAAAAATAAAAGTATTTTTTTTTCAAAACACGTTTAGTGTGATGAGTCGATCGACCCACCATACATACGCTCATAAGATTTTCAATATAGTTAAGGTCAGTGTGAGCTTATTTATACATATTTGAATTTCAAAATTTTGTGACAGTATAGAATTCTTAAGCATCCTGTGTATGTTTGTTAGCAAAATCCATTTTGTCAATTTTTTGCAAAATGGCGACAAGTATTAAAATTCAATCACTTATTACTCAGTAGTGTTCAATTTTGTCAAAAAGGTCTCTATACATGAAATGTTGAGAAGCCTAAAGCTCATCTAAGTAAAATATAAAAAATATATATTTTTGCTTGAAAACAAGCGATGTATCAGTTCGATCGTACCCCCATACTAGCCATTTTGAGACTTTCGGAAGAGTTAACGCTCTTAACTGCTTGGTTTCGAAGATTAAAATTTTAATTTTTAATATCGCATAGAACTAACGTGCAGCCCCTATACGTTATGTTTAAAAAAAATATATAAAATTTTTTTTCAAAATGGCGGCTATCGTAAAAATTCAAAGTGTCATAACTTTGCTAAATCAAATCCTACTGAAAAATGTCGTATGCAAAAAGTGTTTGGAATTTTAATTTGCATATAAAAGCAATTTTTTATTATTTTTTTTTTAATAAAAACCGAGTCTTACCATATATTGACCGAGACCTCGAACGAGCTTTTATGCGACTCTGCATACAGTTAACGCTCGTATGAAGCTTCTATTTAAGAAATTGACTTGAATTTTTTATACCAAATAGAGCTTTCAACTATACTTACGATACTATACAAAAAAATTAAAAATTAAAAAATAAAAGTATTTTTTTTTCAAAACACGTTTAGTGTGATGAGTCGATCGACCCACCATACATACGCTCATAAGATTTTCAATATAGTTAAGGTCAGTGTGAGCTTATTTATACATATTTGAATTTCAAAATTTTGTGACAGTATAAAATTCTTAAGCATCCTGTGTATGTTTGTTAGCAAAATCCATTTTGTCAATTTTTTGCAAAATGGCGACAAGTATTAAAATTCAATCACTTATTACTCAGTAGTGTTCAATTTTGTCAAAAAGGTCTCTATACATGAAATGTTGAGAAGCCTAAAGCTCATCTAAGTAAAATATAAAAAATATATATTTTTGCTTGAAAACAAGCGATGTATCAGTTCGATCGTACCCCCATACTAGCCATTTTGAGACTTTCGGAAGAGTTAACGCTCTTAACTGCTTGGTTTCGAAGATTAAAATTTTAATTTTTAATATCGCATAGAACTAACGTGCAGCCCCTATACGTTATGTTTAAAAAAAATATATAAAATTTTTTTTCAAAATGGCGGCTATCGTAAAAATTCAAAGTGTCATAACTTTGCTAAATCAAATCCTACTAAATAATGTCGTATGCAAAAAGTGTTTGGAATTTTATTTTGCATATAAAAGCAATTTTTAATTATTTTTTTTTTAATAAAAACCGAGTCTTACCATATATTGACCGAGACCTCGAACGAGCTTTTATGCGACTCTGCATACAGTTAACGCTCGTATGAAGCTTCTATTTAAGAAATTGACTTGAATTTTTTATACCAAATAGAGCTTTCAACTATACTTACGATACTATACAAAAAAATTAAAAATTAAAAAATAAAAGTATTTTTTTTTCAAAACACGTTTAGTGTGATGAGTCGATCGACCCACCATACATACGCTCATAAGATTTTCAATATAGTTAAGGTCAGTGTGAGCTTATTTATACATATTTGAATTTCAAAATTTTGTGACAGTATAGAATTCTTAAGCATCCTGTGTATGTTTGTTAGCAAAATCCATTTTGTCAATTTTTTGCAAAATGGCGACAAGTATTAAAATTCAATCACTTATTACTCAGTAGTGTTCAATTTTGTCAAAAAGGTCTCTACACATGAAATGTTGAGAAGCCTAAAGCTCATCTAAGTAAAATATAAAAAATATATATTTTTGCTTGAAAACAAGCGATGTATCAGTTCGATCGTACCCCCATACTAGCCATTTTGAGACTTTCGGAAGAGTTAACGCTCTTAACTGCTTGGTTTCGAAGATTAAAATTTTAATTTTTAATTTCGCATAGAACTAACGTGCAGCCCCTATACGTTATGTTTAAAAAAAATATATAAATTTTTTTTTCAAAATGGCGGCTATCGTAAAAATTCAAAGTGTCATAACTTTGCTAAATCAAATCCTACTGAAAAATGTCGTATGCAATAAGTGTTTGGAATTTTATTTTGCATATAAAAGCAATTTTTAATTATTTTTTTTTTAATAAAAACCGAGTCTTACCATATATTGACCGAGACCTCGAACGAGCTTTTATGCGACTCTGCATACAGTTAACGCTCGTATGAAGCTTCTATTTAAGAAATTGACTTGAATTTTTTATACCAAATAGAGCTTTCAACTATACTTACGATACTATACAAAAAAATTAAAAATTAAAAAATAAAAGTATTTTTTTTTCAAAACACGTTTAGTGTGATGAGTCGATCGACCCACCATACATACGCTCATAAGATTTTCAATATAGTTAAGGTCAGTGTGAGCTTATTTATACATATTTGAATTTCAAAATTTTGTGACAGTATAGAATTCTTAAGCATCCTGTGTATGTTTGTTAGCAAAATCCATTTTGTCAATTTTTTGCAAAATGGCGACAAGTATTAAAATTCAATCACTTATTACTCAGTAGTGTTCAATTTTGTCAAAAAGGTCTCTATACATGAAATGTTGAGAAGCCTAAAGCTCATCTAAGTAAAATATAAAAAATATAAATTTTTGCTTGAAAACAAAAGATGTATCAGTTCGATCGTACCCCCATACTAGCCATTTTGAGACTTTCGGAAGAGTTAACGCTCTTAACTGCTTGGTTTCGAAGATTAAAATTTTAATTTTTAATATCGCATAGAACTAACGTGCAGCCCCTATACGTTATGTTTAAAAAAAATATATAAAATTTTTTTTCAAAATGGCGGCTATCGTAAAAATTCAAAGTGTCATAACTTTGCTAAATCAAATCCTACTGAAAAATGTCGTATGCAAAAAGTGTTTGGAATTTTATTTTGCATATAAAAGCAATTTTTAATTATTTTTTTTTTAATAAAAACCGAGTCTTACCATATATTGACCGAGACCTCGAACGAGCTTTTATGCGACTCTGCATACAGTTAACGCTCGTATGAAGCTTCTATTTAAGAAATTGACTTGAATTTTTTATACCAAATAGAGCTTTCAACTATACTTACGATACTATACAAAAAAATTAAAAATTAAAAAATAAAAGTATTTTTTTTTCAAAACACGTTTAGTGTGATGAGTCGATCGACCCACCATACATACGCTCATAAGATTTTCAATATAGTTAAGGTCAGTGTGAGCTTATTTATACATATTTGAATTTCAAAATTTTGTGACAGTATAGAATTTTTAAGCATCCTGTGTATGTTTGTTAGCAAAATCCATTTTGTCAATTTTTTGCAAAATGGCGACAAGTATTAAAATTCAATCACTTATTACTCAGTAGTGTTCAATTTTGTCAAAAAGGTCTCTATACATGAAATGTTGAGAAGCCTAAAGCTCATCTAAGTAAAATATAAAAAATATATATTTTTGCTTGAAAACAAGCGATGTATCAGTTCGATCGTACCCCCATACTAGCCATTTTGAGACTTTCGGAAGAGTTAACGCTCTTAACTGCTTGGTTTCGAAGATTAAAATTTTAATTTTTAATATCGCATAGAACTAACGTGCAGCCCCTATACGTTATGTTTAAAAAAAATATATAAAATTTTTTTTCAAAATGGCGGCTATCGTAAAAATTCAAAGTGTCATAACTTTGCTAAATCAAATCCTACTGAAAAATGTCGTATGCAAAAAGTGTTTGGAATTTTATTTTGCATATAAAAGCAATTTTTAATTATTTTTTTTTTAATAAAAACCGAGTCTTACCATATATTGACCGAGACCTCGAACGAGCTTTTATGCGACTCTGCATACAGTTAACGCTCGTATGAAGCTTCTATTTAAGAAATTGACTTGAATTTGTTATACCAAATAGAGCTTTCAACTATACTTACGATACTATACAAAAAAATTAAAAATTAAAAAATAAAAGTATTTTTTTTTCAAAACACGTTTAGTGTGATGAGTCGATCGACCCACCATACATACGCTCATAAGATTTTCAATATAGTTAAGGTCAGTGTGAGCTTATTTATACATATTTGAATTTCAAAATTTTGTGACAGTATAGAATTCTTAAGCATCCTGTGTATGTTTGTTAGCAAAATCCATTTTGTCAATTTTTTGCAAAATGGCGACAAGTATTAAAATTCAATCACTTATTACTCAGTAGTGTTCAATTTTGTCAAAAAGGTCTCTACACATGAAATGTTGAGAAGCCTAAAGCTC
The DNA here is from genome assembly GCF_051122295.1 of Plectrocnemia conspersa. Lineage (NCBI taxonomy): Eukaryota > Metazoa > Arthropoda > Insecta > Trichoptera > Polycentropodidae > Plectrocnemia > Plectrocnemia conspersa. Next base: position 31,483,288 of record NW_028277167.1, on the reverse strand, counting down.
ATCTAAGTAAAATATAAAAAATATATATTTTTGCTTGAAAACAAGCGATGTATCAGTTCGATCGTACCCCCATACTAGCCATTTTGAGACTTTCAGAAGAGTTAACGCTCTTAACTGCTTGGTTTCGAAGATTAAAATTTTAATTTTTAATTTCGCATAGAACTAACGTGCAGCCCCTATACGTTATGTTTAAAAAAAATATATAAAAATTTTTTTCAAAATGGCGGCTATCGTAAAAATTCAAAGTGTCATAACTTTGCTAAATCAAATCCTACTGAAAAATGTCGTATGCAAAAAGTGTTTGGAATTTTATTTTGCATATAAAAGCAATTTTTAATTATTTTTTTTTTAATAAAAACCGAGTCTTACCATATATTGACCGAGACCTCGAACGAGCTTTTATGCGACTCTGCATACAGTTAACGCTCGTATGAAGCTTCTATTTAAGAAATTGACTTGAATTTTTTATACCAAATAGAGCTTTCAACTATACTTACGATACTATACAAAAAAATTAAAAATTAAAAAATAAAAGTATTTTTTTTTCAAAACACGTTTAGTGTGATGAGTCGATCGACCCACCATACATACGCTCATAAGATTTTCAATATAGTTAAGGTCAGTGTGAGCTTATTTATACATATTTGAATTTCAAAATTTTGTGACAGTATAGAATTCTTAAGCATCCTGTGTATGTTTGTTAGCAAAATCCATTTTGTCAATTTTTTGCAAAATGGCGACAAGTATTAAAATTCAATCACTTATTACTCAGTAGTGTTCAATTTTGTCAAAAAGGTCTCTATACATGAAATGTTGAGAAGCCTAAAGCTCATCTAAGTAAAATATAAAAAATATATATTTTTGCTTGAAAACAAGCGATGTATCAGTTCGATCGTACCCCCATACTAGCCATTTTGAGACTTTCGGAAGAGTTAACGCTCTTAACTGCTTGGTTTCGAAGATTAAAATTTGAATTTTTAATATCGCATAGAACTAACGTGCAGCCCCTATACGTTATGTTTAAAAAAAATATATAAAATTTTTTTTCAAAATGGCGGCTATCGTAAAAATTCAAAGTGTCATAACTTTGCTAAATCAAATCCTACTGAAAAATGTCGTATGCAAAAAGTGTTTGGAATTTTATTTTGCATATAAAAGCAATTTTTAATTATTTTTTTTTTAATAAAAACCGAGTCTTACCATATATTGACCGAGACCTCGAACGAGCTTTTATGCGACTCTGCATACAGTTAACGCTCGTATGAAACTTCTATTTAAGAAATTGACTTGAATTTTTTATACCAAATAGAGCTTTCAACTATACTTACGATACTATACAAAAAAATTAAAAATTAAAAAATAAAAGTATTTTTTTTTCAAAACACGTTTAGTGTGATGAGTCGATCGACCCACCATACATACGCTCATAAGATTTTCAATATAGTTAAGGACAGTGTGAGCTTATTTATACATATTTGAATTTCAAAATTTTGTGACAGTATAGAATTCTTAAGCATCCTGTGTATGTTTGTTAGCAAAATCCATTTTGTCAATTTTTTGCAAAATGGCGACAAGTATTAAAATTCAATCACTTATTACTCAGTAGTGTTCAATTTTGTCAAAAAGGTCTCTACACATGAAATGTTGAGAAGCCTAAAGCTCATCTAAGTAAAATATAAAAAATATATATTTTTGCTTGAAAACAAGCGATGTATCAGTTCGATCGTACCCCCATACTAGCCATTTTGAGACTTTCGGAAGAGTTAACGCTCTTAACTGCTTGGTTTCGAAGATTAAAATTTTAATTTTTAATATCGCATAGAACCAACGTGCAGCCCCTATACGTTATGTTTAAAAAAAATATATAAAATTTTTTTTCAAAATGGCGGCTATCGTAAAAATTCAAAGTGTCATAACTTTGCTAAATCCAATCCTACTGAAACATGTCGTATGCAAAAAGTGTTTGGAATTTTATTTTGCATATAAAAGCAATTTTTAATTATTTTTTTTTTAATAAAAACCGAGTCTTACCATATATTGACCGAGACCTCGAACGAGCTTTTATGCGACTCTGCATACAGTTAACGCTCGTATGAAGCTTCTATTTAAGAAATTGACTTGAATTTTTTATACCAAATAGAGCTTTCAACTATACTTACGATACTATACAAAAAAATTAAAAATTAAAAAATAAAAGTATTTTTTTTTCAAAACACGTTTAGTGTGATGAGTCGATCGACCCACCATACATACGCTCATAAGATTTTCAATATAGTTAAGGTCAGTGTGAGCTTATTTATACATATTTGAATTTCAAAATTTTGTGACAGTATAGAATTCTTAAGCATCCTGTGTATGTTTGTTAGCAAAATCCATTTTGTCAATTTTTTGCAAAATGGCGACAAGTATTAAAATTCAATCACTTATTACTCAGTAGTGTTCAATTTTGTCAAAAAGGTCTCTATACATGAAATGTTGAGAAGCCTAAAGCTCATCTAAGTAAAATATAAAAAATATATATTTTTGCTTGAAAACAAGCGATGTATCAGTTCGATCGTACCCCCATACTAGCCATTTTGAGACTTTCGGAAGAGTTAACGCTCTTAACTGCTTGGTTTCGAAGATTAAAATTTTAATTTTTAATATCGCATAGAACCAACGTGCAGCCCCTATACGTTATGTTTAAAAAAAATATATAAAATTTTTTTTCAAAATGGCGGCTATCGTAAAAATTCAAAGTGTCATAACTTTGCTAAATCGAATCCTACTGAAAAATGTCGTATGCAAAAAGTGTTTGGAATTTTATTTTGCATATAAAAGCAATTTTTTATTATTTTTTTTTTAATAAAAACCGAGTCTTACCATATATTGACCGAGACCTCGAACGAGCTTTTATGCGACTCTGCATACAGTTAACGCTCGTATGAAGCTTCTATTTAAGAAATTGACTTGAATTTTTTATACTAAATAGAGCTTTCAACTATACTTACGATACTATACAAAAAAATTAAAAATTAAAAAATAAAAGTATTTTTTTTTCAAAACACGTTTAGTGTGATGAGTCGATCGACCCACCATACATACGCTCATAAGATTTTCAATATAGTTAAGGTCAGTGTGAGCTTATTTATACATATTTGAATTTCAAAATTTTGTGACAGTATAGAATTCTTAAGCATCCTGTGTATGTTTGTTAGCAAAATCCATTTTGTCAATTTTTTGCAAAATGGCGACAAGTATTAAAATTCAATCACTTATTACTCAGTAGTGTTCAATTTTGTCAAAAAGGTCTCTATACATGAAATGTTGAGAAGCCTAAAGCTCATCTAAGTAAAATATAAAAAATATATATTTTTGCTTGAAAACAAGCGATGTATCAGTTCGATCGTACCCCCATACTAGCCATTTTGAGACTTTCGGAAGAGTTAACGCTCTTAACTGCTTGGTTTCGAAGATTAAAATTTTAATTTTTAATATCGCATAGAACTAACGTGCAGCCCCTATACGTTATGTTTAAAAAAAATATATAAAATTTTTTTTCAAAATGGCGGCTATCGTAAAAATTCAAAGTGTCATAACTTTGCTAAATCAAATCCTACTGAAAAATGTCGTATGCAAAAAGTGTTTGGAATTTTATTTTGCATATAAAAGCAATTTTTAATTATTTTTTTTTTAATAAAAACCGAGTCTTACCATATATTGACCGAGACCTCGAACGAGCTTTTATGCGACTCTGCATACAGTTAACGCTCGTATGAAGCTTCTATTTAAGAAATTGACTTGAATTTTTTATACCAAATAGAGCTTTCAACTATACTTACGATACTATACAAAAAAATTAAAAATTAAAAAATAAAAGTATTTTTTTTTCAAAACACGTTTAGTGTGATGAGTCGATCGACCCACCATACATACGCTCATAAGATTTTCAATATAGTTAAGGTCAGTGTGAGCTTATTTATACATATTTGAATTTCAAAATTTTGTGACAGTATAGAATTCTTAAGCATCCTGTGTATGTTTGTTAGCAAAATCCATTTTGTCAATTTTTTGCAAAATGGCGACAAGTATTAAAATTCAATCACTTATTACTCAGTAGTGTTCAATTTTGTCAAAAAGGTCTCTATACATGAAATGTTGAGAAGCCTAAAGCTCATCTAAGTAAAATATAAAAAATATATATTTTTGCTTGAAAACAAGCGATGTATCAGTTCGATCGTACCCCCATACTAGCCATTTTGAGACTTTCGGAAGAGTTAACGCTCTTAACTGCTTGGTTTCGAAGATTAAAATTTGAATTTTTAATATCGCATAGAACTAACGTGCAGCCCCTATACGTTATGTTTAAAAAAAATATATAAAATTTTTTTTCAAAATGGCGGCTATCGTAAAAATTCAAAGTGTCATAACTTTGCTAAATCAAATCCTACTGAAAAATGTCGTATGCAAAAAGTGTTTGGAATTTTATTTTGCATATAAAAGCAATTTTTAATTATTTTTTTTTTAATAAAAACCGAGTCTTACCATATATTGACCGAGACCTCGAACGAGCTTTTATGCGACTCTGCATACAGTTAACGCTCGTATGAAGCTTCTATTTAAGAAATTGACTTGAATTTTTTATACCAAATAGAGCTTTCAACTATACTTACGATACTATACAAAAAAATTAAAAATTAAAAAATAAAAGTATTTTTTTTTCAAAACACGTTTAGTGTGATGAGTCGATCGACCCACCATACATACGCTCATAAGATTTTCAATATAGTTAAGGTCAGTGTGAGCTTATTTATACATATTTGAATTTCAAAATTTTGTGACAGTATAGAATTCTTAAGCATCCTGTGTATGTTTGTTAGCAAAATCCATTTTGTCAATTTTTTGCAAAATGGCGACAAGTATTAAAATTCAATCACTTATTACTCAGTAGTGTTCAATTTTGTCAAAAAGGTCTCTACACATGAAATGTTGAGAAGCCTAAAGCTCATCTAAGTAAAATATAAAAAATATATATTTTTGCTTGAAAACAAGCGATGTATCAGTTCGATCGTACCCCCATACTAGCCATTTTGAGACTTTCGGAAGAGTTAACGCTCTTAACTGCTTGGTTTCATAGATTAAAATTTTAATTTTTAATATCGCATAGAACCAACGTGCAGCCCCTATACGTTATGTTTAAAAAAAATATATAAAATTTTTTTTCAAAATGGCGGCTATCGTAAAAATTCAAAGTGTCATAACTTTGCTAAATCTAATCCTACTGAAACATGTCGTATGCAAAAAGTGTTTGGAATTTTATTTTGCATATAAAAGCAATTTTTAATTATTTTTTTTTTAATAAAAACCGAGTCTTACCATATATTGACCGAGACCTCGAACGAGCTTTTATGCGACTCTGCATACAGTTAACGCTCGTATGAAGCTTCTATTTAAGAAATTGACTTGAATTTTTTATACCAAATAGAGCTTTCAACTATACTTACGATACTATACAAAAAAATTAAAAATTAAAAAATAAAAGTATTTTTTTTTCAAAACACGTTTAGTGTGATGAGTCGATCGACCCACCATACATACGCTCATAAGATTTTCAATATAGTTAAGGTCAGTGTGAGCTTATTTATACATATTTGAATTTCAAAATTTTGTGACAGTATAGAATTCTTAAGCATCCTGTGTATGTTTGTTAGCAAAATCCATTTTGTCAATTTTTTGCAAAATGGCGACAAGTATTAAAATTCAATCACTTATTACTCAGTAGTGTTCAATTTTGTCAAAAAGGTCTCTATACATGAAATGTTGAGAAGCCTAAAGCTCATCTAAGTAAAATATAAAAAATATATATTTTTGCTTGAAAACAAGCGATGTATCAGTTCGATCGTACCCCCATACTAGCCATTTTGAGACTTTCGGAAGAGTTAACGCTCTTAACTGCTTGGTTTCGAAGATTAAAATTTTAATTTTTAATATCGCATAGAACTAACGTGCAGCCCCTATACGTTATGTTTAAAAAAAATATATAAATTTTTTTTTCAAAATGGCGGCTATCGTAAAAATTCAAAGTGTCATAACTTTGCTAAATCAAATCCTACTGAAAAATGTCGTATGCAAAAAGTGTTTGGAATTTTATTTTGTATATAAAAGCAATTTTTAATTATTTTTTTTTTAATAAAAACCGAGTCTTACCATATATTGACCGAGACCTCGAACGAGCTTTTATGCGACTCTGCATACAGTTAACGCTCGTATGAAGCTTCTATTTAAGAAATTGACTTGAATTTTTTATACCAAATAGAGCTTTCAACTATACTTACGATACTATACAAAAAAATTAAAAATTAAAAAATAAAAGTATTTTTTTTTCAAAACACGTTTAGTGTGATGAGTCGATCGACCCACCATACATACGCTCATAAGATTTTCAATATAGTTAAGGTCAGTGTGAGCTTATTTATACATATTTGAATTTCAAAATTTTGTGACAGTATAGAATTCTTAAGCATCCTGTGTATGTTTGTTAGCAAAATCCATTTTGTCAATTTTTTGCAAAATGGCGACAAGTATTAAAATTCAATCACTTATTACTCAGAAGTGTTCAATTTTGTCAAAAAGGTCTCTACACATGAAATGTTGAGAAGCCTAAAGCTCATCTAAGTAAAATATAAAAAATATATATTTTTGCTTGAAAACAAGCGATGTATCAGTTCGATCGTACCCCCATACTAGCCATTTTGAGACTTTCGGAAGAGTTAACGCTCTTAACTGCTTGGTTTCGAAGATTAAAATTTTAATTTTTAATATCGCATAGAACCAACGTGCAGCCCCTATACGTTATGTTTAAAAAAAATATATAAAATTTTTTTTCAAAATGGCGGCTATCGTAAAAATTCAAAGTGTCATAACTTTGCTAAATCGAATCCTACTGAAAAATGTCGTATGCAAAAAGTGTTTGGAATTTTATTTTGCATATAAAAGCAATTTTTTATTATTTTTTTTTTAATAAAAACCGAGTCTTACCATATATTGACCGAGACCTCGAACGAGCTTTTATGCGACTCTGCATACAGTTAACGCTCGTATGAAGCTTCTATTTAAGAAATTGACTTGAATTTTTTATACTAAATAGAGCTTTCAACTATACTTACGATACTATACAAAAAAATTAAAAATTAAAAAATAAAAGTATTTTTTTTTCAAAACACGTTTAGTGTGATGAGTCGATCGACCCACCATACATACGCTCATAAGATTTTCAATATAGTTAAGGTCAGTGTGAGCTTATTTATACATATTTGAATTTCAAAATTTTGTGACAGTATAGAATTCTTAAGCATCCTGTGTATGTTTGTTAGCAAAATCCATTTTGTCAATTTTTTGCAAAATGGCGACAAGTATTAAAATTCAATCACTTATTACTCAGTAGTGTTCAATTTTGTCAAAAAGGTCTCTATACATGAAATGTTGAGAAGCCTAAAGCTCATCTAAGTAAAATATAAAAAATATATATTTTTGCTTGAAAACAAGCGATGTATCAGTTCGATCGTACCCCCATACTAGCCATTTTGAGACTTTCGGAAGAGTTAACGCTCTTAACTGCTTGGTTTCGAAGATTAAAATTTTAATTTTTAATATCGCATAGAACTAACGTGCAGCCCCTATACGTTATGTTTAAAAAAAATATATAAAATTTTTTTTCAAAATGGCGGCTATCGTAAAAATTCAAAGTGTCATAACTTTGCTAAATCAAATCCTACTGAAAAATGTCGTATGCAAAAAGTGTTTGGAATTTTATTTTGCATATAAAAGCAGTTTTTAATTATTTTTTTTTTAATAAAAACCGAGTCTTACCATATATTGACCGAGACCTCGAACGAGCTTTTATGCGACTCTGCATACAGTTAACGCTCGTATGAAGCTTCTATTTAAGAAATTGACTTGAATTTTTTATACCAAATAGAGCTTTCAACTATACTTACGATACTATACAAAAAAATTAAAAATTAAAAAATAAAAGTATTTTTTTTTCAAAACACGTTTAGTGTGATGAGTCGATCGACCCACCATACATACGCTCATAAGATTTTCAATATAGTTAAGGTCAGTGTGAGCTTATTTATACATATTTGAATTTCAAAATTTTGTGACAGTATAGAATTCTTAAGCATCCTGTGTATGTTTGTTAGCAAAATCCATTTTGTCAATTTTTTGCAAAATGGCGACAAGTATTAAAATTCAATCACTTATTACTCAGTAGTGTTCAATTTTGTCAAAAAGGTCTCTATACATGAAATGTTGAGAAGCCTAAAGCTCATCTAAGTAAAATATAAAAAATATATATTTTTGCTTGAAAACAAGCGATGTATCAGTTCGATCGTACCCCCATACTAGCCATTTTGAGACTTTCGGAAGAGTTAACGCTCTTAACTGCTTGGTTTCGAAGATTAAAATTTTAATTTTTAATATCGCATAGAACTAACGTGCAGCCCCTATACGTTATGTTTAAAAAAAATATATAAAATTTTTTTTCAAAATGGCGGCTATCGTAAAAATTCAAAGTGTCATAACTTTGCTAAATCAAATCCTACTGAAAAATGTCGTATGCAAAAAGTGTTTGGAATTTTATTTTGCATATAAAAGCAATTTTTAATTATTTTTTTTTTAATAAAAACCGAGTCTTACCATTATTGACCGAGACCTCGAACGAGCTTTTATGCGACTCTGCATACAGTTAACGCTCGTATGAAGCTTCTATTTAGGAAATTGACTTGAATTTTTTATACCAAATAGAGCTTTCAACTATACTTACGATACTATACAAAAAAATTAAAAATTAAAAAATAAAAGTATTTTTTTTTCAAAACACGTTTAGTGTGATGAGTCGATCGACCCACCATACATACGCTCATAAGATTTTCAATATAGTTAAGGTCAGTGTGAGCTTATTTATACATATTTGAATTTCAAAATTTTGTGACAGTATAGAATTCTTAAGCATCCTGTGTATGTTTGTTAGCAAAATCCATTTTGTCAATTTTTTGCAAAATGGCGACAAGTATTAAAATTCAATCACTTATTACTCAGTAGTGTTCAATTTTGTCAAAAAGGTCTCTATACATGAAATGTTGAGAAGCCTAAAGCTCATCTAAGTAAAATATAAAAAATATATATTTTTGCTTGAAAACAAGCGATGTATCAGTTCGATCGTACCCCCATACTAGCCATTTTGAGACTTTCGGAAGAGTTAACGCTCTTAACTGCTTGGTTTCGAAGATTAAAATTTTAATTTTTAATATCGCATAGAACTAACGTGCAGCCCCTATACGTTATGTTTAAAAAAAATATATAAATTTTTTTTTCAAAATGGCGGCTATCGTAAAAATTCAAAGTGTCATAACTTTGCTAAATCAAATCCTACTGAAAAATGTCGTATGCAAAAAGTGTTTGGAATTTTATTTTGCATATAAAAGCAATTTTTAATTATTTTTTTTTTAATAAAAACCGAGTCTTACCATATATTGACCGAGACCTCGAACGAGCTTTTATGCGACTCTGCATACAGTTAACGCTCGTATGAAGCTTCTATTTAAGAAATTGACTTGAATTTTTTATACCAAATAGAGCTTTCAACTATACTTACGATACTATACAAAAAAATTAAAAATTAAAAAATAAAAGTATTTTTTTTTCAAAACACGTTTAGTGTGATGAGTCGATCGACCCACCATACATACGCTCATAAGATTTTCAATATAGTTAAGGTCAGTGTGAGCTTATTTATACATATTTGAATTTCAAAATTTTGTGACAGTATAGAATTCTTAAGCATCCTGTGTATGTTTGTTAGCAAAATCCATTTTGTCAATTTTTTGCAAAATGGCGACAAGTATTAAAATTCAATCACTTATTACTCAGAAGTGTTCAATTTTGTCAAAAAGGTCTCTACACATGAAATGTTGAGAAGCCTAAAGCTCATCTAAGTAAAATATAAAAAATATATATTTTTGCTTGAAAACAAGCGATGTATCAGTTCGATCGTACCCCCATACTAGCCATTTTGAGACTTTCGGAAGAGTTAACGCTCTTAACTGCTTGGTTTCGAAGATTAAAATTTTAATTTTTAATATCGCATAGAACCAACGTGCAGCCCCTATACGTTATGTTTAAAAAAAATATATAAAATTTTTTTTCAAAATGGCGGCTATCGTAAAAATTCAAAGTGTCATAACTTTGCTAAATCAAATCCTACTGAAAAATGTCGTATGCAAAAAGTGTTTGGAATTTTATTTTGCATATAAAAGCAATTTTTAATTATTTTTTTTTTAATAAAAACCGAGTCTTACCATATATTGACCGAGACCTCGAACGAGCTTTTATGCGACTCTGCATACAGTTAACGCTCGTATGAAGCTTCTATTTAAGAAATTGACTAGAATTTTTTATACCAAATAGAGCTTTCAACTATACTTACGATACTATACAAAAAAATTAAAAATTAAAAAATAAAAGTATTTTTTTTTCAAAACACGTTTAGTGTGATGAGTCGATCGACCCACCATACATACGCTCATAAGATTTTCAATATAGTTAAGGTCAGTGTGAGCTTATTTATACATATTTGAATTTCAAAATTTTGTGACAGTATAGAATTCTTAAGCATCCTGTGTATGTTTGTTAGCAAAATCCATTTTGTCAATTTTTTGCAAAATGGCGACAAGTATTAAAATTCAATCACTTATTACTCAGTAGTGTTCAATTTTGTCAAAAAGGTCTCTATACATGAAATGTTGAGAAGCCTAAAGCTCATCTAAGTAAAATATAAAAAATATATATTTTTGCTTGAAAACAAGCGGTGTATCAGTTCGATCGTACCCCCATACTAGCCATTTTGAGACTTTCGGAAGAGTTAACGCTCTTAACTGCTTGGTTTCGAAGATTAAAATTTTAATTTTTAATATCGCATAGAACCAACGTGCAGCCCCTATACGTTATGTTTAAAAAAAATATATAAAATTTTTTTTCAAAATGGCGGCTATCGTAAAAATTCAAAGTGTCATAACTTTGCTAAATCAAATCCTACTGAAAAATGTCGTATGCAAAAAGTGTTTGGAATTTTATTTTGCATATAAAAGCAATTTTTAATTATATTTTTTTTAATAAAAACCGAGTCTTACCATATATTGACCGAGACCTCGAACGAGCTTTTATGCGACTCTGCATACAGTTAACGCTCGTATGAAGCTTCTTTTTAAGAAATTGACTTGACTTTTTTAATCCAAATAGAGCTTTCAACTATACTTACGATACTATACAAAAAAATTAAAAATTAAAAAATAAAAGTATTTTTTTTTCAAAACACGTTTAGTGTGATGAGTCGATCGACCCACCATACATACGCTCATAAGATTTTCAATATAGTTAAGGTCAGTGTGAGCTTATTTATACATATTTGAATTTCAAAATTTTGTGACAGTATAGAATTCTTAAGCATCCTGTGTATGTTTGTTAGCAAAATCCATTTTGTCAATTTTTTGCAAAATGGCGACAAGTATTAAAATTCAATCACTTATTACTCAGTAGTGTTCAATTTTGTCAAAAAGGTCTCTATACATGAAATGTTGAGAAGCCTAAAGCTCATCTAAGTAAAATATAAAAAATATATATTTTTGCTTGAAAACAAGCGATGTATCAGTTCGATCGTACCCCCATACTAGATATTTTGAGACTTTCGGAAGAGTTAACGCTCCCAACTGCTTGGTTTCGAAGATTAAAATTTTAATTTTTAATATCGCATAGAACTAACGTGCAGCCCCTATACGTTATGTTTAAAAAAAATATATAAAATTTTTTTTCAAAATGGCGGCTATCGTAAAAATTCAAAGTGTCATAACTTTGCTAAATCAAATCCTACTGAAAAATGTCGTATGCAAAAAGTGTTTGGAATTTTATTTTGCATATAAAAGCAATTTTTAATTATTTTTTTTTTAATAAAAACCGAGTCTTACCATATATTGACCGATACCTCAAACGAGCTTTTATGCGACTCTGCATACAGTTAACGCTCGTATGAAACTTCTATTTAAGAAATTGACTTGAATTTTTTATACCAAATAGAGCTTTCAACTATACTTACGATACTCTACAAAAAAATTAAAAATTAAAAAATAAAAGTATTTTTTTTTCAAAACACGTTTAGTGTGATGAGTCGATCGACCCACCATACATACGCTCATAAGATTTTCAATATAGTTAAGGTCAGTGTGAGCTTATTTAAACATATTTGAATTTCAAAATTTTGTGACAGTATAGAATTCTTAAGCATCCTGTGTATGTTTGTTAGCAAAATCCATTTTGTCAATTTTTTGCAAAATGGCGACAAGTATTAAAATTCAATCACTTATTACTCAGTAGTGTTCAATTTTGTCAAAAAGGTCTCTATACATGAAATGTTGAGAAGCCTAAAGCTCATCTAAGTAAAATATAAAAAATATATATTTTTGCTTGAAAACAAGCGATGTATCAGTTCGATCGTACCCCCATACTAGCCATTTTGAGACTTTCGGAAGAGTTAACGCTCTTAACTGCTTGGTTTCGAAGATTAAAATTTTAATTTTTAATATCGCATAGAACTAACGTGCAGCCCCTATACGTTATGTTTAAAAAAAATATATAAATTTTTTTTTCAAAATGGCGGCTATCGTAAAAATTCAAAGTGTCATAACTTTGCTAAATCAAATCCTACTGAAAAATGTCGTATGCAAAAAGTGTTTGGAATTTTATTTTGCATATAAAAGCAATTTTTAATTATTTTTTTTTTATTAAAAACCGAGTCTTACCATATATTGACCGAGACCTCGAACGAGCTTTTATGCGACTCTGCATACAGTTAACGCTCGTATGAAGCTTCTATTTAAGAAATTGACTTGAATTTTTTATACCAAATAGAGCTTTCAACTATACTTACGATACTATACAAAAAAATTAAAAATTAAAAAATAAAAGTATTTTTTTTTCAAAACACGTTTAGTGTGATGAGTCGATCGACCCACCATACATACGCTCATAAGATTTTCAATATAGTTAAGGTCAGTGTGAGCTTATTTATACATATTTGAATTTCAAAATTTTGTGACAGTATAGAATTCTTAAGCATCCTGTGTATGTTTGTTAGCAAAATCCATTTTGTCAATTTTTTGCAAAATGGCGACAAGTATTAAAATTCAATCACTTATTACTCAGTAGTGTTTAATTTTGTCAAAAAGGTCTCTATACATAAAATGTTGAGAAGCCTAAAGCTCATCTAAGTAAAATATAAAAAATATATATTTTTGCTTGAAAACAAGCGATGTATCAGTTCGATCGTACCCCCATACTAGCCATTTTGAGACTTTCGGAAGAGTTAACGCTCTTAACTGCTTGGTTTCGAAGATTAAAATTTTAATTTTTAATATCGCATAGAACTAACGTGCAGCCCCTATACGTTATGTTTAAAAAAAATATATAAATTTTTTTTTCAAAATGGCGGCTATCGTAAAAATTCAAAGTGTCATAACTTTGCTAAATCAAATCCTACTGAAAAATGTCGTATGCAAAAAGTGTTTGGAATTTTATTTTGCATATAAAAGCAATTTTTAATTATTTTTTTTTAATAAAAACCGAGTCTTACCATATATTGACCGAGACCTCGAACGAGCTTTTATGCGACTCTGCATACAGTTAACGCTCGTATGAAGCTTCTATTTAAGAAATTGACTTGAATTTTTTATACCAAATAGAGCTTTCAACTATACTTACGATACTGTACAAAAAAATTAAAAATTAAAAAATAAAAGTATTTTTTTTTCAAAACACGTTTAGTGTGATGAGTCGATCGACCCACCATACATACGCTCATAAGATTTTCAATATAGTTAAGGTCAGTGTGAGCTTATTTATACATATTTGAATTTCAAAATTTTGTGACAGTATAGAATTCTTAAGCATCCTGTGTATGTTTGTTAGCAAAATCCATTTTGTCAATTTTTTGCAAAATGGCGACAAGTATTAAAATTCAATCACTTATTACTCAGTAGTGTTAAATTTTGTCAAAAAGGTCTCTATACATGAAATGTTGAGAAGCCTAAAGCTCATCTAAGTAAAATATAAAAAATATATATTTTTGCTTGAAAACAAGCGATGTATCAGTTCGATCGTACCCCCATACTAGCCATTTTGAGACTTTCGGAAGAGTTAACGCTCTTAACTGCTTGGTTTCGAAGATTAAAATTTTAATTTTTAATATCGCATAGAACCAACGTGCAGCCCCTATACGTTATGTTTAAAAAAAATATATAAAATTTTTTTTCAAAATGGCGGCTATCGTAAAAATTCAAAGTGTCATAACTTTGCTAAATCAAATCCTACTGAAAAATGTCGTATGCAAAAAGTGTTTGGAATTTTATTTTGCATATAAAAGCAATTTTTAATTATATTTTTTTTAATAAAAACCGAGTCTTACCATATATTGACCGAGACCTCGAACGAGCTTTTATGCGACTCTGCATACAGTTAACGCTCGTATGAAGCTTCTATTTAAGAAATTGACTTGAATTTTTTATACCAAATAGAGCTTTCAACTATACTTACGATACTATACAAAAAAATTAAAAATTAAAAAATAAAAGTATTTTTTTTTCAAAACACGTTTAGTGTGATGAGTCGATCGACCCACCATACATACGCTCATAAGATTTTCAATATAGTTAAGGTCAGTGTGAGCTTATTTATACATATTTGAATTTCAAAATTTTGTGACAGTATAGAATTCTTAAGCATCCTGTGTATGTTTGTTAGCAAAATCCATTTTGTCAATTTTTTGCAAAATGGCGACAAGTATTAAAATTCAATCACTTATTACTCAGTAGTGTTCAATTTTGTCAAAAAGGTCTCTACACATGAAATGTTGAGAAGCCTAAAGCTCATCTAAGTAAAATATAAAAAATATATATTTTTGCTTGAAAACAAGCGATGTATCAGTTCGATCGTACCCCCATACTAGCCATTTTGAGACTTTCGGAAGAGTTAACGCTCTTAACTGCTTGGTTTCGAAGATTAAAATTTTAATTTTTAATATCGCATAGAACCAACGTGCAGCCCCTATACGTTATGTTTAAAAAAAATATATAAAATTTTTTTTCAAAATGGCGGCTATCGTAAAAATTCAAAGTGTCATAACTTTGCTAAATCAAATCCTACTGAAAAATGTCGTATGCAAAAAGTGTTTGGAATTTTATTTTGCATATAAAAGCAATTTTTAATTATTTTTTTTTTAATAAAAACCGAGTCTTACCATATATTGACCGAGACCTCGAACGAGCTTTTATGCGACTCTGCATACAGTTAACGCTCGTATGAAGCTTCTATTTAAGAAATTGACTTGAATTTTTTATACCAAATAGAGCTTTCAACTATACTTACGATACTATACAAAAAAATTAAAAATTAAAAAATAAAAGTATTTTTTTTTCAAAACACGTTTAGTGTGATGAGTCGATCGACCCACCATACATACGCTCATAAGATTTTCAATATAGTTAAGGTCAGTGTGAGCTTATTTATACATATTTGAATTTCAAAATTTTGTGACAGTATAGAATTCTTAAGCATCCTGTGTATGTTTGTTAGCAAAATCCATTTTGTCAATTTTTTGCAAAATGGCGACAAGTATTAAAATTCAATCACTTATTACTCAGTAGTGTTCAATTTTGTCAAAAAGGTCTCTACACATGAAATGTTGAGAAGCCTAAAGCTCATCTAAGTAAAATATAAAAAATATATATTTTTGCTTGAAAACAAGCGATGTATCAGTTCGATCGTACCCCCATACTAGCCATTTTGAGACTTTCGGAAGAGTTAACGCTCTTAACTGCTTGGTTTCGAAGATTAAAATTTTAATTTTTAATATCGCATAGAACCAACGTGCAGCCCCTATACGTTATGTTTAAAAAAAATATATAAAATTTTTTTTCAAAATGGCGGCTATCGTAAAAATTCAAAGTGTCATAACTTTGCTAAATCCAATCCTACTGAAACATGTCGTATGCAAAAAGTGTTTGGAATTTTATTTTGCATATAAAAGCAATTTTTAATTATTTTTTTTTTAATAAAAACCGAGTCTTACCATATATTGACCGAGACCTCGAACGAGCTTTTATGCGACTCTGCATACAGTTAACGCTCGTATGAAGCTTCTATTTAAGAAATTGACTTGAATTTTTTATACCAAATAGAGCTTTCAACTATACTTACGATACTATACAAAAAAATTAAAAATTAAAAAATAAAAGTATTTTTTTTTCAAAACACGTTTAGTGTGATGAGTCGATCGACCCACCATACATACGCTCATAAGATTTTCAATATAGTTAAGGTCAGTGTGAGCTTATTTATACATATTTGAATTTCAAAATTTTGTGACAGTATAGAATTCTTAAGCATCCTGTGTATGTTTGTTAGCAAAATCCATTTTGTCAATTTTTTGCAAAATGGCGACAAGTATTAAAATTCAATCACTTATTACTCAGTAGTGTTTAATTTTGTCAAAAAGGTCTCTATACATGAAATGTTGAGAAGCCTAAAGCTCATCTAAGTAAAATATAAAAAATATATATTTTTGCTTGAAAACAAGCGATGTATCAGTTCGATCGTACCCCCATACTAGCCATTTTGAGACTTTCGGAAGAGTTAACGCTCTTAACTGCTTGGTTTCGAAGATTAAAATTTGAATTTTTAATATCGCATAGAACCAACGTGCAGCCCCTATACGTTATGTTTAAAAAAAATATATAAAATTTTTTTTCAAAATGGCGGCTATCGTAAAAATTCAAAGTGTCATAACTTTGCTAAATCAAATCCTACCGAAAAATGTCGTATGCAAAAAGTGTTTGGAATTTTATTTTGCATATAAAAGCAATTTTTAATTATTTTTTTTTTAATAAAAACCGAGTCTTACCATATATTGACCGAGACCTCGAACGAGCTTTTATGCGACTCTGCATACAGTTAACGCTCGTATGAAGCTTCTATTTAAGAAATTGACTTGAATTTTTTATACCAAATAGAGCTTTCAACTATACTTACGATACTATACAAAAAAATTAAAAATTAAAAAATAAAAGTATTTTTTTTTCAAAACACGTTTAGTGTGATGAGTCGATCGACCCACCATACATACGCTCATAAGATTTTCAATATAGTTAAGGTCAGTGTGAGCTTATTTATACATATTTGAATTTCAAAATTTTGTGACAGTATAGAATTCTTAAGCATCCTGTGTATGTTTGTTAGCAAAATCCATTTTGTCAATTTTTTGCAAAATGGCGACAAGTATTAAAATTCAATCACTTATTACTCAGTAGTGTTCAATTTTGTCAAAAAGGTCTCTATACATAAAATGTTGAGAAGCCTAAAGCTCATCTAAGTAAAATATAAAAAATATATATTTTTGCTTGAAAACAAGCGATGTATCAGTTCGATCGTACCCCCATACTAGCCATTTTGAGACTTTCGGAAGAGTTAACGCTCTTAACTGCTTGGTTTCGAAGATTAAAATTTTAATTTTTAATATCGCATAGAACTAACGTGCAGCCCCTATACGTTATGTTTAAAAAAAATATATAAAATTTTTTTTCAAAATGGCGGCTATCGTAAAAATTCAAAGTGTCATAACTTTGCTAAATCAAATCCTACTGAAAAATGTCGTATGCAAAAAGTGTTTGGAATTTTATTTTGCATATAAAAGCAATTTTTAATTATTTTTTTTTTAATAAAAACCGAGTCTTACCATATATTGACCGAGACCTCGAACGAGCTTTTATGCGACTCTGCATACAGTTAACGCTCGTATGAAGCTTCTATTTAAGAAATTGACTTGAATTTTTTATACCAAATAGAGCTTTCAACTATACTTACGATACTATACAAAAAAATTATAAATTAAAAACTAAAAGTATTTTTTTTTCAAAACACGTTTAGTGTGATGAGTCGATCGACCCACCATACATACGCTCATAAGATTTTCAATATAGTTAAGGTCAGTGTGAGCTTATTTATACATATTTGAATTTCAAAATTTTGTGACAGTATAGAATTCTTAAGCATCCTGTGTATGTTTGTTAGCAAAATCCATTTTGTCAATTTTTTGCAAAATGGCGACAAGTATTAAAATTCAATCACTTATTACTCAGTAGTGTTCAATTTTGTCAAAAAGGTCTCTATACATGAAATGTTGAGAAGCCTAAAGCTCATCTAAGTAAAATATAAAAAATATATATTTTTGCTTGAAAACAAGCGATGTATCAGTTCGATCGTACCCCCATACTAGCCATTTTGAGACTTTCGGAAGAGTTAACGCTCTTAACTGCTTGGTTTCGAAGATTAAAATTTAAATTTTAAATTTCGCATAGAACCAACGTGCAGCCCCTATACGTTATGTTTAAAAAAAATATATAAAATTTTTTTTCAAAATGGCGGCTATCGTAAAAATTCAAAGTGTCATAACTTTGCTAAATCAAATCCTACTGAAAAATGTCGTATGCAAAAAGTGTTTGGAATTTTATTTTGCATATAAAAGCAATTTTTAATTATTTTTTTTTTAATAAAAACCGAGTCTTACCATATATTGACCGAGACCTCGAACGAGCTTTTATGCGACTCTGCATACAGTTAACGCTCGTATGAAGCTTCTATTTAAGAAATTGACTTGAATTTTTTATACCAAATAGAGCTTTCAACTATACTTACGATACTATACAAAAAAATTAAAAATTAAAAAATAAAAGTATTTTTTTTTCAAAACACGTTTAGTGTGATGAGTCGATCGACCCACCATACATACGCTCATAAGATTTTCAATATAGTTAAGGTCAGTGTGAGCTTATTTATACATATTTGAATTTCAAAATTTTGTGACAGTATAGAATTTTTAAGCATCCTGTGTATGTTTGTTAGCAAAATCCATTTTGTCAATTTTTTGCAAAATGGCGACAAGTATTAAAATTCAATCACTTATTACTCAGTAGTGTTCAATTTTGTCAAAAACGTCTCTATACATGAAATGTTGAGAAGCCTAAAGCTTATCTAAGTAAAATATAAAAAATATATATTTTTGCTTGAAAACAAGCGATGTATCAGTTCGATCGTACCCCCATACTAGCCATTTTGAGACTTTCGGAAGAGTTAACGCTCTTAACTGCTTGGTTTCGAAGATTAAAATTTTAATTTTTAATATCGCATAGAACTAACGTGCAGCCCCTATACGTTATGTTTAAAAAAAATATATAAAATTTTTTTTCAAAATGGCGGCTATCGTAAAAATTCAAAGTGTCATAACTTTGCTAAATCAAATCCTACTGAAAAATGTCGTATGCAAAAAGTGTTTGGAATTTTATTTTGCATATAAAAGCAATTTTTAATTATTTTTTTTTTAATAAAAACCGAGTCTTACCATATATTGACCGAGACCTCGAACGAGCTTTTATGCGACTCTGCATACAGTTAACGCTCGTATGAAGCTTCTATTTAAGAAATTGACTTGAATTTTTTATACCAAATAGAGCTTTCAACTATACTTACGATACTATACAAAAAAATTAAAAATTAAAAAATAAAAGTATTTTTTTTTCAAAACACGTTTAGTGTGATGAGTCGATCGACCCACCATACATACGCTCATAAGATTTTCAATATAGTTAAGGTCAGTGTGAGCTTATTTATACATATTTGAATTTCAAAATTTTGTGACAGTATAGAATTCTTAAGCATCCTGTGTATGTTTGTTAGCAAAATCCATTTTGTCAATTTTTTGCAAAATGGCGACAAGTATTAAAATTCAATCACTTATTACTCAGTAGTGTTCAATTTTGTCAAAAAGGTCTCTATACATGAAATGTTAAGAAGCCTAAAGCTCATCTAAGTAAAATATAAAAAATATATATTTTTGCTTGAAAACAAGCGATGTATCAGTTCGATCGTACCCCCATACTAGCCATTTTGAGACTTTCGGAAGAGTTAACGCTCTTAACTGCTTGGTTTCGAAGATTAAAATTTTAATTTTTAATATCGCATAGAACTAACGTGCAGCCCCTATACGTTATGTTTAAAAAAAATATATAAAATTTTTTTTCAAAATGGCGGCTATCGTAAAAATTCAAAGTGTCATAACTTTGCTAAATCAAATCCTACTGAAAAATGTCGTATGCAAAAAGTGTTTGGAATTTTATTTTGCATATAAAAGCAATTTTTAATTATTTTTTTTTTAATAAAAACCGAGTCTTACCATATATTGACCGAGACCTCGAACGAGCTTTTATGCGACTCTGCATACAGTTAACGCTCGTATGAAGCTTCTATTTAAGAAATTGACTTGAATTTTTTATACCAAATAGAGCTTTCAACTATACTTACGATACTATACAAAAAAATTAAAAATTAAAAAATAAAAGTATTTTTTTTTCAAAACACGTTTAGTGTGATGAGTCGATCGACCCACCATACATACGCTCATAAGATTTTCAATATAGTTAAGGTCAGTGTGAGCTTATTTATACATATTTGAATTTCAAAATTTTGTAACAGTATAGAATTCTTAAGCATCCTGTGTATGTTTGTTAGCAAAATCCATTTTGTCAATTTTTTGCAAAATGGCGACAAGTATTAAAATTCAATCACTTATTACTCAGTAGTGTTCAATTTTGTCAAAAAGGTCTCTATACATGAAATGTTGAGAAGCCCAAAGCTCATCTAAGTAAAATATAAAAAATATATATTTTTGCTTGAAAACAAGCGATGTATCAGTTCGATCGTACCCCCATACTAGCCATTTTGAGACTTTCGGAAGAGTTAACGCTCTTAACTGCTTGGTTTCGAAGATTAAAATTTTAATTTTTAATATCGCATAGAACTAACGTGCAGCCCCTATACGTTATGTTTAAAAAAAATATATAAAATTTTTTTTCAAAATGGCGGCTATCGTAAAAATTCAAAGTATCATAACTTTGCTAAATCAAATCCTACTGAAAAATGTCGTATGCAATAAGTGTTTGGAATTTTATTTTGCATATAAAAGCAATTTTTAATTATTTTTTTTTTAATAAAAACCGAGTCTTACCATATATTGACCGAGACCTCGAACGAGCTTTTATGCGACTCTGCATACAGTTAACGCTCGTATGAAGCTTCTATTTAAGAAATTGACTTCAATTTTTTATACCAAATAGAGCTTTCAACTATACTTACCATACTATACAAAAAAATTAAAAATTAAAAAATAAAAGTATTTTTTTTTCAAAACACGTTTAGTGTGATGAGTCGATCGACCCACCATACATACGCTCATAAGATTTTCAATATAGTTAAGGTCAGTGTGAGCTTATTTATACATATTTGAATTTCAAAATTTTGTGACAGTATAGAATTCTTAAGCATCCTGTGTATGTTTGTTAGCAAAATCCATTTTGTCAATTTTTTGCAAAATGGCGACAAGTATTAAAATTCAATCACTTATTACTCAGTAGTGTTCAATTTTGTCAAAAAGGTCTCTATACATGAAATGTTGAGAAGCCTAAAGCTCATCTAAGTAAAATATAAAAAATATATATTTTTGCTTGAAAACAAGCGATGTATCAGTTCGATCGTACCCCCATACTAGCCATTTTGAGACTTTCGGAAGAGTTAACGCTCTTAACTGCTTGGTTTCGAAGATTAAAATTTTAATTTTTAATATCGCATAGAACTAACGTGCAGCCCCTATACGTTATGTTTAAAAAAAATATATAAAATTTTTTTTCAAAATGGCGGCTATCGTAAAAATTCAAAGTGTCATAACTTTGCTAAATCAAATCCTACTGAAAAATGTCGTATGCAAAAAGTGTTTGGAATTTTATTTTGCATATAAAAGCAATTTTTAATTATTTTTTTTTTAATAAAAACCGAGTCTTACCATATATTGACCGAGACCTCGAACGAGCTTTTATGCGACTCTGCATACAGTTAACGCTCGTATGAAGCTTCTATTTAAGAAATTGACTTGAATTTTTTATACCAAATAGAGCTTTCAACTATACTTACGATACTATACAAAAAAATTAAAAATTAAAAAATAAAAGTATTTTTTTTTCAAAACACGTTTAGTGTGATGAGTCGATCGACCCACCATACATACGCTTATAAGATTTTCAATATAGTTAAGGTCAGTGTGAGCTTATTTATACATATTTAAATTTTAAAATTTTGTGACAGTATAGAATTCTTAAGCATCCTGTGTATGTTTGTTAGCAAAATCCATTTTGTCAATTTTTTGCAAAATGGCGACAAGTATTAAAATTCAATCACTTATTACTCAGTAGTGTTCAATTTTGTCAAAAAGGTCTCTATACATGAAATGTTGAGAAGCCTAAAGCTCATCTAAGTAAAATATAAAAAATATATATTTTTGCTTGAAAACAAGCGATGTATCAGTTCGATCGTACCCCCATACTAGCCATTTTGAGACTTTCGGAAGAGTTAACGCTCTTAACTGCTTGGTTTCGAAGATTAAAATTTAAATTTTAAATATCGCATAGAACTAACGTGCAGCCCCTATACGTTATGTTTAAAAAAAATATATAAAATTTTTTTTCAAAATGGCGGCTATCGTAAAAATTCAAAGTGTCATAACTTTGCTAAATCAAACCCTACTGAAAAATGTCGTATGCAAAAAGTGTTTGGAATTTTATTTTGCATATAAAAGCAATTTTTAATTATATTTTTTTTAATAAAAACCGAGTCTTACCATATATTGACCGAGACCTCGAACGAGCTTTTATGCGACTCTGCATACAGTTAACGCTCGTATGAAGCTTCTTTTTAAGAAATTGACTTGAATTTTTTATACCAAATAGAGCTTTCAACTATACTTACCATACTATACAAAAAAATTAAAAATTAAAAAATAAAAGTATTTTTTTTTCAAAACACGTTTAGTGTGATGAGTCGATCGACCCACCATACATACGCTCATAAGATTTTCAATATAGTTAAGGTCAGTGTGAGCTTATTTATACATATTTGAATTTCAAAATTTTGTGACAGTATAGAATTCTTAAGCATCCTGTGTATGTTTGTTAGCAAAATCCATTTTGTCAATTTTTTGCAAAATGGCGACAAGTATTAAAATTCAATCACTTATTACTCAGTAGTGTTCAATTATGTCAAAAAGGTCTCTACACATGAAATGTTGAGAAGCCTAAAGCTCATCTAAGTAAAATATAAAAAATATATATTTTTGCTTGAAAACAAGCGATGTATCAGTTCGATCGTACCCCCATACTAGCCATTTTGAGACTTTCGGAAGAGTTAACGCTCTTAACTGCTTGGTTTCGAAGATTAAAATTTTAATTTTTAATATCGCATAGAACCAACGTGCAGCCCCTATACGTTATGTTTAAAAAAAATATATAAATTTTTTTTTCAAAATGGCGGCTATCGTAAAAATTCAAAGTGTCATAACTTTGCTAAATCAAATCCTACTGAAAAATGTCGTATGCAAAAAGTGTTTGGAATTTTATTTTGCATATAAAAGCAATTTTTAATTATATTTTTTTTAATAAAAACCGAGTCTTACCATATATTGACCGAGACCTCGAACGAGCTTTTATGCGACTCTGCATACAGTTAACGCTCGTATGAAGCTTCTATTTAAGAAATTGACTTGAATTTTTTATACCAAATAGAGCTTTCAACTATACTTACGATACTATACAAAAAAATTAAAAATTAAAAAATAAAAGTATTTTTTTTTCAAAACACGTTTAGTGTGATGAGTCGATCGACCCACCATACATACGCTCATAAGATTTTCAATATAGTTAAGGTCAGTGTGAGCTTATTTATACATATTTGAATTTCAAAATTTTGTGACAGTATAGAATTCTTAAGCATCCTGTGTATGTTTGTTAGCAAAATCCATTTTGTCAATTTTTTGCAAAATGGCGACAAGTATTAAAATTCAATCACTTATTACTCAGTAGTGTTCAATTTTGTCAAAAAGGTTTTAATACATAAAATGTTGAGAAGCCTAAAGCTCATCTAAGTAAAATATAAAAAATATATATTTTTGCTTGAAAACAAGCGATGTATCAGTTCGATCGTACCCCCATACTAGCCATTTTGAGACTTTCGGAAGAGTTAACGCTCTTAACTGCTTGGTTGCGAAGATTAACATTTTAATTTTTAATATCGCATAGAACTAACGTGCAGCCCCTATACGTTATGTTTAAAAAAAATATATAAAATTTTTTTTCAAAATGGCGGCTATCGTAAAAATTCAAAGTGTCATAACTTTGCTAAATCAAATCCTACTGAAAAATGTCGTATGCAAAAAGTGTTTGGAATTTTATTTTGCATATAAAAGCAATTTTTAATTATTTTTTTTTTAATAAAAACCGAGTCTTACCATATATTGACCGAGACCTCGAACGAGCTTTTATGCGACTCTGCATACAGTTAACGCTCGTATGAAGCTTCTATTTAAGAAATTGACTTGAATTTTTTATACCAAATAGAGCTTTCAACTATACTTACGATACTATACAAAAAAATTAAAAATTAAAAAATAAAAGTATTTTTTTTTCAAAACACGTTTAGTGTGATGAGTCGATCGACCCACCATACATACGCTCATAAGATTTTCAATATAGTTAAGGTCAGTGTGAGCTTATTTATACATATTTGAATTTCAAAATTTTGTGACAGTATAGAATTCTTAAGCATCCTGTGTATGTTTGTTAGCAAAATCCATTTTGTCAATTTTTTGCAAAATGGCGACAAGTATTAAAATTCAATCACTTATTACTCAGTAGTGTTCAATTTTGTCAAAAAGGTTTCAATACATAAAATGTTGAGAAGCCTAAAGCTCATCTAAGTAAAATATAAAAAATATATATTTTTGCTTGAAAACAAGCGATGTATCAGTTCGATCGTACCCCCATACTAGCCATTTTGAGACTTTCGGAAGAGTTAACGCTCTTAACTGCTTGGTTTCGAAGATTAAAATTTTAATTTTTAATATCGCATAGAACTAACGTGCAGCCCCTATACGTTATGTTTAAAAAAAATATATAAAATTTTTTTTCAAAATGGCGGCTATCGTAAAAATTCAAAGTGTCATAACTTTGCTAAATCAAATCCTACTGAAAAATGTCGTATGCAAAAAGTGTTTGGAATTTTATTTTGCATATAAAAGCAATTTTTTATTATTTTTTTTTTAATAAAAACCGAGTCTTACCATATATTGACCGAGACCTCGAACGAGCTTTTATGCGACTCTGCATACAGTTAACGCTCGTATGAAGCTTCTATTTAAGAAATTGACTTGAATTTTTTATACCAAATAGAGCTTTCAACTATACTTACGATACTATACAAAAAAATTAAAAATTAAAAAATAAAAGTATTTTTTTTTCAAAACACGTTTAGTGTGATGAGTCGATCGACCCACCATACATACGCTCATAAGATTTTCAATATAGTTAAGGTCAGTGTGAGCTTATTTATACATATTTAAATTTCAAAATTTTGTGACAGTATAGAATTCTTAAGCATCCTGTGTATGTTTGTTAGCAAAATCCATTTTGTCAATTTTTTGCAAAATGGCGACAAGTATTAAAATTCAATCACTTATTACTCAGAAGTGTTCAATTTTGTCAAAAAGGTCTCTATACATGAAATGTTGAGAAGCCTAAAGCTCATCTAAGTAAAATATAAAAAATATATATTTTTGCTTGAAAACAAGCGATGTATCAGTTCGATCGTACCCCCATACTAGCCATTTTGAAACTTTCGGAAGAGTTAACGCTCTTAACTGCTTGGTTTCGAAGATTAAAATTTTAATTTTTAATATCGCATAGAACTAACGTGCAGCCCCTATACGTTATGTTTAAAAAAAATATATAAATTTTTTTTTCAAAATTACGGCTATCGTAAAAATTCAAAGTGTCATAACTTTGCTAAATCAAATCCTACTGAAAAATGTCGTATGCAAAAAGTGTTTGGAATTTTATTTTGCATATAAAAGCAATTTTTAATTATTTTTTTTTTAATAAAAACCGAGTCTTACCATATATTGACCGAGACCTCGAACGAGCTTTTATGCGACTCTGCATACAGTTAACGCTCGTATGAAGCTTCTATTTAAGAAATTGACTTGAATTTTTTATACCAAATAGAGCTTTCAACTATACTTACGATACTATACAAAAAAATTAAAAATTAAAAAATAAAAGTATTTTTTTTTCAAAACACGTTTAGTGTGATGAGTCGATCGACCCACCATACATACGCTCATAAGATTTTCAATATAGTTAAGGTCAGTGTGAGCTTATTTATACATATTTGAATTTCAAAATTTTGTGACAGTATAGAATTCTTAAGCATCCTGTGTATGTTTGTTAGCAAAATCCATTTTGTCAATTTTTTGCAAAATGGCGACAAGTATTAAAATTCAATCACTTATTACTCAGTAGTGTTCAATTTTGTCAAAAAGGTCTCTATACATGAAATGTTGAGAAGCCTAAAGCTCATCTAAGTAAAATATAAAAAATATATATTTTTGCTTGAAAACAAGCGATGTATCAGTTCGATCGTACCCCCATACTAGCCATTTTGAGACTTTCGGAAGATTTAACGCTCTTAACTGCTTGGTTTCGAAGATTAAAATTTTAATTTTTAATATCGCATAGAACTAACGTGCAGCCCCTATACGTTATGTTTAAAAAAAATATATAAAAATTTTTTTCAAAATGGCGGCTATCGTAAAAATTCAAAGTGTCATAACTCTGCTAAATCAAATCCTACTGAAAAATGTCGTATGCAAAAAGTGTTTGGAATTTTATTTTGCATATAAAAGCAATTTTTAATTATTTTTTTTTTAATAAAAACCGAGTCTTACCATATATTGACCGAGACCTCGAACGAGCTTTTATGCGACTCTGCATACAGTTAACGCTCGTATGAAGCTTCTATTTAAGAAATTGACTTGAATTTTTTATACCAAATAGAGCTTTCAACTATACTTACGATACTATACAAAAAAATTAAAAATTAAAAAATAAAAGTATTTTTTTTTCAAAACACGTTTAGTGTGATGAGTCGATCGACCCACCATACATACGCTCATAAGATTTTCAATATAGTTAAGGTCAGTGTGAGCTTATTTATACATATTTGAATTTCAAAATTTTGTGACAGTATAGAATTCTTAAGCATCCTGTGTATGTTTGTTAGCAAAATCCATTTTGTCAATTTTTTGCAAAATGGCGACAAGTATTAAAATTCAATCACTTATTACTCAGTAGTGTTCAATTTTGTCAAAAAGGTTTCAATACATAAAATGTTGAGAAGCCTAAAGCTCATCTAAGTAAAATATAAAAAATATATATTTTTGCTTGAAAACAAGCGATGTATCAGTTCGATCGTACCCCCATACTAGCCATTTTGAGACTTTCGGAAGAGTTAACGCTCTTAACTGCTTGGTTTCGAAGATTAAAATTTTAATTTTTAATATCGCATAGAACTAACGTGCAGCCCCTATACGTTATGTTTAAAAAAAATATATAAAATTTTTTTTCAAAATGGCGGCTATCGTAAAAATTTAAAGTGTCATAACTTTGCTAAATCAAATCCTACTGAAAAATGTCGTATGCAAAAAGTGTTTGGAATTTTATTTTGCATATAAAAGCAATTTTTAATTATTTTTTTTTTAATAAAAACCGAGTCTTACCATATATTGACCGAGACCTCGAACGAGCTTTTATGCGACTCTGCATACAGTTAACGCTCGTATGAAGCTTCTATTTAAGAAATTGACTTGAATTTTTTATACCAAATAGAGCTTTCAACTATACTTACGATACTATACAAAAAAATTAAAAATTAAAAAATAAAAGTATTTTTTTTTCAAAACACGTTTAGTGTGATGAGTCGATCGACCCACCATACATACGCTCATAAGATTTTCAATATAGTTAAGGTCAGTGTGAGCTTATTTATACATATTTGAATTTCAAAATTTTGTGACAGTATAGAATTCTTAAGCATCCTGTGTATGTTTGTTAGCAAAATCCATTTTGTCAATTTTTTGCAAAATGGCGACAAGTATTAAAATTCAATCACTTATTACTCAGTAGTGTTCAATTTTGTCAAAAATGGTCTCTATACATGAAATGTTAAGAAGCCTAAAGCTCATCTAAGTAAAATATAAAAAATATATATTTTTGCTTGAAAACAAGCGATGTATCAGTTCGATCGTACCCCCATACTAGCCATTTTGAGACTTTCGGAAGAGTTAACGCTCTTAACTGCTTGGTTTCGAAGATTAAAATTTTAATTTTTAATATCGCATAGAACTAACGTGCAGCCCCTATACGTTATGTTTAAAAAAAATATATAAAAATTTTTTTCAAAATGGCGGCTATCGTAAAAATTCAAAGTGTCATAACTTTGCTAAATCAAATCCTACTCAAAAATGTCGTATGCAAAAAGTGTTTGGAATTTTATTTTGCATATAAAAGCAATTTTTAATTATTTTTTTTAATAAAAACCGAGTCTTACCATATATTGACCGAGACCTCGAACGAGCTTTTATGCGACTCTGCATACAGTTAACGCTTGTATGAAGCTTCTATTTAAGAAATTGACTTGAATTTTTTATACCAAATGGAGCTTTCAACTATACTTACGATACTATACAAAAAAATTAAAAATTAAAAAATAAAAGTATTTTTTTTTCAAAACACGTTTAGTGTGATGAGTCGATCGACCCACCATACATACGCTCATAAGATTTTCAATATAGTTAAGGTCAGTGTGAGCTTATTTATACATATTTGAATTTCAAAATTTTGTGACAGTATAGAATTCTTAAGCATCCTGTGTATGTTTGTTAGCAAAATCCATTTTGTCAATTTTTTGCAAAATGGCGACAAGTATTAAAATTCAATCACTTATTACTCAGTAGTGTTCAATTTTGTCAAAAAGGTCTCTATACATGAAATGTTGAGAAGCCTAAAGCTCATCTAAGTAAAATATAAAAAATATATATTTTTGCTTGAAAACAAGCGATGTATCAGTTCGATCGTACCCCCATACTAGCCATTTTGAGACTTTCGGAAGAGTTAACGCTCTTAACTGCTTGGTTTCATAGATTTTAATTTTAATTTTTAATATCGCATAGAACTAACGTGCAGCCCCTATACGTTATGTTTAAAAAAAATATATAAAATTTTTTTTCAAAATGGCGGCTATCGTAAAAATTCAAAGTGTCATAACTTTGCTAAATCAAATCCTACTAAAAAATGTCGTATGCAAAAAGTGTTTGGAATTTTATTTTGCATATAAAAGCAATTTTTAATTATTTTTTTTTTAATAAAAACCGAGTCTTACCATATATTGACCGAGACCTCGAACGAGCTTTTATGCGACTCTGCATACAGTTAACGCTCGTATGAAGCTTCTATTTAAGAAATTGACTTGAATTTCTTATACCAAATAGAGCTTTCAACTATACTTACGATACTATACAAAAAAATTAAAAATTAAAAAATAAAAGTATTTTTTTTTCAAAACACGTTTAGTGTGATGAGTCGATCGACCCACCATACATACGCTCATAAGATTTTCAATATAGTTAAGGTCAGTGTGAGCTTATTTATACATATTTGAATTTCAAAATTTTGTGACAGTATAGAATTCTTAAGCATCCTGTGTATGTTTGTTAGCAAAATCCATTTTGTCAATTTTTTGCAAAATGGCGACAAGTATTAAAATTCAATCACTTATTACTCAGTAGTGTTCAATTTTGTCAAAAAGGTCTCTATACATGAAATGTTGAGAAGCCTAAAGCTCATCTAAGTAAAATATAAAAAATATATATTTTTGCTTGAAAACAAGCGATGTATCAGTTCGATCGTACCCCCATACTAGCCATTTTGAGACTTTCGGAAGAGTTAACGCTCTTAACTGCTTGGTTTCGAAGATTAAAATTTTAATTTTTAATATCGCATAGAACTAACGTGCAGCCCCTATACGTTATGTTTAAAAAAAATATATAAAATTTTTTTTCAAAATGGCGGCTATCGTAAAAATTCAAAGTGTCATAACTTTGCTAAATCAAATCCTACTGAAAAATGTCGTATGCAAAAAGTGTTTGGAATTTTATTTTGCATATAAAAGCAATTTTTAAATTTTTTTTTTTTAATAAAAACCGAGTCTTACCATATATTGACCGAGACCTCGAACGAGCTTTTATGCGACTCTGCATACAGTTAACGCTCGTATGAAGCTTCTATTTAAGAAATTGACTTGAATTTTTTATACCAAATAGAGCTTTCAACTATACTTACGATACTATACAAAAAAATTAAAAATTAAAAAATAAAAGTATTTTTTTTTCAAAACACGTTTAGTGTGATGAGTCGATCGACCCACCATACATACGCTCATAAGATTTTCAATATAGTTAAGGTCAGTGTGAGCTTATTTATACATATTTGAATTTAAAAATTTTGTGACAGTATAGAATTCTTAAGCATCCTGTGTATGTTTGTTAGCAAAATCCATTTTGTCAATTTTTTGCAAAATGGCGACAAGTATTAAAATTTAATCACTTATTACTCAGTAGTGTTCAATTTTGTCAAAAAGGTCTCTATACATGAAATGTTGAGAAGCCTAAAGCTCATCTAAGTAATATATAAAAAATATATATTTTTGCTTGAAAACAAGCGATGTATCAGTTCGATCGTACCCCCATACTAGCCATTTTGAGACTTTCGGAAGAGTAAACGCTCTTAACTGCTTGGTTTCGAAGATTAAAATTTTAATTTTTAATATCGCATAGAACTAACGTGCAGCCCCTATACGTTATGTTTAAAAAAAATATATAAAATTTTTTTTCAAAATGGCGGCTATCGTAAAAATTCAAGGTGTCATAACTTTGCTAAATCAAATCCTACTGAAAAATGTCGTATGCAAAAAGTGTTTGGAATTTTATTTTGCATATAAAAGCAATTTTTAATTATTTTTTTTTTAATAAAAACCGAGTCTTACCATATATTGACCGAGACCTCGAACGAGCTTTTATGCGACTCTGCATACAGTTAACGCTCGTATGAAGCTTCTATTTAAGAAATTGACTTGAATTTTTTATACCAAATAGAGCTTTTAACTATACTTACGATACTATACAAAAAAATTAAAAATTAAAAAATAAAAGTATTTTTTTTTCAAAACACGTTTAGTGTGATGAGTCGATCGACCCACCATACATACGCTCATAAGATTTTCAATATAGTTAAGGTCAGTGTGAGCTTATTTATACATATTTGAATTTCAAAATTTTGTGACAGTATAGAATTCTTAAGCATCCTGTGTATGTTTGTTAGCAAAATCCATTTTGTCAATTTTTTGCAAAATGGCGACAAGTATTAAAATTCAATCACTTATTACTCAGTAGTGTTCAATTTTGTCAAAAAGGTCTCTATACATGAAATGTTGAGAAGCCTAAAGCTCATCTAAGTAAAATATAAAAAATATATATTTTTGCTTGAAAACAAGCGATGTATCAGTTCGATCGTACCCCCATACTAGCCATTTTGAGACTTTCGGAAGAGTTAACGCTCTTAACTGCTTGGTTTCGAAGATTAAAATTTTAATTTTTAATATCGCATAGAACTAACGTGCAGCCCCTATACGTTATGTTTAAAAAAAATATATAAAATTTTTTTCAAAATGGCGACTATCGTAAAAATTCAAAGTGTCATAACTTTGCTAAATCAAATCCTACTGAAAAATGTCGTATGCAAAATGTGTTTGGAATTTTATTTTGCATATAAAAGCAATTTTTAATTATTTTTTTTTTAATAAAAACCGAGTCTTACCATATATTGACCGAGACCTCGAACGAGCTTTTATGCGACTCTGCATACAGTTATTGCTCGTATGAAGCTTCTATTTAAGAAATTGACTTGAATTTTTTATACCAAATAGAGCTTTCAACTATACTTACGATACTATACAAAAAAATTAAAAATTAAAAAATAAAAGTATTTTTTTTTCAAAACACGTTTAGTGTGATGAGTCGATCGACCCACCATACATACGCTCATAAGATTTTCAATATAGTTAAGGTCAGTGTGAGCTTATTTATACATATTTGAATTTCAAAATTTTGTGACAGTATAGAATTCTTAAGCATCCTGTGTATGTTTGTTAGCAAAATCCATTTTGTCAATTTTTTGCAAAATGGCGACAAGTATTAAAATTCAATCACTTATTACTCAGTAGTGTTCAATTTTGTCAAAAAGGTCTCTACACATGAAATGTTGAGAAGCCTAAAGCTCATCTAAGTAAAATATAAAAAATATATATTTTTGCTTGAAAACAAGCGATGTATCAGTTCGATCGTACCCCCATACTAGCCATTTTGAGACTTTCGGAAGAGTTAACGCTCTTAACTGCTTGGTTTCAAAGATTAAAATTTCAATTTTTAATATCGCATAGAACTAACGTGCAGCCCCTATACGTTATGTTTAAAAAAAATATATAAAATTTTTTTTCAAAATGGCGGCTATCGTAAAAATTCAAAGTGTCATAACTTTGCTAAATCAAATCCTACTGAAAAATGTCGTATGCAAAAAGTGTTTGGAATTTTATTTTGCATATAAAAGCAATTTTTAATTATATTTTGTATAATAAAAACCGAGTCTTACCATATATTGACCGAGACCTCGAACGAGCTTTTATGCGACTCTGCATACAGTTAACGCTCGTATGAAGCTTCTATTTAAGAAATTGACTTGAATTTTTTATACCAAATAGAGCTTTCAACTATACTTACGATACTATACAAAAAAATTAAAAATTAAAAAATAAAAGTATTTTTTTTTCAAAACACGTTTAGTGTGATGAGTCGATCGACCCACCATACATACGCTCATAAGATTTTCAATATAGTTAAGGTCAGTGTGAGCTTATTTATACATATTTGAATTTCAAAATTTTGTGACAGTATAGAATTCTTAAGCATCCTGTGTATGTTTGTTAGCAAAATCCATTTTGTCAATTTTTTGCAAAATGGCGACAAGTATTAAAATTCAATCACTTATTACTCAGTAGTGTTCAATTTTGTCAAAAAGGTCTCTATACATGAAATGTTGAGAAGCCTAAAGCTCATCTAAGTAAAATATAAAAAATATATATTTTTGCTTGAAAACAAGCGATGTATCAGTTCGATCGTACCCCCATACTAGCCATTTTGAGACTTTCGGAAGAGTTAACGCTCTTAACTGCTTGGTTTCGAAGATTAAAATTTTAATTTTTAATATCGCATAGAACTAACGTGCAGCCCCTATACGTTATGTTTAAAAAAAATATATAAAATTTTTTTTCAAAATGGCGGCTATCGTAAAAATTCAAAGTGTCATAACTTTGCT
This sequence comes from Plectrocnemia conspersa, assembly GCF_051122295.1. NCBI lineage: Eukaryota > Metazoa > Arthropoda > Insecta > Trichoptera > Polycentropodidae > Plectrocnemia > Plectrocnemia conspersa. Next base: position 31,449,791 of record NW_028277167.1, on the reverse strand, counting down.
AAATCAAATCCTACTGAAAAATGTCGTATGCAAAAAGTGTTTGGAATTTTATTTTGCATATAAAAGCAATTTTTATTATTTTTTTTTTAATAAAAACCGAGTCTTACCATATATTGACCGAGACCTCGAACGAGCTTTTATGCGACTCTGCATACAGTTATTGCTCGTATGAAGCTTCTATTTAAGAAATTGACTTGAATTTTTTATACCAAATAGAGCTTTCAACTATACTTACGATACTATACAAAAAAATTAAAAATTAAAAAATAAAAGTATTTTTTTTTCAAAACACGTTTAGTGTGATGAGTCGATCGACCCACCATACATACGCTCATAAGATTTTCAATATAGTTAAGGTCAGTGTGAGCTTATTTATACATATTTGAATTTCAAAATTTTGTGACAGTATAGAATTCTTAAGCATCCTGTGTATGTTTGTTAGCAAAATCCATTTTGTCAATTTTTTGCAAAATGGCGACAAGTATTAAAATTCAATCACTTATTACTCAGTAGTGTTCAATTTTGTCAAAAAGGTCTTTATACATGAAATGTTGAGAAGCCTAAAGCTCATCTAAGTAAAATATAAAAAATATATATTTTTGCTTGAAAACAAGCGATGTATCAGTTCGATCGTACCCCCATACTAGCCATTTTGAGACTTTCGGAAGAGTTAACGCTCTTAACTGCTTGGTTTCGAAGATTAAAATTTTAATTTTTAATATCGCATAGAACTAACGTGCAGCCCCTATACGTTATGTTTAAAAAAAATATATAAATTTTTTTTTCAAAATGGCGGCTATCGTAAAAATTCAAAGTGTCACAACTTTGCTAAATCAAATCCTACTGAAAAATGTCGTATGCAAAAAGTGTTTGGAATTTTATTTTGCATATAAAAGCAATTTTTAATTATTTTTTTTTTAATAAAAACCGAGTCTTACCATATATTGACCGAGACCTCGAACGAGCTTTTATGCGACTCTGCATACAGTTAACGCTCGTATGAAGCTTCTATTTAAGAAATTGACTTGAATTTTTTATACCAAATAGAGCTTTCAACTATACTTACGATACTATACAAAAAAATTAAAAATTAAAAAATAAAAGTATTTTTTTTTCAAAACACGTTTAGTGTGATGAGTCGATCGACCCACCATACATACGCTCATAAGATTTTCAATATAGTTAAGGTCAGTGTGAGCTTATTTATACATATTTGAATTTCAAAATTTTGTGACAGTATAGAATTCTTAAGCATCCTGTGTATGTTTGTTAGCAAAATCCATTTTGTCAATTTTTTGCAAAATGGCGACAAGTATTAAAATTCAATCACTTATTACTCAGTAGTGTTCAATTTTGTAAAAAAGGTCTCTATACATGAAATGTTGAGAAGCCTAAAGCTCATCTAAGTAAAATATAAAAAATATATATTTTTGCTTGAAAACAAGCGATGTATCAGTTCGATCGTACCCCCATACTAGCCATTTTGAGACTTTCGGAAGAGTTAACGCTCTTAACTGCTTGGTTTCGAAGATTAAAATTTTAATTTTTAATATCGCATAGAACTAACGTGCAGCCCCTATACGTTATGTTTAAAAAAAATATATAAAATTTTTTTTCAAAATGGCGGCTATCGTAAAAATTCAAAGTGTCATAACTTTGCTAAATCAAATCCTACTGAAAAATGTCGTATGCAAAAAGTGTTTGGAATTTTATTTTGCATATAAAAGCAATTTTTAATTATTTTTTTTTTAATAAAAACCGAGTCTTACCATATATTGACCGAGACCTCGAACGAGCTTTTATGCGACTCTGCATACAGTTAACGCTCGTATGAAGCTTCTATTTAAGAAATTGACTTGAATTTTTTATACCAAATAGAGCTTTCAACTATACTTACGATACTATACAAAAAAATTAAAAATTAAAAAATAAAAGTATTTTTTTTTCAAAACACGTTTAGTGTGATGAGTCTATCGACCCACCATACATACGCTCATAAGATTTTCAATATAGTTAAGGTCAGTGTGAGCTAATTTATACATATTTGAATTTCAAAATTTTGTGACAGTATAGAATTCTTAAGCATCCTGTGTATATTTGTTAGCAAAATCCATTTTGTCAATTTTTTGCAAAATGGCGACAAGTATTAAAATTCAATCACTTATTACTCAGTAGTGTTCAATTTTGTCAAAAAGGTCTCTATACATGAAATGTTGAGAAGCCTAAAGCTCATCTAAGTAAAATATAAAAAATATATATTTTTGCTTGAAAACAAGCGATGTATCAGTTCGATCGTACCCCCATACTAGCCATTTTGAGACTTTCGGAAGAGTTAACGCTCTTAACTGCTTGGTTTCGAAAATTAAAATTTTAATTTTTAATATCGCATAGAACTAACGTGCAGCCCCTATACGTTATGTTTAAAAAAAATATATAAAATTTTTTTTCAAAATGGCGGCTATCGTAAAAATTCAAAGTGTCATAACTTTGCTAAATCAAATCCTACTGAAAAATGTCGTATGCAAAAAGTGTTTGGAATTTTATTTTGCATATAAAAGCAATTTTTAATTATTTTTTTTTTAATAAAAACCGAGTCTTACCATATATTGACCGAGACCTCGAACGAGCTTTTATGCGACTCTGCATACAGTTAACGCTCGTATGAAGCTTCTATTTAAGAAATTGACTTGAATTTTTTATACCAAATAGAGCTTTCAACTATACTTACGATACTATACAAAAAAATTAACAATTAAAAAATAAAAGTATTTTTTTTTCAAAACACGTTTAGTGTGATGAGTCGATCGACCCACCATACATACGCTCATAAGATTTTCAATATAGTTAAGGTCAGTGTGAGCTTATTTATACATATTTGAATTTCAAAATTTTGTGACAGTATAGAATTCTTAAGCATCCTGTGTATGTTTGTTAGCAAAATCCATTTTGTCAATTTTTTGCAAAATGGCGACAAGTATTAAAATTCAATCACTTATTACTCAGTAGTGTTCAATTTTGTCAAAAAAGTCTTTATACATGAAATGTTGAGAAGCCTAAAGCTCATCTAAGTAAAATATAAAAAATATATATTTTTGCTTGAAAACAAGCGATGTATCAGTTCGATCGTACCCCCATACTAGCCATTTTGAGACTTTCGGAAGAGTTAACGCTCTTAACTGCTTGGTTTCGAAGATTAAAATTTTAATTTTTAATATCGCATAGAACTAACGTGCAGCCCCTATACGTTATGTTTAAAAAAAATATATAAAATTTTTTTTCAAAATGGCGGCTATCGTAAAAATTCAAAGTGTCATAACTTTGCTAAATCAAATCCTACTGAAAAATGTCGTATGCAAAAAGTGTTTGGAATTTTATTTTGCATATAAAAGCAATTTTTAGTTATTTTTTTTTAATAAAAACCGAGTCTTACCATATATTGACCGAGACCTCGAACGAGCTTTTATGCGACTCTGCATACAGTTAACGCTCGTATGAAGCTTCTATTTAAGAAATTGACTTGAATTTTTTATACCAAATAGAGCTTTCAACTATACTTACGATACTATACAAAAAAATTAAAAATTAAAAAATAAAAGTATTTTTTTTTCAAAACACGTTTAGTGTGATGAGTCGATCGACCCACCATACATACGCTCATAAGATTTTCAATATAGTTAAGGTCAGTGTGAGCTTATTTATACATATTTGAATTTCAAAATTTTGTGACAGTATAGAATTCTTAAGCATCCTGTGTATGTTTGTTAGCAAAATCCATTTTGTCAATTTTTTGCAAAATGGCGACAAGTATTAAAATTCAATCACTTATTACTCAGTAGTGTTCAATTTTGTCAAAAAGGTCTCTATACATGAAATGTTGAGAAGCCTAAAGCTCATCTAAGTAAAATATAAAAAATATATATTTTTGCTTGAAAACAAGCGATGTATCAGTTCGATCGTACCCCCATACTAGCCATTTTGAGACTTTCGGAAGAGTTAACGCTCTTAACTGCTTGGTTTCGAAGATTAAAATTTTAATTTTTAATATCGCATAGAACTAACGTGCAGCCCCTATACGTTATGTTTAAAAAAAATATATAAAATTTTTTTTCAAAATGGCGGCTATCGTAAAAATTCAAAGTGTCATAACTTTGCTAAATCAAATCCTACTGAAAAATGTCGTATGCAAAAAGTGTTTGGAATTTTATTTTGCATATAAAAGCAATTTTTAATTTTTTTTTTTTTAATAAAAACCGAGTCTTACCATATATTGACCGAGACCTCGAACGAGCTTTTATGCGACTCTGCATACAGTTAACGCTCGTATGAAGCTTCTATTTAAGAAATTGACTTGAATTTTTTATACCAAATAGAGCTTTCAACTATACTTACGATACTATACAAAAAAATTAAAAATTAAAAAATAAAAGTATTTTTTTTTCAAAACACGTTTAGTGTGATGAGTCGATCGACCCACCATACATACGCTCATAAGATTTTCAATATAGTTAAGGTCAGTGTGAGCTTATTTATACATATTTGAATTTCAAAATTTTGTGACAGTATAGAATTCTTAAGCATCCTGTGTATGTTTGTTAGCAAAATCCATTTTGTCAATTTTTTGCAAAATGGCGACAAGTATTAAAATTCAATCACTTATTACTCAGTAGTGTTCAATTTTGTCAAAAAGGTCTCTATACATGAAATGTTGAGAAGCCTAAAGCTCATCTAAGTAAAATATAAAAAATATATATTTTTGCTTGAAAACAAGCGATGTATCAGTTCGATCGTACCCCCATACTAGCCATTTTGAGACTTTCGGAAGAGTTAACGCTCTTAACTGCTTGGTTATGAAGATTAAAATTTTAATTTTTAATATCGCATAGAACTAACGTGCAGCCCCTATACGTTATGTTTAAAAAAAATATATAAAATTTTTTTTCAAAATGGCGGCTATCGTAAAAATTCAAAGTGTCATAACTTTGCTAAATCAAATCCTACTGAAAAATGTCGTATTCAAAAAGTGTTTGGAATTTTATTTTGCATATAAAAGCAATTTTTAATTATTTTTTTTTTAATAAAAACCGAGTCTTACCATATATTGACCGAGACCTCGAACGAGCTTTTATGCGACTCTGCATACAGTTAACGCTCGTATGAAGCTTCTATTTAAGAAATTGACTTGAATTTTTTATACCAAATAGAGCTTTCAACTATACTTACGATACTATACAAAAAAATTAAAAATTAAAAAATAAAAGTATTTTTTTTTCAAAACACGTTTAGTGTGATGAGTCGATCGACCCACCATACATACGCTCATAAGATTTTCAATATAGTTAAGGTCAGTGTGAGCTTATTTATACATATTTGAATTTCAAAATTTTGTGACAGTATAGAATTCTTAAGCATCCTGTGTATGTTTGTTAGCAAAATCCATTTTGTCAATTTTTTGCAAAATGGCGACAAGTATTAAAATTCAATCACTTATTACTCAGTAGTGTTCAATTTTGTCAAAAAGGTCTCTATACATGAAATGTTGAGAAGCCTAAAGCTCATCTAAGTAAAATATAAAAAATATATATTTTTGCTTGAAAACAAGCGATGTATCAGTTCGATCGTACCCCCATACTAGCCATTTTGAGACTTTCGGAAGAGTTAACGCTCTTAACTGCTTGGTTTCGAAGATTAAAATTTTAATTTTTAATATCGCATAGAACTAACGTGCAGCCCCTATACGTTATGTTTAAAAAAAATATATAAAATTTTTTTTCAAAATGGCGGCTATCGTAAAAATTCAAAGTGTCATAACTATGCTAAATCAAATCCTACTGAAAAATGTCGTATGCAAAAAGTGTTTGGAAATTTATTTTGCATATAAAAGCAATTTTTAATTATTTTTTTTTTAATAAAAACCGAGTCTTACCATATATTGACCGAGACCTCGAACGAGCTTTTATGCGACTCTGCATACAGTTAACGCTCGTATGAAGCTTCTATTTAAGAAATTGACTTGAATTTTTTATACCAAATAGAGCTTTCAACTATACTTACGATACTATACAAAAAAATTAAAAATTAAAAAATAAAAGTATTTTTTTTTCAAAACACGTTTAGTGTGATGAGTCGATCGACCCACCATACATACGCTCATAAGATTTTCAATATAGTTAAGGTCAGTGTGAGCTTATTTATACATATTTGAATTTCAAAATTTTGTGACAGTATAGAATTCTTAAGCATCCTGTGTATGTTTGTTAGCAAAATCCATTTTGTCAATTTTTTGCAAAATGGCGACAAGTATTAAAATTCAATCACTTATTACTCAGTAGTGTTCAATTTTGTCAAAAAGGTCTCTATACATGAAATGTTGAGAAGCCTAAAGCTCATCTAAGTAAAATATAAAAAATATATATTTTTGCTTGAAAACAAGCGATGTATCAGTTCGATCGTACCCCCATACTAGCCATTTTGAGACTTTCGGAAGAGTTAACGCTCTTAACTGCTTGGTTTCGAAGATTAAAATTTTAATTTTTAATATCGCATAGAACTAACGTGCAGCCCCTATACGTTATGTTTAAAAAAAATATATAAAATTTTTTTTCAAAATGGCGGCTATCGTAAAAATTCAAAGTGTCATAACTTTGCTAAATCAAATCCTACTGAAAAATGTCGTATGCAAAAAGTGTTTGGAATTTTATTTTGCATATAAAAGCAATTTTTAATTATTTTTTTTTTAATAAAAACCGAGTCTTACCATATATTGACCGAGACCTCGAACGAGCTTTTATGCGACTCTGCATACAGTTAACGCTCGTATGAAGCTTTTATTTAAGAAATTGACTTGAATTTTTTATACCAAATAGAGCTTTCAACTATACTTACGATACTATACAAAAAAATTAAAAATTAAAAAATAAAAGTATTTTTTTTTCAAAACACGTTTAGTGTGATGAGTCGATCGACCCACCATACATACGCTCATAAGATTTTCAATATAGTTAAGGTCAGTGTGAGCTTATTTATACATATTTGAATTTCAAAATTTTGTGACAGTATAGAATTCTTAAGCATCCTGTGTATGTTTGTTAGCAAAATCCATTTTGTCAATTTTTTGCAAAATGGCGACAAGTATTAAAATTCAATCACTTATTACTCAGTAGTGTTCAATTTTGTCAAAAAGGTCTCTATACATGAAATGTTGAGAAGCCTAAAGCTCATCTAAGTAAAATATAAAAAATATATATTTTTGCTTGAAAACAAGCGATGTATCAGTTCGATCGTACCCCCATACTAGCCATTTTGAGACTTTCGGAAGAGTTAACGCTCTTAACTGCTTGGTTATGAAGATTAAAATTTTAATTTTTAATATCGCATAGAACTAACGTGCAGCCCCTATACGTTATGTTTAAAAAAAATATATAAAATTTTTTTTCAAAATGGCGGCTATCGTAAAAATTCAAAGTGTCATAACTTTGCTAAATCAAATCCTACTGAAAAATGTCGTATGCAAAAAGTGTTTGGAATTTTATTTTGCATATAAAAGCAATTTTTAATTATTTTTTTTTTAATAAAAACCGAGTCTTACCATATATTGACCGAGACCTCGAACGAGCTTTTATGCGACTCTGCATACAGTTAACGCTCGTATGAAGCTTCTATTTAAGAAATTGACTTGAATTTTTTATACCAAATAGAGCTTTCAACTATACTTACGATACTATACAAAAAAATTAAAAATTAAAAAATAAAAGTATTTTTTTTTCAAAACACGTTTAGTGTGATGAGTCGATCGACCCACCATACATACGCTCATAAGATTTTCAATATAGTTAAGGTCAGTGTGAGCTTATTTATACATATTTGAATTTCAAAATTTTGTGACAGTATAGAATTCTTAAGCATCCTGTGTATGTTTGTTAGCAAAATCCATTTTGTCAATTTTTTGCAAAATGGCGACAAGTATTAAAATTCAATCACTTATTACTCAGTAGTGTTCAATTTTGTCAAAAAGGTCTCTATACATGAAATGTTGAGAAGCCTAAAGCTCATCTAAGTAAAATATAAAAAATATATATTTTTGCTTGAAAACAAGCGATGTATCAGTTCGATCGTACCCCCATACTAGCCATTTTGAGACTTTCGGAAGAGTTAACGCTCTTAACTGCTTGGTTTCGAAGATTAAAATTTTAATTTTTAATATCGCATAGAACTAACGTGCAACCCCTATACGTTATGTTTAAAAAAAATATATAAAATTTTTTTTCAAAATGGCGGCTATCGTAAAAATTCAAAGTGTCATAACTTTGCTAAATCAAATCCTACTGAAAAATGTCGTATGCAAAAAGTGTTTGGAAATTTATTTTGCATATAAAAGCAATTTTTAATTATTTTTTTTTTAATAAAAACCGAGTCTTACCATATATTGACCGAGACCTCGAACGAGCTTTTATGCGACTCTGCATACAGTTAACGCTCGTATGAAGCTTCTATTTAAGAAATTGACTTGAATTTTTTATACCAAATAGAGCTTTCAACTATACTTACGATACTATACAAAAAAATTAAAAATTAAAAAATAAAAGTATTTTTTTTTCAAAACACGTTTAGTGTGATGAGTCGATCGACCCACCATACATACGCTCATAAGATTTTCAATATAGTTAAGGTCAGTGTGAGCTTATTTATACATATTTGAATTTCAAAATTTTGTGACAGTATAGAATTCTTAAGCATCCTGTGTATGTTTGTTAGCAAAATCCATTTTGTCAATTTTTTGCAAAATGGCGACAAGTATTAAAATTCAATCACTTATTACTCAGTAGTGTTCAATTTTGTCAAAAAGGTCTCTATACATGAAATGTTGAGAAGCCTAAAGCTCATCTAAGTAAAATATAAAAAATATATATTTTTGCTTGAAAACAAGCGATGTATCAGTTCGATCGTACCCCCATACTAGCCATTTTGAGACTTTCGGAAGAGTTAACGCTCTTAACTGCTTGGTTATGAAGATTAAAATTTTAATTTTTAATATCGCATAGAACTAACGTGCAGCCCCTATACGTTATGTTTAAAAAAAATATATAAAATTTTTTTTCAAAATGGCGGCTATCGTAAAAATTCAAAGTGTCATAACTTTGCTAAATCAAATCCTACTGAAAAATGTCGTATGCAAAAAGTGTTTGGAATTTTATTTTGCATATAAAAGCAATTTTTAATTATTTTTTTTTTAATAAAAACCGAGTCTTACCATATATTGACCGAGACCTCGAACGAGCTTTTATGCGACTCTGCATACAGTTAACGCTCGTATGAAGCTTCTATTTAAGAAATTGACTTGAATTTTTTATACCAAATAGAGCTTTCAACTATACTTACGATACTATACAAAAAAATTAAAAATTAAAAAATAAAAGTATTTTTTTTTCAAAACACGTTTAGTGTGATGAGTCGATCGACCCACCATACATACGCTCATAAGATTTTCAATATAGTTAAGGTCAGTGTGAGCTTATTTATACATATTTGAATTTCAAAATTTTGTGACAGTATAGAATTCTTAAGCATCCTGTGTATGTTTGTTAGCAAAATCCATTTTGTCAATTTTTTGCAAAATGGCGACAAGTATTAAAATTCAATCACTTATTACTCAGTAGTGTTCAATTTTGTCAAAAAGGTCTCTATACATGAAATGTTGAGAAGCCTAAAGCTCATCTAAGTAAAATATAAAAAATATATATTTTTGCTTGAAAACAAGCGATGTATCAGTTCGATCGTACCCCCATACTAGCCATTTTGAGACTTTCGGAAGAGTTAACGCTCTTAACTGCTTGGTTTCGAAGATTAAAATTTTAATTTTTAATATCGCATAGAACTAACGTGCAGCCCCTATACGTTATGTTTAAAAAAAATATATAAATTTTTTTTTCAAAATGGCGGCTATCGTAAAAATTCAAAGTGTCATAACTTTGCTAAATCAAATCCTACTGAAAAATGTCGTATGCAAAAAGTGTTTGGAAATTTATTTTGCATATAAAAGCAATTTTTAATTATTTTTTTTTTAATAAAAACCGAGTCTTACCATATATTGACCGAGACCTCGAACGAGCTTTTATGCGACTCTGCGTACAGTTAACGCTCGTATGAAGCTTCTATTTAAGAAATTGACTTGAATTTTTTATACCAAATAGAGCTTTCAACTATACTTACGATACTATACAAAAAAATTAAAAATTAAAAAATAAAAGTATTTTTTTTTCAAAACACGTTTAGTGTGATGAGTCGATCGACCCACCATACATACGCTCATAAGATTTTTAATATAGTTAAGGTCAGTGTGAGCTTATTTATACATATTTGAATTTCAAAATTTTGTGACAGTATAGAATTCTTAAGCATCCTGTGTATGTTTGTTAGCAAAATCCATTTTGTCAATTTTTTGCAAAATGGCGACAAGTATTAAAATTCAATCACTTATTACTCAGTAGTGTTCAATTTTGTCAAAAAGGTCTCTATACATGAAATGTTGAGAAGCCTAAAGCTCATCTAAGTAAAATATAAAAAATATATATTTTTGCTTGAAAACAAGCGATGTATCAGTTCGATCGTACCCCCATACTAGCCATTTTGAGACTTTCGGAAGAGTTAACGCTCTTAACTGCTTGGTTTCGAAGATTAAAATTTTAATTTTTGATATCGCATAGAACTAACGTGCAGCCCCTATACGTTATGTTTAAAAAAAATATATAAATTTTTTTTTCAAAATGGCGGCTATCGTAAAAATTCAAAGTGTCATAACTTTGCTAAATCAAATCCTACTGAAAAATGTCGTATGCAAAAAGTGTTTGGAATTTTATTTTGCATATAAAAGCAATTTTTAATTATTTTTTTTTTAATAAAAACCGAGTCTTACCATATATTGACCGAGACCTCGAACGAGCTTTTATGCGACTCTGCATACAGTTAACGCTCGTATGAAGCTTCTATTTAAGAAATTGACTTGAATTTTTTATACCAAATAGAGCTTTCAACTATACTTACGATACTATACAAAAAAATTAAAAAATAAAAAATAAAAGTATTTTTTTTTCAAAACACGTTTAGTGTGATGAGTCGATCGACCCACCATACATACGCTCATAAGATTTTCAATATAGTTAAGGTCAGTGTGAGCTTATTTATACATATTTGAATTTCAAAATTTTGTGACAGTATAGAATTCTTAAGCATCCTGTGTATGTTTGTTAGCAAAATCCATTTTGTCAATTTTTTGCAAAATGGCGACAAGTATTAAAATTCAATCACTTATTACTCAGTAGTGTTCAATTTTGTCAAAAAGGTCTCTATACATGAAATGTTGAGAAGCCTAAAGCTCATCTAAGTAAAATATAAAAAATATATATTTTTGCTTGAAAACAAGCGATGTATCAGTTCGATCGTACCCCCATACTAGCCATTTTGAGACTTTCGGAAGAGTTAACGCTCTTAACTGCTTGGTTTCGAAGATTAAAATTTTAATTTTTAATATCGCATAGAACTAACGTGCAGCCCCTATACGTTATGTTTAAAAAAAATATATAAAATTTTTTTTCAAAATGGCGGCTATCGTAAAAATTCAAAGTGTCATAACTTTGCTAAATCAAATCCTACTGAAAAATGTCGTATGCAAAAAGTGTTTGGAATTTTATTTTGCATATAAAAGCAATTTTTAATTATTTTTTTTTTAATAAAAACCGAGTCTTACCATATATTGACCGAGACCTCGAACGAGCTTTTATGCGACTCTGCATACAGTTAACGCTCGTATGAAGCTTCTATTTAAGAAATTGACTTGAATTTTTTATACCAAATAGAGCTTTCAACTATACTTACGATACTATACAAAAAAATTAAAAATTAAAAAATAAAAGTATTTTTTTTTCAAAACACGTTTAGTGTGATGAGTCGATCGACCCACCATACATACGCTCATAAGATTTTCAATATAGTTAAGGTCAGTGTGAGCTTATTTATACATATTTGAATTTCAAAATTTTGTGACAGTATAGAATTCTTAAGCATCCTGTGTATGTTTGTTAGCAAAATCCATTTTGTCAATTTTTTTCAAAATGGCGACAAGTATTAAAATTCAATCACTTATTACTCAGTAGTGTTCAATTTTGTCAAAAAGGTCTCTATACATGAAATGTTGAGAAGCCTAAAGCTCATCTAAGTAAAATATAAAAAATATATATTTTTGCTTGAAAACAAGCGATGTATCAGTTCGATCGTACCCCCATACTAGCCATTTTGAGACTTTCGGAAGAGTTAACGCTCTTAACTGCTTGGTTTCGAAGATTAAAATTTTAATTTTTAATATCGCATAGAACTAACGTGCAGCCCCTATACGTTATGTTTAAAAAAAATATATAAAATTTTTTTTCAAAATGGCGGCTATCGTAAAAATTCAAAGTGTCATAACTTTGCTAAATCAAATCCTACTGAAAAATGTCGTATGCAAAAAGTGTTTGGAATTTTATTTTGCATATAAAAGCAATTTTTAATTATTTTTTTTTTAATAAAAACCGAGTCTTACCATATATTGACCGAGACCTCGAACGAGCTTTTATGCGACTCTGCATACAGTTAACGCTCGTATGAAGCTTCTATTTAAGAAATTGACTTGAATTTTTTATACCAAATAGAGCTTTCAACTATACTTACGATACTATACAAAAAAATTAAAAATTAAAAAATAAAAGTATTTTTTTTTCAAAACACGTTTAGTGTGATGAGTCGATCGACCCACCATACATACGCTCATAAGATTTTCAATATAGTTAAGGTCAGTGTGAGCTTATTTATACATATTTGAATTTCAAAATTTTGTGACAGTATAGAATTCTTAAGCATCCTGTGTATGTTTGTTAGCAAAATCCATTTTGTCAATTTTTTGCAAAATGGCGACAAGTATTAAAATTCAATCACTTATTACTCAGTAGTGTTCAATTTTGTCAAAAAGGTCTCTATACATGAAATGTTGAGAAGCCTAAAGCTCATCTAAGTAAAATATAAAAAATATATATTTTTGCTTGAAAACAAGCGATGTATCAGTTCGATCGTACCCCCATACTAGCCATTTTGAGACTTTCGGAAGAGTTAACGCTCTTAACTGCTTGGTTTCGAAGATTAAAATTTTAATTTTTAATATCGCATAGAACTAACGTGCAGCCCCTATACGTTATGTTTAAAAAAAATATATAAAATTTTTTTTCAAAATGGCGGCTATCGTAAAAATTCAAAGTGTCATAACTTTGCTAAATCAAATCCTACTGAAAAATGTCGTATGCAAAAAGTGTTTGGAAATTTATTTTGCATATAAAAGCAATTTTTAATTATTTTTTTTTTAATAAAAACCGAGTCTTACCATATATTGACCGAGACCTCGAACGAGCTTTTATGCGACTCTGCATACAGTTAACGCTCGTATGAAGCTTCTATTTAAGAAATTGACTTGAATTTTTTATACCAAATAGAGCTTTCAACTATACTTACGATACTATACAAAAAAATTAAAAATTAAAAAATAAAAGTATTTTTTTTTCAAAACACGTTTAGTGTGATGAGTCGATCGACCCACCATACATACGCTCATAAGATTTTCAATATAGTTAAGGTCAGTGTGAGCTTATTTATACATATTTGAATTTCAAAATTTTGTGACAGTATAGAATTCTTAAGCATCCTGTGTATGTTTGTTAGCAAAATCCATTTTGTCAATTTTTTGCAAAATGGCGACAAGTATTAAAATTCAATCACTTATTACTCAGTAGTGTTCAATTTTGTCAAAAAGGTCTCTATACATGAAATGTTGAGAAGCCTAAAGCTCATCTAAGTAAAATATAAAAAATATATATTTTTGCTTGAAAACAAGCGATGTATCAGTTCGATCGTACCCCCATACTAGCCATTTTGAGACTTTCGGAAGAGTTAACGCTCTTAACTGCTTGGTTTCGAAGATTAAAATTTTAATTTTTAATATCGCATAGAACTAACGTGCAGCCCCTATACGTTATGTTTAAAAAAAATATATAAAATTTTTTTTAAAAATGGCGGCTATCGTAAAAATTCAAAGTGTCATAACTTTGCTAAATCAAATCCTACTGAAAAATGTCGTATGCAAAAAGTGTTTGGAATTTTATTTTGCATATAAAAGCAATTTTTAATTATTTTTTTTTTAATAAAAACCGAGTCTTACCATATATTGACCGAGACCTCGAACGAGCTTTTATGCGACTCTGCATACAGTTAACGCTCGTATGAAGCTTCTATTTAAGAAATTGACTTGAATTTTTTATACCAAATAGAGCTTTCAACTATACTTACGATACTATACAAAAAAATTAAAAATTAAAAAATAAAAGTATTTTTTTTTCAAAACACGTTTAGTGTGATGAGTCGATCGACCCACCATACATACGCTCATAAGATTTTCAATATAGTTAAGGTCAGTGTGAGCTTATTTATACATATTTGAATTTCAAAATTTTGTGACAGTATAGAATTCTTAAGCATCCTGTGTATGTTTGTTAGCAAAATCCATTTTGTCAATTTTTTGCAAAATGGCGACAAGTATTAAAATTCAATCACTTATTACTCAGTAGTGTTCAATTTTGTCAAAAAGGTCTCTATACATGAAATGTTGAGAAGCCTAAAGCTCATCTAAGTAAAATATAAAAAATATATATTTTTGCTTGAAAACAAGCGATGTATCAGTTCGATCGTACCCCCATACTAGCCATTTTGAGACTTTCGGAAGAGTTAACGCTCTTAACTGCTTGGTTTCGAAGATTAAAATTTTAATTTTTAATATCGCATAGAACTAACGTGCAGCCCCTATACGTTATGTTTAAAAAAAATATATAAAATTTTTTTTCAAAATGGCGGCTATCGTAAAAATTCAAAGTGTCATAACTTTGCTAAATCAAATCCTACTGAAAAATGTCGTATGCAAAAAGTGTTTGGAAATTTATTTTGCATATAAAAGCAATTTTTAATTATTTTTTTTTTAATAAAAACCGAGTCTTACCATATATTGACCGAGACCTCGAACGAGCTTTTATGCGACTCTGCATACAGTTAACGCTCGTATGAAGCTTCTATTTAAGAAATTGACTTGAATTTTTTATACCAAATAGAGCTTTCAACTATACTTACGATACTATACAAAAAAATTAAAAATTAAAAAATAAAAGTATTTTTTTTTCAAAACACGTTTAGTGTGATGAGTCGATCGACCCACCATACATACGCTCATAAGATTTTCAATATAGTTAAGGTCAGTGTGAGCTTATTTATACATATTTGAATTTCAAAATTTTGTGACAGTATAGAATTCTTAAGCATCCTGTGTATGTTTGTTAGCAAAATCCATTTTGTCAATTTTTTGCAAAATGGCGACAAGTATTAAAATTCAATCACTTATTACTCAGTAGTGTTCAATTTTGTCAAAAAGGTCTCTATACATGAAATGTTGAGAAGCCTAAAGCTCATCTAAGTAAAATATAAAAAATATATATTTTTGCTTGAAAACAAGCGATGTATCAGTTCGATCGTACCCCCATACTAGCCATTTTGAGACTTTCGGAAGAGTTAACGCTCTTAGCTGCTTGGTTTCGAAGATTAAAATTTTAATTTTTATTATCGCATAGAACTAACGTGCAGCCCCTATACGTTATGTTTAAAAAAAATATATAAATTTTTTTTTCAAAATGGCGGCTATCGTAAAAATTCAAAGTGTCATAACTTTGCTAAATCAAATCCTACTGAAAAATGTCGTATGCAAAAAGTGTTTGGAATTTTATTTTGCATATAAAAGCAATTTTTAATTATTTTTTTTTTAATAAAAACCGAGTCTTACCATATATTGACCGAGACCTCGAAAGAGCTTTTATGCGACTCTGCATACAGTTAACGCTCGTATGAAGCTTCTATTTAAGAAATTGACTTGAATTTTTTATACCAAATAGAGCTTTCAACTATACTTACGATACTATACAAAAAAATTAAAAATTAAAAAATAAAAGTATTTTTTTTTCAAAACACGTTTAGTGTGATGAGTCGATCGACCCACCATACATACGCTCATAAGATTTTCAATATAGTTAAGGTCAGTGTGAGCTTATTTATACATATTTGAATTTCAAAATTTTGTGACAGTATAGAATTCTTAAGCATCCTGTGTATGTTTGTTAGCAAAATCCATTTTGTCAATTTTTTGCAAAATGGCGACAAGTATTAAAATTCAATCACTTATTACTCAGTAGTGTTCAATTTTGTCAAAAAGGTCTCTATACATGAAATGTTGAGAAGCCTAAAGCTCATCTAAGTAAAATATAAAAAATATATATTTTTGCTTGAAAACAAGCGATGTATCAGTTCGATCGTACCCCCATACTAGCCATTTTGAGACTTTCGGAAGAGTTAACGCTCTTAACTGCTTGGTTTCGAAGATTAAAATTTTAATTTTTAATATCGCATAGAACTAACGTGCAGCCCCTATACGTTATGTTTAAAAAAAATATATAAAATTTTTTTTCAAAATGGCGGCTATCGTAAAAATTCAAAGTGTCATAACTTTGCTAAATCAAATCCTACTGAAAAATGTCGTATGCAAAAAGTGTTTGGAATTTTATTTTGCATATAAAAGCAATTTTTAATTATTTTTTTTTTAATAAAAACCGAGTCTTACCATATATTGACCGAGACCTCGAACGAGCTTTTATGCGACTCTGCATACAGTTAACGCTCGTATGAAGCTTCTATTTAAGAAATTGACTTGAATTTTTTATACCAAATAGAGCTTTCAACTATACTTACGATACTATACAAAAAAATTAAAAATTAAAAAATAAAAGTATTTTTTTTTCAAAACACGTTTAGTGTGATGAGTCGATCGACCCACCATACATACGCTCATAAGATTTTCAATATAGTTAAGGTCAGTGTGAGCTTATTTATACATATTTGAATTTCAAAATTTTGTGACAGTATAGAATTCTTAAGCATCCTGTGTATGTTTGTTAGCAAAATCCATTTTGTCAATTTTTTGCAAAATGGCGACAAGTATTAAAATTCAATCACTTATTACTCAGTAGTGTTCAATTTTGTCAAAAAGGTCTCTATACATGAAATGTTGAGAAGCCTAAAGCTCATCTAAGTAAAATATAAAAAATATATATTTTTGCTTGAAAACAAGCGATGTATCAGTTCGATCGTACCCCCATACTAGCCATTTTGAGACTTTCGGAAGAGTTAACGCTCTTAACTGCTTGGTTTCGAAGATTCAAATTTTAATTTTTAATATCGCATAGAACTAACGTGCAGCCCCTATACGTTATGTTTAAAAAAAATATATAAATTTTTTTTTCAAAATGGCGGCTATCGTAAAAATTCAAAGTGTCATAACTTTGCTAAATCAAATCCTACTGAAAAATGTCGTATGCAAAAAGTGTTTGGAATTTTATTTTGCATATAAAAGCAATTTTTAATTATTTTTTTTAATAAAAACCGAGTCTTACCATATATTGACCGAGACCTCGAACGAGCTTTTATGCGACTCTGCATACAGTTAACGCTCGTATGAAGCTTCTATTTAAGAAATTGACTTGAATTTTTTATACCAAATAGAGCTTTCAACTATACTTACGATACTGTACAAAAAAATTAAAAATTAAAAAATAAAAGTATTTTTTTTTCAAAACACGTTTAGTGTGATGAGTCGATCGACCCACCATACATACGCTCATAAGATTTTCAATATAGTTAAGGTCAGTGTGAGCTTATTTATACATATTTGAATTTCAAAATTTTGTGACAGTATAGAATTCTTAAGCATCCTGTGTATGTTTGTTAGCAAAATCCATTTTGTCAATTTTTTGCAAAATGGCGACAAGTATTAAAATTCAATCACTTATTACTCAGTAGTGTTCAATTTTGTCAAAAAGGTCTCTATACATGAAATGTTGAGAAGCCTAAAGCTCATCTAAGTAAAATATAAAAAATATATATTTTTGCTTGAAAACAAGCGATGTATCAGTTCGATCGTACCCCCATACTAGCCATTTTGAGACTTTCGGAAGAGTTAACGCTCTTAACTGCTTGGTTTCGAAGATTAAAATTTTAATTTTTAATATCGCATAGAACTAACGTGCAGCCCCTATACGTTATGTTTAAAAAAAATATATAAAATTTTTTTTCAAAATGGCGGCTATCGTAAAAATTCAAAGTGTCATAACTTTGCTAAATCAAATCCTACTGAAAAATGTCGTATGCAAAAAGTGTTTGGAAATTTATTTTGCATATAAAAGCAATTTTTAATTATTTTTTTTTTAATAAAAACCGAGTCTTACCATATATTGACCGAGACCTCGAACGAGCTTTTATGCGACTCTGCATACAGTTAACGCTCGTATGAAGCTTCTATTTAAGAAATTGACTTGAATTTTTTATACCAAATAGAGCTTTCAACTATACTTACGATACTATACAAAAAAATTAAAAATTAAAAAATAAAAGTATTTTTTTTTCAAAACACGTTTAGTGTGATGAGTCGATCGACCCACCATACATACGCTCATAAGATTTTCAATATAGTTAAGGTCAGTGTGAGCTTATTTATACATATTTGAATTTCAAAATTTTGTGACAGTATAGAATTCTTAAGCATCCTGTGTATGTTTGTTAGCAAAATCCATTTTGTCAATTTTTTGCAAAATGGCGACAAGTATTAAAATTCAATCACTTATTACTCAGTAGTGTTCAATTTTGTCAAAAAGGTCTCTATACATGAAATGTTGAGAAGCCTAAAGCTCATCTAAGTAAAATATAAAAAATATATATTTTTGCTTGAAAACAAGCGATGTATCAGTTCGATCGTACCCCCATACTAGCCATTTTGAGACTTTCGGAAGAGTTAACGCTCCAAACTGCTTGGTTTCGAAGATTAAAATTTTAATTTTTAATATCGCATAGAACTAACGTGCAGCCCCTATACGTTATGTTTAAAAAAAATATATAAAATTTTTTTTCAAAATGGCGGCTATCGTAAAAATTCAAAGTGTCATAACTTTGCTAAATCAAATCCTACTAAAAAATGTCGTATGCAAAAAGTGTTTGGAATTTTATTTTGCATATAAAAGCAATTTTTAATTATTTTTTTTTTAATAAAAACCGAGTCTTACCATATATTGACCGAGACCTCGAACGAGCTTTTATGCGACTCTGCATACAGTTAACGCTCGTATGAAGCTTCTATTTAAGAAATTGACTTGAATTTTTTATACCAAATAGAGCTTTCAACTATACTTACGATACTATACAAAAAAATTAAAAATTAAAAAATAAAAGTATTTTTTTTTCAAAACACGTTTAGTGTGATGAGTCGATCGACCCACCATACATACGCTCATAAGATTTTCAATATAGTTAAGGTCAGTGTGAGCTTATTTATACATATTTGAATTTCAAAATTTTGTGACAGTATAGAATTCTTAAGCATCCTGTGTATGTTTGTTAGCAAAATCCATTTTGTCAATTTTTTGCAAAATGGCGACAAGTATTAAAATTCAATCACTTATTACTCAGTAGTGTTCAATTTTGTCAAAAAGGTCTGTATACATGAAATGTTGAGAAGCCTAAAGCTCATCTAAGTAAAATATAAAAAATATATATTTTTGCTTGAAAACAAGCGATGTATCAGTTCGATCGTACCCCCATACTAGCCATTTTGAGACTTTCGGAAGAGTTAACGCTCTTAACTGCTTGGTTTCGAAGATTAAAATTTTAATTTTTAATATCGCATAGAACTAACGTGCAGCCCCTATACGTTATGTTTAAAAAAAATATATAAAATTTTTTTTCAAAATGGCGGCTATCGTAAAAATTCAAAGTGTCATAACTTTGCTAAATCAAATCCTACTGAAAAATGTCGTATGCAAAAAGTGTTTGGAATTTTATTTTGCATATAAAAGCAATTTTTAATTATTTTTTTTTTAATAAAAACCGAGTCTTACCATATATTGACCGAGACCTCGAACGAGCTTTTATGCGACTCTGCGTACAGTTAACGCTCGTATGAAGCTTCTATTTAAGAAATTGACTTGAATTTTTTATACCAAATAGAGCTTTCAACTATACTTACGATACTATACAAAAAAATTAAAAATTAAAAAATAAAAGTATTTTTTTTTCAAAACACGTTTAGTGTGATGAGTCGATCGACCCACCATACATACGCTCATAAGATTTTCAATATAGTTAAGGTCAGTGTGAGCTTATTTATACATATTTGAATTTCAAAATTTTGTGACAGTATAGAATTCTTAAGCATCCTGTGTATGTTTGTTAGCAAAATCCATTTTGTCAATTTTTTGCAAAATGGCGACAAGTATTAAAATTCAATCACTTATTACTCAGTAGTGTTCAATTTTGTCAAAAAGGTCTCTATACATGAAATGTTGAGAAGCCTAAAGCTCATCTAAGTAAAATATAAAAAATATATATTTTTGCTTGAAAACAAGCGATGTATCAGTTCGATCGTACCCCCATACTAGCCATTTTGAGACTTTCGGAAGAGTTAACGCTCTTAACTGCTTGGTTTCGAAGATTAAAATTTTAATTTTTAATATCGCATAGAACTAACGTGCAGCCCCTATACGTTATGTTTAAAAAAAATATAGAAAATTTTTTTTCAAAATGGCGGCTATCGTAAAAATTCAAAGTGTCATAACTTTGCTAAATCAAATCCTACTGAAAAATGTCGTATGCAAAAAGTGTTTGGAATTTTATTTTGCATATAAAAGCAATTTTTAATTATTTTTTTTTTAATAAAAACCGAGTCTTACCATATATTGACCGAGACCTCGAACGAGCTTTTATGCGACTCTGCATACAGTTAACGCTCGTATGAAGCTTCTATTTAAGAAATTGACTTGAATTTTTTATACCAAATAGAGCTTTCAACTATACTTACGATACTGTACAAAAAAATTAAAAATTAAAAAATAAAAGTATTTTTTTTTCAAAACACGTTTAGTGTGATGAGTCGATCGACCCACCATACATACGCTCATAAGATTTTCAATATAGTTAAGGTCAGTGTGAGTTTATTTATACATATTTGAATTTCAAAATTTTGTGACAGTATAGAATTCTTAAGCATCCTGTGTATGTTTGTTAGCAAAATCCATTTTGTCAATTTTTTGCAAAATGGCGACAAGTATTAAAATTCAATCACTTATTACTCAGTAGTGTTCAATTTTGTCAAAAAGGTCTCTATACATGAAATGTTGAGAAGCCTAAAGCTCATCTAAGTAAAATATAAAAAATATATATTTTTGCTTGAAAACAAGCGATGTATCAGTTCGATCGTACCCCCATACTAGCCATTTTGAGACTTTCGGAAGAGTTAACGCTCTTAACTGCTTGGTTTCGAAGATTCAAATTTTAATTTTTAATATCGCATAGAACTAACGTGCAGCCCCTATACGTTATGTTTAAAAAAAATATATAAAATTTTTTTTCAAAATGGCGGCTATCGTAAAAATTCAAAGTGTCATAACTTTGCTAAATCAAATCCTACTGAAAAATGTCGTATGCAAAAAGTGTTTGGAATTTTATTTTGCATATAAAAGCAATTTTTAATTATTTTTTTTTTAATAAAAACCGAGTCTTACCATATATTGACCGAGACCTCGAACGAGCTTTTATGCGACTCTGCATACAGTTAACGCTCGTATGAAGCTTCTATTTAAGAAATTGACTTGAATTTTTTATACCAAATAGAGCTTTCAACTATACTTACGATACTATACAAAAAAATTAAAAATTAAAAAATAAAAGTATTTTTTTTTCAAAACACGTTTAGTGTGATGAGTCGATCGACCCACCATACATACGCTCATAAGATTTTCAATATAGTTAAGGTCAGTGTGAGCTTATTTATACATATTTGAATTTCAAAATTTTGTGACAGTATAGAATTCTTAAGCATCCTGTGTATGTTTGTTAGCAAAATCCATTTTGTCAATTTTTTGCAAAATGGCGACAAGTATTAAAATTCAATCACTTATTACTCAGTAGTGTTCAATTTTGTCAAAAATGGTCTCTATACATGAAATGTTGAGAAGCCTAAAGCTCATCTAAGTAAAATATAAAAAATATATATTTTTGCTTGAAAACAAGCGATGTATCAGTTCGATCGTACCCCCATACTAGCCATTTTGAGACTTTCGGAAGAGTTAACGCTCTTAACTGCTTGGTTTCGAAGATTAAAATTTTAATTTTTAATATCGCATAGAACTAACGTGCAGCCCCTATACGTTATGTTTAAAAAAAATATATAAAATTTTTTTTCAAAATGGCGGCTATCGTAAAAATTCAAAGTGTCATAACTTTGCTAAATCAAATCCTACTGAAAAATGTCGTATGCAAAAAGTGTTTGGAATTTTATTTTGCATATAAAAGCAATTTTTAATTATTTTTTTTTTGATAAAAACCGAGTCTTACCATATATTGACCGAGACCTCGAACGAGCTTTTATGCGACTCTGCATACAGTTAACGCTCGTATGAAGCTTCTATTTAAGAAATTGACTTGAATTTTTTATACCAAATAGAGCTTTCAACTATACTTACGATACTATACAAAAAAATTAAAAATTAAAAAATAAAAGTATTTTTTTTTCAAAACACGTTTAGTGTGATGAGTCGATCGACCCACCATACATACGCTCATAAGATTTTCAATATAGTTAAGGTCAGTGTGAGCTTATTTATACATATTTGAATTTCAAAATTTTGTGACAGTATAGAATTCTTAAGCATCCTGTGTATGTTTGTTAGCAAAATCCATTTTGTCAATTTTTTGCAAAATGGCGACAAGTATTAAAATTCAATCACTTATTACTCAGTAGTGTTCAATTTTGTCAAAAATGGTCTCTATACATGAAATGTTGAAAAGCCTAAAGCTCATCTAAGTAAAATATAAAAAATATATATTTTTGCTTGAAAACAAGCGATGTATCAGTTCGATCGTACCCCCATACTAGCCATTTTGAGACTTTCGGAAGAGTTAACGCTCTTAACTGCTTGGTTTCGAAGATTAAAATTTTAATTTTTAATATCGCATAGAACTAACGTGCAGCCCCTATACGTTATGTTTAAAAAAAATATATAATTTTTTTTTTCAAAATGGCGGCTATCGTAAAAATTCAAAGTGTCATAACTTTGCTAAATCAAATCCTACTGAAAAATGTCGTATGCAAAAAGTGTTTGGAATTTTATTTTGCATATAAAAGCAATTTTTTATTATTTTTTTTTTAATAAAAACCGAGTCTTACCATATATTGACCGAGACCTCGAACGAGCTTTTATGCGACTCTGCATACAGTTAACGCTCGTATGAAGCTTCTATTTAAGAAATTGACTTGAATTTTTTATACCAAATAGAGCTTTCAACTATACTTACGATTCTATACAAAAAAATTAAAAATTAAAAAATAAAAGTATTTTTTTTTCAAAACACGTGTAGTGTGATGAGTCGATCGACCCACCATACATACGCTCATAAGATTTTCAATATAGTTAAGGTCAGTGTGAGCTTATTTATACATATTTGAATTTCAAAATTTTGTAACAGTATAGAATTCTTAAGCATCCTGTGTATGTTTGTTAGCAAAATCCATTTTGTCAATTTTTTGCAAAATGGCGACAAGTATTAAAATTCAATCACTTATTACTCAGTAGTGTTCAATTTTGTCAAAAAGGTCTCTATACATGAAATGTTGAGAAGCCTAAAGCTCATCTAAGTAAAATATAAAAAATATATATTTTTGCTTGAAAACAAGCGATGTATCAGTTCGATCGTACCCCCATACTAGCCATTTTGAGACTTTCGGAAGAGTTAACGCTCTTAACTGCTTGGTTTCGAAGATTAAAATTTTAATTTTTAATATCGCATAGAACTAACGTGCAGCCCCTATACGTTATGTTTAATAAAAATATATAAAATTTTTTTTCAAAATGGCGGCTATCGTAAAAATTCAAAGTGTCATAACTTTGCTAAATCAAATCCTACTGAAAAATGTCGTATGCAAAAAGTGTTTGGAATTTTATTTTGCATATAAAAGCAATTTTTAATTATTTTTTTTTTAATAAAAACCGAGTCTTACCATATATTGACCGAGACCTCGAACGAGCTTTTATGCGACTCTGCATACAGTTAACGCTCGTATGAAGCTTCTATTTAAGAAATTGACTTGAATTTTTTATACCAAATAGAGCTTTCAACTATACTTACGATACTATACAAAAAAATTAAAAATTAAAAAATAAAAGTATTTTTTTTTCAAAACACGTTTAGTGTGATGAGTCGATCGACCCACCATACATACGCTCATAAGATTTTCAATATAGTTAAGGTCAGTGTGAGCTTATTTATACATATTTGAATTTCAAAATTTTGTGACAGTATAGAATTCTTAAGCATCCTGTGTATGTTTGTTAGCAAAATCCATTTTGTCAATTTTTTGCAAAATGGCGACAAGTATTAAAATTCAATCACTTATTACTCAGTAGTGTTCAATTTTGTCAAAAAGGTCTCTATACATGAAATGTTGAGAAGCCTAAAGCTCATCTAAGTAAAATATAAAAAATATATATTTTTGCTTGAAAACAAGCGATGTATCAGTTCGATCGTACCCCCATACTAGCCATTTTGAGACTTTCGGAAGAGTTAACGCTCTTAACTGCTTGGTTTCGAAGATTAAAATTTTAATTTTTAATATCGCATAGAACTAACGTGCAGCCCCTATACGTTATGTTTAAAAAAAATATATAAAATTTTTTTTTAAAATGGCGGCTATCGTAAAAATTCAAAGTGTCATAACTTTGCTAAATCAAATCCTACTCAAAAATGTCGTATGCAAAAAGTGTTTGGAATTTTATTTTGCATATAAAAGCAATTTTTAATTATTTTTTTTTTAATAAAAACCGAGTCTTACCATATATTGACCGAGACCTCGAACGAGCTTTTATGCGACTCTGCATACAGTTAACGCTCGTATGAAGCTTCTATTTAAGAAATTGACTTGAATTTTTTATACCAAATAGAGCTTTCAACTATACTTACGATACTGTACAAAAAAATTAAAAATTAAAAAATAAAAGTATTTTTTTTTCAAAACACGTTTAGTGTGATGAGTCGATCGACCCACCATACATACGCTCATAAGATTTTCAATATAGTTAAGGTCAGTGTGAGCTTATTTATACATATTTGAATTTCAAAATTTTGTGACAGTATAGAATTCTTAAGCATCCTGTGTATGTTTGTTAGCAAAATCCATTTTGTCAATTTTTTGCAAAATGGCGACAAGTATTAAAATTCAATCACTTATTACTCAGTAGTGTTCAATTTTGTCAAAAAGGTCTCTTTACATGAAATGTTGAGAAGCCTAAAGCTCATCTAAGTAAAATATAAAAAATATATATTTTTGCTTGAAAACAAGCGATGTATCAGTTCGATCGTACCCCCATACTAGCCATTTTGAGACTTTCGGAAGAGTTAACGCTCTTAACTGCTTGGTTTCGAAGATTAAAATTTTAATTTTTAATATCGCATAGAACTAACGTGCAGCCCCTATACGTTATGTTTAAAAAAAATATATAAATTTTTTTTTCAAAATGGCGGCTATCGTAAAAATTCAAAGTGTCATAACTTTGCTAAATCAAATCCTACTGAAAAATGTCGTATGCAAAAAGTGTTTGGAATTTTATTTTGCATATAAAAGCAATTTTTAATTATTTTTTTTTTAATAAAAACCGAGTCTTACCATATATTGACCGAGACCTCGAACGAGCTTTTATGCGACTCTGCATACAGTTAACGCTCGTATGAAGCTTCTATTTAAGAAATTGACTTGAATTTTTTATACCAAATAGAGCTTTCAACTATACTTACGATACTATACAAAAAAATTAAAAATTAAAAAATAAAAGTATTTTTTTTTCAAAACACGTTTAGTGTGATGAGTCGATCGACCCACCATACATACGCTCATAAGATTTTCAATATAGTTAAGGTCAGTGTGAGCTTATTTATACATATTTGAATTTCAAAATTTTGTGACAGTATAGAATTCTTAAGCATCCTGTGTATGTTTGTTAGCAAAATCCATTTTGTCAATTTTTTGCAAAATGGCGACAAGTATTAAAATTCAATCACTTATTACTCAGTAGTGTTCAATTTTGTCAAAAATGGTCTCTATACATGAAATGTTGAGAAGCCTAAAGCTCATCTAAGTAAAATATAAAAAATATATATTTTTGCTTGAAAACAAGCGATGTATCAGTTCGATCGTACCCCCATACTAGCCATTTTGAGACTTTCGGAAGAGTTAACGCTCTTAACTGCTTGGTTTCGAAGATTAAAATTTTAATTTTTAATATCGCATAGAACTAACGTGCAGCCCCTATACGTTATGTTTAAAAAAAATATATAATTTTTTTTTTCAAAATGGCGGCTATCGTAAAAATTCAAAGTGTCATTACTTTGCTAAATCAAATCCTACTGAAAAATGTCGTATGCAAAAAGTGTTTGGAATTTTATTTTGCATATAAAAGCAATTTTTTATTATTTTTTTTTTAATAAAAACCGAGTCTTACCATATATTGACCGAGACCTCGAACGAGCTTTTATGCGACTCTGCATACAGTTAACGCTCGTATGAAGCTTCTATTTAAGAAATTGACTTGAATTTTTTATACCAAATAGAGCTTTCAACTATACTTACGATTCTATACAAAAAAATTAAAAATTAAAAAATAAAAGTATTTTTTTTTCAAAACACGTGTAGTGTGATGAGTCGATCGACCCACCATACATACGCTCATAAGATTTTCAATATAGTTAAGGTCAGTGTGAGCTTATTTATACATATTTGAATTTCAAAATTTTGTAACAGTATAGAATTCTTAAGCATCCTGTGTATGTTTGTTAGCAAAATCCATTTTGTCAATTTTTTGCAAAATGGCGACAAGTATTAAAATTCAATCACTTATTACTCAGTAGTGTTCAATTTTGTCAAAAAGGTCTCTATACATGAAATGTTGAGAAGCCTAAAGCTCATCTAAGTAAAATATAAAAAATATATATTTTTGCTTGAAAACAAGCGATGTATCAGTTCGATCGTACCCCCATACTAGCCATTTTGAGACTTTCGGAAGAGTTAACGCTCTTAACTGCTTGGTTTCGAAGATTAAAATTTTAATTTTTAATATCGCATAGAACTAACGTGCAGCCCCTATACGTTATGTTTAATAAAAATATATAAAATTTTTTTTCAAAATGGCGGCTATCGTAAAAATTCAAAGTGTCATAACTTTGCTAAATCAAATCCTACTGAAAAATGTCGTATGCAAAAAGTGTTTGGAATTTTATTTTGCATATAAAAGCAATTTTTAATTATTTTTTTTTTAATAAAAACCGAGTCTTACCATATATTGACCGAGACCTCGAACGAGCTTTTATGCGACTCTGCATACAGTTAACGCTCGTATGAAGCTTCTATTTAAGAAATTGACTTGAATTTTTTATACCAAATAGAGCTTTCAACTATACTTACGATACTATACAAAAAAATTAAAAATTAAAAAATAAAAGTATTTTTTTTTCAAAACACGTTTAGTGTGATGAGTCGATCGACCCACCATACATACGCTCATAAGATTTTCAATATAGTTAAGGTCAGTGTGAGCTTATTTATACATATTTGAATTTCAAAATTTTGTGACAGTATAGAATTCTTAAGCATCCTGTGTATGTTTGTTAGCAAAATCCATTTTGTCAATTTTTTGCAAAATGGCGACAAGTATTAAAATTCAATCACTTATTACTCAGTAGTGTTCAATTTTGTCAAAAAGGTCTCTATACATGAAATGTTGAGAAGCCTAAAGCTCATCTAAGTAAAATATAAAAAATATATATTTTTGCTTGAAAACAAGCGATGTATCAGTTCGATCGTACCCCCATACTAGCCATTTTGAGACTTTCGGAAGAGTTAACGCTCTTAACTGCTTGGTTTCGAAGATTAAAATTTTAATTTTTAATATCGCATAGAACTAACGTGCAGCCCCTATACGTTATGTTTAAAAAAAATATATAAAATTTTTTTTTAAAATGGCGGCTATCGTAAAAATTCAAAGTGTCATAACTTTGCTAAATCAAATCCTACTCAAAAATGTCGTATGCAAAAAGTGTTTGGAATTTTATTTTGCATATAAAAGCAATTTTTAATTATTTTTTTTTTAATAAAAACCGAGTCTTACCATATATTGACCGAGACCTCGAACGAGCTTTTATGCGACTCTGCATACAGTTAACGCTCGTATGAAGCTTCTATTTAAGAAATTGACTTGAATTTTTTATACCAAATAGAGCTTTCAACTATACTTACGATACTGTACAAAAAAATTAAAAATTAAAAAATAAAAGTATTTTTTTTTCAAAACACGTTTAGTGTGATGAGTCGATCGACCCACCATACATACGCTCATAAGATTTTCAATATAGTTAAGGTCAGTGTGAGCTTATTTATACATATTTGAATTTCAAAATTTTGTGACAGTATAGAATTCTTAAGCATCCTGTGTATGTTTGTTAGCAAAATCCATTTTGTCAATTTTTTGCAAAATGGCGACAAGTATTAAAATTCAATCACTTATTACTCAGTAGTGTTCAATTTTGTCAAAAAGGTCTCTTTACATGAAATGTTGAGAAGCCTAAAGCTCATCTAAGTAAAATATAAAAAATATATATTTTTGCTTGAAAACAAGCGATGTATCAGTTCGATCGTACCCCCATACTAGCCATTTTGAGACTTTCGGAAGAGTTAACGCTCTTAACTGCTTGGTTTCGAAGATTAAAATTTTAATTTTTAATATCGCATAGAACTAACGTGCAGCCCCTATACGTTATGTTTAAAAAAAATATATAAATTTTTTTTTCAAAATGGCGGCTATCGTAAAAATTCAAAGTGTCATAACTTTGCTAAATCAAATCCTACTGAAAAATGTCGTATGCAAAAAGTGTTTGGAATTTTATTTTGCATATAAAAGCAATTTTTAATTATTTTTTTTTTAATAAAAACCGAGTCTTACCATATATTGACCGAGACCTCGAACGAGCTTTTATGCGACTCTGCATACAGTTAACGCTCGTATGAAGCTTCTATTTAAGAAATTGACTTGAATTTTTTATACCAAATAGAGCTTTCAACTATACTTACGATACTATACAAAAAAATTAAAAATTAAAAAATAAAAGTATTTTTTTTTCAAAACACGTTTAGTGTGATGAGTCGATCGACCCACCATACATACGCTCATAAGATTTTCAATATAGTTAAGGTCAGTGTGAGCTTATTTATACATATTTGAATTTCAAAATTTTGTGACAGTATAGAATTCTTAAGCATCCTGTGTATGTTTGTTAGCAAAATCCATTTTGTCAATTTTTTGCAAAATGGCGACAAGTATTAAAATTCAATCACTTATTACTCAGTAGTGTTCAATTTTGTCAAAAATGGTCTCTATACATGAAATGTTGAGAAGCCTAAAGCTCATCTAAGTAAAATATAAAAAATATATATTTTTGCTTGAAAACAAGCGATGTATCAGTTCGATCGTACCCCCATACTAGCCATTTTGAGACTTTCGGAAGAGTTAACGCTCTTAACTGCTTGGTTTCGAAGATTAAAATTTTAATTTTTAATATCGCATAGAACTAACGTGCAGCCCCTATACGTTATGTTTAAAAAAAATATATAAAATTTTTTTTCAAAATGGCGGCTATCGTAAAAATTCAAAGTGTCATAACTTTGCTAAATCAAATCCTACTGAAAAATGTCGTATGCAAAAAGTGTTTGGAATTTTATTTTGCATATAAAAGCAATTTTTAATTATTTTTTTTTTGATAAAAACCGAGTCTTACCATATATTGACCGAGACCTCGAACGAGCTTTTATGCGACTCTGCATACAGTTAACGCTCGTATGAAGCTTCTATTTAAGAAATTGACTTGAATTTTTTATACCAAATAGAGCTTTCAACTATACTTACGATACTATACAAAAAAATTAAAAATTAAAAAATAAAAGTATTTTTTTTTCAAAACACGTTTAGTGTGATGAGTCGATCGACCCACCATACATACGCTCATAAGATTTTCAATATAGTTAAGGTCAGTGTGAGCTTATTTATACATATTTGAATTTCAAAATTTTGTGACAGTATAGAATTCTTAAGCATCCTGTGTATGTTTGTTAGCAAAATC
Organism: Plectrocnemia conspersa; assembly: GCF_051122295.1. Lineage (NCBI taxonomy): Eukaryota > Metazoa > Arthropoda > Insecta > Trichoptera > Polycentropodidae > Plectrocnemia > Plectrocnemia conspersa. The sequence goes on along the minus strand of NW_028277167.1, from coordinate 31,419,425 downwards.
CATTTTGTCAATTTTTTGCAAAATGGCGACAAGTATTAAAATTCAATCACTTATTACTCAGTAGTGTTCAATTTTGTCAAAAATGGTCTCTATACATGAAATGTTGAAAAGCCTAAAGCTCATCTAAGTAAAATATAAAAAATATATATTTTTGCTTGAAAACAAGCGATGTATCAGTTCGATCGTACCCCCATACTAGCCATTTTGAGACTTTCGGAAGAGTTAACGCTCTTAACTGCTTGGTTTCGAAGATTAAAATTTTAATTTTTAATATCGCATAGAACTAACGTGCAGCCCCTATACGTTATGTTTAAAAAAAATATATAATTTTTTTTTTCAAAATGGCGGCTATCGTGAAAATTCAAAGTGTCATAACTTTGCTAAATCAAATCCTACTGAAAAATGTCGTATGCAAAAAGTGTTTGGAATTTTATTTTGCATATAAAAGCAATTTTTTATTATTTTTTTTTTAATAAAAACCGAGTCTTACCATATATTGACCGAGACCTCGAACGAGCTTTTATGCGACTCTGCATACAGTTAACGCTCGTATGAAGCTTCTATTTAAGAAATTGACTTGAATTTTTTATACCAAATAGAGCTTTCAACTATACTTACGATTCTATACAAAAAAATTAAAAATTAAAAAATAAAAGTATTTTTTTTTCAAAACACGTGTAGTGTGATGAGTCGATCGACCCACCATACATACGCTCATAAGATTTTCAATATAGTTAAGGTCAGTGTGAGCTTATTTATACATATTTGAATTTCAAAATTTTGTAACAGTATAGAATTCTTAAGCATCCTGTGTATGTTTGTTAGCAAAATCCATTTTGTCAATTTTTTGCAAAATGGCGACAAGTATTAAAATTCAATCACTTATTACTCAGTAGTGTTCAATTTTGTCAAAAAGGTCTCTATACATGAAATGTTGAGAAGCCTAAAGCTCATCTAAGTAAAATATAAAAAATATATATTTTTGCTTGAAAACAAGCGATGTATCAGTTCGATCGTACCCCCATACTAGCCATTTTGAGACTTTCGGAAGAGTTAACGCTCTTAACTGCTTGGTTTCGAAGATTAAAATTTTAATTTTTAATATCGCATAGAACTAACGTGCAGCCCCTATACGTTATGTTTAAAAAAAATATATAAAATTTTTTTTCAAAATGGCGGCTATCGTAAAAATTCAAAGTGTCATAACTTTGCTAAATCAAATCCTACTGAAAAATGTCGTATGCAAAAAGTGTTTGGAATTTTATTTTGCATATAAAAGCAATTTTTAATTATTTTTTTTTTAATAAAAACCGAGTCTTACCATATATTGACCGAGACCTCGAACGAGCTTTTATGCGACTCTGCATACAGTTAACGCTCGTATGAAGCTTCTATTTAAGAAATTGACTTGAATTTTTTATACCAAATAGAGCTTTCAACTATACTTACGATACTATACAAAAAAATTAAAAATTAAAAAATAAAAGTATTTTTTTTTCAAAACACGTTTAGTGTGATGAGTCGATCGACCCACCATACATACGCTCATAAGATTTTCAATATAGTTAAGGTCAGTGTGAGCTTATTTATACATATTTGAATTTCAAAATTTTGTGACAGTATAGAATTCTTAAGCATCCTGTGTATGTTTGTTAGCAAAATCCATTTTGTCAATTTTTTGCAAAATGGCGACAAGTATTAAAATTCAATCACTTATTACTCAGTAGTGTTCAATTTTGTCAAAAAGGTCTCTATACATGAAATGTTGAGAAGCCTAAAGCTCATCTAAGTAAAATATAAAAAATATATATTTTTGCTTGAAAACAAGCGATGTATCAGTTCGATCGTACCCCCATACTAGCCATTTTGAGACTTTCGGAAGAGTTAACGCTCTTAACTGCTTGGTTTCGAAGATTAAAATTTTAATTTTTAATATCGCATAGAACTAACGTGCAGCCCCTATACGTTATGTTTAAAAAAAATATATAAAATTTTTTTTCAAAATGGCGGCTATCGTAAAAATTCAAAGTGTCATAACTTTGCTAAATCAAATCCTACTCAAAAATGTCGTATGCAAAAAGTGTTTGGAATTTTATTTTGCATATAAAAGCAATTTTTAATTATTTTTTTTTTAATAAAAACCGAGTCTTACCATATATTGACCGAGACCTCGAACGAGCTTTTATGCGACTCTGCATACAGTTAACGCTCGTATGAAGCTTCTATTTAAGAAATTGACTTGAATTTTTTATACCAAATAGAGCTTTCAACTATACTTACGATACTATACAAAAAAATTAAAAATTAAAAAATAAAAGTATTTTTTTTTCAAAACACGTTTAGTGTGATGAGTCGATCGACCCACCATACATACGCTCATAAGATTTTCAATATAGTTAAGGTCAGTGTGAGCTTATTTATACATATTTGAATTTCAAAATTTTGTGACAGTATAGAATTCTTAAGCATCCTGTGTATGTTTGTTAGCAAAATCCATTTTGTCAATTTTTTGCAAAATGGCGACAAGTATTAAAATTCAATCACTTATTACTCAGTAGTGTTCAATTTTGTCAAAAAGGTCTCTTTACATGAAATGTTGAGAAGCCTAAAGCTCATCTAAGTAAAATATAAAAAATATATATTTTTGCTTGAAAACAAGCGATGTATCAGTTCGATCGTACCCCCATACTAGCCATTTTGAGACTTTCGGAAGAGTTAACGCTCTTAACTGCTTGGTTTCGAAGATTAAAATTTTAATTTTTAATATCGCATAGAACTAACGTGCAGCCCCTATACGTTATGTTTAAAAAAAATATATAAATTTTTTTTTCAAAATGGCGGCTATCGTAAAAATTCAAAGTGTCATAACTTTGCTAAATCAAATCCTACTGAAAAATGTCGTATGCAAAAAGTGTTTGGAATTTTATTTTGCATATAAAAGCAATTTTTAATTATTTTTTTTTTAATAAAAACCGAGTCTTACCATATATTGACCGAGACCTCGAACGAGCTTTTATGCGACTCTGCATACAGTTAACGCTCGTATGAAGCTTCTATTTAAGAAATTGACTTGAATTTTTTATACCAAATAGAGCTTTCAACTATACTTACGATACTGTACAAAAAAATTAAAAATTAAAAAATAAAAGTATTTTTTTTTCAAAACACGTTTAGTGTGATGAGTCGATCGACCCACCATACATACGCTCATAAGATTTTCAATATAGTTAAGGTCAGTGTGAGCTTATTTATACATATTTGAATTTCAAAATTTTGTGACAGTATAGAATTCTTAAGCATCCTGTGTATGTTTGTTAGCAAAATCCATTTTGTCAATTTTTTGCAAAATGGCGACAAGTATTAAAATTCAATCACTTATTACTCAGTAGTGTTCAATTTTGTCAAAAAGGTCTCTATACATGAAATGTTGAGAAGCCTAAAGCTCATCTAAGTAAAATATAAAAAATATATATTTTTGCTTGAAAACAAGCGATGTATCAGTTCGATCGTACCTCCATACTAGCCATTTTGAGACTTTCGGAAGAGTTAACGCTCTTAAATGCTTGGTTTCGAAGATTAAAATTTTAATTTTTAATATCGCATAGAACTAACGTGCAGCCCCTATACGTTATGTTTAAAAAAAATATATAAATTTTTTTTTCAAAATGGCGGCTATCGTAAAAATTCAAAGTGTCATAACTTTGCTAAATCAAATCCTACTGAAAAATGTCGTATGCAAAAAGTGTTTGGAATTTTATTTTGCATATAAAAGCAATTTTTAATTATTTTTTTTTTAATAAAAACCGAGTCTTACCATATATTGACCGAGACCTCGAACGAGCTTTTATGCGACTCTGCATACAGTTAACGCTCGTATGAAGCTTCTATTTAAGAAATTGACTTGAATTTTTTATACCAAATAGAGCTTTCAACTATACTTACGATACTATACAAAAAAATTAAAAATTAAAAAATAAAAGTATTTTTTTTTCAAAACACGTTTAGTGTGATGAGTCGATCGACCCACCATACATACGCTCATAAGATTTTCAATATAGTTAAGGTCAGTGTGAGCTTATTTATACATATTTGAATTTCAAAATTTTGTGACAGTATAGAATTCTTAAGCATCCTGTGTATGTTTGTTAGCAAAATCCATTTTGTCAATTTTTTGCAAAATGGCGACAAGTATTAAAATTCAATCACTTATTACTCAGTAGTGTTCAATTTTGTCAAAAAGGTCTCTATACATGAAATGTTGAGAAGCCTAAAGCTCATCTAAGTAAAATATAAAAAATATATATTTTTGCTTGAAAACAAGCGATGTATCAGTTCGATCGTACCCCCATACTAGCCATTTTGAGACTTTCGGAAGAGTTAACGCTCTTAACTGCTTGGTTTCGAAGATTAAAATTTTAATTTTTAATATCGCATAGAACTAACGTGCAGCCCCTATACGTTATGTTTAAAAAAAATATATAAAATTTTTTTTTAAAATGGCGGCTATCGTAAAAATTCAAAGTGTCATAACTTTGCTAAATCAAATCCTACTCAAAAATGTCGTATGCAAAAAGTGTTTGGAATTTTATTTTGCATATAAAAGCAATTTTTAATTATTTTTTTTTTAATAAAAACCGAGTCTTACCATATATTGACCGAGACCTCGAACGAGCTTTTATGCGACTCTGCATACAGTTAACGCTCGTATGAAGCTTCTATTTAAGAAATTGACTTGAATTTTTTATACCAAATAGAGCTTTCAACTATACTTACGATACTGTACAAAAAAATTAAAAATTAAAAAATAAAAGTATTTTTTTTTCAAAACACGTTTAGTGTGATGAGTCGATCGACCCACCATACATACGCTCATAAGATTTTCAATATAGTTAAGGTCAGTGTGAGCTTATTTATACATATTTGAATTTCAAAATTTTGTGACAGTATAGAATTCTTAAGCATCCTGTGTATGTTTGTTAGCAAAATCCATTTTGTCAATTTTTTGCAAAATGGCGACAAGTATTAAAATTCAATCACTTATTACTCAGTAGTGTTCAATTTTGTCAAAAAGGTCTCTTTACATGAAATGTTGAGAAGCCTAAAGCTCATCTAAGTAAAATATAAAAAATATATATTTTTGCTTGAAAACAAGCGATGTATCAGTTCGATCGTACCCCCATACTAGCCATTTTGAGACTTTCGGAAGAGTTAACGCTCTTAACTGCTTGGTTTCGAAGATTAAAATTTTAATTTTTAATATCGCATAGAACTAACGTGCAGCCCCTATACGTTATGTTTAAAAAAAATATATAAATTTTTTTTTCAAAATGGCGGCTATCGTAAAAATTCAAAGTGTCATAACTTTGCTAAATCAAATCCTACTGAAAAATGTCGTATGCAAAAAGTGTTTGGAATTTTATTTTGCATATAAAAGCAATTTTTAATTATTTTTTTTTTAATAAAAACCGAGTCTTACCATATATTGACCGAGACCTCGAACGAGCTTTTATGCGACTCTGCATACAGTTAACGCTCGTATGAAGCTTCTATTTAAGAAATTGACTTGAATTTTTTATACCAAATAGAGCTTTCAACTATACTTACGATACTATACAAAAAAATTAAAAATTAAAAAATAAAAGTATTTTTTTTTCAAAACACGTTTAGTGTGATGAGTCGATCGACCCACCATACATACGCTCATAAGATTTTCAATATAGTTAAGGTCAGTGTGAGCTTATTTATACATATTTGAATTTCAAAATTTTGTGACAGTATAGAATTCTTAAGCATCCTGTGTATGTTTGTTAGCAAAATCCATTTTGTCAATTTTTTGCAAAATGGCGACAAGTATTAAAATTCAATCACTTATTACTCAGTAGTGTTCAATTTTGTCAAAAAGGTCTCTATACATGAAATGTTGAGAAGCCTAAAGCTCATCTAAGTAAAATATAAAAAATATATATTTTTGCTTGAAAACAAGCGATGTATCAGTTCGATCGTACCCCCATACTAGCCATTTTGAGACTTTCGGAAGAGTTAACGCTCTTAACTGCTTGGTTTCGAAGATTAAAATTTTAATTTTTAATATCGCATAGAACTAACGTGCAGCCCCTATACGTTATGTTTAAAAAAAATATATAAAATTTTTTTTTAAAATGGCGGCTATCGTAAAAATTCAAAGTGTCATAACTTTGCTAAATCAAATCCTACTCAAAAATGTCGTATGCAAAAAGTGTTTGGAATTTTATTTTGCATATAAAAGCAATTTTTAATTATTTTTTTTTTAATAAAAACCGAGTCTTACCATATATTGACCGAGACCTCGAACGAGCTTTTATGCGACTCTGCATACAGTTAACGCTCGTATGAAGCTTCTATTTAAGAAATTGACTTGAATTTTTTATACCAAATAGAGCTTTCAACTATACTTACGATACTGTACAAAAAAATTAAAAATTAAAAAATAAAAGTATTTTTTTTTCAAAACACGTTTAGTGTGATGAGTCGATCGACCCACCATACATACGCTCATAAGATTTTCAATATAGTTAAGGTCAGTGTGAGCTTATTTATACATATTTGAATTTCAAAATTTTGTGACAGTATAGAATTCTTAAGCATCCTGTGTATGTTTGTTAGCAAAATCCATTTTGTCAATTTTTTGCAAAATGGCGACAAGTATTAAAATTCAATCACTTATTACTCAGTAGTGTTCAATTTTGTCAAAAAGGTCTCTTTACATGAAATGTTGAGAAGCCTAAAGCTCATCTAAGTAAAATATAAAAAATATATATTTTTGCTTGAAAACAAGCGATGTATCAGTTCGATCGTACCCCCATACTAGCCATTTTGAGACTTTCGGAAGAGTTAACGCTCTTAACTGCTTGGTTTCGAAGATTAAAATTTTAATTTTTAATATCGCATAGAACTAACGTGCAGCCCCTATACGTTATGTTTAAAAAAAATATATAAATTTTTTTTTCAAAATGGCGGCTATCGTAAAAATTCAAAGTGTCATAACTTTGCTAAATCAAATCCTACTGAAAAATGTCGTATGCAAAAAGTGTTTGGAATTTTATTTTGCATATAAAAGCAATTTTTAATTATTTTTTTTTTAATAAAAACCGAGTCTTACCATATATTGACCGAGACCTCGAACGAGCTTTTATGCGACTCTGCATACAGTTAACGCTCGTATGAAGCTTCTATTTAAGAAATTGACTTGAATTTTTTATACCAAATAGAGCTTTCAACTATACTTACGATACTATACAAAAAAATTAAAAATTAAAAAATAAAAGTATTTTTTTTTCAAAACACGTTTAGTGTGATGAGTCGATCGACCCACCATACATACGCTCATAAGATTTTCAATATAGTTAAGGTCAGTGTGAGCTTATTTATACATATTTGAATTTCAAAATTTTGTGACAGTATAGAATTCTTAAGCATCCTGTGTATGTTTGTTAGCAAAATCCATTTTGTCAATTTTTTGCAAAATGGCGACAAGTATTAAAATTCAATCACTTATTACTCAGTAGTGTTCAATTTTGTCAAAAAGGTCTCTATACATGAAATGTTGAGAAGCCTAAAGCTCATCTAAGTAAAATATAAAAAATATATATTTTTGCTTGAAAACAAGCGATGTATCAGTTCGATCGTACCTCCATACTAGCCATTTTGAGACTTTCGGAAGAGTTAACGCTCTTAAATGCTTGGTTTCGAAGATTAAAATTTTAATTTTTAATATCGCATAGAACTAACGTGCAGCCCCTATACGTTATGTTTAAAAAAAATATATAAATTTTTTTTTCAAAATGGCGGCTATCGTAAAAATTCAAAGTGTCATAACTTTGCTAAATCAAATCCTACTGAAAAATGTCGTATGCAAAAAGTGTTTGGAATTTTATTTTGCATATAAAAGCAATTTTTAATTATTTTTTTTTTAATAAAAACCGAGTCTTACCATATATTGACCGAGACCTCGAACGAGCTTTTATGCGACTCTGCATACAGTTAACGCTCGTATGAAGCTTCTATTTAAGAAATTGACTTGAATTTTTTATACCAAATAGAGCTTTCAACTATACTTACGATACTATACAAAAAAATTAAAAATTAAAAAATAAAAGTATTTTTTTTTCAAAACACGTTTAGTGTGATGAGTCGATCGACCCACCATACATACGCTCATAAGATTTTCAATATAGTTAAGGTCAGTGTGAGCTTATTTATACATATTTGAATTTCAAAATTTTGTGACAGTATAGAATTCTTAAGCATCCTGTGTATGTTTGTTAGCAAAATCCATTTTGTCAATTTTTTGCAAAATGGCGACAAGTATTAAAATTCAATCACTTATTACTCAGTAGTGTTCAATTTTGTCAAAAAGGTCTCTATACATGAAATGTTGAGAAGCCTAAAGCTCATCTAAGTAAAATATAAAAAATATATATTTTTGCTTGAAAACAAGCGATGTATCAGTTCGATCGTACCCCCATACTAGCCATTTTGAGACTTTCGGAAGAGTTAACGCTCTTAACTGCTTGGTTTCGAAGATTAAAATTTTAATTTTTAATATCGCATAGAACTAACGTGCAGCCCCTATACGTTATGTTTAAAAAAAATATATAAAATTTTTTTTCAAAATGGCGGCTATCGTAAAAATTCAAAGTGTCATAACTTTGCTAAATCAAATCCTACTGAAAAATGTCGTATGCAAAAAGTGTTTGGAATTTTATTTTGCATATAAAAGCAATTTTTAATTTTTTTTTTTTTAATAAAAACCGAGTCTTACCATATATTGACCGAGACCTCGAACGAGCTTTTATGCGACTCTGCATACAGTTAACGCTCGTATGAAGCTTCTATTTAAGAAATTGACTTGAATTTTTTATACCAAATAGAGCTTTCAACTATACTTACGATACTATACAAAAAAATTAAAAATTAAAAAATAAAAGTATTTTTTTTTCAAAACACGTTTAGTGTGATGAGTCGATCGACCCACCATACATACGCTCATAAGATTTTCAATATAGTTAAGGTCAGTGTGAGCTTATTTATACATATTTGAATTTCAAAATTTTGTGACAGTATAGAATTCTTAAGCATCCTGTGTATGTTTGTTAGCAAAATCCATTTTGTCAATTTTTTGCAAAATGGCGACAAGTATTAAAATTCAATCACTTATTACTCAGTAGTGTTCAATTTTGTCAAAAAGGTCTCTATACATGAAATGTTGAGAAGCCTAAAGCTCATCTAAGTAAAATATAAAAAATATATATTTTTGCTTGAAAACAAGCGATGTATCAGTTCGATCGTACCCCCATACTAGCCATTTTGAGACTTTCGGAAGAGTTAACGCTCTTAACTGCTTGGTTATGAAGATTAAAATTTTAATTTTTAATATCGCATAGAACTAACGTGCAGCCCCTATACGTTATGTTTAAAAAAAATATATAAAATTTTTTTTCAAAATGGCGGCTATCGTAAAAATTCAAAGTGTCATAACTTTGCTAAATCAAATCCTACTGAAAAATGTCGTATGCAAAAAGTGTTTGGAATTTTATTTTGCATATAAAAGCAATTTTTAATTATTTTTTTTTTAATAAAAACCGAGTCTTACCATATATTGACCGAGACCTCGAACGAGCTTTTATGCGACTCTGCATACAGTTAACGCTCGTATGAAGCTTCTATTTAAGAAATTGACTTGAATTTTTTATACCAAATAGAGCTTTCAACTATACTTACGATACTATACAAAAAAATTAAAAATTAAAAAATAAAAGTATTTTTTTTTCAAAACACGTTTAGTGTGATGAGTCGATCGACCCACCATACATACGCTCATAAGATTTTCAATATAGTTAAGGTCAGTGTGAGCTTATTTATACATATTTGAATTTCAAAATTTTGTGACAGTATAGAATTCTTAAGCATCCTGTGTATGTTTGTTAGCAAAATCCATTTTGTCAATTTTTTGCAAAATGGCGACAAGTATTAAAATTCAATCACTTATTACTCAGTAGTGTTCAATTTTGTCAAAAAGGTCTCTATACATGAAATGTTGAGAAGCCTAAAGCTCATCTAAGTAAAATATAAAAAATATATATTTTTGCTTGAAAACAAGCGATGTATCAGTTCGATCGTACCCCCATACTAGCCATTTTGAGACTTTCGGAAGAGTTAACGCTCTTAACTGCTTGGTTTCGAAGATTAAAATTTTAATTTTTAATATCGCATAGAACTAACGTGCAGCCCCTATACGTTATGTTTAAAAAAAATATATAAAATTTTTTTTCAAAATGGCGGCTATCGTAAAAATTCAAAGTGTCATAACTTTGCTAAATCAAATCCTACTAATAATGTCGTATGCAAAAAGTGTTTGGAAATTTATTTTGCATATAAAAGCAATTTTTAATTATTTTTTTTTTAATAAAAACCGAGTCTTACCATATATTGACCGAGACCTCGAACGAGCTTTTATGCGACTCTGCGTACAGTTAACGCTCGTATGAAGCTTCTATTTAAGAAATTGACTTGAATTTTTTATACCAAATAGAGCTTTCAACTATACTTACGATACTATACAAAAAAATTAAAAATTAAAAAATAAAAGTATTTTTTTTTCAAAACACGTTTAGTGTGATGAGTCGATCGACCCACCATACATACGCTCATAAGATTTTCAATATAGTTAAGGTCAGTGTGAGCTTATTTATACATATTTGAATTTCAAAATTTTGTGACAGTATAGAATTCTTAAGCATCCTGTGTATGTTTGTTAGCAAAATCCATTTTGTCAATTTTTTGCAAAATGGCGACAAGTATTAAAATTCAATCACTTATTACTCAGTAGTGTTCAATTTTGTCAAAAAGGTCTCTATACATGAAATGTTGAGAAGCCTAAAGCTCATCTAAGTAAAATATAAAAAATATATATTTTTGCTTGAAAACAAGCGATGTATCAGTTCGATCGTACCCCCATACTAGCCATTTTGAGACTTTCGGAAGAGTTAACGCTCTTAACTGCTTGGTTTCGAAGATTAAAATTTTAATTTTTAATATCGCATAGAACTAACGTGCAGCCCCTATACGTTATGTTTAAAAAAAATATATAAAATTTTTTTTCAAAATGGCGGCTATCGTAAAAATTCAAAGTGTCATAACTTTGCTAAATCAAATCCTACTGAAAAATGTCGTATGCAAAAAGTGTTTGGAATTTTATTTTGCATATAAAAGCAATTTTTAATTATTTTTTTTTTAATAAAAACCGAGTCTTACCATATATTGACCGAGACCTCGAACGAGCTTTTATGCGACTCTGCATACAGTTAACGCTCGTATGAAGCTTCTATTTAAGAAATTGACTTGAATTTTTTATACCAAATAGAGCTTTCAACTATACTTACGATACTATACAAAAAAATTAAAAATTAAAAAATAAAAGTATTTTTTTTTCAAAACACGTTTAGTGTGATGAGTCGATCGACCCACCATACATACGCTCATAAGATTTTCAATATAGTTAAGGTCAGTGTGAGCTTATTTATACATATTTGAATTTCAAAATTTTGTGACAGTATAGAATTCTTAAGCATCCTGTGTATGTTTGTTAGCAAAATCCATTTTGTCAATTTTTTGCAAAATGGCGACAAGTATTAAAATTCAATCACTTATTACTCAGTAGTGTTCAATTTTGTCAAAAAGGTCTCTATACATGAAATGTTGAGAAGCCTAAAGCTCATCTAAGTAAAATATAAAAAATATATATTTTTGCTTGAAAACAAGCGATGTATCAGTTCGATCGTACCCCCATACTAGCCATTTTGAGACTTTCGGAAGAGTTAACGCTCTTAACTGCTTGGTTTCGAAGATTAAAATTTTAATTTTTAATATCGCATAGAACTAACGTGCAGCCCCTATACGTTATGTTTAAAAAAAATATATAAAATTTTTTTTCAAAATGGCGGCTATCGTAAAAATTCAAAGTGTCATAACTTTGCTAAATCAAATCCTACTGAAAAATGTCGTATGCAAAAAGTGTTTGGAATTTTATTTTGCATATAAAAGCAATTTTTAATTATTTTTTTTTTAATAAAAACCGAGTCTTACCATATATTGACCGAGACCTCGAACGAGCTTTTATGCGACTCTGCATACAGTTAACGCTCGTATGAAGCTTCTATTTAAGAAATTGACTTGAATTTTTTATACCAAATAGAGCTTTCAACTATACTTACGATACTATACAAAAAAATTAAAAATTAAAAAATAAAAGTATTTTTTTTTCAAAACACGTTTAGTGTGATGAGTCGATCGACCCACCATACATACGCTCATAAGATTTTCAATATAGTTAAGGTCAGTGTGAGCTTATTTATACATATTTGAATTTCAAAATTTTGTGACAGTATAGAATTCTTAAGCATCCTGTGTATGTTTGTTAGCAAAATCCATTTTGTCAATTTTTTGCAAAATGGCGACAAGTATTAAAATTCAATCACTTATTACTCAGTAGTGTTCAATTTTGTCAAAAAGGTCTCTATACATGAAATGTTGAGAAGCCTAAAGCTCATCTAAGTAAAATATAAAAAATATATATTTTTGCTTGAAAACAAGCGATGTATCAGTTCGATCGTACCCCCATACTAGCCATTTTGAGACTTTCGGAAGAGTTAACGCTCTTAACTGCTTGGTTATGAAGATTAAAATTTTAATTTTTAATATCGCATAGAACTAACGTGCAGCCCCTATACGTTATGTTTAAAAAAAATATATAAAATTTTTTTTCAAAATGGCGGCTATCGTAAAAATTCAAAGTGTCATAACTTTGCTAAATCAAATCCTACTGAAAAATGTCGTATGCAAAAAGTGTTTGGAATTTTATTTTGCATATAAAAGCAATTTTTAATTATTTTTTTTTTAATAAAAACCGAGTCTTACCATATATTGACCGAGACCTCGAACGAGCTTTTATGCGACTCTGCATACAGTTAACGCTCGTATGAAGCTTCTATTTAAGAAATTGACTTGAATTTTTTATACCAAATAGAGCTTTCAACTATACTTACGATACTATACAAAAAAATTAAAAATTAAAAAATAAAAGTATTTTTTTTTCAAAACACGTTTAGTGTGATGAGTCGATCGACCCACCATACATACGCTCATAAGATTTTCAATATAGTTAAGGTCAGTGTGAGCTTATTTATACATATTTGAATTTCAAAATTTTGTGACAGTATAGAATTCTTAAGCATCCTGTGTATGTTTGTTAGCAAAATCCATTTTGTCAATTTTTTGCAAAATGGCGACAAGTATTAAAATTCAATCACTTATTACTCAGTAGTGTTCAATTTTGTCAAAAAGGTCTCTATACATGAAATGTTGAGAAGCCTAAAGCTCATCTAAGTAAAATATAAAAAATATATATTTTTGCTTGAAAACAAGCGATGTATCAGTTCGATCGTACCCCCATACTAGCCATTTTGAGACTTTCGGAAGAGTTAACGCTCTTAACTGCTTGGTTTCGAAGATTAAAATTTTAATTTTTAATATCGCATAGAACTAACGTGCAGCCCCTATACGTTATGTTTAAAAAAAATATATAAAATTTTTTTTCAAAATGGCGGCTATCGTAAAAATTCAAAGTGTCATAACTTTGCTAAATCAAATCCTACTGAAAAATGTCGTATGCAAAAAGTGTTTGGAATTTTATTTTGCATATAAAAGCAATTTTTAATTATTTTTTTTTTAATAAAAACCGAGTCTTACCATATATTGACCGAGACCTCGAACGAGCTTTTATGCGACTCTGCATACAGTTAACGCTCGTATGAAGCTTCTATTTAAGAAATTGACTTGAATTTTTTATACCAAATAGAGCTTTCAACTATACTTACGATACTATACAAAAAAATTAAAAATTAAAAAATAAAAGTATTTTTTTTTCAAAACACGTTTAGTGTGATGAGTCGATCGACCCACCATACATACGCTCATAAGATTTTCAATATAGTTAAGGTCAGTGTGAGCTTATTTATACATATTTGAATTTCAAAATTTTGTGACAGTATAGAATTCTTAAGCATCCTGTGTATGTTTGTTAGCAAAATCCATTTTGTCAATTTTTTGCAAAATGGCGACAAGTATTAAAATTCAATCACTTATTACTCAGTAGTGTTCAATTTTGTCAAAAAGGTCTCTATACATGAAATGTTGAGAAGCCTAAAGCTCATCTAAGTAAAATATAAAAAATATATATTTTTGCTTGAAAACAAGCGATGTATCAGTTCGATCGTACCCCCATACTAGCCATTTTGAGACTTTCGGAAGAGTTAACGCTCTTAACTGCTTGGTTTCGAAGATTAAAATTTTAATTTTTAATATCGCATAGAACTAACGTGCAGCCCCTATACGTTATGTTTAAAAAAAATATATAAAATTTTTTTTCAAAATGGCGGCTATCGTAAAAATTCAAAGTGTCATAACTTTGCTAAATCAAATCCTACTGAAAAATGTCGTATGCAAAAAGTGTTTGGAATTTTATTTTGCATATAAAAGCAATTTTTAATTATTTTTTTTTTAATAAAAACCGAGTCTTACCATATATTGACCGAGACCTCGAACGAGCTTTTATGCGACTCTGCATACAGTTAACGCTCGTATGAAGCTTCTATTTAAGAAATTGACTTGAATTTTTTATACCAAATAGAGCTTTCAACTATACTTACGATACTATACAAAAAAATTAAAAATTAAAAAATAAAAGTATTTTTTTTTCAAAACACGTTTAGTGTGATGAGTCGATCGACCCACCATACATACGCTCATAAGATTTTCAATATAGTTAAGGTCAGTGTGAGCTTATTTATACATATTTGAATTTCAAAATTTTGTGACAGTATAGAATTCTTAAGCATCCTGTGTATGTTTGTTAGCAAAATCCATTTTGTCAATTTTTTGCAAAATGGCGACAAGTATTAAAATTCAATCACTTATTACTCAGTAGTGTTCAATTTTGTCAAAAATGGTCTCTATACATGAAATGTTAAGAAGCCTAAAGCTCATCTAAGTAAAATATAAAAAATATATATTTTTGCTTGAAAACAAGCGATGTATCAGTTCGATCGTACCCCCATACTAGCCATTTTGAGACTTTCGGAAGAGTTAACGCTCTTAACTGCTTGGTTTCGAAGATTAAAATTTTAATTTTTAATATTGCATAGAACTAACGTGCAGCCCCTATACGTTATGTTTAAAAAAAATATATAAATTTTTTTTTTTAAAATGGCGGCTATCGTAAAAATTCAAAGTGTCATAACTTTGCTAAATCAAATCCTACTGAAAAATGTCGTATGCAAAAAGTGTTTGGAATTTTATTTTGCATATAAAAGCAATTTTTAATTATTTTTTTTTTAATAAAAACCGAGTCTTACCATATATTGACCGAGACCTCGAACGAGCTTTTATGCGACTCTGCATACAGTTAACGCTCGTATGAAGCTTCTATTTAAGAAATTGACTTGAATTTTTTATACCAAATAGAGCTTTCAACTATACTTACGATACTATACAAAAAAATTAAAAATTAAAAAATAAAAGTATTTTTTTTTCAAAACACGTTTAGTGTGATGAGTCGATCGACCCACCATACATACGCTCATAAGATTTTCAATATAGTTAAGGTCAGTGTGAGCTTATTTATACATATTTGAATTTCAAAATTTTGTGACAGTATAGAATTCTTAAGCATCCTGTGTATGTTTGTTAGCAAAATCCATTTTGTCAATTTTTTGCAAAATGGCGACAAGTATTAAAATTCAATCACTTATTACTCAGTAGTGTTCAATTTTGTCAAAAAGGTCTCTATACATGAAATGTTGAGAAGCCTAAAGCTCATCTAAGTAAAATATAAAAAATATATATTTTTGCTTGAAAACAAGCGATGTATCAGTTCGATCGTACCCCCATACTAGCCATTTTGAGACTTTCGGAAGAGTTAACGCTCTTAACTGCTTGGTTTCGAAGATTAAAATTTTAATTTTTAATATCGCATAGAACTAACGTGCAGCCCCTATACGTTATGTTTAAAAAAAATATATAAAATTTTTTTTCAAAATGGCGGCTATCGTAAAAATTCAAAGTGTCATAACTTTGCTAAATCAAATCCTACTGAAAAATGTCGTATGCAAAAAGTGTTTGGAATTTTATTTTGCATATAAAAGCAATTTTTAATTATTTTTTTTTTAATAAAAACCGAGTCTTACCATATATTGACCGAGACCTCGAACGAGCTTTTATGCGACTCTGCATACAGTTAACGCTCGTATTAAGCTTCTATTTAAGAAATTGACTTGAATTTTTTATACCAAATAGAGCTTTCAACTATACTTACGATACTGTACAAAAAAATTAAAAATTAAAAAATAAAAGTATTTTTTTTTCAAAACACGTTTAGTGTGATGAGTCGATCGACCCACCATACATACGCTCATAAGATTTTCAATATAGTTAAGGTCAGTGTGAGCTTATTTATACATATTTGAATTTCAAAATTTTGTGACAGTATAGAATTCTTAAGCATCCTGTGTATGTTAGTTAGCAAAATCCATTTTGTCAATTTTTTGCAAAATGGCGACAAGTATTAAAATTCAATCACTTATTACTCAGTAGTGTTCAATTTTGTCAAAAAGGTCTCTATACATGAAATGTTGAGAAGCCTAAAGCTCATCTAAGTAAAATATAAAAAATATATATTTTTGCTTGAAAACAAGCGATGTATCAGTTCGATCGTACCCCATACTAGCCATTTTGAGACTTTCGGAAGAGTTAACGCTCTTAACTGCTTGGTTTCGAAGATTAAAATTTTAATTTTTAATTACGCATAGAACTAACGTGCAGCCCCTATACGTTATGTTTAAAAAAAATATATAAAATTTTTTTTCAAAATGGCGGCTATCGTAAAAATTCAAAGTGTCATAACTTTGCTAAATCAAATCCTACTGAAAAATGTCGTATGCAAAAAGTGTTTGGAATTTTATTTTGCATATAAAAGCAATTTTTAATTTTTTTTTTTTTAATAAAAACCGAGTCTTACCATATATTGACCGAGACCTCGAACGAGCTTTTATGCGACTCTGCATACAGTTAACGCTCGTATGAAGCTTCTATTTAAGAAATTGACTTGAATTTTTTATACTAAATAGAGCTTTCAACTATACTTACGATACTATACAAAAAAATTAAAAATTAAAAAATAAAAGTATTTTTTTTTCAAAACACGTTTAGTGTGATGAGTCGATCGACCCACCATACATACGCTCATAAGATTTTCAATATAGTTAAGGTCAGTGTGAGCTTATTTATACATATTTGAATTTCAAAATTTTGTGACAGTATAGAATTCTTAAGCATCCTGTGTATGTTTGTTAGCAAAATCCATTTTGTCAATTTTTTGCAAAATGGCGACAAGTATTAAAATTCAATCACTTATTACTCAGTAGTGTTCAATTTTGTCAAAAAGGTCTCTATACATGAAATGTTGAGAAGCCTAAAGCTCATCTAAGTAAAATATAAAAAATATATATTTTTGCTTGAAAACAAGCGATGTATCAGTTCGATCGTACCCCCATACTAGCCATTTTGAGACTTTCGGAAGAGTTAACGCTCTTAACTGCTTGGTTTCGAAGATTAAAATTTTAATTTTTAATATCGCATAGAACTAACGTGCAGCCCCTATACGTTATGTTTAAAAAAAATATATAAAATTTTTTTTCAAAATGGCGGCTATCGTAAAAATTCAAAGTGTCATAACTTTGCTAAATCAAATCCTACTGAAAAATGTCGTATGCAAAAAGTGTTTGGAATTTTATTTTGCATATAAAAGCAATTTTTAATTATTTTTTTTTTAATAAAAACCGAGTCTTACCATATATTGACCGAGACCTCGAACGAGCTTTTATGCGACTCTGCATACAGTTAACGCTCGTATGAAGCTTCTATTTAAGAAATTGACTTGAATTTTTTATACCAAATAGAGCTTTCAACTATACTTACGATACTATACAAAAAAATTAAAAATTAAAAAATAAAAGTATTTTTTTTTCAAAACACGTTTAGTGTGATGAGTCGATCGACCCACCATACATACGCTCATAAGATTTTCAATATAGTTAAGGTCAGTGTGAGCTTATTTATACATATTTGAATTTCAAAATTTTGTGACAGTATAGAATTCTTAAGCATCCTGTGTATGTTTGTTAGCAAAATCCATTTTGTCAATTTTTTGCAAAATGGCGACAAGTATTAAAATTCAATCACTTATTACTCAGTAGTGTTCAATTTTGTCAAAAAGGTCTCTATACATGAAATGTTGAGAAGCCTAAAGCTCATCTAAGTAAAATATAAAAAATATATATTTTTGCTTGAAAACAAGCGATGTATCAGTTCGATCGTACCCCCATACTAGCCATTTTGAGACTTTCGGAAGAGTTAACGCTCTTAACTGCTTGGTTTCGAAGATTAAAATTTGAATTTTTAATATCGCATAGAACTAACGTGCAGCCCCTATACGTTATGTTTAAAAAAAATATATAAATTTTTTTTTCAAAATTGCGGCTATCGTAAAAATTCAAAGTGTCATAACTTTGCTAAATCGAATCCTACTGAAAAATGTCGTATGCAAAAAGTGTTTGGAATTTTATTTTGCATATAAAAGCAATTTTTAATTATTTTTTTTTTAATAAAAACCGAGTCTTACCATATATTGACCGAGACCTCGAACGAGCTTTTATGCGACTCTGCATACAGTTAACGCTCG
Source organism: Plectrocnemia conspersa (assembly GCF_051122295.1). Taxonomy (NCBI): domain Eukaryota; kingdom Metazoa; phylum Arthropoda; class Insecta; order Trichoptera; family Polycentropodidae; genus Plectrocnemia; species Plectrocnemia conspersa. The sequence goes on along the minus strand of NW_028277167.1, from coordinate 31,400,593 downwards.
TATGAAGCTTCTATTTAAGAAATTGACTTGAATTTTTTATACCAAATAGAGCTTTCAACTATACTTACGATACTATACAAAAAAATTAAAAATTAAAAAATAAAAGTATTTTTTTTTCAAAACACGTTTAGTGTGATGAGTCGATCGACCCACCATACATACGCTCATAAGATTTTCAATATAGTTAAGGTCAGTGTGAGCTTATTTATACATATTTGAATTTCAAAATTTTGTGAGAGTATAGAATTCTTAAGCATCCTGTGTATGTTTGTTAGCAAAATCCATTTTGTCAATTTTTTGCAAAATGGCGACAAGTATTAAAATTCAATCACTTATTACTCAGTAGTGTTCAATTTTGTCAAAAAGGTCTCTATACATGAAATGTTGAGAAGCCTAAAGCTCATCTAAGTAAAATATAAAAAATATATATTTTTGCTTGAAAACAAGCGATGTATCAGTTCGATCGTACCCCCATACTAGCCATTTTGAGACTTTCGGAAGAGTTAACGCTCTTAACTGCTTGGTTTCGAAGATTAAAATTTTAATTTTTAATATCGCATAGAACTAACGTGCAGCCCCTATACGTTATGTTTAAAAAAAATATATAAAATTTTTTTTCAAAATGGCGGCTATCGTAAAAATTCAAAGTGTCATAACTTTGCTAAATCAAATCCTACTGAAAAATGTCGTATGCAAAAAGTGTTTGGAATTTTATTTTGCATATAAAAGCAATTTTTAATTATTTTTTTTTTAATAAAAACCGAGTCTTACCATATATTGACCGAGACCTCGAACGAGCTTTTATGCGACTCTGCATACAGTTAACGCTCGTATGAAGCTTCTATTAAAGAAATTGACTTGAATTTTTTATACCAAATAGAGCTTTCAACTATACTTACGATACTATACAAAAAAATTAAAAATTAAAAAATAAAAGTATTTTTTTTTCAAAACACGTTTAGTGTGATGAGTCGATCGACCCACCATACATATGCTCATAAGATTTTCAATATAGTTAAGGTCAGTGTGAGCTTATTTATACATATTTGAATTTCAAAATTTTGTGACAGTATAGAATTCTTAAGCATCCTGTGTATGTTAGTTAGCAAAATCCATTTTGTCAATTTTTTGCAAAATGGCGACAAGTATTAAAATTCAATCACTTATTACTCAGTAGTGTTCAATTTTGTCAAAAAGGTCTCTATACATGAAATGTTGAGAAGCCTAAAGCTCATCTAAGTAAAATATAAAAAATATATATTTTTGCTTGAAAACAAGCGATGTATCAGTTCGATCGTACCCCATACTAGCCATTTTGAGACTTTCGGAAGAGTTAACGCTCTTAACTGCTTGGTTATGAAGATTAAAATTTAAATTTTTAATTACGCATAGAACTAACGTGCAGCCCCTATACGTTATGTTTAGAAAAAATATATAAAATTTTTTTTCAAAATGGCGGCTATCGTAAAAATTCAAAGTGTCATAACTTTGCTAAATCAAATCCTACTGAAAAATGTCGTATGCAAAAAGTGTTTGGAATATAATTTTGCATATAAAAGCAATTTTTAATTATTTTTTTTTTAATAAAAACCGAGTCTTACCATATATTGACCGAGACCTCGAACGAGCTTTTATGCGACTCTGCATACAGTTAACGCTCGTATGAAGCTTCTATTTAAGAAATTGACTTGAATTTTTTATACCAAATAGAGCTTTCAACTATACTTACGATACTGTACAAAAAAATTAAAAATTAAAAAATAAAAGTATTTTTTTTTCAAAACACGTTTAGTGTGATGAGTCGATCGACCCACCATACATACGCTCATAAGATTTTCAATATAGTTAAGGTCAGTGTGAGCTTATTTATACATATTTGAATTTCAAAATTTTGTGACAGTATAGAATTCTTAAGCATCCTGTGTATGTTTGTTAGCAAAATCCATTTTGTCAATTTTTTGCAAAATGGCGACAAGTATTAAAATTCAATCACTTATTACTCAGTAGTGTTCAATTTTGTCAAAAAGGTCTCTATACATGAAATGTTGAGAAGCCTAAAGCTCATCTGAGTAAAATATAAAAAATATATATTTTTGCTTGAAAACAAGCGATGTATCAGTTCGATCGTACCCCCATACTAGCCATTTTGAGACTTTCGGAAGAGTTAACGCTCTTAACTGCTTGGTTTCGAAGATTAAAATTTTAATTTTTAATATCGCATAGAACTAACGTGCAGCCCCTATACGTTATGTTTAAAAAAAATATAGAAAATTTTTTTTCAAAATGGCGGCTATCGTAAAAATTCAAAGTGTCATAACTTTGCTAAATCAAATCCTACTGAAAAATGTCGTATGCAAAAAGTGTTTGGAATTTTATTTTGCATATAAAAGCAATTTTTAATTATTTTTTTTTAATAAAAACCGAGTCTTATCATATATTGACCGAGACCTCGAACGAGCTTTTATGCGACTCTGCATACAGTTAACGCTCGTATGAAGCTTCTATTTAAGAAATTGACTTGAATTTTTTATACCAAATAGAGCTTTCAACTATACTTACGATACTATACAAAAAAATTAAAAATTAAAAAATAAAAGTATTTTTTTTTCAAAACACGTTTAGTGTGATGAGTCGATCGACCCACCATACATACGCTCATAAGATTTTCAATATAGTTAAGGTCAGTGTGAGCTTATTTATACATATTTGAATTTCAAAATTTTGTGACAGTATAGAATTCTTAAGCATCCTGTGTATGTTTGTTAGCAAAATCCATTTTGTCAATTTTTTGCAAAATGGCGACAAGTATTAAAATTCAATCACTTATTACTCAGTAGTGTTCAATTTTGTCAAAAAGGTCTGTATACATGAAATGTTGAGAAGCCTAAAGCTCATCTAAGTAAAATATAAAAAATATATATTTTTGCTTGAAAACAAGCGATGTATCAGTTCGATCGTACCCCCATACTAGCCATTTTGAGACTTTCGGAAGAGTTAACGCTCTTAACTGCTTGGTTTCGAAGATTAAAATTTTAATTTTTAATATCGCATAGAACTAACGTGCAGCCCCTATACGTTATGTTTAAAAAAAATATATAAAATTTTTTTTCAAAATGGCGGCTATCGTAAAAATTCAAAGTGTCATAACTTTGCTAAATCAAATCCTACTGAAAAATGTCGTATGCAAAAAGTGTTTGGAATTTTATTTTGCATATAAAAGCAATTTTTAATTATTTTTTTTTTAATAAAAACCGAGTCTTACCATATATTGACCGAGACCTCGAACGAGCTTTTATGCGACTCTGCATACAGTTAACGCTCGTATGAAGCTTCTATTTAAGAAATTGACTTGAATTTTTTATACCAAATAGAGCTTTCAACTATACTTACGATACTATACAAAAAAATTAAAAATTAAAAAATAAAAGTATTTTTTTTTCAAAACACGTTTAGTGTGATGAGTCGATCGACCCACCATACATACGCTCATAAGATTTTCAATATAGTTAAGGTCAGTGTGAGCTTATTTATACATATTTGAATTTCAAAATTTTGTGACAGTATAGAATTCTTAAGCATTCTGTGTATGTTTGTTAGCAAAATCCATTTTGTCAATTTTTTGCAAAATGGCGACAAGTATTAAAATTCAATCACTTATTACTCAGTAGTGTTCAATTTTGTCAAAAAGGTCTTTATACATGAAATGTTTAGAAGCCTAAAGCTCATCTAAGTAAAATATAAAAAATATATATTTTTGCTTGAAAACAAGCGATGTATCAGTTCGATCGTACCCCCATACTAGCCATTTTGAGACTTTCGGAAGAGTTAACGCTCTTAACTGCTTGGTTTCGAAGATTAAAATTTTAATTTTTAATATCGCATAGAACTAACGTGCAGCCCCTATACGTTATGTTTAAAAAAAATATATAAAATTTTTTTTCAAAATGGCGGCTATCGTAAAAATTCAAAGTGTCATAACTTTGCTAAATCAAATCCTACTGAAAAATGTCGTATGCAAAAAGTGTTTGGAATTTTATTTTGCATATAAAAGCAATTTTTAATTATTTTTTTTTTAATAAAAACCGAGTCTTACCATATATTGACCGAGACCTCGAACGAGCTTTTATGCGACTCTGCATACAGTTAACGCTCGTATGAAGCTTCTATTTAAGAAATTGACTTGAATTTTTTATACCAAATAGAGCTTTCAACTATACTTACGATACTATACAAAAAAATTAAAAATTAAAAAATAAAAGTATTTTTTTTTCAAAACACGTTTAGTGTGATGAGTCGATCGACCCACCATACATACGCTCATAAGATTTTCAATATAGTTAAGGTCAGTGTGAGCTTATTTATACATATTTGAATTTCAAAATTTTGTGACAGTATAGAATTCTTAAGCATCCTGTGTATGTTTGTTAGCAAAATCCATTTTGTCAATTTTTTGCAAAATGGCGACAAGTATTAAAATTCAATCACTTATTACTCAGTAGTGTTCAATTTTGTCAAAAAGGTCTCTATACATGAAATGTTGAGAAGCCTAAAGCTCATCTAAGTAAAATATAAAAAATATATATTTTTGCTTGAAAACAAGCGATGTATCAGTTCGATCGTACCCCCATACTAGCCATTTTGAGACTTTCGGAAGAGTTAACGCTCTTAACTGCTTGGTTTCAAAGATTAAAATTTGAATTTTTAATATCGCATAGAACTAACGTGCAGCCCCTATACGTTATGTTTAAAAAAAATATATAAAATTTTTTTTCAAAATGGCGGCTATCGTAAAAATTCAAAGTGTCATAACTTTGCTAAATCAAATCCTACTGAAAAATGTCGTATGCAAAAAGTGTTTGGAATTTTATTTTGCATATAAAAGCAATTTTTAATTATTTTTTTTTTAATAAAAACCGAGTCTTACCATATATTGACCGAGACCTCGAACGAGCTTTTATGCGACTCTGCATACAGTTAACGCTCGTATGAAGCTTCTATTTAAGAAATTGACTTGAATTTTTTATACCAAATAGAGCTTTCAACTATACTTAAGATACTATACAAAAAAATTAAAAATTAAAAAATAAAAGTATTTTTTTTTCAAAACACGTTTAGTGTGATGAGTCGATCGACCCACCATACATACGCTCATAAGATTTTCAATATAGTTAAGGTCAGTGTGATCTTATTTATACATATTTGAATTTCAAAATTTTGTGACAGTATAGAATTCTTAAGCATCCTGTGTATGTTTGTTAGCAAAATCCATTTTGTCAATTTTTTGCAAAATGGCGACAAGTATGAAAATTCAATCACTTATTACTCAGTAGTGTTCAATTTTGTCAAAAAGGTCTCTATACATGAAATGTTGAGAAGCCTAAAGCTCATCTAAGTAAAATATAAAAAATATATATTTTTGCTTGAAAACAAGCGATGTATCAGTTCGATCGTACCCCCATACTAGCCATTTTGAGACTTTCGGAAGAGTTAACGCTCTTAACTGCTTGGTTTCGAAGATTAAAATTTTAATTTTTAATATCGCATAGAACTAACGTGCAGCCCCTATACGTTATGTTTAAAAAAAATATATAAAATTTTTTTTCAAAATGGCGGCTATCGTAAAAATTCAAAGTGTCATAACTTTGCTAAATCAAATCCTACTGAAAAATGTCGTATGCAAAAAGTGTTTGGAATTTTATTTTGCATATAAAAGCAATTTTTAATTATTTTTTTTTTAATAAAAACCGAGTCTTACAATATATTGACCGAGACCTCGAACGAGCTTTTATGCGACTCTGCATACAGTTAACGCTCGTATGAAGCTTCTATTTAAGAAATTGACTTGAATTTTTTATACCAAATAGAGCTTTCAACTATACTTACGATACTATACAAAAAAATTAAAAATTAAAAAATAAAAGTATTTTTTTTTCAAAACACGTTTAGTGTGATGAGTCGATCGACCCACCATACATACGCTCATAAGATTTTCAATATAGTTAAGGTCAGTGTGAGCTTATTTATACATATTTGAATTTCAAAATTTTGTGACAGTATAGAATTCTTAAGCATCCTGTGTATGTTTGTTAGCAAAATCCATTTTGTCAATTTTTTGCAAAATGGCGACAAGTATTAAAATTCAATCACTTATTACTCAGTAGTGTTCAATTTTGTCAAAAAGGTCTCTATACATGAAATGTTGAGAAGCCTAAAGTTCATCTAAGTAAAATATAAAAAATATATATTTTTGCTTGAAAACAAGCGATGTATCAGTTCGATCGTACCCCCATACTAGCCATTTTGAGACTTTCGGAAGAGTTAACGCTCTTAACTGCTTGGTTTCGAAGATTAAAATTTTAATTTTTAATATCGCATAGAACTAACGTGCAGCCCCTATACGTTATGTTTAAAAAAAATATATAAAATTTTTTTTCAAAATGGCGGCTATCGTAAAAATTCAAAGTGTCATAACTTTGCTAAATCAAATCCTACTGAAAAATGTCGTATGCAAAAAGTGTTTGGAATTTTATTTTGCATATAAAAGCAATTTTTAATTTTTTTTTTTTTAATAAAAACCGAGTCTTACCATATATTGACCGAGACCTCGAACGAGCTTTTATGCGACTCTGCATACAGTTAACGCTCGTATGAAGCTTCTATTTAAGAAATTGACTTGAATTTTTTATACCAAATAGAGCTTTCAACTATACTTACGATACTATACAAAAAAATTAAAAATTAAAAAATAAAAGTATTTTTTTTTCAAAACACGTTTAGTGTGATGAGTCGATCGACCCACCATACATACGCTCATAAGATTTTCAATATAGTTAAGGTCAGTGTGAGCTTATTTATACATATTTGAATTTCAAAATTTTGTGACAGTATAGAATTCTTAAGCATCCTGTGTATGTTTGTTAGCAAAATCCATTTTGTCAATTTTTTGCAAAATGGCGACAAGTATTAAAATTCAATCACTTATTACTCAGTAGTGTTCAATTTTGTCAAAAAGGTCTGTATACATGAAATGTTGAGAAGCCTAAAGCTCATCTAAGTAAAATATAAAAAATATATATTTTTGCTTGAAAACAAGCGATGTATCAGTTCGATCGTACCCCCATACTAGCCATTTTGAGACTTTCGGAAGAGTTAACGCTCTTAACTGCTTGGTTTCGAAGATTAAAATTTTAATTTTTAATATCGCATAGAACTAACGTGCAGCCCCTATACGTTATGTTTAAAAAAAATATATAAAATTTTTTTTCAAAATGGCGGCTATCGTAAAAATTCAAAGTGTCATAACTTTGCTAAATCAAATCCTACTGAAAAATGTCGTATGCAAAAAGTGTTTGGAATTTTATTTTGCATATAAAAGCAATTTTTAATTATTTTTTTTTTAATAAAAACCGAGTCTTACCATATATTGACCGAGACCTCGAACGAGCTTTTATGCGACTCTGCATACAGTTAACGCTCGTATGAAGCTTCTATTTAAGAAATTGACTTGAATTTTTTATACCAAATAGAGCTTTCAACTATACTTACGATACTGTACAAAAAAATTAAAAATTAAAAAATAAAAGTATTTTTTTTTCAAAACACGTTTAGTGTGATGAGTCGATCGACCCACCATACATACGCTCATAAGATTTTCAATATAGTTAAGGTCAGTGTGAGCTTATTTATACATATTTGAATTTCAAAATTTTGTGACAGTATAGAATTCTTAAGCATCCTGTGTATGTTTGTTAGCAAAATCCATTTTGTCAATTTTTTGCAAAATGGCGACAAGTATTAAAATTCAATCACTTATTACTCAGTAGTGTTCAATTTTGTCAAAAAGGTCTCTATACATGAAATGTTGAGAAGCCTAAAGCTCATCTAAGTAAAATATAAAAAATATATATTTTTGCTTGAAAACAAGCGATGTATCAGTTCGATCGTACCCCCATACTAGCCATTTTGAGACTTTCGGAAGAGTTAACGCTCTTAACTGCTTGGTTTCGAAGATTAAAATTTTAATTTTTAATATCGCATAGAACTAACGTGCAGCCCCTATACGTTATGTTGAAAAAAAATATATAAATTTTTTTTTAAAATGGCGGCTATCGTAAAAATTCAAAGTGTCATAACTTTGCTAAATCAAATCCTACTGAAAAATGTCGTATGCAAAAAGTGTTTGGAATTTTATTTTGCATATAAAAGCAATTTTTAATTATTTTTTTTTTAATAAAAACCGAGTCTTACCATATATTGACCGAGACCTCGAACGAGCTTTTATGCGACTCTGCATACAGTTAACGCTCGTATGAAGCTTCTATTTAAGAAATTGACTTGAATTTTTTATACCAAATAGAGCTTTCAACTATACTTACGATACTATACAAAAAAATTAATTTACCAATTTTTTATACCAAATAGAGCTTTCAACTATACTTACGATACTATACAAAAAAATTAAAAATTAAAAAATAAAAGTATTTTTTTTTCAAAACACGTTTAGTGTGATGAGTCGATCGACCCACCATACATACGCTCATAAGATTTTCAATATAGTTAAGGTCAGTGTGAGCTTATTTATACATATTTGAATTTCAAAATTTTGTGACAGTATAGAATTCTTAAGCATCCTGTGTATGTTTGTTAGCAAAATCCATTTTGTCAATTTTTTGCAAAATGGCGACAAGTATTAAAATTCAATCACTTATTACTCAGTAGTGTTCAATTTTGTCAAAAAGGTCTCTATACATGAAATGTTGAGAAGCCTAAAGATCATCTAAGTAAAATATAAAAAATATATATTTTTGCTTGAAAACAAGCGATGTATCAGTTCGATCGTACCCCCATACTAGCCATTTTGAGACTTTCGGAAGAGTTAACGCTCTTAACTGCTTGGTTTCGAAGATTAAAATTTTAATTTTTAATATCGCATAGAACTAACGTGCAGCCCCTATACGTTATGTTTAAAAAAAATATATAAAATTTTTTTTCAAAATGGCGGCTATCGTAAAAATTCAAAGTGTCATAACTTTGCTAAATCAAATCCTACTGAAAAATGTTGTATGCAAAAAGTGTTTGGAATTTTATTTTGCATATAAAAGCAATTTTTAATTATTTTTTTTTTAATAAAAACCGAGTCTTACCATATATTGACCGAGACCTCGAACGAGCTTTTATGCGACTCTGCATACAGTTAACGCTCGTATGAAGCTTCTATTTAAGAAATTGACTTGAATTTTTTATACCAAATAGAGCTTTCAACTATACTTACGATACTATACAAAAAAATTAAAAATTAAAAAATAAAAGTATTTTTTTTTCAAAACACGTTTAGTGTGATGAGTCGATCGACCCACCATACATACGCTCATAAGATTTTCAATATAGTTAAGGTCAGTGTGAGCTTATTTATACATATTTGAATTTCAAAATTTTGTGACAGTATAGAATTCTTAAGCATCCTGTGTATGTTTGTTAGCAAAATCTATTTTGTCAATTTTTTGCAAAATGGCGACAAGTATTAAAATTCAATCACTTATTACTCAGTAGTGTTCAATTTTGTCAAAAAGGTCTCTATACATGAAATGTTGAGAAGCCTAAAGCTCATCTAAGTAAAATATAAAAAATATATATTTTTGCTTGAAAACAAGCGATGTATCAGTTCGATCGTACCCCCATACTAGCCATTTTGAGACTTTCGGAAGAGTTAACGCTCTTAACTGCTTGGTTTCGAAGATTAAAATTTTAATTTTTAATATCGCATAGAACTAACGTGCAGCCCCTATACGTTATGTTTAAAAAAAATATATAAATTTTTTTTTCAAAATGGCGGCTATCGTAAAAATTCAAAGTGTCATAACTTTGCTAAATCAAATCCTACTGAAAAATGTCGTATGCAAAAAGTGTTTGGAATTTTATTTTGCATATAAAAGCAATTTTTAATTATTTTTTTTTTAATAAAAACCGAGTCTTACCATATATTGACCGAGACCTCGAACGAGCTTTTATGCGACTCTGCATACAGTTAACGCTCGTATGAAGCTTCTATTTAAGAAATTGACTTGAATTTTTTATACCAAATAGAGCTTTCAACTATACTTACGATACTATACAAAAAAATTAAAAATTAAAAAATAAAAGTATTTTTTTTTCAAAACACGTTTAGTGTGATGAGTCGATCGACCCACCATACATACGCTCATAAGATTTTCAATATAGTTAAGGTCAGTGTGAGCTTATTTATACATATTTGAATTTCAAAATTTTGTGACAGTATAGAATTCTTAAGCATCCTGTGTATGTTTGTTAGCAAAATCCATTTTGTCAATTTTTTGCAAAATGGCGACAAGTATTAAAATTCAATCACTTATTACTCAGTAGTGTTCAATTTTGTCAAAAAGGTCTCTATACATGAAATGTTGAGAAGCCTAAAGCTCATCTAAGTAAAATATAAAAAATATATATTTTTGCTTGAAAACAAGCGATGTATCAGTTCGATCGTACCCCCATACTAGCCATTTTGAGACTTTCGGAAGAGTTAACGCTCTTAACTGCTTGGTTTCGAAGATTAAAATTTTAATTTTTAATATCGCATAGAACTAACGTGCAGCCCCTATACGTTATGTTTAAAAAAAATATATAAATTTTTTTTTAAAAATGGCGGCTATCGTAAAAATTCAAAGTGTCATAACTTTGCTAAATCAAATCCTACTGAAAAATGTCGTATGCAAAAAGTGTTTGGAATTTTATTTTGCATATAAAAGCAATTTTTAATTATTTTTTTTTTAATAAAAACCGAGTCTTACCATATATTGACCGAGACCTCGAACGAGCTTTTATGCGACTCTGCATACAGTTAACGCTCGTATGAAGCTTCTATTTAAGAAATTGACTTGAATTTTTTATACCAAATAGAGCTTTCAACTATACTTACGATACTATACAAAAAAATTAAAAATTAAAAAATAAAAGTATTTTTTTTTCAAAACACGTTTAGTGTGATGAGTCGATCGACCCACCATACATACGCTCATAAGATTTTCAATATAGTTAAGGTCAGTGTGAGCTTATTTATACATATTTGAATTTCAAAATTTTGTGACAGTATAGAATTCTTAAGCATCCTGTGTATGTTTGTTAGCAAAATCCATTTTGTCAATTTTTTGCAAAATGGCGACAAGTATTAAAATTCAATCACTTATTACTCAGTAGTGTTCAATTTTGTCAAAAAGGTCTCTATACATGAAATGTTGAGAAGCCTAAAGCTCATCTAAGTAAAATATAAAAAATATATATTTTTGCTTGAAAACAAGCGATGTATCAGTTCGATCGTACCCCCATACTAGCCATTTTGAGACTTTCGGAAGAGTTAACGCTCTTAACTGCTTGGTTTCGAAGATTAAAATTTTAATTTTCAATATCGCATAGAACTAACGTGCAGCCCCTATACGTTATGTTTAAAAAAAATATATAAAATTTTTTTCAAAATGGCGGCTATCGTAAAAATTCAAAGTGTCATAACTTTGCTAAATCAAATCCTACTGAAAAATGTCGTATGCAAAAAGTGTTTGGAATTTTATTTTGCATATAAAAGCAATTTTTAATTATTTTTTTTTTAATAAAAACCGAGTCTTACCATATATTGACCGAGACCTCGAACGAGCTTTTATGCGACTCTGCATACAGTTAACGCTCGTATGAAGCTTCTATTTAAGAAATTGACTTGAATTTTTTATACCAAATAGAGCTTTCAACTATACTTACGATACTATACAAAAAAATTAAAAATTAAAAAATAAAAGTATTTTTTTTTCAAAACACGTTTAGTGTGATGAGTCGATCGACCCACCATACATACGCTCATAAGATTTTCAATATAGTTAAGGTCAGTGTGAGCTTATTTATACATATTTGAATTTCAAAATTTTGTGACAGTATAGAATTCTTAAGCATCCTGTGTATGTTTGTTAGCAAAATCCATTTTGTCAATTTTTTGCAAAATGGCGACAAGTATTAAAATTCAATCACTTATTACTCAGTAGTGTTCAATTTTGTCAAAAAGGTCTGTATACATGAAATGTTAATAAGCCTAAAGCTCATCTAAGTAAAATATAAAAAATATATATTTTTGCTTGAAAACAAGCGATGTATCAGTTCGATCGTACCCCCATACTAGCCATTTTGAGACTTTCGGAAGAGTTAACGCTCTTAACTGCTTGGTTTCGAAGATTAAAATTTTAATTTTTAATATCGCATAAAACTAACGTGCAGCCCCTATACGTTATGTTTAAAAAAAATATATAAATTTTTTTTTAAAAATGGCGGCTATCGTAAAAATTCAAAGTGTCATAACTTTGCTAAATCAAATCCTACTGAAAAATGTCGTATGCAAAAAGTGTTTGGAATTTTATTTTGCATATAAAAGCAATTTTTAATTTTTTTTTTTTTAATAAAAACCGAGTCTTACCATATATTGACCGAGACCTCGAACGAGCTTTTATGCGACTCTGCATACAGTTAACGCTCGTATGAAGCTTCTATTTAAGAAATTGACTTGAATTTTTTATACCAAATAGAGCTTTCAACTATACTTACGATACTATACAAAAAAATTAAAAATTAAAAAATAAAAGTATTTTTTTTTCAAAACACGTTTAGTGTGATGAGTCGATCGACCCACCATACATACGCTCATAAGATTTTTAATATAGTTAAGGTCAGTGTGAGCTTATTTATACATATTTGAATTTCAAAATTTTGTGACAGTATAGAATTCTTAAGCATCCTGTGTATGTTTGTTAGCAAAATCCATTTTGTCAATTTTTTGCAAAATGGCGACAAGTATTAAAATTCAATCACTTATTACTCAGTAGTGTTCAATTTTGTCAAAAAGGTCTGTATACATGAAATGTTGAGAAGCCTAAAGCTCATCTAAGTAAAATATAAAAAATATATATTTTTGCTTGAAAACAAGCGATGTATCAGTTCGATCGTACCCCCATACTAGCCATTTTGAGACTTTCGGAAGAGTTAACGCTCTTAACTGCTTGGTTTCGAAGATTAAAATTTTAATTTTTAATATCGCATAGAACTAACGTGCAGCCCCTATACGTTATGTTTAAAAAAAATATATAAAATTTTTTTTCAAAATGGCGGCTATCGTAAAAATTCAAAGTGTCATAACTTTGCTAAATCAAATCCTACTGAAAAATGTCGTATGCAAAAAGTGTTTGGAATTTTATTTTGCATATAAAAGCAATTTTTAATTATTTTTTTTTTAATAAAAACCGAGTCTTACCATATATTGACCGAGACCTCGAACGAGCTTTTATGCGACTCTGCATACAGTTAACGCTCGTATGAAGCTTCTATTTAAGAAATTGACTTGAATTTTTTATACCAAATAGAGCTTTCAACTATACTTACGATACTATACAAAAAAATTAAAAATTAAAAAATAAAAGTATTTTTTTTTCAAAACACGTTTAGTGTGATGAGTCGATCGACCCACCATACATACGCTCATAAGATTTTCAATATAGTTAAGGTCAGTGTGAGCTTATTTATACATATTTGAATTTCAAAATTTTGTGACAGTATAGAATTCTTAAGCATCCTGTGTATGTTTGTTAGCAAAATCCATTTTGTCAATTTTTTGCAAAATGGCGACAAGTATTAAAATTCAATCACTTATTACTCAGTAGTGTTCAATTTTGTCAAAAAGGTCTGTATTCATGAAATGTTGAGAAGCCTAAAGCTCATCTAAGTAAAATATAAAAAATATATATTTTTGCTTGAAAACAAGCGATGTATCAGTTCGATCGTACCCCCATACTAGCCATTTTGAGACTTTCGGAAGAGTTAACGCTCTTAACTGCTTGGTTTCGAAGATTAAAATTTTAATTTTTAATATCGCATAAAACTAACGTGCAGCCCCTATACGTTATGTTTAAAAAAAATATATAAATTTTTTTTTAAAAATGGCGGCTATCGTAAAAATTCAAAGTGTCATAACTTTGCTAAATCAAATCCTACTGAAAAATGTCGTATGCAAAAAGTGTTTGGAATTTTATTTTGCATATAAAAGCAATTTTTAATTTTTTTTTTTTTAATAAAAACCGAGTCTTACCATATATTGACCGAGACCTCGAACGAGCTTTTATGCGACTCTGCATACAGTTAACGCTCGTATGAAGCTTCTATTTAAGAAATTGACTTGAATTTTTTATACCAAATAGAGCTTTCAACTATACTTACGATACTATACAAAAAAATTAAAAATTAAAAAATAAAAGTATTTTTTTTTCAAAACACGTTTAGTGTGATGAGTCGATCGACCCACCATACATACGCTCATAAGATTTTCAATATATTTAAGGTCAGTGTGAGCTTATTTATACATATTTGAATTTCAAAATTTTGTGACAGTATAGAATTCTTAAGCATCCTGTGTATGTTTGTTAGCAAAATCCATTTTGTCAATTTTTTGCAAAATGGCGACAAGTATTAAAATTCAATCACTTATTACTCAGTAGTGTTCAATTTTGTCAAAAAGGTCTGTATACATGAAATGTTGAGAAGCCTAAAGCTCATCTAAGTAAAATATAAAAAATATATATTTTTGCTTGAAAACAAGCGATGTATCAGTTCGATCGTACCCCCATACTAGCCATTTTGAGACTTTCGGAAGAGTTAACGCTCTTAACTGCTTGGTTTCGAAGATTAAAATTTTAATTTTTAATATCGCATAGAACTAACGTGCAGCCCCTATACGTTATGTTTAAAAAAAATATATAAAATTTTTTTTCAAAATGGCGGCTATCGTAAAAATTCAAAGTGTCATAACTTTGCTAAATCAAATCCTACTGAAAAATGTCGTATGCAAAAAGTGTTTGGAATTTTATTTTGCATATAAAAGCAATTTTTAATTATTTTTTTTTTAATAAAAACCGAGTCTTACCATATATTGACCGAGACCTCGAACGAGCTTTTATGCGACTCTGCATACAGTTAACGCTCGTA
This sequence comes from Plectrocnemia conspersa, assembly GCF_051122295.1. Classification (NCBI taxonomy): domain Eukaryota; kingdom Metazoa; phylum Arthropoda; class Insecta; order Trichoptera; family Polycentropodidae; genus Plectrocnemia; species Plectrocnemia conspersa. The sequence continues at coordinate 31,385,572 of NW_028277167.1, read as the reverse complement.
TGAAGCTTCTATTTAAGAAATTGACTTGAATTTTTTATACCAAATAGAGCTTTCAACTATACTTACGATACTATACAAAAAAATTAAAAATTAAAAAATAAAAGTATTTTTTTTTCAAAACACGTTTAGTGTGATGAGTCGATCGACCCACCATACATACGCTCATAAGATTTTCAATATAGTTAAGGTCAGTGTGAGCTTATTTATACATATTTGAATTTCAAAATTTTGTGACAGTATAGAATTCTTAAGCATCCTGTGTATGTTTGTTAGCAAAATCCATTTTGTCAATTTTTTGCAAAATGGCGACAAGTATTAAAATTCAATCACTTATTACTCAGTAGTGTTCAATTTTGTCAAAAAGGTCTCTATACATGAAATGTTGAGAAGCCTAAAGCTCATCTAAGTAAAATATAAAAAATATATATTTTTGCTTGAAAACAAGCGATGTATCAGTTCGATCGTACCCCCATACTAGCCATTTTGAGACTTTCGGAAGAGTTAACGCTCTTAACTGCTTGGTTTCGAAGATTAAAATTTTAATTTTTAATATCGCATAGAACTAACGTGCAGCCCCTATACGTTATGTTTAAAAAAAATATATAAAATTTTTTTTCAAAATGGCGGCTATCGTAAAAATTCAAAGTGTCATAACTTTGCTAAATTAAATCCTACTGAAAAATGTCGTATGCAAAAAGTGTTTGGAATTTTATTTTGCATATAAAAGCAATTTTTAATTATTTTTTTTTTAATAAAAACCGAGTCTTACCATATATTGACCGAGACCTCGAACGAGCTTTTATGCGACTCTGCATACAGTTAACGCTCGTATGAAGCTTCTATTTAAGAAATTGACTTGAATTTTTTATACCAAATAGAGCTTTCAACTATACTTACGATACTATACAAAAAAATTAAAAATTAAAAAATAAAAGTATTTTTTTTTCAAAACACGTTTAGTGTGATGAGTCGATCGACCCACCATACATACGCTCATAAGATTTTCAATATAGTTAAGGTCAGTGTGAGCTTATTTATACATATTTGAATTTCAAAATTTTGTGACAGTATAGAATTCTTAAGCATCCTGTGTATGTTTGTTAGCAAAATCCATTTTGTCAATTTTTTGCAAAATGGCGACAAGTATTAAAATTCAATCACTTATTACTCAGTAGTGTTCAATTTTGTCAAAAAGGTCTCTATACATGAAATGTTGAGAAGCCTAAAGCTCATCTAAGTAAAATATAAAAAATATATATTTTTGCTTGAAAACAAGCGATGTATCAGTTCGATCGTACCCCCATACTAGCCATTTTGAGACTTTCGGAAGAGTTAACGCTCTTAACTGCTTGGTTTCGAAGATTAAAATTTTAATTTTTAATATCGCATAGAACTAACGTGCAGCCCCTATACGTTATGTTTAAAAAAAATATATAAAATTTTTTTTCAAAATGGCGGCTATCGTAAAAATTCAAAGTGTCATAACTTTGCTAAATCAAATCCTACTGAAAAATGTCGTATGCAAAAAGTGTTTGGAATTTTATTTTGCATATAAAAGCAATTTTTTATTATTTTTTTTTTAATAAAAACCGAGTCTTACCATATATTGACCGAGACCTCGAACGAGCTTTTATGCGACTCTGCATACAGTTAACGCTCGTATGAAACTTCTATTTAAGAAATTGACTTGAATTTTTTATACCAAATAGAGCTTTCAACTATACTTACGATACTATACAAAAAAATTAAAAATTAAAAAATAAAAGTATTTTTTTTTCAAAACACGTTTAGTGTGATGAGTCGATCGACCCACCATACATACGCTCATAAGATTTTCAATATAGTTAAGGTCAGTGTGAGCTTATTTATACATATTTGAATTTCAAAATTTTGTGACAGTATAGAATTCTTAAGCATCCTGTGTATGTTTGTTAGCAAAATCCATTTTGTCAATTTTTTGCAAAATGGCGACAAGTATTAAAATTCAATCACTTATTACTCAGTAGTGTTCAATTTTGTCAAAAAGGTCTCTATACATGAAATGTTGAGAAGCCTAAAGCTCATCTAAGTAAAATATAAAAAATATATATTTTTGCTTGAAAACAAGCGATGTATCAGTTCGATCGTACCCCCATACTAGCCATTTTGAGACTTTCGGAAGAGTTAACGCTCTTAACTGCTTGGTTTCGAAGATTAAAATTTTGATTTTTATTATCGCATAGAACTAACGTGCAGCCCCTATACGTTATGTTTAAAAAAAATATATAAATTTTTTTTTCAAAATGGCGGCTATCGTAAAAATTGAAAGTGTCATAACTTTGCTAAATCAAATCCTACTGAAAAATGTCGTATGCAAAAAGTGTTTGGAATTTTATTTTGCATATAAAAGCAATTTTTAATTATTTTTTTTTTAATAAAAACCGAGTCTTACCATATATTGACCGAGACCTCGAACGAGCTTTTATGCGACTCTGCATACAGTTAACGCTCGTATGAAGCTTCTATTTAAGAAATTGACTTGAATTTTTTATACCAAATAGAGCTTTCAACTATACTTACGATACTATACAAAAAAATTAAAAATTAAAAAATAAAAGTATTTTTTTTTCAAAACACGTTTAGTGTGATGAGTCGATCGACCCACCATACATACGCTCATAAGATTTTCAATATAGTTAAGGTCAGTGTGAGCTTATTTATACATATTTGAATTTCAAAATTTTGTGACAGTATAGAATTCTTAAGCATCCTGTGTATGTTTGTTAGCAAAATCCATTTTGTCAATTTTTTGCAAAATGGCGACAAGTATTAAAATTCAATCACTTATTACTCAGTAGTGTTCAATTTTGTCAAAAAGGTCTGTATACATGAAATGTTGAGAAGCCTAAAGCTCATCTAAGTAAAATATAAAAAATAAATATTTTTGCTTGAAAACAAGCGATGTATCAGTTCGATCGTACCCCCATACTAGCCATTTTGAGACTTTCGGAAGAGTTAACGCTCTTAACTGCTTGGTTTCGAAGATTAAAATTTTAATTTTTAATATCGCATAGAACTAACGTGCAGCCCCTATACGTTATGTTTAAAAAAAATATATAAAATTTTTTTTCAAAATGGCGGCTATCGTAAAAATTCAAAGTGTCATAACTTTGCTAAATCAAATCCTACTGAAAATCGTCGTATGCAAAAAGTGTTTGGAATTTTATTTTGCATATAAAAGCAATTTTTAATTATTTTTTTTTTAATAAAAACCGAGTCTTACCATATATTGACCGAGACCTCGAACGAGCTTTTATGCGACTCTGCATACAGTTAACGCTCGTATGAAGCTTCTATTTAAGAAATTGACTTGAATTTTTTATACCAAATAGAGCTTTCAACTATACTTACGATACTATACAAAAAAATTAAAAATTAAAAAATAAAAGTATTTTTTTTTCAAAACACGTTTAGTGTGATGAGTCGATCGACCCACCATACATACGCTCATAAGATTTTCAATATAGTTAAGGTCAGTGTGAGCTTATTTATACATATTTGAATTTCAAAATTTTGTGACAGTATAGAATTCTTAAGCATCCTGTGTATGTTTGTTAGCAAAATCCATTTTGTCAATTTTTTGCAAAATGGCGACAAGTATTAAAATTCAATCACTTATTACTCAGTAGTGTTCAATTTTGTCAAAAAGGTCTCTATACATGAAATGTTGAGAAGCCTAAAGCTCATCTAAGTAAAATATAAAAAATATATATTTTTGCTTGAAAACAAGCGATGTATCAGTTCGATCGTACCCCCATACTAGCCATTTTGAGACTTTCGGAAGAGTTAACGCTCTTAACTGCTTGGTTTCAAAGATTAAAATTTTAATTTTTAATATCGCATAGAACTAACGTGCAGCCCCTATACGTTATGTTTAAAAAAAATATATAAAATTTTTTTTCAAAATGGCGGCTATCGTAAAAATTCAAAGTGTCATAACTTTGCTAAATCAAATCCTACTGAAAAATGTCGTATGCAAAAAGTGTTTGGAATTTTATTTTGCATATAAAAGCAATTTTTAATTATTTTTTTTTTAATAAAAACCGAGTCTTACCATATATTGACCGAGACCTCGAACGAGCTTTTATGCGACTCTGCATACAGTTAACGCTCGTATGAAGCTTCTATTTAAGAAATTGACTTGAATTTTTTATACCAAATAGAGCTTTCAACTATACTTACGATACTATACAAAAAAATTAAAAATTAAAAAATAAAAGTATTTTTTTTTCAAAACACGTTTAGTGTGATGAGTCGATCGACCCACCATACATACGCTCATAAGATTTTCAATATAGTTAAGGTCAGTGTGAGCTTATTTATACATATTTGAATTTCAAAATTTTGTAACAGTATAGAATTCTTAAGCATCCTGTGTATGTTTGTTAGCAAAATCCATTTTGTCAATTTTTTGCAAAATGGCGACAAGTATTAAAATTCAATCACTTATTACTCAGTAGTGTTCAATTTTGTCAAAAAGGTCTGTATACATGAAATGTTGAGAAGCCTAAAGCTCATCTAAGTAAAATATAAAAAATATATATTTTTGCTTGAAAACAAGCGATGTATCAGTTCGATCGTACCCCCATACTAGCCATTTTGAGACTTTCGGAAGAGTTAACGCTCTTAACTGCTTGGTTTCGAAGATTAAAATTTTAATTTTTAATATCGCATAAAACTAACGTGCAGCCCCTATACGTTATGTTTAAAAAAAATATATAAATTTTTTTTTAAAAATGGCGGCTATCGTAAAAATTCAAAGTGTCATAACTTTGCTAAATCAAATCCTACTGAAAAATGTCGTATGCAAAAAGTGTTTGGAATTTTATTTTGCATATAAAAGCAATTTTTAATTTTTTTTTTTTTAATAAAAACCGAGTCTTACCATATATTGACCGAGACCTCGAACGAGCTTTTATGCGACTCTGCATACAGTTAACGCTCGTATGAAGCTTCTATTTAAGAAATTGACTTGAATTTTTTATACCAAATAGAGCTTTCAACTATACTTACGATACTATACAAAAAAATTAAAAATTAAAAAATAAAAGTATTTTTTTTTCAAAACACGTTTAGTGTGATGAGTCGATCGACCCACCATACATACGCTCATAAGATTTTCAATATAGTTAAGGTCAGTGTTAGCTTATTTATACATATTTGAATTTCAAAATTTTGTGACAGTATAGAATTCTTAAGCATCCTGTGTATGTTTGTTAGCAAAATCCATTTTGTCAATTTTTTGCAAAATGGCGACAAGTATTAAAATTCAATCACTTATTACTCAGTAGTGTTCAATTTTGTCAAAAAGGTCTGTATATATGAAATGTTGAGAAGCCTAAAGCTCATCTAAGTAAAATATAAAAAATATATATTTTTGCTTGAAAACAAGCGATGTATCAGTTCGATCGTACCCCCATACTAGCCATTTTGAGACTTTCGGAAGAGTTAACGCTCTTAACTGCTTGGTTTCGAAGATTAAAATTTTAATTTTTAATATCGCATAGAACTAACGTGCAGCCCCTATACGTTATGTTTAAAAAAAATATATAAAATTTTTTTTCAAAATGGCGGCTATCGTAAAAATTCAAAGTGTCATAACTTTGCTAAATCAAATCCTACTGAAAAATGTCGTATGCAAAAAGTGTTTGGAATTTTATTTTGCATATAAAAGCAATTTTTAATTATTTTTTTTTTAATAAAAACCGAGTCTTACCATATATTGACCGAGACCTCGAACGAGCTTTTATGCGACTCTGCATACAGTTAACGCTCGTATGAAGCTTCTATTTAAGAAATTGACTTGAATTTTTTATACCAAATAGAGCTTTCAACTATACTTACGATACTATACAAAAAAATTAAAAATTAAAAAATAAAAGTATTTTTTTTTCAAAACACGTTTAGTGTGATGAGTCGATCGACCCACCATACATACGCTCATAAGATTTTCAATATAGTTAAGGTCAGTGTGAGCTTATTTATACATATTTGAATTTCAAAATTTTGTGACAGTATAGAATTCTTAAGCATCCTGTGTATGTTTGTTAGCAAAATCCATTTTGTCAATTTTTTGCAAAATGGCGACAAGTATTAAAATTCAATCACTTATTACTCAGTAGTGTTCAATTTTGTCAAAAAGGTCTCTATACATGAAATGTTGAGAAGCCTAAAGCTCATCTAAGTAAAATATAAAAAATATATATTTTTGCTTGAAAACAAGCGATGTATCAGTTCGATCGTACCCCCATACTAGCCATTTTGAGACTTTCGGAAGAGTTAACGCTCTTAACTGCTTGGTTTCGAAGATTAAAATTTTAATTTTTAATATCGCATAGAACTAACGTGCAGCCCCTATACGTTATGTTTAAAAAAAATATATAAAATTTTTTTTCAAAATGGCGGCTATCGTAAAAATTCAAAGTGTCATAACTTTGCTAAATCAAATCCTACTGAAAAATGTCGTATGCATAAAGTGTTTGGAATTTTATTTTGCATATAAAAGCAATTTTTTATTATTTTTTTTTTAATAAAAACCGAGTCTTACCATATATTGACCGAGACCTCGAACGAGCTTTTATGCGACTCTGCATACAGTTAACGCTCGTATGAAACTTCTATTTAAGAAATTGACTTGAATTTTTTATACCAAATAGAGCTTTCAACTATACTTACGATACTATACAAAAAAATTAAAAATTAAAAAATAAAAGTATTTTTTTTTCAAAACACGTTTAGTGTGATGAGTCGATCGACCCACCATACATACGCTCATAAGATTTTCAATATAGTTAAGGTCAGTGTGAGCTTATTTATACATATTTGAATTTCAAAATTTTGTGACAGTATAGAATTCTTAAGCATCCTGTGTATGTTTGTTAGCAAAATCCATTTTGTCAATTTTTTGCAAAATGGCGACAAGTATTAAAATTCAATCACTTATTACTCAGTAGTGTTCAATTTTGTCAAAAAGGTCTCTATACATGAAATGTTGAGAAGCCTAAAGCTCATCTAAGTAAAATATAAAAAATATATATTTTTGCTTGAAAACAAGCGATGTATCAGTTCGATCGTACCCCCATACTAGCCATTTTGAGACTTTCGGAAGAGTTAACGCTCTTAACTGCTTGGTTTCGAAGATTAAAATTTTAATTTTTAATATCGCATAGAACTAACGTGCAGCCCCTATACGTTATGTTTAAAAAAAATATATAAAATTTTTTTTCAAAATGGCGGCTATCGTAAAAATTCAAAGTGTCATAACTTTGCTAAATCAAATCCTACTGAAAAATGTCGTATGCAAAAAGTGTTTGGAATTTTATTTTGCATATAAAAGCAATTTTTAACTATTTTTTTTTTAATAAAAACCGAGTCTTACCATATATTGACCGAGACCTCGAACGAGCTTTTATGCGACTCTGCATACAGTTAACGCTCGTATGAAGCTTCTATTTAAGAAATTGACTTGAATTTTTTATACCAAATAGAGCTTTCAACTATACTTACGATACTATACAAAAAAATTAAAAATTAAAAAATAAAAGTATTTTTTTTTCAAAACACGTTTAGTGTGATGAGTCGATCGACCCACCATACATACGCTCATAAGATTTTCAATATAGTTAAGGTCAGTGTGAGCTTATTTATACATATTTGAATTTCAAAATTTTGTGACAGTATAGAATTCTTAAGCATCCTGTGTATGTTTGTTAGCAAAATCCATTTTGTCAATTTTTTGCAAAATGGCGACAAGTATTAAAATTCAATCACTTATTACTCAGTAGTGTTCAATTTTGTCAAAAAGGTCTCTATACATGAAATGTTGAGAAGCCTAAAGCTCATCTAAGTAAAATATAAAAAATATATATTTTTGCTTGAAAACAAGCGATGTATCAGTTCGATCGTACCCCCATACTAGCCATTTTGAGACTTTCGGAAGAGTTAACGCTCTTAACTGCTTGGTTTCGAAGATTAAAATTTTAATTTTTAATATCGCATAGAACTAACGTGCAGCCCCTATACGTTATGTTTAAAAAAAATATATAAATTTTTTTTTCAAAATGGCGGCTATCGTAAAAATTGAAAGTGTCATAACTTTGCTAAATCAAATCCTACTGAAAAATGTTGTATGAAAAAAGTGTTTGGAATTTTATTTTGCATATAAAAGCAATTTTTAATTATTTTTTTTTTAATAAAAACCGAGTCTTACCATATATTGACCGAGACCTCGAACGAGCTTTTATGCGACTCTGCATACAGTTAACGCTCGTATGAAACTTCTATTTAAGAAATTGACTTGAATTTTTTATACCAAATAGAGCTTTCAACTATACTTACGATACTATACAAAAAAATTAAAAATTAAAAAATAAAAGTATTTTTTTTTCAAAACACGTTTAGTGTGATGAGTCGATCGACCCACCATACATACGCTCATAAGATTTTCAATATAGTTAAGGTCAGTGTTAGCTTATTTATACATATTTGAATTTCAAAATTTTGTGACAGTATAGAATTCTTAAGCATCCTGTGTATGTTTGTTAGCAAAATCCATTTTGTCAATTTTTTGCAAAATGGCGACAAGTATTAAAATTCAATCACTTATTACTCAGTAGTGTTCAATTTTGTCAAAAAGGTCTCTATACATGAAATGTTGAGAAGCCTAAAGCTCATCTAAGTAAAATATAAAAAATATATATTTTTGCTTGAAAACAAGCGATGTATCAGTTCGATCGTACCCCCATACTAGCCATTTTGAGACTTTCGGAAGAGTTAACGCTCTTAACTGCTTGGTTTCGAAGATTAAAATTTTAATTTTTAATATCGCATAGAACTAACGTGCAGCCCCTATACGTTATGTTTAAAAAAAATATATAAATTTTTTTTTCAAAATGGCGGCTATCGTAAAAATTCAAAGTGTCATTACTTTGCTAAATCAAATCCTACTGAAAAATGTCGTATGCAAAAAGTGTTTGGAATTTTATTTTGCATATAAAAGCAATTTTTAATTATTTTTTTTTTAATAAAAACCGAGTCTTACCATATATTGACCGAGACCTCGAACGAGCTTTTATGCGACTCTGCATACAGTTAACGCTCGTATGAAGCTTCTATTTAAGAAATTGACTTGAATTTTTTATACCAAATAGAGATTTCAACTATACTTACGATACTGTACAAAAAAATTAAAAATTAAAAAATAAAAGTATTTTTTTTTCAAAACACGTTTAGTGTGATGAGTCGATCGACCCACCATACATACGCTCATAAGATTTTCAATATAGTTAAGGTCAGTGTGAGCTTATTTATACATATTTGAATTTCAAAATTTTGTGACAGTATAGAATTCTTAAGCATCCTGTGTATGTTTGTTAGCAAAATCCATTTTGTCAATTTTTTGCAAAATGGCGACAAGTATTAAAATTCAATCACTTATTACTCAGTAGTGTTCAATTTTGTCAAAAAGGTCTCTATACATGAAATGTTGAGAAGCCTAAAGCTCATCTAAGTAAAATATAAAAAATATATATTTTTGCTTGAAAACAAGCGATGTATCAGTTCGATCGTACCCCCATACTAGCCATTTTGAGACTTTCGGAAGAGTTAACGCTCTTAACTGCTTGGTTTCGAAGATTAAAATTTTAATTTTTAATATCGCATAGAACTAACGTGCAGCCCCTATACGTTATGTTTAAAAAAAATATATAAAATTTTTTTTCAAAATGGCGGCTATCGTAAAAATTCAAAGTGTCATAACTTTGCTAAATCAAATCCTACTGAAAAATGTCGTATGCAAAAAGTGTTTGGAATTTTATTTTGCATATAAAAGCAATTTTTAATTATTTTTTTTTTAATAAAAACCGAGTCTTACCATATATTGACCGAGACCTCGAACGAGCTTTTATGCGACTCTGCATACAGTTAACGCTCGTATGAAGCTTCTATTTAAGAAATTGACTTGAATTTTTTATACCAAATAGAGCTTTCAACTATACTTACGATACTATACAAAAAAATTAAAAATTAAAAAATAAAAGTATTTTTTTTTCAAAACACGTTTAGTGTGATGAGTCGATCGACCCACCATACATACGCTCATAAGATTTTCAATATAGTTAAGGTCAGTGTGAGCTTATTTATACATATTTGAATTTCAAAATTTTGTGACAGTATAGAATTCTTAAGCATCCTGTGTATGTTTGTTAGCAAAATCCATTTTGTCAATTTTTTGCAAAATGGCGACAAGTATTAAAATTCAATCACTTATTACTCAGTAGTGTTCAATTTTGTCAAAAAGGTCTCTATACATGAAATGTTGAGAAGCCTAAAGCTCATCTAAGTAAAATATAAAAAATATATATTTTTGCTTGAAAACAAGCGATGTATCAGTTCGATCGTACCCCCATACTAGCCATTTTGAGACTTTCGGAAGAGTTAACGCTCTTAACTGCTTGGTTTCGAAGATTAAAATTTTAATTTTTAATATCGCATAGAACTAACGTGCAGCCCCTATACGTTATGTTTAAAAAAAATATATAAAATTTTTTTTCAAAATGGCGGCTATCGTAAAAATTCAAAGTGTCATAACTTTGCTAAATCAAATCCTACTGAAAAATGTCGTATGCAAAAAGTGTTTGGAATTTTATTTTGCATATAAAAGCAATTTTTAACTATTTTTTTTTTAATAAAAACCGAGTCTTACCATATATTGACCGAGACCTCGAACGAGCTTTTATGCGACTCTGCATACAGTTAACGCTCGTATGAAGCTTCTATTTAAGAAATTGACTTGAATTTTTTATACCAAATAGAGCTTTCAACTATACTTACGATACTATACAAAAAAATTAAAAATTAAAAAATAAAAGTATTTTTTTTTCAAAACACGTTTAGTGTGATGAGTCGATCGACCCACCATACATACGCTCATAAGATTTTCAATATAGTTAAGGTCAGTGTGAGCTTATTTATACATATTTGAATTTCAAAATTTTGTGACAGTATAGAATTCTTAAGCATCCTGTGTATGTTTGTTAGCAAAATCCATTTTGTCAATTTTTTGCAAAATGGCGACAAGTATTAAAATTCAATCACTTATTACTCAGTAGTGTTCAATTTTGTCAAAAAGGTCTCTATACATGAAATGTTGAGAAGCCTAAAGCTCATCTAAGTAAAATATAAAAAATATATATTTTTGCTTGAAAACAAGCGATGTATCAGTTCGATCGTACCCCCATACTAGCCATTTTGAGACTTTCGGAAGAGTTAACGCTCTTAACTGCTTGGTTTCGAAGATTAAAATTTTAATTTTTAATATCGCATAGAACTAACGTGCAGCCCCTATACGTTATGTTTAAAAAAAATATATAAATTTTTTTTTCAAAATGGCGGCTATCGTAAAAATTGAAAGTGTCATAACTTTGCTAAATCAAATCCTACTGAAAAATGTTGTATGAAAAAAGTGTTTGGAATTTTATTTTGCATATAAAAGCAATTTTTAATTATTTTTTTTTTAATAAAAACCGAGTCTTACCATATATTGACCGAGACCTCGAACGAGCTTTTATGCGACTCTGCATACAGTTAACGCTCGTATGAAACTTCTATTTAAGAAATTGACTTGAATTTTTTATACCAAATAGAGCTTTCAACTATACTTACGATACTATACAAAAAAATTAAAAATTAAAAAATAAAAGTATTTTTTTTTCAAAACACGTTTAGTGTGATGAGTCGATCGACCCACCATACATACGCTCATAAGATTTTCAATATAGTTAAGGTCAGTGTGAGCTTATTTATACATATTTGAATTTCAAAATTTTGTGACAGTATAGAATTCTTAAGCATCCTGTGTATGTTTGTTAGCAAAATCCATTTTGTCAATTTTTTGCAAAATGGCGACAAGTATTAAAATTCAATCACTTATTACTCAGTAGTGTTCAATTTTGTCAAAAAGGTCTCTATACATGAAATGTTGAGAAGCCTAAAGCTCATCTAAGTAAAATATAAAAAATATATATTTTTGCTTGAAAACAAGCGATGTATCAGTTCGATCGTACCCCCATACTAGCCATTTTGAGACTTTCGGAAGAGTTAACGCTCTTAACTGCTTGGTTTCGAAGATTAAAATTTTAATTTTTAATATCGCATAGAACTAACGTGCAGCCCCTATACGTTATGTTTAAAAAAAATATATAAATTTTTTTTTCAAAATGGCGGCTATCGTAAAAATTCAAAGTGTCATTACTTTGCTAAATCAAATCCTACTGAAAAATGTCGTATGCAAAAAGTGTTTGGAATTTTATTTTGCATATAAAAGAAATTTTTAATTATTTTTTTTTTAATAAAAACCGAGTCTTACCATATATTGACCGAGACCTCGAACGAGCTTTTATGCGACTCTGCATACAGTTAACGCTCGTATGAAGCTTCTATTTAAGAAATTGACTTGAATTTTTTATACCAAATAGAGATTTCAACTATACTTACGATACTGTACAAAAAAATTAAAAATTAAAAAATAAAAGTATTTTTTTTTCAAAACACGTTTAGTGTGATGAGTCGATCGACCCACCATACATACGCTCATAAGATTTTCAATATAGTTAAGGTCAGTGTGAGCTTATTTATACATATTTGAATTTCAAAATTTTGTGACAGTATAGAATTCTTAAGCATCCTGTGTATGTTTGTTAGCAAAATCCATTTTGTCAATTTTTTGCAAAATGGCGACAAGTATTAAAATTCAATCACTTATTACTCAGTAGTGTTCAATTTTGTCAAAAAGGTCTCTATACATGAAATGTTGAGAAGCCTAAAGCTCATCTAAGTAAAATATAAAAAATATATATTTTTGCTTGAAAACAAGCGATGTATCAGTTCGATCGTACCCCCATACTAGCCATTTTGAGACTTTCGGAAGAGTTAACGCTCTTAACTGCTTGGTTTCGAAGATTAAAATTTTAATTTTTAATATCGCATAGAACTAACGTGCAGCCCCTATACGTTATGTTTAAAAAAAATATATAAAATTTTTTTTCAAAATGGCGGCTATCGTAAAAATTCAAAGTGTCATAACTTTGCTAAATCAAATCCTACTGAAAAATGTCGTATGCAAAAAGTGTTTGGAATTTTATTTTGCATATAAAAGCAATTTTTAATTATTTTTTTTTTAATAAAAACCGAGTCTTACCATATATTGACCGAGACCTCGAACGAGCTTTTATGCGACTCTGCATACAGTTAACGCTCGTATGAAGCTTCTATTTAAGAAATTGACTTGAATTTTTTATACCAAATAGAGCTTTCAACTATACTTACGATACTATACAAAAAAATTAAAAATTAAAAAATAAAAGTATTTTTTTTTCAAAACACGTTTAGTGTGATGAGTCGATCGACCCACCATACATACGCTCATAAGATTTTCAATATAGTTAAGGTCAGTGTGAGCTTATTTATACATATTTGAATTTCAAAATTTTGTGACAGTATAGAATTCTTAAGCATCCTGTGTATGTTTGTTAGCAAAATCCATTTTGTCAATTTTTTGCAAAATGGCGACAAGTATTAAAATTCAATCACTTATTACTCAGTAGTGTTCAATTTTGTCAAAAAGGTCTCTATACATGAAATGTTGAGAAGCCTAAAGCTCATCTAAGTAAAATATAAAAAATATATATTTTTGCTTGAAAACAAGCGATGTATCAGTTCGATCGTACCCCCATACTAGCCATTTTGAGACTTTCGGAAGAGTTAACGCTCTTAACTGCTTGGTTTCGAAGATTAAAATTTTAATTTTTAATATCGCATAGAACTAACGTGCAGCCCCTATACGTTATGTTTAAAAAAAATATATAAAATTTTTTTTCAAAATGGCGGCTATCGTAAAAATTCAAAGTGTCATAACTTTGCTAAATCAAATCCTACTGAAAAATGTCGTATGCAAAAAGTGTTTGGAATTTTATTTTGCATATAAAAGCAATTTTTAATTATTTTTTTTTTAATAAAAACTGAGTCTTACCATATATTGACCGAGACCTCGAACGAGCTTTTATGCGACTCTGCATACAGTTAACGCTCGTATGAAACTTCTATTTAAGAAATTGACTTGAATTTTTTATACCAAATAGAGCTTTCAACTATACTTACGATACTATACAAAAAAATTAAAAATTAAAAAATAAAAGTATTTTTTTTTCAAAACACGTTTAGTGTGATGAGTCGATCGACCCACCATACATACGCTCATAAGATTTTCAATATAGTTAAGGTCAGTGTGAGCTTATTTATACATATTTGAATTTCAAAATTTTGTGACAGTATAGAATTCTTAAGCATCCTGTGTATGTTTGTTAGCAAAATCCATTTTGTCAATTTTTTGCAAAATGGCGACAAGTATTAAAATTCAATCACTTATTACTCAGTAGTGTTCAATTTTGTCAAAAAGGTCTCTATACATGAAATGTTGAGAAGCCTAAAGCTCATCTAAGTAAAATATAAAAAATATATATTTTTGCTTGAAAACAAGCGATGTATCAGTTCGATCGTACCCCCATACTAGCCATTTTGAGACTTTCGGAAGAGTTAACGCTCTTAGCTGCTTGGTTTCGAAGATTAAAATTTTAATTTTTATTATCGCATAGAACTAACGTGCAGCCCCTATACGTTATGTTTAAAAAAAATATATAATTTTTTTTTTCAAAATGGCGGCTATCGTAAAAATTCAAAGTGTCATAACTTTGCTAAATCAAATCCTACTGAAAAATGTCGTATGCAAAAAGTGTTTGGAATTTTATTTTGCATATAAAAGCAATTTTTAATTATTTTTTTTTTAATAAAAACCGAGTCTTACCATATATTGACCGAGACCTCGAACGAGCTTTTATGCGACTCTGCATACAGTTAACGCTCGTATGAAGCTTCTATTTAAGAAATTGACTTGAATTTTTTATACCAAATAGAGCTTTCAACTATACTTACGATACTATACAAAAAAATTAATTTACCAATTTTTTATACCAAATAGAGCTTTCAACTATACTTACGATACTATACAAAAAAATTAAAAATTAAAAAATAAAAGTATTTTTTTTTCAAAACACGTTTAGTGTGATGAGTCGATCGACCCACCATACATACGCTCATAAGATTTTCAATATAGTTAAGGTCAGTGTGAGCTTATTTATACATATTTGAATTTCAAAATTTTGTGACAGTATAGAATTCTTAAGCATCCTGTGTATGTTTGTTAGCAAAATCCATTTTGTCAATTTTTTGCAAAATGGCGACAAGTATTAAAATTCAATCACTTATTACTCAGTAGTGTTCAATTTTGTCAAAAAGGTCTCTATACATGAAATGTTGAGAAGCCTAAAGATCATCTAAGTAAAATATAAAAAATATATATTTTTGCTTGAAAACAAGCGATGTATCAGTTCGATCGTACCCCCATACTAGCCATTTTGAGACTTTCGGAAGAGTTAACGCTCTTAACTGCTTGGTTTCGAAGATTAAAATTTTAATTTTTAATATCGCATAGAACTAACGTGCAGCCCCTATACGTTATGTTTAAAAAAAATATATAAATTTTTTTTTAAAAATGGCGGCTATCGTAAAAATTCAAAGTGTCATAACTTTGCTAAATCAAATCCTACTGAAAAATGTCGTATGCAAAAAGTGTTTGGAATTTTATTTTGCATATAAAAGCAATTTTTAATTATTTTTTTTTTAATAAAAACCGAGTCTTACCATATATTGACCGAGACCTCGAACGAGCTTTTATGCGACTCTGCATACAGTTAACGCTCGTATGAAGCTTCTATTTAAGAAATTGACTTGAATTTTTTATACCAAATAGAGCTTTCAACTATACTTACGATACTATACAAAAAAATTAAAAATTAAAAAATAAAAGTATTTTTTTTTCAAAACACGTTTAGTGTGATGAGTCGATCGACCCACCATACATACGCTCATAAGATTTTCAATATAGTTAAGGTCAGTGTGAGCTTATTTATACATATTTGAATTTCAAAATTTTGTGACAGTATAGAATTCTTAAGCATCCTGTGTATGTTTGTTAGCAAAATCCATTTTGTCAATTTTTTGCAAAATGGCGACAAGTATTAAAATTCAATCACTTATTACTCAGTAGTGTTCAATTTTGTCAAAAAGGTCTCTATACATGAAATGTTGAGAAGCCTAAAGCTCATCTAAGTAAAATATAAAAAATATATATTTTTGCTTGAAAACAAGCGATGTATCAGTTCGATCGTACCCCCATACTAGCCATTTTGAGACTTTCGGAAGAGTTAACGCTCTTAACTGCTTGGTTTCGAAGATTAAAATTTTAATTTTTAATATCGCATAGAACTAACGTGCAGCCCCTATACGTTATGTTTAAAAAAAATATATAAAATTTTTTTTCAAAATGGCGGCTATCGTAAAAATTCAAAGTGTCATAACTTTGCTAAATCAAATCCTACTGAAAAATGTCGTATGCAAAAAGTGTTTGGAATTTTATTTTGCATATAAAAGCAATTTTTAATTATTTTTTTTTTAATAAAAACCGAGTCTTACCATATATTGACCGAGACCTCGAACGAGCTTTTATGCGACTCTGCATACAGTTAACGCTCGTATGAAGCTTCTATTTAAGAAATTGACTTGAATTTTTTATACCAAATAGAGCTTTCAACTATACTTACGATACTATACAAAAAAATTAAAAATTAAAAAATAAAAGTATTTTTTTTTCAAAACACGTTTAGTGTGATGAGTCGATCGACCCACCATACATACGCTCATAAGATTTTCAATATAGTTAAGGTCAGTGTGAGCTTATTTATACATATTTGAATTTCAAAATTTTGTGACAGTATAGAATTCTTAAGCATCCTGTGTATGTTTGTTAGCAAAATCCATTTTGTCAATTTTTTGCAAAATGGCGACAAGTATTAAAATTCAATCACTTATTACTCAGTAGTGTTCAATTTTGTCAAAAAGGTCTCTATACATGAAATGTTGAGAAGCCTAAAGCTCATCTAAGTAAAATATAAAAAATATATATTTTTGCTTGAAAACAAGCGATGTATCAGTTCGATCGTACCCCCATACTAGCCATTTTGAGACTTTCGGAAGAGTTAACGCTCTTAACTGCTTGGTTTCGAAGATTAAAATTTTAATTTTTAATATCGCATAGAACTAACGTGCAGCCCCTATACGTTATGTTTAAAAAAAATATATAAAATTTTTTTTCAAAATGGCGGCTATCGTAAAAATTCAAAGTGTCATAACTTTGCTAAATCAAATCCTACTGAAAAATGTCGTATGCAAAAAGTGTTTGGAATTTTATTTTGCATATAAAAGCAATTTTTAATTATTTTTTTTTTAATAAAAACCGAGTCTTACCATATATTGACCGAGACCTCGAACGAGCTTTTATGCGACTCTGCATACAGTTAACGCTCGTATAAAACTTCTATTTAAGAAATTGACTTGAATTTTTTATACCAAATAGAGCTTTCAACTATACTTACGATACTATACAAAAAAATTAAAAATTAAAAAATAAAAGTATTTTTTTTTCAAAACACGTTTAGTGTGATGAGTCGATCGACCCACCATACATACGCTCATAAGATTTTCAATATAGTTAAGGTCAGTGTGAGCTTATTTATACATATTTGAATTTCAAAATTTTGTGACAGTATAGAATTCTTAAGCATCCTGTGTATGTTTGTTAGCAAAATCCATTTTGTCAATTTTTTGCAAAATGGCGACAAGTATTAAAATTCAATCACTTATTACTCAGTAGTGTTCAATTTTGTCAAAAAGGTCTCTATACATGAAATGTTGAGAAGCCTAAAGCTCATCTAAGTAAAATATAAAAAATATATATTTTTGCTTGAAAACAAGCGATGTATCAGTTCGATCGTACCCCCATACTAGCCATTTTGAGACTTTCGGAAGAGTTAACGCTCTTAACTGCTTGGTTTCGAAGATTAAAATTTTAATTTTTAATATCGCATAGAACTAACGTGCAGCCCCTATACGTTATGTTTAAAAAAAATATATAAATTTTTTTTTCAAAATGGCGGCTATCGTAAAAATTCAAAGTGTCATAACTTTGCTAAATCAAATCCTACTGAAAAATGTCGTATGCAAAAAGTGTTTGGAATTTTATTTTGCATATAAAAGCAATTTTTAATTATTTTTTTTTTAATAAAAACCGAGTCTTACCATATATTGACCGAGACCTCGAACGAGCTTTTATGCGACTCTGCATACAGTTAACGCTCGTATGAAGCTTCTATTTAAGAAATTGACTTGAATTTTTTATACCAAATAGAGCTTTCAACTATACTTACGATACTATACAAAAAAATTAAAAATTAAAAAATAAAAGTATTTTTTTTTCAAAACACGTTTAGTGTGATGAGTCGATCGACCCACCATACATACGCTCATAAGATTTTCAATATAGTTAAGGTCAGTGTGAGCTTATTTATACATATTTGAATTTCAAAATTTTGTGACAGTATAGAATTCTTAAGCATCCTGTGTATGTTTGTTAGCAAAATCCATTTTGTCAATTTTTTGCAAAATGGCGACAAGTATTAAAATTCAATCACTTATTACTCAGTAGTGTTCAATTTTGTCAAAAAGGTCTCTATACATGAAATGTTGAGAAGCCTAAAGCTCATCTAAGTAAAATATAAAAAATATATATTTTTGCTTGAAAACAAGCGATGTATCAGTTCGATCGTACCCCCATACTAGCCATTTTGAGACTTTCGGAAGAGTTAACGCTCTTAACTGCTTGGTTTCGAAGATTAAAATTTTAATTTTTAATATCGCATAGAACTAACGTGCAGCCCCTATACGTTATGTTTAAAAAAAATATATAAATTTTTTTTTTAAAATGGCGGCTATCGTAAAAATTCAAAGTGTCATAACTTTGCTAAATCAAATCCTACTGAAAAATGTCGTATGCAAAAAGTGTTTGGAATTTTATTTTGCATATAAAAGCAATTTTTAATTATTTTTTTTTTAATAAAAACCGAGTCTTACCATATATTGACCGAGACCTCGAACGAGCTTTTATGCGACTCTGCATACAGTTAACGCTCGTATGAAACTTCTATTTAAGAAATTGACTTGAATTTTTTATACCAAATAGAGCTTTCAACTATACTTACGATACTATACAAAAAAATTAAAAATTAAAAAATAAAAGTATTTTTTTTTCAAAACACGTTTAGTGTGATGAGTCGATCGACCCACCATACATACGCTCATAAGATTTTCAATATAGTTAAGGTCAGTGTGAGCTTATTTATACATATTTGAATTTCAAAATTTTGTGACAGTATAGAATTCTTAAGCATCCTGTGTATGTTTGTTAGCAAAATCCATTTTGTCAATTTTTTGCAAAATGGCGACAAGTATTAAAATTCAATCACTTATTACTCAGTAGTGTTCAATTTTGTCAAAAAGGTCTCTATACATGAAATGTTGAGAAGCCTAAAGCTCATCTAAGTAAAATATAAAAAATATATATTTTTGCTTGAAAACAAGCGATGTATCAGTTCGATCGTACCCCCATACTAGCCATTTTGAGACTTTCGGAAGAGTTAACGCTCTTAACTGCTTGGTTTCGAAGATTAAAATTTTAATTTTTATTATCGCATAGAACTAACGTGCAGCCCCTATACGTTATGTTTAAAAAAAATATATAAATTTTTTTTTCAAAATGGCGGCTATCGTAAAAATTCAAAGTGTCATAACTTTGCTAAATCAAATCCTACTGAAAAATGTCGTATGCAAAAAGTGTTTGGAATTTTATTTTGCATATAAAAGCAATTTTTAATTATTTTTTTTTTAATAAAAACCGAGTCTTACCATATATTGACCGAGACCTCGAACGAGCTTTTATGCGACTCTGCATACAGTTAACGCTCGTATGAAGCTTCTATTTAAGAAATTGACTTGAATTTTTTATACCAAATAGAGCTTTCAACTATACTTACGATACTATACAAAAAAATTAAAAATTAAAAAATAAAAGTATTTTTTTTTCAAAACACGTTTAGTGTGATGAGTCGATCGACCCACCATACATACGCTCATAAGATTTTCAATATAGTTAAGGTCAGTGTGAGCTTATTTATACATATTTGAATTTCAAAATTTTGTGACAGTATAGAATTCTTAAGCATCCTGTGTATGTTTGTTAGCAAAATCCATTTTGTCAATTTTTTGCAAAATGGCGACAAGTATTAAAATTCAATCACTTATTACTCAGTAGTGTTCAATTTTGTCAAAAAGGTCTCTATACATGAAATGTTGAGAAGCCTAAAGCTCATCTAAGTAAAATATAAAAAATATATATTTTTGCTTGAAAACAAGCGATGTATCAGTTCGATCGTACCCCCATACTAGCCATTTTGAGACTTTCGGAAGAGTTAACGCTCTTAACTGCTTGGTTTCGAAGATTAAAATTTTAATTTTTAATATCGCATAGAACTAACGTGCAGCCCCTATACGTTATGTTTAAAAAAAATATATAAAATTTTTTTTCAAAATGGCGGCTATCGTAAAAATTCAAAGTGTCATAACTTTGCTAAATCAAATCCTACTGAAAAATGTCGTATGCAAAAAGTGTTTGGAATTTTATTTTGCATATAAAAGCAATTTTTAATTATTTTTTTTTTAATAAAAACTGAGTCTTACCATATATTGACCGAGACCTCGAACGAGCTTTTATGCGACTCTGCATACAGTTAACGCTCGTATGAAGCTTCTATTTAAGAAATTGACTTGAATTTTTTATACCAAATAGAGCTTTCAACTATACTTACGATACTATACAAAAAAATTAAAAATTAAAAAATAAAAGTATTTTTTTTTCAAAACACGTTTAGTGTGATGAGTCGATCGACCCACCATACATACGCTCATAAGATTTTCAATATAGTTAAGGTCAGTGTGAGCTTATTTATACATATTTGAATTTCAAAATTTTGTGACAGTATAGAATTCTTAAGCATCCTGTGTATGTTTGTTAGCAAAATCCATTTTGTCAATTTTTTGCAAAATGGCGACAAGTATTAAAATTCAATCACTTATTACTCAGTAGTGTTCAATTTTGTCAAAAAGGTCTCTATACATGAAATGTTGAGAAGCCTAAAGCTCATCTAAGTAAAATATAAAAAATATATATTTTTGCTTGAAAACAAGCGATGTATCAGTTCGATCGTACCCCCATACTAGCCATTTTGAGACTTTCGGAAGAGTTAACGCTCTTAACTGCTTGGTTTCGAAGATTAAAATTTTAATTTTTAATATCGCATAGAACTAACGTGCAGCCCCTATACGTTATGTTTAAAAAAAATATATAAAATTTTTTTTCAAAATGGCGGCTATCGTAAAAATTCAAAGTGTCATAACTTTGCTAAATCAAATCCTACTGAAAAATGTCGTATGCAAAAAGTGTTTGGAATTTTATTTTGCATATAAAAGCAATTTTTAATTATTTTTTTTTTAATAAAAACCGAGTCTTACCATATATTGACCGAGACCTCGAACGAGCTTTTATGCGACTCTGCATACAGTTAACGCTCGTATGAAGCTTCTATTTAAGAAATTGACTTGAATTTTTTATACCAAATAGAGCTTTCAACTATACTTACGATACTATACAAAAAAATTAAAAATTAAAAAATAAAAGTATTTTTTTTTCAAAACACGTTTAGTGTGATGAGTCGATCGACCCACCATACATACGCTCATAAGATTTTCAATATAGTTAAGGTCAGTGTGAGCTTATTTATACATATTTGAATTTAAAAATTTTGTGACAGTATAGAATTCTTAAGCATCCTGTGTATGTTTGTTAGCAAAATCCATTTTGTCAATTTTTTGCAAAATGGCGACAAGTATTAAAATTCAATCACTTATTACTCAGTAGTGTTCAATTTTGTCAAAAAGGTCTCTAGACATGAAATGTTGAGAAGCCTAAAGCTCATCTAAGTAAAATATAAAAAATATATATTTTTGCTTGAAAACAAGCGATGTATCAGTTCGATCGTACCCCCATACTAGCCATTTTGAGACTTTCGGAAGAGTTAACGCTCTTAACTGCTTGGTTTCGAAGATTAAAATTTTAATTTTTAATATCGCATAGAACTAACGTGCAGCCCCTATACGTTATGTTTAAAAAAAATATATAAAATTTTTTTTCAAAATGGCGGCTATCGTAAAAATTCAAAGTGTCATAACTTTGCTAAATCAAATCCTACTGAAAAATGTCGTATGCAAAAAGTGTTTGGAATTTTATTTTGCATATAAAAGCAATTTTTAATTATTTTTTTTTTAATAAAAACCGAGTCTTACCATATATTGACCGAGACCTCGAACGAGCTTTTATGCGACTCTGCATACAGTTAACGCTCGTATGAAGCTTCTATTTAAGAAATTGACTTGAATTTTTTATACCAAATAGAGCTTTCAACTATACTTACGATACTATACAAAAAAATTAAATATTAAAAATCAAAAGTATTTTTTTTTCAAAACACGTTTAGTGTGATGAGTCGATCGACCCACCATACATACGCTCATAAGATTTTCAATATAGTTAAGGTCAGTGTGAGCTTATTTATACATATTTGAATTTCAAAATTTTGTGACAGTATAGAATTCTTAAGCATCCTGTGTATGTTTGTTAGCAAAATCCATTTTGTCAATTTTTTGCAAAATGGCGACAAGTATTAAAATTCAATCACTTATTACTCAGTAGTGTTCAATTTTGTCAAAAAGGTCTCTATACATGAAATGTTGAGAAGCCTAAAGCTCATCTAAGTAAAATATAAAAAATATATATTTTTGCTTGAAAACAAGCGATGTATCAGTTCGATCGTACCCCCATACTAGCCATTTTGAGACTTTCGGAAGAGTTAACGCTCTTAACTGCTTGGTTTCGAAGATTAAAATTTTAATTTTTAATATCGCATAGAACTAACGTGCAGCCCCTATACGTTATGTTTAAAAAAAATATATAAATTTTTTTTTCAAAATGGCGGCTATCGTAAAAATTCAAAGTGTCATAACTTTGCTAAATCAAATCCTACTGAAAAATGTCGTATGCAAAAAGTGTTTGGAATTTTATTTTGCATATAAAAGCAATTTTTAATTATTTTTTTTTTAATAAAAACCGAGTCTTACCATATATTGACCGAGACCTCGAACGAGCTTTTATGCGACTCTGCATACAGTTAACGCTCGTATGAAGCTTCTATTTAAGAAATTGACTTGAATTTTTTATACCAAATAGAGCTTTCAACTATACTTACGATACTATACAAAAAAATAAAAAATTAAAAAATAAAAGTATTTTTTTTTCAAAACACGTTTAGTGTGATGAGTCGATCGACCCACCATACATACGCTCATAAGATTTTCAATATAGTTAAGGTCAGTGTGAGCTTATTTATACATATTTGAATTTAAAAATTTTGTGACAGTATAGAATTCTTAAGCATCCTGTGTATGTTTGTTAGCAAAATCCATTTTGTCAATTTTTTGCAAAATGGCGACAAGTATTAAAATTCAATCACTTATTACTCAGTAGTGTTCAATTTTGTCAAAAAGGTCTCTATACATGAAATGTTGAGAAGCCTAAAGCTCATCTAAGTAAAATATAAAAAATATATATTTTTGCTTGAAAACAAGCGATGTATCAGTTCGATCGTACCCCCATACTAGCCATTTTGAGACTTTCGGAAGAGTTAACGCTCTTAACTGCTTGGTTTCGAAGATTAAAATTTTAATTTTTAATATCGCATAGAACTAACGTGCAGCCCCTATACGTTATGTTTAAAAAAAATATATAAAATTTTTTTTCAAAATGGCGGCTATCGTAAAAATTCAAAGTGTCATAACTTTGCTAAATCAAATCCTACTGAAAAATGTCGTATGCAAAAAGTGTTTGGAATTTTATTTTGCATATAAAAGCAATTTTTAATTATTTTTTTTTTAATAAAAACCGAGTCTTACCATATATTGACCGAGACCTCGAACGAGCTTTTATGCGACTCTGCATACAGTTAACGCTCGTATGAAACTTCTATTTAAGAAATTGACTTGAATTTTTTATACCAAATAGAGCTTTCAACTATACTTACGATACTATACAAAAAAATTAAAAATTAAAAAATAAAAGTATTTTTTTTTCAAAACACGTTTAGTGTGATGAGTCGATCGACCCACCATACATACGCTCATAAGATTTTCAATATAGTTAAGGTCAGTGTGAGCTTATTTATACATATTTGAATTTCAAAATTTTGTGACAGTATAGAATTCTTAAGCATCCTGTGTATGTTTGTTAGCAAAATCCATTTTGTCAATTTTTTGCAAAATGGCGACAAGTATTAAAATTCAATCACTTATTACTCAGTAGTGTTCAATTTTGTCAAAAAGGTCTCTATACATGAAATGTTGAGAAGCCTAAAGCTCATCTAAGTAAAATATAAAAAATATATATTTTTGCTTGAAAACAAGCGATGTATCAGTTCGATCGTACCCCCATACTAGCCATTTTGAGACTTTCGGAAGAGTTAACGCTCTTAACTGCTTGGTTTCGAAGATTAAAATTTTAATTTTTAATATCGCATAGAACTAACGTGCAGCCCCTATACGTTATGTTTAAAAAAAATATATAAAATTTTTTTTCAAAATGGCGGCTATCGTAAAAATTCAAAGTGTCATAACTTTGCTAAATCAAATCCTACTGAAAAATGTCGTATGCAAAAAGTGTTTGGAATTTTATTTTGCATATAAAAGCAATTTTTAATTATTTTTTTTTTAATAAAAACCGAGTCTTACCATATATTGACCGAGACCTCGAACGAGCTTTTATGCGACTCTGCATACAGTTAACGCTCGTATGAAACTTCTATTTAATAAATTGACTTGAATTTTTTATACCAAATAGAGCTTTCAACTATACTTACGATACTATACAAAAAAATTAAAAATTAAAAAATAAAAGTATTTTTTTTTCAAAACACGTTTAGTGTGATGAGTCGATCGACCCACCATACATACGCTCATAAGATTTTCAATATAGTTAAGGTCAGTGTGAGCTTATTTATACATATTTGAATTTCAAAATTTTGTGACAGTATAGAATTCTTAAGCATCCTGTGTATGTTTGTTAGCAAAATCCATTTTGTCAATTTTTTGCAAAATGGCGACAAGTATTAAAATTCAATCACTTATTACTCAGTAGTGTTCAATTTTGTCAAAAAGGTCTCTATACATGAAATGTTGAGAAGCCTAAAGCTCATCTAAGTAAAATATAAAAAATATATATTTTTGCTTGAAAACAAGCGATGTATCAGTTCGATCGTACCCCCATACTAGCCATTTTGAGACTTTCGGAAGAGTTAACGCTCTTAACTGCTTGGTTTCGAAGATTAAAATTTTAATTTTTAATATCGCATAGAACTAACGTGCAGCCCCTATACGTTATGTTTAAAAAAAATATATAAATTTTTTTTTCAAAATGGCGGCTATCGTAAAAATTCAAAGTGTCATAACTTTGCTAAATCAAATCCTACTGAAAAATGTCGTATGCAAAAAGTGTTTGGAATTTTATTTTGCATATAAAAGCAATTTTTAATTATTTTTTTTTTAATAAAAACCGAGTCTTACCATATATTGACCGAGACCTCGAACGAGCTTTTATGCGACTCTGCATACAGTTAACGCTCGTATGAAGCTTCTATTTAAGAAATTGACTTGAATTTTTTATACCAAATAGAGCTTTCAACTATACTTACGATACTATACAAAAAAATTAAAAATTAAAAAATAAAAGTATTTTTTTTTCAAAACACGTTTAGTGTGATGAGTCGATCGACCCACCATACATACGCTCATAAGATTTTCAATATAGTTAAGGTCAGTGTGAGCTTATTTATACATATTTGAATTTCAAAATTTTGTGACAGTATAGAATTCTTAAGCATCCTGTGTATGTTTGTTAGCAAAATCCATTTTGTCAATTTTTTGCAAAATGGCGACAAGTATTAAAATTCAATCACTTATTACTCAGTAGTGTTCAATTTTGTCAAAAAGGTCTCTATACATGAAATGTTGAGAAGCCTAAAGCTCATCTAAGTAAAATATAAAAAATATATATTTTTGCTTGAAAACAAGCGATGTATCAGTTCGATCGTACCCCCATACTAGCCATTTTGAGACTTTCGGAAGAGTTAACGCTCTTAACTGCTTGGTTTCGAAGATTAAAATTTTAATTTTTAATATCGCATAGAACTAACGTGCAGCCCCTATACGTTATGTTTAAAAAAAATATATAAATTTTTTTTTTAAAATGGCGGCTATCGTAAAAATTCAAAGTGTCATAACTTTGCTAAATCAAATTCTACTGAAAAATGTCGTATGCAAAAAGTGTTTGGAATTTTATTTTGCATATAAAAGCAATTTTTAATTATTTTTTTTTTAATAAAAACCGAGTCTTACCATATATTGACCGAGACCTCGAACGAGCTTTTATGCGACTCTGCATACAGTTAACGCTCGTATGAAACTTCTATTTAAGAAATTGACTTGAATTTTTTATACCAAATAGAGCTTTCAACTATACTTACGATACTATACAAAAAAATTAAAAATTAAAAAATAAAAGTATTTTTTTTTCAAAACACGTTTAGTGTGATGAGTCGATCGACCCACCATACATACGCTCATAAGATTTTCAATATAGTTAAGGTCAGTGTGAGCTTATTTATACATATTTGAATTTCAAAATTTTGTGACAGTATAGAATTCTTAAGCATCCTGTGTATGTTTGTTAGCAAAATCCATTTTGTCAATTTTTTGCAAAATGGCGACAAGTATTAAAATTCAATCACTTATTACTCAGTAGTGTTCAATTTTGTCAAAAAGGTCTCTATACATGAAATGTTGAGAAGCCTAAAGCTCATCTAAGTAAAATATAAAAAATATATATTTTTGCTTGAAAACAAGCGATGTATCAGTTCGATCGTACCCCCATACTAGCCATTTTGAGACTTTCGGAAGAGTTAACGCTCTTAACTGCTTGGTTTCGAAGATTAAAATTTTAATTTTTATTATCGCATAGAACTAACGTGCAGCCCCTATACGTTATGTTTAAAAAAAATATATAAATTTTTTTTTCAAAATGGCGGCTATCGTAAAAATTCAAAGTGTCATAACTTTGCTAAATCAAATCCTACTGAAAAATGTCGTATGCAAAAAGTGTTTGGAATTTTATTTTGCATATAAAAGCAATTTTTAATTATTTTTTTTTTAATAAAAACCGAGTCTTACCATATATTGACCGAGACCTCGAACGAGCTTTTATGCGACTCTGCATACAGTTAACGCTCGTATGAAGCTTCTATTTAAGAAATTGACTTGAATTTTTTATACCAAATAGAGCTTTCAACTATACTTACGATACTATACAAAAAAATTAAAAATTAAAAAATAAAAGTATTTTTTTTTCAAAACACGTTTAGTGTGATGAGTCGATCGACCCACCATACATACGCTCATAAGATTTTCAATATAGTTAAGGTCAGTGTGAGCTTATTTATACATATTTGAATTTCAAAATTTTGTGACAGTATAGAATTCTTAAGCATCCTGTGTATGTTTGTTAGCAAAATCCATTTTGTCAATTTTTTGCAAAATGGCGACAAGTATTAAAATTCAATCACTTATTACTCAGTAGTGTTCAATTTTGTCAAAAAGGTCTCTATACATGAAATGTTGAGAAGCCTAAAGCTCATCTAAGTAAAATATAAAAAATATATATTTTTGCTTGAAAACAAGCGATGTATCAGTTCGATCGTACCCCCATACTAGCCATTTTGAGACTTTCGGAAGAGTTAACGCTCTTAACTGCTTGGTTTCGAAGATTAAAATTTTAATTTTTAATATCGCATAGAACTAACGTGCAGCCCCTATACGTTATGTTTAAAAAAAATATATAAAATTTTTTTTCAAAATGGCGGCTATCGTAAAAATTCAAAGTGTCATAACTTTGCTAAATCAAATCCTACTGAAAAATGTCGTATGCAAAAAGTGTTTGGAATTTTATTTTGCATATAAAAGCAATTTTTAATTATTTTTTTTTTAATAAAAACTGAGTCTTACCATATATTGACCGAGACCTCGAACGAGCTTTTATGCGACTCTGCATACAGTTAACGCTCGTATGAAGCTTCTATTTAAGAAATTGACTTGAATTTTTTATACCAAATAGAGCTTTCAACTATACTTACGATACTATACAAAAAAATTAAAAATTAAAAAATAAAAGTATTTTTTTTTCAAAACACGTTTAGTGTGATGAGTCGATCGACCCACCATACATACGCTCATAAGATTTTCAATATAGTTAAGGTCAGTGTGAGCTTATTTATACATATTTGAATTTCAAAATTTTGTGACAGTATAGAATTCTTAAGCATCCTGTGTATGTTTGTTAGCAAAATCCATTTTGTCAATTTTTTGCAAAATGGCGACAAGTATTAAAATTCAATCACTTATTACTCAGTAGTGTTCAATTTTGTCAAAAAGGTCTCTATACATGAAATGTTGAGAAGCCTAAAGCTCATCTAAGTAAAATATAAAAAATATATATTTTTGCTTGAAAACAAGCGATGTATCAGTTCGATCGTACCCCCATACTAGCCATTTTGAGACTTTCGGAAGAGTTAACGCTCTTAACTGCTTGGTTTCGAAGATTAAAATTTTAATTTTTAATATCGCATAGAACTAACGTGCAGCCCCTATACGTTATGTTTAAAAAAAATATATAAAATTTTTTTTCAAAATGGCGGCTATCGTAAAAATTCAAAGTGTCATAACTTTGCTAAATCAAATCCTACTGAAAAATGTCGTATGCAAAAAGTGTTTGGAATTTTATTTTGCATATAAAAGCAATTTTTAATTATTTTTTTTTTAATAAAAACCGAGTCTTACCATATATTGACCGAGACCTCGAACGAGCTTTTATGCGACTCTGCATACAGTTAACGCTCGTATGAAGCTTCTATTTAAGAAATTGACTTGAATTTTTTATACCAAATAGAGCTTTCAACTATACTTACGATACTATACAAAAAAATTAAAAATTAAAAAATAAAAGTATTTTTTTTTCAAAACACGTTTAGTGTGATGAGTCGATCGACCCACCATACATACGCTCATAAGATTTTCAATATAGTTAAGGTCAGTGTGAGCTTATTTATACATATTTGAATTTCAAAATTTTGTGACAGTATAGAATTCTTAAGCATCCTGTGTATGTTTGTTAGCAAAATCCATTTTGTCAATTTTTTGCAAAATGGCGACAAGTATTAAAATTCAATCACTTATTACTCAGTAGTGTTCAATTTTGTCAAAAAGGTCTCTATACATGAAATGTTGAGAAGCCTAAAGCTCATCTAAGTAAAATATAAAAAATATATATTTTTGCTTGAAAACAAGCGATGTATCAGTTCGATCGTACCCCCATACTAGCCATTTTGAGACTTTCGGAAGAGTTAACGCTCTTAACTGCTTGGTTTCGAAGATTAAAATTTTAATTTTTAATATCGCATAGAACTAACGTGCAGCCCCTATACGTTATGTTTAAAAAAAATATATAAAATTTTTTTTCAAAATGGCGGCTATCGTAAAAATTCAAAGTGTCATAACTTTGCTAAATCAAATCCTACTGAAAAATGTCGTATCCAAAAAGTGTTTGGAATTTTATTTTGCATATAAAAGCAATTCTTAATTATTTTTTTTTTAATAAAAACCGAGTCTTACCATATATTGACCGAGACCTCGAACGAGCTTTTATGCGACTCTGCATACAGTTAACGCTCGTATGAAGCTTCTATTTAAGAAATTGACTTGAATTTTTTATACCAAATAGAGCTTTCAACTATACTTACGATACTATACAAAAAAATTAAAAATTAAAAAATAAAAGTATTTTTTTTTCAAAACACGTTTAGTGTGATGAGTCGATCGACCCACCATACATACGCTCATAAGATTTTCAATATAGTTAAGGTCAGTGTGAGCTTATTTATACATATTTGAATTTCAAAATTTTGTGACAGTATAGAATTCTTAAGCATCCTGTGTATGTTTGTTAGCAAAATCCATTTTGTCAATTTTTTGCAAAATGGCGACAAGTATTAAAATTCAATCACTTATTACTCAGTAGTGTTCAATTTTGTCAAAAAGGTCTCTATACATGAAATGTTGAGAAGCCTAAAGCTCATCTAAGTAAAATATAAAAAATATATATTTTTGCTTGAAAACAAGCGATGTATCAGTTCGATCGTACCCCCATACTAGCCATTTTGAGACTTTCGGAAGAGTTAACGCTCTTAACTGCTTGGTTTCGAAGATTAAAATTTTAATTTTTATTATCGCATAGAACTAACGTGCAGCCCCTATACGTTATGTTTAAAAAAAATATATAAATTTTTTTTTCAAAATGGCGGCTATCGTAAAAATTCAAAGTGTCATAACTTTGCTAAATCAAATCCTACTGAAAAATGTCGTATGCAAAAAGTGTTTGGAATTTTATTTTGCATATAAAAGCAATTTTTAATTATTTTTTTTTTAATAAAAACCGAGTCTTACCATATATTGACCGAGACCTCGAACGAGCTTTTATGCGACTCTGCATACAGTTAACGCTCGTATGAAGCTTCTATTTAAGAAATTGACTTGAATTTTTTATACCAAATAGAGCTTTCAACTATACTTACGATACTATACAAAAAAATTAAAAATTAAAAAATAAAAGTATTTTTTTTTCAAAACACGTTTAGTGTGATGAGTCGATCGACCCACCATACATACGCTCATAAGATTTTCAATATAGTTAAGGTCAGTGTGAGCTTATTTATACATATTTGAATTTAAAAATTTTGTGACAGTATAGAATTCTTAAGCATCCTGTGTATGTTTGTTAGCAAAATCCATTTTGTCAATTTTTTGCAAAATGGCGACAAGTATTAAAATTCAATCACTTATTACTCAGTAGTGTTCAATTTTGTCAAAAAGGTCTCTATACATGAAATGTTGAGAAGCCTAAAGCTCATCTAAGTAAAATATAAAAAATATATATTTTTGCTTGAAAACAAGCGATGTATCAGTTCGATCGTACCCCCATACTAGCCATTTTGAGACTTTCGGAAGAGTTAACGCTCTTAACTGCTTGGTTTCGAAGATTAAAATTTTAATTTTTAATATCGCATAGAACTAACGTGCAGCCCCTATACGTTATGTTTAAAAAAAATATATAAAATTTTTTTTCAAAATGGCGGCTATCGTAAAAATTCAAAGTGTCATAACTTTGCTAAATCAAATCCTACTGAAAAATGTCGTATGCAAAAAGTGTTTGGAATTTTATTTTGCATATAAAAGCAATTTTTAATTATTTTTTTTTTAATAAAAACTGAGTCTTACCATATATTGACCGAGACCTCGAACGAGCTTTTATGCGACTCTGCATACAGTTAACGCTCGTATGAAGCTTCTATTTAAGAAATTGACTTGAATTTTTTATACCAAATAGAGCTTTCAACTATACTTACGATACTATACAAAAAAATTAAAAATTAAAAAATAAAAGTATTTTTTTTTCAAAACACGTTTAGTGTGATGAGTCGATCGACCCACCATACATACGCTCATAAGATTTTCAATATAGTTAAGGTCAGTGTGAGCTTATTTATACATATTTGAATTTCAAAATTTTGTGACAGTATAGAATTCTTAAGCATCCTGTGTATGTTTGTTAGCAAAATCCATTTTGTCAATTTTTTGCAAAATGGCGACAAGTATTAAAATTCAATCACTTATTACTCAGTAGTGTTCAATTTTGTCAAAAAGGTCTCTATACATGAAATGTTGAGAAGCCTAAAGCTCATCTAAGTAAAATATAAAAAATATATATTTTTGCTTGAAAACAAGCGATGTATCAGTTCGATCGTACCCCCATACTAGCCATTTTGAGACTTTCGGAAGAGTTAACGCTCTTAACTGCTTGGTTTCGAAGATTAAAATTTTAATTTTTAATATCGCATGGAACTAACGTGCAGCCCCTATACGTTATGTTTAAAAAAAATATATAAAATTTTTTTTCAAAATGGCGGCTATCGTAAAAATTCAAAGTGTCATAACTTTGCTAAATCAAATCCTACTGAAAAATGTCGTATGCAAAAAGTGTTTGGAATTTTATTTTGCATATAAAAGCAATTTTTAATTATTTTTTTTTTAATAAAAACCGAGTCTTACCATATATTGACCGAGACCTCGAACGAGCTTTTATGCGACTCTGCATACAGTTAACGCTCGTATGAAACTTCTATTTAAGAAATTGACTTGAATTTTTTATACCAAATAGAGCTTTCAACTATACTTACGATACTATACAAAAAAATTAAAAATTAAAAAATAAAAGTATTTTTTTTTCAAAACACGTTTAGTGTGATGAGTCGATCGACCCACCATACATACGCTCATAAGATTTTCAATATAGTTAAGGTCAGTGTGAGCTTATTTATACATATTTGAATTTCAAAATTTTGTGACAGTATAGAATTCTTAAGCATCCTGTGTATGTTTGTTAGCAAAATCCATTTTGTCAATTTTTTGCAAAATGGCGACAAGTATTAAAATTCAATCACTTATTACTCAGTAGTGTTCAATTTTGTCAAAAAGGTCTCTATACATGAAATGTTGAGAAGCCTAAAGCTCATCTAAGTAAAATATAAAAAATATATATTTTTGCTTGAAAACAAGCGATGTATCAGTTCGATCGTACCCCCATACTAGCCATTTTGAGACTTTCGGAAGAGTTAACGCTCTTAACTGCTTGGTTTCGAAGATTAAAATTTTAATTTTTAATATCGCATAGAACTAACGTGCAGCCCCTATACGTTATGTTTAAAAAAAATATATAAATTTTTTTTTCAAAATGGCGGCTATCGTAAAAATTCAAAGTGTCATAACTTTGCTAAATCAAATCCTACTGAAAAATGTCGTATGCAAAAAGTGTTTGGAATTTTATTTTGCATATAAAAGCAATTTTTAATTATTTTTTTTTTAATAAAAACCGAGTCTTACCATATATTGACCGAGACCTCGAACGAGCTTTTATGCGACTCTGCATACAGTTAACGCTCGTATGAAGCTTCTATTTAAGAAATTGACTTGAATTTTTTATACCAAATAGAGCTTTCAACTATACTTACGATACTATACAAAAAAATTAAAAATTAAAAAATAAAAGTATTTTTTTTTCAAAACACGTTTAGTGTGATGAGTCGATCGACCCACCATACATACGCTCATAAGATTTTCAATATAGTTAAGGTCAGTGTGAGCTTATTTATACATATTTGAATTTCAAAATTTTGTGACAGTATAGAATTCTTAAGCATCCTGTGTATGTTTGTTAGCAAAATCCATTTTGTCAATTTTTTGCAAAATGGCGACAAGTATTAAAATTCAATCACTTATTACTCAGTAGTGTTCAATTTTGTCAAAAAGGTCTCTATACATGAAATGTTGAGAAGCCTAAAGCTCATCTAAGTAAAATATAAAAAATATATATTTTTGCTTGAAAACAAGCGATGTATCAGTTCGATCGTACCCCCATACTAGCCATTTTGAGACTTTCGGAAGAGTTAACGCTCTTAACTGCTTGGTTTCGAAGATTAAAATTTTAATTTTTATTATCGCATAGAACTAACGTGCAGCCCCTATACGTTATGTTTAAAAAAAATATATAAATTTTTTTTTCAAAATGGCGGCTATCGTAAAAATTCAAAGTGTCATAACTTTGCTAAATCAAATCCTACTGAAAAATGTCGTATGCAAAAAGTGTTTGGAATTTTATTTTGCATATAAAAGCAATTTTTAATTATTTTTTTTTTAATAAAAACCGAGTCTTACCATATATTGACCGAGACCTCGAACGAGCTTTTATGCGACTCTGCATACAGTTAACGCTCGTATGAAGCTTCTATTTAAGAAATTGACTTGAATTTTTTATACCAAATAGAGCTTTCAACTATACTTACGATACTATACAAAAAAATTAAAAATTAAAAAATAAAAGTATTTTTTTTTCAAAACACGTTTAGTGTGATGAGTCGATCGACCCACCATACATACGCTCATAAGATTTTCAATATAGTTAAGGTCAGTGTGAGCTTATTTATACATATTTGAATTTAAAAATTTTGTGACAGTATAGAATTCTTAAGCATCCTGTGTATGTTTGTTAGCAAAATCCATTTTGTCAATTTTTTGCAAAATGGCGACAAGTATTAAAATTCAATCACTTATTACTCAGTAGTGTTCAATTTTGTCAAAAAGGTCTCTATACATGAAATGTTGAGAAGCCTAAAGCTCATCTAAGTAAAATATAAAAAATATATATTTTTGCTTGAAAACAAGCGATGTATCAGTTCGATCGTACCCCCATACTAGCCATTTTGAGACTTTCGGAAGAGTTAACGCTCTTAACTGCTTGGTTTCGAAGATTAAAATTTTAATTTTTAATATCGCATAGAACTAACGTGCAGCCCCTATACGTTATGTTTAAAAAAAATATATAAAATTTTTTTTCAAAATGGCGGCTATCGTAAAAATTGAAAGTGTCATAACTTTGCTAAATCAAATCCTACTGAAAAATGTCGTATGCAAAAAGTGTTTGGAATTTTATTTTGCATATAAAAGCAATTTTTAATTATTTTTTTTTTAATAAAAACCGAGTCTTACCATATATTGACCGAGACCTCGAACGAGCTTTTATGCGACTCTGCATACAGTTAACGCTCGTATGAAACTTCTATTTAAGAAATTGACTTGAATTTTCTATACCAAATAGAGCTTTCAACTATACTTACGATACTATACAAAAAAATTAAAAATTAAAAAATAAAAGTATTTTTTTTTCAAAACACGTTTAGTGTGATGAGTCGATCGACCCACCATACATACGCTCATAAGATTTTCAATATAGTTAAGGTCAGTGTGAGCTTATTTATACATATTTGAATTTCAAAATTTTGTGACAGTATAGAATTCTTAAGCATCCTGTGTATGTTTGTTAGCAAAATCCATTTTGTCAATTTTTTGCAAAATGGCGACAAGTATTAAAATTCAATCACTTATTACTCAGTAGTGTTCAATTTTGTCAAAAAGGTCTCTATACATGAAATGTTGAGAAGCCTAAAGCTCATCTAAGTAAAATATAAAAAATATATATTTTTGCTTGAAAACAAGCGATGTATCAGTTCGATCGTACCCCCATACTAGCCATTTTGAGACTTTCGGAAGAGTTAACGCTCTTAACTGCTTGGTTTCGAAGATTAAAATTTTAATTTTTATTATCGCATAGAACTAACGTGCAGCCCCTATACGTTATGTTTAAAAAAAATATATAAATTTTTTTTTCAAAATGGCGGCTATCGTAAAAATTCAAAGTGTCATAACTTTGCTAAATCAAATCCTACTGAAAAATGTCGTATGCAAAAAGTGTTTGGAATTTTATTTTGCATATAAAAGCAATTTTTAATTATTTTTTTTTTAATAAAAACCGAGTCTTACCATATATTGACCGAGACCTCGAACGAGCTTTTATGCGACTCTGCATACAGTTAACGCTCGTATGAAGCTTCTATTTAAGAAATTGACTTGAATTTTTTATACCAAATAGAGCTTTCAACTATACTTACGATACTATACAAAAAAATTAAAAATTAAAAAATAAAAGTATTTTTTTTTCAAAACACGTTTAGTGTGATGAGTCGATCGACCCACCATACATACGCTCATAAGATTTTCAATATAGTTAAGGTCAGTGTGAGCTTATTTATACATATTTGAATTTCAAAATTTTGTGACAGTATAGAATTCTTAAGCATCCTGTGTATGTTTGTTAGCAAAATCCATTTTGTCAATTTTTTGCAAAATGGCGACAAGTATTAAAATTCAATCACTTATTACTCAGTAGTGTTCAATTTTGTCAAAAAGGTCTCTATACATGAAATGTTGAGAAGCCTAAAGCTCATCTAAGTAAAATATAAAAAATATATATTTTTGCTTGAAAACAAGCGATGTATCAGTTCGATCGTACCCCCATACTAGCCATTTTGAGACTTTCGGAAGAGTTAACGCTCTTAACTGCTTGGTTTCGAAGATTAAAATTTTAATTTTTAATATCGCATAGAACTAACGTGCAGCCCCTATACGTTATGTTTAAAAAAAATATATAAATTTTTTTTTCAAAATGGCGGCTATCGTAAAAATTCAAAGTGTCATAACTTTGCTAAATCAAATTCTACTGAAAAATGTCGTATGCAAAAAGTGTTTGGAATTTTATTTTGCATATAAAAGCAATTTTTAATTATTTTTTTTTTAATAAAAACCGAGTCTTACCATATATTGACCGAGACCTCGAACGAGCTTTTATGCGACTCTGCATACAGTTAACGCTCGTATGAAGCTTCTATTTAAGAAATTGACTTGAATTTTTTATACCAAATAGAGCTTTCAACTATACTTACGATACTGTACAAAAAAATTAAAAATTAAAAAATAAAAGTATTTTTTTTTCAAAACACGTTTAGTGTGATGAGTCGATCGACCCACCATACATACGCTCATAAGATTTTCAATATAGTTAAGGTCAGTGTGAGCTTATTTATACATATTTGAATTTCAAAATTTTGTGACAGTATAGAATTCTTAAGCATCCTGTGTATGTTTGTTAGCAAAATCCATTTTGTCAATTTTTTGCAAAATGGCGACAAGTATTAAAATTCAATCACTTATTACTCAGTAGTGTTCAATTTTGTCAAAAAGGTCTCTATACATGAAATGTTGAGAAGCCTAAAGCTCATCTAAGTAAAATATAAAAAATATATATTTTTGCTTGAAAACAAGCGATGTATCAGTTCGATCGTACCCCCATACTAGCCATTTTGAGACTTTCGGAAGAGTTAACGCTCTTAACTGCTTGGTTTCGAAGATTAAAATTTTAATTTTTAATATCGCATAGAACTAACGTGCAGCCCCTATACGTTATGTTTAAAAAAAATATATAAAATTTTTTTTCAAAATGGCGGCTATCGTAAAAATTGAAAGTGTCATAACTTTGCTAAATCAAATCCTACTGAAAAATGTCGTATGCAAAAAGTGTTTGGAATTTTATTTTGCATATAAAAGCAATTTTTAATTATTTTTTTTTTAATAAAAACCGAGTCTTACCATATATTGACCGAGACCTCGAACGAGCTTTTATGCGACTCTGCATACAGTTAACGCTCGTATGAAACTTCTATTTAAGAAATTGACTTGAATTTTTTATACCAAATAGAGCTTTCAACTATACTTACGATACTATACAAAAAAATTAAAAATTAAAAAATAAAAGTATTTTTTTTTCAAAACACGTTTAGTGTGATGAGTCGATCGACCCACCATACATACGCTCATAAGATTTTCAATATAGTTAAGGTCAGTGTGAGCTTATTTATACATATTTGAATTTCAAAATTTTGTGACAGTATAGAATTCTTAAGCATCCTGTGTATGTTTGTTAGCAAAATCCATTTTGTCAATTTTTTGCAAAATGGCGACAAGTATTAAAATTCAATCACTTATTACTCAGTAGTGTTCAATTTTGTCAAAAAGGTCTCTATACATGAAATGTTGAGAAGCCTAAAGCTCATCTAAGTAAAATATAAAAAATATATATTTTTGCTTGAAAACAAGCGATGTATCAGTTCGATCGTACCCCCATACTAGCCATTTTGAGACTTTCGGAAGAGTTAACGCTCTTAACTGCTTGGTTTCGAAGATTAAAATTTTAATTTTTATTATCGCATAGAACTAACGTGCAGCCCCTATACGTTATGTTTAAAAAAAATATATAAATTTTTTTTTCAAAATGGCGGCTATCGTAAAAATTTAAAGTGTCATAACTTTGCTAAATCAAATCCTACTGAAAAATGTCGTATGCAAAAAGTGTTTGGAATTTTATTTTGCATATAAAAGCAATTTTTAATTATTTTTTTTTTAATAAAAACCGAGTCTTACCATATATTGACCGAGACCTCGAACGAGCTTTTATGCGACTCTGCATACAGTTAACGCTCGTATGAAGCTTCTATTTAAGAAATTGACTTGAATTTTTTATACCAAATAGAGCTTTCAACTATACTTACGATACTATACAAAAAAATTAAAAATTAAAAAATAAAAGTATTTTTTTTTCAAAACACGTTTAGTGTGATGAGTCGATCGACCCACCATACATACGCTCATAAGATTTTCAATATAGTTAAGGTCAGTGTGAGCTTATTTATACATATTTGAATTTCAAAATTTTGTGACAGTATAGAATTCTTAAGCATCCTGTGTATGTTTGTTAGCAAAATCCATTTTGTCAATTTTTTGCAAAATGGCGACAAGTATTAAAATTCAATCACTTATTACTCAGTAGTGTTCAATTTTGTCAAAAAGGTCTCTATACATGAAATGTTGAGAAGCCTAAAGCTCATCTAAGTAAAATATAAAAAATATATATTTTTGCTTGAAAACAAGCGATGTATCAGTTCGATCGTACCCCCATACTAGCCATTTTGAGACTTTCGGAAGAGTTAACGCTCTTAACTGCTTGGTTTCGAAGATTAAAATTTTAATTTTTAATATCGCATAGAACTAACGTGCAGCCCCTATACGTTATGTTTAAAAAAAATATATAAATTTTTTTTTCAAAATGGCGGCTATCGTAAAAATTCAAAGTGTCATAACTTTGCTAAATCAAATTCTACTGAAAAATGTCGTATGCAAAAAGTGTTTGGAATTTTATTTTGCATATAAAAGCAATTTTTAATTATTTTTTTTTTAATAAAAACCGAGTCTTACCATATATTGACCGAGACCTCGAACGAGCTTTTATGCGACTCTGCATACAGTTAACGCTCGTATGAAGCTTCTATTTAAGAAATTGACTTGAATTTTTTATACCAAATAGAGCTTTCAACTATACTTACGATACTATACAAAAAAATTAAAAATTAAAAAATAAAAGTATTTTTTTTTCAAAACACGTTTAGTGTGATGAGTCGATCGACCCACCATACATACGCTCATAAGATTTTCAATATAGTTAAGGTCAGTGTGAGCTTATTTATACATATTTGAATTTAAAATTTTTGTGACAGTATAGAATTCTTAAGCAACCTGTGTATGTTTGTTAGCAAAATCCATTTTGTCAATTTTTTGCAAAATGGCGACAAGTATTAAAATTCAATCACTTATTACTCAGTAGTGTTCAATTTTGTCAAAAAGGTCTCTATACATGAAATGTTGAGAAGCCTAAAGCTCATCTAAGTAAAATATAAAAAATATATATTTTTGCTTGAAAACAAGCGATGTATCAGTTCGATCGTACCCCCATACTAGCCATTTTGAGACTTTCGGAAGAGTTAACGCTCTTAACTGCTTGGTTTCGAAGATTAAAATTTTAATTTTTAATATCGCATAGAACTAACGTGCAGCCCCTATACGTTATGTTTAAAAAAAATATATAAAATTTTTTTTTAAAAATAGCGGCTATCGTAAAAATTCAAAGTGTCATAACTTTGCTAAATCAAATCCTACTGAAAAATGTCGTATGCAAAAAGTGTTTGGAATTTTATTTTGCATATAAAAGCAATTTTTAATTATTTTTTTTTTAATAAAAACCGAGTCTTACCATATATTGACCGAGACCTCGAACGAGCTTTTATGCGACTCTGCATACAGTTAACGCTCGTATAAAGCTTCTATTTAAGAAATTGACTTAAATTTTTTATACCAAATAGAGCTTTCAACTATACTTACGATACTATACAAAAAAATTAAAAATTAAAAAATAAAAGTATTTTTTTTTCAAAACACGTTTAGTGTGATGAGTCGATCGACCCACCATACATACGCTCATAAGATTTTCAATATAGTTAAGGTCAGTGTGAGCTTATTTATACATATTTGAATTTAAAAATTTTGTGACAGTATAGAATTCTTAAGCATCCTGTGTATGTTTGTTAGCAAAATCCATTTTGTCAATTTTTTGCAAAATGGCGACAAGTATTAAAATTCAATCACTTATTACTCAGTAGTGTTCAATTTTGTCAAAAAGGTCTCTATACATGAAATGTTGAGAAGCCTAAAGCTCATCTAAGTAAAATATAAAAAATATATATTTTTGCTTGAAAACAAGCGATGTATCAGTTCGATCGTACCCCCATACTAGCCATTTTGAGACTTTCGGAAGAGTTAACGCTCTTAACTGCTTGGTTTCGAAGATTAAAATTTTAATTTTTAATATCGCATAGAACTAACGTGCAGCCCCTATACGTTATGTTTAAAAAAAATATATAAAATTTTTTTTCAAAATGGCGGCTATCGTAAAAATTGAAAGTGTCATAACTTTGCTAAATCAAATCCTACTGAAAAATGTCGTATGCAAAAAGTGTTTGGAATTTTATTTTGCATATAAAAGCAATTTTTAATTATTTTTTTTTTAATAAAAACCGAGTCTTACCATATATTGACCGAGACCTCGAACGAGCTTTTATGCGACTCTGCATACAGTTAACGCTCGTATGAAACTTCTATTTAAGAAATTGACTTGAATTTTCTATACCAAATAGAGCTTTCAACTATACTTACGATACTATACAAAAAAATTAAAAATTAAAAAATAAAAGTATTTTTTTTTCAAAACACGTTTAGTGTGATGAGTCGATCGACCCACCATACATACGCTCATAAGATTTTCAATATAGTTAAGGTCAGTGTGAGCTTATTTATACATATTTGAATTTCAAAATTTTGTGACAGTATAGAATTCTTAAGCATCCTGTGTATGTTTGTTAGCAAAATCCATTTTGTCAATTTTTTGCAAAATGGCGACAAGTATTAAAATTCAATCACTTATTACTCAGTAGTGTTCAATTTTGTCAAAAAGGTCTCTATACATGAAATGTTGAGAAGCCTAAAGCTCATCTAAGTAAAATATAAAAAATATATATTTTTGCTTGAAAACAAGCGATGTATCAGTTCGATCGTACCCCCATACTAGCCATTTTGAGACTTTCGGAAGAGTTAACGCTCTTAACTGCTTGGTTTCGAAGATTAAAATTTTAATTTTTATTATCGCATAGAACTAACGTGCAGCCCCTATACGTTATGTTTAAAAAAAATATATAAATTTTTTTTTCAAAATGGCGGCTATCGTAAAAATTCAAAGTGTCATAACTTTGCTAAATCAAATCCTACTGAAAAATGTCGTATGCAAAAAGTGTTTGGAATTTTATTTTGCATATAAAAAGCAATTTTTAATTATTTTTTTTTTAATAAAAACCGAGTCTTACCATATATTGACCGAGACCTCGAACGAGCTTTTATGCGACTCTGCATACAGTTAACGCTCGTATGAAGCTTCTATTTAAGAAATTGACTTGAATTTTTTATACCAAATAGAGCTTTCAACTATACTTACGATACTATACAAAAAAATTAAAAATTAAAAAATAAAAGTATTTTTTTTTCAAAACACGTTTAGTGTGATGAGTCGATCGACCCACCATACATACGCTCATAAGATTTTCAATATAGTTAAGGTCAGTGTGAGCTTATTTATACATATTTGAATTTCAAAATTTTGTGACAGTATAGAATTCTTAAGCATCCTGTGTATGTTTGTTAGCAAAATCCATTTTGTCAATTTTTTGCAAAATGGCGACAAGTATTAAAATTCAATCACTTATTACTCAGTAGTGTTCAATTTTGTCAAAAAGGTCTCTATACATGAAATGTTGAGAAGCCTAAAGCTCATTTAAGTAAAATATAAAAAATATATATTTTTGCTTGAAAACAAGCGATGTATCAGTTCGATCGTACCCCCATACTAGCCATTTTGAGACTTTCGGAAGAGTTAACGCTCTTAACTGCTTGGTTTCGAAGATTAAAATTTTAATTTTTAATATCGCATAGAACTAACGTGCAGCCCCTATACGTTATGTTTAAAAAAAATATATAAATTTTTTTTTCAAAATGGCGGCTATCGTAAAAATTCAAAGTGTCATAACTTTGCTAAATCAAATTCTACTGAAAAATGTCGTATGCAAAAAGTGTTTGGAATTTTATTTTGCATATAAAAGCAATTTTTAATTATTTTTTTTTTAATAAAAACCGAGTCTTACCATATATTGACCGAGACCTCGAACGAGCTTTTATGCGACTCTGCATACAGTTAACGCTCGTATGAAGCTTCTATTTAAGAAATTGACTTGAATTTTTTATACCAAATAGAGCTTTCAACTATACTTACGATACTGTACAAAAAAATTAAAAATTAAAAAATAAAAGTATTTTTTTTTCAAAACACGTTTAGTGTGATGAGTCGATCGACCCACCATACATACGCTCATAAGATTTTCAATATAGTTAAGGTCAGTGTGAGCTTATTTATACATATTTGAATTTCAAAATTTTGTGACAGTATAGAATTCTTAAGCATCCTGTGTATGTTTGTTAGCAAAATCCATTTTGTCAATTTTTTGCAAAATGGCGACAAGTATTAAAATTCAATCACTTATTACTCAGTAGTGTTCAATTTTGTCAAAAAGGTCTCTATACATGAAATGTTGAGAAGCCTAAAGCTCATCTAAGTAAAATATAAAAAATATATATTTTTGCTTGAAAACAAGCGATGTATCAGTTCGATCGTACCCCCATACTAGCCATTTTGAGACTTTCGGAAGAGTTAACGCTCTTAACTGCTTGGTTTCGAAGATTAAAATTTTAATTTTTAATATCGCATAGAACTAACGTGCAGCCCCTATACGTTATGTTTAAAAAAAATATATAAAATTTTTTTTCAAAATGGCGGCTATCGTAAAAATTGAAAGTGTCATAACTTTGCTAAATCAAATCCTACTGAAAAATGTCGTATGCAAAAAGTGTTTGGAATTTTATTTTGCATATAAAAGCAATTTTTAATTATTTTTTTTTTAATAAAAACCGAGTCTTACCATATATTGACCGAGACCTCGAACGAGCTTTTATGCGACTCTGCATACAGTTAACGCTCGTATGAAACTTCTATTTAAGAAATTGACTTGAATTTTTTATACCAAATAGAGCTTTCAACTATACTTACGATACTATACAAAAAAATTAAAAATTAAAAAATAAAAGTATTTTT
The DNA here is from genome assembly GCF_051122295.1 of Plectrocnemia conspersa. Lineage (NCBI taxonomy): Eukaryota > Metazoa > Arthropoda > Insecta > Trichoptera > Polycentropodidae > Plectrocnemia > Plectrocnemia conspersa. The sequence goes on along the minus strand of NW_028277167.1, from coordinate 31,342,182 downwards.
TTTTCAAAACACGTTTAGTGTGATGAGTCGATCGACCCACCATACATACGCTCATAAGATTTTCAATATAGTTAAGGTCAGTGTGAGCTTATTTATACATATTTGAATTTCAAAATTTTGTGACAGTATAGAATTCTTAAGCATCCTGTGTATGTTTGTTAGCAAAATCCATTTTGTCAATTTTTTGCAAAATGGCGACAAGTATTAAAATTCAATCACTTATTACTCAGTAGTGTTCAATTTTGTCAAAAAGGTCTCTATACATGAAATGTTGAGAAGCCTAAAGCTCATCTAAGTAAAATATAAAAAATATATATTTTTGCTTGAAAACAAGCGATGTATCAGTTCGATCGTACCCCCATACTAGCCATTTTGAGACTTTCGGAAGAGTTAACGCTCTTAACTGCTTGGTTTCGAAGATTAAAATTTTAATTTTTAATATCGCATAGAACTAACGTGCAGCCCCTATACGTTATGTTTAAAAAAAATATATAAATTTTTTTTTCAAAATGGCGGCTATCGTAAAAATTCAAAGTGTCATAACTTTGCTAAATCAAATCCTACTAAAAAATGTCGTATGCAAAAAGTGTTTGGAATTTTATTTTGCATATAAAAGCAATTTTTAATTATTTTTTTTTTAATAAAAACCGAGTCTTACCATATATTGACCGAGACCTCGAACGAGCTTTTATGCGACTCTGCATACAGTTAACGCTCGTATGAAGCTTCTATTTAAGAAATTGACTTGAATTTTTTATACCAAATAGAGCTTTCAACTATACTTACGATACTATACAAAAAAATTAAAAATTAAAAAATAAAAGTATTTTTTTTTCAAAACACGTTTAGTGTGATGAGTCGATCGACCCACCATACATACGCTCATAAGATTTTCAATATAGTTAAGGTCAGTGTGAGCTTATTTATACATATTTGAATTTCAAAATTTTGTGACAGTATAGAATTCTTAAGCATCCTGTGTATGTTTGTTAGCAAAATCCATTTTGTCAATTTTTTGCAAAATGGCGACAAGTATTAAAATTCAATCACTTATTACTCAGTAGTGTTCAATTTTGTCAAAAAGGTCTCTATACATGAAATGTTGAGAAGCCTAAAGCTCATCTAAGTAAAATATAAAAAATATATATTTTTGCTTGAAAACAAGCGATGTATCAGTTCGATCGTACCCCCATACTAGCCATTTTGAGACTTTCGGAAGAGTTAACGCTCTTAACTGCTTGGTTTCGAAGATTAAAATTTTAATTTTTATTATCGCATAGAACTAACGTGCAGCCCCTATACGTTATGTTTAAAAAAAATATATAAATTTTTTTTTCAAAATGGCGGCTATCGTAAAAATTCAAAGTGTCATAACTTTGCTAAATCAAATCCTACTGAAAAATGTCGTATGCAAAAAGTGTTTGGAATTTTATTTTGCATATAAAAGCAATTTTTAATTATTTTTTTTTTAATAAAAACCGAGTCTTACCATATATTGACCGAGACCTCGAACGAGCTTTTATGCGACTCTGCATACAGTTAACGCTCGTATGAAGCTTCTATTTAAGAAATTGACTTGAATTTTTTATACCAAATAGAGCTTTCAACTATACTTACGATACTATACAAAAAAATTAAAAATTAAAAAATAAAAGTATTTTTTTTTCAAAACACGTTTAGTGTGATGAGTCGATCGACCCACCATACATACGCTCATAAGATTTTCAATATAGTTAAGGTCAGTGTGAGCTTATTTATACATATTTGAATTTTAAAATTTTGTGACAGTATAGAATTCTTAAGCATCCTGTGTATGTTTGTTAGCAAAATCCATTTTGTCAATTTTTTGCAAAATAGCGACAAGTATTAAAATTCAATCACTTATTACTCAGTAGTGTTCAATTTTGTCAAAAAGGTCTCTATACATGAAATGTTGAGAAGCCTAAAGCTCATCTAAGTAAAATATAAAAAATATATATTTTTGCTTGAAAACAAGCGATGTATCAGTTCGATCGTACCCCCATACTAGCCATTTTGAGACTTTCGGAAGAGTTAACGCTCTTAACTGCTTGGTTTCGAAGATTAAAATTTTAATTTTTAATATCGCATAAAACTAACGTGCAGCCCCTATACGTTATGTTTAAAAAAAATATATAAAATTTTTTTTCAAAATTGCGGCTATCGTAAAAATTCAAAGTGTCATAACTTTGCTAAATCAAATCCTACTGAAAAATGTCGTATGCAAAAAGTGTTTGGAATTTTATTTTGCATATAAAAGCAATTTTTAATTATTTTTTTTTTAATAAAAACCGAGTCTTACCATATATTGACCGAGACCTCGAACGAGCTTTTATGCGACTCTGCATACAGTTAACGCTCGTATGAAGCTTCTATTTAAGAAATTGACTTGAATTTTTTATACCAAATAGAGCTTTCAACTATACTTACGATACTGTACAAAAAAATTAAAAATTAAAAAATAAAAGTATTTTTTTTTCAAAACACGTTTAGTGTGATGAGTCGATCGACCCACCATACATACGCTCATAAGATTTTCAATATAGTTAAGGTCAGTGTGAGCTTATTTATACATATTTGAATTTCAAAATTTTGTGACAGTATAGAATTCTTAAGCATCCTGTGTATGTTTGTTAGCAAAATCCATTTTGTCAATTTTTTGCAAAATGGCGACAAGTATTAAAATTCAATCACTTATTACTCAGTAGTGTTCAATTTTGTCAAAAAGGTCTCTATACATGAAATGTTGAGAAGCCTAAAGCTCATCTAAGTAAAATATAAAAAATATATATTTTTGCTTGAAAACAAGCGATGTATCAGTTCGATCGTACCCCCATACTAGCCATTTTGAGACTTTCGGAAGAGTTAACGCTCTTAACTGCTTGGTTTCAAAGATTAAAATTTTAATTTTTAATATCGCATAGAACTAACGTGCAGCCCCTATACGTTATGTTTAAAAAAAATATATAAAATTTTTTTTTAAAAATGGCGGCTATCGTAAAAATTCAAAGTGTCATAACTTTGCTAAATCAAATCCTACTGAAAAATGTCGTATGCAAAAAGTGTTTGGAATTTTATTTTGCATATAAAAGCAATTTTTAATTATTTTTTTTTTAATAAAAACCGAGTCTTACCATATATTGACCGAGACCTCGAACGAGCTTTTATGCGACTCTGCATACAGTTAACGCTCGTATGAAGCTTCTATTTAAGAAATTGACTTGAATTTTTTATACCAAATAGAGCTTTCAACTATACTTACGATACTATACAAAAAAATTAAAAATTAAAAAATAAAAGTATTTTTTTTTCAAAACACGTTTAGTGTGATGAGTCGATCGACCCACCATACATACGCTCATAAGATTTTCAATATAGTTAAGGTCAGTGTGAGCTTATTTATACATATTTGAATTTCAAAATTTTGTGACAGTATAGAATTCTTAAGCATCCTGTGTATGTTTGTTAGCAAAATCCATTTTGTCAATTTTTTGCAAAATGGCGACAAGTATTAAAATTCAATCACTTATTACTCAGTAGTGTTCAATTTTGTCAAAAAGGTCTCTATACATGAAATGTTGAGAAGCCTAAAGCTCATCTAAGTAAAATATAAAAAATATATATTTTTGCTTGAAAACAAGCGATGTATCAGTTCGATCGTACCCCCATACTAGCCATTTTGAGACTTTCGGAAGAGTTAACGCTCTTAACTGCTTGGTTTCGAAGATTAAAATTTTAATTTTTAATATCGCATAGAACTAACGTGCAGCCCCTATACGTTATGTTTAAAAAAAATATATAAAATTTTTTTTCAAAATGGCGGCTATCGTAAAAATTCAAAGTGTCATAACTTTGCTAAATCAAATCCTACTGAAAAATGTCGTATGCAAAAAGTGTTTGGAATTTTATTTTGCATATAAAAGCAATTTTTAATTATTTTTTTTTTAATAAAAACCGAGTCTTACCATATATTGACCGAGACCTCGAACGAGCTTTTATGCGACTCTGCATACAGTTAACGCTCGTATGAAGCTTCTATTTAAGAAATTGACTTGAATTTTTTATACCAAATAGAGCTTTCAACTATACTTACGATACTGTACAAAAAAATTAAAAATTAAAAAATAAAAGTATTTTTTTTTCAAAACACGTTTAGTGTGATGAGTCGATCGACCCACCATACATACGCTCATAAGATTTTCAATATAGTTAAGGTCAGTGTGAGCTTATTTATACATATTTGAATTTCAAAATTTTGTGACAGTATAGAATTCTTAAGCATCCTGTGTATGTTTGTTAGCAAAATCCATTTTGTCAATTTTTTGCAAAATGGCGACAAGTATTAAAATTCAATCACTTATTACTCAGTAGTGTTCAATTTTGTCAAAAAGGTCTCTATACATGAAATGTTGAGAAGCCTAAAGCTCATCTAAGTAAAATATAAAAAATATATATTTTTGCTTGAAAACAAGCGATGTATCAGTTCGATCGTACCCCCATACTAGCCATTTTGAGACTTTCGGAAGAGTTAACGCTCTTAACTGCTTGGTTTCGAAGATTAAAATTTTAATTTTTAATATCGCATAGAACTAACGTGCAGCCCCTATACGTTATGTTTAAAAAAAATATATAAAATTTTTTTTCAAAATAGCGGCTATCGTAAAAATTCAAAGTGTCATAACTTTGCTAAATCAAATCCTACTGAAAAATGTCGTATGCAAAAAGTGTTTGGAATTTTATTTTGCATATAAAAGCAATTTTTAATTATTTTTTTTTTAATAAAAACCGAGTCTTACCATATATTGACCGAGACCTCGAACGAGCTTTTATGCGACTCTGCATACAGTTAACGCTCGTATGAAGCTTCTATTTAAGAAATTGACTTGAATTTTTTATACCAAATAGAGCTTTCAACTATACTTACGATACTATACAAAAAAATTAAAAATTAAAAAATAAAAGTATTTTTTTTTCAAAACACGTTTAGTGTGATGAGTCGATCGACCCACCATACATACGCTCATAAGATTTTCAATATAGTTAAGGTCAGTGTGAGCTTATTTATACATATTTGAATTTCAAAATTTTGTGACAGTATAGAATTCTTAAGCATCCTGTGTATGTTTGTTAGCAAAATCCATTTTGTCAATTTTTTGCAAAATGGCGACAAGTATTAAAATTCAATCACTTATTACTCAGTAGTGTTCAATTTTGTCAAAAAGGTCTCTATACATGAAATGTTGAGAAGCCTAAAGCTCATCTAAGTATGATATAAAAAATATATATTTTTGCTTGAAAACAAGCGATGTATCAGTTCGATCGTACCCCCATACTAGCCATTTTGAGACTTTCGGAAGAGTTAACGCTCTTAACTGCTTGGTTTCGAAGATTAAAATTTTAATTTTTAATATCGCATAGAACTAACGTGCAGCCCCTATACGTTATGTTTAAAAAAAATATATAAAATTTTTTTTCAAAATGGCGGCTATCGTAAAAATTCAAAGTGTCATAACTTTGCTAAATCAAATCCTACTGAAAAATGTCGTATGCAAAAAGTGTTTGGAATTTTATTTTGCATATAAAAGCAATTTTTAATTATTTTTTTTTTAATAAAAACCGAGTCTTACCATATATTGACCGAGACCTCGAACGAGCTTTTATGCGACTCTGCATACAGTTAACGCTCGTATGAAGCTTCTATTTAAGAAATTGACTTGAATTTTTTATACCAAATAGAGCTTTCAACTATACTTACGATACTATACAAAAAAATTAAAAATTAAAAAATAAAAGTATTTTTTTTTCAAAACACGTTTAGTGTGATGAGTCGATCGACCCACCATACATACGCTCATAAGATTTTCAATATAGTTAAGGTCAGTGTGAGCTTATTTATACATATTTGAATTTCAAAATTTTGTGACAGTATAGAATTCTTAAGCATCCTGTGTATGTTTGTTAGCAAAATCCATTTTGTCAATTTTTTGCAAAATGGCGACAAGTATTAAAATTCAATCACTTATTACTCAGTAGTGTTCAATTTTGTCAAAAAGGTCTCTATACATGAAATGTTGAGAAGCCTAAAGCTCATCTAAGTAAAATATAAAAAATATATATTTTTGCTTGAAAACAAGCGATGTATCAGTTCGATCGTACCCCCATACTAGCCATTTTGAGACTTTCGGAAGAGTTAACGCTCTTAACTACTTGGTTTCGAAGATTAAAATTTTAATTTTTAATATCGCATAGAACTAACGTGCAGCCCCTATACGTTATGTTTAAAAAAAATATATAAAATTTTTTTTCAAAATGGCGGCTATCGTAAAAATTCAAAGTGTCATAACTTTGCTAAATCAAATCCTACTGAAAAATGTCGTATGCAAAAAGTGTTTGGAATTTTATTTTGCATATAAAAGCAATTTTTAATTATTTTTTTTTTAATAAAAACCGAGTCTTACCATATATTGACCGAGACCTCGAACGAGCTTTTATGCGACTCTGCATACAGTTAACGCTCGTATGAAGCTTCTTTTTAAGAAATTGACTTGAATTTTTTATACCAAATAGAGCTTTCAACTATACTTACGATACTATACAAAAAAATTAAAAATTAAAAAATAAAAGTATTTTTTTTTCAAAACACGTTTAGTGTGATGAGTCGATCGACCCACCATACATACGCTCATAAGATTTTCAATATAGTTAAGGTCAGTGTGAGCTTATTTATACATATTTGAATTTCAAAATTTTGTGACAGTATAGAATTCTTAAGCATCCTGTGTATGTTTGTTAGCAAAATCCATTTTGTCAATTTTTTGCAAAATGGCGACAAGTATTAAAATTCAATCACTTATTACTCAGTAGTGTTCAATTTTGTCAAAAAGGTCTCTATACATGAAATGTTGAGAAGCCTAAAGCTCATCTAAGTAAAATATAAAAAATATATATTTTTGCTTGAAAACAAGCGATGTATCAGTTCGATCGTACCCCCATACTAGCCATTTTGAGACTTTCGGAAGAGTTAACGCTCTTAACTGCTTGGTTTCGAAGATTAAAATTTTAATTTTTAATATCGCATAGAACTAACGTGCAGCCCCTATACGTTATGTTTAAAAAAAATATATAAAATTTTTTTTCAAAATGGCGGCTATCGTAAAAATTCAAAGTGTCATAACTTTGCTAAATCAAATCCTACTGAAAAATGTCGTATGCAAAAAGTGTTTGGAATTTTATTTTGCATATAAAAGCAATTTTTAATTATTTTTTTTTTAATAAAAACCGAGTCTTACCATATATTGACCGAGACCTCGAACGAGCTTTTATGCGACTCTGCATACAGTTAACGCTCGTATGAAGCTTCTATTTAAGAAATTGACTTGAATTTTTTATACCAAATAGAGCTTTCAACTATACTTACGATACTATACAAAAAAATTAAAAATTAAAAAATAAAAGTATTTTTTTTTCAAAACACGTTTAGTGTGATGAGTCGATCGACCCACCATACATACGCTCATAAGATTTTCAATATAGTTAAGGTCAGTGTGAGCTTATTTATACATATTTGAATTTCAAAATTTTGTGACAGTATAGAATTCTTAAGCATCCTGTGTATGTTTGTTAGCAAAATCCATTTTGTCAATTTTTTGCAAAATGGCGACAAGTATTAAAATTCAATCACTTATTACTCAGTAGTGTTCAATTTTGTCAAAAAGGTCTCTATACATGAAATGTTGAGAAGCCTAAAGCTCATCTAAGTATGATATAAAAAATATATATTTTTGCTTGAAAACAAGCGATGTATCAGTTCGATCGTACCCCCATACTAGCCATTTTGAGACTTTCGGAAGAGTTAACGCTCTTAACTGCTTGGTTTCGAAGATTAAAATTTTAATTTTTAATATCGCATAGAACTAACGTGCAGCCCCTATACGTTATGTTTAAAAAAAATATATAAAATTTTTTTTCAAAATGGCGGCTATCGTAAAAATTCAAAGTGTCATAACTTTGCTAAATCAAATCCTACTGAAAAATGTCGTATGCAAAAAGTGTTTGGAATTTTATTTTGCATATAAAAGCAATTTTTAATTATTTTTTTTTTAATAAAAACCGAGTCTTACCATATATTGACCGAGACCTCGAACGAGCTTTTATGCGACTCTGCATACAGTTAACGCTCGTATGAAGCTTCTATTTAAGAAATTGACTTGAATTTTTTATACCAAATAGAGCTTTCAACTATACTTACGATACTGTACAAAAAAATTAAAAATTAAAAAATAAAAGTATTTTTTTTTCAAAACACGTTTAGTGTGATGAGTCGATCGACCCACCATACATACGCTCATAAGATTTTCAATATAGTTAAGGTCAGTGTGAGCTTATTTATACATATTTGAATTTCAAAATTTTGTGACAGTATAGAATTCTTAAGCATCCTGTGTATGTTTGTTAGCAAAATCCATTTTGTCAATTTTTTGCAAAATGGCGACAAGTATTAAAATTCAATCACTTATTACTCAGTAGTGTTCAATTTTGTCAAAAAGGTCTCTATACATGAAATGTTGAGAAGCCTAAAGCTCATCTAAGTAAAATATAAAAAATATATATTTTTGCTTGAAAACAAGCGATGTATCAGTTCGATCGTACCCCCATACTAGCCATTTTGAGACTTTCGGAAGAGTTAACGCTCTTAACTGCTTGGTTTCGAAGATTAAAATTTTAATTTTTAATATCGCATAGAACTAACGTGCAGCCCCTATACGTTATGTTTAAAAAAAATATATAAAATTTTTTTTTAAAAATGGCGGCTATCGTAAAAATTCAAAGTGTCATAACTTTGCTAAATCAAATCCTACTGAAAAATGTCGTATGCAAAAAGTGTTTGGAATTTTATTTTGCATATAAAAGAAATTTTTAATTATTTTTTTTTTAATAAAAACCGAGTCTTACCATATATTGACCGAGACCTCGAACGAGCTTTTATGCGACTCTGCATACAGTTAACGCTCGTATGAAGCTTCTATTTAAGAAATTGACTTGAATTTTTTATACCAAATAGAGCTTTCAACTATACTTACGATACTGTACAAAAAAATTAAAAATTAAAAAATAAAAGTATTTTTTTTTCAAAACACGTTTAGTGTGATGAGTCGATCGACCCACCATACATACGCTCATAAGATTTTCAATATAGTTAAGGTCAGTGTGAGCTTATTTATACATATTTGAATTTCAAAATTTTGTGACAGTATAGAATTCTTAAGCATCCTGTGTATGTTTGTTAGCAAAATCCATTTTGTCAATTTTTTGCAAAATGGCGACAAGTATTAAAATTCAATCACTTATTACTCAGTAGTGTTCAATTTTGTCAAAAAGGTCTCTATACATGAAATGTTGAGAAGCCTAAAGCTCATCTAAGTAAAATATAAAAAATATATATTTTTGCTTGAAAACAAGCGATGTATCAGTTCGATCGTACCCCCATACTAGCCATTTTGAGACTTTCGGAAGAGTTAACGCTCTTAACTGCTTGGTTTCGAAGATTAAAATTTTAATTTTTAATATCGCATAGAACTAACGTGCAGCCCCTATACGTTATGTTTAAAAAAAATATATAAAATTTTTTTTCAAAATGGCGGCTATCGTAAAAATTCAAAGTGTCATAACTTTGCTAAATCAAATCCTACTGAAAAATGTCGTATGCAAAAAGTGTTTGGAATTTTATTTTGCATATAAAAGCAATTTTTAATTATTTTTTTTTTAATAAAAACCGAGTCTTACCATATATTGACCGAGACCTCGAACGAGCTTTTATGCGACTCTGCATACAGTTAACGCTCGTATGAAGCTTCTATTTAAGAAATTGACTTGAATTTTTTATACCAAATAGAGCTTTCAACTATACTTACGATACTATACAAAAAAATTAAAAATTAAAAAATAAAAGTATTTTTTTTTCAAAACACGTTTAGTGTGATGAGTCGATCGACCCACCATACATACGCTCATAAGATTTTCAATATAGTTAAGGTCAGTGTGAGCTTATTTATACATATTTGAATTTCAAAATTTTGTGACAGTATAGAATTCTTAAGCATCCTGTGTATGTTTGTTAGCAAAATCCATTTTGTCAATTTTTTGCAAAATGGCGACAAGTATTAAAATTCAATCACTTATTACTCAGTAGTGTTCAATTTTGTCAAAAAGGTCTCTATACATGAAATGTTGAGAAGCCTAAAGCTCATCTAAGTATGATATAAAAAATATATATTTTTGCTTGAAAACAAGCGATGTATCAGTTCGATCGTACCCCCATACTAGCCATTTTGAGACTTTCGGAAGAGTTAACGCTCTTAACTGCTTGGTTTCGAAGATTAAAATTTTAATTTTTAATATCGCATAGAACTAACGTGCAGCCCCTATACGTTATGTTTAAAAAAAATATATAAAATTTTTTTTCAAAATGGCGGCTATCGTAAAAATTCAAAGTGTCATAACTTTGCTAAATCAAATCCTACTGAAAAATGTCGTATGCAAAAAGTGTTTGGAATTTTATTTTGCATATAAAAGCAATTTTTAATTATTTTTTTTTTAATAAAAACCGAGTCTTACCATATATTGACCGAGACCTCGAACGAGCTTTTATGCGACTCTGCATACAGTTAACGCTCGTATGAAGCTTCTATTTAAGAAATTGACTTGAATTTTTTATACCAAATAGAGCTTTCAACTATACTTACGATACTGTACAAAAAAATTAAAAATTAAAAAATAAAAGTATTTTTTTTTCAAAACACGTTTAGTGTGATGAGTCGATCGACCCACCATACATACGCTCATAAGATTTTCAATATAGTTAAGGTCAGTGTGAGCTTATTTATACATATTTGAATTTCAAAATTTTGTGACAGTATAGAATTCTTAAGCATCCTGTGTATGTTTGTTAGCAAAATCCATTTTGTCAATTTTTTGCAAAATGGCGACAAGTATTAAAATTCAATCACTTATTACTCAGTAGTGTTCAATTTTGTCAAAAAGGTCTCTATACATGAAATGTTGAGAAGCCTAAAGCTCATCTAAGTAAAATATAAAAAATATATATTTTTGCTTGAAAACAAGCGATGTATCAGTTCGATCGTACCCCCATACTAGCCATTTTGAGACTTTCGGAAGAGTTAACGCTCTTAACTGCTTGGTTTCGAAGATTAAAATTTTAATTTTTAATATCGCATAGAACTAACGTGCAGCCCCTATACGTTATGTTTAAAAAAAATATATAAAATTTTTTTTTAAAAATGGCGGCTATCGTAAAAATTCAAAGTGTCATAACTTTGCTAAATCAAATCCTACTGAAAAATGTCGTATGCAAAAAGTGTTTGGAATTTTATTTTGCATATAAAAGAAATTTTTAATTATTTTTTTTTTAATAAAAACCGAGTCTTACCATATATTGACCGAGACCTCGAACGAGCTTTTATGCGACTCTGCATACAGTTAACGCTCGTATGAAGCTTCTATTTAAGAAATTGACTTGAATTTTTTATACCAAATAGAGCTTTCAACTATACTTACGATACTGTACAAAAAAATTAAAAATTAAAAAATAAAAGTATTTTTTTTTCAAAACACGTTTAGTGTGATGAGTCGATCGACCCACCATACATACGCTCATAAGATTTTCAATATAGTTAAGGTCAGTGTGAGCTTATTTATACATATTTGAATTTCAAAATTTTGTGACAGTATAGAATTCTTAAGCATCCTGTGTATGTTTGTTAGCAAAATCCATTTTGTCAATTTTTTGCAAAATGGCGACAAGTATTAAAATTCAATCACTTATTACTCAGTAGTGTTCAATTTTGTCAAAAAGGTCTCTATACATGAAATGTTGAGAAGCCTAAAGCTCATCTAAGTAAAATATAAAAAATATATATTTTTGCTTGAAAACAAGCGATGTATCAGTTCGATCGTACCCCCATACTAGCCATTTTGAGACTTTCGGAAGAGTTAACGCTCTTAACTGCTTGGTTTCGAAGATTAAAATTTTAATTTTTAATATCGCATAGAACTAACGTGCAGCCCCTATACGTTATGTTTAAAAAAAATATATAAAATTTTTTTTTAAAAATGGCGGCTATCGTAAAAATTCAAAGTGTCATAACTTTGCTAAATCAAATCCTACTGAAAAATGTCGTATGCAAAAAGTGTTTGGAATTTTATTTTGCATATAAAAGCAATTTTTATTATTTTTTTTTTAATAAAAACCGAGTCTTACCATATATTGACCGAGACCTCGAACGAGCTTTTATGCGACTCTGCATACAGTTAACGCTCGTATGAAGCTTCTATTTAAGAAATTGACTTGAATTTTTTATACCAAATAGAGCTTTCAACTATACTTACGATACTATACAAAAAAATTAAAAATTAAAAAATAAAAGTATTTTTTTTTCAAAACACGTTTAGTGTGATGAGTCGATCGACCCACCATACATACGCTCATAAGATTTTCAATATAGTTAAGGTCAGTGTGAGCTTATTTATACATATTTGAATTTCAAAATTTTGTGACAGTATAGAATTCTTAAGCATCCTGTGTATGTTTGTTAGCAAAATCCATTTTGTCAATTTTTTGCAAAATGGCGACAAGTATTAAAATTCAATCACTTATTACTCAGTAGTGTTCAATTTTGTCAAAAAGGTCTCTATACATGAAATGTTGAGAAGCCTAAAGCTCATCTAAGTAAAATATAAAAAATATATATTTTTGCTTGAAAACAAGCGATGTATCAGTTCGATCGTACCCCCATACTAGCCATTTTGAGACTTTCGGAAGAGTTAACGCTCTTAACTGCTTGGTTTCGAAGATTAAAATTTTAATTTTTAATATCGCATAGAACTAACGTGCAGCCCCTATACGTTATGTTTAAAAAAAATATATAAATTTTTTTTTCAAAATAGCGGCTATCGTAAAAATTCAAAGTGTCATAACTTTGCTAAATCAAATCCTACTGAAAAATGTCGTATGCAAAAAGTGTTTGGAATTTTATTTTGCATATAAAAGCAATTTTTAATAATTTTTTTTTTAATAAAAACCGAGTCTTACCATATATTGACCGAGACCTCGAACGAGCTTTTATGCGACTCTGCATACAGTTAACGCTCGTATGAAGCTTCTATTTAAGAAATTGACTTGAATTTTTTATACCAAATAGAGCTTTCAACTATACTTACGATACTATACAAAAAAATTAAAAATTAAAAAATAAAAGTATTTTTTTTTCAAAACACGTTTAGTGTGATGAGTCGATCGACCCACCATACATACGCTCATAAGATTTTCAATATAGTTAAGGTCAGTGTGAGCTTATTTATACATATTTGAATTTCAAAATTTTGTGACAGTATAGAATTCTTAAGCATCCTGTGTATGTTTGTTAGCAAAATCCATTTTGTCAATTTTTTGCAAAATGGCGACAAGTATTAAAATTCAATCACTTATTACTCAGTAGTGTTCAATTTTGTCAAAAAGGTCTCTATACATGAAATGTTGAGAAGCCTAAAGCTCATCTAAGTAAAATATAAAAAATATATATTTTTGCTTGAAAACAAGCGATGTATCAGTTCGATCGTACCCCCATACTAGCCATTTTGAGACTTTCGGAAGAGTTAACGCTCTTAACTGCTTGGTTTCGAAGATTAAAATTTTAATTTTTAATATCGCATAGAACTAACGTGCAGCCCCTATACGTTATGTTTAAAAAAAATATATAAATTTTTTTTTCAAAATGGCGGCTATCGTAAAAATTCAAAGTGTCATAACTTTGCTAAATCAAATCCTACTGAAAAATGTCGTATGCAAAAAGTGTTTGGAATTTTATTTTGCATATAAAAGCAATTTTTAATTATTTTTTTTTTAATAAAAACCGAGTCTTACCATATATTGACCGAGACCTCGAACGAGCTTTTATGCGACTCTGCATACAGTTAACGCTCGTATGAAGCTTCTATTTAAGAAATTGACTTGAATTTTTTATACCAAATAGAGCTTTCAACTATACTTACGATACTATACAAAAAAATTAAAAATTAAAAAATAAAAGTATTTTTTTTTCAAAACACGTTTAGTGTGATGAGTCGATCGACCCACCATACATACGCTCATAAGATTTTCAATATAGTTAAAGTCAGTGTGAGCTTATTTATACATATTTGAATTTCAAAATTTTGTGACAGTATAGAATTCTTAAGCATCCTGTGTATGTTTGTTAGCAAAATCCATTTTGTCAATTTTTTGCAAAATGGCGACAAGTATTAAAATTCAATCACTTATTACTCAGTAGTGTTCAATTTTGTCAAAAAGGTCTCTATACATGAAATGTTGAGAAGCCTAAAGCTCATCTAAGTAAAATATAAAAAATATATATTTTTGCTTGAAAACAAGCGATGTATCAGTTCGATCGTACCCCCATACTAGCCATTTTGAGACTTTCGGAAGAGTTAACGCTCTTAACTGCTTGGTTTCGAAGATTAAAATTTTAATTTTTAATATCGCATAGAACTAACGTGCAGCCCCTATACGTTATGTTTAAAAAAAATATATAAATTTTTTTTTCAAAATGGCGGCTATCGTAAAAATTCAAAGTGTCATAACTTTGCTAAATCAAATCCTACTGAAAAATGTCGTATGCAAAAAGTGTTTGGAATTTTATTTTGCATATAAAAGCAATTTTTAATTATTTTTTTTTTAATAAAAACCGAGTCTTACCATATATTGACCGAGACCTCGAACGAGCTTTTATGCGACTCTGCATACAGTTAACGCTCGTATGAAGCTTCTATTTAAGAAATTGACTTGAATTTTTTATACCAAATAGAGCTTTCAACTATACTTACGATACTGTACAAAAAAATTAAAAATTAAAAAATAAAAGTATTTTTTTTTCAAAACACGTTTAGTGTGATGAGTCGATCGACCCACCATACATACGCTCATAAGATTTTCAATATAGTTAAGGTCAGTGTGAGCTTATTTATACATATTTGAATTTCAAAATTTTGTGACAGTATAGAATTCTTAAGCATCCTGTGTATGTTTGTTAGCAAAATCCATTTTGTCAATTTTTTGCAAAATGGCGACAAGTATTAAAATTCAATCACTTATTACTCAGTAGTGTTCAATTTTGTCAAAAAGGTCTCTATACATGAAATGTTGAGAAGCCTAAAGCTCATCTAAGTAAAATATAAAAAATATATATTTTTGCTTGAAAACAAGCGATGTATCAGTTCGATCGTACCCCCATACTAGCCATTTTGAGACTTTCGGAAGAGTTAACGCTCTTAACTGCTTGGTTTCGAAGATTAAAATTTTAATTTTTAATATCGCATAGAACTAACGTGCAGCCCCTATACGTTATGTTTAAAAAAAATATATAAAATTTTTTTTTAAAAATGGCGGCTATCGTAAAAATTCAAAGTGTCATAACTTTGCTAAATCAAATCCTACTGAAAAATGTCGTATGCAAAAAGTGTTTGGAATTTTATTTTGCATATAAAAGCAATTTTTATTATTTTTTTTTTAATAAAAACCGAGTCTTACCATATATTGACCTAGACCTCGAACGAGCTTTTATGCGACTCTGCATACAGTTAACGCTCGTATGAAGCTTCTATTTAAGAAATTGACTTGAATTTTTTATACCAAATAGAGCTTTCAACTATACTTACGATACTATACAAAAAAATTAAAAATTAAAAAATAAAAGTATTTTTTTTTCAAAACACGTTTAGTGTGATGAGTCGATCGACCCACCATACATACGCTCATAAGATTTTCAATATAGTTAAGGTCAGTGTGAGCTTATTTATACATATTTGAATTTCAAAATTTTGTGACAGTATAGAATTCTTAAGCATCCTGTGTATGTTTGTTAGCAAAATCCATTTTGTCAATTTTTTGCAAAATGGCGACAAGTATTAAAATTCAATCACTTATTACTCAGTAGTGTTAAATTTTGTCAAAAAGGTCTCTATACATGAAATGTTGAGAAGCCTAAAGCTCATCTAAGTAAAATATAAAAAATATATATTTTTGCTTGAAAACAAGCGATGTATCAGTTCGATCGTACCCCCATACTAGCCATTTTGAGACTTTCGGAAGAGTTAACGCTCTTAACTGCTTGGTTTCGAAGATTAAAATTTTAATTTTTAATATCGCATAGAACTAACGTGCAGCCCCTATACGTTATGTTTAAAAAAAATATATAAATTTTTTTTTCAAAATAGCGGCTATCGTAAAAATTCAAAGTGTCATAACTTTGCTAAATCAAATCCTACTGAAAAATGTCGTATGCAAAAAGTGTTTGGAATTTTATTTTGCATATAAAAGCAATTTTTAATAATTTTTTTTTTAATAAAAACCGAGTCTTACCATATATTGACCGAGACCTCGAACGAGCTTTTATGCGACTCTGCATACAGTTAACGCTCGTATGAAGCTTCTATTTAAGAAATTGACTTGAATTTTTTATACCAAATAGAGCTTTCAACTATACTTACGATACTATACAAAAAAATTAAAAATTAAAAAATAAAAGTATTTTTTTTTCAAAACACGTTTAGTGTGATGAGTCGATCGACCCACCATACATACGCTCATAAGATTTTCAATATAGTTAAGGTCAGTGTGAGCTTATTTATACATATTTGAATTTCAAAATTTTGTGACAGTATAGAATTCTTAAGCATCCTGTGTATGTTTGTTAGCAAAATCCATTTTGTCAATTTTTTGCAAAATGGCGACAAGTATTAAAATTCAATCACTTATTACTCAGTAGTGTTCAATTTTGTCAAAAAGGTCTCTATACATGAAATGTTGAGAAGCCTAAAGCTCATCTAAGTAAAATATAAAAAATATATATTTTTGCTTGAAAACAAGCGATGTATCAGTTCGATCGTACCCCCATACTAGCCATTTTGAGACTTTCGGAAGAGTTAACGCTCTTAACTGCTTGGTTTCGAAGATTAAAATTTTAATTTTTAATATCGCATAGAACTAACGTGCAGCCCCTATACGTTATGTTTAAAAAAAATATATAAATTTTTTTTTCAAAATGGCGGCTATCGTAAAAATTCAAAGTGTCATAACTTTGCTAAATCAAATCCTACTGAAAAATGTCGTATGCAAAAAGTGTTTGGAATTTTATTTTGCATATAAAAGCAATTTTTAATTATTTTTTTTTTAATAAAAACCGAGTCTTACCATATATTGACCGAGACCTCGAACGAGCTTTTATGCGACTCTGCATACAGTTAACGCTCGTATGAAGCTTCTATTTAAGAAATTGACTTGAATTTTTTATACCAAATAGAGCTTTCAACTATACTTACGATACTATACAAAAAAATTAAAAATTAAAAAATAAAAGTATTTTTTTTTCAAAACACGTTTAGTGTGATGAGTCGATCGACCCACCATACATACGCTCATAAGATTTTCAATATAGTTAAAGTCAGTGTGAGCTTATTTATACATATTTGAATTTCAAAATTTTGTGACAGTATAGAATTCTTAAGCATCCTGTGTATGTTTGTTAGCAAAATCCATTTTGTCAATTTTTTGCAAAATGGCGACAAGTATTAAAATTCAATCACTTATTACTCAGTAGTGTTCAATTTTGTCAAAAAGGTCTCTATACATGAAATGTTGAGAAGCCTAAAGCTCATCTAAGTAAAATATAAAAAATATATATTTTTGCTTGAAAACAAGCGATGTATCAGTTCGATCGTACCCCCATACTAGCCATTTTGAGACTTTCGGAAGAGTTAACGCTTTTAACTGCTTGGTTTCGAAGATTAAAATTTTAATTTTTAATATCGCATAGAACTAACGTGCAGCCCCTATACGTTATGTTTAAAAAAAATATATAAATTTTTTTTTCAAAATGGCGGCTATCGTAAAAATTCAAAGTGTCATAACTTTGCTAAATCAAATCCTACTGAAAAATGTCGTATGCAAAAAGTGTTTGGAATTTTATTTTGCATATAAAAGCAATTTTTAATTATTTTTTTTTTAATAAAAACCGAGTCTTACCATATATTGACCGAGACCTCGAACGAGCTTTTATGCGACTCTGCATACAGTTAACGCTCGTATGAAGCTTCTATTTAAGAAATTGACTTGAATTTTTTATACCAAATAGAGCTTTCAACTATACTTACGATACTGTACAAAAAAATTAAAAATTAAAAAATAAAAGTATTTTTTTTTCAAAACACGTTTAGTGTGATGAGTCGATCGACCCACCATACATACGCTCATAAGATTTTCAATATAGTTAAGGTCAGTGTGAGCTTATTTATACATATTTGAATTTCAAAATTTTGTGACAGTATAGAATTCTTAAGCATCCTGTGTATGTTTGTTAGCAAAATCCATTTTGTCAATTTTTTGCAAAATGGCGACAAGTATTAAAATTCAATCACTTATTACTCAGTAGTGTTCAATTTTGTCAAAAAGGTCTCTATACATGAAATGTTGAGAAGCCTAAAGCTCATCTAAGTAAAATATAAAAAATATATATTTTTGCTTGAAAACAAGCGATGTATCAGTTCGATCGTACCCCCATACTAGCCATTTTGAGACTTTCGGAAGAGTTAACGCTCTTAACTGCTTGGTTTCGAAGATTAAAATTTTAATTTTTAATATCGCATAGAACTAACGTGCAGCCCCTATACGTTATGTTTAAAAAAAATATATAAATTTTTTTTTCAAAATGGCGGCTATCGTAAAAATTCAAAGTGTCATTACTTTGCTAAATCAAATCCTACTGAAAAATGTCGTATGCAAAAAGTGTTTGGAATTTTATTTTGCATATAAAAGCAATTTTTAATTATTTTTTTTTTAATAAAAACCGAGTCTTACCATATATTGACCGAGACCTCGAACGAGCTTTTATGCGACTCTGCATACAGTTAACGCTCGTATGAAGCTTCTATTTAAGAAATTGACTTGAATTTTTTATACCAAATAGAGATTTCAACTATACTTACGATACTGTACAAAAAAATTAAAAATTAAAAAATAAAAGTATTTTTTTTTCAAAACACGTTTAGTGTGATGAGTCGATCGACCCACCATACATACGCTCATAAGATTTTCAATATAGTTAAGGTCAGTGTGAGCTTATTTATACATATTTGAATTTCAAAATTTTGTGACAGTATAGAATTCTTAAGCATCCTGTGTATGTTTGTTAGCAAAATCCATTTTGTCAATTTTTTGCAAAATGGCGACAAGTATTAAAATTCAATCACTTATTACTCAGTAGTGTTCAATTTTGTCAAAAAGGTCTCTATACATGAAATGTTGAGAAGCCTAAAGCTCATCTAAGTAAAATATAAAAAATATATATTTTTGCTTGAAAACAAGCGATGTATCAGTTCGATCGTACCCCCATACTAGCCATTTTGAGACTTTCGGAAGAGTTAACGCTCTTAACTGCTTGGTTTCGAAGATTAAAATTTTAATTTTTAATATCGCATAGAACTAACGTGCAGCCCCTATACGTTATGTTTAAAAAAAATATATAAAATTTTTTTTCAAAATGGCGGCTATCGTAAAAATTCAAAGTGTCATAACTTTGCTAAATCAAATCCTACTAAAAAATGTCGTATGCAAAAAGTGTTTGGAATTTTATTTTGCATATAAAAGCAATTTTTAATTATTTTTTTTTTAATAAAAACCGAGTCTTACCATATATTGACCGAGACCTCGAACGAGCTTTTATGCGACTCTGCATACAGTTAACGCTCGTATGAAGCTTCTATTTAAGAAATTGACTTGAATTTTTTATACCAAATAGAGCTTTCAACTATACTTACGATACTATACAAAAAAATTAAAAATTAAAAAATAAAAGTATTTTTTTTTCAAAACACGTTTAGTGTGATGAGTCGATCGACCCACCATACATACGCTCATAAGATTTTCAATATAGTTAAGGTCAGTGTGAGCTTATTTATACATATTTGAATTTCAAAATTTTGTGACAGTATAGAATTCTTAAGCATCCTGTGTATGTTTGTTAGCAAAATCCATTTTGTCAATTTTTTGCAAAATGGCGACAAGTATTAAAATTCAATCACTTATTACTCAGTAGTGTTCAATTTTGTCAAAAAGGTCTCTATACATGAAATGTTGAGAAGCCTAAAGCTCATCTAAGTAAAATATAAAAAATATATATTTTTGCTTGAAAACAAGCGATGTATCAGTTCGATCGTACCCCCATACTAGCCATTTTGAGACTTTCGGAAGAGTTAACGCTCTTAACTGCTTGGTTTCGAAGATTAAAATTTTAATTATTAATATCGCATAGAACTAACGTGCAGCCCCTATACGTTATGTTTAAAAAAAATATATAAAATTTTTTTTCAAAATGGCGGCTATCGTAAAAATTCAAAGTGTCATAACTTTGCTAAATCAAATCCTACTGAAAAATGTCGTATGCAAAAAGTGTTTGGAATTTTATTTTGCATATAAAAGCAATTTTTAATTATTTTTTTTTTAATAAAAACCGAGTCTTACCATATATTGACCGAGACCTCGAACGAGCTTTTATGCGACTCTGCATACAGTTAACGCTCGTATGAAGCTTCTATTTAAGAAATTGACTTGAATTTTTTATACCAAATAGAGCTTTCAACTATACTTACGATACTATACAAAAAAATTAAAAATTAAAAAATAAAAGTATTTTTTTTTCAAAACACGTTTAGTGTGATGAGTCGATCGACCCACCATACATACGCTCATAAGATTTTCAATATAGTTAAGGTCAGTGTGAGCTTATTTATACATATTTGAATTTCAAAATTTTGTGACAGTATAGAATTCTTAAGCATCCTGTGTATGTTTGTTAGCAAAATCCATTTTGTCAATTTTTTGCAAAATGGCGACAAGTATTAAAATTCAATCACTTATTACTCAGTAGTGTTCAATTTTGTCAAAAAGGTCTCTATACATGAAATGTTGAGAAGCCTAAAGCTCATCTAAGTAAAATATAAAAAATATATATTTTTGCTTGAAAACAAGCGATGTATCAGTTCGATCGTACCCCCATACTAGCCATTTTGAGACTTTCGGAAGAGTTAACGCTCTTAACTGCTTGGTTTCGAAGATTAAAATTTTAATTTTTAATATCGCATAGAACTAACGTGCAGCCCCTATACGTTATGTTTAAAAAAAAAATATAAAATTTTTTTTCAAAATGGCGGCTATCGTAAAAATTCAAAGTGTCATAACTTTGCTAAATCAAATCCTACTGAAAAATGTCGTATGCAAAAAGTGTTTGGAATTTTATTTTGCATATAAAAGCAATTTTTAATTATTTTTTTTTTAATAAAAACCGAGTCTTACCATATATTGACCGAGACCTCGAACGAGCTTTTATGCGACTCTGCATACAGTTAACGCTCGTATGAAGCTTCTATTTAAGAAATTGACTTGAATTTTTTATACCAAATAGAGCTTTCAACTATACTTACGATACTATACAAAAAAATTAAAAATTAAAAAATAAAAGTATTTTTTTTTCAAAACACGTTTAGTGTGATGAGTCGATCGACCCACCATACATACGCTCATAAGATTTTCAATATAGTTAAGGTCAGTGTGAGCTTATTTATACATATTTGAATTTCAAAATTTTGTGACAGTATAGAATTCTTAAGCATCCTGTGTATGTTTGTTAGCAAAATCCATTTTGTCAATTTTTTGCAAAATGGCGACAAGTATTAAAATTCAATCACTTATTACTCAGTAGTGTTCAATTTTGTCAAAAAGGTCTCTATACATGAAATGTTGAGAAGCCTAAAGCTCATCTAAGTAAAATATAAAAAATATATATTTTTGCTTGAAAACAAGCGATGTATCAGTTCGATCGTACCCCCATACTAGCCATTTTGAGACTTTCGGAAGAGTTAACGCTCTTAACTGCTTGGTTTCGAAGATTAAAATTTTAATTTTTAATATCGCATAGAACTAACGTGCAGCCCCTATACGTTATGTTTAAAAAAAATATATAAAATTTTTTTTCAAAATGGCGGCTATCGTAAAAATTCAAAGTGTCATAACTTTGCTAAATCAAATCCTACTGAAAAATGTCGTATGCAAAAAGTGTTTGGAATTTTATTTTGCATATAAAAGCAATTTTTAATTATTTTTTTTTTAATAAAAACCGAGTCTTACCATATATTGACCGAGACCTCGAACGAGCTTTTATGCGACTCTGCATACAGTTAACGCTCGTATGAAGCTTCTATTTAAGAAATTGACTTGAATTTTTTATACCAAATAGAGCTTTCAACTATACTTACGATACTATACAAAAAAATTAAAAATTAAAAAATAAAAGTATTTTTTTTTCAAAACACGTTTAGTGTGATGAGTCGATCGACCCACCATACATACGCTCATAAGATTTTCAATATAGTTAAGGTCAGTGTGAGCTTATTTATACATATTTGAATTTCAAAATTTTGTGACAGTATAGAATTCTTAAGCATCCTGTGTATGTTTGTTAGCAAAATCCATTTTGTCAATTTTTTGCAAAATGGCGACAAGTATTAAAATTCAATCACTTATTACTCAGTAGTGTTCAATTTTGTCAAAAAGGTCTCTATACATGAAATGTTGAGAAGCCTAAAGCTCATCTAAGTAAAATATAAAAAATATATATTTTTGCTTGAAAACAAGCGATGTATCAGTTCGATCGTACCCCCATACTAGCCATTTTGAGACTTTCGGAAGAGTTAACGCTCTTAACTGCTTGGTTTCGAAGATTAAAATTTTAATTTTTAATATCGCATAGAACTAACGTGCAGCCCCTATACGTTATGTTTAAAAAAAATATATAAAATTTTTTTTCAAAATGGCGGCTATCGTAAAAATTCAAAGTGTCATAACTTTGCTAAATCAAATCCTACTGAAAAATGTCGTATGCAAAAAGTGTTTGGAATTTTATTTTGCATATAAAAGCAATTTTTAATTATTTTTTTTTTAATAAAAACCGAGTCTTACCATATATTGACCGAGACCTCGAACGAGCTTTTATGCGACTCTGCATACAGTTAACGCTCGTATGAAGCTTCTATTTAAGAAATTGACTTGAATTTTTTATACCAAATAGAGCTTTCAACTATACTTACGATTCTATACAAAAAAATTAAAAATTAAAAAATAAAAGTATTTTTTTTTCAAAACACGTTTAGTGTGATGAGTCGATCGACCCACCATACATACGCTCATAAGATTTTCAATATAGTTAAGGTCAGTGTGAGCTTATTTATACATATTTGAATTTCAAAATTTTGTAACAGTATAGAATTCTTAAGCATCCTGTGTATGTTTGTTAGCAAAATCCATTTTGTCAATTTTTTGCAAAATGGCGACAAGTATTAAAATTCAATCACTTATTACTCAGTAGTGTTCAATTTTGTCAAAAAGGTCTCTATACATGAAATGTTGAGAAGCCTAAAGCTCATCTAAGTAAAATATAAAAAATATATATTTTTGCTTGAAAACAAGCGATGTATCAGTTCGATCGTACCCCCATACTAGCCATTTTGAGACTTTCGGAAGAGTTAACGCTCTTAACTG
This sequence comes from Plectrocnemia conspersa, assembly GCF_051122295.1. Classification (NCBI taxonomy): domain Eukaryota; kingdom Metazoa; phylum Arthropoda; class Insecta; order Trichoptera; family Polycentropodidae; genus Plectrocnemia; species Plectrocnemia conspersa. The sequence goes on along the minus strand of NW_028277167.1, from coordinate 31,318,505 downwards.
CTTGGTTTCGAAGATTAAAATTTTAATTTTTAATATCGCATAGAACTAACGTGCAGCCCCTATACGTTATGTTTAAAAAAAATATATAAAATTTTTTTTCAAAATGGCGGCTATCGTAAAAATTCAAAGTGTCATAACTTTGCTAAATCAAATCCTACTGAAAAATGTCGTATGCAAAAAGTGTTTGGAATTTTATTTTGCATATAAAAGCAATTTTTAATTATTTTTTTTTTAATAAAAACCGAGTCTTACCATATATTGACCGAGACCTCGAACGAGCTTTTATGCGACTCTGCATACAGTTAACGCTCGTATGAAGCTTCTATTTAAGAAATTGACTTGAATTTTTTATACCAAATAGAGCTTTCAACTATACTTACGATACTATACAAAAAAATTAAAAATTAAAAAATAAAAGTATTTTTTTTTCAAAACACGTTTAGTGTGATGAGTCGATCGACCCACCATACATACGCTCATAAGATTTTCAATATAGTTAAGGTCAGTGTGAGCTTATTTATACATATTTGAATTTCAAAATTTTGTGACAGTATAGAATTCTTAAGCATCCTGTGTATGTTTGTTAGCAAAATCCATTTTGTCAATTTTTTGCAAAATGGCGACAAGTATTAAAATTCAATCACTTATTACTCAGTAGTGTTCAATTTTGTCAAAAAGGTCTCTATACATGAAATGTTGAGAAGCCTAAAGCTCATCTAAGTAAAATATAAAAAATATATATTTTTGCTTGAAAACAAGCGATGTATCAGTTCGATCGTACCCCCATACTAGCCATTTTGAGACTTTCGGAAGAGTTAACGCTCTTAACTGCTTGGTTTCGAAGATTAAAATTTTAATTTTTAATTTCGCATAGAACTAACGTGCAGCCCCTATACGTTATGTTTAAAAAAAATATATAAAATTTTTTTTCAAAATGGCGGCTATCGTAAAAATTCAAAGTGTCATAACTTTGCTAAATCAAATCCTACTGAAAAATGTCGTATGCAAAAAGTGTTTGGAATTTTATTTTGCATATAAAAGCAATTTTTAATTATTTTTTTTTTAATAAAAACCGAGTCTTACCATATATTGACCGAGACCTCGAACGAGCTTTTATGCGACTCTGCATACAGTTAACGCTCGTATGAAGCTTCTATTTAAGAAATTGACTTGAATTTTTTATACCAAATAGAGCTTTCAACTATACTTACGATACTATACAAAAAAATTAAAAATTAAAAAATAAAAGTATTTTTTTTTCAAAACACGTTTAGTGTGATGAGTCGATCGACCCACCATACATACGCTCATAAGATTTTCAATATAGTTAAGGTCAGTGTGAGCTTATTTATACATATTTGAATTTCAAAATTTTGTGACAGTATAGAATTCTTAAGCATCCTGTGTATGTTTGTTAGCAAAATCCATTTTGTCAATTTTTTGCAAAATGGCGACAAGTATTAAAATTCAATCACTTATTACTCAGTAGTGTTCAATTTTGTCAAAAAGGTCTCTATACATGAAATGTTGAGAAGCCTAAAGCTCATCTAAGTAAAATATAAAAAATATATATTTTTGCTTGAAAACAAGCGATGTATCAGTTCGATCGTACCCCCATACTAGCCATTTTGAGACTTTCGGAAGAGTTAACGCTCTTAACTGCTTGGTTTCGAAGATTAAAATTTTAATTTTTAATATCGCATAGAACTAACGTGCAGCCCCTATACGTTATGTTTAAAAAAAATATATAAATTTTTTTTTCAAAATTGCGGCTATCGTAAAAATTCAAAGTGTCATAACTTTGCTAAATCAAATCCTACTGAAAAATGTCGTATGCAAAAAGTGTTTGGAATTTTATTTTGCATATAAAAGCAATTTTTAATTATTTTTTTTTTAATAAAAACCGAGTCTTACCATATATTGACCGAGACCTCGAACGAGCTTTTATGCGACTCTGCATACAGTTAACGCTCGTATGAAGCTTCTATTAAGGAAATTGACTTAAATTTTTTATACCAAATAGAGCTTTCAACTATACTTACGATACTATACAAAAAAATTAAAAATTAAAAAATAAAAGTATTTTTTTTTCAAAACACGTTTAGTGTGATGAGTCGATCGACCCACCATACATACGCTCATAAGATTTTCAATATAGTTAAGGTCAGTGTGAGCTTATTTATACATATTTGAATTTCAAAATTTTGTGACAGTATAGAATTCTTAAGCATCCTGTGTATGTTTGTTAGCAAAATCCATTTTGTCAATTTTTTGCAAAATGGCGACAAGTATTAAAATTCAATCACTTATTACTCAGTAGTGTTCAATTTTGTCAAAAAGGTCTCTATACATAAAATGTTGAGAAGCCTAAAGCTCATCTAAGTAAAATATAAAAAATATATATTTTTGCTTGAAAACAAGCGATGTATCAGTTCGATCGTACCCCCATACTAGCCATTTTGAGACTTTCGGAAGAGTTAACGCTCTTAACTGCTTGGTTTCGAAGATTAAAATTTTAATTTTTTATATCGCATAAAACTAACGTGCAGCCCCTATACGTTATGTTTAAAAAAAATATATAAATTTTTTTTTCAAAATGGCGGCTATCGTAAAAATTCAAAGTGTAATAACTTTGCTAAATCAAATCCTACTGAAAAATGTCGTATGGAAAAAGTGTTTGGAATTTTATTTTGCATATAAAAGCAATTTTTAATAATTTTTTTTTTAATAAAAACCGAGTCTTACCATATATTGACCGAGACCTCGAACGAGCTTTTATGCGACTCTGCATACAGTTAACGCTCGTATGAAGCTTCTATTTAAGAAATTGACTTGAATTTTTTATACCAAATAGAGCTTTCAACTATACTTACGATACTATACAAAAAAATTAAAAATTAAAAAATAAAAGTATTTTTTTTTCAAAACACGTTTAGTGTGATGAGTCGATCGACCCACCATACATACGCTCATAAGATTTTCAATATAGTTAAGGTCAGTGTGAGCTTATTTATACATATTTGAATTTCAAAATTTTGTGACAGTATAGAATTCTTAAGCATCCTGTGTATGTTTGTTAGCAAAATCCATTTTGTCAATTTTTTGCAAAATGGCGACAAGTATTAAAATTCAATCACTTATTACTCAGTAGTGTTCAATTTTGTCAAAAAGGTCTCTATACATGAAATGTTGAGAAGCCTAAAGCTCATCTAAGTAAAATATAAAAAATATATATTTTTGCTTGAAAACAAGCGATGTATCAGTTCGATCGTACCCCCATACTAGCCATTTTGAGACTTTCGGAAGAGTTAACGCTCTTAACTGCTTGGTTTCGAAGATTAAAATTTTAATTTTTAATATCGCATAGAACTAACGTGCAGCCCCTATACGTTATGTTTAAAAAAAATATATAAAATTTTTTTTCAAAATGGCGGCTATCGTAAAAATTCAAAGTGTCATAACTTTGCTAAATCGAATCCTACTGAAAAATGTCGTATGCAAAAAGTGTTTGGAATTTTATTTTGCATATAAAAGCAATTTTTAATTATTTTTTTTTTAATAAAAACCGAGTCTTACCATATATTGACCGAGACCTCGAACGAGCTTTTATGCGACTCTGCATACAGTTAACGCTCGTATGAAGCTTCTATTTAAGAAATTGACTTGAATTTTTTATACCAAATAGAGCTTTCAACTATACTTACGATACTATACAAAAAAATTAAAAATTAAAAAATAAAAGTATTTTTTTTTCAAAACACGTTTAGTGTGATGAGTCGATCGACCCACCATACATACGCTCATAAGATTTTCAATATAGTTAAGGTCAGTGTGAGCTTATTTATACATATTTGAATTTCAAAATTTTGTGACAGTATAGAATTCTTAAGCATCCTGTGTATGTTTGTTAGCAAAATCCATTTTGTCAATTTTTTGCAAAATGGCGACAAGTATTAAAATTCAATCACTTATTACTCAGTAGTGTTCAATTTTGTCAAAAAGGTCTCTATACATGAAATGTTGAGAAGCCTAAAGCTCATCTAAGTAAAATATAAAAAATATATATTTTTGCTTGAAAACAAGCGATGTATCAGTTCGATCGTACCCCCATACTAGCCATTTTGAGACTTTCGGAAGAGTTAACGCTCTTAACTGCTTGGTTTCGAAGATTAAAATTTTAATTTTTAATATCGCATAGAACTAACGTGCAGCCCCTATACGTTATGTTTAAAAAAAATATATAAAATTTTTTTTCAAAATGGCGGCTATCGTAAAAATTCAAAGTGTCATAACTTTGCTAAATCAAATCCTACTAAAAAATGTCGTATGCAAAAAGTGTTTGGAATTTTATTTTGCATATAAAAGCAATTTTTAATTATTTTTTTTTAATAAAAACCGAGTCTTACCATATATTGACCGAGACCTCGAACGAGCTTTTATGCGACTCTGCATACAGTTAACGCTCGTATGAAGCTTCTATTTAAGAAATTGACTTGAATTTTTTATACCAAATAGAGCTTTCAACTATACTTACGATACTATACAAAAAAATTAAAAATTAAAAAATATAAGTATTTTTTTTTCAAAACACGTTTAGTGTGATGAGTCGATCGACCCACCATACATACGCTCATAAGATTTTCAATATAGTTAAGGTCAGTGTGAGCTTATTTATACATATTTGAATTTCAAAATTTTGTGACAGTATAGAATTCTTAAGCATCCTGTGTATGTTTGTTAGCAAAATCCATTTTGTCAATTTTTTGCAAAATGGCGACAAGTATTAAAATTCAATCACTTATTACTCAGTAGTGTTCAATTTTGTCAAAAAGGTCTCTATACATGAAATGTTGAGAAGCCTAAAGCTCATCTAAGTAAAATATAAAAAATATATATTTTTGCTTGAAAACAAGCGATGTATCAGTTCGATCGTACCCCCATACTAGCCATTTTGAGACTTTCGGAAGAGTTAACGCTCTTAACTGCTTGGTTTCGAAGATTAAAATTTTAATTTTTAATATCGCATAGAACTAACGTGCAGCCCCTATACGTTATGTTTAAAAAAAATATATAAATTTTTTTTTCAAAATAGCGGCTATCGTAAAAATTCAAAGTGTCATAACTTTGCTAAATCAAATCCTACTAATAAATGTCGTATGCAAAAAGTGTTTGGAATTTTATTTTGCATATAAAAGCAATTTTTAATTATTTTTTTTTTAATAAAAACCGAGTCTTACCATATATTGACCGAGACCTCGAACGAGCTTTTATGCGACTCTGCATACAGTTAACGCTCGTATGAAGCTTCTATTTAAGAAATTGACTTGAATTTTTTATACCAAATAGAGCTTTCAACTATACTTACGATACTATACAAAAAAATTAAAAATTAAAAAATAAAAGTATTTTTTTTTCAAAACACGTTTAGTGTGATGAGTCGATCGACCCACCATACATACGCTCATAAGATTTTCAATATAGTTAAGGTCAGTGTGAGCTTATTTATACATATTTGAATTTCAAAATTTTGTGACAGTATAGAATTCTTAAGCATCCTGTGTATGTTTGTTAGCAAAATCCATTTTGTCAATTTTTTGCAAAATGGCGACAAGTATTAAAATTCAATCACTTATTACTCAGTAGTGTTCAATTTTGTCAAAAAGGTCTCTATACATGAAATGTTGAGAAGCCTAAAGCTCATCTAAGTAAAATATAAAAAATATATATTTTTGCTTGAAAACAAGCGATGTATCAGTTCGATCGTACCCCCATACTAGCCATTTTGAGACTTTCGGAAGAGTTAACGCTCTTAACTGCTTGGTTTCGAAGATTAAAATTTTAATTTTTAATATCGCATAGAACTAACGTGCAGCCCCTATACGTTATGTTTAAAAAAAATATATAAATTTTTTTTTCAAAATGGCGGCTATCGTAAAAATTCAAAGTGTCATAACTTTGCTAAATCAAATCCTACTGAAAAATGTCGTATGCAAAAAGTGTTTGGAATTTTATTTTGCATATAAAAGCAATTTTTAATTATTTTTTTTTTAATAAAAACCGAGTCTTACCATATATTGACCGAGACCTCGAACGAGCTTTTATGCGACTCTGCATACAGTTAACGCTCGTATGAAGCTTCTATTTAAGAAATTGACTTGAATTTTTTATACCAAATAGAGCTTTCAACTATACTTACGATACTATACAAAAAAATTAAAAATTAAAAAATAAAAGTATTTTTTTTTCAAAACACGTTTAGTGTGATGAGTCGATCGACCCACCATACATACGCTCATAAGATTTTCAATATAGTTAAGGTCAGTGTGAGCTTATTTATACATATTTGAATTTCAAAATTTTGTGACAGTATAGAATTCTTAAGCATCCTGTGTATGTTTGTTAGCAAAATCCATTTTGTCAATTTTTTGCAAAATGGCGACAAGTATTAAAATTCAATCACTTATTACTCAGTAGTGTTCAATTTTGTCAAAAAGGTCTCTATACATGAAATGTTGAGAAGCCTAAAGCTCATCTAAGTAAAATATAAAAAATATATATTTTTGCTTGAAAACAAGCGATGTATCAGTTCGATCGTACCCCCATACTAGCCATTTTGAGACTTTCGGAAGAGTTAACGCTCTTAACTGCTTGGTTTCGAAGATTAAAATTTTAATTTTTAATATCGCATAGAACTAACGTGCAGCCCCTATACGTTATGTTTAAAAAAAATATATAAATTTTTTTTTCAAAATGGCGGCTATCGTAAAAATTCAAAGTGTCATAACTTTGCTAAATCAAATCCTACTGAAAAATGTCGTATGCAAAAAGTGTTTGGAATTTTATTTTGCATATAAAAGCAATTTTTAATTATTTTTTTTTTAATAAAAACCGAGTCTTACCATATATTGACCGAGACCTCGAACGAGCTTTTATGCGACTCTGCATACAGTTAACGCTCGTATGAAGCTTCTATTTAAGAAATTGACTTGAATTTTTTATACCAAATAGAGCTTTCAACTATACTTACGATACTATACAAAAAAATTAAAAATTAAAAAATAAAAGTATTTTTTTTTCAAAACACGTTTAGTGTGATGAGTCGATCGACCCACCATACATACGCTCATAAGATTTTCAATATAGTTAAGGTCAGTGTGAGCTTATTTATACATATTTGAATTTCAAAATTTTGTGACAGTATAGAATTCTTAAGCATCCTGTGTATGTTTGTTAGCAAAATCCATTTTGTCAATTTTTTGCAAAATGGCGACAAGTATTAAAATTCAATCACTTATTACTCAGTAGTGTTCAATTTTGTCAAAAAGGTCTCTATACATGAAATGTTGAGAAGCCTAAAGCTCATCTAAGTAAAATATAAAAAATATATATTTTTGCTTGAAAACAAGCGATGTATCAGTTCGATCGTACCCCCATACTAGCCATTTTGAGACTTTCGGAAGAGTTAACGCTCTTAACTGCTTGGTTTCGAAGATTAAAATTTTAATTTTTAATATCGCATAGAACTAACGTGCAGCCCCTATACGTTATGTTTAAAAAAAATATATAAAATTTTTTTTCAAAATGGCGGCTATCGTAAAAATTCAAAGTGTCATAACTTTGCTAAATCAAATCCTACTGAAAAATGTCGTATGCAAAAAGTGTTTGGAATTTTATTTTGCATATAAAAGCAATTTTTAATTATTTTTTTTTTAATAAAAACCGAGTCTTACCATATATTGACCGAGACCTCGAACGAGCTTTTATGCGACTCTGCATACAGTTAACGCTCGTATGAAGCTTCTATTTAAGAAATTGACTTGAATTTTTTATACCAAATAGAGCTTTCAACTATACTTACGATACTATACAAAAAAATTAAAAATTAAAAAATAAAAGTATTTTTTTTTCAAAACACGTTTAGTGTGATGAGTCGATCGACCCACCATACATACGCTCATAAGATTTTCAATATAGTTAAGGTCAGTGTGAGCTTATTTATACATATTTGAATTTCAAAATTTTGTGACAGTATAGAATTCTTAAGCATCCTGTGTATGTTTGTTAGCAAAATCCATTTTGTCAATTTTTTGCAAAATGGCGACAAGTATTAAAATTCAATCACTTATTACTCAGTAGTGTTCAATTTTGTCAAAAAGGTCTCTATACATGAAATGTTGAGAAGCCTAAAGCTCATCTAAGTAAAATATAAAAAATATATATTTTTGCTTGAAAACAAGCGATGTATCAGTTCGATCGTACCCCCATACTAGCCATTTTGAGACTTTCGGAAGAGTTAACGCTCTTAACTGCTTGGTTTCGAAGATTAAAATTTTAATTTTTAATATCGCATAGAACTAACGTGCAGCCCCTATACGTTATGTTTAAAAAAAATATATAAAATTTTTTTTCAAAATGGCGGCTATCGTAAAAATTCAAAGTGTCATAACTTTGCTAAATCAAATCCTACTGAAAAATGTCGTATGCAAAAAGTGTTTGGAATTTTATTTTGCATATAAAAGCAATTTTTAATTATTTTTTTTTTAATAAAAACCGAGTCTTACCATATATTGACCGAGACCTCGAACGAGCTTTTATGCGACTCTGCATACAGTTAACGCTCGTATGAAGCTTCTATTTAAGAAATTGACTTGAATTTTTTATACCAAATAGAGCTTTCAACTATACTTACGATACTATACAAAAAAATTAAAAATTAAAAAATAAAAGTATTTTTTTTTCAAAACACGTTTAGTGTGATGAGTCGATCGACCCACCATACATACGCTCATAAGATTTTCAATATAGTTAAGGTCAGTGTGAGCTTATTTATACATATTTGAATTTCAAAATTTTGTGACAGTATAGAATTCTTAAGCATCCTGTGTATGTTTGTTAGCAAAATCCATTTTGTCAATTTTTTGCAAAATGGCGACAAGTATTAAAATTCAATCACTTATTACTCAGTAGTGTTCAATTTTGTCAAAAAGGTCTCTATACATGAAATGTTGAGAAGCCTAAAGCTCATCTAAGTAAAATATAAAAAATATATATTTTTGCTTGAAAACAAGCGATGTATCAGTTCGATCGTACCCCCATACTAGCCATTTTGAGACTTTCGGAAGAGTTAACGCTCTTAACTGCTTGGTTTCGAAGATTAAAATTTTAATTTTTAATATCGCATAGAACTAACGTGCAGCCCCTATACGTTATGTTTAAAAAAAATATATAAAATTTTTTTTCAAAATGGCGGCTATCGTAAAAATTCAAAGTGTCATAACTTTGCTAAATCAAATCCTACTGAAAAATGTCGTATGCAAAAAGTGTTTGGAATTTTATTTTGCATATAAAAGCAATTTTTAATTATTTTTTTTTTAATAAAAACCGAGTCTTACCATATATTGACCGAGACCTCGAACGAGCTTTTATGCGACTCTGCATACAGTTAACGCTCGTATGAAGCTTCTATTTAAGAAATTGACTTGAATTTTTTATACCAAATAGAGCTTTCAACTATACTTACGATTCTATACAAAAAAATTAAAAATTAAAAAATAAAAGTATTTTTTTTTCAAAACACGTGTAGTGTGATGAGTCGATCGACCCACCATACATACGCTCATAAGATTTTCAATATAGTTAAGGTCAGTGTGAGCTTATTTATACATATTTGAATTTCAAAATTTTGTAACAGTATAGAATTCTTAAGCATCCTGTGTATGTTTGTTAGCAAAATCCATTTTGTCAATTTTTTGCAAAATGGCGACAAGTATTAAAATTCAATCACTTATTACTCAGTAGTGTTCAATTTTGTCAAAAAGGTCTCTATACATGAAATGTTGAGAAGCCTAAAGCTCATCTAAGTAAAATATAAAAAATATATATTTTTGCTTGAAAACAAGCGATGTATCAGTTCGATCGTACCCCCATACTAGCCATTTTGAGACTTTCGGAAGAGTTAACGCTCTTAACTGCTTGGTTTCGAAGATTAAAATTTTAATTTTTAATATCGCATAGAACTAACGTGCAGCCCCTATACGTTATGTTTAAAAAAAATATATAAAATTTTTTTTCAAAATGGCGGCTATCGTAAAAATTCAAAGTGTCATAACTTTGCTAAATCAAATCCTACTGAAAAATGTCGTATGCAAAAAGTGTTTGGAATTTTATTTTGCATATAAAAGCAATTTTTAATTATTTTTTTTTTAATAAAAACCGAGTCTTACCATATATTGACCGAGACCTCGAACGAGCTTTTATGCGACTCTGCATACAGTTAACGCTCGTATGAAGCTTCTATTTAAGAAATTGACTTGAATTTTTTATACCAAATAGAGCTTTCAACTATACTTACGATACTATACAAAAAAATTAAAAATTAAAAAATAAAAGTATTTTTTTTTCAAAACACGTTTAGTGTGATGAGTCGATCGACCCACCATACATACGCTCATAAGATTTTCAATATAGTTAAGGTCAGTGTGAGCTTATTTATACATATTTGAATTTCAAAATTTTGTGACAGTATAGAATTCTTAAGCATCCTGTGTATGTTTGTTAGCAAAATCCATTTTGTCAATTTTTTGCAAAATGGCGACAAGTATTAAAATTCAATCACTTATTACTCAGTAGTGTTCAATTTTGTCAAAAAGGTCTCTATACATGAAATGTTGAGAAGCCTAAAGCTCATCTAAGTAAAATATAAAAAATATATATTTTTGCTTGAAAACAAGCGATGTATCAGTTCGATCGTACCCCCATACTAGCCATTTTGAGACTTTCGGAAGAGTTAACGCTCTTAACTGCTTGGTTTCGAAGATTAAAATTTTAATTTTTAATATCGCATAGAACTAACGTGCAGCCCCTATACGTTATGTTTAAAAAAAATATATAAATTTTTTTTTCAAAATGGCGGCTATCGTAAGAATTCAAAGTGTCATAACTTTGCTAAATCAAATCCTACTGAAAAATGTCGTATCCAAAAAGTGTTTGGAATTTTATTTTGCATATAAAAGCAATTTTTAATTATTTTTTTTTTAATAAAAACCGAGTCTTACCATATATTGACCGAGACCTCGAACGAGCTTTTATGCGACTCTGCATACAGTTAACGCTCGTATGAAGCTTCTATTTAAGAAATTGACTTGAATTTTTTATACCAAATAGAGCTTTCAACTATACTTACGATACTATACAAAAAAATTAAAAATTAAAAAATAAAAGTATTTTTTTTTCAAAACACGTTTAGTGTGATGAGTCGATCGACCCACCATACATACGCTCATAAGATTTTCAATATAGTTAAGGTCAGTGTGAGCTTATTTATACATATTTGAATTTCAAAATTTTGTGACAGTATAGAATTCTTAAGCATCCTGTGTATGTTTGTTAGCAAAATCCATTTTGTCAATTTTTTGCAAAATGGCGACAAGTATTAAAATTCAATCACTTATTACTCAGTAGTGTTCAATTTTGTCAAAAAGGTCTCTATACATGAAATGTTGAGAAGCCTAAAGCTCATCTAAGTAAAATATAAAAAATATATATTTTTGCTTGAAAACAAGCGATGTATCAGTTCGATCGTACCCCCATACTAGCCATTTTGAGACTTTCGGAAGAGTTAACGCTCTTAACTGCTTGGTTTCGAAGATTAAAATTTTAATTTTTAATTTCGCATAGAACTAACGTGCAGCCCCTATACGTTATGTTTAAAAAAAATATATAAAATTTTTTTTCAAAATGGCGGCTATCGTAAAAATTCAAAGTGTCATAACTTTGCTAAATCAAATCCTACTGAAAAATGTCGTATGCAAAAAGTGTTTGGAATTTTATTTTGCATATAAAAGCAATTTTTAATTATTTTTTTTTTAATAAAAACCGAGTCTTACCATATATTGACCGAGACCTCGAACGAGCTTTTATGCGACTCTGCATACAGTTAACGCTCGTATGAAGCTTCTATTTAAGAAATTGACTTGAATTTTTTATACCAAATAGAGCTTTCAACTATACTTACGATACTATACAAAAAAATTAAAAATTAAAAAATAAAAGTATTTTTTTTTCAAAACACGTTTAGTGTGATGAGTCGATCGACCCACCATACATACGCTCATAAGATTTTCAATATAGTTAAGGTCAGTGTGAGCTTATTTATACATATTTGAATTTCAAAATTTTGTGACAGTATAGAATTCTTAAGCATCCTGTGTATGTTTGTTAGCAAAATCCATTTTGTCAATTTTTTGCAAAATGGCGACAAGTATTAAAATTCAATCACTTATTACTCAGTAGTGTTCAATTTTGTCAAAAAGGTCTCTATACATGAAATGTTGAGAAGCCTAAAGCTCATCTAAGTAAAATATAAAAAATATATATTTTTGCTTGAAAACAAGCGATGTATCAGTTCGATCGTACCCCCATACTAGCCATTTTGAGACTTTCGGAAGAGTTAACGCTCTTAACTGCTTGGTTTCGAAGATTAAAATTTTAATTTTTAATATCGCATAGAACTAACGTGCAGCCCCTATACGTTATGTTTAAAAAAAATATATAAATTTTTTTTTCAAAATTGCGGCTATCGTAAAAATTCAAAGTGTCATAACTTTGCTAAATCAAATCCTACTGAAAAATGTCGTATGCAAAAAGTGTTTGGAATTTTATTTTGCATATAAAAGCAATTTTTAATTATTTTTTTTTTAATAAAAACCGAGTCTTACCATATATTGACCGAGACCTCGAACGAGCTTTTATGCGACTCTGCATACAGTTAACGCTCGTATGAAGCTTCTATTAAGGAAATTGACTTAAATTTTTTATACCAAATAGAGCTTTCAACTATACTTACGATACTATACAAAAAAATTAAAAATTAAAAAATAAAAGTATTTTTTTTTCAAAACACGTTTAGTGTGATGAGTCGATCGACCCACCATACATACGCTCATAAGATTTTCAATATAGTTAAGGTCAGTGTGAGCTTATTTATACATATTTGAATTTCAAAATTTTGTGACAGTATAGAATTCTTAAGCATCCTGTGTATGTTTGTTAGCAAAATCCATTTTGTCAATTTTTTGCAAAATGGCGACAAGTATTAAAATTCAATCACTTATTACTCAGTAGTGTTCAATTTTGTCAAAAAGGTCTCTATACATAAAATGTTGAGAAGCCTAAAGCTCATCTAAGTAAAATATAAAAAATATATATTTTTGCTTGAAAACAAGCGATGTATCAGTTCGATCGTACCCCCATACTAGCCATTTTGAGACTTTCGGAAGAGTTAACGCTCTTAACTGCTTGGTTTCGAAGATTAAAATTTTAATTTTTTATATCGCATAAAACTAACGTGCAGCCCCTATACGTTATGTTTAAAAAAAATATATAAATTTTTTTTTCAAAATGGCGGCTATCGTAAAAATTCAAAGTGTAATAACTTTGCTAAATCAAATCCTACTGAAAAATGTCGTATGGAAAAAGTGTTTGGAATTTTATTTTGCATATAAAAGCAATTTTTAATAATTTTTTTTTTAATAAAAACCGAGTCTTACCATATATTGACCGAGACCTCGAACGAGCTTTTATGCGACTCTGCATACAGTTAACGCTCGTATGAAGCTTCTATTTAAGAAATTGACTTGAATTTTTTATACCAAATAGAGCTTTCAACTATACTTACGATACTATACAAAAAAATTAAAAATTAAAAAATAAAAGTATTTTTTTTTCAAAACACGTTTAGTGTGATGAGTCGATCGACCCACCATACATACGCTCATAAGATTTTCAATATAGTTAAGGTCAGTGTGAGCTTATTTATACATATTTGAATTTCAAAATTTTGTGACAGTATAGAATTCTTAAGCATCCTGTGTATGTTTGTTAGCAAAATCCATTTTGTCAATTTTTTGCAAAATGGCGACAAGTATTAAAATTCAATCACTTATTACTCAGTAGTGTTCAATTTTGTCAAAAAGGTCTCTATACATGAAATGTTGAGAAGCCTAAAGCTCATCTAAGTAAAATATAAAAAATATATATTTTTGCTTGAAAACAAGCGATGTATCAGTTCGATCGTACCCCCATACTAGCCATTTTGAGACTTTCGGAAGAGTTAACGCTCTTAACTGCTTGGTTTCGAAGATTAAAATTTTAATTTTTAATATCGCATAGAACTAACGTGCAGCCCCTATACGTTATGTTTAAAAAAAATATATAAAATTTTTTTTCAAAATGGCGGCTATCGTAAAAATTCAAAGTGTCATAACTTTGCTAAATCAAATCCTACTGAAAAATGTCGTATGCAAAAAGTGTTTGGAATTTTATTTTGCATATAAAAGCAATTTTTAATTATTTTTTTTTTAATAAAAACCGAGTCTTACCATATATTGACCGAGACCTCGAACGAGCTTTTATGCGACTCTGCATACAGTTAACGCTCGTATGAAGCTTCTATTTAAGAAATTGACTTGAATTTTTTATACCAAATAGAGCTTTCAACTATACTTACGATACTATACAAAAAAATTAAAAATTAAAAAATAAAAGTATTTTTTTTTCAAAACACGTTTAGTGTGATGAGTCGATCGACCCACCATACATACGCTCATAAGATTTTCAATATAGTTAAGGTCAGTGTGAGCTTATTTATACATATTTGAATTTCAAAATTTTGTGACAGTATAGAATTCTTAAGCATCCTGTGTATGTTTGTTAGCAAAATCCATTTTGTCAATTTTTTGCAAAATGGCGACAAGTATTAAAATTCAATCACTTATTACTCAGTAGTGTTCAATTTTGTCAAAAAGGTCTCTATACATGAAATGTTGAGAAGCCTAAAGCTCATCTAAGTAAAATATAAAAAATATATATTTTTGCTTGAAAACAAGCGATGTATCAGTTCGATCGTACCCCCATACTAGCCATTTTGAGACTTTCGGAAGAGTTAACGCTCTTAACTGCTTGGTTTCGAAGATTAAAATTTTAATTTTTAATATCGCATAGAACTAACGTGCAGCCCCTATACGTTATGTTTAAAAAAAATATATAAAATTTTTTTTTAAAAATGGCGGCTATCGTAAAAATTCAAAGTGTCATAACTTTGCTAAATCAAATCCTACTGAAAAATGTCGTATGCAAAAAGTGTTTGGAATTTTATTTTGCATATAATAGCAATTTTTAATTATTTTTTTTTTAATAAAAACCGAGTCTTACCATATATTGACCGAGACCTCGAACGAGCTTTTATGCGACTCTGAATACAGTTAACGCTCGTATGAAGCTTCTATTTAAGAAATTGACTTGAATTTTTTATACCAAATAGAGCTTTCAACTATACTTACGATACTATACAAAAAAATTAAAAATTAAAAAATAAAAGTATTTTTTTTTCAAAACACGTTTAGTGTGATGAGTCGATCGACCCACCATACATACGCTCATAAGATTTTCAATATAGTTAAGGTCAGTGTGAGCTTATTTATACATATTTGAATTTCAAAATTTTGTGACAGTATAGAATTCTTAAGCATCCTGTGTATGTTTGTTAGCAAAATCCATTTTGTCAATTTTTTGCAAAATGGCGACAAGTATTAAAATTCAATCACTTATTACTCAGTAGTGTTCAATTTTGTCAAAAAGGTCTCTATACATGAAATGTTGAGAAGCCTAAAGCTCATCTAAGTAAAATATAAAAAATATATATTTTTGCTTAAAAACAAGCGATGTATCAGTTCGATCGTACCCCCATACTAGCCATTTTGAGACTTTCGGAAGAGTTAACGCTCTTAACTGCTTGGTTTCGAAGATTAAAATTTTAATTTTTAATATCGCATAGAACTAACGTGCAGCCCCTATACGTTATGTTTAAAAAAAATATATAAATTTTTTTTTCAAAATTGCGGCTATCGTAAAAATTCAAAGTGTCATTACTTTGCTAAATCTAATCCTACTGAAAAATGTCGTATGCAAAAAGTGTTTGGAATTTTATTTTGCATATAATAGCAATTTTTAATTATTTTTTTTTTAATAAAAACCGAGTCTTACCATATATTGACCGAGACCTCGAACGAGCTTTTATGCGACTCTGCATACAGTTAACGCTCGTATGAAGCTTCTATTTAAGAAATTGACTTGAATTTTTTATACCAAATAGAGCTTTCAACTATACTTACGATACTATACAAAAAAATTAAAAATTAAAAAATAAAAGTATTTTTTTTTCAAAACACGTTTAGTGTGATGAGTCGATCGACCCACCATACATACGCTCATAAGATTTTCAATATAGTTAAGGTCAGTGTGAGCTTATTTATACATATTTGAATTTCAAAATTTTGTGACAGTATAGAATTCTTAAGCATCCTGTGTATGTTTGTTAGCAAAATCCATTTTGTCAATTTTTTGCAAAATGGCGACAAGTATTAAAATTCAATCACTTATTACTCAGTAGTGTTCAATTTTGTCAAAAAGGTCTCTATACATGAAATGTTGAGAAGCCTAAAGCTCATCTAAGTAAAATATAAAAAATATATATTTTTGCTTGAAAACAAGCGATGTATCAGTTCGATCGTACCCCCATACTAGCCATTTTGAGACTTTCGGAAGAGTTAACGCTCTTAACTGCTTGGTTTCGAAGATTAAAATTTTAATTTTTAATATCGCATAGAACTAACGTGCAGCCCCTATACGTTATGTTTAAAAAAAATATATAAAATTTTTTTTCAAAATGGCGGCTATCGTAAAAATTCAAAGTGTCATAACTTTGCTAAATCAAATCCTACTGAAAAATGTCGTATGCAAAAAGTGTTTGGAATTTTATTTTGCATATAAAAGCAATTTTTAATTATTTTTTTTTTAATAAAAACCGAGTCTTACCATATATTGACCGAGACCTCGAACGAGCTTTTATGCGACTCTGCATACAGTTAACGCTCGTATGAAGCTTCTATTTAAGAAATTGACTTGAATTTTTTATACCAAATAGAGCTTTCAACTATACTTACGATACTATACAAAAAAATTAAAAATTAAAAAACAAAAGTATTTTTTTTTCAAAACACGTTTAGTGTGATGAGTCGATCGACCCACCATACATACGCTCATAAGATTTTCAATATAGTTAAGGTCAGTGTGAGCTTATTTATACATATTTGAATTTCAAAATTTTGTGACAGTATAGAATTCTTAAGCATCCTGTGTATGTTTGTTAGCAAAATCCATTTTGTCAATTTTTTGCAAAATGGCGACAAGTATTAAAATTCAATCACTTATTACTCAGTAGTGTTCAATTTTGTCAAAAAGGTCTCTATACATAAAATGTTGAGAAGCCTAAAGCTCATCTAAGTAAAATATAAAAAATATATATTTTTGCTTGAAAACAAGCGATGTATCAGTTCGATCGTACCCCCATACTAGCCATTTTGAGACTTTCGGAAGAGTTAACGCTCTTAACTGCTTGGTTTCGAAGATTAAAATTTTAATTTTTTATATCGCATAAAACTAACGTGCAGCCCCTATACGTTATGTTTAAAAAAAATATATAAATTTTTTTTTCAAAATGGCGGCTATCGTAAAAATTCAAAGTGTAATAACTTTGCTAAATCAAATCCTACTAAAAAATGTCGTATGGAAAAAGTGTTTGGAATTTTATTTTGCATATAAAAGCAATTTTTAATTATTTTTTTTTAATAAAAACCGAGTCTTACCATATATTGACCGAGACCTCGAACGAGCTTTTATGCGACTCTGCATACAGTTAACGCTCGTATGAAGCTTCTATTTAAGAAATTGACTTGAATTTTTTATACCAAATAGAGCTTTCAACTATACTTACGATACTATACAAAAAAATTAAAAATTAAAAAATAAAAGTATTTTTTTTTCAAAACACGTTTAGTGTGATGAGTCGATCGACCCACCATACATACGCTCATAAGATTTTCAATATAGTTAAGGTCAGTGTGAGCTTATTTATACATATTTGAATTTCAAAATTTTGTGACAGTATAGAATTCTTAAGCATCCTGTGTATGTTTTTTAGCAAAATCCATTTTGTCAATTTTTTGCAAAATGGCGACAAGTATTAAAATTCAATCACTTATTACTCAGTAGTGTTCAATTTTGTGAAAAAGGTCTCTATACATGAAATGTTGAGAAGCCTAAAGCTCATCTAAGTAAAATATAAAAAATATATATTTTTGCTTGAAAACAAGCGATGTATCAGTTCGATCGTACCCCCATACTAGCCATTTTGAGACTTTCGGAAGAGTTAACGCTCTTAACTGCTTGGTTTCGAAGATTAAAATTTTAATTTTTAATATCGCATAGAACTAACGTGCAGCCCCTATACGTTATGTTTAAAAAAAATATATAAAATTTTTTTTCAAAATTGCGGCTATCGTAAAAATTCAAAGTGTCATAACTTTGCTAAATCAAATCCTACTGAAAAATGTCGTATGCAAAAAGTGTTTGGAATTTTATTTTGCATATAAAAGCAATTTTTAATTATTTTTTTTTTAATAAAAACCGAGTCTTACCATATATTGACCGAGACCTCGAACGAGCTTTTATGCGACTCTGCATACAGTTAACGCTCGTATGAAGCTTCTATTAAGGAAATTGACTTGAATTTTTTATACCAAATAGAGCTTTCAACTATACTTACGATACTATACAAAAAAATTAAAAATTAAAAAATAAAAGTATTTTTTTTTCAAAACACGTTTAGTGTGATGAGTCGATCGACCCACCATACATACGCTCATAAGATTTTCAATATAGTTAAGGTCAGTGTGAGCTTATTTATACATATTTGAATTTCAAAATTTTGTGACAGTATAGAATTCTTAAGCATCCTGTGTATGTTTGTTAGCAAAATCCATTTTGTCAATTTTTTGCAAAATGGCGACAAGTATTAAAATTCAATCACTTATTACTCAGTAGTGTTCAATTTTGTCAAAAAGGTCTCTATACATGAAATGTTGAGAAGCCTAAAGCTCATCTAAGTAAAATATAAAAAATATATATTTTTGCTTGAAAACAAGCGATGTATCAGTTCGATCGTACCCCCATACTAGCCATTTTGAGACTTTCGGAAGAGTTAACGCTCTTAACTGCTTGGTTTCGAAGATTAAAATTTTAATTTTTAATATCGCATAGAACTAACGTGCAGCCCCTATACGTTATGTTTAAAAAAAATATATAAAATTTTTTTTTAAAAATGGCGGCTATCGTAAAAATTCAAAGTGTCATAACTTTGCTAAATCAAATCCTACTGAAAAATGTCGTATGCAAAAAGTGTTTGGAATTTTATTTTGCATATAAAAGCAATTTTTAATTATTTTATTTTTAATAAAAACCGAGTCTTACCATATATTGACCGAGACCTCGAACGAGCTTTTATGCGACTCTGCATACAGTTAACGCTCGTATGAAGCTTCTATTTAAGAAATTGACTTGAATTTTTTATACCAAATAGAGCTTTCAACTATACTTACGATACTATACAAAAAAATTAAAAATTAAAAAATAAAAGTATTTTTTTTTCAAAACACGTTTAGTGTGATGAGTCGATCGACCCACCATACATACGCTCATAAGATTTTCAATATAGTTAAGGTCAGTGTGAGCTTATTTATACATATTTGAATTTCAAAATTTTGTGACAGTATAGAATTCTTAAGCATCCTGTGTATGTTTGTTAGCAAAATCCATTTTGTCAATTTTTTGCAAAATGGCGACAAGTATTAAAATTCAATCACTTATTACTCAGTAGTGTTCAATTTTGTCCAAAAGGTCTCTATACATGAAATGTTGAGAAGCCTAAAGCTCATCTAAGTAAAATATAAAAAATATATATTTTTGCTTGAAAACAAGCGATGTATCAGTTCGATCGTACCCCCATACTAGCCATTTTGAGACTTTCGGAAGAGTTAACGCTCTTAACTGCTTGGTTTCGAAGATTAAAATTTTAATTTTTAATATCGCATAGAACTAACGTGCAGCCCCTATACGTTATGTTTAAAAAAAATATATAAATTTTTTTTCAAAATGGCGGCTATCGTAAAAATTCAAAGTGTCATAACTTTGCTAAATCAAATCCTACTGAAAAATGTCGTATGCAAAAAGTGTTTGGAATTTTATTTTGCATATAAAAGCAATTTTTAATTATTTTTTTTTTAATAAAAACCGAGTCTTACCATATATTGACCGAGACCTCGAACGAGCTTTTATGCGACTCTGCATACAGTTAACGCTCGTATGAAGCTTCTATTTAAGAAATTGACTTGAATTTTTTATACCAAATAGAGCTTTCAACTATACTTACGATACTATACAAAAAAATTAAAAATTAAAAAATAAAAGTATTTTTTTTTCAAAACACGTTTAGTGTGATGAGTCGATCGACCCACCATACATACGCTCATAAGATTTTCAATATAGTTAAGGTCAGTGTGAGCTTATTTATACATATTTGAATTTCAAAATTTTGTGACAGTATAGAATTCTTAAGCATCCTGTGTATGTTTGTTAGCAAAATCCATTTTGTCAATTTTTTGCAAAATGGCGACAAGTATTAAAATTCAATCACTTATTACTCAGTAGTGTTCAATTTTGTCAAAAAGGTCTCTATACATAAAATGTTGAGAAGCCTAAAGCTCATCTAAGTAAAATATAAAAAATATATATTTTTGCTTGAAAACAAGCGATGTATCAGTTCGATCGTACCCCCATACTAGCCATTTTGAGACTTTCGGAAGAGTTAACGCTCTTAACTGCTTGGTTTCGAAGATTAAAATTTTAATTTTTTATATCGCATAAAACTAACGTGCAGCCCCTATACGTTATGTTTAAAAAAAATATATAAATTTTTTTTTCAAAATGGCGGCTATCGTAAAAATTCAAAGTGTAATAACTTTGCTAAATCAAATCCTACTGAAAAATGTCGTATGGAAAAAGTGTTTGGAATTTTATTTTGCATATAAAAGCAATTTTTAATTATTTTTTTTTTAATAAAAACCGAGTCTTACCATATATTGACCGAGACCTCGAACGAGCTTTTATGCGACTCTGCATACAGTTAACGCTCGTATGAAGCTTCTATTTAAGAAATTGACTTGAATTTTTTATACCAAATAGAGCTTTCAACTATACTTACGATACTATACAAAAAAATTAAAAATTAAAAAATAAAAGTATTTTTTTTTCAAAACACGTTTAGTGTGATGAGTCGATCGACCCACTATACATACGCTCATAAGATTTTCAATATAGTTAAGGTCAGTGTGAGCTTATTTATACATATTTGAATTTCAAAATTTTGTGACAGTATAGAATTCTTAAGCATCCTGTGTATGTTTTTTAGCAAAATCCATTTTGTCAATTTTTTGCAAAATGGCGACAAGTATTAAAATTCAATCACTTATTACTCAGTAGTGTTCAATTTTGTGAAAAAGGTCTCTATACATGAAATGTTGAGAAGCCTAAAGCTCATCTAAGTAAAATATAAAAAATATATATTTTTGCTTGAAAACAAGCGATGTATCAGTTCGATCGTACCCCCATACTAGCCATTTTGAGACTTTCGGAAGAGTTAACGCTCTTAACTGCTTGGTTTCGAAGATTAAAATTTTAATTTTTAATATCGCATAGAACTAACGTGCAGCCCCTATACGTTATGTTTAAAAAAAATATATAAATTTTTTTTTCAAAATTGCGGCTATCGTAAAAATTCAAAGTGTCATAACTTTGCTAAATCAAATCCTACTGAAAAATGTCGTATGCAAAAAGTGTTTGGAATTTTATTTTGCATATAAAAGCAATTTTTAATTATTTTTTTTTTAATAAAAACCGAGTCTTACCATATATTGACCGAGACCTCGAACGAGCTTTTATGCGACTCTGCATACAGTTAACGCTCGTATGAAGCTTCTATTAAGGAAATTGACTTGAATTTTTTATACCAAATAGAGCTTTCAACTATACTTACGATACTATACAAAAAAATTAAAAATTAAAAAATAAAAGTATTTTTTTTTCAAAACACGTTTAGTGTGATGAGTCGATCGACCCACCATACATACGCTCATAAGATTTTCAATATAGTTAAGGTCAGTGTGAGCTTATTTATACATATTTGAATTTCAAAATTTTGTGACAGTATAGAATTCTTAAGCATCCTGTGTATGTTTGTTAGCAAAATCCATTTTGTCAATTTTTTGCAAAATGGCGACAAGTATTAAAATTCAATCACTTATTACTCAGTAGTGTTCAATTTTGTCAAAAAGGTCTCTATACATAATATGTTGAGAAGCCTAAAGCTCATCTAAGTAAAATATAAAAAATATATATTTTTGCTTGAAAACAAGCGATGTATCAGTTCGATCGTACCCCCATACTAGCCATTTTGAGACTTTCGCAAGGGTTAACGCTCTTAACTGCTTGGTTTCGAAGATTAAAATTTTAATTTTTAATATCGCATAGAACTAACGTGCAGCCCCTATACGTTATGTTTAAAAAAAATATATAAAATTTTTTTTTAAAATGGCGGCTATCGTAAAAATTCAAAGTGTCATAACTTTGCTAAATCAAATCCTACTGAAAAATGTCGTATGCAAAAAGTGTTTGGAATTTTATTTTGCATATAAAAGCAATTTTTAATTATTTTTTTTTTAATAAAAACCGAGTCTTACCATATATTGACCGAGACCTCGAACGAGCTTTTATGCGACTCTGCATACAGTTAACGCTCGTATGAAGCTTCTATTTAAGAAATTGACTTGAATTTTTTATACCAAATAGAGCTTTCAACTATACTTACGATACTATACAAAAAAATTAAAAATTAAAAAATAAAAGTATTTTTTTTTCAAAACACGTTTAGTGTGATGAGTCGATCGACCCACCATACATACGCTCATAAGATTTTCAATATAGTTAAGGTCAGTGTGAGCTTATTTATACATATTTGAATTTCAAAATTTTGTGACAGTATAGAATTCTTAAGCATCCTGTGTATGTTTGTTAGCAAAATCCATTTTGTCAATTTTTTGCAAAATGGCGACAAGTATTAAAATTCAATCACTTATTACTCAGTAGTGTTCAATTTTGTCAAAAAGGTCTCTATACATGAAATGTTGAGAAGCCTAAAGCTCATCTAAGTAAAATATAAAAAATATATATTTTTGCTTGAAAACAAGCGATGTATCAGTTCGATCGTACCCCCATACTAGCCATTTTGAGACTTTCGGAAGAGTTAACGCTCTTAACTGCTTGGTTTCGAAGATTAAAATTTTAATTTTTAATATCGCATAGAACTAACGTGCAGCCCCTATACGTTATGTTTAAAAAAAATATATAAAATTTTTTTTTAAAAATGGCGGCTATCGTAAAAATTCAAAGTGTCATAACTTTGCTAAATCAAATCCTACTGAAAAATGTCGTATGCAAAAAGTGTTTGGAATTTTATTTTGCATATAAAAGCAATTTTTAATTATTTTTTTTTTAATAAAAACCGAGTCTTACCATATATTGACCGAGACCTCGAACGAGCTTTTATGCGACTCTGCATACAGTTAACGCTCGTATGAAGCTTCTATTTAAGAAATTGACTTGAATTTTTTATACCAAATAGAGCTTTCAACTATACTTACGATACTATACAAAAAAATTAAAAATTAAAAAATAAAAGTATTTTTTTTTCAAAACACGTTTAGTGTGATGAGTCGATCGACCCACCATACATACGCTCATAAGATTTTCAATATAGTTAAGGTCAGTGTGAGCTTATTTATACATATTTGAATTTCAAAATTTTGTGACAGTATAGAATTCTTAAGCATCCTGTGTATGTTTGTTAGCAAAATCCATTTTGTCAATTTTTTGCAAAATGGCGACAAGTATTAAAATTCAATCACTTATTACTCAGTAGTGTTCAATTTTGTCAAAAAGGTCTCTATACATGAAATGTTGAGAAGCCTAAAGCTCATCTAAGTAAAATATAAAAAATATATATTTTTGCTTGAAAACAAGCGATGTATCAGTTCGATCGTACCCCCATACTAGCCATTTTGAGACTTTCGGAAGAGTTAACGCTCTTAACTGCTTGGTTTCGAAGATTAAAATTTTAATTTTTAATATCGCATAGAACTAACGTGCAGCCCCTATACGTTATGTTTAAAAAAAATATATAATTTTTTTTTTCAAAATGGCGGCTATCGTAAAAATTCAAAGTGTCATAACTTTGCTAAATCAAATCCTACTGAAAAATGTCGTATGCAAAAAGTGTTTGGAATTTTATTTTGCATATAAAAGCAATTTTTAATTATTTTTTTTTTAATAAAAACCGAGTCTTACCATATATTGACCGAGACCTCGAACGAGCTTTTATGCGACTCTGCATACAGTTAACGCTCGTATGAAGCTTCTATTTAAGAAATTGACTTGAATTTTTTATACCAAATAGAGCTTTCAACTATACTTACGATACTATACAAAAAAATTAAAAATTAAAAAATAAAAGTATTTTTTTTTCAAAACACGTTTAGTGTGATGAGTCGATCGACCCACCATACATACGCTCATAAGATTTTCAATATAGTTAAGGTCAGTGTGAGCTTATTTATACATATTTGAATTTCAAAATTTTGTGACAGTATATAATTCTTAAGCATCCTGTGTATGTTTTTTAGCAAAATCCATTTTGTCAATTTTTTGCAAAATGGCGACAAGTATTAAAATTCAATCACTTATTACTCAGTAGTGTTCAATTTTGTCAAAAAGGTCTCTATACATGAAATGTTGAGAAGCCTAAAGCTCATCTAAGTAAAATATAAAAAATATATATTTTTGCTTGAAAACAAGCGATGTATCAGTTCGATCGTACCCCCATACTAGCCATTTTGAGACTTTCGGAAGAGTTAACGCTCTTAACTGCTTGGTTTCGAAGATTAAAATTTTAATTTTTTAAATCGCATAGAACTAACGTGCAGCCCCTATACGTTATGTTTAAAAAAAATATATAAATTTTTTTTTCAAAATGGCGGCTATCGTAAAAATTCAAAGTGTCATAACTTTGCTAAATCAAATCCTACTGAAAAATGTCGTATGCAAAAAGTGTTTGGAATTTTATTTTGCATATAAAAGCAATTTTTAATTATTTTTTTTTTAATAAAAACCGAGTCTTACCATATATTGACCGAGACCTCGAACGAGCTTTTATGCGACTCTGCATACAGTTAACGCTCGTATGAAGCTTCTATTTAAGAAATTGACTTGAATTTTTTATACCAAATAGAGCTTTCAACTATACTTACGATACTATACAAAAAAATTAAAAATTAAAAAATAAAAGTATTTTTTTTTCAAAACACGTTTAGTGTGATGAGTCGATCGACCCACCATACATACGCTCATAAGATTTTCAATATAGTTAAGGTCAGTGTGAGCTTATTTATACATATTTGAATTTCAAAATTTTGTGACAGTATAGAATTCTTAAGCATCCTGTGTATGTTTGTTAGCAAAATCCATTTTGTCAATTTTTTGCAAAATGGCGACAAGTATTAAAATTCAATCACTTATTACTCAGTAGTGTTCAATTTTGTCAAAAAGGTCTCTATACATGAAATGTTGAGAAGCCTAAAGCTCATCTAAGTAAAATATAAAAAATATATATTTTTGCTTGAAAACAAGCGATGTATCAGTTCGATCGTACCCCCATACTAGCCATTTTGAGACTTTCGGAAGAGTTAACGCTCTTAACTGCTTGGTTTCGAAGATTAAAATTTTAATTTTTAATATCGCATAGAACTAACGTGCAGCCCCTATACGTTATGTTTAAAAAAAATATATAAAATTTTTTTTCAAAATGGCGGCTATCGTAAAAATTCAAAGTGTCATAACTTTGCTAAATCAAATCCTACTGAAAAATGTCGTATGCAAAAAGTGTTTGGAATTTTATTTTGCTTTTATGCGACTCTGCATACAGTTATTGCTCGTATGAAGCTTCTATTTAAGAAATTGAGTTGAATTTTTTATACCAAATAGAGCTTTCAACTATACTTACGATACTATACAAAAAAATTAAAAATTAAAAAATAAAAGTATTTTTTTTTCAAAACACGTTTAGTGTGATGAGTCGATCGACCCACCATACATACGCTCATAAGATTTTCAATATAGTTAAGGTCAGTGTGAGCTTATTTATACATATTTGAATTTCAAAATTTTGTGACAGTATAGAATTCTTAAGCATCCTGTGTATGTTTGTTAGCAAAATCCATTTTGTCAATTTTTTGCAAAATGGCGACAAGTATTAAAATTCAATCACTTATTACTCAGTAGTGTTCAATTTTGTCAAAAAGGTCTCTATACATGAAATGTTGAGAAGCCTAAAGCTCATCTAAGTAAAATATAAAAAATATATATTTTTGCTTGAAAACAAGCGATGTATCAGTTCGATCGTACCCCCATACTAGCCATTTTGAGACTTTCGGAAGAGTTAACGCTCTTAACTGCTTGGTTTCGAAGATTAAAATTTTAATTTTTAATATCGCATAGAACTAACGTGCAGCCCCTATACGTTATGTTTAAAAAAAATATATAAATTTTTTTTTCAAAATGGCGGCTATCGTAAAAATTCAAAGTGTCATAACTTTGCTAAATCAAATCCTACTGAAAAATGTCGTATGCAAAAAGTGTTTGGAATTTTATTTTGCATATAAAATCAATTTTTAATTATTTTTTTTTTAATAAAAACCGAGTCTTACCATATATTGACCGAGACCTCGAACGAGCTTTTATGCGACTCTGCATACAGTTAACGCTCGTATGAAGCTTCTATTTAAGAAATTGACTTGAATTTTTTATACCAAATAGAGCTTTCAACTATACTTACGATACTGTACAAAAAAATTAAAAATTAAAAAATAAAAGTATTTTTTTTTCAAAACACGTTTAGTGTGATGAGTCGATCGACCCACCATACATACGCTCATAAGATTTTCAATATAGTTAAGGTCAGTGTGAGCTTATTTATACATATTTGAATTTTAAAATTTTGTGACAGTATAGAATTCTTAAGCATCCTGTGTATGTTTGTTAGCAAAATCCATTTTGTCAATTTTTTGCAAAATGGCGACAAGTATTAAAATTCAATCACTTATTACTCAGTAGTGTTCAATTTTGTCAAAAAGGTCTCTATACATGAAATGTTGAGAAGCCTAAAGCTCATCTAAGTAAAATATAAAAAATATATATTTTTGCTTGAAAACAAGCGATGTATCAGTTCGATCGTACCCCCATACTAGCCATTTTGAGACTTTCGGAAGAGTTAACGCTCTTAACTGCTTGGTTTCGAAGATTAAAATTTTAATTTTTAATATCGCATAGAACTAACGTGCAGCCCCTATACGTTATGTTTAAAAAAAATATATAAAATTTTTTTTCAAAATGGCGGCTATCGTAAAAATTCAAAGTGTCATAACTTTGCTAAATCAAATCCTACTAAAAAATGTCGTATGCAAAAAGTGTTTGGAATTTTATTTTGCATATAAAAGCAATTTTTAATTATTTTTTTTTTAATAAAAACCGAGTCTTACCATATATTGACCGAGACCTCGAACGAGCTTTTATGCGACTCTGCATACAGTTAACGCTCGTATGAAGCTTCTATTAAGGAAATTGACTTGAATTTTTTATACCAAATAGAGCTTTCAACTATACTTACGATACTATACAAAAAAATTAAAAATTAAAAAATAAAAGTATTTTTTTTTCAAAACACGTTTAGTGTGATGAGTCGATCGACCCACCATACATACGCTCATAAGATTTTCAATATAGTTAAGGTCAGTGTGAGCTTATTTATACATATTTGAATTTCAAAATTTTGTGACAGTATAGAATTCTTAAGCATCCTGTGTATGTTTGTTAGCAAAATCCATTTTGTCAATTTTTTGCAAAATGGCGACAAGTATTAAAATTCAATCACTTATTACTCAGTAGTGTTCAATTTTGTCAAAAAGGTCTCTATACATGAAATGTTGAGAAGCCTAAAGCTCATCTAAGTAAAATATAAAAAATATATATTTTTGCTTGAAAACAAGCGATGTATCAGTTCGATCGTACCCCCATACTAGCCATTTTGAGACTTTCGCAAGGGTTAACGCTCTTAACTGCTTGGTTTCGAAGATTAAAATTTTAATTTTTAATATCGCATAGAACTAACGTGCAGCCCCTATACGTTATGTTTAAAAAAAATATATAAAATTTTTTTTTAAAATGGCGGCTATCGTAAAAATTCAAAGTGTCATAACTTTGCTAAATCAAATCCTACTGAAAAATGTCGTATGCAAAAAGTGTTTGGAATTTTATTTTGCATATAAAAGCAATTTTTAATTATTTTTTTTTTAATAAAAACCGAGTCTTACCATATATTGACCGAGACCTCGAACGAGCTTTTATGCGACTCTGCATACAGTTAACGCTCGTATGAAGCTTCTATTTAAGAAATTGACTTGAATTTTTTATACCAAATAGAGCTTTCAACTATACTTACGATACTATACAAAAAAATTAAAAATTAAAAAATAAAAGTATTTTTTTTTCAAAACACGTTTAGTGTGATGAGTCGATCGACCCACCATACATACGCTCATAAGATTTTCAATATAGTTAAGGTCAGTGTGAGTTTATTTATACATATTTGAATTTCAAAATTTTGTGACAGTATAGAATTCTTAAGCATCCTGTGTATGTTTGTTAGCAAAATCCATTTTGTCAATTTTTTGCAAAATGGCGACAAGTATTAAAATTCAATCACTTATTACTCAGTAGTGTTCAATTTTGTCAAAAAGGTCTCTATACATGAAATGTTGAGAAGCCTAAAGCTCATCTAAGTAAAATATAAAAAATATATATTTTTGCTTGAAAACAAGCGATGTATCAGTTCGATCGTACCCCCATACTAGCCATTTTGAGACTTTCGGAAGAGTTAACGCTCTTAACTGCTTGGTTTCGAAGATTAAAATTTTAATTTTTAATATCGCATAGAACTAACGTGCAGCCCCTATACGTTATGTTTAAAAAAAATATATAAAATTTTTTTTTAAAAATGGCGGCTATCGTAAAAATTTAAAGTGTCATAACTTTGCTAAATCAAATCCTACTGAAAAATGTCGTATGCAAAAAGTGTTTGGAATTTTATTTTGCATATAAAAGCAATTTTTAATTATTTTTTTTTTAATAAAAACCGAGTCTTACCATATATTGACCGAGACCTCGAACGAGCTTTTATGCGACTCTGCATACAGTTAACGCTCGTATGAAGCTTCTATTTAAGAAATTGACTTGAATTTTTTATACCAAATAGAGCTTTCAACTATACTTACGATACTATACAAAAAAATTAAAAATTAAAAAATAAAAGTATTTTTTTTTCAAAACACGTTTAGTGTGATGAGTCGATCGACCCACCATACATACGCTCATAAGATTTTCAATATAGTTAAGGTCAGTGTGAGCTTATTTATACATATTTGAATTTCAAAATTTTGTGACAGTATAGAATTCTTAAGCATCCTGTGTATGTTTGTTAGCAAAATCCATTTTGTCAATTTTTTGCAAAATGGCGACAAGTATTAAAATTCAATCACTTATTACTCAGTAGTGTTCAATTTTGTCAAAAAGGTCTCTATACATGAAATGTTGAGAAGCCTAAAGCTCATCTAAGTAAAATATAAAAAATATATATTTTTGCTTGAAAACAAGCGATGTATCAGTTCGATCGTACCCCCATACTAGCCATTTTGAGACTTTCGGAAGAGTTAACGCTCTTAACTGCTTGGTTTCGAAGATTAAAATTTTAATTTTTAATATCGCATAGAACTAACGTGCAGCCCCTATACGTTATGTTTAAAAAAAATATATAAAATTTTTTTTTAAAAATGGCGGCTATCGTAAAAATTCAAAGTGTCATAACTTTGCTAAATCAAATCCTACTGAAAAATGTCGTATGCAAAAAGTGTTTGGAATTTTATTTTGCATATAATAGCAATTTTTAATTATTTTTTTTTTAATAAAAACCGAGTCTTACCATATATTGACCGAGACCTCGAACGAGCTTTTATGCGACTCTGCATACAGTTAACGCTCGTATGAAGCTTCTATTTAAGAAATTGACTTGAATTTTTTATACCAAATAGAGCTTTCAACTATACTTACGATACTATACAAAAAAATTAAAAATTAAAAAATAAAAGTATTTTTTTTTCAAAACACGTTTAGTGTGATGAGTCGATCGACCCACCATACATACGCTCATAAGATTTTCAATATAGTTAAGGTCAGTGTGAGCTTATTTATACATATTTGAATTTCAAAATTTTGTGACAGTATAGAATTCTTAAGCATCCTGTGTATGTTTGTTAGCAAAATCCATTTTGTCAATTTTTTGCAAAATGGCGACAAGTATTAAAATTCAATCACTTATTACTCAGTAGTGTTCAATTTTGTCAAAAAGGTCTCTATACATGAAATGTTGAGAAGCCTAAAGCTCATCTAAGTAAAATATAAAAAATATATATTTTTGCTTGAAAACAAGCGATGTATCAGTTCGATCGTACCCCCATACTAGCCATTTTGAGACTTTCGGAAGAGTTAACGCTCTTAACTGCTTGGTTTCGAAGATTAAAATTTTAATTTTTAATATCGCATAGAACTAACGTGCAGCCCCTATACGTTATGTTTAAAAAAAATATATAATTTTTTTTTTCAAAATGGCGGCTATCGTAAAAATTCAAAGTGTCATAACTTTGCTAAATCAAATCCTACTGAAAAATGTCGTATGCAAAAAGTGTTTGGAATTTTATTTTGCATATAAAAGCAATTTTTAATTATTTTTTTTTTAATAAAAACCGAGTCTTACCATATATTGACCGAGACCTCGAACGAGCTTTTATGCGACTCTGCATACAGTTAACGCTCGTATGAAGCTTCTATTTAAGAAATTGACTTGAATTTTTTATACCAAATAGAGCTTTCAACTATACTTACGATACTATACAAAAAAATTAAAAATTAAAAAATAAAAGTATTTTTTTTTCAAAACACGTTTAGTGTGATGAGTCGATCGACCCACCATACATACGCTCATAAGATTTTCAATATAGTTAAGGTCAGTGTGAGCTTATTTATACATATTTGAATTTCAAAATTTTGTGACAGTATAGAATTCTTAAGCATCCTGTGTATGTTTTTTAGCAAAATCCATTTTGTCAATTTTTTGCAAAATGGCGACAAGTATTAAAATTCAATCACTTATTACTCAGTAGTGTTCAATTTTGTCAAAAAGGTCTCTATACATGAAATGTTGAGAAGCCTAAAGCTCATCTAAGTAAAATATAAAAAATATATATTTTTGCTTGAAAACAAGCGATGTATCAGTTCGATCGTACCCCCATACTAGCCATTTTGAGACTTTCGGAAGAGTTAACGCTCTTAACTGCTTGGTTTCGAAGATTAAAATTTTAATTTTTTAAATCGCATAGAACTAACGTGCAGCCCCTATACGTTATGTTTAAAAAAAATATATAAATTTTTTTTTCAAAATGGCGGCTATCGTAAAAATTCAAAGTGTCATAACTTTGCTAAATCAAATCCTACTGAAAAATGTCGTATGCAAAAAGTGTTTGGAATTTTATTTTGCATATAAAAGCAATTTTTAATTATTTTTTTTTTAATAAAAACCGAGTCTTACCATATATTGACCGAGACCTCGAACGAGCTTTTATGCGACTCTGCATACAGTTAACGCTCGTATGAAGCTTCTATTTAAGAAATTGACTTGAATTTTTTATACCAAATAGAGCTTTCAACTATACTTACGATACTATACAAAAAAATTAAAAATTAAAAAATAAAAGTATTTTTTTTTCAAAACACGTTTAGTGTGATGAGTCGATCGACCCACCATACATACGCTCATAAGATTTTCAATATAGTTAAGGTCAGTGTGAGCTTATTTATACATATTTGAATTTCAAAATTTTGTGACAGTATAGAATTCTTAAGCATCCTGTGTATGTTTGTTAGCAAAATCCATTTTGTCAATTTTTTGCAAAATGGCGACAAGTATTAAAATTCAATCACTTATTACTCAGTAGTGTTCAATTTTGTCAAAAAGGTCTCTATACATGAAATGTTGAGAAGCCTAAAGCTCATCTAAGTAAAATATAAAAAATATATATTTTTGCTTGAAAACAAGCGATGTATCAGTTCGATCGTACCCCCATACTAGCCATTTTGAGACTTTCGGAAGAGTTAACGCTCTTAACTGCTTGGTTTCGAAGATTAAAATTTTAATTTTTAATATCGCATAGAACTAACGTGCAGCCCCTATACGTTATGTTTAAAAAAAATATATAAAATTTTTTTTCAAAATGGCGGCTATCGTAAAAATTCAAAGTGTCATAACTTTGCTAAATCAAATCCTACTGAAAAATGTCGTATGCAAAAAGTGTTTGGAATTTTATTTTGCTTTTATGCGACTCTGCATACAGTTATTGCTCGTATGAAGCTTCTATTTAAGAAATTGAGTTGAATTTTTTATACCAAATAGAGCTTTCAACTATACTTACGATACTATACAAAAAAATTAAAAATTAAAAAATAAAAGTATTTTTTTTTCAAAACACGTTTAGTGTGATGAGTCGATCGACCCACCATACATACGCTCATAAGATTTTCAATATAGTTAAGGTCAGTGTGAGCTTATTTATACATATTTGAATTTCAAAATTTTGTGACAGTATAGAATTCTTAAGCATCCTGTGTATGTTTGTTAGCAAAATCCATTTTGTCAATTTTTTGCAAAATGGCGACAAGTATTAAAATTCAATCACTTATTACTCAGTAGTGTTCAATTTTGTCAAAAAGGTCTCTATACATGAAATGTTGAGAAGCCTAAAGCTCATCTAAGTAAAATATAAAAAATATATATTTTTGCTTGAAAACAAGCGATGTATCAGTTCGATCGTACCCCCATACTAGCCATTTTGAGACTTTCGGAAGAGTTAACGCTCTTAACTGCTTGGTTTCGAAGATTAAAATTTTAATTTTTAATATCGCATAGAACTAACGTGCAGCCCCTATACGTTATGTTTAAAAAAAATATATAAATTTTTTTTTCAAAATGGCGGCTATCGTAAAAATTCAAAGTGTCATAACTTTGCTAAATCAAATCCTACTGAAAAATGTCGTATGCAAAAAGTGTTTGGAATTTTATTTTGCATATAAAATCAATTTTTAATTATTTTTTTTTTAATAAAAACCGAGTCTTACCATATATTGACCGAGACCTCGAACGAGCTTTTATGCGACTCTGCATACAGTTAACGCTCGTATGAAGCTTCTATTTAAGAAATTGACTTGAATTTTTTATACCAAATAGAGCTTTCAACTATACTTACGATACTGTACAAAAAAATTAAAAATTAAAAAATAAAAGTATTTTTTTTTCAAAACACGTTTAGTGTGATGAGTCGATCGACCCACCATACATACGCTCATAAGATTTTCAATATAGTTAAGGTCAGTGTGAGCTTATTTATACATATTTGAATTTTAAAATTTTGTGACAGTATAGAATTCTTAAGCATCCTGTGTATGTTTGTTAGCAAAATCCATTTTGTCAATTTTTTGCAAAATGGCGACAAGTATTAAAATTCAATCACTTATTACTCAGTAGTGTTCAATTTTGTCAAAAAGGTCTCTATACATGAAATGTTGAGAAGCCTAAAGCTCATCTAAGTAAAATATAAAAAATATATATTTTTGCTTGAAAACAAGCGATGTATCAGTTCGATCGTACCCCCATACTAGCCATTTTGAGACTTTCGGAAGAGTTAACGCTCTTAACTGCTTGGTTTCGAAGATTAAAATTTTAATTTTTAATATCGCATAGAACTAACGTGCAGCCCCTATACGTTATGTTTAAAAAAAATATATAAAATTTTTTTTCAAAATGGCGGCTATCGTAAAAATTCAAAGTGTCATAACTTTGCTAAATCAAATCCTACTAAAAAATGTCGTATGCAAAAAGTGTTTGGAATTTTATTTTGCATATAAAAGCAATTTTTAATTATTTTTTTTTTAATAAAAACCGAGTCTTACCATATATTGACCGAGACCTCGAACGAGCTTTTATGCGACTCTGCATACAGTTAACGCTCGTATGAAGCTTCTATTTAAGAAATTGACTTGAATTTTTTATACCAAATAGAGCTTTCAACTATACTTACGATACTGTACAAAAAAATTAAAAATTAAAAAATAAAAGTATTTTTTTTTCAAAACACGTTTAGTGTGATGAGTCGATCGACCCACCATACATACGCTCATAAGATTTTCAATATAGTTAAGGTCAGTGTAAGCTTATTTATACATATTTGAATTTCAAAATTTTGTGACAGTATAGAATTCTTAAGCATCCTGTGTATGTTTGTTAGCAAAATCCATTTTGTCAATTTTTTGCAAAATGGCGACAAGTATTAAAATTCAATCACTTATTACTCAGTAGTGTTCAATTTTGTCAAAAAGGTCTCTATACATGAAATGTTGAGAAGCCTAAAGCTCATCTAAGTAAAATATAAAAAATATATATTTTTGCTTGAAAACAAGCGATGTATCAGTTCGATCGTACCCCCATACTAGCCATTTTGAGACTTTCGGAAGAGTTAACGCTCTTAACTGCTTGGTTTCGAAGATTAAAATTTTAATTTTTAATATCGCATAGAACTAACGTGCAGCCCCTATACGTTATGTTTAAAAAAAATATATAAAATTTTTTTTAAAATGGCGGCTATCGTAAAAATTCAAAGTGTCATAACTTTGCTAAATCAAATTCTACTGAAAAATGTCGTATGCAAAAAGTGTTTGGAATTTTATTTTGCATATAAAAGCAATTTTTAATTATTTTTTTTTTTATAAAAACCGAGTCTTACCATATATTGACCGAGACCTCGAACGAGCTTTTATGCGACTCTGCATACAGTTAACGCTCGTATGAAGCTTCTATTTAAGAAATTAACTTGAATTTTTTATACCAAATAGAGCTTTCAACTATACTTACGATACTATACAAAAAAATTAAAAATTAAAAAATAAAAGTATTTTTTTTTCAAAACACGTTTAGTGTGATGAGTCGATCGACCCACCATACATACGCTCATAAGATTTTCAATATAGTTAAGGTCAGTGTGAGCTTATTTATACATATTTGAATTTCAAAATTTTGTGACAGTATAGAATTCTTAAGCATCCTGTGTATGTTTGTTAGCAAAATCCATTTTGTCAATTTTTTGCAAAATGGCGACAAGTATTAAAATTCAATCACTTATTACTCAGTAGTGTTCAATTTTGTCAAAAAGGTCTCTATACATGAAATGTTGAGAAGCCTAAAGCTCATCTAAGTAAAATATAAAAAATATATATTTTTGCTTGAAAACAAGCGATGTATCAGTTCGATCGTACCCCCATACTAGCCATTTTGAGACTTTCGGAAGAGTTAACGCTCTTAACTGCTTGGTTTCGAAGAATAAAATTTTAATTTTTATTATCGCATAGAACTAACGTGCAGCCCCTATACGTTATGTTTAAAAAAAATATATAAAATTTTTTTTCAAAATGGCGGCTATCGTAAAAATTCAAAGTGTCATAACTTTGCTAAATCAAATCCTACTGAAAAATGTCGTATGCAAAAAGTGTTTGGAATTTTATTTTGCATATAAAAGCAATTT
Source organism: Plectrocnemia conspersa (assembly GCF_051122295.1). Taxonomy (NCBI): domain Eukaryota; kingdom Metazoa; phylum Arthropoda; class Insecta; order Trichoptera; family Polycentropodidae; genus Plectrocnemia; species Plectrocnemia conspersa. The sequence continues at coordinate 31,282,713 of NW_028277167.1, read as the reverse complement.
TTAATTATTTTTTTTTTAATAAAAACCGAGTCTTACCATATATTGACCGAGACCTCGAACGAGCTTTTATGCGACTCTGCATACAGTTAACGGTCGTATGAAGCTTCTATTTAAGAAATTGACTTGAATTTTTTATACCAAATAGAGCTTTCAACTATACTTACGATACTGTACAAAAAAATTAAAAATTAAAAAATAAAAGTATTTTTTTTTCAAAACACGTTTAGTGTGATGAGTCGATCGACCCACCATACATACGCTCATAAGATTTTCAATATAGTTAAGGTCAGTGTGAGCTTATTTATACATATTTGAATTTTAAAATTTTGTGACAGTATAGAATTCTTAAGCATCCTGTGTATGTTTGTTAGCAAAATCCATTTTGTCAATTTTTTGCAAAATGGCGACAAGTATTAAAATTCAATCACTTATTACTCAGTAGTGTTCAATTTTGTCAAAAAGGTCTCTATACATGAAATGTTGAAAGGCCTAAAGCTCATCTAAGTAAAATATAAAAAATATATATTTTTGCTTGAAAACAAGCGATGTATCAGTTCGATCGTACCCCTATACTAGCCATTTTGAGACTTTCGGAAGAGTTAACGATCTTAACTGCTTGGTTTCGAAGATTAAAATTTTAATTTTTAATATCGCATAGAACTAACGTGCAGCCCCTATACGTTATGTTTAAAAAAAATATATAAAATTTTTTTTCAAAATGGCGGCTATCGTAAAAATTCAAAGTGTCATAACTTTGCTAAATCAAATCCTACTGAAAAATGTCGTATGCAAAAAGTGTTTGGAATTTTATTTTGCATATAAAAGCAATTTTTAATTTTTTTTTTTTTAATAAAAACCGAGTCTTACCATATATTGACCGAGACCTCGAACGAGCTTTTATGCGACTCTGCATACAGTTAACTCTCGTATGAAGCTTCTATTTAAGAAATTGACTTGAATTTTTTATACCAAATAGAGCTTTCAACTATACTTACGATACTATACAAAAAAATTAAAAATTAAAAAATAAAAGTATTTTTTTTTCAAAACACGTTTAGTGTGATGAGTCGATCGACCCACCATACATACGCTCATAAGATTTTCAATATAGTTAAGGTCAGTGTGAGTTTATTTATACATATTTGAATTTCAAAATTTTGTGACAGTATAGAATTCTTAAGCATCCTGTGTATGTTTGTTAGCAAAATCCATTTTGTCAATTTTTTGCAAAATGGCGACAAGTATTAAAATTCAATCACTTATTACTCAGTAGTGTTCAATTTTGTCAAAAAGGTCTCTATACATGAAATGTTGAGAAGCCTAAAGCTCATCTAAGTAAAATATAAAAAATATATATTTTTGCTTGAAAACAAGCGATGTATCAGTTCGATCGTACCCCCATACTAGCCATTTTGAGACTTTCGGAAGAGTTAACGCTCTTAACTGCTTTATTTCGAAGATTAAAATTTTAATTTTTAATATCGCATAGAACTAACGTGCAGCCCCTATACGTTATGTTTAAAAAAAATATATAAAATTTTTTTTTAAAAATGGCGGCTATCGTAAAAATTTAAAGTGTCATAACTTTGCTAAATCAAATCCTACTGAAAAATGTCGTATGCAAAAAGTGTTTGGAATTTTATTTTGCATATAAAAGCAATTTTTAATTATTTTTTTTTTAATAAAAACCGAGTCTTACCATATATTGACCGAGACCTCGAACGAGCTTTTATGCGACTCTGCATACAGTTAACGCTCGTATGAAGCTTCTATTTAAGAAATTGACTTGAATTTTTTATACCAAATAGAGCTTTCAACTATACTTACGATACTATACAAAAAAATTAAAAATTAAAAAATAAAAGTATTTTTTTTTCAAAACACGTTTAGTGTGATGAGTCGATCGACCCACCATACATACGCTCATAAGATTTTCAATATAGTTAAGGTCAGTGTGAGCTTATTTATACATATTTGAATTTCAAAATTTTGTGACAGTATAGAATTCTTAAGCATCCTGTGTATGTTTGTTAGCAAAATCCATTTTGTCAATTTTTTGCAAAATGGCGACAAGTATTAAAATTCAATCACTTATTACTCAGTAGTGTTCAATTTTGTCAAAAAGGTCTCTATACATGAAATGTTGAGAAGCCTAAAGCTCATCTAAGTAAAATATAAAAAATATATATTTTTGCTTGAAAACAAGCGATGTATCAGTTCGATCGTACCCCCATACTAGCCATTTTGAGACTTTCGGAAGAGTTAACGCTCTTAACTGCTTGGTTTCGAAGATTAAAATTTTAATTTTTAATATCGCATAGAACTAACGTGCAGCCCCTATACGTTATGTTTAAAAAAAATATATAAAATTTTTTTTTAAAAATGGCGGCTATCGTAAAAATTCAAAGTGTCATAACTTTGCTAAATCAAATCCTACTGAAAAATGTCGTATGCAAAAAGTGTTTGGAATTTTATTTTGCATATAATAGCAATTTTTAATTATTTTTTTTTTAATAAAAACCGAGTCTTACCATATATTGACCGAGACCTCGAACGAGCTTTTATGCGACTCTGCATACAGTTAACGCTCGTATGAAGCTTCTATTTAAGAAATTGACTTGAATTTTTTATACCAAATAGAGCTTTCAACTATACTTACGATACTATACAAAAAAATTAAAAATTAAAAAATAAAAGTATTTTTTTTTCAAAACACGTTTAGTGTGATGAGTCGATCGACCCACCATACATACGCTCATAAGATTTTCAATATAGTTAAGGTCAGTGTGAGCTTATTTATACATATTTGAATTTCAAAATTTTGTGACAGTATAGAATTCTTAAGCATCCTGTGTATGTTTGTTAGCAAAATCCATTTTGTCAATTTTTTGCAAAATGGCGACAAGTATTAAAATTCAATCACTCATTACTCAGTAGTGTTCAATTTTGTCAAAAAGGTCTCTATACATGAAATGTTGAGAAGCCTAAAGCTCATCTAAGTAAAATATAAAAAATATATATTTTTGCTTGAAAACAAGCGATGTATCAGTTCGATCGTACCCCCATACTAGCCATTTTGAGACTTTCGGAAGAGTTAACGCTCTTAACTGCTTGGTTTCGAAGATTAAAATTTTAATTTTTAATATCGCATAGAACTAACGTGCAGCCCCTATACGTTATGTTTAAAAAAAATATATAAATTTTTTTTAAAATGGCGGCTATCGTAAAAATTCAAAGTGTCATAACTTTGCTAAATCAAATCCTACTGAAAAATGTCGTATGCAAAAAGTGTTTGGAATTTTATTTTGCATATAAAAGCAATTTTTAATTATTTTTTTTTTAATAAAAACCGAGTCTTACCATATATTGACCGAGACCTCGAACGAGCTTTTATGCGACTCTGCATACAGTTAACGCTCGTATGAAGCTTCTATTTAAGAAATTGACTTGAATTTTTTATACCAAATAGAGCTTTCAACTATACTTACGATACTATACAAAAAAATTAAAAATTAAAAAATAAAAGTATTTTTTTTTCAAAACACGTTTAGTGTGATGAGTCGATCGACCCACCATACATACGCTCATAAGATTTTCAATATAGTTAAGGTCAGTGTGAGCTTATTTATACATATTTGAATTTCAAAATTTTGTGACAGTATAGAATTCTTAAGCATCCTGTGTATGTTTTTTAGCAAAATCCATTTTGTCAATTTTTTGCAAAATGGCGACAAGTATTAAAATTCAATCACTTATTACTCAGTAGTGTTCAATTTTGTCAAAAAGGTCTCTATACATGAAATGTTGAGAAGCCTAAAGCTCATCTAAGTAAAATATAAAAAATATATATTTTTGCTTGAAAACAAGCGATGTATCAGTTCGATCGTACCCCCATACTAGCCATTTTGAGACTTTCGGAAGAGTTAACGCTCTTAACTGCTTGGTTTCGAAGATTAAAATTTTAATTTTTTAAATCGCATAGAACTAACGTGCAGCCCCTATACGTTATGTTTAAAAAAAATATATAAATTTTTTTTTCAAAATGGCGGCTATCGTAAAAATTCAAAGTGTCATAACTTTGCTAAATCAAATCCTACTGAAAAATGTCGTATGCAAAAAGTGTTTGGAATTTTATTTTGCATATAAAAGCAATTTTTAATTATTTTTTTTTTAATAAAAACCGAGTCTTACCATATATTGACCGAGACCTCGAACGAGCTTTTATGCGACTCTGCATACAGTTAACGCTCGTATGAAGCTTCTATTTAAGAAATTGACTTGAATTTTTTATACCAAATAGAGCTTTCAACTATACTTACGATACTATACAAAAAAATTAAAAATTAAAAAATAAAAGTATTTTTTTTTCAAAACACGTTTAGTGTGATGAGTCGATCGACCCACCATACATACGCTCATAAGATTTTCAATATAGTTAAGGTCAGTGTGAGCTTATTTATACATATTTGAATTTCAAAATTTTGTGACAGTATAGAATTCTTAAGCATCCTGTGTATGTTTGTTAGCAAAATCCATTTTGTCAATTTTTTGCAAAATGGCGACAAGTATTAAAATTCAATCACTTATTACTCAGTAGTGTTCAATTTTGTCAAAAAGGTACCTATACATGAAATGTTGAGAAGCCTAAAGCTCATCTAAGTAAAATATAAAAAATATATATTTTTGCTTGAAAACAAGCGATGTATCAGTTCGATCGTACCCCCATACTAGCCATTTTGAGACTTTCGGAAGAGTTAACGCTCTTAACTGCTTGGTTTCGAAGATTAAAATTTTAATTTTTAATATCGCATAGAACTAACGTGCAGCCCCTATACGTTATGTTTAAAAAAAATATATAAAATTTTTTTTCAAAATGGCGGCTATCGTAAAAATTCAAAGTGTCATAACTTTGCTAAATCAAATCCTACTGAAAAATGTCGTATGCAAAAAGTGTTTGGAATTTTATTTTGCATATAAAAGCAATTTTTAATTATTTTTTTTTTAATAAAAACCGAGTCTTACCATATATTGACCGAGACCTCGAACGAGCTTTTATGCGACTCTGCATACAGTTAACGCTCGTATGAAGCTTCTATTTAAGAAATTGACTTGAATTTTTTATACCAAATAGAGCTTTCAACTATACTTACGATACTATACAAAAAAATTAAAAATTAAAAAATAAAAGTATTTTTTTTTCAAAACACGTTTAGTGTGATGAGTCGATCGACCCACCATACATACGCTCATAAGATTTTCAATATAGTTAAGGTCAGTGTGAGCTTATTTATACATATATGAATTTCAAAATTTTGTGACAGTATAGAATTCTTAAGCATCCTGTGTATGTTTGTTAGCAAAATCCATTTTGTCAATTTTTTGCAAAATGGCGACAAGTATTAAAATTCAATCACTTATTACTCAGTAGTGTTCAATTTTGTCAAAAAGGTCTCTATACATGAAATGTTGAGAAGCCTAAAGCTCATCTAAGTAAAATATAAAAAATATATATTTTTGCTTGAAAACAAGCGATGTATCAGTTCGATCGTACCCCCATACTAGCCATTTTGAGACTTTCGGAAGAGTTAACGCTCTTAACTGCTTGGTTTCGAAGAATAAAATTTTAATTTTTATTATCGCATAGAACTAACGTGCAGCCCCTATACGTTATGTTTAAAAAAAATATATAAAATTTTTTTTCAAAATAGCGGCTATCGTAAAAATTCAAAGTGTCATAACTTTGCTAAATCAAATCCTACTGAAAAATGTCGTATGCAAAAAGTGTTTGGAATTTTATTTTGCATATAAAAGCAATTTTTAATTATTTTTTTTTTAATAAAAACCGAGTCTTACCATATATTGACCGAGACCTCGAACGAGCTTTTATGCGACTCTGCATACAGTTAACGCTCGTATGAAGCTTCTATTTAAGAAATTGACTTGAATTTTTTATACCAAATAGAGCTTTCAACTATACTTACGATACTGTACAAAAAAATTAAAAATTAAAAAATAAAAGTATTTTTTTTTCAAAACACGTTTAGTGTGATGAGTCGATCGACCCACCATACATACGCTCATAAGATTTTCAATATAGTTAAGGTCAGTGTGAGCTTATTTATACATATTTGAATTTTAAAATTTTGTGACAGTATAGAATTCTTAAGCATCCTGTGTATGTTTGTTAGCAAAATCCATTTTGTCAATTTTTTGCAAAATGGCGACAAGTATTAAAATTCAATCACTTATTACTCAGTAGTGTTCAATTTTGTCAAAAAGGTCTCTATACATGAAATGTTGAGAAGCCTAAAGCTCATCTAAGTAAAATATAAAATATATATATTTTTGCTTGAAAACAAGCGATGTATCAGTTCGATCGTACCCCCATACTAGCCATTTTGAGACTTTCGGAAGAGTTAACGCTCTTAACTGCTTGGTTTCGAAGATTAAAATTTTAATTTTTAATATCGCATAGAACTAACGTGCAGCCCCTATACGTTATGTTTAAAAAAAATATATAAAATTTTTTTTCAAAATGGCGGCTATCGTAAAAATTCAAAGTGTCATAACTTTGCTAAATCAAATCCTACTGAAAAATGTCGTATGCAAAAAGTGTTTGGAATTTTATTTTGCATATAAAAGCAATTTTTAATTATTTTTTTTTTAATAAAAACCGAGTCTTACCATATATTGACCGAGACCTCGAACGAGCTTTTATGCGACTCTGCATACAGTTAACGCTCGTATGAAGCTTCTATTTAAGAAATTAACTTGAATTTTTTATACCAAATAGAGCTTTCAACTATACTTACGATACTATACAAAAAAATTAAAAATTAAAAAATAAAAGTATTTTTTTTTCAAAACACGTTTAGTGTGATGAGTCGATCGACCCACCATACATACGCTCATAAGATTTTCAATATAGTTAAGGTCAGTGTGAGCTTATTTATACATATTTGAATTTCAAAATTTTGTGACAGTATAGAATTCTTAAGCATCCTGTGTATGTTTGTTAGCAAAATCCATTTTGTCAATTTTTTGCAAAATGGCGACAAGTATTAAAATTCAATCACTTATTACTCAGTAGTGTTCAATTTTGTCAAAAAGGTCTCTATACATGAAATGTTGAGAAGCCTAAAGCTCATCTAAGTAAAATATAAAAAATATATATTTTTGCTTGAAAACAAGCGATGTATCAGTTCGATCGTACCCCCATACTAGCCATTTTGAGACTTTCGGAAGAGTTAACGCTCTTAACTGCTTGGTTTCGAAGAATAAAATTTTAATTTTTATTATCGCATAGAACTAACGTGCAGCCCCTATACGTTATGTTTAAAAAAAATATATAAAATTTTTTTTCAAAATGGCGGCTATCGTAAAAATTCAAAGTGTCATAACTTTGCTAAATCAAATCCTACTGAAAAATGTCGTATGCAAAAAGTGTTTGGAATTTTATTTTGCATATAAAAGCAATTTTTAATTATTTTTTTTTTAATAAAAACCGAGTCTTACCATATATTGACCGAGACCTCGAACGAGCTTTTATGCGACTCTGCATACAGTTAACGGTCGTATGAAGCTTCTATTTAAGAAATTGACTTGAATTTTTTATACCAAATAGAGCTTTCAACTATACTTACGATACTGTACAAAAAAATTAAAAATTAAAAAATAAAAGTATTTTTTTTTCAAAACACGTTTAGTGTGATGAGTCGATCGACCCACCATACATACGCTCATAAGATTTTCAATATAGTTAAGGTCAGTGTGAGCTTATTTATACATATTTGAATTTTAAAATTTTGTGACAGTATAGAATTCTTAAGCATCCTGTGTATGTTTGTTAGCAAAATCCATTTTGTCAATTTTTTGCAAAATGGCGACAAGTATTAAAATTCAATCACTTATTACTCAGTAGTGTTCAATTTTGTCAAAAAGGTCTCTATACATGAAATGTTGAGAAGCCTAAAGCTCATCTAAGTAAAATATAAAAAATATATATTTTTGCTTGAAAACAAGCGATGTATCAGTTCGATCGTACCCCCATACTAGCCATTTTGAGACTTTCGGAAGAGTTAACGCTCTTAACTGTTTGGTTTCGAAGAATAAAATTTTAATTTTTATTATCGCATAGAACTAACGTGCAGCCCCTATACGTTATGTTTAAAAAAAATATATAAAATTTTTTTTCAAAATGGCGGCTATCGTAAAAATTCAAAGTGTCATAACTTTGCTAAATCAAATCCAACTGAAAAATGTCGTATGCAAAAAGTGTTTGGAATTTTATTTTGCATATAAAAGCAATTTTTAATTATTTTTTTTTTAATAAAAACCGAGTCTTACCATATATTGACCGAGACCTCGAACGAGCTTTTATGCGACTCTGCATACAGTTAACGGTCGTATGAAGCTTCTATTTAAGAAATTGACTTGAATTTTTTATACCAAATAGAGCTTTCAACTATACTTACGATACTGTACAAAAAAATTAAAAATTAAAAAATAAAAGTATTTTTTTTTCAAAACACGTTTAGTGTGATGAGTCGATCGACCCACCATACATACGCTCATAAGATTTTCAATATAGTTAAGGTCAGTGTGAGCTTATTTATACATATTTGAATTTTAAAATTTTGTGACAGTATAGAATTCTTAAGCATCCTGTGTATGTTTGTTAGCAAAATCCATTTTGTCAATTTTTTGCAAAATGGCGACAAGTATTAAAATTCAATCACTTATTACTCAGTAGTGTTCAATTTTGTCAAAAAGGTCTCTATACATGAAATGTTGAGAAGCCTAAAGCTCATCTAAGTAAAATATAAAAAATATATATTTTTGCTTGAAAACAAGCGATGTATCAGTTCGATCGTACCCCCATACTAGCCATTTTGAGACTTTCGGAAGAGTTAACGCTCTTAACTGCTTGGTTTCCAAGATTTAAATTTTAATTTTTAATATCGCATAGAACTAACGTGCAGCCCCTATACGTTATGTTTAAAAAAAATATATAAAATTTTTTTTCAAAATGGCGGCTATCGTAAAAATTCAAAGTGTCATAACTTTGCTAAATCAAATCCTACTGAAAAAAGTCGTATGCAAAAAGTGTTTGGAATTTTATTTTGCATATAAAAGCAATTTTTAATTATTTTTTTTTTAATAAAAACCGAGTCTTACCATATATTGACCGAGACCTCGAACGAGCTTTTATGCGACTCTGCATACAGTTAACGCTCGTATGAAGCTTCTATTTAAGAAATTGACTTGAATTTTTTATACCAAATAGAGCTTTCAACTATACTTACGATACTATACAAAAAAATTAAAAATTAAAAAATAAAAGTATTTTTTTTTCAAAACACGTTTAGTGTGATGAGTCGATCGACCCACCATACATACGCTCATAAGATTTTCAATATAGTTAAGGTCAGTGTGAGCTTATTTATACATATTTGAATTTCAAAATTTTGTGACAGTATAGAATTCTTAAGCATCCTGTGTATGTTTGTTAGCAAAATCCATTTTGTCAATTTTTTGCAAAATGGCGACAAGTATTAAAATTCAATCACTTATTACTCAGTAGTGTTCAATTTTGTCAAAAAGGTCTCTATACATGAAATGTTGAGAAGCCTAAAGCTCATCTAAGTAAAATATAAAAAATATATATTTTTGCTTGAAAACAAGCGATGTATCAGTTCGATCGTACCCCCATACTAGCCATTTTGAGACTTTCGGAAGAGTTAACGCTCTTAACTGCTTGGTTTCGAAGATTAAAATTTTAATTTTTAATATCGCATAGAACTAACGTGCAGCCCCTATACGTTATGTTTAAAAAAAATATATAATTTTTTTTTTTAAAATGGCGGCTATCGTAAAAATTCAAAGTGTCATAACTTTGCTAAATCAAATCCTACTGAAAAATGTCGTATGCAAAAAGTGTTTGGAATTTTATTTTGCATATAAAAGCAATTTTTAATTATTTTTTTTTTAATAAAAACCGAGTCTTACCATATATTGACCGAGACCTCGAACGAGCTTTTATGCGACTCTGCATACAGTTAACGCTCGTATGAAGCTTCTATTTAAGAAATTGACTTGAATTTTTTATACCAAATAGAGCTTTCAACTATACTTACGATACTATACAAAAAAATTAAAAATTAAAAAATAAAAGTATTTTTTTTTCAAAACACGTTTAGTGTGATGAGTCGATCGACCCACCATACATACGCTCATAAGATTTTCAATATAGTTAAGGTCAGTGTGAGCTTATTTATACATATTTGAATTTCAAAATTTTGTGACAGTATAGAATTCTTAAGCATCCTGTGTATGTTTGTTAGCAAAATCCATTTTGTCAATTTTTTGCAAAATGGCGACAAGTATTAAAATTCAATCACTTATTACTCAGTAGTGTTCAATTTTGTCAAAAAGGTCTCTATACATGAAATGTTGAGAAGCCTAAAGCTCATCTAAGTAAAATATAAAAAATATATATTTTTGCTTGAAAACAAGCGATGTATCAGTTCGATCGTACCCCCATACTAGCCATTTTGAGACTTTCGGAAGAGTTAACGCTCTTAACTGCTTGGTTTCGAAGATTAAAATTTTAATTTTTAATATCGCATAGAACTAACGTGCAGCCCCTATACGTTATGTTTAAAAAAAATATATAATTTTTTTTTTCAAAATGGCGGCTATCGTAAAAATTCAAAGTGTCATAACTTTGCTAAATCAAATCCTACTGAAAAATGTCGTATGCAAAAAGTGTTTGGAATTTTATTTTGCTTTTATGCGACTCTGCATACAGTTATTGCTCGTATGAAGCTTCTATTTAAGAAATTGAGTTGAATTTTTTATACCAAATAGAGCTTTCAACTATACTTACGATACTATACAAAAAAATTAAAAATTAAAAAATAAAAGTATTTTTTTTTCAAAACACGTTTAGTGTGATGAGTCGATCGACCCACCATACATACGCTCATAAGATTTTCAATATAGTTAAGGTCAGTGTGAGCTTATTTATACATATTTGAATTTCAAAATTTTGTGACAGTATAGAATTCTTAAGCATCCTGTGTATGTTTGTTAGCAAAATCCATTTTGTCAATTTTTTGCAAAATGGCGACAAGTATTAAAATTCAATCACTTATTACTCAGTAGTGTTCAATTTTGTCAAAAAGGTCTCTATACATGAAATGTTGAGAAGCCTAAAGCTCATCTAAGTAAAATATAAAAAATATATATTTTTGCTTGAAAACAAGCGATGTATCAGTTCGATCGTACCCCCATACTAGCCATTTTGAGACTTTCGGAAGAGTTAACGCTCTTAACTGCTTGGTTTCGAAGATTAAAATTTTAATTTTTAATATCGCATAGAACTAACGTGCAGCCCCTATACGTTATGTTTAAAAAAAATATATAAATTTTTTTTTCAAAATGGCGGCTATCGTAAAAAATCAAAGTGTCATAACTTTGCTAAATCAAATCCTACTGAAAAATGTCGTATGCAAAAAGTGTTTGGAATTTTATTTTGCATATAAAATCAATTTTTAATTATTTTTTTTTTAATAAAAACCGAGTCTTACCATATATTGACCGAGACCTCGAACGAGCTTTTATGCGACTCTGCATACAGTTAACGCTCGTATGAAGCTTCTATTTAAGAAATTGACTTGAATTTTTTATACCAAATAGAGCTTTCAACTATACTTACGATACTATACAAAAAAAATAAAAATTAAAAAATAAAAGTATTTTTTTTTCAAAACACGTTTAGTGTGATGAGTCGATCGACCCACCATACATACGCTCATAAGATTTTCAATATAGTTAAGGTCAGTGTGAGCTTATTTATACATATTTGAATTTAAAAATTTTGTGACAGTATAGAATTCTTAAGCATCCTGTGTATGTTTGTTAGCAAAATCCATTTTGTCAATTTTTTGCAAAATGGCGACAAGTATTAAAATTCAATCACTTATTACTCAGTAGTGTTCAATTTTGTCAAAAAGGTCTCTATACATAAAATGTTGAGAAGCCTAAAGCTCATCTAAGTAAAATATAAAAAATATATATTTTTGCTTGAAAACAAGCGATGTATCAGTTCGATCGTACCCCCATACTAGCCATTTTGAGACTTTCGGAAGAGTTAACGCTCTTAACTGCTTGGTTTCGAAGATTAAAATTTTAATTTTTAATATCGCATAGCACTAACGTGCAGCCCCTATACGTTATGTTTAAAAAAAATATATAAAATTTTTTTTCAAAATGGCGGCTATCGTAAAAATTCAAAGTGTCATAACTTTGCTAAATCAAATCCTACTGAAAAATGTCGTATGCAAAAAGTGTTTGGAATTTTATTTTGCATATAAAAGCAATTTTTAATTATATTTTGTATAATAAAAACCGAGTCTTACCATATATTGACCGAGACCTCGAACGAGCTTTTATGCGACTCTGCATACAGTTAACGCTCGTATGAAGCTTCTATTTAAGAAATTGACTTGAATTTTTTATACCAAATAGAGCTTTCAACTATACTTACCATACTATACAAAAAAATTAAAAATTAAAAAATAAAAGTATTTTTTTTTCAAAACACGTTTAGTGTGATGAGTCGATCGACCCACCATACATACGCTCATAAGATTTTCAATATAGTTAAGGTCAGTGTGAGCTTATTTATACATATTTGAATTTCAAAATTTTGTGACAGTATAGAATTCTTAAGCATCCTGTGTATGTTTGTTAGCAAAATCCATTTTGTCAATTTTTTGCAAAATGGCGACAAGTATTAAAATTCAATCACTTATTACTCAGTAGTGTTCTATTTTGTCAAAAAGGTCTCTATACATGAAATGTTGAGAAGCCTAAAGCTCATCTAAGTAAAATATAAAAAATATATATTTTTGCTTGAAAACAAGCGATGTATCAGTTCGATCGTACCCCCATACTAGCCATTTTGAGACTTTCGGAAGAGTTAACGCTCTTAACTGCTTGGTTTCGAAGATTAAAATTTTAATTTTTAATATCGCATAGAACTAACGTGCAGCCTCTATACGTTATGTTTAAAAAAAATATATAAAAATTTTTTTCAAAATGGCGGCTATCGTAAAAATTCAAAGTGTCATAACTTTGCTAAATCAAATCCTACTGAAAAATGTCGTATGCAAAAAGTGTTTGGAATTTTATTTTGCATATAAAATCAATTTTTAATTATTTTTTTTTTAATAAAAACCGAGTCTTACCATATATTGACCGAGACCTCGAACGAGCTTTTATGCGACTCTGCATACAGTTAACGCTCGTATGAAGCTTCTATTTAAGAAATTGACTTGAATTTTTTATACCAAATAGAGCTTTCAACTATACTTACGATACTATACAAAAAAAATAAAAATTAAAAAATAAAAGTATTTTTTTTTCAAAACACGTTTAGTGTGATGAGTCGATCGACCCACCATACATACGCTCATAAGATTTTCAATATAGTTAAGGTCAGTGTGAGCTTATTTATACATATTTGAATTTAAAAATTTTGTGACAGTATAGAATTCTTAAGCATCCTGTGTATGTTTGTTAGCAAAATCCATTTTGTCAATTTTTTGCAAAATGGCGACAAGTATTAAAATTCAATCACTTATTACTCAGTAGTGTTCAATTTTGTCAAAAAGGTCTCTATACATAAAATGTTGAGAAGCCTAAAGCTCATCTAAGTAAAATATAAAAAATATATATTTTTGCTTGAAAACAAGCGATGTATCAGTTCGATCGTACCCCCATACTAGCCATTTTGAGACTTTCGGAAGAGTTAACGCTCTTAACTGCTTGGTTTCGAAGATTAAAATTTTAATTTTTAATATCGCATAGCACTAACGTGCAGCCCCTATACGTTATGTTTAAAAAAAATATATAAAATTTTTTTTCAAAATGGCGGCTATCGTAAAAATTCAAAGTGTCATAACTTTGCTAAATCAAATCCTACTGAAAAATGTCGTATGCAAAAAGTGTTTGGAATTTTATTTTGCATATAAAAGCAATTTTTAATTATATTTTGTATAATAAAAACCGAGTCTTACCATATATTGACCGAGACCTCGAACGAGCTTTTATGCGACTCTGCATACAGTTAACGCTCGTATGAAGCTTCTATTTAAGAAATTGACTTGAATTTTTTATACCAAATAGAGCTTTCAACTATACTTACCATACTATACAAAAAAATTAAAAATTAAAAAATAAAAGTATTTTTTTTTCAAAACACGTTTAGTGTGATGAGTCGATCGACCCACCATACATACGCTCATAAGATTTTCAATATAGTTAAGGTCAGTGTGAGCTTATTTATACATATTTGAATTTCAAAATTTTGTGACAGTATAGAATTCTTAAGCATCCTGTGTATGTTTGTTAGCAAAATCCATTTTGTCAATTTTTTGCAAAATGGCGACAAGTATTAAAATTCAATCACTTATTACTCAGTAGTGTTCTATTTTGTCAAAAAGGTCTCTATACATGAAATGTTGAGAAGCCTAAAGCTCATCTAAGTAAAATATAAAAAATATATATTTTTGCTTGAAAACAAGCGATGTATCAGTTCGATCGTACCCCCATACTAGCCATTTTGAGACTTTCGGAAGAGTTAACGCTCTTAACTGCTTGGTTTCGAAGATTAAAATTTTAATTTTTAATATCGCATAGAACTAACGTGCAGCCCCTATACGTTATGTTTAAAAAAAATATATAAATTTTTTTTTCAAAATGGCGGCTATCGTAAAAATTCAAAGTGTCATAACTTTGCTAAATCAAATCCTACTGAAAAATGTCGTATGCAAAAAGTGTTTGGAATTTTATTTTGCATATAAAAGCAATTTTTAATTATTTTTTTTTTAATAAAAACCGAGTCTTACCATATATTGACCGAGACCTCGAACGAGCTTTTATGCGACTCTGCATACAGTTAACGCTCGTATGAAGCTTCTATTTAAGAAATTGACTTGAATTTTTTATACCAAATAGAGCTTTTAACTATACTTACGAAACTATACAAAAAAATTAAAAATTAAAAAATAAAAGTATTTTTTTTTCAAAACACGTTTAGTGTGATGAGTCGATCGACCCACCATACATACGCTCATAAGATTTTCAATATAGTTAAGGTCAGTGTGAGCTTATTTATACATATTTGAATTTCAAAATTTTGTGACAGTATAGAATTCTTAAGCATCCTGTGTATGTTTGTTAGCAAAATCCATTTTGTCAATTTTTTGCAAAATGGCGACAAGTATTAAAATTCAATCACTTATTACTCAGTAGTGTTCAATTTGGTCAAAAAGGTCTCTATACATGAAATGTTGAGAAGCCTAAAGCTCATCTAAGTAAAATATAAAAAATATATATTTTTGCTTGAAAACAAGCGATGTATCAGTTCGATCGTACCCCCATACTAGCCATTTTGAGACTTTCGGAAGAGTTAACGCTCTTAACTGCTTGGTTTCGAAGATTAAAATTTTAATTTTTAATATCGCATAGAACTAACGTGCAGCCCCTATACGTTATGTTTAAAAAAAATATATAAAATTTTTTTTCAAAATGGCGGCTATCGTAAAAATTCAAAGTGTCATAACTTTGCTAAATCAAATCCTACTGAAAAATGTCGTATGCAAAAAGTGTTTGGAATTTTATTTTGCATATAAAAGCAATTTTTAATTATTTTTTTTTTAATAAAAACCGAGTCTTACCATATATTGACCGAGACCTCGAACGAGCTTTTATGCGACTCTGCATACAGTTAACGCTCGTATGAAGCTTCTATTTAAGAAATTGACTTGAATTTTTTATACCAAATAGAGCTTTCAACTATACTTACGAAACTATACAAAAAAATTAAAAATTAAAAAATAAAAGTATTTTTTTTTCAAAACACGTTTAGTGTGATGAGTCGATCGACCCACCATACATACGCTCATAAGATTTTCAATATAGTTAAGGTCAGTGTGAGCTTATTTATACATATTTGAATTTCAAAATTTTGTGACAGTATAGAATTCTTAAGCATCCTGTGTATGTTTGTTAGCAAAATCCATTTTGTCAATTTTTTGCAAAATGGCGACAAGTATTAAAATTCAATCACTTATTACTCAGTAGTGTTCAATTTTGTCAAAAAGGTCTCCATACATGAAATGTTGAGAAGCCTAAAGCTCATCTAAGTAAAATATAAAAAATATATATTTTTGCTTGAAAACAAGCGATGTATCAGTTCGATCGTACCCCCATACTAGCCATTTTGAGACTTTCGGAAGAGTTAACGCTCTTAACTGCTTGGTTTCGAAGATTAAAATTTTAATTTTTAATATCGCATAGAACTAACGTGCAGCCCCTATACGTTATGTTTAAAAAAAATATATAAAATTTTTTTTCAAAATGGCGGCTATCGTAAAAATTCAAAGTGTCATAACTTTGCTAAATCAAATCCTACTGAAAAATGTCGTATGCAAAAAGTGTTTGGAATTTTATTTTGCATATAAAAACAATTTTTAATTATTTTTTTTTTAATAAAAACCGAGTCTAACCATATATTGACCGAGACCTCGAACGAGCTTTTATGCGACTCTGCATACAGTTAACGCTCGTATGAAGCTTCTATTTAAGAAATTGACTTGAATTTTTTATACCAAATAGAGCTTTCAACTATACTTACGATACTATACAAAAAAATTAAAAATTAAAAAATAAAAGTATTTTTTTTTCAAAACACGTTTAGTGTGATGAGTCGATCGACCCACCATACATACGCTCATAAGATTTTCAATATAGTTAAGGTCAGTGTGAGCTTATTTATACATATTTGAATTTCAAAATTTTGTGACAGTATAGAATTCTTAAGCATCCTGTGTATGTTTGTTAGCAAAATCCATTTTGTCAATTTTTTGCAAAATGGCGACAAGTATTAAAATTCAATCACTTATTACTCAGTAGTGTTCAATTTTGTCAAAAAGGTCTTTATACATGAAATGTTGAGAAGCCTAAAGCTCATCTAAGTAAAATATAAAAAATATATATTTTTGCTTGAAAACAAGCGATGTATCAGTTCGATCGTACCCCCATACTAGCCATTTTGAGACTTTCGGAAGAGTTAACGCTCTTAACTGCTTGGTTTCGAAGATTAAAATTTTAATTTTTAATATCGCATAGAACTAACGTGCAGCCTCTATACGTTATGTTTAAAAAAAATATATAAAAATTTTTTTCAAAATGGCGGCTATCGTAAAAATTCAAAGTGTCATAACTTTGCTAAATCAAATCCTACTGAAAAATGTCGTATGCAAAAAGTGTTTGGAATTTTATTTTGCATATAAAATCAATTTTTAATTATTTTTTTTTTAATAAAAACCGAGTCTTACCATATATTGACCGAGACCTCGAACGAGCTTTTATGCGACTCTGCATACAGTTAACGCTCGTATGAAGCTTCTATTTAAGAAATTGACTTGAATTTTTTATACCAAATAGAGCTTTCAACTATACTTACGATACTATACAAAAAAATTAAAAATTAAAAAATAAAAGTATTTTTTTTTCAAAACACGTTTAGTGTGATGAGTCGATCGACCCACCATACATACGCTCATAAGATTTTCAATATAGTTAAGGTCAGTGTGAGCTTATTTATACATATTTGAATTTCAAAATTTTGTGACAGTATAGAATTCTTAAGCATCCTGTGTATGTTTGTTAGCAAAATCCATTTTGTCAATTTTTTGCAAAATGGCGACAAGTATTAAAATTCAATCACTTATTACTCAGTAGTGTTCAATTTTGTCAAAAAGGTCTCTATACATGAAATGTTGAGAAGCCTAAAGCTCATCTAAGTAAAATATAAAAAATATATATTTTTGCTTGAAAACAAGCGATGTATCAGTTCGATCGTACCCCCATACTAGCCATTTTGAGACTTTCGGAAGAGTTAACGCTCTTAACTGCTTGGTTTCGAAGATTAAAATTTTAATTTTTAATATCGCATAGAACTAACGTGCAGCCCCTATACGTTATGTTTAAAAAAAATATATAAATTTTTTTTTCAAAATGGCGGCTATCGTAAAAATTCAAAGTGTCATAACTTTGCTAAATCAAATCCTACTGAAAAATGTCGTATGCAAAAAGTGTTTGGAATTTTATTTTGCATATAAAAGCAATTTTTAATTATTTTTTTTTTAATAAAAACCGAGTCTTACCATATATTGACCGAGACCTCGAACGAGCTTTTATGCGACTCTGCATACAGTTAACGCTCGTATGAAGCTTCTATTTAAGAAATTGACTTGAATTTTTTATACCAAATAGAGCTTTCAACTATACTTACGATACTATACAAAAAAATTAAAAATTAAAAAATAAAAGTATTTTTTTTTCAAAACACGTTTAGTGTGATGAGTCGATCGACCCACCATACATACGCTCATAAGATTTTCAATATAGTTAAGGTCAGTGTGAGCTTATTTATACATATTTGAATTTCAAAATTTTGTGACAGTATAGAATTCTTAAGCATCCTGTGTATGTTTGTTAGCAAAATCCATTTTGTCAATTTTTTGCAAAATGGCGACAAGTATTAAAATTCAATCACTTATTACTCAGTAGTGTTCAATTTTGTCAAAAAGGTCTCTATACATGAAATGTTGAGAAGCCTAAAGCTCATCTAAGTAAAATATAAAAAATATATATTTTTGCTTGAAAACAAGCGATGTATCAGTTCGATCGTACCCCCATACTAGCCATTTTGAGACTTTCGGAAGAGTTAACGCTCTTAACTGCTTGGTTTCGAAGATTAAAATTTTAATTTTTAATATCGCATAGAACTAACGTGCAGCCCCTATACGTTATGTTTAAAAAAAATATATAAAATTTTTTTTCAAAATGGCGGCTATCGTAAAAATTCAAAGTGTTATAACTTTGCTAAATCAAATCCTACTGAAAAATGTCGTATGCAAAAAGTGTTTGGAGTTTTATTTTGCATATAAAAGCAATTTTTAATTATTTTTTTTTTAATAAAAACCGAGTCTTACCATATATTGACCGAGACCTCGAACGAGCTTTTATGCGACTCTGCATACAGTTAACGCTCGTATGAAGCTTCTATTTAAGAAATTGACTTTAATTTTTTATACCAAATAGAGCTTTCAACTATACTTACGATACTATACAAAAAAATTAAAAATTAAAAAATAAAAGTATTTTTTTTTCAAAACACGTTTAGTGTGATGAGTCGATCGACCCACCATACATACGCTCATAAGATTTTCAATATAGTTAAGGTCAGTGTGAGCTTATTTATACATATTTGAATTTCAAAATTTTGTGACAGTATAGAATTCTTAAGCATCCTGTGTATGTTTGTTAGCAAAATCCATTTTGTCAATTTTTTGCAAAATGGCGACAAGTATTAAAATTCAATCACTTATTACTCAGTAGTGTTCAATTTTGTCAAAAAGGTCTCTATACATGAAATGTTGAGAAGCCTAAAGCTCATCTAAGTAAAATATAAAAAATATATATTTTTGCTTGAAAACAAGCGATGTATCAGTTCGATCGTACCCCCATACTAGCCATTTTGAGACTTTCGGAAGAGTTAACGCTCTTAACTGCTTGGTTTCGAAGATTAAAATTTTAATTTTTAATATCGCATAGAACTAACGTGCAGCCCCTATACGTTATGTTTAAAAAAAATATATAAAATTTTTTTTCAAAATGGCGGCTATCGTAAAAATTCAAAGTGTCATAACTTTGCTAAATCAAATCCTACTGAAAAATGTCGTATGCAAAAAGTGTTTGGAATTTTATTTTGCATATAAAAGCAATTTTTAATTATTTTTTTTTTAATAAAAACCGAGTCTTACCATATATTGACCGAGACCTCGAACGAGCTTTTATGCGACTCTGCATACAGTTAACGCTCGTATGAAGCTTCTATTTAAGAAATTGACTTGAATTTTTTATACCAAATAGAGCTTTCAACTATACTTACGATACTATACAAAAAAATTAAAAATTAAAAAATAAAAGTATTTTTTTTTCAAAACACGTTTAGTGTGATGAGTCGATCGACCCACCATACATACGCTCATAAGATTTTCAATATAGTTAAGGTCAGTGTGAGCTTATTTATACATATTTGAATTTCAAAATTTTGTGACAGTATAAAATTCTTAAGCATCCTGTGTATGTTTGTTAGCAAAATCCATTTTGTCAATTTTTTGCAAAATGGCGACAAGTATTAAAATTCAATCACTTATTACTCAGTAGTGTTCAATTTTGTCAAAAAGGTCTCTATACATGAAATGTTGAGAAGCCTAAAGCTCATCTAAGTAAAATATAAAAAATATATATTTTTGCTTGAAAACAAGCGATGTATCAGTTCGATCGTACCCCCATACTAGCCATTTTGAGACTTTCGGAAGAGTTAACGCTCTTAACTGCTTGGTTTCGAAGATTAAAATTTTAATTTTTAATATCGCATAGAACTAACGTGCAGCCCCTATACGTTATGTTTAAAAAAAATATATAAAATTTTTTTTCAAAATGGCGGCTATCGTAAAAATTCAAAGTGTCATAACTTTGCTAAATCAAATCCTACTGAAAAATGTCGTATGCAAAAAGTGTTTGGAATTTTATTTTGCATATAAAAGCAATTTTTAATTATTTTTTTTTTAATAAAAACCGAGTCTTACCATATATTGACCGAGACCTCGAACGAGCTTTTATGCGACTCTGCATACAGTTAACGCTCGTATGAAGCTTCTATTTAAGAAATTGACTTGAATTTTTTATACCAAATAGAGCTTTCAACTATACTTACGATACTATACAAAAAAATTAAAAATTAAAAAATAAAAGTATTTTTTTTTCAAAACACGTTTAGTGTGATGAGTCGATCGACCCACCATACATACGCTCATAAGATTTTCAATATAGTTAAGGTCAGTGTGAGCTTATTTATACATATTTGAATTTCAAAATTTTGTGACAGTATAGAATTCTTAAGCATCCTGTGTATGTTTGTTAGCAAAATCCATTTTGTCAATTTTTTGCAAAATGGCGACAAGTATTAAAATTCAATCACTTATTACTCAGTAGTGTTCAATTTTGTCAAAAAGGTCTCTATACATGAAATGTTGAGAAGCCTAAAGCTCATCTAAGTAAAATATAAAAAATATATATTTTTGCTTGAAAACAAGCGATGTATCAGTTCGATCGTACCCCCATACTAGCCATTTTGAGACTTTCGGAAGAGTTAACGCTCTTAACTGCTTAGTTTCGAAGATTAAAATTTTAATTTTTAATATCGCATAGAACTAACGTGCAGCCCCTATACGTTATGTTTAAAAAAAATATATAAAATTTTTTTTCAAAATGGCGGCTATCGTAAAAATTCAAAGTGTCATAACTTTGCTAAATCAAATCCTACTGAAAAATGTCGTATGCAAAAAGTGTTTGGAATTTTATTTTGCATATAAAAGCAATTTTTAATTATTTTTTTTTTAATAAAAACCGAGTCTTACCATATATTGACCGAGACCTCGAACGAGCTTTTATGCGACTCTGCATACAGTTAACGCTCGTATGAAGCTTCTATTTAAGAAATTGACTTGAATTTTTTATACCAAATAGAGCTTTCAACTATACTTACGATACTATACAAAAAAATTAAAAATTAAAAAATAAAAGTATTTTTTTTTCAAAACACGTTTAGTGTGATGAGTCGATCGACCCACCATACATACGCTCATAAGATTTTCAATATAGTTAAGGTCAGTGTGAGCTTATTTATACATATTTGAATTTCAAAATTTTGTGACAGTATAGAATTCTTAAGCATCCTGTGTATGTTTGTTAGCAAAATCCATTTTGTCAATTTTTTGCAAAATGGCGACAAGTATTAAAATTCAATCACTTATTACTCAGTAGTGTTCAATTTTGTCAAAAAGGTCTCTATACATGAAATGTTGAGAAGCCTAAAGCTCATCTAAGTAAAATATAAAAAATATATATTTTTGCTTGAAAACAAGCGATGTATCAGTTCGATCGTACCCCCATACTAGCCATTTTGAGACTTTCGGAAGAGTTAACGCTCTTAACTGCTTGGTTTCGAAGATTAAAATTTTAATTTTTAATATCGCATAGAACTAACGTGCAGCCCCTATACGTTATGTTTAAAAAAAATATATAAAATTTTTTTTCAAAATGGCGGCTATCGTAAAAATTCAAAGTGTCATAACTTTGCTAAATCAAATCCTACTGAAAAATGTCGTATGCAAAAAGTGTTTGGAATTTTATTTTGCATATAAAAGCAATTTTTAATTATTTTTTTTTTAATAAAAACCGAGTCTTACCATATATTGACCGAGACCTCGAACGAGCTTTTATGCGACTCTGCATACAGTTAACGCTCGTATGAAGCTTCTATTTAAGAAATTGACTTGAATTTTTTATACCAAATAGAGCTTTCAACTATACTTACGATACTATACAAAAAAATTAAAAATTAAAAAATAAAAGTATTTTTTTTTCAAAACACGTTTAGTGTGATGAGTCGATCGACCCACCATACATACGCTCATAAGATTTTCAATATAGTTAAGGTCAGTGTGAGCTTATTTATACATATTTGAATTTCAAAATTTTGTGACAGTATAGAATTCTTAAGCATCCTGTGTATGTTTGTTAGCAAAATCCATTTTGTCAATTTTTTGCAAAATGGCGACAAGTATTAAAATTCAATCACTTATTACTCAGTAGTGTTCAATTTTGTCAAAAAGGTCTCTATACATGAAATGTTGAGAAGCCTAAAGCTCATCTAAGTAAAATAAAAAAAATATATATTTTTGCTTGAAAACAAGCGATGTATCAGTTCGATCGTACCCCCATACTAGCCATTTTGAGACTTTCGGAAGAGTTAACGCTCTTAACTGCTTGGTTTCGAAGATTAAAATTTTAATTTTTAATATCGCATAGAACTAACGTGCAGCCCCTATACGTTATGTTTAAAAAAAATATATAAAATTTTTTTTCAAAATGGCGGCTATCGTAAAAATTCAAAGTGTCATAACTTTGCTAAATCAAATCCCACTGAAAAATGTCGTATGCAAAAAGTGTTTGGAATTTTATTTTGCATATAAAAGCAATTTTTAATTATTTTTTTTTTAATAAAAACCGAGTCTTACCATATATTGACCGAGACCTCGAACGAGCTTTTATGCGACTCTGCATACAGTTAACGCTCGTATGAAGCTTCTATTTAAGAAATTGACTTGAATTTTTTATACCAAATAGAGCTTTCAACTATACTTACGATACTATACAAAAAAATTAAAAATTAAAAAATAAAAGTATTTTTTTTTCAAAACACGTTTAGTGTGATGAGTCGATCGACCCACCATACATACGCTCATAAGATTTTCAATATAGTTAAGGTCAGTGTGAGCTTATTTATACATATTTGAATTTCAAAATTTTGTGACAGTATAGAATTCTTAAGCATCCTGTGTATGTTTGTTAGCAAAATCCATTTTGTCAATTTTTTGCAAAATGGCGACAAGTATTAAAATTCAATCACTTATTACTCAGTAGTGTTCAATTTTGTCAAAAAGGTCTCTATACATGAAATGTTGAGAAGCCTAAAGCTCATCTAAGTAAAATATAAAAAATATATATTTTTGCTTGAAAACAAGCGATGTATCAGTTCGATCGTACCCCCATACTAGCCATTTTGAGACTTTCGGAAGAGTTAACGCTCTTAACTGCTTGGTTTCGAAGATTAAAATTTTAATTTTTAATATCGCATAGAACTAACGTGCAGCCCCTATACGTTATGTTTAAAAAAAATATATAAAATTTTTTTTCAAAATGGCGGCTATCGTAAAAATTCAAAGTGTCATAACTTTGCTAAATCAAATCCTACTGAAAAATGTCGTATGCAAAAAGTGTTTGGAATTTTATTTTGCATATAAAAGCAATTTTTAATTATTTTTTTTTTAATAAAAACCGAGTCTTACCATATATTGACCGAGACCTCGAACGAGCTTTTATGCGACTCTGCATACAGTTAACGCTCGTATGAAGCTTCTATTTAAGAAATTGACTTGAATTTTTTATACCAAATAGAGCTTTCAACTATACTTACGATACTATACAAAAAAATTAAAAATTAAAAAATAAAAGTATTTTTTTTTCAAAACACGTTTAGTGTGATGAGTCGATCGACCCACCATACATACGCTCATAAGATTTTCAATATAGTTAAGGTCAGTGTGAGCTTATTTATACATATTTGAATTTCAAAATTTTGTGACAGTATAGAATTCTTAAGCATCCTGTGTATGTTTGTTAGCAAAATCCATTTTGTCAATTTTTTGCAAAATGGCGACAAGTATTAAAATTCAATCACTTATTACTCAGTAGTGTTCAATTTTGTCAAAAAGGTCTCTATACATGAAATGTTGAGAAGCCTAAAGCTCATCTAAGTAAAATATAAAAAATATATATTTTTGCTTGAAAACAAGCGATGTATCAGTTCGATCGTACCCCCATACTAGCCATTTTGAGACTTTCGGAAGAGTTAACGCTCTTAACTGCTTGGTTTCGAAGATTAAAATTTTAATTTTTAATATCGCATAGAACTAACGTGCAGCCCCTATACGTTATGTTTAAAAAATATATAAAAATTTTTTTCAAAATGGCGGCTATCGTAAAAATTCAAAGTGTCATAACTTTGCTAAATCAAATCCTACTGAAAAATGTCGTATGCAAAAAGTGTTTGGAATTTTATTTTGCATATAAAAGCAATTTTTAGTTATTTTTTTTTAATAAAAACCGAGTCTTACCATATATTGACCGAGACCTCGAACGAGCTTTTATGCGACTCTGCATACAGTTAACGCTCGTATGAAGCTTCTATTTAAGAAATTGACTTGAATTTTTTATACCAAATAGAGCTTTCAACTATACTTACGATACTATACAAAAAAATTAAAAATTAAAAAATAAAAGTATTTTTTTTTCAAAACACGTTTAGTGTGATGAGTCGATCGACCCACCATACATACGCTCATAAGATTTTCAATATAGTTAAGGTCAGTGTGAGCTTATTTATACATATTTGAATTTCAAAATTTTGTGACAGTATAGAATTCTTAAGCATCCTGTGTATGTTTGTTAGCAAAATCCATTTTGTCAATTTTTTGCAAAATGGCGACAAGTATTAAAATTCAATCACTTATTACTTAGTAGTGTTCAATTTTGTCAAAAAGGTCTCTATACATGAAATGTTGAGAAGCCTAAAGCTCATCTAAGTAAAATATAAAAAATATATATTTTTGCTTGAAAACAAGCGATGTATCAGTTCGATCGTACCCCCATACTAGCCATTTTGAGACTTTCGGAAGAGTTAACGCTCTTAACTGCTTGGTTTCGAAGATTAAAATTTTAATTTTTAATATCGCATAGAACTAACGTGCAGCCCCTATACGTTATGTTTAAAAAAAATATATAAAATTTTTTTTCAAAATGGCGGCTATCGTAAAAATTCAAAGTGTCATAACTTTGCTAAATCAAATCCTACTGAAAAATGTCGTATGCAAAAAGTGTTTGGAATTTTATTTTGCATATAAAAGCAATTTTTAATTATTTTTTTTTTAATAAAAACCGAGTCTTACCATATATTGACCGAGACCTCGAACGAGCTTTTATGCGACTCTGCATACAGTTAACGCTCGTATGAAGCTTCTATTTAAGAAATTGACTTGAATTTTTTATACCAAATAGAGCTTTCAACTATACTTACGATACTATACAAAAAAATTAAAAATTAAAAAATAAAAGTATTTTTTTTTCAAAACACGTTTAGTGTGATGAGTCGATCGACCCACCATACATACGCTCATAAGATTTTCAATATAGTTAAGGTCAGTGTGAGCTTATTTATACATATTTGAATTTCAAAATTTTGTGACAGTATAGAATTCTTAAGCATCCTGTGTATGTTTGTTAGCAAAATCCATTTTGTCAATTTTTTGCAAAATGGCGACAAGTATTAAAATTCAATCACTTATTACTCAGTAGTGTTCAATTTTGTCAAAAAGGTCTCTATACATGAAATGTTGAGAAGCCTAAAGCTCATCTAAGTAAAATATAAAAAATATATATTTTTGCTTGAAAACAAGCGATGTATCAGTTCGATCGTACCCCCATACTAGCCATTTTGAGACTTTCGGAAGAGTTAACGCTCTTAACTGCTTAGTTTCGAAGATTAAAATTTTAATTTTTAATATCGCATAGAACTAACGTGCAGCCCCTATACGTTATGTTTAAAAAAAATATATAAAATTTTTTTTCAAAATGGCGGCTATCGTAAAAATTCAAAGTGTCATAACTTTGCTAAATCAAATCCTACTGAAAAATGTCGTATGCAAAAAGTGTTTGGAATTTTATTTTGCATATAAAAGCAATTTTTAATTATTTTTTTTTTAATAAAAACCGAGTCTTACCATATATTGACCGAGACCTCGAACGAGCTTTTATGCGACTCTGCATACAGTTAACGCTCGTATGAAGCTTCTATTTAAGAAATTGACTTGAATTTTTTATACCAAATAGAGCTTTCAACTATACTTACGATACTATACAAAAAAATTAAAAATTAAAAAATAAAAGTATTTTTTTTTCAAAACACGTTTAGTGTGATGAGTCGATCGACCCACCATACATACGCTCATAAGATTTTCAATATAGTTAAGGTCAGTGTGAGCTTATTTATACATATTTGAATTTCAAAATTTTGTGACAGTATAGAATTCTTAAGCATCCTGTGTATGTTTGTTAGCAAAATCCATTTTGTCAATTTTTTGCAAAATGGCGACAAGTATT
The DNA here is from genome assembly GCF_051122295.1 of Plectrocnemia conspersa. Classification (NCBI taxonomy): domain Eukaryota; kingdom Metazoa; phylum Arthropoda; class Insecta; order Trichoptera; family Polycentropodidae; genus Plectrocnemia; species Plectrocnemia conspersa. The sequence continues at coordinate 31,255,788 of NW_028277167.1, read as the reverse complement.
AAAATTCAATCACTTATTACTCAGTAGTGTTCAATTTTGTCAAAAAGGTCTCTATACATGAAATGTTGAGAAGCCTAAAGCTCATCTAAGTAAAATATAAAAAATATATATTTTTGCTTGAAAACAAGCGATGTATCAGTTCGATCGTACCCCCATACTAGCCATTTTGAGACTTTCGGAAGAGTTAACGCTCTTAACTGCTTGGTTTCGAAGATTAAAATTTTAATTTTTAATATCGCATAGAACTAACGTGCAGCCCCTATACGTTATGTTTAAAAAAAATATATAAATTTTTTTTTCAAAATAGCGGCTATCGTAAAAATTCAAAGTGTCATAACTTTGCTAAATCAAATCCTACTGAAAAATGTCGTATGCAAAAAGTGTTTGGAATTTTATTTTGCATATAAAAGCAATTTTTAATTATTTTTTTTTTAATAAAAACCGAGTCTTACCATATATTGACCGAGACCTCGAACGAGCTTTTATGCGACTCTGCATACAGTTAACGCTCGTATGAAGCTTCTATTTAAGAAATTGACTTGAATTTTTTATACCAAATAGAGCTTTCAACTATACTTACGATACTATACAAAAAAATTAAAAATTAAAAAATAAAAGTATTTTTTTTTCAAAACACGTTTAGTGTGATGAGTCGATCGACCCACCATACATACGCTCATAAGATTTTCAATATAGTTAAGGTCAGTGTGAGCTTATTTATACATATTTGAATTTCAAAATTTTGTGACAGTATAGAATTCTTAAGCATCCTGTGTATGTTTGTTAGCAAAATCCATTTTGTCAATTTTTTGCAAAATGGCGACAAGTATTAAAATTCAATCACTTATTACTCAGTAGTGTTCAATTTTGTCAAAAAGGTCTCTATACATGAAATGTTGAGAAGCCTAAAGCTCATCTAAGTAAAATATAAAAAATATATATTTTTGCTTGAAAACAAGCGATGTATCAGTTCGATCGTACCCCCATACTAGCCATTTTGAGACTTTCGGAAGAGTTAACGCTCTTAACTGCTTGGTTTCGAAGATTAAAATTTTAATTTTTAATATCGCATAGAACTAACGTGCAGCCCCTATACGTTATGTTTAAAAAAAATATATAAAATTTTTTTTCAAAATGGCGGCTATCGTAAAAATTCAAAGTGTCATAACTTTGCTAAATCAAATCCTACTAAAAAATGTCGTATGCAAAAAGTGTTTGGAATTTTATTTTGCATATAAAAGCAATTTTTAATTATTTTTTTTTTAATAAAAACCGAGTCTTACCATATATTGACCGAGACCTCGAACGAGCTTTTATGCGACTCTGCATACAGTTAACGCTCGTATGAAGCTTCTATTTAAGAAATTGACTTGAATTTTTTATACCAAATAGAGCTTTCAACTATACTTACGATACTATACAAAAAAATTAAAAATTAAAAAATAAAAGTATTTTTTTTTCAAAACACGTTTAGTGTGATGAGTCGATCGACCCACCATACATACGCTCATAAGATTTTCAATATAGTTAAGGTCAGTGTGAGCTTATTTATACATATTTGAATTTCAAAATTTTGTGACAGTATAGAATTCTTAAGCATCCTGTGTATGTTTGTTAGCAAAATCCATTTTGTCAATTTTTTGCAAAATGGCGACAAGTATTAAAATTCAATCACTTATTACTCAGTAGTGTTCAATTTTGTCAAAAAGGTCTCTATACATGAAATGTTGAGAAGCCTAAAGCTCATCTAAGTAAAATATAAAAAATATATATTTTTGCTTGAAAACAAGCGATGTATCAGTTCGATCGTACCCCCATACTAGCCATTTTGAGACTTTCGGAAGAGTTAACGCTCTTAACTGCTTGGTTTCGAAGATTAAAATTTTAATTTTTAATATCGCATAGAACTAACGTGCAGCCCCTATACGTTATGTTTAAAAAAAATATATAAAATTTTTTTTCAAAATGGCGGCTATCGTAAAAATTCAAAGTGTCATAACTTTGCTAAATCAAATCCTACTGAAAAATGTCGTATGCAAAAAGTGTTTGGAATTTTATTTTGCATATAAAAGCAATTTTTAATTATTTTTTTTTTAATAAAAACCGAGTCTTACCATATATTGACCGAGACCTCGAACGAGCTTTTATGCGACTCTGCATACAGTTAACGCTCGTATAAAGCTTCTATTTAAGAAATTGACTTGAATTTTTTATACCAAATAGAGCTTTCAACTATACTTACGATACTATACAAAAAAATTAAAAATTAAAAAATAAAAGTATTTTTTTTTCAAAACACGTTTAGTGTGATGAGTCGATCGACCCACCATACATACGCTCATAAGATTTTCAATATAGTTAAGGTCAGTGTGAGCTTATTTATACATATTTGAATTTCAAAATTTTGTGACAGTATAGAATTCTTAAGCATCCTGTGTATGTTTGTTAGCAAAATCCATTTTGTCAATTTTTTGCAAAATGGCGACAAGTATTAAAATTCAATCACTTATTACTCAGTAGTGTTCAATTTTGTCAAAAAGGTCTCTATACATGAAATGTTGAGAAGCCTAAAGCTCATCTAAGTAAAATATAAAAAATATATATTTTTGCTTGAAAACAAGCGATGTATCAGTTCGATCGTACCCCCATACTAGCCATTTTGAGACTTTCGGAAGAGTTAACGCTCTTAACTGCTTGGTTTCGAAGATTAAAATTTTAATTTTTAATTTCGCATAGAACTAACGTGCAGCCCCTATACGTTATGTTTAAAAAAAATATATAAAATTTTTTTTCAAAATGGCGGCTATCGTAAAAATTCAAAGTGTCATAACTTTGCTAAATCAAATCCTACTGAAAAATGTCGTATGCAAAAAGTGTTTGGAATTTTATTTTGCATATAAAAGCAATTTTTAATTATTTTTTTTTTAATAAAAACCGAGTCTTACCATATATTGACCGAGACCTCGAACGAGCTTTTATGCGACTCTGCATACAGTTAACGCTCGTATGAAGCTTCTATTTAAGAAATTGACTTGAATTTTTTATACCAAATAGAGCTTTCAACTATACTTACGATACTATACAAAAAAATTAAAAATTAAAAAATAAAAGTATTTTTTTTTCAAAACACGTTTAGTGTGATGAGTCGATCGACCCACCATACATACGCTCATAAGATTTTCAATATAGTTAAGGTCAGTGTGAGCTTATTTATACATATTTGAATTTCAAAATTTTGTGACAGTATAGAATTCTTAAGCATCCTGTGTATGTTTGTTAGCAAAATCCATTTTGTCAATTTTTTGCAAAATGGCGACAAGTATTAAAATTCAATCACTTATTACTCAGTAGTGTTCAATTTTGTCAAAAAGGTCTCTATACATGAAATGTTGAGAAGCCTAAAGCTCATCTAAGTAAAATATAAAAAATATATATTTTTGCTTGAAAACAAGCGATGTATCAGTTCGATCGTACCCCCATACTAGCCATTTTGAGACTTTCGGAAGAGTTAACGCTCTTAACTGCTTGGTTTCGAAGATTAAAATTTTAATTTTTAATATCGCATAGAACTAACGTGCAGCCCCTATACGTTATGTTTAAAAAAAATATATAAATTTTTTTTTCAAAATAGCGGCTATCGTAAAAATTCAAAGTGTCATAACTTTGCTAAATCAAATCCTACTGAAAAATGTCGTATGCAAAAAGTGTTTGGAATTTTATTTTGCATATAAAAGCAATTTTTAATTATTTTTTTTTTAATAAAAACCGAGTCTTACCATATATTGACCGAGACCTCGAACGAGCTTTTATGCGACTCTGCATACAGTTAACGCTCGTATGAAGCTTCTATTTAAGAAATTGACTTGAATTTTTTATACCAAATAGAGCTTTCAACTATACTTACGATACTATACAAAAAAATTAAAAATTAAAAAATAAAAGTATTTTTTTTTCAAAACACGTTTAGTGTGATGAGTCGATCGACCCACCATACATACGCTCATAAGATTTTCAATATAGTTAAGGTCAGTGTGAGCTTATTTATACATATTTGAATTTCAAAATTTTGTGACAGTATAGAATTCTTAAGCATCCTGTGTATGTTTGTTAGCAAAATCCATTTTGTCAATTTTTTGCAAAATGGCGACAAGTATTAAAATTCAATCACTTATTACTCAGTAGTGTTCAATTTTGTCAAAAAGGTCTCTATACATGAAATGTTAAGAAGCCTAAAGCTCATCTAAGTAAAATATAAAAAATATATATTTTTGCTTGAAAACAAGCGATGTATCAGTTCGATCGTACCCCCATACTAGCCATTTTGAGACTTTCGGAAGAGTTAACGCTCTTAACTGCTTGGTTTCGAAGATTAAAATTTTAATTTTTAATATCGCATAGAACTAACGTGCAGCCCCTATACGTTATGTTTAAAAAAAATATATAAAATTTTTTTTCAAAATGGCGGCTATCGTAAAAATTCAAAGTGTCATAACTTTGCTAAATCAAATCCTACTAAAAAATGTCGTATGCAAAAAGTGTTTGGAATTTTATTTTGCATATAAAAGCAATTTTTAATTATTTTTTTTTTAATAAAAACCGAGTCTTACCATATATTGACCGAGACCTCGAACGAGCTTTTATGCGACTCTGCATACAGTTAACGCTCGTATGAAGCTTCTATTTAAGAAATTGACTTGAATTTTTTATACCAAATAGAGCTTTCAACTATACTTACGATACTATACAAAAAAATTAAAAATTAAAAAATAAAAGTATTTTTTTTTCAAAACACGTTTAGTGTGATGAGTCGATCGACCCACCATACATACGCTCATAAGATTTTCAATATAGTTAAGGTCAGTGTGAGCTTATTTATACATATTTGAATTTCAAAATTTTGTGACAGTATAGAATTCTTAAGCATCCTGTGTATGTTTGTTAGCAAAATCCATTTTGTCAATTTTTTGCAAAATGGCGACAAGTATTAAAATTCAATCACTTATTACTCAGTAGTGTTCAATTTTGTCAAAAAGGTCTCTATACATGAAATGTTGAGAAGCCTAAAGCTCATCTAAGTAAAATATAAAAAATATATATTTTTGCTTGAAAACAAGCGATGTATCAGTTCGATCGTACCCCCATACTAGCCATTTTGAGACTTTCGGAAGAGTTAACGCTCTTAACTGCTTGGTTTCGAAGATTAAAATTTTAATTTTTAATATCGCATAGAACTAACGTGCAGCCCCTATACGTTATGTTTAAAAAAAATATATAAAATTTTTTTTCAAAATGGCGGCTATCGTAAAAATTCAAAGTGTCATAACTTTGCTAAATCAAATCCTACTGAAAAATGTCGTATGCAAAAAGTGTTTGGAATTTTATTTTGCATATAAAAGCAATTTTTAATTATTTTTTTTTTAATAAAAACCGAGTCTTACCATATATTGACCGAGACCTCGAACGAGCTTTTATGCGACTCTGCATACAGTTAACGCTCGTATGAAGCTTCTATTTAAGAAATTGACTTGAATTTTTTATACCAAATAGAGCTTTCAACTATACTTACGATACTATACAAAAAAATTAAAAATTAAAAAATAAAAGTATTTTTTTTTCAAAACACGTTTAGTGTGATGAGTCGATCGACCCACCATACATACGCTCATAAGATTTTCAATATAGTTAAGGTCAGTGTGAGCTTATTTATACATATTTGAATTTCAAAATTTTGTGACAGTATAGAATTCTTAAGCATCCTGTGTATGTTTGTTAGCAAAATCCATTTTGTCAATTTTTTGCAAAATGGCGACAAGTATTAAAATTCAATCACTTATTACTCAGTAGTGTTCAATTTTGTCAAAAAGGTCTCTATACATGAAATGTTGAGAAGCCTAAAGCTCATCTAAGTAAAATATAAAAAATATATATTTTTGCTTGAAAACAAGCGATGTATCAGTTCGATCGTACCCCCATACTAGCCATTTTGAGACTTTCGGAAGAGTTAACGCTCTTAACTGCTTGGTTTCGAAGATTAAAATTTTAATTTTTAATATCGCATAGAACTAACGTGCAGCCCCTATACGTTATGTTTAAAAAAAATATATAAATTTTTTTTTCAAAATGGCGGCTATCGTAAAAATTGAAAGTGTCATAACTTTGCTAAATCGAATCCTACTGAAAAATGTCGTATGCAAAAAGTGTTTGGAATTTTATTTTGCATATAAAAGCAATTTTTAATTATTTTTTTTTTAATAAAAACCGAGTCTTACCATATATTGACCGAGACCTCGAACGAGCTTTTATGCGACTCTGCATACAGTTAACGCTCGTATGAAGCTTCTATTTAAGAAATTGACTTGAATTTTTTTATACCAAATAGAGCTTTCAACTATACTTACGATACTATACAAAAAAATTAAAAATTAAAAAATAAAAGTATTTTTTTTTCAAAACACGTTTAGTGTGATGAGTCGATCGACCCACCATACATACGCTCATAAGATTTTCAATATAGTTAAGGTCAGTGTGAGCTTATTTATACATATTTGAATTTCAAAATTTTGTGACAGTATAGAATTCTTAAGCATCCTGTGTATGTTTGTTAGCAAAATCCATTTTGTCAATTTTTTGCAAAATGGCGACAAGTATTAAAATTCAATCACTTATTACTCAGTAGTGTTCAATTTTGTCAAAAAGGTCTCTATACATGAAATGTTGAGAAGCCTAAAGCTCATCTAAGTAAAATATAAAAAATATATATTTTTGCTTGAAAACAAGCGATGTATCAGTTCGATCGTACCCCCATACTAGCCATTTTGAGACTTTCGGAAGAGTTAACGCTCTTAACTGCTTGGTTTCGAAGATTAAAATTTTAATTTTTAATATCGCATAGAACTAACGTGCAGCCCCTATACGTTATGTTTAAAAAAAATATATAAAATTTTTTTTCAAAATGGCGGCTATCGTAAAAATTCAAAGTGTCATAACTTTGCTAAATCAAATCCTACTGAAAAATGTCGTATGCAAAAAGTGTTTGGAATTTTATTTTGCATATAAAAGCAATTTTTAATTATTTTTTTTTTAATAAAAACCGAGTCTTACCATATATTGACCGAGACCTCGAACGAGCTTTTATGCGACTCTGCATACAGTTAACGCTCGTATGAAGCTTCTATTTAAGAAATTGACTTTAATTTTTTATACCAAATAGAGCTTTTAACTATACTTACGATACTATACAAAAAAATTAAAAATTAAAAAATAAAAGTATTTTTTTTTCAAAACACGTTTAGTGTGATGAGTCGATCGACCCACCATACATACGCTCATAAGATTTTCAATATAGTTAAGGTCAGTGTGAGCTTATTTATACATATTTGAATTTCAAAATTTTGTGACAGTATAGAATTCTTAAGCATCCTGTGTATGTTTGTTAGCAAAATCCATTTTGTCAATTTTTTGCAAAATGGCGACAAGTATTAAAATTCAATCACTTATTACTCAGTAGTGTTCAATTTTGTCAAAAAGGTCTCTATACATGAAATGTTGAGAAGCCTAAAGCTCATCTAAGTAAAATATAAAAAATATATATTTTTGCTTGAAAACAAGCGATGTATCAGTTCGATCGTACCCCCATACTAGCCATTTTGAGACTTTCGGAAGAGTTAACGCTCTTAACTGCTTGGTTTCATAGATTTTAATTTTAATTTTTAATATCGCATAGAACTAACGTGCAGCCCCTATACGTTATGTTTAAAAAAAATATATAAATTTTTTTTTCAAAATGGCGGCTATCGTAAAAATTCAAAGTGTCATAACTTTGCTAAATCAAATCCTACTGAAAAATGTCGTATGCAAAAAGTGTTTGGAATTTTATTTTGCATATAAAAGCAATTTTTAATTGTTTTTTTTTTAATAAAAACCGAGTCTTACCATATATTGACCGAGACCTCGAACGAGCTTTTATGCGACTCTGCATACAGTTAACGCTCGTATGAAGCTTCTATTTAAGAAATTGACTTGAATTTTTTATACCAAATAGAGCTTTCAACTATACTTACGATACTATACAAAAAAATTAAAAATTAAAAAATAAAAGTATTTTTTTTTCAAAACACGTTTAGTGTGATGAGTCGATCGACCCACCATACATACGCTCATAAGATTTTCAATATAGTTAAGGTCAGTGTGAGCTTATTTATACATATTTGAATTTCAAAATTTTGTGACAGTATAGAATTCTTAAGCATCCTGTGTATGTTTGTTAGCAAAATCCATTTTGTCAATTTTTTGCAAAATGGCGACAAGTATTAAAATTCAATCACTTATTACTCAGTAGTGTTCAATTTTGTCAAAAAGGTCTCTATACATGAAATGTTGAGAAGCCTAAAGCTCATCTAAGTAAAATATAAAAAATATATATTTTTGCTTGAAAACAAGCGATGTATCAGTTCGATCGTACCCCCATACTAGCCATTTTGAGACTTTCGGAAGAGTTAACGCTCTTAACTGCTTGGTTTCGAAGATTAAAATATTAATTTTTAATATCGCATAGAACTAACGTGCAGCCCCTATACGTTATGTTTAAAAAAAATATATAAATTTTTTTTTCAAAATGGCGGCTATCGTAAAAATTCAAAGTGTCATAACTTTGCTAAATCAAATCCTACTGAAAAATGTCGTATGCAAAAAGTGTTTGGAATTTTATTTTGCATATAAAAGCAATTTTTAATTATTTTTTTTTTAATAAAAACCGAGTCTTACCATATATTGACCGAAACCTCGAACGAGCTTTTATGCGACTCTGCATACAGTTAACGCTCGTATGAAGCTTCTATTTAAGAAATTGACTTGAATTTTTTATACCAAATAGAGCTTTCAACTATACTTACGATACTATACAAAAAAATTAAAAATTAAAAAATAAAAGTATTTTTTTTTCAAAACACGTTTCGTGTGATGAGTCGATCGACCCACCATACATACGCTCATAAGATTTTCAATATAGTTAAGGTCAGTGTGAGCTTATTTATACATATTTGAATTTCAAAATTTTGTGACAGTATAAAATTCTTAAGCATCCTGTGTATGTTTGTTAGCAAAATCCATTTTGTCAATTTTTTGCAAAATGGCGACAAGTATTAAAATTCAATCACTTATTACTCAGTAGTGTTCAATTTTGTCAAAAAGGTCTCTATACATGAAATGTTGAGAAGCCTAAAGCTCATCTAAGTAAAATATAAAAAATATATATTTTTGCTTGAAAACAAGCGATGTATCAGTTCGATCGTACCCCCATACTAGCCATTTTGAGACTTTCGGAAGAGTTAACGCTCTTAACTGCTTGGTTTCGAAGATTAAAATTTTAATTTTTAATATCGCATAGAACTAACGTGCAGCCCCTATACGTTATGTTTAAAAAAAATATATAAAATTTTTTTTCAAAATAGCGGCTATCGTAAAAATTCAAAGTGTCATAACTTTGCTAAATCAAATCCTACTAAATAATGTCGTATGCAAAAAGTGTTTGGAATTTTATTTTGCATATAAAAGCAATTTTTAATTATTTTTTTTTTAATAAAAACCGAGTCTTACCATATATTGACCGAGACTCGAACGAGCTTTTATGCGACTCTGCATACAGTTAACGCTCGTATGAAGCTTCTATTTAAGAAATTGACTTGAATTTTTTATACCAAATAGAGCTTTCAACTATACTTACGATACTATACAAAAAAATTAAAAATTAAAAAATAAAAGTATTTTTTTTTCAAAACACGTTTAGTGTGATGAGTCGATCGACCCACCATACATACGCTCATAAGATTTTCAATATAGTTAAGGTCAGTGTGAGCTTATTTATACATATTTGAATTTAAAAATTTTGTGACAGTATAGAATTCTTAAGCATCCTGTGTATGTTTGTTAGCAAAATCCATTTTGTCAATTTTTTGCAAAATGGCGACAAGTATTAAAATTCAATCACTTATTACTCAGTAGTGTTCAATTTTGTCAAAAAGGTCTCTACACATGAAATGTTGAGAAGCCTAAAGCTCATCTAAGTAAAATATAAAAAATATATATTTTTGCTTGAAAACAAGCGATGTATCAGTTCGATCGTACCCCCATACTAGCCATTTTGAGACTTTCGGAAGAGTTAACGCTCTTAACTGCTTGGTTTCGAAGATTAAAATTTTAATTTTTAATTTCGCATAGAACTAACGTGCAGCCCCTATACGTTATGTTTAAAAAAAATATATAAATTTTTTTTTCAAAATGGCGGCTATCGTAAAAATTCAAAGTGTCATAACTTTGCTAAATCAAATCCTACTAAAAAATGTCCTATGCAAAAAGTGTTTGGAATTTTATTTTGCATATAAAAGCAATTTTTAATTATTTTTTTTTTAATAAAAACCGAGTCTTACCATATATTGACCGAGACCTCGAACGAGCTTTTATGCGACTCTGCATACAGTTAACGCTCGTATGAAGCTTCTATTTAAGAAATTGACTTGAATTTTTTATACCAAATAGAGCTTTCAACTATACTTACGATACTATACAAAAAAATTAAAAATTAAAAAATAAAAGTATTTTTTTTTCAAAACACGTTTAGTGTGATGAGTCGATCGACCCACCATACATACGCTCATAAGATTTTCAATATAGTTAAGGTCAGTGTGAGCTTATTTATACATATTTGAATTTCAAAATTTTGTGACAGTATAGAATTTTTAAGCATCCTGTGTATGTTTGTTAGCAAAATCCATTTTGTCAATTTTTTGCAAAATGGCGACAAGTATTAAAATTCAATCACTTATTACTCAGTAGTGTTCAATTTTGTCAAAAAGGTCTCTATACATGAAATGTTGAGAAGCCTAAAGCTCATCTAAGTAAAATATAAAAAATATATATTTTTGCTTGAAAACAAGCGATGTATCAGTTCGATCGTACCCCCATACTAGCCATTTTGAGACTTTCGGAAGAGTTAACGCTCTTAACTGCTTGGTTTCGAAGATTAAAATTTTAATTTTTAATATCGCATAGAACTAACGTGCAGCCCCTATACGTCATGTTTAAAAAAAATATATAAAATTTTTTTTCAAAATGGCGGCTATCGTAAAAATTCAAAGTGTCATAACTTTGCTAAATCAAATCCTACTGAAAAATGTCGTATGCAAAAAGTGTTTGGAATTTTATTTTGCATATAAAAGCAATTTTTAATTATTTTTTTTTTAATAAAAACCGAGTCTTACCATATATTGACCGAGACCTCGAACGAGCTTTTATGCGACTCTGCATACAGTTAACGCTCGTATGAAGCTTCTATTTAAGAAATTGACTTGAATTTTTTATACCAAATAGAGCTTTCAACTATACTTACGATACTATACAAAAAAATTAAAAATTAAAAAATAAAAGTATTTTTTTTTCAAAACACGTTTAGTGTGATGAGTCGATCGACCCACCATACATACGCTCATAAGATTTTCAATATAGTTAAGGTCAGTGTGAGCTTATTTATACATATTTGAATTTCAAAATTTTGTGACAGTATAGAATTCTTAAGCATCCTGTGTATGTTTGTTAGCAAAATCCATTTTGTCAATTTTTTGCAAAATGGCGACAAGTATTAAAATTCAATCACTTATTACTCAGTAGTGTTCAATTTTGTCAAAAAGGTCTCTATACATGAAATGTTGAGAAGCCTAAAGCTCATCTAAGTAAAATATAAAAAATATATATTTTTGCTTGAAAACAAGCGATGTATCAGTTCGATCGTACCCCCATACTAGCCATTTTGAGACTTTCGGAAGAGTTAACGCTCTTAACTGCTTGGTTTCGAAGATTAAAATTTGAATTTTTAATATCGCATAGAACTAACGTGCAGCCCCTATACGTTATGTTTAAAAAAAATATATAAAATTTTTTTTCAAAATGGCGGCTATCGTAAAAATTCAAAGTGTCATAACTTTGCTAAATCAAATCCTACTGAAAAATGTCGTATGCAAAAAGTGTTTGGAATTTTATTTTGCATATAAAAGCAATTTTTAATTATTTTTTTTTTAATAAAAACCGAGTCTTACCATATATTGACCGAGACCTCGAACGAGCTTTTATGCGACTCTGCATACAGTTAACGCTCGTATGAAGCTTCTATTTAAGAAATTGACTTGAATTTTTTATACCAAATAGAGCTTTCAACTATACTTACGATACTATACAAAAAAATTAAAAATTAAAAAATAAAAGTATTTTTTTTTTCAAAACACGTTTAGTGTGATGAGTCGATCGACCCACCATACATACGCTCATAAGATTTTCAATATAGTTAAGGTCAGTGTGAGCTTATTTATACATATTTGAATTTCAAAATTTTGTGACAGTATAGAATTCTTAAGCATCCTGTGTATGTTTGTTAGCAAAATCCATTTTGTCAATTTTTTGCAAAATGGCGACAAGTATTAAAATTCAATCACTTATTACTCAGTAGTGTTCAATTTTGTCAAAAAGGTCTCTACACATGAAATGTTGAGAAGCCTAAAGCTCATCTAAGTAAAATATAAAAAATATATATTTTTGCTTGAAAACAAGCGATGTATCAGTTCGATCGTACCCCCATACTAGCCATTTTGAGACTTTCGGAAGAGTTAACGCTCTTAACTGCTTGGTTTCGAAGATTAAAATTTTCATTTTTGATATCGCATAGAACCAACGTGCAGCCCCTATACGTTATGTTTAAAAAAAATATATAAAATTTTTTTTCAAAATGGCGGCTATCGTAAAAATTCAAAGTGTCATAACTTTGCTAAATCCAATCCTACTGAAACATGTCGTATGCAAAAAGTGTTTGGAATTTTATTTTGCATATAAAAGCAATTTTTAATTATTTTTTTTTTAATAAAAACCGAGTCTTACCATATATTGACCGAGACCTCGAACGAGCTTTTATGCGACTCTGCATACAGTTAACGCTCGTATGAAGCTTCTATTTAAGAAATTGACTTGAATTTTTTATACCAAATAGAGCTTTCAACTATACTTACGATACTATACAAAAAAATTAAAAATTAAAAAATAAAAGTATTTTTTTTTTCAAAACACGTTTAGTGTGATGAGTCGATCGACCCACCATACATACGCTCATAAGATTTTCAATATAGTTAAGGTCAGTGTGAGCTTATTTATACATATTTGAATTTCAAAATTTTGTGACAGTATAGAATTCTTAAGCATCCTGTGTATGTTTGTTAGCAAAATCCATTTTGTCAATTTTTTGCAAAATCGCGACAAGTATTAAAATTCAATCACTTATTACTCAGTAGTGTTTAATTTTGTCAAAAAGGTCTCTATACATGAAATGTTGAGAAGCCTAAAGCTCATCTAAGTAAAATATAAAAAATATATATTTTTGCTTGAAAACAAGCGATGTATCAGTTCGATCGTACCCCCATACTAGCCATTTTGAGACTTTCGGAAGAGTTAACGCTCTTAACTGCTTGGTTTCGAAGATTAAAATTTTAATTTTTAATATCGCATAAAACCAACGTGCAGCCCCTATACGTTATGTTTAAAAAAAATATATAAAATTTTTTTTCAAAATGGCGGCTATCGTAAAAATTCAAAGTGTCATAACTTTGCTAAATCGAATCCTACTGAAAAATGTCGTATGCAAAAAGTGTTTGGAATTTTATTTTGCATATAAAAGCAATTTTTTATTATTTTTTTTTTAATAAAAACCGAGTCTTACCATATATTGACCGAGACCTCGAACGAGCTTTTATGCGACTCTGCATACAGTTAACGCTCGTATGAAGCTTCTATTTAAGAAATTGACTTGAATTTTTTATACTAAATAGAGCTTTCAACTATACTTACGATACTATACAAAAAAATTAAAAATTAAAAAATAAAAGTATTTTTTTTTCAAAACACGTTTAGTGTGATGAGTCGATCGACCCACCATACATACGCTCATAAGATTTTCAATATAGTTAAGGTCAGTGTGAGCTTATTTATACATATTTGAATTTCAAAATTTTGTGACAGTATAGAATTCTTAAGCATCCTGTGTATGTTTGTTAGCAAAATCCATTTTGTCAATTTTTTGCAAAATGGCGACAAGTATTAAAATTCAATCACTTATTACTCAGTAGTGTTCAATTTTGTCAAAAAGGTCTCTATACATGAAATGTTGAGAAGCCTAAAGCTCATCTAAGTAAAATATAAAAAATATATATTTTTGCTTGAAAACAAGCGATGTATCAGTTCGATCGTACCCCCATACTAGCCATTTTGAGACTTTCGGAAGAGTTAACGCTCTTAACTGCTTGGTTTCGAAGATTAAAATTTTAATTTTTAATATCGCATAGAACTAACGTGCAGCCCCTATACGTTATGTTTAAAAAAAATATATAAAATTTTTTTTCAAAATGGCGGCTATCGTAAAAATTCAAAGTGTCATAACTTTGCTAAATCAAATCCTACTGAAAAATGTCGTATGCAAAAAGTGTTTGGAATTTTATTTTGCATATAAAAGCAATTTTTAATTATTTTTTTTTTAATAAAAACCGAGTCTTACCATATATTGACCGAGACCTCGAACGAGCTTTTATGCGACTCTGCATACAGTTAACGCTCGTATGAAGCTTCTATTTAAGAAATTGACTTGAATTTTTTATACCAAATAGAGCTTTCAACTATACTTACGATACTATACAAAAAAATTAAAAATTAAAAAATAAAAGTATTTTTTTTTCAAAACACGTTTAGTGTGATGAGTCGATCGACCCACCATACATACGCTCATAAGATTTTCAATATAGTTAAGGTCAGTGTGAGCTTATTTATACATATTTGAATTTCAAAATTTTGTGACAGTATAGAATTCTTAAGCATCCTGTGTATGTTTGTTAGCAAAATCCATTTTGTCAATTTTTTGCAAAATGGCGACAAGTATTAAAATTCAATCACTTATTACTCAGTAGTGTTCAATTTTGTCAAAAAGGTCTCTACACATGAAATGTTGAGAAGCCTAAAGCTCATCTAAGTAAAATATAAAAAATATATATTTTTGCTTGAAAACAAGCGATGTATCAGTTCGATCGTACCCCCATACTAGCCATTTTGAGACTTTCGGAAGAGTTAACGCTCTTAACTGCTTGGTTTCGAAGATTAAAATTTTAATTTTTAATATCGCATAGAACCAACGTGCAGCCCCTATACGTTATGTTTAAAAAAAATATATAAAATTTTTTTTCAAAATGGCGGCTATCGTAAAAATTCAAAGTGTCATAACTTTGCTAAATCCAATCCTACTGAAACATGTCGTATGCAAAAAGTGTTTGGAATTTTATTTTGCATATAAAAGCAATTTTTAATTATTTTTTTTTTAATAAAAACCGAGTCTTACCATATATTGACCGAGACCTCGAACGAGCTTTTATGCGACTCTGCATACAGTTAACGCTCGTATGAAGCTTCTATTTAAGAAATTGACTTGAATTTTTTATACTAAATAGAGCTTTCAACTATACTTACGATACTATACAAAAAAATTAAAAATTAAAAAATAAAAGTATTTTTTTTTCAAAACACGTTTAGTGTGATGAGTCGATCGACCCACCATACATACGCTCATAAGATTTTCAATATAGTTAAGGTCAGTGTGAGCTTATTTATACATATTTGAATTTCAAAATTTTGTGACAGTATAGAATTCTTAAGCATCCTGTGTATGTTTGTTAGCAAAATCCATTTTGTCAATTTTATGCAAAATGGCGACAAGTATTAAAATTCAATCACTTATTACTCAGTAGTGTTCAATTTTGTCAAAAAGGTTTCTATACATAAAATGTTGAGAAGCCTAAAGCTCATCTAAGTAAAATATAAAAAATATATATTTTTGCTTGAAAACAAGCGATGTATCAGTTCGATCGTACCCCCATACTAGCCATTTTGAGACTTTCGGAAGAGTTAACGCTCTTAACTGCTTGGTTGCGAAGATAAAAATTTTAATTTTTAATATCGCATAGAACTAACGTGCAGCCCCTATACGTTATGTTTAAAAAAAATATATAAAATTTTTTTTCAAAATGGCGGCTATCGTAAAAATTCAAAGTGTCATAACTTTGCTAAATCAAATCCTACTGAAAAATGTCGTATGCAAAAAGTGTTTGGAATTTTATTTTGCATATAAAAGCAATTTTTAATTATATTTTTTTTAATAAAAACCGAGTCTTACCATATATTGACCGAGACCTCGAACGAGCTTTTATGCGACTCTGCATACAGTTAACGCTCGTATGAAGTTTCTATTTAAGAAATTGACTTGAATTTTTTATACCAAATAGAGCTTTCAACTATACTTACGATACTATACAAAAAAATTAAAAATTAAAAAATAAAAGTATTTTTTTTTCAAAACACGTTTAGTGTGATGAGTCGATCGACCCACCATACATACGCTCATAAGATTTTCAATATAGTTAAGGTCAGTGTGAGCTTATTTATACATATTTGAATTTCAAAATTTTGTGACAGTATAGAATTCTTAAGCATCCTGTGTATGTTTGTTAGCAAAATCCATTTTGTCAATTTTTTGCAAAATGGCGACAAGTATTAAAATTCAATCACTTATTACTCAGTAGTGTTCAATTTTGTCAAAAAGGTCTCTATACATGAAATGTTGAGAAGCCTAAAGCTCATCTAAGTAAAATATAAAAAATATATATTTTTGCTTGAAAACAAGCGATGTATCAGTTCGATCGTACCCCCATACTAGCCATTTTGAGACTTTCGGAAGAGTTAACGCTCTTAACTGCTTGGTTTCGAAGATTAAAATTTAAATTTTTAATATCGCATAGAACTAACGTGCAGCCCCTATACGTTATGTTTAAAAAAAATATATAAAATTTTTTTTCAAAATGGCGGCTATCGTAAAAATTCAAAGTGTCATAACTTTGCTAAATCAAATCCTACTGAAAAATGTCGTATGCAAAAAGTGTTTGGAATTTTATTTTGCATATAAAAGCAATTTTTAATTTTTTTTTTTTAATAAAAACCGAGTCTTACCATATATTGACCGAGACCTCGAACGAGCTTTTATGCGACTCTGCATACAGTTAACGCTCGTATGAAGCTTCTATTTAAGAAATTGACTTGAATTTTTTATACCAAATAGAGCTTTCAACTATACTTACGATACTATACAAAAAAATTAAAAATTAAAAAATAAAAGTATTTTTTTTTCAAAACACGTTTAGTGTGATGAGTCGATCGACCCACCATACATACGCTCATAAGATTTTTAATATAGTTAAGGTCAGTGTGAGCTTATTTATACATATTTGAATTTCAAAATTTTGTGACAGTATAGAATTCTTAAGCATCCTGTGTATGTTTGTTAGCAAAATCCATTTTGTCAATTTTTTGCAAAATGGCGACAAGTATTAAAATTCAATCACTTATTACTCAGTAGTGTTCAATTTTGTCAAAAAGGTCTCTACACATGAAATGTTGAGAAGCCTAAAGCTCATCTAAGTAAAATATAAAAAATATATATTTTTGCTTGAAAACAAGCGATGTATCAGTTCGATCGTACCCCCATACTAGCCATTTTGAGACTTTCGGAAGAGTTAACGCTCTTAACTGCTTGGTTTCGAAGATTAAAATTTTAATTTTTAATATCGCATAGAACCAACGTGCAGCCCCTATACGTTATGTTTAAAAAAAATATATAAAATTTTTTTTCAAAATGGCGGCTATCGTAAAAATTCAAAGTGTCATAACTTTGCTAAATCGAATCCTACTGAAAAATGTCGTATGCAAAAAGTGTTTGGAATTTTATTTTGCATATAAAAGCAATTTTTTATTATTTTTTTTTTAATAAAAACCGAGTCTTACCATATATTGACCGAGACCTCGAACGAGCTTTTATGCGACTCTGCATACAGTTAACGCTCGTATGAAGCTTCGATTTAAGAAATTGACTTGAATTTTTTATACTAAATAGAGCTTTCAACTATACTTACGATACTATACAAAAAAATTAAAAATTAAAAAATAAAAGTATTTTTTTTTCAAAACACGTTTAGTGTGATGAGTCGATCGACCCACCATACATACGCTCATAAGATTTTCAATATAGTTAAGGTCAGTGTGAGCTTATTTATACATATTTGAATTTCAAAATTTTGTGACAGTATAGAATTCTTAAGCATCCTGTGTATGTTTGTTAGCAAAATCCATTTTGTAAATTTTTTGCAAAATGGCGACAAGTATTAAAATTCAATCACTTATTACTCAGTAGTGTTCAATTTTGTCAAAAAGGTCTCTATACATGAAATGTTGAGAAGCCTAAAGCTCATCTAAGTAAAATATAAAAAATATATATTTTTGCTTGAAAACAAGCGATGTATCAGTTCGATCGTACCCCCATACTAGCCATTTTGAGACTTTCGGAAGAGTTAACGCTCTTAACTGCTTGGTTGCGAAGATAAAAATTTTAATTTTTAATATCGCATAGAACTAACGTGCAGCCCCTATACGTTATGTTTAAAAAAAATATATAAAATTTTTTTTCAAAATGGCGGCTATCGTAAAAATTCAAAGTGTCATAACTTTGCTAAATCAAATCCTACTGAAAAATGTCGTATGCAAAAAGTGTTTGGAATTTTATTTTGCATATAAAAGCAATTTTTAATTATATTTTTTTTAATAAAAACCGAGTCTTACCATATATTGACCGAGACCTCGAACGAGCTTTTATGCGACTCTGCATACAGTTAACGCTCGTATGAAGTTTCTATTTAAGAAATTGACTTGAATTTTTTATACCAAATAGAGCTTTCAACTATACTTACGATACTATACAAAAAAATTAAAAATTAAAAAATAAAAGTATTTTTTTTTCAAAACACGTTTAGTGTGATGAGTCGATCGACCCACCATACATACGCTCATAAGATTTTCAATATAGTTAAGGTCAGTGTGAGCTTATTTATACATATTTGAATTTCAAAATTTTGTGACAGTATAGAATTCTTAAGCATCCTGTGTATGTTTGTTAGCAAAATCCATTTTGTCAATTTTTTGCAAAATGGCGACAAGTATTAAAATTCAATCACTTATTACTCAGTAGTGTTCAATTTTGTCAAAAAGGTCTCTATACATGAAATGTTGAGAAGCCTAAAGCTCATCTAAGTAAAATATAAAAAATATATATTTTTGCTTGAAAACAAGCGATGTATCAGTTCGATCGTACCCCCATACTAGCCATTTTGAGACTTTCGGAAGAGTTAACGCTCTTAACTGCTTGGTTTCGAAGATTAAAATTTAAATTTTTAATATCGCATAGAACTAACGTGCAGCCCCTATACGTTATGTTTAAAAAAAATATATAAAATTTTTTTTTAAAATGGCGGCTATCGTAAAAATTCAAAGTGTCATAACTTTGCTAAATCAAATCCTACTGAAAAATGTCGTATGCAAAAAGTGTTTGGAATTTTATTTTGCATATAAAAGCAATTTTTAATTTTTTTTTTTTAATAAAAACCGAGTCTTACCATATATTGACCGAGACCTCGAACGAGCTTTTATGCGACTCTGCATACAGTTAACGCTCGTATGAAGCTTCTATTTAAGAAATTGACTTGAATTTTTTATACCAAATAGAGCTTTCAACTATACTTACGATACTATACAAAAAAATTAAAAATTAAAAAATAAAAGTATTTTTTTTTCAAAACACGTTTAGTGTGATGAGTCGATCGACCCACCATACATACGCTCATAAGATTTTCAATATAGTTAAGGTCAGTGTGAGCTTATTTATACATATTTGAATTTCAAAATTTTGTGACAGTATAGAATTCTTAAGCATCCTGTGTATGTTTGTTAGCAAAATCCATTTTGTCAATTTTTTGCAAAATGGCGACAAGTATTAAAATTCAATCACTTATTACTCAGTAGTGTTCAATTTTGTCAAAAAGGTCTCTACACATGAAATGTTGAGAAGCCTAAAGCTCATCTAAGTAAAATATAAAAAATATATATTTTTGCTTGAAAACAAGCGATGTATCAGTTCGATCGTACCCCCATACTAGCCATTTTGAGACTTTCGGAAGAGTTAACGCTCTTAACTGCTTGGTTTCGAAGATTAAAATTTTAATTTTTAATATCGCATAGAACCAACGTGCAGCCCCTATACGTTATGTTTAAAAAAAATATATAAAATTTTTTTTCAAAATGGCGGCTATCGTAAAAATTCAAAGTGTCATAACTTTGCTAAATCGAATCCTACTGAAAAATGTCGTATGCAAAAAGTGTTTGGAATTTTATTTTGCATATAAAAGCAATTTTTTATTATTTTTTTTTTAATAAAAACCGAGTCTTACCATATATTGACCGAGACCTCGAACGAGCTTTTATGCGACTCTGCATACAGTTAACGCTCGTATGAAGCTTCGATTTAAGAAATTGACTTGAATTTTTTATACTAAATAGAGCTTTCAACTATACTTACGATACTATACAAAAAAATTAAAAATTAAAAAATAAAAGTATTTTTTTTTCAAAACACGTTTAGTGTGATGAGTCGATCGACCCACCATACATACGCTCATAAGATTTTCAATATAGTTAAGGTCAGTGTGAGCTTATTTATACATATTTGAATTTCAAAATTTTGTGACAGTATAGAATTCTTAAGCATCCTGTGTATGTTTGTTAGCAAAATCCATTTTGTCAATTTTTTGCAAAATGGCGACAAGTATTAAAATTCAATCACTTATTACTCAGTAGTGTTCAATTTTGTCAAAAAGGTCTCTATACATGAAATGTTGAGAAGCCTAAAGCTCATCTAAGTAAAATATAAAAAATATATATTTTTGCTTGAAAACAAGCGATGTATCAGTTCGATCGTACCCCCATACTAGCCATTTTGAGACTTTCGGAAGAGTTAACGCTCTTAACTGCTTGGTTTCGAAGATTAAAATTTTAATTTTTAATATCGCATAGAACTAACGTGCAGCCCCTATACGTTATGTTTAAAAAAAATATATAAAATTTTTTTTCAAAATGGCGGCTATCGTAAAAATTCAAAGTGTCATAACTTTGCTAAATCAAATCCTACTGAAAAATGTCGTATGCAAAAAGTGTTTGGAATTTTATTTTGCATATAAAAGCAATTTTTAATTATTTTTTTTTTAATAAAAACCGAGTCTTACCATATATTGACCGAGACCTCGAACGAGCTTTTATGCGACTCTGCATACAGTTAACGCTCGTATGAAGCTTCTATTTAAGAAATTGACTTGAATTTTTTATACCAAATAGAGCTTTCAACTATACTTACGATACTATACAAAAAAATTAAAAATTAAAAAATAAAAGTATTTTTTTTTCAAAACACGTTTAGTGTGATGAGTCGATCGACCCACCATACATACGCTCATAAGATTTTCAATATAGTTAAGGTCAGTGTGAGCTTATTTATACATATTTGAATTTCAAAATTTTGTGACAGTATAGAATTCTTAAGCATCCTGTGTATGTTTGTTAGCAAAATCCATTTTGTCAATTTTTTGCAAAATGGCGACAAGTATTAAAATTCAATCACTTATTACTCAGTAGTGTTCAATTTTGTCAAAAAGGTCTCTATACATGAAATGTTGAGAAGCCTAAAGCTCATCTAAGTAAAATATAAAAAATATATATTTTTGCTTGAAAACAAGCGATGTATCAGTTCGATCGTACCCCCATACTAGCCATTTTGAGACTTTCGGAAGAGTTAACGCTCTTAACTGCTTGGTTTCGAAGATTAAAATTTTAATTTTTAATATCGCATAGAACCAACGTGCAGCCCCTATACGTTATGTTTAAAAAAAATATATAAAATTTTTTTTCAAAATGGCGGCTATCGTAAAAATTCAAAGTGTCATAACTTTGCTAAATCGAATCCTACTGAAAAATGTCGTATGCAAAAAGTGTTTGGAATTTTATTTTGCATATAAAAGCAATTTTTTATTATTTTTTTTTTAATAAAAACCGAGTCTTACCATATATTGACCGAGACCTCGAACGAGCTTTTATGCGACTCTGCATACAGTTAACGCTCGTATGAAGCTTCTATTTAACAAATTGACTTGAATTTTTTATACTAAATAGAGCTTTCAACTATACTTACGATACTATACAAAAAAATTAAAAATTAAAAAATAAAAGTATTTTTTTTTCAAAACACGTTTAGTGTGATGAGTCGATCGACCCACCATACATACGCTCATAAGATTTTCAATATAGTTAAGGTCAGTGTGAGCTTATTTATACATATTTGAATTTCAAAATTTTGTGACAGTATAGAATTCTTAAGCATCCTGTGTATGTTTGTTAGCAAAATCCATTTTGTCAATTTTTTGCAAAATGGCGACAAGTATTAAAATTCAATCACTTATTACTCAGTAGTGTTCAATTTTGTCAAAAAGGTCTCTATACATGAAATGTTGAGAAGCCTAAAGCTCATCTAAGTAAAATATAAAAAATATATATTTTTGCTTGAAAACAAGCGATGTATCAGTTCGATCGTACCCCCATACTAGCCATTTTGAGACTTTCGGAAGAGTTAACGCTCTTAACTGCTTGGTTTCGAAGATTAAAATTTTAATTTTTAATATCGCATAGAACTAACGTGCAGCCCCTATACGTTATGTTTAAAAAAAATATATAAAATTTTTTTTCAAAATGGCGGCTATCGTAAAAATTCAAAGTGTCATAACTTTGCTAAATCAAATCCTACTGAAAAATGTCGTATGCAAAAAGTGTTTGGAATTTTATTTTGCATATAAAAGCAATTTTTAATTGTTTTTTTTTTAATAAAAACCGAGTCTTACCATATATTGACCGAGACCTCGAACGAGCTTTTATGCGACTCTGCATACAGTTAACGCTCGTATGAAGCTTCTATTTAAGAAATTGACTTGAATTTTTTATACCAAATAGAGCTTTCAACTATACTTACGATACTATACAAAAAAATTAAAAATTAAAAAATAAAAGTATTTTTTTTTCAAAACACGTTTAGTGTGATGAGTCGATCGACCCACCATACATACGCTCATAAGATTTTCAATATAGTTAAGGTCAGTGTGAGCTTATTTATACATATTTGAATTTCAAAATTTTGTGACAGTATAGAATTCTTAAGCATCCTGTGTATGTTTGTTAGCAAAATCCATTTTGTCAATTTTTTGCAAAATGGCGACAAGTATTAAAATTCAATCACTTATTACTCAGTAGTGTTCAATTTTGTCAAAAAGGTCTCTATACATGAAATGTTGAGAAGCCTAAAGCTCATCTAAGTAAAATATAAAAAATATATATTTTTGCTTGAAAACAAGCGATGTATCAGTTCGATCGTACCCCCATACTAGCCATTTTGAGACTTTCGGAAGAGTTAACGCTCTTAACTGCTTGGTTTCGAAGATTAAAATTTTAATTTTTAATATCGCATAGAACTAACGTGCAGCCCCTATACGTTATGTTTAAAAAAAATATATAAAATTTTTTTTCAAAATGGCGGCTATCGTAAAAATTCAAAGTGTCATAACTTTGCTAAATCAAATCCTACTGAAAAATGTCGTATGCAAAAAGTGTTTGGAATTTTATTTTGCATATAAAAGCAATTTTTAATTATTTTTTTTTTAATAAAAACCGAGTCTTACCATATATTGACCGAGACCTCGAACGAGCTTTTATGCGACTCTGCATACAGTTAACGCTCGTATGAAGCTTCTATTTAAGAAATTGACTTGAATTTTTTATACCAAATAGAGCTTTCTACTATACTTACGATACTATACAAAAAAATTAAAAATTAAAAAATAAAAGTATTTTTTTTTCAAAACACGTTTAGTGTGATGAGTCGATCGACCCACCATACATACGCTCATAAGATTTTCAATATAGTTAAGGTCAGTGTGAGCTTATTTATACATATTTGAATTTCAAAATTTTGTGACAGTATAGAATTCTTAAGCATCCTGTGTATGTTTGTTAGCAAAATCCATTTTGTCAATTTTTTGCAAAATGGCGACAAGTATTAAAATTCAATCACTTATTACTCAGTAGTGTTCAATTTTGTCAAAAAGGTCTCTATACATGAAATGTTGAGAAGCCTAAAGCTCATCTAAGTAAAATATAAAAAATATATATTTTTGCTTGAAAACAAGCGATGTATCAGTTCGATCGTACCCCCATACTAGCCATTTTGAGACTTTCGGAAGAGTTAACGCTCTTAACTGCTTGGTTTCGAAGATTAAAATTTTAATTTTTAATATCGCATAGAACTAACGTGCAGCCCCTATACGTTATGTTTAAAAAAAATATATAAAATTTTTTTTCAAAATGGCGGCTATCGTAAAAATTCAAAGTGTCATAACTTTGCTAAATCAAATCCTACTGAAAAATGTCGTATGCAAAAAGTGTTTGGAATTTTATTTTGCATATAAAAGCAATTTTTAATTATTTTTTTTTTAATAAAAACCGAGTCTTACCATATATTGACCGAGACCTCGAACGAGCTTTTATGCGACTCTGCATACAGTTAACGCTCGTATGAAGCTTCTATTTAAGAAATTGACTTGAATTTTTTATACCAAATAGAGCTTTCAACTATACTTACGATACTATACAAAAAAATTAAAAATTAAAAAATAAAAGTATTTTTTTTTCAAAACACGTTTAGTGTGATGAGTCGATCGACCCACCATACATACGCTCATAAGATTTTCAATATAGTTAAGGTCAGTGTGAGCTTATTTATACATATTTGAATTTCAAAATTTTGTGACAGTATAGAATTCTTAAGCATCCTGTGTATGTTTGTTAGCAAAATCCATTTTGTCAATTTTTTGCAAAATGGCGACAAGTATTAA
Source organism: Plectrocnemia conspersa (assembly GCF_051122295.1). NCBI lineage: Eukaryota > Metazoa > Arthropoda > Insecta > Trichoptera > Polycentropodidae > Plectrocnemia > Plectrocnemia conspersa. The sequence goes on along the minus strand of NW_028277167.1, from coordinate 31,230,856 downwards.
AATTCAATCACTTATTACTCAGTAGTGTTCAATTTTGTCAAAAAGGTCTCTATACATGAAATGTTGAGAAGCCTAAAGCTCATCTAAGTAAAATATAAAAAATATATATTTTTGCTTGAAAACAAGCGATGTATCAGTTCGATCGTACCCCCATACTAGCCATTTTGAGACTTTCGAAAGAGTTAACGCTCTTAACTGCTTGGTTTCGAAGATTAAAATTTTAATTTTTAATATCGCATAGAACTAACGTGCAGCCCCTATACGTTATGTTTAAAAAAAATATATAAAATTTTTTTTCAAAATGGCGGCTATCGTAAAAATTCAAAGTGTCATAACTTTGCTAAATCAAATCCTACTGAAAAATGTCGTATGCAAAAAGTGTTTGGAATTTTATTTTGCATATAAAAGCAATTTTTAATTATTTTTTTTTTAATAAAAACCGAGTCTTACCATATATTGACCGAGACCTCGAACGAGCTTTTATGCGACTCTGCATACAGTTAACGCTCGTATGAAGCTTCTATTTAAGAAATTGACTTGAATTTTTTATAACAAATAGAGCTTTCAACTATACTTACGATACTCTACAAAAAAATTAAAAATTAAAAAATAAAAGTATTTTTTTTTCAAAACACGTTTAGTGTGATGAGTCGATCGACCCACCATACATACGCTCATAAGATTTTCAATATAGTTAAGGTCAGTGTGAGCTTATTTATACATATTTGAATTTCAAAATTTTGTGACAGTATAGAATTCTTAAGCATCCTGTGTATGTTTGTTAGCAAAATCCATTTTGTCAATTTTTTGCAAAATGGCGACAAGTATTAAAATTCAATCACTTATTACTCAGTAGTGTTCAATTTTGTCAAAAAGGTCTCTATACATGAAATGTTGAGAAGCCTAAAGCTCATCTAAGTAAAATATAAAAAATATATATTTTTGCTTGAAAACAAGCGATGTATCAGTTCGATCGTACCCCCATACTAGCCATTTTGAGACTTTCGGAAGAGTTAACGCTCTTAACTGCTTGGTTTCGAAGATTAAAATTTTAATTTTTAATATCGCATAGAACCAACGTGCAGCCCCTATACGTTATGTTTAAAAAAAATATATAAAATTTTTTTTCAAAATGGCGGCTATCGTAAAAATTCAAAGTGTCATAACTTTGCTAAATCAAATCCTACTGAAAAATGTCGTATGCAAAAAGTGTTTGGAATTTTATTTTGCATATAAAAGCAATTTTTAATTATTTTTTTTTTAATAAAAACCGAGTCTTACCATATATTGACCGAGACCTCGAACGAGCTTTTATGCGACTCTGCATACAGTTAACGCTCGTATGAAGCTTCTATTTAAGAAATTGACTTGAATTTTTTATACCAAATAGAGCTTTCAACTATACTTACGATACTATACAAAAAAATTAAAAATTAAAAAATAAAAGTATTTTTTTTTCAAAACACGTTTAGTGTGATGAGTCGATCGACCCACCATACATACGCTCATAAGATTTTCAATATAGTTAAGGTCAGTGTGAGCTTATTTATACATATTTGAATTTCAAAATTTTGTGACAGTATAGAATTCTTAAGCATCCTGTGTATGTTTGTTAGCAAAATCCATTTTGTCAATTTTTTGCAAAATGGCGACAAGTTTTAAAATTCAATCACTTATTACTCAGTAGTGTTCAATTTTGTCAAAAAGGTCTCTATACATGAAATGTTGAGAAGCCTAAAGCTCATCTAAGTAAAATATAAAAAATATATATTTTTGCTTGAAAACAAGCGATGTATCAGTTCGATCGTACCCCCATACTAGATATTTTGAGACTTTCGGAAGAGTTAACGCTCTTAACTGCTTGGTTTCGAAGATTAAAATTTTAATTTTTAATATCGCATAGAACTAACGTGCAGCCCCTATACGTTATGTTTAAAAAAAATATATAAAATTTTTTTTCAAAATGGCGGCTATCGTAAAAATTGAAAGTGTCATAACTTTGCTAAATCAAATCCTACTGAAAAATGTCGAATGCAAAAAGTGTTTGGAATTTTATTTTGCATATAAAAGCAATTTTTAATTATTTTTTTTTTAATAAAAACCGAGTCTTACTATATATTGACCGAGACCTCGAACGAGCTTTTATGCGACTCTGCATACAGTTAACGCTCGTATGAAACTTCTATTTAAGAAATTGACTTGAATTTTTTATACCAAATAGAGCTTTCAACTATACTTACGATACTCTACAAAAAAATTAAAAATTAAAAAATAAAAGTATTTTTTTTTCAAAACACGTTTAGTGTGATGAGTCGATCGACCCACCATACATACGCTCATAAGATTTTCAATATAGTTAAGGTCAGTGTGAGCTTATTTATACATATTTGAATTTCAAAATTTTGTGACAGTATAGAATTCTTAAGCATCCTGTGTATGTTTGTTAGCAAAATCCATTTTGTCAATTTTTTGCAAAATGGCGACAAGTATTAAAATTCAATCACTTATTACTCAGTAGTGTTCAATTTTGTCAAAAAGGTCTCTATACATGAAATGTTGAGAAGCCTAAAGCTCATCTAAGTAAAATATAAAAAATATATATTTTTGCTTGAAAACAAGCGATGTATCAGTTCGATCGTACCCCCATACTAGCCATTTTGAGACTTTCGGAAGAGTTAACGCTCTTAACTGCTTGGTTTCGAAGATTAAAATTTTAATTTTTAATATCGCATAGAACTAACGTGCAGCCCCTATACGTTATGTTTAAAAAAAATATATAAAATTTTTTTTCAAAATGGCGGCTATCGTAAAAATTCAAAGTGTCATAACTTTGCTAAATCAAATCCTACTGAAAAATGTCGTATGCAAAAAGTGTTTGGAATTTTATTTTGCATATAAAAGCAATTTTTAATTATTTTTTTTTTAATAAAAACCGAGTCTTACCATATATTGACCGAGACCTCGAACGAGCTTTTATGCGACTCTGCATACAGTTAACGCTCGTATGAAGCTTCTATTTAAGAAATTGACTTGAATTTTTTATACCAAATAGAGCTTTCAACTATACTTACGATACTATACAAAAAAATTAAAAATTAAAAAATAAAAGTATTTTTTTTTCAAAACACGTTTAGTGTGATGAGTCGATCGACCCACCATACATACGCTCATAAGATTTTCAATATAGTTAAGGTCAGTGTGAGCTTATTTATACATATTTGAATTTCAAAATTTTGTGACAGTATAGAATTCTTAAGCATCCTGTGTATGTTTGTTAGCAAAATCCATTTTGTCAATTTTTTGCAAAATGGCGACAAGTATTAAAATTCAATCACTTATTACTCAGTAGTGTTCAATTTTGTCAAAAAGGTCTCTATACATGAAATGTTGAGAAGCCTAAAGCTCATCTAAGTAAAATATAAAAAATATATATTTTTGCTTGAAAACAAGCGATGTATCAGTTCGATCGTACCCCCATACTAGCCATTTTGAGACTTTCGGAAGAGTTAACGCTCTTAACTGCTTGGTTTCGAAGATTAAAATTTTAATTTTTAATATCGCATAGAACTAACGTGCAGCCCCTATACGTTATGTTTAAAAAAAATATATAAAATTTTTTTTCAAAATGGCGGCTATCGTAAAAATTCAAAGTGTCATAACTTTGCTAAATCAAATCCTACTGAAAAATGTCGTATGCAAAAAGTGTTTGGAATTTTATTTTGCATATAAAAGCAATTTTTAATTATTTTTTTTTTAATAAAAACCGAGTCTTACCATATATTGACCGAGACCTCGAACGAGCTTTTATGCGACTCTGCATACAGTTAACGCTCGTATGAAGCTTCTATTTAAGAAATTGACTTGAATTTTTTATACCAAATAGAGCTTTCAACTATACTTACGATACTATACAAAAAAATTAAAAATTAAAAAATAAAAGTATTTTTTTTTCAAAACACGTTTAGTGTGATGAGTCGATCGACCCACCATACATACGCTCATAAGATTTTCAATATAGTTAAGGTCAGTGTGAGCTTATTTATACATATTTGAATTTCAAAATTTTGTGACAGTATAGAATTCTTAAGCATCCTGTGTATGTTTGTTAGCAAAATCCATTTTGTCAATTTTTTGCAAAATGGCGACAAGTATTAAAATTCAATCACTTATTACTCAGTAGTGTTCAATTTTGTCAAAAAGGTCTCTATACATGAAATGTTGAGAAGCCTAAAGCTCATCTAAGTAAAATATAAAAAATATATATTTTTGCTTGAAAACAAGCGATGTATCAGTTCGATCGTACCCCCATACTAGCCATTTTGAGACTTTCGAAAGAGTTAACGCTCTTAACTGCTTGGTTTCGAAGATTAAAATTTTAATTTTTAATATCGCATAGAACTAACGTGCAGCCCCTATACGTTATGTTTAAAAAAAATATATAAAATTTTTTTTCAAAATGGCGGCTATCGTAAAAATTCAAAGTGTCATAACTTTGCTAAATCAAATCCTACTGAAAAATGTCGTATGCAAAAAGTGTTTGGAATTTTATTTTGCATATAAAAGCAATTTTTAATTATTTTTTTTTTAATAAAAACCGAGTCTTACCATATATTGACCGAGACCTCGAACGAGCTTTTATGCGACTCTGCATACAGTTAACGCTCGTATGAAGCTTCTATTTAAGAAATTGACTAGAATTTTTTCTACCAAATAGAGCTTTCAACTATACTTACGATACTCTACAAAAAAATTAAAAATTAAAAAATAAAAGTATTTTTTTTTCAAAACACGTTTAGTGTGATGAGTCGATCGACCCACCATACATACGCTCATAAGATTTTCAATATAGTTAAGGTCAGTGTGAGCTTATTTATACATATTTGAATTTCAAAATTTTGTGACAGTATAGAATTCTTAAGCATCCTGTGTATGTTTGTTAGCAAAATCCATTTTGTCAATTTTTTGCAAAATGGCGACAAGTATTAAAATTCAATCACTTATTACTCAGTAGTGTTCAATTTTGTCAAAAAGGTCTCTATACATGAAATGTTGAGAAGCCTAAAGCTCATCTAAGTAAAATATAAAAAATATATATTTTTGCTTGAAAACAAGCGATGTATCAGTTCGATCGTACCCCCATACTAGCCATTTTGAGACTTTCGAAAGAGTTAACGCTCTTAACTGCTTGGTTTCGAAGATTAAAATTTTAATTTTTAATATCGCATAGAACTAACGTGCAGCCCCTATACGTTATGTTTAAAAAAAATATATAAAATTTTTTTTCAAAATGGCGGCTATCGTAAAAATTCAAAGTGTCATAACTTTGCTAAATCAAATCCTACTGAAAAATGTCGTATGCAAAAAGTGTTTGGAATTTTATTTTGCATATAAAAGCAATTTTTAATTATTTTTTTTTTAATAAAAACCGAGTCTTACCATATATTGACCGAGACCTCGAACGAGCTTTTATGCGACTCTGCATACAGTTAACGCTCGTATGAAGCTTCTATTTAAGAAATTGACTAGAATTTTTTCTACCAAATAGAGCTTTCAACTATACTTACGATACTCTACAAAAAAATTAAAAATTAAAAAATAAAAGTATTTTTTTTTCAAAACACGTTTAGTGTGATGAGTCGATCGACCCACCATACATACGCTCATAAGATTTTCAATATAGTTAAGGTCAGTGTGAGCTTATTTATACATATTTGAATTTCAAAATTTTGTGACAGTATAGAATTCTTAAGCATCCTGTGTATGTTTGTTAGCAAAATCCATTTTGTCAATTTTTTGCAAAATGGCGACAAGTATTAAAATTCAATCACTTATTACTCAGTAGTGTTCAATTTTGTCAAAAAGGTCTCTATACATGAAATGTTGAGAAGCCTAAAGCTCATCTAAGTAAAATATAAAAAATATATATTTTTGCTTGAAAACAAGCGATGTATCAGTTCGATCGTACCCCCATACTAGCCATTTTGAGACTTTCGGAAGAGTTAACGCTCTTAACTGCTTGGTTTCGAAGATTAAAATTTTAATTTTTAATATCGCATAGAACCAACGTGCAGCCCCTATACGTTATGTTTAAAAAAAATATATAAAATTTTTTTTCAAAATGGCGGCTATCGTAAAAATTCAAAGTGTCATAACTTTGCTAAATCAAATCCTACTGAAAAATGTCGTATGCAAAAAGTGTTTGGAATTTTATTTTGCATATAAAAGCAATTTTTAATTATATTTTTTTTAATAAAAACCGAGTCTTACCATATATTGACCGAGACCTCGAACGAGCTTTTATGCGACTCTGCATACAGTTAACGCTCGTATGAAGCTTCTATTTAAGAAATTGACTTGAATTTTTTATACCAAATAGAGCTTTCAACTATACTTACGATACTATACAAAAAAATTAAAAATTAAAAAATAAAAGTATTTTTTTTTCAAAACACGTTTAGTGTGATGAGTCGATCGACCCACCATACATACGCTCATAAGATTTTCAATATAGTTAAGGTCAGTGTGAGCTTATTTATACATATTTGAATTTCAAAATTTTGTGACAGTATAGAATTCTTAAGCATCCTGTGTATGTTTGTTAGCAAAATCCATTTTGTCAATTTTTTGCAAAATGGCGACAAGTTTTAAAATTCAATCACTTATTACTCAGTAGTGTTCAATTTTGTCAAAAAGGTCTCTATACATGAAATGTTGAGAAGCCTAAAGCTCATCTAAGTAAAATATAAAAAATATATATTTTTGCTTGAAAACAAGCGATGTATCAGTTCGATCGTACCCCCATACTAGATATTTTGAGACTTTCGGAAGAGTTAACGCTCTTAACTGCTTGGTTTCGAAGATTAAAATTTTAATTTTTAATATCGCATAGAACTAACGTGCAGCCCCTATACGTTATGTTTAAAAAAAATATATAAAATTTTTTTTCAAAATGGCGGCTATCGTAAAAATTGAAAGTGTCATAACTTTGCTAAATCAAATCCTACTGAAAAATGTCGTATGCAAAAAGTGTTTGGAATTTTATTTTGCATATAAAAGCAATTTTTAATTATTTTTTTTTTAATAAAAACCGAGTCTTACTATATATTGACCGAGACCTCGAACGAGCTTTTATGCGACTCTGCATACAGTTAACGCTCGTATGAAACTTCTATTTAAGAAATTGACTTGAATTTTTTATACCAAATAGAGCTTTCAACTATACTTACGATACTCTACAAAAAAATTAAAAATTAAAAAATAAAAGTATTTTTTTTTCAAAACACGTTTAGTGTGATGAGTCGATCGACCCACCATACATACGCTCATAAGATTTTCAATATAGTTAAGGTCAGTGTGAGCTTATTTATACATATTTGAATTTCAAAATTTTGTGACAGTATAGAATTCTTAAGCATCCTGTGTATGTTTGTTAGCAAAATCCATTTTGTCAATTTTTTGCAAAATGGCGACAAGTATTAAAATTCAATCACTTATTACTCAGTAGTGTTCAATTTTGTCAAAAAGGTCTCTATACATGAAATGTTGAGAAGCCTAAAGCTCATCTAAGTAAAATATAAAAAATATATATTTTTGCTTGAAAACAAGCGATGTATCAGTTCGATCGTACCCCCATACTAGCCATTTTGAGACTTTCGGAAGAGTTAACGCTCTTAACTGCTTGGTTTCGAAGATTAAAATTTTAATTTTTAATATCGCATAGAACTAACGTGCAGCCCCTATACGTTATGTTTAAAAAAAATATATAAATTTTTTTTTCAAAATGGCGGCTATCGTAAAAATTCAAAGTGTCATAACTTTGCTAAATCAAATCCTACTGAAAAATGTCGTATGCAAAAAGTGTTTGGAATTTTATTTTGCATATAAAAGCAATTTTTAATTATTTTTTTTTTATTAAAAACCGAGTCTTACTATATATTGACCGAGACCTCGAACGAGCTTTTATGCGACTCTGCATACAGTTAACGCTCGTATGAAGCTTCTATTTAAGAAATTGACTTGAATTTTTTATACCAAATAGAGCTTTCAACTATACTTACGATACTATACAAAAAAATTAAAAATTAAAAAATAAAAGTATTTTTTTTTCAAAACACGTTTAGTGTGATGAGTCGATCGACCCACCATACATACGCTCATAAGATTTTCAATATAGTTAAGGTCAGTGTGAGCTTATTTATACATATTTGAATTTCAAAATTTTGTGACAGTATAGAATTCTTAAGCATCCTGTGTATGTTTGTTAGCAAAATCCATTTTGTCAATTTTTTGCAAAATGGCGACAAGTATTAAAATTCAATCACTTATTACTCAGAAGTGTTCAATTTTGTCAAAAAGGTCTCTACACATAAAATGTTGAGAAGCCTAAAGCTCATCTAAGTAAAATATAAAAAATATATATTTTTGCTTGAAAACAAGCGATGTATCAGTTCGATCGTACCCCCATACTAGCCATTTTGAGACTTTCGGAAGAGTTAACGCTCTTAACTGCTTGGTTTCGAAGATTAAAATTTTAATTTTTAATATCGCATAGAACCAACGTGCAGCCCCTATACGTTATGTTTAAAAAAAATATATAAAATTTTTTTTCAAAATGGCGGCTATCGTAAAAATTCAAAGTGTCATAACTTTGCTAAATCAAATCCTACTGAAAAATGTCGTATGCAAAAAGTGTTTGGAATTTTATTTTGCATATAAAAGCAATTTTTAATTATTTTTTTTTTAATAAAAACCGAGTCTTACCATATATTGACCGAGACCTCGAACGAGCTTTTATGCGACTCTGCATACAGTTAACGCTCGTATGAAGCTTCTATTTAAGAAATTGACTTGAATTTTTTATACCAAATAGAGCTTTCAACTATACTTACGATACTATACAAAAAAATTAAAAATTAAAAAATAAAAGTATTTTTTTTTCAAAACACGTTTAGTGTGATGAGTCGATCGACCCACCATACATACGCTCATAAGATTTTCAATATAGTTAAGGTCAGTGTGAGCTTATTTATACATATTTGAATTTCAAAATTTTGTGACAGTATAGAATTCTTAAGCATCCTGTGTATGTTTGTTAGCAAAATCCATTTTGTCAATTTTTTGCAAAATGGCGACAAGTATTAAAATTCAATCACTTATTACTCAGTAGTGTTCAATTTTGTCAAAAAGGTCTCTATACATGAAATGTTGAGAAGCCTAAAGCTCATCTAAGTAAAATATAAAAAATATATATTTTTGCTTGAAAACAAGCGATGTATCAGTTCGATCGTACCCCCATACTAGCCATTTTGAGACTTTCGAAAGAGTTAACGCTCTTAACTGCTTGGTTTCGAAGATTAAAATTTTAATTTTTAATATCGCATAGAACTAACGTGCAGCCCCTATACGTTATGTTTAAAAAAAATATATAAAATTTTTTTTCAAAATGGCGGCTATCGTAAAAATTCAAAGTGTCATAACTTTGCTAAATCAAATCCTACTGAAAAATGTCGTATGCAAAAAGTGTTTGGAATTTTATTTTGCATATAAAAGCAATTTTTAATTATTTTTTTTTTAATAAAAACCGAGTCTTACCATATATTGACCGAGACCTCGAACGAGCTTTTATGCGACTCTGCATACAGTTAACGCTCGTATGAAGCTTCTATTTAAGAAATTGACTAGAATTTTTTCTACCAAATAGAGCTTTCAACTATACTTACGATACTCTACAAAAAAATTAAAAATTAAAAAATAAAAGTATTTTTTTTTCAAAACACGTTTAGTGTGATGAGTCGATCGACCCACCATACATACGCTCATAAGATTTTCAATATAGTTAAGGTCAGTGTGAGCTTATTTATACATATTTGAATTTCAAAATTTTGTGACAGTATAGAATTCTTAAGCATCCTGTGTATGTTTGTTAGCAAAATCCATTTTGTCAATTTTTTGCAAAATGGCGACAAGTATTAAAATTCAATCACTTATTACTCAGTAGTGTTCAATTTTGTCAAAAAGGTCTCTATACATGAAATGTTGAGAAGCCTAAAGCTCATCTAAGTAAAATATAAAAAATATATATTTTTGCTTGAAAACAAGCGATGTATCAGTTCGATCGTACCCCCATACTAGCCATTTTGAGACTTTCGAAAGAGTTAACGCTCTTAACTGCTTGGTTTCGAAGATTAAAATTTTAATTTTTAATATCGCATAGAACTAACGTGCAGCCCCTATACGTTATGTTTAAAAAAAATATATAAAATTTTTTTTCAAAATGGCGGCTATCGTAAAAATTCAAAGTGTCATAACTTTGCTAAATCAAATCCTACTGAAAAATGTCGTATGCAAAAAGTGTTTGGAATTTTATTTTGCATATAAAAGCAATTTTTAATTATTTTTTTTTTAATAAAAACCGAGTCTTACCATATATTGACCGAGACCTCGAACGAGCTTTTATGCGACTCTGCATACAGTTAACGCTCGTATGAAGCTTCTATTTAAGAAATTGACTAGAATTTTTTCTACCAAATAGAGCTTTCAACTATACTTACGATACTCTACAAAAAAATTAAAAATTAAAAAATAAAAGTATTTTTTTTTCAAAACACGTTTAGTGTGATGAGTCGATCGACCCACCATACATACGCTCATAAGATTTTCAATATAGTTAAGGTCAGTGTGAGCTTATTTATACATATTTGAATTTCAAAATTTTGTGACAGTATAGAATTCTTAAGCATCCTGTGTATGTTTGTTAGCAAAATCCATTTTGTCAATTTTTTGCAAAATGGCGACAAGTATTAAAATTCAATCACTTATTACTCAGTAGTGTTCAATTTTGTCAAAAAGGTCTCTATACATGAAATGTTGAGAAGCCTAAAGCTCATCTAAGTAAAATATAAAAAATATATATTTTTGCTTGAAAACAAGCGATGTATCAGTTCGATCGTACCCCCATACTAGCCATTTTGAGACTTTCGGAAGAGTTAACGCTCTTAACTGCTTGGTTTCGAAGATTAAAATTTTAATTTTTAATATCGCATAGAACCAACGTGCAGCCCCTATACGTTATGTTTAAAAAAAATATATAAAATTTTTTTTCAAAATGGCGGCTATCGTAAAAATTCAAAGTGTCATAACTTTGCTAAATCAAATCCTACTGAAAAATGTCGTATGCAAAAAGTGTTTGGAATTTTATTTTGCATATAAAAGCAATTTTTAATTATTTTTTTTTTAATAAAAACCGAGTCTTACCATATATTGACCGAGACCTCGAACGAGCTTTTATGCGACTCTGCATACAGTTAACGCTCGTATGAAGCTTCTATTTAAGAAATTGACTTGAATTTTTTATACCAAATAGAGCTTTCAACTATACTTACGATACTATACAAAAAAATTAAAAATTAAAAAATAAAAGTATTTTTTTTTCAAAACACGTTTAGTGTGATGAGTCGATCGACCCACCATACATACGCTCATAAGATTTTCAATATAGTTAAGGTCAGTGTGAGCTTATTTATACATATTTGAATTTCAAAATTTTGTGACAGTATAGAATTCTTAAGCATCCTGTGTATGTTTGTTAGCAAAATCCATTTTGTCAATTTTTTGCAAAATGGCGACAAGTTTTAAAATTCAATCACTTATTACTCAGTAGTGTTCAATTTTGTCAAAAAGGTCTCTATACATGAAATGTTGAGAAGCCTAAAGCTCATCTAAGTAAAATATAAAAAATATATATTTTTGCTTGAAAACAAGCGATGTATCAGTTCGATCGTACCCCCATACTAGCCATTTTGAGACTTTCGGAAGAGTTAACGCTCTTAACTGCTTGGTTTCGAAGATTAAAATTTTAATTTTTAATATCGCATAGAACTAACGTGCAGCCCCTATACGTTATGTTTAAAAAAAATATATAAATTTTTTTTTCAAAATGGCGGCTATCGTAAAAATTCAAAGTGTCATAACTTTGCTAAATCAAATCCTACTGAAAAATGTCGTATGCAAAAAGTGTTTGGAATTTTATTTTGCATATAAAAGCAATTTTTAATTATTTTTTTTTTATTAAAAACCGAGTCTTACTATATATTGACCGAGACCTCGAACGAGCTTTTATGCGACTCTGCATACAGTTAACGCTCGTATGAAGCTTCTATTTAAGAAATTGACTTGAATTTTTTATACCAAATAGAGCTTTCAACTATACTTACGATACTATACAAAAAAATTAAAAATTAAAAAATAAAAGTATTTTTTTTTCAAAACACGTTTAGTGTGATGAGTCGATCGACCCACCATACATACGCTCATAAGATTTTCAATATAGTTAAGGTCAGTGTGAGCTTATTTATACATATTTGAATTTCAAAATTTTGTGACAGTATAGAATTCTTAAGCATCCTGTGTATGTTTGTTAGCAAAATCCATTTTGTCAATTTTTTGCAAAATGGCGACAAGTATTAAAATTCAATCACTTATTACTCAGAAGTGTTCAATTTTGTCAAAAAGGTCTCTACACATGAAATGTTGAGAAGCCTAAAGCTCATCTAAGTAAAATATAAAAAATATATATTTTTGCTTGAAAACAAGCGATGTATCAGTTCGATCGTACCCCCATACTAGCCATTTTGAGACTTTCGGAAGAGTTAACGCTCTTAACTGCTTGGTTTCGAAGATTAAAATTTTAATTTTTAATATCGCATAGAACCAACGTGCAGCCCCTATACGTTATGTTTAAAAAAAATATATAAAATTTTTTTTCAAAATGGCGGCTATCGTAAAAATTCAAAGTGTCATAACTTTGCTAAATCAAATCCTACTGAAAAATGTCGTATGCAAAAAGTGTTTGGAATTTTATTTTGCATATAAAAGCAATTTTTAATTATTTTTTTTTTAATAAAAACCGAGTCTTACCATATATTGACCGAGACCTCGAACGAGCTTTTATGCGACTCTGCATACAGTTAACGCTCGTATGAAGCTTCTATTTAAGAAATTGACTTGAATTTTTTATACCAAATAGAGCTTTCAACTATACTTACGATACTATACAAAAAAATTAAAAATTAAAAAATAAAAGTATTTTTTTTTCAAAACACGTTTAGTGTGATGAGTCGATCGACCCACCATACATACGCTCATAAGATTTTCAATATAGTTAAGGTCAGTGTGAGCTTATTTATACATATTTGAATTTCAAAATTTTGTGACAGTATAGAATTCTTAAGCATCCTGTGTATGTTTGTTAGCAAAATCCATTTTGTCAATTTTTTGCAAAATGGCGACAAGTATTAAAATTCAATCACTTATTACTCAGTAGTGTTCAATTTTGTCAAAAAGGTCTCTATACATGAAATGTTGAGAAGCCTAAAGCTCATCTAAGTAAAATATAAAAAATATATATTTTTGCTTGAAAACAAGCGATGTATCAGTTCGATCGTACCCCCATACTAGCCATTTTGAGACTTTCGGAAGAGTTAACGCTCTTAACTGCTTGGTTTCGAAGATTAAAATTTTAATTTTTAATATCGCATAGAACTAACGTGCAGCCCCTATACGTTATGTTTAAAAAAAATATATAAAATTTTTTTTCAAAATGGCGGCTATCGTAAAAATTCAAAGTGTCATAACTTTGCTAAATCAAATCCTACTGAAAAATGTCGTATGCAAAAAGTGTTTGGAATTTTATTTTGCATATAAAAGCAATTTTTAATTATTTTTTTTTTAATAAAAACCGAGTCTTACCATATATTGACCGAGACCTCGAACGAGCTTTTATGCGACTCTGCATACAGTTAACGCTCGTATTAAGCTTCTATTTAAGAAATTGACTAGAATTTTTTATACCAAATAGAGCTTTCAACTATACTTACGATACTATACAAAAAAATTTAAAATTAAAAAATAAAAGTATTTTTTTTTCAAAACACGTTTAGTGTGATGAGTCGATCGACCCACCATACATACGCTCATAAGATTTTCAATATAGTTAAGGTCAGTGTGAGCTTATTTATACATATTTGAAATTAAAAATTTTGTGACAGTATAGAATTCTTAAGCATCCTGTGTATGTTTGTTAGCAAAATCCATTTTGTCAATTTTTTGCAAAATGGCGACAAGTATTAAAATTCAATCACTTATTACTCAGTAGTGTTCAATTTTGTCAAAAAGGTCTCTATACATGAAATGTTGAGAAGCCTAAAGCTCATCTAAGTAAAATATAAAAAATATATATTTTTGCTTGAAAACAAGCGATGTATCAGTTCGATCGTACCCCCATACTAGCCATTTTGAGACTTTCGGAAGAGTTAACGCTCTTAACTGCTTGGTTTCGAAGATTAAAATTTTAATTTTTAATATCGCATAGAACCAACGTGCAGCCCCTATACGTTATGTTTAAAAAAAATATATAAAATTTTTTTTCAAAATGGCGGCTATCGTAAAAATTCAAAGTGTCATAACTTTGCTAAATCAAATCCTACTGAAAAATGTCGTATGCAAAAAGTGTTTGGAATTTTATTTTGCATATAAAAGCAATTTTTAATTATTTTTTTTTTAATAAAAACCGAGTCTTACCATATATTGACCGATACCTCAAACGAGCTTTTATGCGACTCTGCATACAGTTAACGCTCGTATGAAACTTCTATTTAAGAAATTGACTTGAATTTTTTATACCAAATAGAGCTTTCAACTATACTTACGATACTCTACAAAAAAATTAAAAATTAAAAAATAAAAGTATTTTTTTTTCAAAACACGTTTAGTGTGATGAGTCGATCGACCCACCATACATACGCTCATAAGATTTTCAATATAGTTAAGGTCAGTGTGAGCTTATTTATACATATTTGAATTTCAAAATTTTGTGACAGTATAGAATTCTTAAGCATCCTGTGTATGTTTGTTAGCAAAATCCATTTTGTCAATTTTTTGCAAAATGGCGACAAGTATTAAAATTCAATCACTTATTACTCAGTAGTGTTCAATTTTGTCAAAAAGGTCTCTATACATGAAATGTTGAGAAGCCTAAAGCTCATCTAAGTAAAATATAAAAAATATATATTTTTGCTTGAAAACAAGCGATGTATCAGTTCGATCGTACCCCCATACTAGCCATTTTGAGACTTTCGGAAGAGTTAACGCTCTTAACTGCTTGGTTTCGAAGATTAAAATTTTAATTTTTAATATCGCATAGAACTAACGTGCAGCCCCTATACGTTATGTTTAAAAAAAATATATAAATTTTTTTTTCAAAATGGCGGCTATCGTAAAAATTCAAAGTGTCATAACTTTGCTAAATCAAATCCTACTGAAAAATGTCGTATGCAAAAAGTGTTTGGAATTTTATTTTGCATATAAAAGCAATTTTTAATTATTTTTTTTTTATTAAAAACCGAGTCTTACCATATATTGACCGAGACCTCGAACGAGCTTTTATGCGACTCTGCATACAGTTAACGCTCGTATGAAGCTTCTATTTAAGAAATTGACTTGAATTTTTTATACCAAATAGAGCTTTCAACTATACTTACGATACTATACAAAAAAATTAAAAATTAAAAAATAAAAGTATTTTTTTTTCAAAACACGTTTAGTGTGATGAGTCGATCGACCCACCATACATACGCTCATAAGATTTTCAATATAGTTAAGGTCAGTGTGAGCTTATTTATACATATTTGAATTTCAAAATTTTGTGACAGTATAGAATTCTTAAGCATCCTGTGTATGTTTGTTAGCAAAATCCATTTTGTCAATTTTTTGCAAAATGGCGACAAGTATTAAAATTCAATCACTTATTACTCAGTAGTGTTCAATTTTGTCAAAAAGGTCTCTATACATTAAATGTTGAGAAGCCTAAAGCTCATCTAAGTAAAATATAAAAAATATATATTTTTGCTTGAAAACAAGCGATGTATCAGTTCGATCGTACCCCCATACTAGCCATTTTGAGACTTTCGGAAGAGTTAACGCTCTTAACTGCTTGGTTTCGAAGATTAAAATTTTAATTTTTAATATCGCATAGAACCAACGTGCAGCCCCTATACGTTATGTTTAAAAAAAATATATAAAATTTTTTTTCAAAATGGCGGCTATCGTAAAAATTCAAAGTGTCATAACTTTGCTAAATCAAATCCTACTGAAAAATATCGTATGCAAAAAGTGTTTGGAATTTTATTTTGCATATAAAAGCAATTTTTAATTATTTTTTTTTTAATAAAAACCGAGTCTTACCATATATTGACCGAGACCTCGAACGAGCTTTTATGCGACTCTGCATACAGTTAACGCTCGTATGAAGCTTCTATTTAAGAAATTGACTTGAATTTTTTATACCAAATAGAGCTTTCAACTATACTTACGATACTATACAAAAAAATTAAAAATTAAAAAATAAAAGTATTTTTTTTTCAAAACACGTTTAGTGTGATGAGTCGATCGACCCACCATACATACGCTCATAAGATTTTCAATATAGTTAAGGTCAGTGTGAGCTTATTTATACATATTTGAATTTCAAAATTTTGTGACAGTATAGAATTCTTAAGCATCCTGTGTATGTTTGTTAGCAAAATCCATTTTGTCAATTTTTTGCAAAATGGCGACAAGTATTAAAATTCAATCACTTATTACTCAGTAGTGTTCAATTTTGTCAAAAAGGTCTCTATACATGAAATGTTGAGAAGCCTAAAGCTCATCTAAGTAAAATATAAAAAATATATATTTTTGCTTGAAAACAAGCGATGTATCAGTTCGATCGTACCCCCATACTAGCCATTTTGAGACTTTCGGAAGAGTTAACGCTCTTAACTGCTTGGTTTCGAAGATTAAAATTTTAATTTTTAATATCGCATAGAACCAACGTGCAGCCCCTATATGTTATGTTTAAAAAAAATATATAAAATTTTTTTTCAAAATGGCGGCTATCGTAAAAATTCAAAGTGTCATAACTTTGCTAAATCAAATCCTACTGAAAAATGTCGTATGCAAAAAGTGTTTGGAATTTTATTTTGCATATAAAAGCAATTTTTAATTATATTTTTTTTAATAAAAACCGAGTCTTACCATATATTGACCGAGACCTCGAACGAGCTTTTATGCGACTCTGCATACAGTTAACGCTCGTATGAAGCTTCTATTTAAGAAATTGACTTGAATTTTTTATACCAAATAGAGCTTTCAACTATACTTACGATACTATACAAAAAATTTTAAAATTAAAAAATAAAAGTATTTTTTTTTCAAAACACGTTTAGTGTGATGAGTCGATCGACCCACCATACATACGCTCATAAGATTTTCAATATAGTTAAGGTCAGTGTGAGCTTATTTATACATATTTGAATTTCAAAATTTTGTGACAGTATAGAATTCTTAAGCATCCTGTGTATGTTTGTTAGCAAAATCCATTTTGTCAATTTTTTGCAAAATGGCGACAAGTATTAAAATTCAATCACTTATTACTCAGTAGTGTTCAATTTTGTCAAAAAGGTCTCTATACATGAAATGTTGAGAAGCCTAAAGCTCATCTAAGTAAAATATAAAAAATATATATTTTTGCTTGAAAACAAGCGATGTATCAGTTCGATCGTACCCCCATACTAGCCATTTTGAGACTTTCGGAAGAGTTAACGCTCTTAACTGCTTGGTTTCGAAGATTAAAATTTTAATTTTTAATATCGCATAGAACTAACGTGCAGCCCCTATACGTTATGTTTAAAAAAAATATATAAAATTTTTTTTCAAAATGGCGGCTATCGTAAAAATTCAAAGTGTCATAACTTTGCTAAATCAAATCCTACTGAAAAATGTCGTATGCAAAAAGTGTTTGGAATTTTATTTTGCATATAAAAGCAATTTTTAATTATTTTTTTTTTAATAAAAACCGAGTCTTACCATATATTGACCGAGACCTCGAACGAGCTTTTATGCGACTCTGCATACAGTTAACGCTCGTATGAAGCTTCTATTTAAGAAATTGACTT
Organism: Plectrocnemia conspersa; assembly: GCF_051122295.1. Classification (NCBI taxonomy): domain Eukaryota; kingdom Metazoa; phylum Arthropoda; class Insecta; order Trichoptera; family Polycentropodidae; genus Plectrocnemia; species Plectrocnemia conspersa. The sequence continues at coordinate 31,212,866 of NW_028277167.1, read as the reverse complement.
GAATTTTTTATACCAAATAGAGCTTTCAACTATACTTACGATACTATAAAAAATTAAAAATTAAAAAATAAAAGTATTTTTTTTTCAAAACACGTTTAGTGTGATGAGTCGATCGACCCACCATACATACGCTCATAAGATTTTCAATATAGTTAAGGTCAGTGTGAGCTTATTTATACATATTTGAATTTCAAAATTTTGTGACAGTATAGAATTCTTAAGCATCCTGTGTATGTTTGTTAGCAAAATCCATTTTGTCAATTTTTTGCAAAATGGCGACAAGTATTAAAATTCAATCACTTATTACTCAGTAGTGTTCAATTTTGTCAAAAAGGTCTCTACACATGAAATGTTGAGAAGCCTAAAGCTCATCTAAGTAAAATATAAAAAATATATATTTTTGCTTGAAAACAAGCGATGTATCAGTTCGATCGTACCCCCATACTAGCCATTTTTAACCTTTCGGAAGAGTTAACGCTCTTAACTGCTTGGTTTCGAAGATTAAAATTTTAATTTTTAATATCGCATAGAACCAACGTGCAGCCCCTATACGTTATGTTTAAAAAAAATATATAAAATTTTTTTTCAAAATGGCGGCTATCGTAAAAATTCAAAGTGTCATAACTTTGCTAAATCCAATCCTACTGAAACATGTCGTATGCAAAAAGTGTTTGGAATTTTATTTTGCATATAAAAGCAATTTTTAATTATTTTTTTTTTAATAAAAACCGAGTCTTACCATATATTGACCGAGACCTCGAACGAGCTTTTATGCGACTCTGCATACAGTTAACGCTCGTATGAAGCTTCTATTTAAGAAATTGACTTGAATTTTTTATACCAAATAGAGCTTTCAACTATACTTACGATACTATACAAAAAAATTAAAAATTAAAAAATAAAAGTATTTTTTTTTCAAAACACGTTTAGTGTGATGAGTCGATCGACCCACCATACATACGCTCATAAGATTTTCAATATAGTTAAGGTCAGTGTGAGCTTATTTATACATATTTGAATTTCAAAATTTTGTGACAGTATAGAATTCTTAAGCATCCTGTGTATGTTTGTTAGCAAAATCCATTTTGTCAATTTTTTGCAAAATGGCGACAAGTATTAAAATTCAATCACTTATTACTCAGTAGTGTTCAATTTTGTCAAAAAGGTCTCTATACATGAAATGTTGAGAAGCCTAAAGCTCATCTAAGTAAAATATAAAAAATATATATTTTTGCTTGAAAACAAGCGATGTATCAGTTCGATCGTACCCCCATACTAGCCATTTTGAGACTTTCGGAAGAGTTAACGCTCTTAACTGCTTGGTTTCGAAGATTAAAATTTGAATTTTTAATATCGCATAGAACCAACGTGCAGCCCCTATACGTTATGTTTAAAAAAAATATATAAAATTTTTTTTCAAAATGGCGGCTATCGTAAAAATTCAAAGTGTCATAACTTTGCTAAATCAAATCCTACTGAAAAATGTCGTATGCAAAAAGTGTTTGGAATTTTATTTTGCATATAAAAGCAATTTTTAATTATTTTTTTTTTAATAAAAACCGAGTCTTACCATATATTGACCGAGACCTCGAACGAGCTTTTATGCGACTCTGCATACAGTTAACGCTCGTATGAAGCTTCTATTTAAGAAATTGACTTGAATTTTTTATACCAAATAGAGCTTTCAACTATACTTACGATACTATACAAAAAAATTTAAAATTAAAAAATAAAAGTATTTTTTTTTCAAAACACGTTTAGTGTGATGAGTCGATCGACCCACCATACATACGCTCATAAGATTTTCAATATAGTTAAGGTCAGTGTGAGCTTATTTATACATATTTGAATTTCAAAATTTTGTGACAGTATAGAATTCTTAAGCATCCTGTGTATGTTTGTTAGCAAAATCCATTTTGTCAATTTTTTGCAAAATGGCGACAAGTATTAAAATTCAATCACTTATTACTCAGTAGTGTTCAATTTTGTCAAAAAGGTCTCTATACATGAAATGTTGAGAAGCCTAAAGCTCATCTAAGTAAAATATAAAAAATATATATTTTTGCTTGAAAACAAGCGATGTATCAGTTCGATCGTACCCCCATACTAGCCATTTTGAGACTTTCGGAAGAGTTAACGCTCTTAACTGCTTGGTTTCGAAGATTAAAATTTAAATTTTAAATTTCGCATAGAACTAACGTGCAGCCCCTATACGTTATGTTTAAAAAAAATATATAAAATTTTTTTTCAAAATGGCGGCTATCGTAAAAATTCAAAGTGTCATAACTTTGCTAAATCAAATCCTACTGAAAAATGTCGTAAGCAAAAAGTGTTTGGAATTTTATTTTGCATATAAAAGCAATTTTTAATTATTTTTTTTTTAATAAAAACCGAGTCTTACCATATATTGACCGAGACCTCGAACGAGCTTTTATGCGACTCTGCATACAGTTAACGCTTGTATGAAGCTTCTATTTAAGAAATTGACTTGAATTTTTTATACCAAATAGAGCTTTCAACTATACTTACGATACTATACAAAAAAATTAAAAATTAAAAAATAAAAGTATTTTTTTTTCAAAACACGTTTAGTGTGATGAGTCGATCGACCCACCATACATACGCTCATAAGATTTTCAATATAGTTAAGGTCAGTGTGAGCTTATTTATACATATTTGAATTTCAAAATTTTGTGACAGTATAGAATTCTTAAGCATCCTGTGTATGTTTGTTAGCAAAATCCATTTTGTCAATTTTTTGCAAAATGGCGACAAGTATTAAAATTCAATCACTTATTACTCAGTAGTGTTCAATTTTGTCAAAAAGGTCTCTATACATGAAATGTTGAGAAGCCTAAAGCTCATCTAAGTAAAATATAAAAAATATATATTTTTGCTTGAAAACAAGCGATGTATCAGTTCGATCGTACCCCCATACTAGCCATTTTGAGACTTTCGGAAGAGTTAACGCTCTTAACTGCTTGGTTTCGAAGATTAAAATTTTAATTTTTAATATCGCATAGAACTAACGTGCAGCCCCTATACGTTATGTTTAAAAAAAATATATAAATTTTTTTTTCAAAATGGCGGCTATCGTAAAAATTCAAAGTGTCATAACTTTGCTAAATCAAATCCTACTGAAAAATGTCGTATGCAAAAAGTGTTTGGAATTTTATTTTGCATATAAAAGCAATTTTTAATTATTTTTTTTTTAATAAAAACCGAGTCTTACCATATATTGACCGAGACCTCGAACGAGCTTTTATGCGACTCTGCATACAGTTAACGCTCGTATTAAGCTTCTATTTAAGAAATTGACTTGAATTTTTTATACCAAATAGAGCTTTCAACTATACTTACGATACTATACAAAAAAATTAAAAATTAAAAAATAAAAGTATTTTTTTTTCAAAACACGTTTAGTGTGATGAGTCGATCGACCCACCATACATACGCTCATAAGATTTTCAATATAGTTAAGGTCAGTGTGAGCTTATTTATACATATTTGAATTTCAAAATTTTGTGACAGTATAGAATTTTTAAGCATCCTGTGTATGTTTGTTAGCAAAATCCATTTTGTCAATTTTTTGCAAAATGGCGACAAGTATTAAAATTCAATCACTTATTACTCAGTAGTGTTCAATTTTGTCAAAAACGTCTCTATACATGAAATGTTGAGAAGCCTAAAGCTTATCTAAGTAAAATATAAAAAATATATATTTTTGCTTGAAAACAAGCGATGTATCAGTTCGATCGTACCCCCATACTAGCCATTTTGAGACTTTCGGAAGAGTTAACGCTCTTAACTGCTTGGTTTCGAAGATTAAAATTTTAATTTTTAATATCGCATAGAACTAACGTGCAGCCCCTATACGTTATGTTTAAAAAAAATATATAAAATTTTTTTTCAAAATGGCGGCTATCGTAAAAATTCAAAGTGTCATAACTTTGCTAAATCAAATCCTACTGAAAAATGTCGTATGCAAAAAGTGTTTGGAATTTTATTTTGCATATAAAAGCAATTTTTAATTATTTTTTTTTTAATAAAAACCGAGTCTTACTATATATTGACCGAGACCTCGAACGAGCTTTTATGCGACTCTGCATACAGTTAACGCTCGTATGAAGCTTCTATTTAAGAAATTGACTTGAATTTTTTATACCAAATAGAGCTTTCAACTATACTTACGATACTATACAAAAAAATTAAAAATTAAAAAATAAAAGTATTTTTTTTTCAAAACACGTTTAGTGTGATGAGTCGATCGACCCACCATACATACGCTCATAAGATTTTCAATATAGTTAAGGTCAGTGTGAGCTTATTTATACATATTTGAATTTCAAAATTTTGTGACAGTATAGAATTCTTAAGCATCCTGTGTATGTTTGTTAGCAAAATCCATTTTGTCAATTTTTTGCAAAATGGCGACAAGTATTAAAATTCAATCACTTATTACTCAGTAGTGTTCAATTTTGTCAAAAAGGTCTCTATACATGAAATGTTAAGAAGCCTAAAGCTCATCTAAGTAAAATATAAAAAATATATATTTTTGCTTGAAAACAAGCGATGTATCAGTTCGATCGTACCCCCATACTAGCCATTTTGAGACTTTCGGAAGAGTTAACGCTCTTAACTGCTTGGTTTCGAAGATTAAAATTTTAATTTTTAATATCGCATAGAACTAACGTGCAGCCCCTATACGTTATGTTTAAAAAAAATATATAAAATTTTTTTTCAAAATGGCGGCTATCGTAAAAATTCAAAGTGTCATAACTTTGCTTAATCAAATCCTACTGAAAAATGTCGTATGCAAAAAGTGTTTGGAATTTTATTTTGCATATAAAAGCAATTTTTAATTATTTTTTTTTTAATAAAAACCGAGTCTTACCATATATTGACCGAGACCTCGAACGAGCTTTTATGCGACTCTGCATACAGTTAACGCTCGTATGAAGCTTCTATTTAAGAAATTGACTTGAATTTTTTATACCAAATAGAGCTTTCAACTATACTTACGATACTATACAAAAAAATTAAAAATTAAAAAATAAAAGTATTTTTTTTTCAAAACACGTTTAGTGTGATGAGTCGATCGACCCACCATACATACGCTCATAAGATTTTCAATATAGTTAAGGTCAGTGTGAGCTTATTTATACATATTTGAATTTCAAAATTTTGTGACAGTATAGAATTCTTAAGCATCCTGTGTATGTTTGTTAGCAAAATCCATTTTGTCAATTTTTTGCAAAATGGCGACAAGTATTAAAATTCAATCACTTATTACTCAGTAGTGTTCAATTTTGTCAAAAAGGTCTCTATACATGAAATGTTGAGAAGCCCAAAGCTCATCTAAGTAAAATATAAAAAATATATATTTTTGCTTGAAAACAAGCGATGTATCAGTTCGATCGTACCCCCATACTAGCCATTTTGAGACTTTCGGAAGAGTTAACGCTCTTAACTGCTTGGTTTCGAAGATTAAAATTTTAATTTTTAATATCGCATAGAACCAACGTGCAGCCCCTATACGTTATGTTTAAAAAAAATATATAAAATTTTTTTTCAAAATGGCGGCTATCGTAAAAATTCAAAGTGTCATAACTTTGCTAAATCCAATCCTACTGAAACATGTCGTATGCAAAAAGTGTTTGGAATTTTATTTTGCATATAAAAGCAATTTTTAATTATTTTTTTTTTAATAAAAACCGAGTCTTACCATATATTGACCGAGACCTCGAACGAGCTTTTATGCGACTCTGCATACAGTTAACGCTCGTATGAAGCTTCTATTTAAGAAATTGACTTGAATTTTTTATACCAAATAGAGCTTTCAACTATACTTACGATACTATACAAAAAAATTAAAAATTAAAAAATAAAAGTATTTTTTTTTCAAAACACGTTTAGTGTGATGAGTCGATCGACCCACCATACATACGCTCATAAGATTTTCAATATAGTTAAGGTCAGTGTGAGCTTATTTATACATATTTGAATTTCAAAATTTTGTGACAGTATAGAATTCTTAAGCATCCTGTGTATGTTTGTTAGCAAAATCCATTTTGTCAATTTTTTGCAAAATGGCGACAAGTATTAAAATTCAATCACTTATTACTCAGTAGTGTTCAATTTTGTCAAAAAGGTCTCTATACATGAAATGTTGAGAAGCCTAAAGCTCATCTAAGTAAAATATAAAAAATATATATTTTTGCTTGAAAACAAGCGATGTATCAGTTCGATCGTACCCCCATACTAGCCATTTTGAGACTTTCGGAAGAGTTAACGCTCTTAACTGCTTGGTTTCGAAGATTAAAATTTGAATTTTTAATATCGCATAGAACCAACGTGCAGCCCCTATACGTTATGTTTAAAAAAAATATATAAAATTTTTTTTCAAAATGGCGGCTATCGTAAAAATTCAAAGTGTCATAACTTTGCTAAATCAAATCCTACTGAAAAATGTCGTATGCAAAAAGTGTTTGGAATTTTATTTTGCATATAAAAGCAATTTTTAATTATTTTTTTTTTAATAAAAACCGAGTCTTACCATATATTGACCGAGACCTCGAACGAGCTTTTATGCGACTCTGCATACAGTTAACGCTCGTATGAAGCTTCTATTTAAGAAATTGACTTGAATTTTTTATACCAAATAGAGCTTTCAACTATACTTACGATACTATACAAAAAAATTAAAAATTAAAAAATAAAAGTATTTTTTTTTCAAAACACGTTTAGTGTGATGAGTCGATCGACCCACCATACATACGCTCATAAGATTTTCAATATAGTTAAGGTCAGTGTGAGCTTATTTATACATATTTGAATTTTAAAATTTTGTGACAGTATAGAATTCTTAAGCATCCTGTGTATGTTTGTTAGCAAAATCCATTTTGTCAATTTTTTGCAAAATGGCGACAAGTATTAAAATTCAATCACTTATTACTCAGTAGTGTTCAATTTTGTCAAAAAGGTCTCTATACATGAAATGTTGAGAAGCCTAAAGCTCATCTAAGTAAAATATAAAAAATATATATTTTTGCTTGAAAACAAGCGATGTATCAGTTCGATCGTACCCCCATACTAGCCATTTTGAGACTTTCGGAAGAGTTAACGCTCTTAACTGCTTGGTTTCGAAGATTAAAATTTTAATTTTTAATATCGCATAGAACCAACGTGCAGCCCCTATACATTATGTTTAAAAAAAATATATAAAATTTTTTTTCAAAATGGCGGCTATCGTAAAAATTCAAAGTGTCATAACTTTGCTAAATCAAATCCTACTGAAAAATGTCGTATGCAAAAAGTGTTTGGAATTTTATTTTGCATATAAAAGCAATTTTTAATTATATTTTTTTTAATAAAAACCGAGTCTTACCATATATTGACCGAGACCTCGAACGAGCTTTTATGCGACTCTGCATACAGTTAACGCTCGTATGAAGCTTCTATTTAAGAAATTGACTTGAATTTTTTATACCAAATAGAGCTTTCAACTATACTTACGATACTATACAAAAAAAATAAAAATTAAAAAATAAAAGTATTTTTTTTTCAAAACACGTTTAGTGTGATGAGTCGATCGACCCACCATACATACGCTCATAAGATTTTCAATATAGTTAAGGTCAGTGTGAGCTTATTTATACATATTTGAATTTCAAAATTTTGTGACAGTATAGAATTCTTAAGCATCCTGTGTATGTTTGTTAGCAAAATCCATTTTGTCAATTTTTTGCAAAATGGCGACAAGTATTAAAATTCAATCACTTATTACTCAGTAGTGTTCAATTTTGTCAAAAAGGTTTTAATACATAAAATGTTGAGAAGCCTAAAGCTCATCTAAGTAAAATATAAAAAATATATATTTTTGCTTGAAAACAAGCGATGTATCAGTTCGATCGTACCCCCATACTAGCCATTTTGAGACTTTCGGAAGAGTTAACGCTCTTAACTGCTTGGTTGCGAAGATTAAAATTTTAATTTTTAATATCGCATAGAACTAACGTGCAGCCCCTATACGTTATGTTTAAAAAAAATATATAAAATTTTTTTCAAAATGGCGGCTATCGTAAAAATTCAAAGTGTCATAACTTTGCTAAATCAAATCCTACTGAAAAATGTCGTATGCAAAAAGTGTTTGGAATTTTATTTTGCATATAAAAGCAATTTTTAATTATATTTTTTTTAATAAAAACCGAGTCTTACCATATATTGACCGAGACCTCGAACGAGCTTTTATGCGACTCTGCATACAGTTAACGCTCGTATGAAGCTTCTATTTAAGAAATTGACTTGAATTTTTTATACCAAATAGAGCTTTCAACTATACTTACCATACTATACAAAAAAATTAAAAATTAAAAAATAAAAGTATTTTTTTTTCAAAACACGTTTAGTGTGATGAGTCGATCGACCCACCATACATACGCTCATAAGATTTTCAATATAGTTAAGGTCAGTGTGAGCTTATTTATACATATTTGAATTTTAAAATTTTGTGACAGTATAGAATTCTTAAGCATCCTGTGTATGTTTGTTAGCAAAATCCATTTTGTCAATTTTTTGCAAAATGGCGACAAGTATTAAAATTCAATCACTTATTACTCAGTAGTGTTCAATTTTGTCAAAAAGGTCTCTACACATGAAATGTTGAGAAGCCTAAAGCTCATCTAAGTAAAATATAAAAAATATATATTTTTGCTTGAAAACAAGCGATGTATCAGTTCGATCGTACCCCCATACTAGCCATTTTGAGACTTTCGGAAGATTTAACGCTCTTAACTGCTTGGTTTCGAAGATTATAATTTTAATTTTTAATATCGCATAGAACTAACGTGCAGCCCCTATACGTTATGTTTAAAAAAAATATATAAAATTTTTTTTCAAAATGGCGGCTATCGTAAAAATTCAAAGTGTCATAACTTTGCTAAATCAAATCCTACTGAAAAATGTCGTATGCAAAAAGTGTTTGGAATTTTATTTTGCATATAAAAGCAATTTTTAATTATATTTTGTATAATAAAAACCGAGTCTTACCATATATTGACCGAGACCTCGAACGAGCTTTTATGCGACTCTGCATACAGTTAACGCTCGTATGAAGCTTCTATTTAAGAAATTGACTTGAATTTTTTATACCAAATAGAGCTTTCAACTATACTTACGATACTATACAAAAAAATTAAAAATTAAAAAATAAAAGTATTTTTTTTTCAAAACACGTTTAGTGTGATGAGTCGATCGACCCACCATACATACGCTCATAAGATTTTCAATATAGTTAAGGTCAGTGTGAGCTTATTTATACATATTTGAATTTCAAAATTTTGTGACAGTATAGAATTCTTAAGCATCCTGTGTATGTTTGTTAGCAAAATCCATTTTGTCAATTTTTTGCAAAATGGCGACAAGTATTAAAATTCAATCACTTATTACTCAGAAGTGTTCAATTTTGTCAAAAAGGTCTCTATACATGAAATGTTGAGAAGCCTAAAGCTCATCTAAGTAAAATATAAAAAATATATATTTTTGCTTGAAAACAAGCGATGTATCAGTTCGATCGTACCCCCATACTAGCCATTTTGAAACTTTCGGAAGAGTTAACGCTCTTAACTGCTTGGTTTCGAAGATTAAAATTTTAATTTTTAATATCGCATAGAACTAACGTGCAGCCCCTATACGTTATGTTTAAAAAAAATATATAAATTTTTTTTTCAAAATTACGGCTATCGTAAAAATTCAAAGTGTCTTAACTTTGCTAAATCAAATCCTACTGAAAAATGTCGTATGCAAAAAGTGTTTGGAATTTTATTTTGCATATAAAAGCAATTTTTAATTATTTTTTTTTTAATAAAAACCGAGTCTTACCATATATTGACCGAGACCTCGAACGAGCTTTTATGCGACTCTGCATACAGTTAACGCTCGTATGAAGCTTCTATTTAAGAAATTGACTTGAATTTTTTATACCAAATAGAGCTTTTAACTATACTTACGATACTATACAAAAAAATTAAAAATTAAAAAATAAAAGTATTTTTTTTTCAAAACACGTTTAGTGTGATGAGTCGATCGACCCACCATACATACGCTCATAAGATTTTCAATATAGTTAAGGTCAGTGTGAGCTTATTTATACATATTTGAATTTCAAAATTTTGTGACAGTATAGAATTCTTAAGCATCCTGTGTATGTTTGTTAGCAAAATCCATTTTGTCAATTTTTTGCAAAATGGCGACAAGTATTAAAATTCAATCACTTATTACTCAGTAGTGTTCAATTTTGTCAAAAAGGTCTCTATACATGAAATGTTGAGAAGCCTAAAGCTCATCTAAGTAAAATATAAAAAATATATATTTTTGCTTGAAAACAAGCGATGTATCAGTTCGATCGTACCCCCATACTAGCCATTTTGAGACTTTCGGAAGATTTAACGCTCTTAACTGCTTGGTTTCGAAGATTAAAATTTTAATTTTTAATATTGCATAGAACTAACGTGCAGCCCCTATACGTTATGTTTAAAAAAAATATATAAAAATTTTTTTCAAAATGGCGGCTATCGTAAAAATTCAAAGTGTCATAACTTTGCTAAATCAAATCCTACTGAAAAATGTCGTATGCAAAAAGTGTTTGGAATTTTATTTTGCATATAAAAGCAATTTTTAATTATTTTTTTTTTAATAAAAACCGAGTCTTACCATATATTGACCGAGACCTCGAACGAGCTTTTATGCGACTCTGCATACAGTTAACGCTCGTATGAAGCTTCTATTTAAGAAATTGACTTGAATTTTTTATACCAAATAGAGCTTTCAACTATACTTACGATACTATACAAAAAAATTAAAAATTAAAAAATAAAAGTATTTTTTTTTCAAAACACGTTTAGTGTGATGAGTCGATCGACCCACCATACATACGCTCATAAGATTTTCAATATAGTTAAGGTCAGTGTGAGCTTATTTATACATATTTGAATTTCAAAATTTTGTGACAGTATAGAATTCTTAAGCATCCTGTGTATGTTTGTTAGCAAAATCCATTTTGTCAATTTTTTGCAAAATGGCGACAAGTATTAAAATTCAATCACTTATTACTCAGTAGTGTTCAATTTTGTCAAAAAGGTCTCTATACATGAAATGTTGAGAAGCCTAAAGCTCATCTAAGTAAAATATAAAAAATATATATTTTTGCTTGAAAACAAGCGATGTATCAGTTCGATCGTACCCCCATACTAGCCATTTTGAGACTTTCGGAAGAGTTAACGCTCTTAACTGCTTGGTTTCGAAGATTAAAATTTTAATTTTTAATATCGCATAGAACTAACGTGCAGCCCCTATACGTTATGTTTAAAAAAAATATATAAAATTTTTTTTCAAAATGGCGGCTATCGTAAAAATTCAAAGTGTCATAACTTTGCTAAATCAAATCCTACTGAAAAATGTCGTATGCAAAAAGTGTTTGGAATTTTATTTTGCATATAAAAGCAATTTTTAATTATTTTTTTTTTAATAAAAACCGAGTCTTACCATATATTGACCGAGACCTCGAACGAGCTTTTATGCGACTCTGCATACAGTTAACGCTCGTATGAAGCTTCTATTTAAGAAATTGACTTGAATTTTTTATACCAAATAGAGCTTTCAACTATACTTACGATACTATACAAAAAAATTAAAAATTAAAAAATAAAAGTATTTTTTTTTCAAAACACGTTTAGTGTGATGAGTCGATCGACCCACCATACATACGCTCATAAGATTTTCAATATAGTTAAGGTCAGTGTGAGCTTATTTATACATATTTGAATTTCAAAATTTTGTGACAGTATAGAATTCTTAAGCATCCTGTGTATGTTTGTTAGCAAAATCCATTTTGTCAATTTTTTGCAAAATGGCGACAAGTATTAAAATTCAATCACTTATTACTCAGTAGTGTTCAATTTTGTCAAAAAGGTCTCTATACATGAAATGTTGAGAAGCCTAAAGCTCATCTAAGTAAAATATAAAAAATATATATTTTTGCTTGAAAACAAGCGATGTATCAGTTCGATCGTACCCCCATACTAGCCATTTTGAGACTTTCGGAAGATTTAACGCTCTTAACTGCTTGGTTTCGAAGATTAAAATTTTAATTTTTAATATCGCATAGAACTAACGTGCAGCCCCTATACGTTATGTTTAAAAAAAATATATAAAAATTTTTTTCAAAATGGCGGCTATCGTAAAAATTCAAAGTGTCATAACTTTGCTAAATCAAATCCTACTGAAAAATGTCGTATGCAAAAAGTGTTTGGAATTTTATTTTGCATATAAAAGCAATTTTTAATTATTTTTTTTTTAATAAAAACCGAGTCTTACCATATATTGACCGATACCTCAAACGAGCTTTTATGCGACTCTGCATACAGTTAACGCTCGTATGAAACTTCTATTTAAGAAATTGACTTGAATTTTTTATACCAAATAGAGCTTTCAACTATACTTACGATACTCTACAAAAAAATTAAAAATTAAAAAATAAAAGTATTTTTTTTTCAAAACACGTTTAGTGTGATGAGTCGATCGACCCACCATACATACGCTCATAAGATTTTCAATATAGTTAAGGTCAGTGTGAGCTTATTTATACATATTTGAATTTCAAAATTTTGTGACAGTATAGAATTCTTAAGCATCCTGTGTATGTTTGTTAGCAAAATCCATTTTGTCAATTTTTTGCAAAATGGCGACAAGTATTAAAATTCAATCACTTATTACTCAGTAGTGTTCAATTTTGTCAAAAAGGTCTCTATACATGAAATGTTGAGAAGCCTAAAGCTCATCTAAGTAAAATATAAAAAATATATATTTTTGCTTGAAAACAAGCGATGTATCAGTTCGATCGTACCCCCATACTAGCCATTTTGAGACTTTCGGAAGAGTTAACGCTCTTAACTGCTTGGTTTCGAAGATTAAAATTTTAATTTTTAATATCGCATAGAACTAACGTGCAGCCCCTATACGTTATGTTTAAAAAAAATATATAAATTTTTTTTTCAAAATGGCGGCTATCGTAAAAATTCAAAGTGTCATAACTTTGCTAAATCAAATCCTACTGAAAAATGTCGTATGCAAAAAGTGTTTGGAATTTTATTTTGCATATAAAAGCAATTTTTAATTATTTTTTTTTTATTAAAAACCGAGTCTTACCATATATTGACCGAGACCTCGAACGAGCTTTTATGCGACTCTGCATACAGTTAACGCTCGTATGAAGCTTCTATTTAAGAAATTGACTTGAATTTTTTATACCAAATAGAGCTTTCAACTATACTTACGATACTATACAAAAAAATTAAAAATTAAAAAATAAAAGTATTTTTTTTTCAAAACACGTTTAGTGTGATGAGTCGATCGACCCACCATACATACGCTCATAAGATTTTTAATATAGTTAAGGTCAGTGTGAGCTTATTTATACATATTTGAATTTCAAAATTTTGTGACAGTATAGAATTCTTAAGCATCCTGTGTATGTTTGTTAGCAAAATCCATTTTGTCAATTTTTTGCAAAATGGCGACAAGTATTAAAATTCAATCACTTATTACTCAGTAGTGTTCAATTTTGTCAAAAAGGTCTCTATACATGAAATGTTGAGAAGCCTAAAGCTCATCTAAGTAAAATATAAAAAATATATATTTTTGCTTGAAAACAAGCGATGTATCAGTTCGATCGTACCCCCATACTAGCCATTTTGAGACTTTCGGAAGAGTTAACGCTCTTAACTGCTTGGTTTCGAAGATTAAAATTTTAATTTTTAATATCGCATAGAACTAACGTGCAGCCCCTATACGTTATGTTTAAAAAAAATATATAAAATTTTTTTCAAAATGGCGGCTATCGTAAAAATTCAAAGTGTCATAACTTTGCTAAATCAAATCCTACTGAAAAATGTCGTATGCAAAAAGTGTTTGGAATTTTATTTTGCATATAAAAGCAATTTTTAATTATTTTTTTGTAATAAAAACCGAGTCTTACTATATATTGACCGAGACCTCGAACGAGCTTTTATGCGACTCTGCATACAGTTAACGCTCGTATGAAGCTTCTATTTAAGAAATTGACTTGAATTTTTTATACCAAATAGAGCTTTCAACTATACTTACGATACTATACAAAAAAATTAAAAATTAAAAAATAAAAGTATTTTTTTTTCAAAACACGTTTAGTGTGATGAGTCGATCGACCCACCATACATACGCTCATAAGATTTTCAATATAGTTAAGGTCAGTGTGAGCTTATTTATACATATTTGAATTTTAAAATTTTGTGACAGTATAGAATTCTTAAGCATCCTGTGTATGTTTGTTAGCAAAATCCATTTTGTCAATTTTTTGCAAAATGGCGACAAGTATTAAAATTCAATCACTTATTACTCAGTAGTGTTCAATTTTGTCAAAAAGGTCTCTATACATGAAATGTTGAGAAGCCTAAAGCTCATCTAAGTAAAATATAAAAAATATATATTTTTGCTTGAAAACAAGCGATGTATCAGTTCGATCGTACCCCCATACTAGCCATTTTGAGACTTTCGGAAGAGTTAACGCTCTTAACTGCTTGGTTTCGAAGATTAAAATTTTAATTTTTAATATCGCATAGAACCAACGTGCAGCCCCTATACATTATGTTTAAAAAAAATATATAAAATTTTTTTTCAAAATGGCGGCTATCGTAAAAATTCAAAGTGTCATAACTTTGCTAAATCAAATCCTACTGAAAAATGTCGTATGCAAAAAGTGTTTGGAATTTTATTTTGCATATAAAAGCAATTTTTAATTATATTTTTTTTAATAAAAACCGAGTCTTACCATATATTGACCGAGACCTCGAACGAGCTTTTATGCGACTCTGCATACAGTTAACGCTCGTATGAAGCTTCTATTTAAGAAATTGACTTGAATTTTTTATACCAAATAGAGCTTTCAACTATACTTACGATACTATACAAAAAAAATAAAAATTAAAAAATAAAAGTATTTTTTTTTCAAAACACGTTTAGTGTGATGAGTCGATCGACCCACCATACATACGCTCATAAGATTTTCAATATAGTTAAGGTCAGTGTGAGCTTATTTATACATATTTGAATTTCAAAATTTTGTGACAGTATAGAATTCTTAAGCATCCTGTGTATGTTTGTTAGCAAAATCCATTTTGTCAATTTTTTGCAAAATGGCGACAAGTATTAAAATTCAATCACTTATTACTCAGTAGTGTTCAATTTTGTCAAAAAGGTTTTAATACATAAAATGTTGAGAAGCCTAAAGCTCATCTAAGTAAAATATAAAAAATATATATTTTTGCTTGAAAACAAGCGATGTATCAGTTCGATCGTACCCCCATACTAGCCATTTTGAGACTTTCGGAAGAGTTAACGCTCTTAACTGCTTGGTTGCGAAGATTAAAATTTTAATTTTTAATATCGCATAGAACTAACGTGCAGCCCCTATACGTTATGTTTAAAAAAAATATATAAAATTTTTTTCAAAATGGCGGCTATCGTAAAAATTCAAAGTGTCATAACTTTGCTAAATCAAATCCTACTGAAAAATGTCGTATGCAAAAAGTGTTTGGAATTTTATTTTGCATATAAAAGCAATTTTTAATTATATTTTTTTTAATAAAAACCGAGTCTTACCATATATTGACCGAGACCTCGAACGAGCTTTTATGCGACTCTGCATACAGTTAACGCTCGTATGAAGCTTCTATTTAAGAAATTGACTTGAATTTTTTATACCAAATAGAGCTTTCAACTATACTTACCATACTATACAAAAAAATTAAAAATTAAAAAATAAAAGTATTTTTTTTTCAAAACACGTTTAGTGTGATGAGTCGATCGACCCACCATACATACGCTCATAAGATTTTCAATATAGTTAAGGTCAGTGTGAGCTTATTTATACATATTTGAATTTTAAAATTTTGTGACAGTATAGAATTCTTAAGCATCCTGTGTATGTTTGTTAGCAAAATCCATTTTGTCAATTTTTTGCAAAATGGCGACAAGTATTAAAATTCAATCACTTATTACTCAGTAGTGTTCAATTTTGTCAAAAAGGTCTCTACACATGAAATGTTGAGAAGCCTAAAGCTCATCTAAGTAAAATATAAAAAATATATATTTTTGCTTGAAAACAAGCGATGTATCAGTTCGATCGTACCCCCATACTAGCCATTTTGAGACTTTCGGAAGATTTAACGCTCTTAACTGCTTGGTTTCGAAGATTATAATTTTAATTTTTAATATCGCATAGAACTAACGTGCAGCCCCTATACGTTATGTTTAAAAAAAATATATAAAATTTTTTTTCAAAATGGCGGCTATCGTAAAAATTCAAAGTGTCATAACTTTGCTAAATCAAATCCTACTGAAAAATGTCGTATGCAAAAAGTGTTTGGAATTTTATTTTGCATATAAAAGCAATTTTTAATTATATTTTGTATAATAAAAACCGAGTCTTACCATATATTGACCGAGACCTCGAACGAGCTTTTATGCGACTCTGCATACAGTTAACGCTCGTATGAAGCTTCTATTTAAGAAATTGACTTGAATTTTTTATACCAAATAGAGCTTTCAACTATACTTACGATACTATACAAAAAAATTAAAAATTAAAAAATAAAAGTATTTTTTTTTCAAAACACGTTTAGTGTGATGAGTCGATCGACCCACCATACATACGCTCATAAGATTTTCAATATAGTTAAGGTCAGTGTGAGCTTATTTATACATATTTGAATTTCAAAATTTTGTGACAGTATAGAATTCTTAAGCATCCTGTGTATGTTTGTTAGCAAAATCCATTTTGTCAATTTTTTGCAAAATGGCGACAAGTATTAAAATTCAATCACTTATTACTCAGAAGTGTTCAATTTTGTCAAAAAGGTCTCTATACATGAAATGTTGAGAAGCCTAAAGCTCATCTAAGTAAAATATAAAAAATATATATTTTTGCTTGAAAACAAGCGATGTATCAGTTCGATCGTACCCCCATACTAGCCATTTTGAAACTTTCGGAAGAGTTAACGCTCTTAACTGCTTGGTTTCGAAGATTAAAATTTTAATTTTTAATATCGCATAGAACTAACGTGCAGCCCCTATACGTTATGTTTAAAAAAAATATATAAATTTTTTTTTCAAAATTACGGCTATCGTAAAAATTCAAAGTGTCATAACTTTGCTAAATCAAATCCTACTGAAAAATGTCGTATGCAAAAAGTGTTTGGAATTTTATTTTGCATATAAAAGCAATTTTTAATTATTTTTTTTTTAATAAAAACCGAGTCTTACCATATATTGACCGAGACCTCGAACGAGCTTTTATGCGACTCTGCATACAGTTAACGCTCGTATGAAGCTTCTATTTAAGAAATTGACTTGAATTTTTTATACCAAATAGAGCTTTTAACTATACTTACGATACTATACAAAAAAATTAAAAATTAAAAAATAAAAGTATTTTTTTTTCAAAACACGTTTAGTGTGATGAGTCGATCGACCCACCATACATACGCTCATAAGATTTTCAATATAGTTAAGGTCAGTGTGAGCTTATTTATACATATTTGAATTTCAAAATTTTGTGACAGTATAGAATTCTTAAGCATCCTGTGTATGTTTGTTAGCAAAATCCATTTTGTCAATTTTTTGCAAAATGGCGACAAGTATTAAAATTCAATCACTTATTACTCAGTAGTGTTCAATTTTGTCAAAAAGGTCTCTATACATGAAATGTTGAGAAGCCTAAAGCTCATCTAAGTAAAATATAAAAAATATATATTTTTGCTTGAAAACAAGCGATGTATCAGTTCGATCGTACCCCCATACTAGCCATTTTGAGACTTTCGGAAGATTTAACGCTCTTAACTGCTTGGTTTCGAAGATTAAAATTTTAATTTTTAATATTGCATAGAACTAACGTGCAGCCCCTATACGTTATGTTTAAAAAAAATATATAAAAATTTTTTTCAAAATGGCGGCTATCGTAAAAATTCAAAGTGTCATAACTTTGCTAAATCAAATCCTACTGAAAAATGTCGTATGCAAAAAGTGTTTGGAATTTTATTTTGCATATAAAAGCAATTTTTAATTATTTTTTTTTTAATAAAAACCGAGTCTTACCATATATTGACCGAGACCTCGAACGAGCTTTTATGCGACTCTGCATACAGTTAACGCTCGTATGAAGCTTCTATTTAAGAAATTGACTTGAATTTTTTATACCAAATAGAGCTTTCAACTATACTTACGATACTATACAAAAAAATTAAAAATTAAAAAATAAAAGTATTTTTTTTTCAAAACACGTTTAGTGTGATGAGTCGATCGACCCACCATACATACGCTCATAAGATTTTCAATATAGTTAAGGTCAGTGTGAGCTTATTTATACATATTTGAATTTCAAAATTTTGTGACAGTATAGAATTCTTAAGCATCCTGTGTATGTTTGTTAGCAAAATCCATTTTGTCAATTTTTTGCAAAATGGCGACAAGTATTAAAATTCAATCACTTATTACTCAGTAGTGTTCAATTTTGTCAAAAAGGTCTCTATACATGAAATGTTGAGAAGCCTAAAGCTCATCTAAGTAAAATATAAAAAATATATATTTTTGCTTGAAAACAAGCGATGTATCAGTTCGATCGTACCCCCATACTAGCCATTTTGAGACTTTCGGAAGAGTTAACGCTCTTAACTGCTTGGTTTCGAAGATTAAAATTTTAATTTTTAATATCGCATAGAACTAACGTGCAGCCCCTATACGTTATGTTTAAAAAAAATATATAAAATTTTTTTTCAAAATGGCGGCTATCGTAAAAATTCAAAGTGTCATAACTTTGCTAAATCAAATCCTACTGAAAAATGTCGTATGCAAAAAGTGTTTGGAATTTTATTTTGCATATAAAAGCAATTTTTAATTATTTTTTTTTTAATAAAAACCGAGTCTTACCATATATTGACCGAGACCTCGAACGAGCTTTTATGCGACTCTGCATACAGTTAACGCTCGTATGAAGCTTCTATTTAAGAAATTGACTTGAATTTTTTATACCAAATAGAGCTTTCAACTATACTTACGATACTATACAAAAAAATTAAAAATTAAAAAATAAAAGTATTTTTTTTTCAAAACACGTTTAGTGTGATGAGTCGATCGACCCACCATACATACGCTCATAAGATTTTCAATATAGTTAAGGTCAGTGTGAGCTTATTTATACATATTTGAATTTCAAAATTTTGTGACAGTATAGAATTCTTAAGCATCCTGTGTATGTTTGTTAGCAAAATCCATTTTGTCAATTTTTTGCAAAATGGCGACAAGTATTAAAATTCAATCACTTATTACTCAGTAGTGTTCAATTTTGTCAAAAAGGTCTCTATACATGAAATGTTGAGAAGCCTAAAGCTCATCTAAGTAAAATATAAAAAATATATATTTTTGCTTGAAAACAAGCGATGTATCAGTTCGATCGTACCCCCATACTAGCCATTTTGAGACTTTCGGAAGATTTAACGCTCTTAACTGCTTGGTTTCGAAGATTAAAATTTTAATTTTTAATATCGCATAGAACTAACGTGCAGCCCCTATACGTTATGTTTAAAAAAAATATATAAAAATTTTTTTCAAAATGGCGGCTATCGTAAAAATTCAAAGTGTCATAACTTTGCTAAATCAAATCCTACTGAAAAATGTCGTATGCAAAAAGTGTTTGGAATTTTATTTTGCATATAAAAGCAATTTTTAATTATTTTTTTTTTAATAAAAACCGAGTCTTACCATATATTGACCGAGACCTCGAACGAGCTTTTATGCGACTCTGCATACAGTTAACGCTCGTATGAAGCTTCTATTTAAGAAATTGACTTGAATTTTTTATACCAAATAGAGCTTTCAACTATACTTACGATACTATACAAAAAAATTAAAAATTAAAAAATAAAAGTATTTTTTTTTCAAAACACGTTTAGTGTGATGAGTCGATCGACCCACCATACATACGCTCATAAGATTTTCAATATAGTTAAGGTCAGTGTGAGCTTATTTATACATATTTGAATTTCAAAATTTTGTGACAGTATAGAATTCTTAAGCATCCTGTGTATGTTTGTTAGCAAAATCCATTTTGTCAATTTTTTGCAAAATGGCGACAAGTATTAAAATTCAATCACTTATTACTCAGTAGTGTTCAATTTTGTCAAAAAGGTCTCTATACATGAAATGTTGAGAAGCCTAAAGCTCATCTAAGTAAAATATAAAAAATATATATTTTTGCTTGAAAACAAGCGATGTATCAGTTCGATCGTACCCCCATACTAGCCATTTTGAGACTTTCGGAAGAGTTAACGCTCTTAACTGCTTGGTTTCGAAGATTAAAATTTTAATTTTTAATATCGCATAGAACTAACGTGCAGCCCCTATACGTTATGTTTAAAAAAAATATATAAAATTTTTTTTCAAAATGGCGGCTATCGTAAAAATTCAAAGTGTCATAACTTTGCTAAATCAAATCCTACTGAAAAATGTCGTATGCAAAAAGTGTTTGGAATTTTATTTTGCATATAAAAGCAATTTTTAATTATTTTTTTTTTTAAAAAACCGAGTCTTACCATATATTGACCGAGACCTCGAACGAGCTTTTATGCGACTCTGCATACAGTTAACGCTCGTATGAAGCTTCTATTTAAGAAATTGACTTGAATTTTTTATACCAAATAGAGCTTTCAACTATACTTACGATACTATACAAAAAAATTAAAAATTAAAAAATAAAAGTATTTTTTTTTCAAAACACGTTTAGTGTGATGAGTCGATCGACCCACCATACATACGCTCATAAGATTTTTAATATAGTTAAGGTCAGTGTGAGCTTATTTATACATATTTGAATTTCAAAATTTTGTGACAGTATAGAATTCTTAAGCATCCTGTGTATGTTTGTTAGCAAAATCCATTTTGTCAATTTTTTGCAAAATGGCGACAAGTATTAAAATTCAATCACTTATTACTCAGTAGTGTTCAATTTTGTCAAAAAGGTCTCTATACATGAAATGTTGAGAAGCCTAAAGCTCATCTAAGTAAAATATAAAAAATATATATTTTTGCTTGAAAACAAGCGATGTATCAGTTCGATCGTACCCCCATACTAGCCATTTTGAGACTTTCGGAAGAGTTAACGCTCTTAACTGCTTGGTTTCGAAGATTAAAATTTTAATTTTTAATATCGCATAGAACTAACGTGCAGCCCCTATACGTTATGTTTAAAAAAAATATATAAAATTTTTTTCAAAATGGCGGCTATCGTAAAAATTCAAAGTGTCATAACTTTGCTAAATCAAATCCTACTGAAAAATGTCGTATGCAAAAAGTGTTTGGAATTTTATTTTGCATATAAAAGCAATTTTTAATTATTTTTTTGTAATAAAAACCGAGTCTTACTATATATTGACCGAGACCTCGAACGAGCTTTTATGCGACTCTGCATACAGTTAACGCTCGTATGAAGCTTCTATTTAAGAAATTGACTTGAATTTTTTATACCAAATAGAGCTTTCAACTATACTTACGATACTATACAAAAAAATTAAAAATTAAAAAATAAAAGTATTTTTTTTTCAAAACACGTTTAGTGTGATGAGTCGATCGACCCACCATACATACGCTCATAAGATTTTCAATATAGTTAAGGTCAGTGTGAGCTTATTTATACATATTTGAATTTCAAAATTTTGTGACAGTATAGAATTTTTAAGCATCCTGTGTATGTTTGTTAGCAAAATCCATTTTGTCAATTTTTTGCAAAATGGCGACAAGTATTAAAATTCAATCACTTATTACTCAGTAGTGTTCAATTTTGTCAAAAAGGTCTCTATACATGAAATGTTGAGAAGCCTAAAGCTCATCTAAGTAAAATATAAAAAATATATATTTTTGCTTGAAAACAAGCGATGTATCAGTTCGATCGTACCCCCATACTAGCCATTTTGAGACTTTCGGAAGAGTTAACGCTCTTAACTGCTTGGTTTCGAAGATTAAAATTTTAATTTTTAATATCGCATAGAACTAACGTGCAGCCCCTATACGTTATGTTTAAAAAAAATATATAAAATTTTTTTTCAAAATGGCGGCTATCGTAAAAATTCAAAGTGTCATAACTTTGCTAAATCAAATCCTACTGAAAAATGTCGTATGCAAAAAGTGTTTGGAATTTTATTTTGCATATAAAAGCAATTTTTAATTATTTTTTTTTTAATAAAAACCGAGTCTTACCATATATTGACCGAGACCTCGAACGAGCTTTTATGCGACTCTGCATACAGTTAACGCTCGTATGAAGCTTCTATTTAAGAAATTGACTTGAATTTTTTATACCAAATAGAGCTTTCAACTATACTTACGATACTATACAAAAAAATTAAAAATTAAAAAATAAAAGTATTTTTTTTTCAAAACACGTTTAGTGTGATGAGTCGATCGACCCACCATACATACGCTCATAAGATTTTCAATATAGTTAAGGTCAGTGTGAGCTTATTTATACATATTTGAATTTCAAAATTTTGTGACAGTATAGAATTCTTAAGCATCCTGTGTATGTTTGTTAGCAAAATCCATTTTGTCAATTTTTTGCAAAATGGCGACAAGTATTAAAATTCAATCACTTATTACTCAGTAGTGTTCAATTTTGTCAAAAAGGTCTCTATACATGAAATGTTGAGAAGCCTAAAGCTCATCTAAGTAAAATATAAAAAATATATATTTTTGCTTGAAAACAAGCGATGTATCAGTTCGATCGTACCCCCATACTAGCCATTTTGAGACTTTCGGAAGAGTTAACGCTCTTAACTGCTTGGTTTCGAAGATTAAAATTTTAATTTTTATTATCGCATAGAACTAACGTGCAGCCCCTATACGTTATGTTTAAAAAAAATATATAAATTTTTTTTTCAAAATGGCGGCTATCGTAAAAATTCAAAGTGTCATAACTTTGCTAAATCAAATCCTACTGAAAAATGTCGTATGCAAAAAGTGTTTGGAATTTTATTTTGCATATAAAAGCAATTTTTAATTATTTTTTTTTTAATAAAAACCGAGTCTTACCATATATTGACCGAGACCTCGAACGAGCTTTTATGCGACTCTGCATACAGTTAACGCTCGTATGAAGCTTCTATTTAAGAAATTGACTTGAATTTTTTATACCAAATAGAGCTTTCAACTATACTTACGATACTATACAAAAAAATTAAAAATTAAAAAATAAAAATATTTTTTTTTCAAAACACGTTTAGTGTGATGAGTCGATCGACCCACCATACATACGCTCATAAGATTTTCAATATAGTTAAGGTCAGTGTGAGCTTATTTATACATATTTGAATTTCAAAATTTTGTGACAGTATAGAATTCTTAAGCATCCTGTGTATGTTTGTTAGCAAAATCCATTTTGTCAATTTTTTGCAAAATGGCGACAAGTATTAAAATTCAATCACTTATTACTCAGTAGTGTTCAATTTTGTCAAAAAGGTCTCTATACATGAAATGTTGAGAAGCCTAAAGCTCATCTAAGTAAAATATAAAAAATATATATTTTTGCTTGAAAACAAGCGATGTATCAGTTCGATCGTACCCCCATACTAGCCATTTTGAGACTTTCGGAAGAGTTAACGCTCTTAACTGCTTGGTTTCGAAGATTAAAATTTTAATTTTTAATATCGCATAGAACTAACGTGCAGCCCCTATACGTTATGTTTAAAAAAAATATATAAAATTTTTTTTCAAAATGGCGGCTATCGTAAAAATTCAAAGTGTCATAACTTTGCTAAATCAAATCCTACTGAAAAATGTCGTATGCAAAAAGTGTTTGGAATTTTATTTTGCATATAAAAGCAATTTTTAGTTATTTTTTTTTAATAAAAACCGAGTCTTACCATATATTGACCGAGACCTCGAACGAGCTTTTATGCGACTCTGCATACAGTTAACGCTCGTAAGAAGCTTCTATTTAAGAAATTGACTTGAATTTTTTATACCAAATAGAGCTTTCAACTATACTTACGATACTGTACAAAAAAATTTAAAATTAAAAAATAAAAGTATTTTTTTTTCAAAACACGTTTAGTGTGATGAGTCGATCGACCCACCATACATACGCTCATAAGATTTTCAATATAGTTAAGGTCAGTGTGAGCTTATTTATACATATTTGAATTTCAAAATTTTGTGACAGTATAGAATTCTTAAGCATCCTGTGTATGTTTGTTAGCAAAATCCATTTTGTCAATTTTTTGCAAAATGGCGACAAGTATTAAAATTCAATCACTTATTACTCAGTAGTGTTCAATTTTGTCAAAAAGGTCTCTATACATGAAATGTTGAGAAGCCTAAAGCTCATCTAAGTAAAATATAAAAAATATATATTTTTGCTTGAAAACAAGCGATGTATCAGTTCGATCGTACCCCCATACTAGCCATTTTGAGACTTTCGGAAGAGTTAACGCTCTTAACTGCTTGGTTTCGAAGATTAAAATTTTAATTTTTAATATCGCATAGAACTAACGTGCAGCCCCTATACGTTATGTTTAAAAAAAATATATAAAAATTTTTTTCAAAATGGCGGCTATCGTAAAAATTCAAAGTGTCATAACTTTGCTAAATCAAATCCTACTGAAAAATGTCGTATGCAAAAAGTGTTTGGAATTTTATTTTGCATATAAAAGCAATTTTTAATTATTTTTTTTTTAATAAAAACCGAGTCTTACCATATATTGACCGAGACCTCGAACGAGCTTTTATGCGACTCTGCATACAGTTAACGCTCGTATGAAGCTTCTATTTAAGAAATTGACTTGAATTTTTTATACCAAATAGAGCTTTCAACTATACTTACGATACTATACAAAAAAATTAAAAATTAAAAAATAAAAGTATTTTTTTTTCAAAACACGTTTAGTGTGATGAGTCGATCGACCCACCATACATACGCTCATAAGATTTTCAATATAGTTAAGGTCAGTGTGAGCTTATTTATTCATATTTGAATTTCAAAATTTTGTGACAGTATAGAATTCTTAAGCATCCTGTGTATGTTTGTTAGCAAAATCCATTTTGTCAATTTTTTGCAAAATGGCGACAAGTATTAAAATTCAATCACTTATTACTCAGTAGTGTTCAATTTTGTCTAAAAGGTCTCTATACATGAAATGTTGAGAAGCCTAAAGCTCATCTAAGTAAAATATAAAAAATATATATTTTTGCTTGAAAACAAGCGATGTATCAGTTCGATCGTACCCCCATACTAGCCATTTTGAGACTTTCGGAAGAGTTAACGCTCTTAACTGCTTGGTTTCGAAGATTAAAATTTTAATTTTTAATATCGCATAGAACTAACGTGCAGCCCCTATACGTTATGTTTAAAAAAAATATATAAAATTTTTTTTCAAAATGGCGGCTATCGTAAAAATTCAAAGTGTCATAACTTTGCTAAATCAAATCCTACTGAAAAATGTCGTATGCAAAAAGTGTTTGGAATTTTATTTTGCATATAAAAGCAATTTTTAATTATTTTTTTTTTAATAAAAACCGAGTCTTACCATATATTGACCGAGACCTCGAACGAGCTTTTATGCGACTCTGCATACAGTTAACGCTCGTATGAAGCTTCTATTTAAGAAATTGACTTGAATTTTTTATACCAAATAGAGCTTTCAACTATACTTACGATACTATACAAAAAAATTAAAAATTAAAAAATAAAAGTATTTTTTTTTCAAAACACGTTTAGTGTGATGAGTCGATCGACCCACCATACATACGCTCATAAGATTTTCAATATAGTTAAGGTCAGTGTGAGCTTATTTATACATATTTGAATTTCAAAATTTTGTGACAGTATAGAATTCTTAAGCATCCTGTGTATGTTTGTTAGCAAAATCCATTTTGTCAATTTTTTGCAAAATGGCGACAAGTATTAAAATTCAATCACTTATTACTCAGTAGTGTTCAATTTTGTCAAAAATGGTCTCTATACATGAAATGTTAAGAAGCCTAAAGCTCATCTAAGTAAAATATAAAAAATATATATTTTTGCTTGAAAACAAGCGATGTATCAGTTCGATCGTACCCCCATACTAGCCATTTTGAGACTTTCGGAAGAGTTAACGCTCTTAACTGCTTGGTTTCGAAGATTAAAATTTTAATTTTTAATATCGCATAGAACTAACGTGCAGCCCCTATACGTTATGTTTAAAAAAAATATATAAAATTTTTTTTCAAAATGGCGGCTATCGTAAAAATTCAAAGTGTCATAACTTTGCTAAATCAAATCCTACTCAAAAATGTCGTATGCAAAAAGTGTTTGGAATTTTATTTTGCATATAAAAGCAATTTTTATTATTTTTTTTTTAATAAAAACCGAGTCTTACCATATATTGACCGAGACCTCGAACGAGCTTTTATGCGACTCTGCATACAGTTAACGCTTGTATGAAGCTTCTATTTAAGAAATTGACTTGAATTTTTTATACCAAATGAAGCTTTCAACTATACTTACGATACTATACAAAAAAATTAAAAATTAAAAAATAAAAGTATTTTTTTTTCAAAACACGTTTAGTGTGATGAGTCGATCGACCCACCATACATACGCTCATAAGATTTTCAATATAGTTAAGGTCAGTGTGAGCTTATTTATACATATTTGAATTTCAAAATTTTGTGACAGTATAGAATTCTTAAGCATCCTGTGTATGTTTGTTAGCAAAATCCATTTTGTCAATTTTTTGCAAAATGGCGACAAGTATTAAAATTCAATCACTTATTACTCAGTAGTGTTCAATTTTGTCAAAAAGGTCTCTATACATGAAATGTTGAGAAGCCTAAAGCTCATCTAAGTAAAATATAAAAAATATATATTTTTGCTTGAAAACAAGCGATGTATCAGTTCGATCGTACCCCCATACTAGCCATTTTGAGACTTTCGGAAGAGTTAACGCTCTTAACTGCTTGGTTTCGAAGATTAAAATTTTAATTTTTAATATCGCATAGAACTAACGTGCAGCCCCTATACGTTATGTTTAAAAAAAATATATAAATTTTTTTTTCAAAATGGCGGCTATCGTAAAAATTCAAAGTGTCATAACTTTGCTAAATCAAATCCTACTGAAAAATGTCGTATGCAAAAAGTGTTTGGAATTTTATTTTGCATATAAAAGCAATTTTTAATTATTTTTTTTTTAATAAAAACCGAGTCTTACCATATATTGACCGAGACCTCGAACGAGCTTTTATGCGACTCTGCATACAGTTAACGCTCGTATGAAGCTTCTATTTAAGAAATTGACTTGAATTTTTTATACCAAATAGAGCTTTCAACTATACTTACGATACTATACAAAAAAATTAAAAATTAAAAAATAAAAGTATTTTTTTTTCAAAACACGTTTAGTGTGATGAGTCGATCGACCCACCATACATACGCTCATAAGATTTTCAATATAGTTAAGGTCAGTGTGAGCTTATTTATACATATTTGAATTTCAAAATTTTGTGACAGTATAGAATTCTTAAGCATCCTGTGTATGTTTGTTAGCAAAATCCATTTTGTCAATTTTTTGCAAAATGGCGACAAGTATTAAAATTCAATCACTTATTACTCAGTAGTGTTCAATTTTGTCAAAAAGGTCTCTATACATGAAATGTTGAGAAGCCTAAAGCTCATCTAAGTAAAATATAAAAAATATATATTTTTGCTTGAAAACAAGCGATGTATCAGTTCGATCGTACCCCCATACTAGCCATTTTGAGACTTTCGGAAGAGTTAACGCTCTTAACTGCTTAGTTTCGAAGATTAAAATTTTAATTTTTAATATCGCATAGAACTAACGTGCAGCCCCTATACGTTATGTTTAAAAAAAATATATAAAATTTTTTTTCAAAATGGCGGCTATCGTAAAAATTCAAAGTGTCATAACTTTGCTAAATCAAATCCTACTGAAAAATGTCGTATGCAAAAAGTGTTTGGAATTTTATTTTGCATATAAAAGCAATTTTTAATTATTTTTTTTTTAATAAAAACCGAGTCTTACCATATATTGACCGAGACCTCGAACGAGCTTTTATGCGACTCTGCATACAGTTAACGCTCGTATGAAGCTTCTATTTAAGAAATTGACTTGAATTTTTTATACCAAATAGAGCTTTCAACTATACTTACGATACTATACAAAAAAATTAAAAATTAAAAAATAAAAGTATTTTTTTTTCAAAACACGTTTAGTGTGATGAGTCGATCGACCCACCATACATACGCTCATAAAATTTTCAATATAGTTAAGGTCAGTGTGAGCTTATTTATACATATTTGAATATAAAAATTTTGTGACAGTATAGAATTCTTAAGCATCCTGTGTATGTTTGTTAGCAAAATCCATTTTGTCAATTTTTTGCAAAATGGCGACAAGTATTAAAATTCAATCACTTATTACTCAGTAGTGTTCAATTTTGTCAAAAAGGTCTCTATACATGAAATGTTGAGAAGCCTAAAGCTCATCTAAGTAATATATAAAAAATATATATTTTTGCTTGAAAACAAGCGATGTATCAGTTCGATCGTACCCCCATACTAGCCATTTTGAGACTTTCGGAAGAGTAAACGCTCTTAACTGCTTGGTTTCGAAGATTAAAATTTTAATTTTTAATATCGCATAGAACTAACGTGCAGCCCCTATACGTTATGTTTAAAAAAAATATATAAAATTTTTTTTCAAAATGGCGGCTATCGTAAAAATTCAAGGTGTCATAACTTTGCTAAATCAAATCCTACTGAAAAATGTCGTATACAAAAAGTGTTTGGAATTTTATTTTGCATATAAAAGCAATTTTTAATTATTTTTTTTTTAATAAAAACCGAGTCTTACCATATATTGACCGAGACCTCGAACGAGCTTTTATGCGACTCTGCATACAGTTAACGCTCGTATGAAGCTTCTATTTAAGAAATTGACTTGAATTTTTTATACCAAATAGAGCTTTCAACTATACTTACGATACTATACAAAAAAATTAAAAATTAAAAAATAAAAGTATTTTTTTTTCAAAACACGTTTAGTGTGATGAGTCGATCGACCCACCATACATACGCTCATAAGATTTTCAATATAGTTAAGGTCAGTGTGAGCTTATTTATACATATTTGAATTTCAAAATTTTGTGACAGTATAGAATTCTTAAGCATCCTGTGTATGTTTGTTAGCAAAATCCATTTTGTCAATTTTTTGCAAAATGGCGACAAGTATTAAAATTCAATCACTTATTACTCAGTAGTGTTCAATTTTGTCAAAAAGGTCTCTATACATGAAATGTTGAGAAGCCTAAAGCTCATCTAAGTAAAATATAAAAAATATATATTTTTGCTTGAAAACAAGCGATGTATCAGTTCGATCGTACCCCCATACTAGCCATTTTGAGACTTTCGGAAGAGTTAACGCTCTTAACTGCTTGGTTTCGAAGATTAAAATTTTAATTTTTAATATCGCATAGAACTAACGTGCAGCCCCTATACGTTATGTTTAAAAAAAATATATAAAATTTTTTTTCAAAATGGCGGCTATCGTAAAAATTCAAAGTGTCATAACTTTGCTAAATCAAATCCTACTGAAAAATGTCGTATGCAAAAAGTGTTTGGAATTTTATTTTGCATATAAAAGCAATTTTTATTATTTTTTTTTTAATAAAAACCGAGTCTTACCATATATTGACCGAGACCTCGAACGAGCTTTTATGCGACTCTGCATACAGTTATTGCTCGTATGAAGCTTTTATTTAAGAAATTGACTTGAATTTTTTATACCAAATAGAGCTTTCAACTATACTTACGATACTATACAAAAAAATTAAAAATTAAAAAATAAAAGTATTTTTTTTTCAAAACACGTTTAGTGTGATGAGTCGATCGACCCACCATACATACGCTCATAAGATTTTCAATATAGTTAAGGTCAGTGTGAGCTTATTTATACATATTTGAATTTCAAAATTTTGTGACAGTATAGAATTCTTAAGCATCCTGTGTATGTTTGTTAGCAAAATCCATTTTGTCAATTTTTTGCAAAATGGCGACAAGTATTAAAATTCAATCACTTATTACTCAGTAGTGTTCAATTTTGTCAAAAAGGTCTCTATACATGAAATGTTGAGAAGCCTAAAGCTCATCTAAGTAAAATATAAAAAATATATATTTTTGCTTGAAAACAAGCGATGTATCAGTTCGATCGTACCCCCATACTAGCCATTTTGAGACTTTCGGAAGAGTTAACGCTCTTAACTGCTTGGTTTCAAAGATTAAAATTTCAATTTTTAATATCGCATAGAACTAACGTGCAGCCCCTATACGTTATGTTTAAAAAAAATATATAAAATTTTTTTTCAAAATGGCGGCTATCGTAAAAATTCAAAGTGTCATAACTTTGCTAAATCAAATCCTACTGAAAAATGTCGTATGCAAAAAGTGTTTGGAATTTTATTTTGCATATAAAAGCAATTTTTAATTATTTTTTTTTTAATAAAAACCGAGTCTTACCATATATTGACCGAGACCTCGAACGAGCTTTTATGCGACTCTGCATACAGTTAACGCTCGTATGAAGCTTCTATTTAAGAAATTGACTTGAATTTTTTATACCAAATAGAGCTTTCAACTATACTTACGATACTATACAAAAAAATTAAAAATTAAAAAATAAAAGTATTTTTTTTTCAAAACACGTTTAGTGTGATGAGTCGATCGACCCACCATACATACGCTCATAAGATTTTCAATATAGTTAAGGTCAGTGTGAGCTTATTTATACATATTTGAATTTCAAAATTTTGTGACAGTATAGAATTCTTAAGCATCCTGTGTATGTTTGTTAGCAA
Organism: Plectrocnemia conspersa; assembly: GCF_051122295.1. NCBI lineage: Eukaryota > Metazoa > Arthropoda > Insecta > Trichoptera > Polycentropodidae > Plectrocnemia > Plectrocnemia conspersa. The sequence goes on along the minus strand of NW_028277167.1, from coordinate 31,181,882 downwards.
AATCCATTTTGTCAATTTTTTGCAAAATGGCGACAAGTATTAAAATTCAATCACTTATTACTCAGTAGTGTTCAATTTTGTCAAAAAGGTCTCTATACATGAAATGTTGAGAAGCCTAAAGCTCATCTAAGTAAAATATAAAAAATATATATTTTTGCTTGAAAACAAGCGATGTATCAGTTCGATCGTACCCCCATACTAGCCATTTTGAGACTTTCGGAAGAGTTAACGCTCTTAACTGCTTGGTTTCGAAGATTAAAATTTTAATTTTTAATATCGCATAGAACTAACGTGCAGCCCCTATACGTTATGTTTAAAAAAAATATATAAAATTTTTTTTCAAAATGGCGGCTATCGTAAAAATTCAAAGTGTCATAACTTTGCTAAATCAAATCCTACTGAAAAATGTCGTATGCAAAAAGTGTTTGGAATTTTATTTTGCATATAAAAGCAATTTTTATTATTTTTTTTTTAATAAAAACCGAGTCTTACCATATATTGACCGAGACCTCGAACGAGCTTTTATGCGACTCTGCATACAGTTATTGCTCGTATGAAGCTTTTATTTAAGAAATTGACTTAAATTTTTTATACCAAATAGAGCTTTCAACTATACTTACGATACTATACAAAAAAATTAAAAATTAAAAAATAAAAGTATTTTTTTTTCAAAACACGTTTAGTGTGATGAGTCGATCGACCCACCATACATACGCTCATAAGATTTTCAATATAGTTAAGGTCAGTGTGAGCTTATTTATACATATTTGAATTTCAAAATTTTGTGACAGTATAGAATTCTTAAGCATCCTGTGTATGTTTGTTAGCAAAATCCATTTTGTCAATTTTTTGCAAAATGGCGACAAGTATTAAAATTCAATCACTTATTACTCAGTAGTGTTCAATTTTGTCAAAAAGGTCTTTATACATGAAATGTTGAGAAGCCTAAAGCTCATCTAAGTAAAATATAAAAAATATATATTTTTGCTTGAAAACAAGCGATGTATCAGTTCGATCGTACCCCCATACTAGCCATTTTGAGACTTTCGGAAGAGTTAACGCTCTTAACTGCTTGGTTTCGAAGATTAAAATTTTAATTTTTAATATCGCATAGAACTAACGTGCAGCCCCTATACGTTATGTTTAAAAAAAATATATAAAATTTTTTTTCAAAATGGCGGCTATCGTAAAAATTCAAAGTGTCATAACTTTGCTAAATCAAATCCTACTGAAAAATGTCGTATGCAAAATGTGTTTGGAATTTTATTTTGCATATAAAAGCAATTTTTAATTATTTTTTTTTTAATAAAAACCGAGTCTTACCATATATTGACCGAGACCTCGAACGAGCTTTTATGCGACTCTGCATACAGTTAACGCTCGTATGAAGCTTCTATTTAAGAAATTGACTTGAATTTTTTATACCAAATAGTGCTTTCAACTATACTTACGATACTATACAAAAAAATTAAAAATTAAAAAATAAAAGTATTTTTTTTTCAAAACACGTTTAGTGTGATGAGTCGATCGACCCACCATACATACGCTCATAAGATTTTCAATATAGTTAAGGTCAGTGTGAGCTTATTTATACATATTTGAATTTCAAAATATTGTGACAGTATAGAATTCTTAAGCATCCTGTGTATGTTTGTTAGCAAAATCCATTTTGTCAATTTTTTGCAAAATGGCGACAAGTATTAAAATTCAATCACTTATTACTCAGTAGTGTTCAATTTTGTCAAAAAGGTCTCTATACATGAAATGTTGAGAAGCCTAAAGTTCATCTAAGTAAAATATAAAAAATATATATTTTTGCTTGAAAACAAGCGATGTATCAGTTCGATCGTACCCCCATACTAGCCATTTTGAGACTTTCGGAAGAGTTAACGCTCTTAACTGCTTGGTTTCGAAGATTAAAATTTTAATTTTTAATATCGCATAGAACTAACGTGCAGCCCCTATACGTTATGTTTAAAAAAAATATATAAAAATTTTTTTCAAAATGGCGGCTATCGTAAAAATTAAAAGTGTCATAACTTTGCTAAATCAAATCCTACTGAAAAATGTCGTATGCAAAAAGTGTTTGGAATTTTATTTTGCATATAAAAGCAATTTTTAATTATTTTTTTTTTAATAAAAACCGAGTCTTACCATATATTGACCGAGACCTCGAACGAGCTTTTATGCGACTCTGCATACAGTTAACGCTCGTATGAAGCTTCTATTTAAGAAATTGACTTGAATTTTTTATACCAAATAGAGCTTTCAACTATACTTACGATACTATACAAAAAAAATAAAAATTAAAAAATAAAAGTATTTTTTTTTCAAAACACGTTTAGTGTGATGAGTCGATCGACCCACCATACATACGCTCATAAGATTTTCAATATAGTTAAGGTCAGTGTGAGCTTATTTATACATATTTGAATTTCAAAATTTTGTGACAGTATAGAATTCTTAAGCATCCTGTGTATGTTTGTTAGCAAAATCCATTTTGTCAATTTTTTGCAAAATGGCGACAAGTATTAAAATTCAATCACTTATTACTCAGTAGTGTTCAATTTTGTCAAAAAGGTCTCTATACATGAAATGTTGAGAAGCCTAAAGTTCATCTAAGTAAAATATAAAAAATATATATTTGTGCTTGAAAACAAGCGATGTATCAGTTCGATCGTACCCCCATACTAGCCATTTTGAGACTTTCGGAAGAGTTAACGCTCTTAACTGCTTGGTTTCGAAGATTAAAATTTTAATTTTTAATATCGCATAGAACTAACGTGCAGCCCCTATACGTTATGTTTAAAAAAAATATATAAAATTTTTTTTCAAAATGGCGGCTATCGTAAAAATTCAAAGTGTCATAACTTTGCTAAATCAAATCCTACTGAAAAATGTCGTATGCAAAAAGTGTTTGGAATTTTATTTTGCATATAAAAGCAATTTTTTATTATTTTTTTTTTAATAAAAACCGAGTCTTACCATATATTGACCGAGACCTCGAACGAGCTTTTATGCGACTCTGCATACAGTTAACGCTCGTATGAAGCTTCTATTTAAGAAATTGACTTGAATTTTTTATACCAAATAGAGCTTTCAACTATACTTACGATACTATACAAAAAAATTAAAAATTAAAAAATAAAAGTATTTTTTTTTCAAAACACGTTTAGTGTGATGAGTCGATCGACCCACCATACATACGCTCATAAGATTTTCAATATAGTTAAGGTCAGTGTGAGCTTATTTATACATATTTGAATTTCAAAATTTTGTGACAGTATAGAATTCTTAAGCATCCTGTGTATGTTTGTTAGCAAAATCCATTTTGTCAATTTTTTGCAAAATGGCGACAAGTATTAAAATTCAATCACTTATTACTCAGTAGTGTTTAATTTTGTCAAAAAGGTTTTTATACATGAAATGTTGAGAAGCCTAAAGCTCATCTAAGTAAAATATAAAAAATATATATTTTTGCTTGAAAACAAGCGATGTATCAGTTCGATCGTACCCCCATACTAGCCATTTTGAGACTTTCGGAAGAGTTAACGCTCTTAACTGCTTGGTTTCGAAGATTAAAATTTTAATTTTTAATATCGCATAGAACTAACGTGCAGCCCCTATACGTTATGTTTAAAAAAAATATATAAAATTTTTTTTCAAAATGGCGGCTATCGTAAAAATTCAAAGTGTCATAACTTTGCTAAATCAAATCCTACTGAAAAATGTCGTATGCAAAAAGTGTTTGGAATTTTATTTTGCATATAAAAGCAATTTTTAATTATTTTTTTTTTTATAAAAACCGAGTCTTACCATATATTGACCGAGACCTCGAACGAGCTTTTATGCGACTCTGCATACAGTTAACGCTCGTATGAAGCTTCTATTTAAGAAATTGACTTGAATTTTTTATACCAAATAGAGCTTTCAACTATACTTACGATACTATACAAAAAAATTAAAAATTAAAAAATAAAAGTATTTTTTTTTCAAAACACGTTTAGTGTGATGAGTCGATCGACCCACCATACATACGCTCATAAGATTTTCAATATAGTTAAGGTCAGTGTGAGCTTATTTATACATATTTGAATTTCAAAATTTTGTGACAGTATAGAATTCTTAAGCATCCTGTGTATGTTTGTTAGCAAAATCCATTTTGTCAATTTTTTGCAAAATGGCGACAAGTATTAAAATTCAATCACTTATTACTCAGTAGTGTTCAATTTTGTCAAAAAGGTCTCTATACATGAAATGTTGAGAAGCCTAAAGTTCATCTAAGTAAAATATAAAAAATATATATTTTTGCTTGAAAACAAGCGATGTATCAGTTCGATCGTACCCCCATACTAGCCATTTTGAGACTTTCGGAAGAGTTAACGCTCTTAACTGCTTGGTTTCGAAGATTAAAATTTTAATTTTTAATATCGCATAGAACTAACGTGCAGCCCCTATACGTTATGTTTAAAAAAATATATAAAATTTTTTTTCAAAATGGCGGCTATCGTAAAAATTCAAAGTGTCATAACTTTGCTAAATCAAATCCTACTGAAAAATGTCGTATGCAAAAAGTGTTTGGAATTTTATTTTGCATATAAAAGCAATTTTTAATTATTTTTTTTTTTAATAAAAACCGAGTCTTACCATATATTGACCGAGACCTCGAACGAGCTTTTATGCGACTCTGCATACAGTTAACGCTCGTATGAAGCTTCTATTTAAGAAATTGACTTGAATTTTTTATACCAAATAGAGCTTTCAACTATACTTACGATACTATACAAAAAAATTAAAAATTAAAAAATAAAAGTATTTTTTTTTCAAAACACGTTTAGTGTGATGAGTCGATCGACCCACCATACATACGCTCATAAGATTTTCAATATAGTTAAGGTCAGTGTGAGCTTATTTATACATATTTGAATTTCAAAATTTTGTGACAGTATAGAATTCTTAAGCATCCTGTGTATGTTTGTTAGCAAAATCCATTTTGTCAATTTTTTGCAAAATGGCGACAAGTATTAAAATTCAATCACTTATTACTCAGTAGTGTTCAATTTTGTCAAAAAGGTCTCTATACATGAAATGTTGAGAAGCCTAAAGCTCATCTAAGTAAAATATAAAAAATATATATTTTTGCTTGAAAACAAGCGATGTATCAGTTCGATCGTACCCCCATACTAGCCATTTTGAGACTTTCGGAAGAGTTAACGCTCTTAACTGCTTGGTTTCGAAGATTAAAATTTTAATTTTTAATATCGCATAGAACTAACGTGCAGCCCCTATACGTTATGTTTAAAAAAAATATATAAAATTTTTTTTCAAAATGGCGGCTATCGTAAAAATTCAAAGTGTCATAACTTTGCTAAATCAAATCCTACTGAAAAATGTCGTATGCAAAAAGTGTTTGGAATTTTATTTTGCATATAAAAGCAATTTTTAATTATTTTTTTTTTAATAAAAACCGAGTCTTACCATATATTGACCGAGACCTCGAACGAGCTTTTATGCGACTCTGCATACAGTTAACGCTCGTATGAAGCTTCTATTTAAGAAATTGACTTGAATTTTTTATAACAAATAGAGCTTTCAACTATACTTACGATACTGTACAAAAAAATTAAAAATTAAAAAATAAAAGTATTTTTTATTCAAAACACGTTTAGTGTGATGAGTCGATCGACCCACCATACATACGCTCATAAGATTTTCAATATAGTTAAGGTCAGTGTGAGCTTATTTATACATATTTGAATTTCAAAATTTTGTGACAGTATAGAATTCTTAAGCATCCTGTGTATGTTTGTTAGCAAAATCCATTTTGTCAATTTTTTGCAAAATGGCGACAAGTATTAAAATTCAATCACTTATTACTCAGTAGTGTTCAATTTTGTCAAAAAGGTCTCTATACATGAAATGTTGAGAAGCCTAAAGCTCATCTGAGTAAAATATAAAAAATATATATTTTTGCTTGAAAACAAGCGATGTATCAGTTCGATCGTACCCCCATACTAGCCATTTTGAGACTTTCGGAAGAGTTAACGCTCTTAACTGCTTGGTTTCGAAGATTAAAATTTTAATTTTTAATATCGCATAGAACTAACGTGCAGCCCCTATACGTTATGTTTAAAAAAAATATATAAAATTTTTTTTCAAAATGGCGGCTATCGTAAAAATTCAAAGTGTCATAACTTTGCTAAATCAAATCCTACTGAAAAATGTCGTATGCAAAAAGTGTTTGGAATTTTATTTTGCATATAAAAGCAATTTTTAATTATTTTTTTTTTAATAAAAACCGAGTCTTACCATATATTGACCGAGACCTCGAACGAGCTTTTATGCGACTCTGCATACAGTTAACGCTCGTATGAAGCTTCTATTTAAGAAATTGACTTGAATTTTTTATACCAAATAGAGCTTTCAACTATACTTACGATACTATACAAAAAAATTAAAAATTAAAAAATAAAAGTATTTTTTTTTCAAAACACGTTTAGTGTGATGAGTCGATCGACCCACCATACATACGCTCATAAGATTTTCAATATAGTTAAGGTCAGTGTGAGCTTATTTATACATATTTGAATTTCAAAATTTTGTGACAGTATAGAATTCTTAAGCATCCTGTGTATGTTTGTTAGCAAAATCCATTTTGTCAATTTTTTGCAAAATGGCGACAAGTATTAAAATTCAATCACTTATTACTCAGTAGTATTCAATTTTGTCAAAAAGGTCTCTACACATGAAATGTTGAGAAGCCTAAAGCTCATCTAAGTAAAATATAAAAAATATATATTTTTGCTTGAAAACAAGCGATGTATCAGTTCGATCGTACCCCCATACTAGCAATTTTGAGACTTTCGGAAGAGTTAACGCTCTTAACTGCTTGGTTTCGAAGATTAAAATTTTAATTTTTAATATCGCATAGAACTAACGTGCAGCCCCTATACGTTATGTTTAAAAAAAATATATAAAATTTTTTTTCAAAATGGCGGCTATCGTAAAAATTCAAAGTGTCATAACTTTGCTAAATCAAATCCTACTAAATAATGTCGTATGCAAAAAGTGTTTGGAATTTTATTTTGCATATAAAAGCAATTTTAAATTATTTTTTTTTTAATAAAAACCGAGTCTTACCATATATTGACCGAGACCTCGAACGAGCTTTTATGCGACTCTGCATACAGTTAACGCTCGTATGAAGCTTCTATTTAGGAAATTGACTTGAATTTTTTATACCAAATAGAGCTTTCAACTATACTTACGATACTATACAAAAAAATTAAAAATTAAAAAATAAAAGTATTTTTTTTTCAAAACACGTTTAGTGTGATGAGTCGATCGACCCACCATACATACGCTCATAAGATTTTCAATATAGTTAAGGTCAGTGTGAGCTTATTTATACATATTTTAATTTCAAAATTTTGTGACAGTATAGAATTCTTAAGCATTCTGTGTATGTTTGTTAGCAAAATCCATTTTGTCAATTTTTTGCAAAATGGCGACAAGTATTAAAATTCAATCACTTATTACTCAGTAGTGTTCAATTTTGTCAAAAAGGTCTCTACACATGAAATGTTGAGAAGCCTAAAGCTCATCTAAGTAAAATATAAAAAATATATATTTTTGCTTGAAAACAAGCGATGTATCAGTTCGATCGTACCCCCATACTAGCCATTTTGAGACTTTCAGAAGAGTTAACGCTCTTAACTGCTTGGTTTCGAAGATTAAAATTTTAATTTTTAATATCGCATAGAACTAACGTGCAGCCCCTATACGTTACGTTTAAAAAAAATATATAAAATTTTTTTTCAAAATGGCGGCTATCGTAAAAATTCAAAGTGTCATAACTTTGCTAAATCAAATCCTACTGAAAAATGTCGTATGCAAAAAGTGTTTGGAATTTTATTTTGCATATAAAAGCAATTTTTAATCATTTTTTTTTTAATAAAAACCGAGTCTTACCATATATTGACCGAGACCTCGAACGAGCTTTTATGCGACTCTGCATACAGTTAACGCTCGTATGAAGCTTCTATTTGAGAAATTGACTTGAATTTTTTATACCAAATAGAGCTTTCAACTATACTTACGATACTATACAAAAAAATTAAAAATTAAAAAATAAAAGTATTTTTTTTTCAAAACACGTTTAGTGTGATGAGTCGATCGACCCACCATACATACGCTCATAAGATTTTAAATATAGTTAAGGTCAGTGTGAGCTTATTTATACATATTTTAATTTCAAAATTTTGTGACAGTATAGAATTCTTAAGCATTCTGTGTATGTTTGTTAGCAAAATCCATTTTGTCAATTTTTTGCAAAATGGCGACAAGTATTAAAATTCAATCACTTATTACTCAGTAGTGTTCAATTTTGTCAAAAAGGTCTCTACACATGAAATGTTGAGAAGCCTAAAGCTCATCTAAGTAAAATATAAAAAATATATATTTTTGCTTGAAAACAAGCGATGTATCAGTTCGATCGTACCCCCATACTAGCCATTTTGAGACTTTCGGAAGAGTTAACGCTCTTAACTGCTTGGTTTCGAAGATTAAAATTTTAATTTTTAATTTCGCATAGAACTAACGTGCAGCCCCTATACGTTATGTTTAAAAAAAATATATAAAATTTTTTTTCAAAATGGCGGCTATCGTAAAAATTCAAAGTGTCATAACTTTGCTAAATCAAATCCTACTGAAAAATGTCGTATGCAAAAAGTGTTTGGAATTTTATTTTGCATATAAAAGCAATTTTTAATTATTTTTTTTTTAATAAAAACCGAGTCTTACCATATATTGACCGAGACCTCGAACGAGCTTTTATGCGACTCTGCATACAGTTAACGCTCGTATGAAGCTTCTATTTAAGAAATTGACTTGAATTTTTTATACCAAATAGAGCTTTCAACTATACTTACGATACTATACAAAAAAATTAAAAATTAAAAAATAAAAGTATTTTTTTTTCAAAACACGTTTAGTGTGATGAGTCGATCGACCCACCATACATACGCTCATAAGATTTTCAATATAGTTAAGGTCAGTGTGAGCTTATTTATACATATTTGAATTTCAAAATTTTGTGACAGTATAGAATTCTTAAGCATCCTGTGTATGTTTGTTAGCAAAATCCATTTTGTCAATTTTTTGCAAAATGGCGACAAGTATTAAAATTCAATCACTTATTACTCAGTAGTGTTCAATTTTGTCAAAAAGGTCCCTATACATGAAATGTTGAGAAGCCTAAAGCTCATCTAAGTAAAATATAAAAAATATATATTTTTGCTTGAAAACAAGCGATGTATCAGTTCGATCGTACCCCCATACTAGCCATTTTGAGACTTTCGGAAGAGTTAACGCTCTTAACTGCTTGGTTTCGAAGATTAAAATTTTAATTTTTAATATCGCATAGAACCAACGTGCAGCCCCTATACGTTATGTTTAAAAAAAATATATAAAATTTTTTTTCAAAATGGCGGCTATCGTAAAAATTCAAAGTGTCATAACTTTGCTAAATCGAATCCTACTGAAAAATGTCGTATGCAAAAAGTGTTTGGAATTTTATTTTGCATATAAAAGCAATTTTTTATTATTTTTTTTTTAATAAAAACCGAGTCTTACCATATATTGACCGAGACCTCGAACGAGCTTTTATGCGACTCTGCATACAGTTAACGCTCGTATGAAGCTTCTATTTAACAAATTGACTTGAATTTTTTATACTAAATAGAGCTTTCAACTATACTTACGATACTATACAAAAAAATTAAAAATTAAAAAATAAAAGTATTTTTTTTTCAAAACACGTTTAGTGTGATGAGTCGATCGACCCACCATACATACGCTCATAAGATTTTCAATATAGTTAAGGTCAGTGTGAGCTTATTTATACATATTTGAATTTCAAAATTTTGTGACAGTATAGAATTCTTAAGCATCCTGTGTATGTTTGTTAGCAAAATCCATTTTGTCAATTTTTTGCAAAATGGCGACAAGTATTAAAATTCAATCACTTATTACTCAGTAGTGTTCAATTTTGTCAAAAAGGTCTCTATACATGAAATGTTGAGAAGCCTAAAGCTCATCTAAGTAAAATATAAAAAATATATATTTTTGCTTGAAAACAAGCGATGTATCAGTTCGATCGTACCCCCATACTAGCCATTTTGAGACTTTCGAAAGAGTTAAAGCTCCTAACTGCTTGGTTTCGAAGATTAAAATTTTAATTTTTAATATCGCATAGAACTAACGTGCAGCCCCTATACGTTATGTTTAAAAAAAATATATAAAATTTTTTTTCAAAATGGCGGCTATCGTAAAAATTCAAAGTGTCATAACTTTGCTAAATCAAATCCTACTGAAAAATGTCGTATGCAAAAAGTGTTTGGAATTTTATTTTGCATATAAAAGCAATTTTTAATTATTTTTTTTTTAATAAAAACCGAGTCTTACCATATATTGACCGAGACCTCGAACGAGCTTTTATGCGACTCTGCATACAGTTAACGCTCGTATGAAGCTTCTATTTAAGAAATTGACTAGAATTTTTTCTACCAAATAGAGCTTTCAACTATACTTACGATACTCTACAAAAAAATTAAAAATTAAAAAATAAAAGTAATTTTGTTTCAAAACACGTTTAGTGTGATGAGTCGATCGACCCACCATACATACGCTCATAAGATTTTCAATATAGTTAAGGTCAGTGTGAGCTTATTTATACATATTTGAATTTCAAAATTTTGTGACAGTATAGAATTCTTAAGCATCCTGTGTATGTTTGTTAGCAAAATCCATTTTGTCAATTTTTTGCAAAATGGCGACAAGTATTAAAATTCAATCACTTATTACTCAGTAGTGTTCAATTTTGTCAAAAAGGTCTCTATACATGAAATGTTGAGAAGCCTAAAGCTCATCTAAGTAAAATATAAAAAATATATATTTTTGCTTGAAAACAAGCGATGTATCAGTTCGATCGTACCCCCATACTAGCCATTTTGAGACTTTCGGAAGAGTTAACGCTCTTAACTGCTTGGTTTCGAAGATTAAAATTTTAATTTTTAATATCGCATAGAACTAACGTGCAGCCCCTATACGTTATGTTTAAAAAAAATATATAAAATTTTTTTTCAAAATGGCGGCTATCGTAAAAATTCAAAGTGTCATAACTTTGCTAAATCAAATCCTACTGAAAAATGTCGTATGCAAAAAGTGTTTGGAATTTTATTTTGCATATAAAAGCAATTTTTAATTATTTTTTTTTTAATAAAAACCGAGTCTTACCATATATTGACCGAGACCTCGAACGAGCTTTTATGCGACTCTGCATACAGTTAACGCTCGTATGAAGCTTCTATTTAAGAAATTGACTTGAATTTTTTATACCAAATAGAGCTTTCAACTATACTTACGATACTATACAAAAAAATTAAAAATTAAAAAATAAAAGTATTTTTTTTTCAAAACACGTTTAGTGTGATGAGTCGATCGACCCACCATACATACGCTCATAAGATTTTCAATATAGTTAAGGTCAGTGTGAGCTTATTTATACATATTTGAATTTCAAAATTTTGTGACAGTATAGAATTCTTAAGCATCCTGTGTATGTTTGTTAGCAAAATCCATTTTGTCAATTTTTTGCAAAATGGCGACAAGTATTAAAATTCAATCACTTATTACTCAGTAGTGTTCAATTTTGTCAAAAAGGTCTCTATACATGAAATGTTGAGAAGCCTAAAGCTCATCTAAGTAAAATATAAAAAATATATATTTTTGCTTGAAAACAAGCGATGTATCAGTTCGATCGTACCCCCATACTAGCCATTTTGAGACTTTCGGAAGAGTTAACGCTCTTAACTGCTTGGTTTCGAAGATTAAAATTTTAATTTTTAATATCGCATAGAACTAACGTGCAGCCCCTATACGTTATGTTTAAAAAAAATATATAAAATTTTTTTTCAAAATGGCGGCTATCGTAAAAATTCAAAGTGTCATAACTTTGCTAAATCAAATCCTACTGAAAAATGTCGTATGCAAAAAGTGTTTGGAATTTTATTTTGCATATAAAAGCAATTTTTAATTATTTTTTTTTTAATAAAAACCGAGTCTTACCATATATTGACCGAGACCTCGAACGAGCTTTTATGCGACTCTGCATACAGTTAACGCTCGTATGAAGCTTCTATTTAAGAAATTGACTAGAATTTTTTATACCAAATAGAGCTTTCAACTATACTTACGATACTATACAAAAAAATTTAAAATTAAAAAATAAAAGTATTTTTTTTTCAAAACACGTTTAGTGTGATGAGTCGATCGACCCACCATACATACGCTCATAAGATTTTCAATATAGTTAAGGTCAGTGTGAGCTTATTTATACATATTTGAAATTAAAAATTTTGTGACAGTATAGAATTCTTAAGCATCCTGTGTATGTTTGTTAGCAAAATCCATTTTGTCAATTTTTTGCAAAATGGCGACAAGTATTAAAATTCAATCACTTATTACTCAGTAGTGTTCAATTTTGTCAAAAAGGTCTCTATACATGAAATGTTGAGAAGCCTAAAGCTCATCTAAGTAAAATATAAAAAATATATATTTTTGCTTGAAAACAAGCGATGTATCAGTTCGATCGTACCCCCATACTAGCCATTTTGAGACTTTCGGAAGAGTTAACGCTCTTAACTGCTTGGTTTCGAAGATTAAAATTTTAATTTTTAATATCGCATAGAACCAACGTGCAGCCCCTATACGTTATGTTTAAAAAAAATATATAAAATTTTTTTTCAAAATGGCGGCTATCGTAAAAATTCAAAGTGTCATAACTTTGCTAAATCTAATCCTACTGAAAAATGTCGTATGCAAAAAGTGTTTGGAATTTTATTTTGCATATAAAAGCAATTTTTAATTATATTTTTTTTAATAAAAACCGAGTCTTACCATATATTGACCGAGACCTCGAACGAGCTTTTATGCGACTCTGCATACAGTTAACGCTCGTATGAAGCTTCTTTTTAAGAAATTGACTTGAATTTTTTATACCAAATAGAGCTTTCAACTATACTTACGATACTATACAAAAAAATTAAAAATTAAAAAATAAAAGTATTTTTTTTTCAAAACACGTTTAGTGTGATGAGTCGATCGACCCACCATACATACGCTCATAAGATTTTCAATATAGTTAAGGTCAGTGTGAGCTTATTTATACATATTTGAATTTCAAAATTTTGTGACAGTATAGAATTCTTAAGCATCCTGTGTATGTTTGTTAGCAAAATCCATTTTGTCAATTTTTTGCAAAATGGCGACAAGTATTAAAATTCAATCACTTATTACTCAGTAGTGTTCAATTTTGTCAAAAAGGTCTCTATACATGAAATGTTGAGAAGCCTAAAGCTCATCTAAGTAAAATATAAAAAATATATATTTTTGCTTGAAAACAAGCGATGTATCAGTTCGATCGTACCCCCATACTAGCCATTTTGAGACTTTCGGAAGAGTTAACGCTCTTAACTGCTTGGTTTCGAAGATTAAAATTTTAATTTTTAATATCGCATAGAACTAACGTGCAGCCCCTATACGTTATGTTTAAAAAAAATATATAAATTTTTTTTTCAAAATGGCGGCTATCGTAAAAATTCAAAGTGTCATAACTTTGCTAAAGCAAATCCTACTGAAAAATGTCGTATGCAAAAAGTGTTTGGAATTTTATTTTGCATATAAAAGCAATTTTTAATTATTTTTTTTTTATTAAAAACCGAGTCTTAAAATATATTGACCGAGACCTCGAACGAGCTTTTATGCGACTCTGCATACAGTTAACGCTCGTATGAAACTTCTATTTAGGAAATTGACTTGAATTTTTTATACCAAATAGAGCTTTCAACTATACTTACGATACTATACAAAAAAATTAAAAATTAAAAAATAAAAGTATTTTTTTTTCAAAACACGTTTAGTGTGATGAGTCGATCGACCCACCATACATACGCTCATAAGATTTTCAATATAGTTAAGGTCAGTGTGAGCTTATTTATACATATTTGAATTTCAAAATTTTGTGACAGTATAGAATTCTTAAGCATCCTGTGTATGTTTGTTAGCAAAATCCATTTTGTCAATTTTTTGCAAAATGGCGACAAGTATTAAAATTCAATCACTTATTACTCAGTAGTGTTCAATTTTGTCAAAAAGGTCTCTATACATGAAATGTTGAGAAGCCTAAAGCTCATCTAAGTAAAATATAAAAAATATATATTTTTGCTTGAAAACAAGCGATGTATCAGTTCGATCGTACCCCCATACTAGCCATTTTGAGACTTTCGGAAGAGTTAACGCTCTTAACTGCTTGGTTTCGAAGATTAAAATTTTAATTTTTAATATCGCATAGAACTAACGTGCAGCCCCTATACGTTATGTTTAAAAAAAATATATAAAATTTTTTTTCAAAATGGCGGCTATCGTAAAAATTCAAAGTGTCATAACTTTGCTAAATCAAATCCTACTGAAAAATGTCGTATGCAAAAAGTGTTTGGAATTTTATTTTGCATATAAAAGCAATTTTTAATTATATTTTTTTTAATAAAAACCGAGTCTTACCATATATTGACCGAGACCTCGAACGAGCTTTTATGCGACTCTGCATACAGTTAACGCTCGTATGAAGCTTCTTTTTAAGAAATTGACTTGAATTTTTTATACCAAATAGAGCTTTCAACTATACTTACGATACTATACAAAAAAATTAAAAATTAAAAAATAAAAGTATTTTTTTTTCAAAACACGTTTAGTGTGATGAGTCGATCGACCCACCATACATACGCTCATAAGATTTTCAATATAGTTAAGGTCAGTGTGAGCTTATTTATACATATTTGAATTTCAAAATTTTGTGACAGTATAGAATTCTTAAGCATCCTGTGTATGTTTGTTAGCAAAATCCATTTTGTCAATTTTTTGCAAAATGGCGACAAGTATTAAAATTCAATCACTTATTACTCAGTAGTGTTCAATTTTGTCAAAAAGGTCTCTATACATGAAATGTTGAGAAGCCTAAAGCTCATCTAAGTAAAATATAAAAAATATATATTTTTGCTTGAAAACAAGCGATGTATCAGTTCGATCGTACCCCCATACTAGCCATTTTGAGACTTTCGGAAGAGTTAACGCTCTTAACTGCTTGGTTTCGAAGATTAAAATTTTAATTTTTAATATCGCATAGAACCAACGTGCAGCCCCTATACGTTATGTTTAAAAAAAATATATAAAATTTTTTTTCAAAATGGCGGCTATCGTAAAAATTCAAAGTGTCATAACTTTGCTAAATCAAATCCTACTGAAAAATGTCGTATGCAAAAAGTGTTTGGAATTTTATTTTGCATATAAAAGCAATTTTTAATTATATTTTTTTTAATAAAAACCGAGTCTTACCATATATTGACCGAGACCTCGAACGAGCTTTTATGCGACTCTGCATACAGTTAACGCTCGTATGAAGCTTCTTTTTAAGAAATTGACTTGAATTTTTTATACCAAATAGAGCTTTCAACTATACTTACGATACTATACAAAAAAATTAAAAATTAAAAAATAAAAGTATTTTTTTTTCAAAACACGTTTAGTGTGATGAGTCGATCGACCCACCATACATACGCTCATAAGATTTTCAATATAGTTAAGGTCAGTGTGAGCTTATTTATACATATTTGAATTTCAAAATTTTGTGACAGTATAGAATTCTTAAGCATCCTGTGTATGTTTGTTAGCAAAATCCATTTTGTCAATTTTTTGCAAAATGGCGACAAGTATTAAAATTCAATCACTTATTACTCAGTAGTGTTCAATTTTGTCAAAAAGGTCTCTATACATGAAATGTTGAGAAGCCTAAAGCTCATCTAAGTAAAATATAAAAAATATATATTTTTGCTTGAAAACAAGCGATGTATCAGTTCGATCGTACCCCCATACTAGATATTTTGAGACTTTCGGAAGAGTTAACGCTCTTAACTGCTTGGTTTCGAAGATTAAAATTTTAATTTTTAATATCGCATAGAACTAACGTGCAGCCCCTATACGTTATGTTTAAAAAAAATATATAAAATTTTTTTTCAAAATGGCGGCTATCGTAAAAATTGAAAGTGTCATAACTTTGCTAAATCAAATCCTACTGAAAAATGTCGTATGCAAAAAGTGTTTGGAATTTTATTTTGCATATAAAAGCAATTTTTAATTATTTTTTTTTTAATAAAAACCGAGTCTTACCATATATTGACCGATACCTCAAACGAGCTTTTATGCGACTCTGCATACAGTTAACGCTCGTATGAAACTTCTATTTAAGAAATTGACTTGAATTTTTTATACCAAATAGAGCTTTCAACTATACTTACGATACTCTACAAAAAAATTAAAAATTAAAAAATAAAAGTATTTTTTTTTCAAAACACGTTTAGTGTGATGAGTCGATCGACCCAC
Source organism: Plectrocnemia conspersa (assembly GCF_051122295.1). Lineage (NCBI taxonomy): Eukaryota > Metazoa > Arthropoda > Insecta > Trichoptera > Polycentropodidae > Plectrocnemia > Plectrocnemia conspersa. The sequence continues at coordinate 31,165,388 of NW_028277167.1, read as the reverse complement.
CATACATACGCTCATAAGATTTTCAATATAGTTAAGGTCAGTGTGAGCTTATTTATACATATTTGAATTTCAAAATTTTGTGACAGTATAGAATTCTTAAGCATCCTGTGTATGTTTGTTAGCAAAATCCATTTTGTCAATTTTTTGCAAAATGGCGACAAGTATTAAAATTCAATCACTTATTACTCAGTAGTGTTCAATTTTGTCAAAAAGGTCTCTATACATGAAATGTTGAGAAGCCTAAAGCTCATCTAAGTAAAATATAAAAAATATATATTTTTGCTTGAAAACAAGCGATGTATCAGTTCGATCGTACCCCCATACTAGCCATTTTGAGACTTTCGGAAGAGTTAACGCTCTTAACTGCTTGGTTTCGAAGATTAAAATTTTAATTTTTAATATCGCATAGAACTAACGTGCAGCCCCTATACGTTATGTTTAAAAAAAATATATAAATTTTTTTTTTAAAATGGCGGCTATCGTAAAAATTCAAAGTGTCATAACTTTGCTAAATCAAATCCTACTGAAAAATGTCGTATGCAAAAAGTGTTTGGAATTTTATTTTGCATATAAAAGCAATTTTTAATTATTTTTTTTTTATTAAAAACCGAGTCTTACCATATATTGACCGAGACCTCGAACGAGCTTTTATGCGACTCTGCATACAGTTAACGCTCGTATGAAGCTTCTATTTAAGAAATTGACTTGAATTTTTTATACCAAATAGAGCTTTCAACTATACTTACGATACTATACAAAAAAATTAAAAATTAAAAAATAAAAGTATTTTTTTTTCAAAACACGTTTAGTGTGATGAGTCGATCGACCCACCATACATACGCTCATAAGATTTTCAATATAGTTAAGGTCAGTGTGAGCTTATTTATACATATTTGAATTTCAAAATTTTGTGACAGTATAGAATTCTTAAGCATCCTGTGTATGTTTGTTAGCAAAATCCATTTTGTCAATTTTTTGCAAAATGGCGACAAGTATTAAAATTCAATCACTTATTACTCAGTAGTGTTCAATTTTGTCAAAAAGGTCTCTATACATTAAATGTTGAGAAGCCTAAAGCTCATCTAAGTAAAATATAAAAAATATATATTTTTGCTTGAAAACAAGCGATGTATCAGTTCGATCGTACCCCCATACTAGCCATTTTGAGACTTTCGGAAGAGTTAACGCTCTTAACTGCTTGGTTTCGAAGATTAAAATTTTAATTTTTAATATCGCATAGAACCAACGTGCAGCCCCTATACGTTATGTTTAAAAAAAATATATAAAATTTTTTTTCAAAATGGCGGCTATCGTAAAAATTCAAAGTGTCATAACTTTGCTAAATCAAATCCTACTGAAAAATGTCGTATGCAAAAAGTGTTTGGAATTTTATTTTGCATATAAAAGCAATTTTTAATTATTTTTTTTTTAATAAAAACCGAGTCTTACCATATATTGACCGAGACCTCGAACGAGCTTTTATGCGACTCTGCATACAGTTAACGCTCGTATGAAGCTTCTATTTAAGAAATTGACTTGAATTTTTTATACCAAATAGAGCTTTCAACTATACTTACGATACTATACAAAAAAATTAAAAATTAAAAAATAAAAGTATTTTTTTTTCAAAACACGTTTAGTGTGATGAGTCGATCGACCCACCATACATACGCTCATAAGATTTTCAATATAGTTAAGGTCAGTGTGAGCTTATTTATACATATTTGAATTTCAAAATTTTGTGACAGTATAGAATTCTTAAGCATCCTGTGTATGTTTGTTAGCAAAATCCATTTTGTCAATTTTTTGCAAAATGGCGACAAGTATTAAAATTCAATCACTTATTACTCAGTAGTGTTCAATTTTGTCAAAAAGGTCTCTATACATTAAATGTTGAGAAGCCTAAAGCTCATCTAAGTAAAATATAAAAAATATATATTTTTGCTTGAAAACAAGCGATGTATCAGTTCGATCGTACCCCCATACTAGCCATTTTGAGACTTTCGGAAGAGTTAACGCTCTTAACTGCTTGGTTTCGAAGATTAAAATTTTAATTTTTAATATCGCATAGAACCAACGTGCAGCCCCTATACGTTATGTTTAAAAAAAATATATAAAATTTTTTTTCAAAATGGCGGCTATCGTAAAAATTCAAAGTGTCATAACTTTGCTAAATCAAATCCTACTGAAAAATGTCGTATGCAAAAAGTGTTTGGAATTTTATTTTGCATATAAAAGCAATTTTTAATTATTTTTTTTTTAATAAAAACCGAGTCTTACCATATATTGACCGAGACCTCGAACGAGCTTTTATGCGACTCTGCATACAGTTAACGCTCGTATGAAGCTTCTATTTAAGAAATTGACTTGAATTTTTTATACCAAATAGAGCTTTCAACTATACTTACGATACTATACAAAAAAATTAAAAATTAAAAAATAAAAGTATTTTTTTTTCAAAACACGTTTAGTGTGATGAGTCGATCGACCCACCATACATACGCTCATAAGATTTTCAATATAGTTAAGGTCAGTGTGAGCTTATTTATACATATTTGAATTTCAAAATTTTGTGACAGTATAGAATTCTTAAGCATCCTGTGTATGTTTGTTAGCAAAATCCATTTTGTCAATTTTTTGCAAAATGGCGACAAGTATTAAAATTCAATCACTTATTACTCAGTAGTGTTCAATTTTGTCAAAAAGGTCTCTATACATGAAATGTTGAGAAGCCTAAAGCTCATCTAAGTAAAATATAAAAAATATATATTTTTGCTTGAAAACAAGCGATGTATCAGTTCGATCGTACCCCCATACTAGCCATTTTGAGACTTTCGGAAGAGTTAACGCTCTTAACTGCTTGGTTTCAAAGATTAAAATTTTAATTTTTAATATCGCATAGAACCAACGTGCAGCCCCTATACGTTATGTTTAAAAAAAATATATAAAATTTTTTTTCAAAATGGCGGCTATCGTAAAAATTCAAAGTGTCATAACTTTGCTAAATCAAATCCTACTGAAAAATGTCGTATGCAAAAAGTGTTTGGAATTTTATTTTGCATATAAAAGCAATTTTTTATTATATTTTTTTTAATAAAAACCGAGTCTTACCATATATTGACCGAGACCTCGAACGAGCTTTTATGCGACTCTGCATACAGTTAACGCTCGTATGAAGCTTCTATTTAAGAAATTGACTTGAATTTTTTATACCAAATAGAGCTTTCAACTATACTTACGATACTATACAAAAAAATTAAAAATTAAAAAATAAAAGTATTTTTTTTTCAAAACACGTTTAGTGTGATGAGTCGATCGACCCACCATACATACGCTCATAAGATTTTCAATATAGTTAAGGTCAGTGTGAGCTTATTTATACATATTTGAATTTCAAAATTTTGTGACAGTATAGAATTCTTAAGCATCCTGTGTATGTTTGTTAGCAAAATCCATTTTGTCAATTTTTTGCAAAATGGCGACAAGTATTAAAATTCAATCACTTATTACTCAGTAGTGTTTAATTTTGTCAAAAAGGTCTCTACACATGAAATGTTGAGAAGCCTAAAGCTCATCTAAGTAAAATATAAAAAATATATATTTTTGCTTGAAAACAAGCGATGTATCAGTTCGATCGTACCCCCATACTAGCCATTTTGAGACTTTCGGAAGAGTTAACGCTCTTAACTGCTTGGTTTCGAAGATTAAAATTTTAATTTTTAATTTCGCATAGAACTAACGTGCAGCCCCTATACGTTATGTTTAAAAAAAATATATAAAATTTTTTTTCAAAATGGCGGCTATCGTAAAAATTCAAAGTGTCATAACTTTGCTAAATCAAATCCTACTGAAAAATGTCGTATGCAAAAAGTGTTTGGAATTTTATTTTGCATATAAAAGCAATTTTTAATTATTTTTTTTTTAATAAAAACCGAGTCTTACCATATATTGACCGAGACCTCGAACGAGCTTTTATGCGACTCTGCATACAGTTAACGCTCGTATGAAGCTTCTATTTAAGAAATTGACTTGAATTTTTTATACCAAATAGAGCTTTCAACTATACTTACGATACTATACAAAAAATTTTAAAATTAAAAAATAAAAGTATTTTTTTTTCAAAACACGTTTAGTGTGATGAGTCGATCGACCCACCATACATACGCTCATAAGATTTTCAATATAGTTAAGGTCAGTGTGAGCTTATTTATACATATTTGAATTTCAAAATTTTGTGACAGTATAGAATTCTTAAGCATCCTGTGTATGTTTGTTAGCAAAATCCATTTTGTCAATTTTTTGCAAAATGGCGACAAGTATTAAAATTCAATCACTTATTACTCAGTAGTGTTCAATTTTGTCAAAAAGGTCTCTATACATGAAATGTTGAGAAGCCTAAAGCTCATCTAAGTAAAATATAAAAAATATATATTTTTGCTTGAAAACAAGCGATGTATCAGTTCGATCGTACCTCCATACTAGCCATTTTGAGACTTTCGGAAGAGTTAACGCTCTTAACTGCTTGGTTTCGAAGATTAAAATTTGAATTTTTAATATCGCATAGAACTAACGTGCAGCCCCTATACGTTATGTTTAAAAAAAATATATAAAATTTTTTTTCAAAATGGCGGCTATCGTAAAAATTCAAAGTGTCATAACTTTGCTAAATCAAATCCTACTGAAAAATGTCGTATGCAAAAAGTGTTTGGAATTTTATTTTCCATATAAAAGCAATTTTTAATTATTTTTTTTTTAATAAAAACCGAGTCTTACCATATATTGACCGAGACCTCGAACGAGCTTTTATGCGACTCTGCATACAGTTAACGCTCGTATGAAGCTTCTATTTAAGAAATTGACTTGAATTTTTTATACCAAATAGAGCTTTCAACTATACTTACGATACTATACAAAAAAATTAAAAATTAAAAAATAAAAGTATTTTTTTTTCAAAACACGTTTAGTGTGATGAGTCGATCGACCCACCATACATACGCTCATAAGATTTTCAATATAGTTAAGGTCAGTGTGAGCTTATTTATACATATTTGAATTTCAAAATTTTGTGACAGTATAGAATTCTTAAGCATCCTGTGTATGTTTGTTAGCAAAATCCATTTTGTCAATTTTTTGCAAAATGGCGACAAGTATTAAAATTCAATCACTTATTACTCAGTAGTGTTCAATTTTGTCAAAAAGGTCTCTACACATGAAATGTTGAGAAGCCTAAAGCTCATCTAAGTAAAATATAAAAAATATATATTTTTGCTTTAAAACAAGCGATGTATCAGTTCGATCGTACCCCCATACTAGCCATTTTGAGACTTTCGGAAGAGTTAACGCTCTTAACTGCTTGGTTTCGAAGATTAAAATTTTAATTTTTAATATCGCATAGAACCAACGTGCAGCCCCTATACGTTATGTTTAAAAAAAATATATAAAATTTTTTTTCAAAATGGCGGCTATCGTAAAAATTCAAAGTGTCATAACTTTGCTAAATCCAATCCTACTGAAACATGTCGTATGCAAAAAGTGTTTGGAATTTTATTTTGCATATAAAAGCAATTTTTAATTATTTTTTTTTTAATAAAAACCGAGTCTTACCATATATTGACCGAGACCTCGAACGAGCTTTTATGCGACTCTGCATACAGTTAACGCTCGTATGAAGCTTCTATTTAAGAAATTGACTTGAATTTTTTATACCAAATAGAGCTTTCAACTATACTTACGATACTATACAAAAAAATTAAAAATTAAAAAATAAAAGTATTTTTTTTTCAAAACACGTTTAGTGTGATGAGTCGATCGACCCACCATACATACGCTCATAAGATTTTCAATATAGTTAAGGTCAGTGTGAGCTTATTTATACATATTTGAATTTCAAAATTTTGTGACAGTATAGAATTCTTAAGCATCCTGTGTATGTTTGTTAGCAAAATCCATTTTGTCAATTTTTTGCAAAATGGCGACAAGTATTAAAATTCAATCACTTATTACTCAGTAGTGTTCAATTTTGTCAAAAAGGTCTCTATACATGAAATGTTAAGAAGCCTAAAGCTCATCTAAGTAAAATATAAAAAATATATATTTTTGCTTGAAAACAAGCGATGTATCAGTTCGATCGTACCCCCATACTAGCCATTTTGAGACTTTCGGAAGAGTTAACGCTCTTAACTGCTTGGTTTCGAAGATTAAAATTTTAATTTTTAATATCGCATAGAACTAACGTGCAGCCCCTATACGTTATGTTTAAAAAAAATATATAAAATTTTTTTTCAAAATGGCGGCTATCGTAAAAATTCAAAGTGTCATAACTTTGCTAAATCAAATCCTACTGAAAACTGTCGTATGCAAAAAGTGTTTGGAATTTTATTTTGCATATAAAAGCAATTTTTAATTATTTTTTTTTTAATAAAAACCGAGTCTTACCATATATTGACCGAGACCTCGAACGAGCTTTTATGCGACTCTGCATACAGTTAACGCTCGTATGAAGCTTCTATTTAAGAAATTGACTTGAATTTTTTATACCAAATAGAGCTTTTAACTATACTTACGATACTATACAAAAAAATTAAAAATTAAAAAATAAAAGTATTTTTTTTTCAAAACACGTTTAGTGTGATGAGTCGATCGACCCACCATACATACGCTCATAAGATTTTCAATATAGTTAAGGTCAGTGTGAGCTTATTTATACATATTTGAATTTCAAAATTTTGTGACAGTATAGAATTCTTAAGCATCCTGTGTATGTTTGTTAGCAAAATCCATTTTGTCAATTTTTTGCAAAATGGCGACAAGTATTAAAATTCAATCACTTATTACTCAGTAGTGTTCAATTTTGTCAAAAAGGTCTCTATACATGAAATGTTGAGAAGCCTAAAGCTCATCTAAGTAAAATATAAAAAATATATATTTTTGCTTGAAAACAAGCGATGTATCAGTTCGATCGTACCCCCATACTAGCCATTTTGAGACTTTCGGAAGATTTAACGCTCTTAACTGCTTGGTTTCGAAGATTAAAATTTTAATTTTTAATATCGCATAGAACTAACGTGCAGCCCCTATACGTTATGTTTAAAAAAAATATATAAAATTTTTTTTCAAAATGGCGGCTATCGTAAAAATTCAAAGTGTCATAACTTTGCTAAATCAAATCCTACTGAAAAATGTCGTATGCAAAAAGTGTTTGGAATTTTATTTTGCATATAAAAGCAATTTTTAATTATTTTTTTTTTAATAAAAACCGAGTCTTACCATATATTGACCGAGACCTCGAACGAGCTTTTATGCGACTCTGCATACAGTTAACGCTCGTATGAAGCTTCTATTTAAGAAATTGACTTGAATTTTTTATACCAAATAGAGCTTTCAACTATACTTACGATACTATACAAAAAAATTAAAAATTAAAAAATAAAAGTATTTTTTTTTCAAAACACGTTTAGTGTGATGAGTCGATCGACCCACCATACATACGCTCATAAGATTTTCAATATAGTTAAGGTCAGTGTGAGCTTATTTATACATATTTGAATTTCAAAATTTTGTGACAGTATAGAATTCTTAAGCATCCTGTGTATGTTTGTTAGCAAAATCCATTTTGTCAATTTTTTGCAAAATGGCGACAAGTATTAAAATTCAATCACTTATTACTCAGTAGTGTTCAATTTTGTCAAAAAGGTCTCTATACATGAAATGTTAAGAAGCCTAAAGCTCATCTAAGTAAAATATAAAAAATATATATTTTTGCTTGAAAACAAGCGATGTATCAGTTCGATCGTACCCCCATACTAGCCATTTTGAGACTTTCGGAAGAGTTAACGCTCTTAACTGCTTGGTTTCGAAGATTAAAATTTTAATTTTTAATATCGCATAGAACTAACGTGCAGCCCCTATACGTTATGTTTAAAAAAAATATATAAAATTTTTTTTCAAAATGGCGGCTATCGTAAAAATTCAAAGTGTCATAACTTTGCTAAATCAAATCCTACTGAAAACTGTCGTATGCAAAAAGTGTTTGGAATTTTATTTTGCATATAAAAGCAATTTTTAATTATTTTTTTTTTAATAAAAACCGAGTCTTACCATATATTGACCGAGACCTCGAACGAGCTTTTATGCGACTCTGCATACAGTTAACGCTCGTATGAAGCTTCTATTTAAGAAATTGACTTGAATTTTTTATACCAAATAGAGCTTTTAACTATACTTACGATACTATACAAAAAAATTAAAAATTAAAAAATAAAAGTATTTTTTTTTCAAAACACGTTTAGTGTGATGAGTCGATCGACCCACCATACATACGCTCATAAGATTTTCAATATAGTTAAGGTCAGTGTGAGCTTATTTATACATATTTGAATTTCAAAATTTTGTGACAGTATAGAATTCTTAAGCATCCTGTGTATGTTTGTTAGCAAAATCCATTTTGTCAATTTTTTGCAAAATGGCGACAAGTATTAAAATTCAATCACTTATTACTCAGTAGTGTTCAATTTTGTCAAAAAGGTCTCTATACATGAAATGTTGAGAAGCCTAAAGCTCATCTAAGTAAAATATAAAAAATATATATTTTTGCTTGAAAACAAGCGATGTATCAGTTCGATCGTACCCCCATACTAGCCATTTTGAGACTTTCGGAAGATTTAACGCTCTTAACTGCTTGGTTTCGAAGATTAAAATTTTAATTTTTAATATCGCATAGAACTAACGTGCAGCCCCTATACGTTATGTTTAAAAAAAATATATAAAATTTTTTTTCAAAATGGCGGCTATCGTAAAAATTCAAAGTGTCATAACTTTGCTAAATCAAATCCTACTGAAAAATGTCGTATGCAAAAAGTGTTTGGAATTTTATTTTGCATATAAAAGCAATTTTTAATTATTTTTTTTTTAATAAAAACCGAGTCTTACCATATATTGACCGAGACCTCGAACGAGCTTTTATGCGACTCTGCATACAGTTAACGCTCGTATGAAGCTTCTATTTAAGAAATTGACTTGAATTTTTTATACCAAATAGAGCTTTCAACTATACTTACGATACTATACAAAAAAATTAAAAATTAAAAAATAAAAGTATTTTTTTTTCAAAACACGTTTAGTGTGATGAGTCGATCGACCCACCATACATACGCTCATAAGATTTTCAATATAGTTAAGGTCAGTGTGAGCTTATTTATACATATTTGAATTTCAAAATTTTGTGACAGTATAGAATTCTTAAGCATCCTGTGTATGTTTGTTAGCAAAATCCATTTTGTCAATTTTTTGCAAAATGGCGACAAGTATTAAAATTCAATCACTTATTACTCAGTAGTGTTCAATTTTGTCAAAAAGGTCTCTATACATGAAATGTTAAGAAGCCTAAAGCTCATCTAAGTAAAATATAAAAAATATATATTTTTGCTTGAAAACAAGCGATGTATCAGTTCGATCGTACCCCCATACTAGCCATTTTGAGACTTTCGGAAGAGTTAACGCTCTTAACTGCTTGGTTTCGAAGATTAAAATTTTAATTTTTAATATCGCATAGAACTAACGTGCAGCCCCTATACGTTATGTTTTAAAAAAATATATAAAATTTTTTTTCAAAATGGCGGCTATCGTAAAAATTCAAAGTGTCATAACTTTGCTAAATCAAATCCTACTGAAAAATGTCGTATGCAAAAAGTGTTTGGAATTTTATTTTGCATATAAAAGCAATTTTTAATTATTTTTTTTTTAATAAAAACCGAGTCTTACCATATATTGACCGAGACCTCGAACGAGCTTTTATGCGACTCTGCATACAGTTAACGCTCGTATGAAGCTTCTATTTAAGAAATTGACTTGAATTTTTTATACCAAATAGAGCTTTCAACTATACTTACGATACTATACAAAAAAATTAAAAATTAAAAAATAAAAGTATTTTTTTTTCAAAACACGTTTAGTGTGATGAGTCGATCGACCCACCATACATACGCTCATAAGATTTTCAATATAGTTAAGGTCAGTGTGAGCTTATTTATACATATTTGAATTTCAAAATTTTGTGACAGTATAGAATTCTTAAGCATCCTGTGTATGTTTGTTAGCAAAATCCATTTTGTCAATTTTTTGCAAAATGGCGACAAGTATTAAAATTCAATCACTTATTACTCAGTAGTGTTCAATTTTGTCAAAAAGGTCTCTATACATGAAATGTTGAGAAGCCTAAAGCTCATCTAAGTAAAATATAAAAAATATATATTTTTGCTTGAAAACAAGCGATGTATCAGTTCGATCGTACCCCCATACTAGCCATTTTGAGACTTTCGGAAGAGTTAACGCTCTTAACTGCTTGGTTTCGAAGATTAAAATTTTAATTTTTAATATCGCATAGAACTAACGTGCAGCCCCTATACGTTATGTTTAAAAAAAATATATAAAATTTTTTTTCAAAATGGCGGCTATCGTAAAAATTCAAAGTGTCATAACTTTGCTAAATCAAATCCTACTGAAAAATGTCGTATGCAAAAAGTGTTTGGAATTTTATTTTGCATATAAAAGCAATTTTTAATTATTTTTTTTTTAATAAAAACCGAGTCTTACCATATATTGACCGAGACCTCGAACGAGCTTTTATGCGACTCTGCATACAGTTAACGCTCGTATGAAGCTTCTATTTAAGAAATTGACTTGAATTTTTTATACCAAATAGAGCTTTCAACTATACTTACGATACTATACAAAAAAATTAAAAATTAAAAAATAAAAATATTTTTTTTTCAAAACACGTTTAGTGTGATGAGTCGATCGACCCACCATACATACGCTCATAAGATTTTCAATATAGTTAAGGTCAGTGTGAGCTTATTTATACATATTTGAATTTCAAAATTTTGTGACAGTATAGAATTCTTAAGCATCCTGTGTATGTTTGTTAGCAAAATCCATTTTGTCAATTTTTTGCAAAATGGCGACAAGTATTAAAATTCAATCACTTATTACTCAGTAGTGTTCAATTTTGTCAAAAAGGTCTCTATACATGAAATGTTGAGAAGCCTAAAGCTCATCTAAGTAAAATATAAAAAATATATATTTTTGCTTGAAAACAAGCGATGTATCAGTTCGATCGTACCCCCATACTAGCCATTTTGAGACTTTCGGAAGAGTTAACGCTCTTAACTGCTTGGTTTCGAAGATTAAAATTTTAATTTTTAATATCGCATAGAACTAACGTGCAGCCCCTATACGTTATGTTTAAAAAAAATATATAAAATTTTTTTTCAAAATGGCGGCTATCGTAAAAATTCAAAGTGTCATAACTTTGCTAAATCAAATCCTACTGAAAAATGTCGTATGCAAAAAGTGTTTGGAATTTTATTTTGCATATAAAAGCAATTTTTAGTTCTTTTTTTTAATAAAAACCGAGTCTTACCATATATTGACCGAGACCTCGAACGAGCTTTTATGCGACTCTGCATACAGTTAACGCTCGTAAGAAGCTTCTATTTAAGAAATTGACTTGAATTTTTTATACCAAATAGAGCTTTCAACTATACTTACGATACTGTACAAAAAAATTTAAAATTAAAAAATAAAAGTATTTTTTTTTCAAAACACGTTTAGTGTGATGAGTCGATCGACCCACCATACATACGCTCATAAGATTTTCAATATAGTTAAGGTCAGTGTGAGCTTATTTATACATATTTGAATTTCAAAATTTTGTGACAGTATAGAATTCTTAAGCATCCTGTGTATGTTTGTTAGCAAAATCCATTTTGTCAATTTTTTGCAAAATGGCGACAAGTATTAAAATTCAATCACTTATTACTCAGTAGTGTTCAATTTTGTCAAAAAGGTCTCTATACATGAAATGTTGAGAAGCCTAAAGCTCATCTAAGTAAAATATAAAAAATATATATTTTTGCTTGAAAACAAGCGATGTATCAGTTCGATCGTACCCCCATACTAGCCATTTTGAGACTTTCGGAAGAGTTAACGCTCTTAACTGCTTGGTTTCGAAGATTAAAATTTTAATTTTTAATATCGCATAGAACTAACGTGCAGCCCCTACACGTTATGTTTAAAAAAAATATATAAAATTTTTTTTCAAAATGGCGGCTATCGTAAAAATTCAAAGTGTCATAACTTTGCTAAATCAAATCCTACTAAAAAATGTCGTATGCAAAAAGTGTTTGGAATTTTATTTTGCATATAAAAGCAATTTTTAATTATTTTTTTTTTAATAAAAACCGAGTCTTACCATATATTGACCGAGACCTCGAACGAGCTTTTATGCGACTCTGCATACAGTTAACGCTCGTATGAAGCTTCTATTTAAGAAATTGACTTGAATTTTTTATACCAAATAGAGCTTTCAACTATACTTACGATACTATACAAAAAAATTAAAAATTAAAAAATAAAAGTATTTTTTTTTCAAAACACGTTTAGTGTGATGAGTCGATCGACCCACCATACATACGCTCATAAGATTTTCAATATAGTTAAGGTCAGTGTGAGCTTATTTATACATATTTGAATTTCAAAATTTTGTGACAGTATAGAATTCTTAAGCATCCTGTGTATGTTTGTTAGCAAAATCCATTTTGTCAATTTTTTGCAAAATGGCGACAAGTATTAAAATTCAATCACTTATTACTCAGTAGTGTTCAATTTTGTCAAAAAGGTCTCTATACATGAAATGTTGAGAAGCCTAAAGCTCATCTAAGTAAAATATAAAAAATATATATTTTTGCTTGAAAACAAGCGATGTATCAGTTCGATCGTACCCCCATACTAGCCATTTTGAGACTTTCGGAAGAGTTAACGCTCTTAACTGCTTGGTTTCGAAGATTAAAATTTTAATTTTTAATTTCGCATAGAACTAACGTGCAGCCCCTATACGTTATGTTTAAAAAAAATATATAAATTTTTTTTTCAAAATGGCGGCTATCGTAAAAATTCAAAGTGTCATAACTTTGCTAAATTAAATCCTACTGAAAAATGTCGTATGCAAAAAGTGTTTGGAATTTTATTTTGCATATAAAAGCAATTTTTAATTATTTTTTTTTTAATAAAAACCGAGTCTTACCATATATTGACTGAGACCTCGAACGAGCTTTTATGCGACTCTGCATACAGTTAACGCTCGTATGAAGCTTCTATTTAAGAAATTGACTTGAATTTTTTATACCAAATAGAGCTTTCAACTATACTTACGATACTATACAAAAAAATTAAAAATTAAAAAATAAAAGTATTTTTTTTTCAAAACACGTTTAGTGTGATGAGTCGATCGACCCACCATACATACGCTCATAAGATTTTCAATATAGTTAAGGTCAGTGTGAGCTTATTTATACATATTTGAATTTCAAAATTTTGTGACAGTATAGAATTCTTAAGCATCCTGTGTATGTTTGTTAGCAAAATCCATTTTGTCAATTTTTTGCAAAATGGCGACAAGTATTAAAATTCAATCACTTATTACTCAGTAGTGTTCAATTTTGTCAAAAAGGTCTCTACACATGAAATGTTGAGAAGCCTAAAGCTCATCTAAGTAAAATATAAAAAATATATATTTTTGCTTGAAAACAAGCGATGTATCAGTTCGATCGTACCCCCATACTAGCCATTTTGAGACTTTCGGAAGAGTTAACGCTCTTAACTGCTTGGTTTCAAAGATTAAAATTTCAATTTTTAATATCGCATAGAACTAACGTGCAGCCCCTATACGTTATGTTTAAAAAAAATATATAAAATTTTTTTTCAAAATGGCGGCTATCGTAAAAATTCAAAGTGTCATAACTTTGCTAAATCAAATCCTACTGAAAAATGTCGTATGCAAAAAGTGTTTGGAATTTTATTTTGCATATAAAAGCAATTTTTATTATTTTTTTTTTAATAAAAACCGAGTCTTACCATATATTGACCGAGACCTCGAACGAGCTTTTATGCGACTCTGCATACAGTTATTGCTCGTATGAAGCTTTTATTTAAGAAATTGACTTGAATTTTGTATACCAAATAGAGCTTTCAACTATACTTACGATACTATACAAAAAAATTAAAAATTAAAAAATAAAAGTATTTTTTTTTCAAAACACGTTTAGTGTGATGAGTCGATCGACCCACCATACATACGCTCATAAGATTTTCAATATAGTTAAGGTCAGTGTGAGCTTATTTATACATATTTGAATTTCAAAATTTTGTGACAGTATAGAATTCTTAAGCATCCTGTGTATGTTTGTTAGCAAAATCCATTTTGTCAATTTTTTGCAAAATGGCGACAAGTATTAAAATTCAATCACTTATTACTCAGTAGTGTTCAATTTTGTCAAAAAGGTCTCTATACATGAAATGTTGAGAAGCCTAAAGCTCATCTAAGTAAAATATAAAAAATATATATTTTTGCTTGAAAACAAGCGATGTATCAGTTCGATCGTACCCCCATACTAGCCATTTTGAGACTTTCGGAAGAGTTAACGCTCTTAACTGCTTGGTTTCGAAGATTAAAATTTTAATTTTTAATATCGCATAGAACTAACGTGCAGCCCCTATACGTTATGTTTAAAAAAAATATATAAAATTTTTTTTCAAAATGGCGGCTATCGTAAAAATTCAAAGTGTCATAACTTTGCTAAATCAAATCCTACTGAAAAATGTCGTATGCAAAAAGTGTTTGGAATTTTATTTTGCATATAAAAACAATTTTTAAATTTTTTTTTTTTAATAAAAACCGAGTCTTACCATATATTGACCGAGACCTCGAACGAGCTTTTATGCGACTCTGCATACAGTTAACGCTCGTATGAAGCTTCTATTTAAGAAATTGACTTGAATTTTTTATACCAAATAGAGCTTTCAACTATACTTACGATACTATACAAAAAAATTAAAAATTAAAAAATAAAAGTATTTTTTTTTCAAAACACGTTTAGTGTGATGAGTCGATCGACCCACCATACATACGCTCATAAGATTTTCAATATAGTTAAGGTCAGTGTGAGCTTATTTATACATATTTGAATTTAAAAATTTTGTGACAGTATAGAATTCTTAAGCATCCTGTGTATGTTTGTTAGCAAAATCCATTTTGTCAATTTTTTGCAAAATGGCGACAAGTATTAAAATTCAATCACTTATTACTCAGTAGTGTTCAATTTTGTCAAAAAGGTCTCTATACATGAAATGTTGAGAAGCCTAAAGCTCATCTAAGTAATATATAAAAAATATATATTTTTGCTTGGAAACAAGCGATGTATCAGTTCGATCGTACCCCCATACTAGCCATTTTGAGACTTTCGGAAGAGTAAACGCTCTTAACTGCTTGGTTTCGAAGATTAAAATTTTAATTTTTAATATCGCATAGAACTAACGTGCAGCCCCTATACGTTATGTTTAAAAAAAATATATAAAATTTTTTTTCAAAATGGCGGCTATCGTAAAAATTCAAGGTGTCATAACTTTGCTAAATCAAATCCTACTGAAAAATGTCGTATGCAAAAAGTGTTTGGAATTTTATTTTGCATATAAAAGCAATTTTTAATTATTTTTTTTTTAATAAAAACCGAGTCTTACCATATATTGACCGAGACCTCGAACGAGCTTTTATGCGACTCTGCATACAGTTAACGCTCGTATGAAGCTTCTATTTAAGAAATTGACTTGAATTTTTTATACCAAATAGAGCTTTCAACTATACTTACGATACTATACAAAAAAATTAAAAATTAAAAAATAAAAGTATTTTTTTTTCAAAACACGTTTAGTGTGATGAGTCGATCGACCCACCATACATACGCTCATAAGATTTTCAATATAGTTAAGGTCAGTGTGAGCTTATTTATACATATTTGAATTTCAAAATTTTGTGACAGTATAGAATTCTTAAGCATCCTGTGTATGTTTGTTAGCAAAATCCATTTTGTCAATTTTTTGCAAAATGGCGACAAGTATTAAAATTCAATCACTTATTACTCAGTAGTGTTCAATTTTGTCAAAAAGGTCTCTATACATGAAATGTTGAGAAGCCTAAAGCTCATCTAAGTAAAATATAAAAAATATATATTTTTGCTTGAAAACAAGCGATGTATCAGTTCGATCGTACCCCCATACTAGCCATTTTGAGACTTTCGGAAGAGTTAACGCTCTTAACTGCTTGGTTTCGAAGATTAAAATTTTAATTTTTAATATCGCATAGAACTAACGTGCAGCCCCTATACGTTATGTTTAAAAAAAATATATAAAATTTTTTTTCAAAATGGCGGCTATCGTAAAAATTCAAAGTGTCATAACTTTGCTAAATCAAATCCTACTGAAAAATGTCGTATGCAAAAAGTGTTTGGAATTTTATTTTGCATATAAAAGCAATTTTTATTATTTTTTTTTTAATAAAAACCGAGTCTTACCATATATTGACCGAGACCTCGAACGAGCTTTTATGCGACTCTGCATACAGTTATTGCTCGTATGAAGCTTTTATTTAAGAAATTGACTTGAATTTTTTATACCAAATAGAGCTTTCAACTATACTTACGATACTATACAAAAAAATTAAAAATTAAAAAATAAAAGTATTTTTTTTTCAAAACACGTTTAGTGTGATGAGTCGATCGACCCACCATACATACGCTCATAAGATTTTCAATATAGTTAAGGTCAGTGTGAGCTTATTTATACATATTTGAATTTCAAAATTTTGTGACAGTATAGAATTCTTAAGCATCCTGTGTATGTTTGTTAGCAAAATCCATTTTGTCAATTTTTTGCAAAATGGCGACAAGTATTAAAATTCAATCACTTATTACTCAGTAGTGTTCAATTTTGTCAAAAAGGTCTCTATACATGAAATGTTGAGAAGCCTAAAGCTCATCTAAGTAAAATATAAAAAATATATATTTTTGCTTGAAAACAAGCGATGTATCAGTTCGATCGTACCCCCATACTAGCCATTTTGAGACTTTCGGAAGAGTTAACGCTCTTAACTGCTTGGTTTCGAAGATTAAAATTTTAATTTTTAATATCGCATAGAACTAACGTGCAGCCCCTATACGTTATGTTTAAAAAAAATATATAAAATTTTTTTTCAAAATGGCGGCTATCGTAAAAATTCAAAGTGTCATAACTTTGCTAAATCAAATCCTACTGAAAAATGTCGTATGCAAAAAGTGTTTGGAATTTTATTTTGCATATAAAAGCAATTTTTATTATTTTTTTTTTAATAAAAACCGAGTCTTACCATATATTGACCGAGACCTCGAACGAGCTTTTATGCGACTCTGCATACAGTTATTGCTCGTATGAAGCTTTTATTTAAGAAATTGACTTGAATTTTTTATACCAAATAGAGCTTTCAACTATACTTACGATACTATACAAAAAAATTAAAAATTAAAAAATAAAAGTATTTTTTTTTCAAAACACGTTTAGTGTGATGAGTCGATCGACCCACCATACATACGCTCATAAGATTTTCAATATAGTTAAGGTCAGTGTGAGCTTATTTATACATATTTGAATTTCAAAATTTTGTGACAGTATAGAATTCTTAAGCATCCTGTGTATGTTTGTTAGCAAAATCCATTTTGTCAATTTTTTGCAAAATGGCGACAAGTATTAAAATTCAATCACTTATTACTCAGTAGTGTTCAATTTTGTCAAAAAGGTCTCTATACATGAAATGTTGAGAAGCCTAAAGCTCATCTAAGTAAAATATAAAAAATATATATTTTTGCTTGAAAACAAGCGATGTATCAGTTCGATCGTACCCCCATACTAGCCATTTTGAGACTTTCGGAAGAGTTAACGCTCTTAACTGCTTGGTTTCGAAGATTAAAATTTTAATTTTTAATTTCGCATAGAACTAACGTGCAGCCCCTATACGTTATGTTTAAAAAAAATATATAAATTTTTTTTTCAAAATGGCGGCTATCGTAAAAATTCAAAGTGTCATAACTTTGCTAAATTAAATCCTACTGAAAAATGTCGTAAGCAAAAAGTGTTTGGAATTTTATTTTGCATATAAAAGCAATTTTTAATTATTTTTTTTTTAATAAAAACCGAGTCTTACCATATATTGACTGAGACCTCGAACGAGCTTTTATGCGACTCTGCATACAGTTAACGCTCGTATGAAGCTTCTATTTAAGAAATTGACTTGAATTTTTTATACCAAATAGAGCTTTCAACTATACTTACGATACTATACAAAAAAATTAAAAATTAAAAAATAAAAGTATTTTTTTTTCAAAACACGTTTAGTGTGATGAGTCGATCGACCCACCATACATACGCTCATAAGATTTTCAATATAGTTAAGGTCAGTGTGAGCTTATTTATACATATTTGAATTTCAAAATTTTGTGACAGTATAGAATTCTTAAGCATCCTGTGTATGTTTGTTAGCAAAATCCATTTTGTCAATTTTTTGCAAAATGGCGACAAGTATTAAAATTCAATCACTTATTACTCAGTAGTGTTCAATTTTGTCAAAAAGGTCTCTACACATGAAATGTTGAGAAGCCTAAAGCTCATCTAAGTAAAATATAAAAAATATATATTTTTGCTTGAAAACAAGCGATGTATCAGTTCGATCGTACCCCCATACTAGCCATTTTGAGACTTTCGGAAGAGTTAACGCTCTTAACTGCTTGGTTTCAAAGATTAAAATTTCAATTTTTAATATCGCATAGAACTAACGTGCAGCCCCTATACGTTATGTTTAAAAAAAATATATAAAATTTTTTTTCAAAATGGCGGCTATCGTAAAAATTCAAAGTGTCATAACTTTGCTAAATCAAATCCTACTGAAAAATGTCGTATGCAAAAAGTGTTTGGAATTTTATTTTGCATATAAAAGCAATTTTTATTATTTTTTTTTTAATAAAAACCGAGTCTTACCATATATTGACCGAGACCTCGAACGAGCTTTTATGCGACTCTGCATACAGTTATTGCTCGTATGAAGCTTTTATTTAAGAAATTGACTTGAATTTTTTATACCAAATAGAGCTTTCAACTATACTTACGATACTATACAAAAAAATTAAAAATTAAAAAATAAAAGTATTTTTTTTTCAAAACACGTTTAGTGTGATGAGTCGATCGACCCACCATACATACGCTCATAAGATTTTCAATATAGTTAAGGTCAGTGTGAGCTTATTTATACATATTTGAATTTCAAAATTTTGTGACAGTATAGAATTCTTAAGCATCCTGTGTATGTTTGTTAGCAAAATCCATTTTGTCAATTTTTTGCAAAATGGCGACAAGTATTAAAATTCAATCACTTATTACTCAGTAGTGTTCAATTTTGTCAAAAAGGTCTCTATACATGAAATGTTGAGAAGCCTAAAGCTCATCTAAGTAAAATATAAAAAATATATATTTTTGCTTGAAAACAAGCGATGTATCAGTTCGATCGTACCCCCATACTAGCCATTTTGAGACTTTCGGAAGAGTTAACGCTCTTAACTGCTTGGTTTCGAAGATTAAAATTTTAATTTTTAATATCGCATAGAACTAACGTGCAGCCCCTATACGTTATGTTTAAAAAAAATATATAAAATTTTTTTTCAAAATGGCGGCTATCGTAAAAATTCAAAGTGTCATAACTTTGCTAAATCAAATCCTACTGAAAAATGTCGTATGCAAAAAGTGTTTGGAATTTTATTTTGCATATAAAAACAATTTTTAAATTTTTTTTTTTTAATAAAAACCGAGTCTTACCATATATTGACCGAGACCTCGAACGAGCTTTTATGCGACTCTGCATACAGTTAACGCTCGTATGAAGCTTCTATTTAAGAAATTGACTTGAATTTTTTATACCAAATAGAGCTTTCAACTATACTTACGATACTATACAAAAAAATTAAAAATTAAAAAATAAAAGTATTTTTTTTTCAAAACACGTTTAGTGTGATGAGTCGATCGACCCACCATACATACGCTCATAAGATTTTCAATATAGTTAAGGTCAGTGTGAGCTTATTTATACATATTTGAATTTAAAAATTTTGTGACAGTATAGAATTCTTAAGCATCCTGTGTATGTTTGTTAGCAAAATCCATTTTGTCAATTTTTTGCAAAATGGCGACAAGTATTAAAATTCAATCACTTATTACTCAGTAGTGTTCAATTTTGTCAAAAAGGTCTCTATACATGAAATGTTGAGAAGCCTAAAGCTCATCTAAGTAATATATAAAAAATATATATTTTTGCTTGGAAACAAGCGATGTATCAGTTCGATCGTACCCCCATACTAGCCATTTTGAGACTTTCGGAAGAGTAAACGCTCTTAACTGCTTGGTTTCGAAGATTAAAATTTTAATTTTTAATATCGCATAGAACTAACGTGCAGCCCCTATACGTTATGTTTAAAAAAAATATATAAAATTTTTTTTCAAAATGGCGGCTATCGTAAAAATTCAAGGTGTCATAACTTTGCTAAATCAAATCCTACTGAAAAATGTCGTATGCAAAAAGTGTTTGGAATTTTATTTTGCATATAAAAGCAATTTTTAATTATTTTTTTTTTAATAAAAACCGAGTCTTACCATATATTGACCGAGACCTCGAACGAGCTTTTATGCGACTCTGCATACAGTTAACGCTCGTATGAAGCTTCTATTTAAGAAATTGACTTGAATTTTTTATACCAAATAGAGCTTTCAACTATACTTACGATACTATACAAAAAAATTAAAAATTAAAAAATAAAAGTATTTTTTTTTCAAAACACGTTTAGTGTGATGAGTCGATCGACCCACCATACATACGCTCATAAGATTTTCAATATAGTTAAGGTCAGTGTGAGCTTATTTATACATATTTGAATTTCAAAATTTTGTGACAGTATAGAATTCTTAAGCATCCTGTGTATGTTTGTTAGCAAAATCCATTTTGTCAATTTTTTGCAAAATGGCGACAAGTATTAAAATTCAATCACTTATTACTCAGTAGTGTTCAATTTTGTCAAAAAGGTCTCTATACATGAAATGTTGAGAAGCCTAAAGCTCATCTAAGTAAAATATAAAAAATATATATTTTTGCTTGAAAACAAGCGATGTATCAGTTCGATCGTACCCCCATACTAGCCATTTTGAGACTTTCGGAAGAGTTAACGCTCTTAACTGCTTGGTTTCGAAGATTAAAATTTTAATTTTTAATATCGCATAGAACTAACGTGCAGCCCCTATACGTTATGTTTAAAAAAAATATATAAAATTTTTTTTCAAAATGGCGGCTATCGTAAAAATTCAAAGTGTCATAACTTTGCTAAATCAAATCCTACTGAAAAATGTCGTATGCAAAAAGTGTTTGGAATTTTATTTTGCATATAAAAGCAATTTTTATTATTTTTTTTTTAATAAAAACCGAGTCTTACCATATATTGACCGAGACCTCGAACGAGCTTTTATGCGACTCTGCATACAGTTATTGCTCGTATGAAGCTTTTATTTAAGAAATTGACTTGAATTTTTTATACCAAATAGAGCTTTCAACTATACTTACGATACTATACAAAAAAATTAAAAATTAAAAAATAAAAGTATTTTTTTTTCAAAACACGTTTAGTGTGATGAGTCGATCGACCCACCATACATACGCTCATAAGATTTTCAATATAGTTAAGGTCAGTGTGAGCTTATTTATACATATTTGAATTTCAAAATTTTGTGACAGTATAGAATTCTTAAGCATCCTGTGTATGTTTGTTAGCAAAATCCATTTTGTCAATTTTTTGCAAAATGGCGACAAGTATTAAAATTCAATCACTTATTACTCAGTAGTGTTCAATTTTGTCAAAAAGGTCTCTATACATGAAATGTTGAGAAGCCTAAAGCTCATCTAAGTAAAATATAAAAAATATATATTTTTGCTTGAAAACAAGCGATGTATCAGTTCGATCGTACCCCCATACTAGCCATTTTGAGACTTTCGGAAGAGTTAACGCTCTTAACTGCTTGGTTTCGAAGATTAAAATTTTAATTTTTAATATCGCATAGAACTAACGTGCAGCCCCTATACGTTATGTTTAAAAAAAATATATAAAATTTTTTTTCAAAATGGCGGCTATCGTAAAAATTCAAAGTGTCATAACTTTGCTAAATCAAATCCTACTGAAAAATGTCGTATGCAAAAAGTGTTTGGAATTTTATTTTGCATATAAAAACAATTTTTAAATTTTTTTTTTTTAATAAAAACCGAGTCTTACCATATATTGACCGAGACCTCGAACGAGCTTTTATGCGACTCTGCATACAGTTAACGCTCGTATGAAGCTTCTATTTAAGAAATTGACTTGAATTTTTTATACCAAATAGAGCTTTCAACTATACTTACGATACTATACAAAAAAATTAAAAATTAAAAAATAAAAGTATTTTTTTTTCAAAACACGTTTAGTGTGATGAGTCGATCGACCCACCATACATACGCTCATAAGATTTTCAATATAGTTAAGGTCAGTGTGAGCTTATTTATACATATTTGAATTTAAAAATTTTGTGACAGTATAGAATTCTTAAGCATCCTGTGTATGTTTGTTAGCAAAATCCATTTTGTCAATTTTTTGCAAAATGGCGACAAGTATTAAAATTCAATCACTTATTACTCAGTAGTGTTCAATTTTGTCAAAAAGGTCTCTATACATGAAATGTTGAGAAGCCTAAAGCTCATCTAAGTAATATATAAAAAATATATATTTTTGCTTGGAAACAAGCGATGTATCAGTTCGATCGTACCCCCATACTAGCCATTTTGAGACTTTCGGAAGAGTAAACGCTCTTAACTGCTTGGTTTCGAAGATTAAAATTTTAATTTTTAATATCGCATAGAACTAACGTGCAGCCCCTATACGTTATGTTTAAAAAAAATATATAAAATTTTTTTTCAAAATGGCGGCTATCGTAAAAATTCAAGGTGTCATAACTTTGCTAAATCAAATCCTACTGAAAAATGTCGTATGCAAAAAGTGTTTGGAATTTTATTTTGCATATAAAAGCAATTTTTAATTATTTTTTTTTTAATAAAAACCGAGTCTTACCATATATTGACCGAGACCTCGAACGAGCTTTTATGCGACTCTGCATACAGTTAACGCTCGTATGAAGCTTCTATTTAAGAAATTGACTTGAATTTTTTATACCAAATAGAGCTTTCAACTATACTTACGATACTATACAAAAAAATTAAAAATTAAAAAATAAAAGTATTTTTTTTTCAAAACACGTTTAGTGTGATGAGTCGATCGACCCACCATACATACGCTCATAAGATTTTCAATATAGTTAAGGTCAGTGTGAGCTTATTTATACATATTTGAATTTCAAAATTTTGTGACAGTATAGAATTCTTAAGCATCCTGTGTATGTTTGTTAGCAAAATCCATTTTGTCAATTTTTTGCAAAATGGCGACAAGTATTAAAATTCAATCACTTATTACTCAGTAGTGTTCAATTTTGTCAAAAAGGTCTCTATACATGAAATGTTGAGAAGCCTAAAGCTCATCTAAGTAAAATATAAAAAATATATATTTTTGCTTGAAAACAAGCGATGTATCAGTTCGATCGTACCCCCATACTAGCCATTTTGAGACTTTCGGAAGAGTTAACGCTCTTAACTGCTTGGTTTCGAAGATTAAAATTTTAATTTTTAATATCGCATAGAACTAACGTGCAGCCCCTATACGTTATGTTTAAAAAAAATATATAAAATTTTTTTTCAAAATGGCGGCTATCGTAAAAATTCAAAGTGTCATAACTTTGCTAAATCAAATCCTACTGAAAAATGTCGTATGCAAAAAGTGTTTGGAATTTTATTTTGCATATAAAAGCAATTTTTATTATTTTTTTTTTAATAAAAACCGAGTCTTACCATATATTGACCGAGACCTCGAACGAGCTTTTATGCGACTCTGCATACAGTTATTGCTCGTATGAAGCTTTTATTTAAGAAATTGACTTGAATTTTTTATACCAAATAGAGCTTTCAACTATACTTACGATACTATACAAAAAAATTAAAAATTAAAAAATAAAAGTATTTTTTTTTCAAAACACGTTTAGTGTGATGAGTCGATCGACCCACCATACATACGCTCATAAGATTTTCAATATAGTTAAGGTCAGTGTGAGCTTATTTATACATATTTGAATTTCAAAATTTTGTGACAGTATAGAATTCTTAAGCATCCTGTGTATGTTTGTTAGCAAAATCCATTTTGTCAATTTTTTGCAAAATGGCGACAAGTATTAAAATTCAATCACTTATTACTCAGTAGTGTTCAATTTTGTCAAAAAGGTCTCTATACATGAAATGTTGAGAAGCCTAAAGCTCATCTAAGTAAAATATAAAAAATATATATTTTTGCTTGAAAACAAGCGATGTATCAGTTCGATCGTACCCCCATACTAGCCATTTTGAGACTTTCGGAAGAGTTAACGCTCTTAACTGCTTGGTTTCAAAGATTAAAATTTCAATTTTTAATATCGCATAGAACTAACGTGCAGCCCCTATACGTTATGTTAAAAAAAAATATATAAAATTTTTTTTCAAAATGGCGGCTATCGTAAAAATTCAAAGTGTCATAACTTTGCTAAATCAAATCCTACTGAAAAATGTCGTATGCAAAAAGTGTTTGGAATTTTATTTTGCATATAAAAGCAATTTTTAATTATTTTTTTTTTAATAAAAACCGAGTCTTACCATATATTGACCGAGACCTCGAACGAGCTTTTATGCGACTCTGCATACAGTTAACGCTCGTATGAAGCTTCTATTTAAGAAATTGACTTGAATTTTTTATACCAAATAGAGCTTTCAACTATACTTACGATACTATACAAAAAAATTAAAAATTAAAAAATAAAAGTATTTTTTTTTCAAAACACGTTTAGTGTGATGAGTCGATCGACCCACCATACATACGCTCATAAGATTTTCAATATAGTTAAGGTCAGTGTGAGCTTATTTATACATATTTGAATTTCAAAATTTTGTGACAGTATAGAATTCTTAAGCATCCTGTGTATGTTTGTTAGCAAAATCCATTTTGTCAATTTTTTGCAAAATGGCGACAAGTATTAAAATTCAATCACTTATTACTCAGTAGTGTTCAATTTTGTCAAAAAGGTCTCTATACATGAAATGTTGAGAAGCCTAAAGCTCATCTAAGTAAAATATAAAAAATATATATTTTTGCTTGAAAACAAGCGATGTATCAGTTCGATCGTACCCCCATACTAGCCATTTTGAGACTTTCGGAAGAGTTAACGCTCTTAACTGCTTGGTTTCGAAGATTAAAATTTTAATTTTTAATATCGCATAGAACTAACGTGCAGCCCCTATACGTTATGTTTAAAAAAAATATATAAAATTTTTTTTCAAAATGGCGGCTATCGTAAAAATTCAAAGTGTCATAACTTTGCTAAATCAAATCCTACTGAAAAATGTCGTATGCAAAAAGTGTTTGGAATTTTATTTTGCATATAAAAGCAATTTTTATTATTTTTTTTTTAATAAAAACCGAGTCTTACCATATATTGACCGAGACCTCGAACGAGCTTTTATGCGACTCTGCATACAGTTATTGCTCGTATGAAGCTTTTATTTAAGAAATTGACTTGAATTTTTTATACCAAATAGAGCTTTCAACTATACTTACGATACTATACAAAAAAATTAAAAATTAAAAAATAAAAGTATTTTTTTTTCAAAACACGTTTAGTGTGATGAGTCGATCGACCCACCATACATACGCTCATAAGATTTTCAATATAGTTAAGGTCAGTGTGAGCTTATTTATACATATTTGAATTTCAAAATTTTGTGACAGTATAGAATTCTTAAGCATCCTGTGTATGTTTGTTAGCAAAATCCATTTTGTCAATTTTTTGCAAAATGGCGACAAGTATTAAAATTCAATCACTTATTACTCAGTAGTGTTCAATTTTGTCAAAAAGGTCTCTATACATGAAATGTTGAGAAGCCTAAAGCTCATCTAAGTAAAATATAAAAAATATATATTTTTGCTTGAAAACAAGCGATGTATCAGTTCGATCGTACCCCCATACTAGCCATTTTGAGACTTTCGGAAGAGTTAACGCTCTTAACTGCTTGGTTTCGAAGATTAAAATTTTAATTTTTAATATCGCATAGAACTAACGTGCAGCCCCTATACGTTATGTTTAAAAAAAATATATAAAATTTTTTTCAAAATCGCGGCTATCGTAAAAATTCAAAGTGTCATAACTTTGCTAAATCAAATCCTACTGAAAAATGTCTTATGCAAAATGTGTTTGGAATTTTATTTTGCATATAAAAGCAATTTTTAATTATTTTTTTTTTAATAAAAACCGAGTCTTACCATATATTGACCGAGACCTCGAACGAGCTTTTATGCGACTCTGCATACAGTTAACGCTCGTATGAAGCTTCTATTTAAGAAATTGACTTGAATTTTTTATACCAAATAGTGCTTTCAACTATACTTACGATACTATACAAAAAAATTAAAAATTAAAAAATAAAAGTATTTTTTTTTCAAAACACGTTTAGTGTGATGAGTCGATCGACCCACCATACATACGCTCATAAGATTTTCAATATAGTTAAGGTCAGTGTGAGCTTATTTATACATATTTGAATTTCAAAATTTTGTGACAGTATAGAATTCTTAAGCATCCTGTGTATGTTTGTTAGCAAAATCCATTTTGTCAATTTTTTGCAAAATGGCGACAAGTATTAAAATTCAATCACTTATTACTCAGTAGTGTTCAATTTTGTCAAAAAGGTCTCTATACATGAAATGTTGAGAAGCCTAAAGCTCATCTAAGTAAAATATAAAAAATATATATTTTTGCTTGAAAACAAGCGATGTATCAGTTCGATCGTACCCCCATACTAGCCATTTTGAGACTTTCGGAAGAGTTAACGCTCTTAACTGCTTGGTTTCGAAGATTAAAATTTTAATTTTTAATATCGCATAGAACCAACGTGCAGCCCCTATACGTTATGTTTAAAAAAAATATATAAAATTTTTTTCAAAATGGCGGCTATCGTAAAAATTCAAAGTGTCATAACTTTGCTAAATCGAATCCTACTGAAAAATGTCGTATGCAAAAAGTGTTTGGAATTTTATTTTGCATATAAAAGCAATTTTTAATTATTTTTTTTTTAATAAAAACCGAGTCTTACCATATATTGACCGAGACCTCGAACGAGCTTTTATGCGACTCTGCATACAGTTAACGCTCGTATGAAGCTTCTATTTAAGAAATTGACTTGAATTTTTTATACCAAATAGAGCTTTCAACTATACTTACGATACTATACAAAAAAATTAAAAATTAAAAAATAAAAGTATTTTTTTTTCAAAACACGTTTAGTGTGATGAGTCGATCGACCCACCATACATACGCTCATAAGATTTTCAATATAGTTAAGGTCAGTGTGAGCTTATTTATACATATTTGAATTTCAAAATTTTGTGACAGTATAGAATTCTTAAGCATCCTGTGTATGTTTGTTAGCAAAATCCATTTTGTCAATTTTTTGCAAAATGGCGACAAGTATTAAAATTCAATCACTTATTACTCAGTAGTGTTCAATTTTGTCAAAAAGGTCTCTATACATGAAATGTTGAGAAGCCTAAAGCTCATCTAAGTAAAATATAAAAAATATATATTTTTGCTTGAAAACAAGCGATGTATCAGTTCGATCGTACCCCCATACTAGCCATTTTGAGACTTTCGGAAGAGTTAACGCTCTTAACTGCTTGGTTTCGAAGATTAAAATTTTAATTTTTAATATCGCATAGAACTAACGTGCAGCCCCTATACGTTATGTTTAAAAAAAATATATAAATTTTTTTTTCAAAATGGCGGCTATCGTAAAAATTCAAAGTGTCATAACTTTGCTAAATCAAATCCTACTGAAAAATGTCGTATGCAAAAAGTGTTTGGAATTTTATTTTGCATATAAAAGAAATTTTTAATTATTTTTTTTTTAATAAAAACCGAGTCTTACCATATATTGACCGAGACCTCGAACGAGCTTTTATGCGACTCTGCATACAGTTACCGCTCGTATGAAGCTTCTATTTAAGAAATTGACTTGAATTTTTTATACCAAATAGAGCTTTCAACTATACTTACGATACTATACAAAAAAATTAAAAAATAAAAATATTTTTTTTTCAAAACACGTTTAGTGTGATGAGTCGATCGACCCACCATACATACGCTTATAAGATTTTCAATATAGTTAAGGTCAGTGTGAGCTTATTTATACATATTTGAATTTCAAAATTTTGTGACAGTATAGAATTCTTAAGCATCCTGTGTATGTTTGTTAGCAAAATCCATTTTGTCAATTTTTTGCAAAATGGCGACAAGTATTAAAATTCAATCACTTATTACTCAGTAGTGTTCAATTTTGTCAAAAAGGTCTCTATACATGAAATGTTGAGAAGCCTAAAGCTCATCTAAGTAAAATATAAAAAATATATATTTTTGCTTGAAAACAAGCGATGTATCAGTTCGATCGTACCCCCATACTAGCCATTTTGAGACTTTCGGAAGAGTTAACGCTCTTAACTGCTTGGTTTCGAAGATTAAAATTTTAATTTTTAATATCGCATAGAACTAACGTGCAGCCCCTATACGTTATGTTTAAAAAAAATATATAAAATTTTTTTTCAAAATGGCGGCTATCGTAAAAATTCAAAGTGTCATAACTTTGCTAAATCAAATCCTACTGAAAAATGTCGTATGCAAAAAGTGTTTGGAATTTTATTTTGCATATAAAAGCAATTTTTAATTATTTTTTTTTTAATAAAAACCGAGTCTTACCATATATTGACCGAGACCTCGAACGAGCTTTTATGCGACTCTGCATACAGTTAACGCTCGTATGAAGCTTCTATTTAAGAAATTGACTTGAATTTTTTATACCAAATAGAGCTTTCAACTATACTTACGATACTATACAAAAAAATTAAAAATTAAAAAATAAAAGTATTTTTTTTTCAAAACACGTTTAGTGTGATGAGTCGATCGACCCACCATACATACGCTCATAAGATTTTCAATATAGTTAAGGTCAGTGTGAGCTTATTTATACATATTTGAATTTCAAAATTTTGTGACAGTATAGAATTCTTAAGCATCCTGTGTATGTTTGTTAGCAAAATCCATTTTGTCAATTTTTTGCAAAATGGCGACAAGTATTAAAATTCAATCACTTATTACTCAGTAGTGTTCAATTTTGTCAAAAAGGTCTCTATACATGAAATGTTGAGAAGCCTAAAGCTCATCTGAGTAAAATATAAAAAATATATATTTTTGCTTGAAAACAAGCGATGTATCAGTTCGATCGTACCCCCATACTAGCCATTTTGAGACTTTCGGAAGAGTTAACGCTCTTAACTGCTTGGTTTCGAAGATTAAAATTTTAATTTTTAATATCGCATAGAACTAACGTGCAGCCCCTATACGTTATGTTTAAAAAAAATATATAAAATTTTTTTTCAAAATGGCGGCTATCGTAAAAATTCAAAGTGTCATAACTTTGCTAAATCAAATCCTACTGAAAAATGTCGTATGCAAAATGTGTTTGGAATTTTATTTTGCATATAAAAGCAATTTTTAATTATTTTTTTTTTAATAAAAACCGAGTCTTACCATATATTGACCGAGACCTCGAACGAGCTTTTATGCGACTCTGCATACAGTTAACGCTCGTATGAAGCTTCTATTTAAGAAATTGACTTGAATTTTTTATACCAAATAGTGCTTTCAACTATACTTACGATACTATACAAAAAAATTAAAAATTAAAAAATAAAAGTATTTTTTTTTCAAAACACGTTTAGTGTGATGAGTCGATCGACCCACCATACATACGCTCATAAGATTTTCAATATAGTTAAGGTCAGTGTGAGCTTATTTATACATATTTGAATTTCAAAATTTTGTGACAGTATAGAATTCTTAAGCATCCTGTGTATGTTTGTTAGCAAAATCCATTTTGTCAATTTTTTGCAAAATTGCGACAAGTAATAAAATTCAATCACTTATTACTCAGTAGTGTTCAATTTTGTCAAAAAGGTCTCTATACATGAAATGTTGAGAAGCCTAAAGCTCATCTAAGTAAAATATAAAAAATATATATTTTTGCTTGAAAACAAGCGATGTATCAGTTCGATCGTACCCCCATACTAGCCATTTTGAGACTTTCGGAAGAGTTAACGCTCTTAACTGCTTGGTTTCGAAGATTAAAATTTTAATTTTTAATATCGCATAGAACTAACGTGCATCCCCTATACGTTATGTTTAAAAAAATATATAAAATTTTTTTTCAAAATGGCGGCTATCGTAAAAATTCAAAGTGTCATAACTTTGCTAAATCAAATCCTACTGAAAAATGTCGTATGCAAAAAGTGTTTGGAATTTTATTTTGCATATAAAAGCAATTTTTAATTATTTTTTTTTTTAATAAAAACCGAGTCTTACCATATATTGACCGAGACCTCGAACGAGCTTTTATGCGAATCTGCATACAGTTAACGCTCGTATGAAGCTTCTATTTAAGAAATTGACTTGAATTTTTTATACCAAATAGAGCTTTCAACTATACTTACGATACTATACAAAAAAATTAAAAATTAAAAAATAAAAGTATTTTTTTTTCAAAACACGTTTAGTGTGATGAGTCGATCGACCCACCATACATACGCTCATAAGATTTTCAATATAGTTAAGGTCAGTGTGAGCTTATTTATACATATTTGAATTTCAAAATTTTGTGACAGTATAGAATTCTTAAGCATCCTGTGTATGTTTGTTAGCAAAATCCATTTTGTCAATTTTTTGCAAAATGGCGACAAGTATTAAAATTCAATCACTTATTACTCAGTAGTGTTCAATTTTGTCAAAAAGGTCTCTATACATGAAATGTTGAGAAGCCTAAAGCTCATCTAAGTAAAATATAAAAAATATATATTTTTGCTTGAAAACAAGCGATGTATCAGTTCGATCGTACCCCCATACTAGCCATTTTGAGACTTTCGGAAGAGTTAACGCTCTTAACTGCTTGGTTTCGAAGATTAAAATTTTAATTTTTAATATCGCATAGAACTAACGTGCAGCCCCTATACGTTACGTTTAAAAAAAATATATAAAATTTTTTTTCAAAATGGCGGCTATCGTAAAAATTCAAAGTGTCATAACTTTGCTAAATCAAATCCTACTGAAAAATGTCGTATGCAAAAAGTGTTTGGAATTTTATTTTGCATATAAAAGCAATTTTTAATTATTTTTTTTTTAATAAAAACCGAGTCTTACTGTATATTGACCGAGACCTCGAACGAGCTTTTATGCGACTCTGCATACAGTTAACGCTCGTATGAAGCTTCTATTTAAGAAATTGACTTGACTTTTTTATACCAAATAGAGCTTTCAACTATACTTACGATACTGTACAAAAAAATTAAAAATTAAAAAATAAAAGTATTTTTTATTCAAAACACGTTTAGTGTGATGAGTCGATCGACCCACCATACATACGCTCATAAGATTTTCAATATAGTTAAGGTCAGTGTGAGCTTATTTATACATATTTGAATTTCAAAATTTTGTGACAGTATAGAATTCTTAAGCATCCTGTGTATGTTTGTTAGCAAAATCCATTTTGTCAATTTTTTTGCAAAATGGCGACAAGTATTAAAATTCAATCACTTATTACTCAGTAGTGTTCAATTTTGTCAAAAAGGTCTCTATACATGAAATGTTGAGAAGCCTAAAGCTCATCTGAGTAAAATATAAAAAATATATATTTTTGCTTGAAAACAAGCGATGTATCAGTTCGATCGTACCCCCATACTAGCCATTTTGAGACTTTCGGAAGAGTTAACGCTCTTAACTGCTTGGTTTCGAAGATTAAAATTTTAATTTTTAATATCGCATAGAACTAACGTGCAGCCCCTATACGTTATGTTTAAAAAAAATATATAAATTTTTTTTTCAAAATGGCGGCTATCGTAAAAATTCAAAGTGTCATAACTTTGCTAAATCAAATCCTACTGAAAAATGTCGTATGCAAAAAGTGTTTGGAATTTTATTTTGCATATAAAAGCAATTTTTAATTATTTTTTTTTTAATAAAAACCGAGTCTTACCATATATTGACCGAGACCTCGAACGAGCTTTTATGCGACTCTGCATACAGTTAACGCTCGTATGAAGCTTCTATTTAAGAAATTGACTTGAATTTTTTATACCAAATAGAGCTTTCAACTATACTTACGATACTATACAAAAAAATTAAAAATTAAAAAATAAAAGTATTTTTTTTTCAAAACACGTTTAGTGTGATGAGTCGATCGACCCACCATACATACGCTCATAAGATTTTCAATATAGTTAAGGTCAGTGTGAGCTTATTTATACATATTTGAATTTCAAAATTTTGTGACAGTATAGAATTCTTAAGCATCCTGTGTATGTTTGTTAGCAAAATCCATTTTGTCAATTTTTTGCAAAATGGCGACAAGTATTAAAATTCAATCACTTATTACTCAGTAGTGTTCAATTTTGTCAAAAAGGTCTCTACACATGAAATGTTGAGAAGCCTAAAGCTCATCTAAGTAAAATATAAAAAATATATATTTTTGCTTGAAAACAAGCGATGTATCAGTTCGATCGTACCCCCATACTAGCCATTTTGAGACTTTCGGAAGAGTTAACGCTCTTAACTGCTTGGTTTCGAAGATTAAAATTTTAATTTTTAATATCGCATAGAACTAACGTGCAGCCCCTATACGTTATGTTTAAAAAAAATATATAAAATTTTTTTTCAAAATGGCGGCTATCGTAAAAATTCAAAGTGTCATAACTTTGCTAAATCAAATCCTACTAAATAATGTCGTATGCAAAAAGTGTTTGGAATTTTATTTTGCATATAAAAGCAATTTTAAATTATTTTTTTTTTAATAAAAACCGAGTCTTACCATATATTGACCGAGACCTCGAACGAGCTTTTATGCGACTCTGCATACAGTTAACGCTCGTATGAAGCTTCTATTTAGGAAATTGACTTGAATTTTTTATACCAAATAGAGCTTTCAACTATACTTACGATACTATACAAAAAAATTAAAAATTAAAAAATAAAAGTATTTTTTTTTCAAAACACGTTTAGTGTGATGAGTCGATCGACCCACCATACATACGCTCATAAGATTTTCAATATAGTTAAGGTCAGTGTGAGCTTATTTATACATATTTTAATTTCAAAATTTTGTGACAGTATAGAATTCTTAAGCATCCTGTGTATGTTTGTTAGCAAAATCCATTTTGTCAATTTTTTGCAAAATGGCGACAAGTATTAAAATTCAATCACTTATTACTCAGTAGTGTTCAATTTTGTCAAAAAGGTCTCTATACATGAAATGTTGAGAAGCCTAAAGCTCATCTGAGTAAAATATAAAAAATATATATTTTTGCTTGAAAACAAGCGATGTATCAGTTCGATCGTACCCCCATACTAGCCATTTTGAGACTTTCGGAAGAGTTAACGCTCTTAACTGCTTGGTTTCGAAGATTAAAATTTTAATTTTTAATATCGCATAGAACTAACGTGCAGCCCCTATACGTTATGTTTAAAAAAAATATATAAAATTTTTTTTCAAAATGGCGGCTATCGTAAAAATTCAAAGTGTCATAACTTTGCTAAATCTAATCCTACTGAAAAATGTCGTATGCAAAATGTGTTTGGAATTTTATTTTGCATATAAAAGCAATTTTTAATTATTTTTTTTTTAATAAAAACCGAGTCTTACCATATATTGACCGAGACCTCGAACGAGCTTTTATGCGACTCTGCATACAGTTAACGCTCGTATGAAGCTTCTATTTAAGAAATTGACTTGAATTTTTTATACCAAATAGTGCTTTCAACTATACTTACGATACTATACAAAAAAATTAAAAATTAAAAAATAAAAGTATTTTTTTTTCAAAACACGTTTAGTGTGATGAGTCGATCGACCCACCATACATACGCTCATAAGATTTTCAATATAGTTAAGGTCAGTGTGAGCTTATTTATACATATTTGAATTTCAAAATTTTGTGACAGTATAGAATTCTTAAGCATCCTGTGTATGTTTGTTAGCAAAATCCATTTTGTCAATTTTTTGCAAAATTGCGACAAGTATTAAAATTCAATCACTTATTACTCAGTAGTGTTCAATTTTGTCAAAAAGGTCTCTATACATGAAATGTTGAGAAGCCTAAAGCTCATCTAAGTAAAATATAAAAAATATATATTTTTGCTTGAAAACAAGCGATGTATCAGTTCGATCGTACCCCCATACTAGCCATTTTGAGACTTTCGGAAGAGTTAACGCTCTTAACTGCTTGGTTTCGAAGATTAAAATTTTAATTTTTAATATCGCATAGAACTAACGTGCAGCCCCTATACGTTATGTTTAAAAAAATA
The DNA here is from genome assembly GCF_051122295.1 of Plectrocnemia conspersa. Lineage (NCBI taxonomy): Eukaryota > Metazoa > Arthropoda > Insecta > Trichoptera > Polycentropodidae > Plectrocnemia > Plectrocnemia conspersa. The sequence goes on along the minus strand of NW_028277167.1, from coordinate 31,130,885 downwards.
TATAAAATTTTTTTTCAAAATGGCGGCTATCGTAAAAATTCAAAGTGTCATAACTTTGCTAAATCAAATCCTACTGAAAAATGTCGTATGCAAAAAGTGTTTGGAATTTTATTTTGCATATAAAAGCAATTTTTAATTATTTTTTTTTTTAATAAAAACCGAGTCTTACCATATATTGACCGAGACCTCGAACGAGCTTTTATGCGACTCTGCATACAGTTAACGCTCGTATGAAGCTTCTATTTAAGAAATTGACTTGAATTTTTTATACCAAATAGAGCTTTCAACTATACTTACGATACTATACAAAAAAATTAAAAATTAAAAAATAAAAGTATTTTTTTTTCAAAACACGTTTAGTGTGATGAGTCGATCGACCCACCATACATACGCTCATAAGATTTTCAATATAGTTAAGGTCAGTGTGAGCTTATTTATACATATTTGAATTTCAAAATTTTGTGACAGTATAGAATTCTTAAGCATCCTGTGTATGTTTGTTAGCAAAATCCATTTTGTCAATTTTTTTGCAAAATGGCGACAAGTATTAAAATTCAATCACTTATTACTCAGTAGTGTTCAATTTTGTCAAAAAGGTCTCTATACATGAAATGTTGAGAAGCCTAAAGCTCATCTGAGTAAAATATAAAAAATATATATTTTTGCTTGAAAACAAGCGATGTATCAGTTCGATCGTACCCCCATACTAGCCATTTTGAGACTTTCGGAAGAGTTAACGCTCTTAACTGCTTGGTTTCGAAGATTAAAATTTTAATTTTTAATATCGCATAGAACTAACGTGCAGCCCCTATACGTTATGTTTAAAAAAAATATATAAATTTTTTTTTCAAAATGGCGGCTATCGTAAAAATTCAAAGTGTCATAACTTTGCTAAATCAAATCCTACTGAAAAATGTCGTATGCAAAAAGTGTTTGGAATTTTATTTTGCATATAAAAGCAATTTTTAATTATTTTTTTTTTAATAAAAACCGAGTCTTACCATATATTGACCGAGACCTCGAACGAGCTTTTATGCGACTCTGCATACAGTTAACGCTCGTATGAAGCTTCTATTTAAGAAATTGACTTGAATTTTTTATACCAAATAGAGCTTTCAACTATACTTACGATACTATACAAAAAAATTAAAAATTAAAAAATAAAAGTATTTTTTTTTCAAAACACGTTTAGTGTGATGAGTCGATCGACCCACCATACATACGCTCATAAGATTTTCAATATAGTTAAGGTCAGTGTGAGCTTATTTATACATATTTGAATTTCAAAATTTTGTGACAGTATAGAATTCTTAAGCATCCTGTGTATGTTTGTTAGCAAAATCCATTTTGTCAATTTTTTGCAAAATGGCGACAAGTATTAAAATTCAATCACTTATTACTCAGTAGTGTTCAATTTTGTCAAAAAGGTCTCTACACATGAAATGTTGAGAAGCCTAAAGCTCATCTAAGTAAAATATAAAAAATATATATTTTTGCTTGAAAACAAGCGATGTATCAGTTCGATCGTACCCCCATACTAGCCATTTTGAGACTTTCGGAAGAGTTAACGCTCTTAACTGCTTGGTTTCGAAGATTAAAATTTTAATTTTTAATATCGCATAGAACTAACGTGCAGCCCCTATACGTTATGTTTAAAAAAAATATATAAAATTTTTTTTCAAAATGGCGGCTATCGTAAAAATTCAAAGTGTCATAACTTTGCTAAATCAAATCCTACTAAATAATGTCGTATGCAAAAAGTGTTTGGAATTTTATTTTGCATATAAAAGCAATTTTAAATTATTTTTTTTTTAATAAAAACCGAGTCTTACCATATATTGACCGAGACCTCGAACGAGCTTTTATGCGACTCTGCATACAGTTAACGCTCGTATGAAGCTTCTATTTAGGAAATTGACTTGAATTTTTTATACCAAATAGAGCTTTCAACTATACTTACGATACTATACAAAAAAATTAAAAATTAAAAAATAAAAGTATTTTTTTTTCAAAACACGTTTAGTGTGATGAGTCGATCGACCCACCATACATACGCTCATAAGATTTTCAATATAGTTAAGGTCAGTGTGAGCTTATTTATACATATTTTAATTTCAAAATTTTGTGACAGTATAGAATTCTTAAGCATTCTGTGTATGTTTGTTAGCAAAATCCATTTTGTCAATTTTTTGCAAAATGGCGACAAGTATTAAAATTCAATCACTTATTACTCAGTAGTGTTCAATTTTGTCAAAAAGGTCTCTACACATGAAATGTTGAGAAGCCTAAAGCTCATCTAAGTAAAATATAAAAAATATATATTTTTGCTTGAAAACAAGCGATGTATCAGTTCGATCGTACCCCCATACTAGCCATTTTGAGACTTTCAGAAGAGTTAACGCTCTTAACTGCTTGGTTTCGAAGATTAAAATTTTAATTTTTAATATCGCATAGAACTAACGTGCAGCCCCTATACGTTACGTTTAAAAAAAATATATAAAATTTTTTTTCAAAATGGCGGCTATCGTAAAAATTCAAAGTGTCATAACTTTGCTAAATCAAATCCTACTGAAAAATGTCGTATGCAAAAAGTGTTTGGAATTTTATTTTGCATATAAAAGCAATTTTTAATTATTTTTTTTTTAATAAAAACCGAGTCTTACCATATATTGACCGAGACCTCGAACGAGCTTTTATGCGACTCTGCATACAGTTAACGCTCGTATGAAGCTTCTATTTGAGAAATTGACTTGAATTTTTTATACCAAATAGAGCTTTCAACTATACTTACGATACTATACAAAAAAATTAAAAATTAAAAAATAAAAGTATTTTTTTTTCAAAACACGTTTAGTGTGATGAGTCGATCGACCCACCATACATACGCTCATAAGATTTTCAATTTTGTTAAGGTCAGTGTGAGCTTATTTATACATATTTGAATTTCAAAATTTTGTGACAGTATAGAATTCTTAAGCATCCTGTGTATGTTTGTTAGCAAAATCCATTTTGTCAATTTTTTGCAAAATGGCGACAAGTATTAAAATTCAATCACTTATTACTCAGAAGTGTTCAATTTTGTCAAAAAGGTTTTTACACATGAAATGTTGAGAAGCCTAAAGCTCATCTAAGTAAAATATAAAAAATATATATTTTTGCTTGAAAACAAGCGATGTATCAGTTCGATCGTACCCCCATACTAGCCATTTTGAGACTTTCGGAAGAGTTAACGCTCTTAACTGCTTGGTTTCGAAGATTAAAATTTTAATTTTTAATATCGCATAGAATCAACGTGCAGCCCCTATACGTTATGTTTAAAAAAAATATATAAAATTTTTTTTCAAAATGGCGGCTATCGTAAAAATTCAAAGTGTCATAACTTTGCTAAATCAAATCCTACTGAAAAATGTCGTATGCAAAAAGTGTTTGGAATTTTATTTTGCATATAAAAGCAAATTTTTAATTATTTTTTTCTTAATAAAAACCGAGTCTTACCATATATTGACCGAGACCTCGAACGAGCTTTTATGCGACTCTGCATACAGTTAACGCTCGTATGAAGCTTCTATTTAAGAAATTGACTTGAATTTTTTATACCAAATAGAGCTTTCAACTATACTTACGATACTATACAAAAAAATTAAAAATTAAAAAATAAAAGTATTTTTTTTTCAAAACACGTTTAGTGTGATGAGTCGATCGACCCACCATACATACGCTCATAAGATTTTCAATATAGTTAAGGTCAGTGTGAGCTTATTTATACATATTTGAATTTCAAAATTTTGTGACAGTATAGAATTCTTAAGCATCCTGTGTATGTTTGTTAGCAAAATCCATTTTGTCAATTTTTTGCAAAATGGCGACAAGTATTAAAATTCAATCACTTATTACTCAGTAGTGTTCAATTTTGTCAAAAAGGTCTCTATACATGAAATGTTGAGAAGCCTAAAGCTCATCTAAGTAAAATATAAAAAATATATATTTTTGCTTGAAAACAAGCGATGTATCAGTTCGATCGTACCCCCATACTAGCCATTTTGAGACTTTCGGAAGAGTTAACGCTCTTAACTGCTTGGTTTCGAAGATTAAAATTTTAATTTTTAATATCGCATAGAACCAACGTGCAGCCCCTATACGTTATGTTTAAAAAAAATATATAAAATTTTTTTTCAAAATGGCGGCTATCGTAAAAATTCAAAGTGTCATAACTTTGCTAAATCGAATCCTACTGAAAAATGTCGTATGCAAAAAGTGTTTGGAATTTTATTTTGCATATAAAAGCAATTTTTAATTATTTTTTTTTTAATAAAAACCGAGTCTTACCATATATTGACCGAGACCTCGAACGAGCTTTTATGCGACTCTGCATACAGTTAACGCTCGTATGAAGCTTCTATTTAAGAAATTGACTTGAATTTTTTATACCAAATAGAGCTTTCAACTATACTTACGATACTATACAAAAAAATTAAAAATTAAAAAATAAAAGTATTTTTTTTTCAAAACACGTTTAGTGTGATGAGTCGATCGACCCACCATACATACGCTCATAAGATTTTCAATATAGTTAAGGTCAGTGTGAGCTTATTTATACATATTTGAATTTCAAAATTTTGTGACAGTATAGAATTCTTAAGCATCCTGTGTATGTTTGTTAGCAAAATCCATTTTGTCAATTTTTTGCAAAATGGCGACAAGTATTAAAATTCAATCACTTATTACTCAGTAGTGTTCAATTTTGTCAAAAAGGTCTCTATACATGAAATGTTGAGAAGCCTAAAGCTCATCTAAGTAAAATATAAAAAATATATATTTTTGCTTGAAAACAAGCGATGTATCAGTTCGATCGTACCCCCATACTAGCCATTTTGAGACTTTCGGAAGAGTTAACGCTCTTAACTGCTTGGTTTCGAAGATTAAAATTTTAATTTTTAATATCGCATAGAACTAACGTGCAGCCCCCTATACGTTATGTTTAAAAAAAATATATAAAAATTTTTTTCAAAATGGCGGCTATCGTAAAAATTCAAAGTGTCATAACTTTGCTAAATCAAATCCTACTAAAAAATGTCGTATGCAAAAAGTGTTTGGAATTTTATTTTGCATATAAAAGCAATTTTTAATTATTTTTTTTTTAATAAAAACCGAGTCTTACCATATATTGACCGAGACCTCGAACGAGCTTTTATGCGACTCTGCATACAGTTAACGCTCGTATGAAGCTTCTATTTAAGAAATTGACTTGAATTTTTTATACCAAATAGAGCTTTCAACTATACTTACGATACTGTACAAAAAAATTAAAAATTAAAAAATAAAAGTATTTTTTTTAAAACACGTTTAGTGTGATGAGTCGATCGACCCACCATACATACGCTCATAAGATTTTCAATATAGTTAAGGTCAGTGTGAGCTTATTTATACATATTTGAATTTCAAAATTTTGTGACAGTATAGAATTCTTAAGCATCCTGTGTATGTTTGTTAGCAAAATCCATTTTGTCAATTTTTTGCAAAATGGCGACAAGTATTAAAATTCAATCACTTATTACTCAGTAGTGTTCAATTTTGTCAAAAAGGTCTCTATACATGAAATGTTGAGAAGCCTAAAGCTCATCTAAGTAAAATATAAAAAATATATATTTTTGCTTGAAAACAAGCGATGTATCAGTTCGATCGTACCCCCATACTAGCCATTTTGAGACTTTCGGAAGAGTTAACGCTCTTAACTGCTTGGTTTCGAAGATTAAAATTTTAATTTTTAATATCGCATAGAACTAACGTGCAGCCCCTATACGTTATGTTTAAAAAAAATATATAAAATTTTTTTTCAAAATGGCGGCTATCGTAAAAATTCAAAGTGTCATAACTTTGCTAAATCAAATCCTACTGAAAAATGTCGTATGCAAAAAGTGTTTGGAATTTTATTTTGCATATAAAAGCAATTTTTAATTATTTTTTTTTTAATAAAAACCGAGTCTTACCATATATTGACCGAGACCTCGAACGAGCTTTTATGCGACTCTGCATACAGTTAACGCTCGTATGAAGCTTCTATTTAAGAAATTGACTTGAATTTTTTATACCAAATAGAGCTTTCAACTATACTTACGATACTGTACAAAAAAATTAAAAATTAAAAAATAAAAGTATTTTTTTTTCAAAACACGTTTAGTGTGATGAGTCGATCGACCCACCATACATACGCTCATAAGATTTTCAATATAGTTAAGGTCAGTGTGAGCTTTTTTATACATATTTGAATTTCAAAATTTTGTGACAGTATAGAATTCTTAAGCATCCTGTGTATGTTTGTTAGCAAAATCCATTTTGTCAATTTTTTGCAAAATGGCGACAAGTATTAAAATTCAATCACTTATTACTCAGTAGTGTTCAATTTTGTCAAAAAGGTCTCTATACATGAAATGTTGAGAAGCCTAAAGCTCATCTAAGTAAAATATAAAAAATATATATTTTTGCTTGAAAACAAGCGATGTATCAGTTCGATCGTACCCCCATACTAGCCATTTTGAGACTTTCGGAAGAGTTAACGCTCTTAACTGCTTGGTTTCGAAGATTAAAATTTTAATTTTTAATATCGCATAGAACTAACGTGCAGCCCCTATACGTTATGTTTAAAAAAAATATATAAATTTTTTTTTCAAAATGGCGGCTATCGTAAAAATTCAAAGTGTCATAACTTTGCTAAATCAAATCCTACTGAAAAATGTCGTATGCAAAAAGTGTTTGGAATTTTATTTTGCATATAAAAGCAATTTTTAATTATTTTTTTTTTAATAAAAACCGAGTCTTACCATATATTGACCGAGACCTCGAACGAGCTTTTATGCGACTCTGCATACAGTTAACGCTCGTATGAAGCTTCTATTTAAGAAATTGACTTGAATTTTTTATACCAAATAGAGCTTTCAACTATACTTACGATACTATACAAAAAAATTAAAAATTAAAAAATAAAAGTATTTTTTTTTCAAAACACGTTTAGTGTGATGAGTCGATCGACCCACCATACATACGCTCATAAGATTTTCAATATAGTTAAGGTCAGTGTGAGCTTATTTATACATATTTGAATTTCAAAATTTTGTGACAGTATAGAATTCTTAAGCATCCTGTGTATGTTTGTTAGCAAAATCCATTTTGTCAATTTTTTGCAAAATGGCGACAAGTATTAAAATTCAATCACTTATTACTCAGTAGTGTTCAATTTTGTCAAAAAGGTCTCTATACATGAAATGTTGAGAAGCCTAAAGCTCATCTAAGTAAAATATAAAAAATATATATTTTTGCTTGAAAACAAGCGATGTATCAGTTCGATCGTACCCCCATACTAGCCATTTTGAGACTTTCGGAAGAGTTAACGCTCTTAACTGCTTGGTTTCGAAGATTAAAATTTTAATTTTTAATATCGCATAGAACTAACGTGCAGCCCCTATACGTTATGTTTAAAAAAAATATATAAATTTTTTTTTCAAAATGGCGGCTATCGTAAAAATTCAAAGTGTCATAACTTTGCTAAATCAAATCCTACTGAAAAATGTCGTATGCAAAAAGTGTTTGGAATTTTATTTTGCATATAAAAGCAATTTTTAATTATTTTTTTTTTAATAAAAACCGAGTCTTACCATATATTGACCGAGACCTCGAACGAGCTTTTATGCGACTCTGCATACAGTTAACGCTCGTATGAAGCTTCTATTTAAGAAATTGACTTGAATTTTTTATACCAAATAGAGCTTTCAACTATACTTACGATACCGCACAAAAAAATTAAAAATTAAAAAATAAAAGTATTTTTTTTTCAAAACACGTTTAGTGTGATGAGTCGATCGACCCACCATACATACGCTTATAAGATTTTCAATATAGTTAAGGTCAGTGTGAGCTTATTTATACATATTTGAATTTTAAAATTTTGTGACAGTATAGAATTCTTAAGCATCCTGTGTATGTTTGTTAGCAAAATCCATTTTGTCAATTTTTTGCAAAATGGCGACAAGTATTAAAATTCAATCACTTATTACTCAGTAGTGTTCAATTTTGTCAAAAAGGTCTCTATACATGAAATGTTGAGAAGCCTAAAGCTCATCTAAGTAAAATATAAAAAATATATATTTTTGCTTGAAAACAAGCGATGTATCAGTTCGATCGTACCCCCATACTAGCCATTTTGAGACTTTCGGAAGAGTTAACGCTCTTAACTGCTTGGTTTCGAAGATTAAAATTTTAATTTTTAATATCGCATAGAACTAACGTGCAGCCCCTATACGTTATGTTTAAAAAAAATATATAAATTTTTTTTTCAAAATGGCGGCTATCGTAAAAATTCAAAGTGTCATAACTTTGCTAAATCAAATCCTACTGAAAAATGTCGTATGCAAAAAGTGTTTGGAATTTTATTTTGCATATAAAAGCAATTTTTAATTATTTTTTTTTTAATAAAAACCGAGTCTTACCATATATTGACCGAGACCTCGAACGAGCTTTTATGCGACTCTGCATACAGTTAACGCTCGTATGAAGCTTCTATTTAAGAAATTGACTTGAATTTTTTATACCAAATAGAGCTTTCAACTATACTTACGATACTATACAAAAAAATTAAAAATTAAAAAATAAAAGTATTTTTTTTTCAAAACACGTTTAGTGTGATGAGTCGATCGACCCACCATACATACGCTCATAAGATTTTCAATATAGTTAAGGTCAGTGTGAGCTTATTTATACATATTTGAATTTCAAAATTTTGTGACAGTATAGAATTCTTAAGCATCCTGTGTATGTTTGTTAGCAAAATCCATTTTGTCAATTTTTTGCAAAATGGCGACAAGTATTAAAATTCAATCACTTATTACTCAGTAGTGTTCAATTTTGTCAAAAAGGTCTCTATACATGAAATGTTGAGAAGCCTAAAGCTCATCTAAGTAAAATATAAAAAATATATATTTTTGCTTGAAAACAAGCGATGTATCAGTTCGATCGTACCCCCATACTAGCCATTTTGAGACTTTCGGAAGAGTTAACGCTCTTAACTGCTTGGTTTCGAAGATTAAAATTTTAATTTTTAATATCGCATAGAACTAACGTGCAGCCCCCTATACGTTATGTTTAAAAAAAATATATAAAAATTTTTTTCAAAATGGCGGCTATCGTAAAAATTCAAAGTGTCATAACTTTGCTAAATCAAATCCTACTAAAAAATGTCGTATGCAAAAAGTGTTTGGAATTTTATTTTGCATATAAAAGCAATTTTTAATTATTTTTTTTTTAATAAAAACCGAGTCTTACCATATATTGACCGAGACCTCGAACGAGCTTTTATGCGACTCTGCATACAGTTAACGCTCGTATGAAGCTTCTATTTAAGAAATTGACTTGAATTTTTTATACCAAATAGAGCTTTCAACTATACTTACGATACTGTACAAAAAAATTAAAAATTAAAAAATAAAAGTATTTTTTTTAAAACACGTTTAGTGTGATGAGTCGATCGACCCACCATACATACGCTCATAAGATTTTCAATATAGTTAAGGTCAGTGTGAGCTTATTTATACATATTTGAATTTCAAAATTTTGTGACAGTATAGAATTCTTAAGCATCCTGTGTATGTTTGTTAGCAAAATCCATTTTGTCAATTTTTTGCAAAATGGCGACAAGTATTAAAATTCAATCACTTATTACTCAGTAGTGTTCAATTTTGTCAAAAAGGTCTCTATACATGAAATGTTGAGAAGCCTAAAGCTCATCTAAGTAAAATATAAAAAATATATATTTTTGCTTGAAAACAAGCGATGTATCAGTTCGATCGTACCCCCATACTAGCCATTTTGAGACTTTCGGAAGAGTTAACGCTCTTAACTGCTTGGTTTCGAAGATTAAAATTTTAATTTTTAATATCGCATAGAACTAACGTGCAGCCCCTATACGTTATGTTTAAAAAAAATATATAAAATTTTTTTTCAAAATGGCGGCTATCGTAAAAATTCAAAGTGTCATAACTTTGCTAAATCAAATCCTACTGAAAAATGTCGTATGCAAAAAGTGTTTGGAATTTTATTTTGCATATAAAAGCAATTTTTAATTATTTTTTTTTTAATAAAAACCGAGTCTTACCATATATTGACCGAGACCTCGAACGAGCTTTTATGCGACTCTGCATACAGTTAACGCTCGTATGAAGCTTCTATTTAAGAAATTGACTTGAATTTTTTATACCAAATAGAGCTTTCAACTATACTTACGATACTGTACAAAAAAATTAAAAATTAAAAAATAAAAGTATTTTTTTTTCAAAACACGTTTAGTGTGATGAGTCGATCGACCCACCATACATACGCTCATAAGATTTTCAATATAGTTAAGGTCAGTGTGAGCTTTTTTATACATATTTGAATTTCAAAATTTTGTGACAGTATAGAATTCTTAAGCATCCTGTGTATGTTTGTTAGCAAAATCCATTTTGTCAATTTTTTGCAAAATGGCGACAAGTATTAAAATTCAATCACTTATTACTCAGTAGTGTTCAATTTTGTCAAAAAGGTCTCTATACATGAAATGTTGAGAAGCCTAAAGCTCATCTAAGTAAAATATAAAAAATATATATTTTTGCTTGAAAACAAGCGATGTATCAGTTCGATCGTACCCCCATACTAGCCATTTTGAGACTTTCGGAAGAGTTAACGCTCTTAACTGCTTGGTTTCGAAGATTAAAATTTTAATTTTTAATATCGCATAGAACTAACGTGCAGCCCCTATACGTTATGTTTAAAAAAAATATATAAATTTTTTTTTCAAAATGGCGGCTATCGTAAAAATTCAAAGTGTCATAACTTTGCTAAATCAAATCCTACTGAAAAATGTCGTATGCAAAAAGTGTTTGGAATTTTATTTTGCATATAAAAGCAATTTTTAATTATTTTTTTTTTAATAAAAACCGAGTCTTACCATATATTGACCGAGACCTCGAACGAGCTTTTATGCGACTCTGCATACAGTTAACGCTCGTATGAAGCTTCTATTTAAGAAATTGACTTGAATTTTTTATACCAAATAGAGCTTTCAACTATACTTACGATACTATACAAAAAAATTAAAAATTAAAAAATAAAAGTATTTTTTTTTCAAAACACGTTTAGTGTGATGAGTCGATCGACCCACCATACATACGCTCATAAGATTTTCAATATAGTTAAGGTCAGTGTGAGCTTATTTATACATATTTGAATTTCAAAATTTTGTGACAGTATAGAATTCTTAAGCATCCTGTGTATGTTTGTTAGCAAAATCCATTTTGTCAATTTTTTGCAAAATGGCGACAAGTATTAAAATTCAATCACTTATTACTCAGTAGTGTTCAATTTTGTCAAAAAGGTCTCTATACATGAAATGTTGAGAAGCCTAAAGCTCATCTAAGTAAAATATAAAAAATATATATTTTTGCTTGAAAACAAGCGATGTATCAGTTCGATCGTACCCCCATACTAGCCATTTTGAGACTTTCGGAAGAGTTAACGCTCTTAACTGCTTGGTTTCGAAGATTAAAATTTTAATTTTTAATATCGCATAGAACTAACGTGCAGCCCCTATACGTTATGTTTAAAAAAAATATATAAATTTTTTTTTCAAAATGGCGGCTATCGTAAAAATTCAAAGTGTCATAACTTTGCTAAATCAAATCCTACTGAAAAATGTCGTATGCAAAAAGTGTTTGGAATTTTATTTTGCATATAAAAGCAATTTTTAATTATTTTTTTTTTAATAAAAACCGAGTCTTACCATATATTGACCGAGACCTCGAACGAGCTTTTATGCGACTCTGCATACAGTTAACGCTCGTATGAAGCTTCTATTTAAGAAATTGACTTGAATTTTTTATACCAAATAGAGCTTTCAACTATACTTACGATACCGCACAAAAAAATTAAAAATTAAAAAATAAAAGTATTTTTTTTTCAAAACACGTTTAGTGTGATGAGTCGATCGACCCACCATACATACGCTTATAAGATTTTCAATATAGTTAAGGTCAGTGTGAGCTTATTTATACATATTTGAATTTTAAAATTTTGTGACAGTATAGAATTCTTAAGCATCCTGTGTATGTTTGTTAGCAAAATCCATTTTGTCAATTTTTTGCAAAATGGCGACAAGTATTAAAATTCAATCACTTATTACTCAGTAGTGTTCAATTTTGTCAAAAAGGTCTCTATACATGAAATGTTGAGAAGCCTAAAGCTCATCTAAGTAAAATATAAAAAATATATATTTTTGCTTGAAAACAAGCGATGTATCAGTTCGATCGTACCCCCATACTAGCCATTTTGAGACTTTCGGAAGAGTTAACGCTCTTAACTGCTTGGTTTCGAAGATTAAAATTTTAATTTTTAATATCGCATAGAACTAACGTGCAGCCCCTATACGTTATGTTTAAAAAAAATATATAAATTTTTTTTTCAAAATGGCGGCTATCGTAAAAATTCAAAGTGTCATAACTTTGCTAAATCAAATCCTACTGAAAAATGTCGTATGCAAAAAGTGTTTGGAATTTTATTTTGCATATAAAAGCAATTTTTAATTATTTTTTTTTTAATAAAAACCGAGTCTTACCATATATTGACCGAGACCTCGAACGAGCTTTTATGCGACTCTGCATACAGTTAACGCTCGTATGAAGCTTCTATTTAAGAAATTGACTTGAATTTTTTATACCAAATAGAGCTTTCAACTATACTTACGATACTATACAAAAAAATTAAAAATTAAAAAATAAAAGTATTTTTTTTTCAAAACACGTTTAGTGTGATGAGTCGATCGACCCACCATACATACGCTCATAAGATTTTCAATATAGTTAAGGTCAGTGTGAGCTTATTTATACATATTTGAATTTCAAAATTTTGTGACAGTATAGAATTCTTAAGCATCCTGTGTATGTTTGTTAGCAAAATCCATTTTGTCAATTTTTTGCAAAATGGCGACAAGTATTAAAATTCAATCACTTATTACTCAGTAGTGTTCAATTTTGTCAAAAAGGTCTCTATACATGAAATGTTGAGAAGCCTAAAGCTCATCTAAGTAAAATATAAAAAATATATATTTTTGCTTGAAAACAAGCGATGTATCAGTTCGATCGTACCCCCATACTAGCCATTTTGAGACTTTCGGAAGAGTTAACGCTCTTAACTGCTTGGTTTCGAAGATTAAAATTTTAATTTTTAATATCGCATAGAACTAACGTGCAGCCCCTATACGTTATGTTTAAAAAAAATATATAAAATTTTTTTTCAAAATGGCGGCTATCGTAAAAATTCAAAGTGTCATAACTTTGCTAAATCAAATCCTACTGAAAAATGTCGTATGCAAAAAGTGTTTGGAATTTTATTTTGCATATAAAAGCAATTTTTAATTATTTTTTTTTTAATAAAAACCGAGTCTTACCATATATTGACCGAGACCTCGAACGAGCTTTTATGCGACTCTGCATACAGTTAACGCTCGTATGAAGCTTCTATTTAAGAAATTGACTTAAATTTTTTATACCAAATAGAGCTTTCAACTATACTTACGATACCGCACAAAAAAATTAAAAATTAAAAAATAAAAGTATTTTTTTTTCAAAACACGTTTAGTGTGATGAGTCGATCGACCCACCATACATACGCTTATAAGATTTTCAATATAGTTAAGGTCAGTGTGAGCTTATTTATACATATTTGAATTTTAAAATTTTGTGACAGTATAGAATTCTTAAGCATCCTGTGTATGTTTGTTAGCAAAATCCATTTTGTCAATTTTTTGCAAAATGGCGACAAGTATTAAAATTCAATCACTTATTACTCAGTAGTGTTCAATTTTGTCAAAAAGGTCTCTATACATGAAATGTTGAGAAGCCTAAAGCTCATCTAAGTAAAATATAAAAAATATATATTTTTGCTTGAAAACAAGCGATGTATCAGTTCGATCGTACCCCCATACTAGCCATTTTGAGACTTTCGGAAGAGTTAACGCTCTTAACTGCTTGGTTTCGAAGATTAAAATTTTAATTTTTAATATCGCATAGAACTAACGTGCAGCCCCTATACGTTATGTTTAAAAAAAATATATAAAATTTTTTTTCAAAATGGCGGCTATCGTAAAAATTCAAAGTGTCATAACTTTGCTAAATCAAATCCTACTGAAAAATGTCGTATGCAAAAAGTGTTTGGAATTTTATTTTGCATATAAAAGCAATTTTTAATTATTTTTTTTTTAATAAAAACCGAGTCTTACCATATATTGACCGAGACCTCGAACGAGCTTTTATGCGACTCTGCATACAGTTAACGCTCGTATGAAGCTTCTATTTAAGAAATTGACTTGAATTTTTTATACCAAATAGAGCTTTCAACTATACTTACGATACTGTACAAAAAAATTAAAAATTAAAAAATAAAAGTATTTTTTTTTCAAAACACGTTTAGTGTGATGAGTCGATCGACCCACCATACATACGCTCATAAGATTTTCAATATAGTTAAGGTCAGTGTGAGCTTTTTTATACATATTTGAATTTCAAAATTTTGTGACAGTATAGAATTCTTAAGCATCCTGTGTATGTTTGTTAGCAAAATCCATTTTGTCAATTTTTTGCAAAATGGCGACAAGTATTAAAATTCAATCACTTATTACTCAGTAGTGTTCAATTTTGTCAAAAAGGTCTCTATACATGAAATGTTGAGAAGCCTAAAGCTCATCTAAGTAAAATATAAAAAATATATATTTTTGCTTGAAAACAAGCGATGTATCAGTTCGATCGTACCCCCATACTAGCCATTTTGAGACTTTCGGAAGAGTTAACGCTCTTAACTGCTTGGTTTCGAAGATTAAAATTTTAATTTTTAATATCGCATAGAACTAACGTGCAGCCCCTATACGTTATGTTTAAAAAAAATATATAAATTTTTTTTTCAAAATGGCGGCTATCGTAAAAATTCAAAGTGTCATAACTTTGCTAAATCAAATCCTACTGAAAAATGTCGTATGCAAAAAGTGTTTGGAATTTTATTTTGCATATAAAAGCAATTTTTAATTATTTTTTTTTTAATAAAAACCGAGTCTTACCATATATTGACCGAGACCTCGAACGAGCTTTTATGCGACTCTGCATACAGTTAACGCTCGTATGAAGCTTCTATTTAAGAAATTGACTTGAATTTTTTATACCAAATAGAGCTTTCAACTATACTTACGATACTATACAAAAAAATTAAAAATTAAAAAATAAAAGTATTTTTTTTTCAAAACACGTTTAGTGTGATGAGTCGATCGACCCACCATACATACGCTCATAAGATTTTCAATATAGTTAAGGTCAGTGTGAGCTTATTTATACATATTTGAATTTCAAAATTTTGTGACAGTATAGAATTCTTAAGCATCCTGTGTATGTTTGTTAGCAAAATCCATTTTGTCAATTTTTTGCAAAATGGCGACAAGTATTAAAATTCAATCACTTATTACTCAGTAGTGTTCAATTTTGTCAAAAAGGTCTCTATACATGAAATGTTGAGAAGCCTAAAGCTCATCTAAGTAAAATATAAAAAATATATATTTTTGCTTGAAAACAAGCGATGTATCAGTTCGATCGTACCCCCATACTAGCCATTTTGAGACTTTCGGAAGAGTTAACGCTCTTAACTGCTTGGTTTCGAAGATTAAAATTTTAATTTTTAATATCGCATAGAACTAACGTGCAGCCCCTATACGTTATGTTTAAAAAAAATATATAAATTTTTTTTTCAAAATGGCGGCTATCGTAAAAATTCAAAGTGTCATAACTTTGCTAAATCAAATCCTACTGAAAAATGTCGTATGCAAAAAGTGTTTGGAATTTTATTTTGCATATAAAAGCAATTTTTAATTATTTTTTTTTTAATAAAAACCGAGTCTTACCATATATTGACCGAGACCTCGAACGAGCTTTTATGCGACTCTGCATACAGTTAACGCTCGTATGAAGCTTCTATTTAAGAAATTGACTTGAATTTTTTATACCAAATAGAGCTTTCAACTATACTTACGATACCGCACAAAAAAATTAAAAATTAAAAAATAAAAGTATTTTTTTTTCAAAACACGTTTAGTGTGATGAGTCGATCGACCCACCATACATACGCTTATAAGATTTTCAATATAGTTAAGGTCAGTGTGAGCTTATTTATACATATTTGAATTTTAAAATTTTGTGACAGTATAGAATTCTTAAGCATCCTGTGTATGTTTGTTAGCAAAATCCATTTTGTCAATTTTTTGCAAAATGGCGACAAGTATTAAAATTCAATCACTTATTACTCAGTAGTGTTCAATTTTGTCAAAAAGGTCTCTATACATGAAATGTTGAGAAGCCTAAAGCTCATCTAAGTAAAATATAAAAAATATATATTTTTGCTTGAAAACAAGCGATGTATCAGTTCGATCGTACCCCCATACTAGCCATTTTGAGACTTTCGGAAGAGTTAACGCTCTTAACTGCTTGGTTTCGAAGATTAAAATTTTAATTTTTAATATCGCATAGAACTAACGTGCAGCCCCTATACGTTATGTTTAAAAAAAATATATAAATTTTTTTTTCAAAATGGCGGCTATCGTAAAAATTCAAAGTGTCATAACTTTGCTAAATCAAATCCTACTGAAAAATGTCGTATGCAAAAAGTGTTTGGAATTTTATTTTGCATATAAAAGCAATTTTTAATTATTTTTTTTTTAATAAAAACCGAGTCTTACCATATATTGACCGAGACCTCGAACGAGCTTTTATGCGACTCTGCATACAGTTAACGCTCGTATGAAGCTTCTATTTAAGAAATTGACTTGAATTTTTTATACCAAATAGAGCTTTCAACTATACTTACGATACTGTACAAAAAAATTAAAAATTAAAAAATAAAAGTATTTTTTTTTCAAAACACGTTTAGTGTGATGAGTCGATCGACCCACCATACATACGCTCATAAGATTTTCAATATAGTTAAGGTCAGTGTGAGCTTTTTTATACATATTTGAATTTCAAAATTTTGTGACAGTATAGAATTCTTAAGCATCCTGTGTATGTTTGTTAGCAAAATCCATTTTGTCAATTTTTTGCAAAATGGCGACAAGTATTAAAATTCAATCACTTATTACTCAGTAGTGTTCAATTTTGTCAAAAAGGTCTCTATACATGAAATGTTGAGAAGCCTAAAGCTCATCTAAGTAAAATATAAAAAATATATATTTTTGCTTGAAAACAAGCGATGTATCAGTTCGATCGTACCCCCATACTAGCCATTTTGAGACTTTCGGAAGAGTTAACGCTCTTAACTGCTTGGTTTCGAAGATTCAAATTTTAATTTTTAATATCGCATAGAACTAACGTGCAGCCCCTATACGTTATGTTTAAAAAAAATATATAAATTTTTTTTTCAAAATGGCGGCTATCGTAAAAATTCAAAGTGTCATAACTTTGCTAAATCAAATCCTACTGAAAAATGTCGTATGCAAAAAGTGTTTGGAATTTTATTTTGCATATAAAAGCAATTTTTAATTATTTTTTTTTTAATAAAAACCGAGTCTTACCATATATTGACCGAGACCTCGAACGAGCTTTTATGCGACTCTGCATACAGTTAACGCTCGTATGAAGCTTCTATTTAAGAAATTGACTTGAATTTTTTATACCAAATAGAGCTTTCAACTATACTTACGATACTATACAAAAAAATTAAAAATTAAAAAATAAAAGTATTTTTTTTTCAAAACACGTTTAGTGTGATGAGTCGATCGACCCACCATACATACGCTCATAAGATTTTCAATATAGTTAAGGTCAGTGTGAGCTTATTTATACATATTTGAATTTCAAAATTTTGTGACAGTATAGAATTCTTAAGCATCCTGTGTATGTTTGTTAGCAAAATCCATTTTGTCAATTTTTTGCAAAATGGCGACAAGTATTAAAATTCAATCACTTATTACTCAGTAGTGTTCAATTTTGTCAAAAAGGTCTCTATACATGAAATGTTGAGAAGCCTAAAGCTCATCTAAGTAAAATATAAAAAATATATATTTTTGCTTGAAAACAAGCGATGTATCAGTTCGATCGTACCCCCATACTAGCCATTTTGAGACTTTCGGAAGAGTTAACGCTCTTAACTGCTTGGTTTCGAAGATTAAAATTTTAATTTTTAATATCGCATAGAACTAACGTGCAGCCCCTATACGTTATGTTTAAAAAAAATATATAAATTTTTTTTTCAAAATGGCGGCTATCGTAAAAATTCAAAGTGTCATAACTTTGCTAAATCAAATCCTACTGAAAAATGTCGTATGCAAAAAGTGTTTGGAATTTTATTTTGCATATAAAAGCAATTTTTAATTATTTTTTTTTTAATAAAAACCGAGTCTTACCATATATTGACCGAGACCTCGAACGAGCTTTTATGCGACTCTGCATACAGTTAACGCTCGTATGAAGCTTCTATTTAAGAAATTGACTTGAATTTTTTATACCAAATAGAGCTTTCAACTATACTTACGATACCGCACAAAAAAATTAAAAATTAAAAAATAAAAGTATTTTTTTTTCAAAACACGTTTAGTGTGATGAGTCGATCGACCCACCATACATACGCTTATAAGATTTTCAATATAGTTAAGGTCAGTGTGAGCTTATTTATACATATTTGAATTTTAAAATTTTGTGACAGTATAGAATTCTTAAGCATCCTGTGTATGTTTGTTAGCAAAATCCATTTTGTCAATTTTTTGCAAAATGGCGACAAGTATTAAAATTCAATCACTTATTACTCAGTAGTGTTCAATTTTGTCAAAAAGGTCTCTATACATGAAATGTTGAGAAGCCTAAAGCTCATCTAAGTAAAATATAAAAAATATATATTTTTGCTTGAAAACAAGCGATGTATCAGTTCGATCGTACCCCCATACTAGCCATTTTGAGACTTTCGGAAGAGTTAACGCTCTTAACTGCTTGGTTTCGAAGATTAAAATTTTAATTTTTAATATCGCATAGAACTAACGTGCAGCCCCTATACGTTATGTTTAAAAAAAATATATAAATTTTTTTTTCAAAATGGCGGCTATCGTAAAAATTCAAAGTGTCATAACTTTGCTAAATCAAATCCTACTGAAAAATGTCGTATGCAAAAAGTGTTTGGAATTTTATTTTGCATATAAAAGCAATTTTTAATTATTTTTTTTTTAATAAAAACCGAGTCTTACCATATATTGACCGAGACCTCGAACGAGCTTTTATGCGACTCTGCATACAGTTAACGCTCGTATGAAGCTTCTATTTAAGAAATTGACTTGAATTTTTTATACCAAATAGAGCTTTCAACTATACTTACGATACTATACAAAAAAATTAAAAATTAAAAAATAAAAGTATTTTTTTTTCAAAACACGTTTAGTGTGATGAGTCGATCGACCCACCATACATACGCTCATAAGATTTTCAATATAGTTAAGGTCAGTGTGAGCTTATTTATACATATTTGAATTTCAAAATTTTGTGACAGTATAGAATTCTTAAGCATCCTGTGTATGTTTGTTAGCAAAATCCATTTTGTCAATTTTTTGCAAAATGGCGACAAGTATTAAAATTCAATCACTTATTACTCAGTAGTGTTCAATTTTGTCAAAAAGGTCTCTATACATGAAATGTTGAGAAGCCTAAAGCTCATCTAAGTAAAATATAAAAAATATATATTTTTGCTTGAAAACAAGCGATGTATCAGTTCGATCGTACCCCCATACTAGCCATTTTGAGACTTTCGGAAGAGTTAACGCTCTTAACTGCTTGGTTTCGAAGATTAAAATTTTAATTTTTAATATCGCATAGAACTAACGTGCAGCCCCTATACGTTATGTTTAAAAAAAATATATAAATTTTTTTTTCAAAATGGCGGCTATCGTAAAAATTCAAAGTGTCATAACTTTGCTAAATCAAATCCTACTGAAAAATGTCGTATGCAAAAAGTGTTTGGAATTTTATTTTGCATATAAAAGCAATTTTTAATTATTTTTTTTTTAATAAAAACCGAGTCTTACCATATATTGACCGAGACCTCGAACGAGCTTTTATGCGACTCTGCATACAGTTAACGCTCGTATGAAGCTTCTATTTAAGAAATTGACTTGAATTTTTTATACCAAATAGAGCTTTCAACTATACTTACGATACCGCACAAAAAAATTAAAAATTAAAAAATAAAAGTATTTTTTTTTCAAAACACGTTTAGTGTGATGAGTCGATCGACCCACCATACATACGCTTATAAGATTTTCAATATAGTTAAGGTCAGTGTGAGCTTATTTATACATATTTGAATTTCAAAATTTTGTGACAGTATAGAATTCTTAAGCATCCTGTGTATGTTTGTTAGCAAAATCCATTTTGTCAATTTTTTGCAAAATGGCGACAAGTATTAAAATTCAATCACTTATTACTCAGTAGTGTTCAATTTTGTCAAAAAGGTCTCTATACATGAAATGTTGAGAAGCCTAAAGCTCATCTAAGTAAAATATAAAAAATATATATTTTTGCTTGAAAACAAGCGATGTATCAGTTCGATCGTACCCCCATACTAGCCATTTTGAGACTTTCGGAAGAGTTAACGCTCTTAACTGCTTGGTTTCGAAGATTAAAATTTTAATTTTTAATATCGCATAGAACTAACGTGCAGCCCCTATACGTTATGTTTAAAAAAAATATATAAAATTTTTTTTCAAAATGGCGGCTATCGTAAAAATTCAAAGTGTCATAACTTTGCTAAATCAAATCCTACTGAAAAATGTCGTATGCAAAAAGTGTTTGGAATTTTATTTTGCATATAAAAGCAATTTTTAATTATTTTTTTTTTAATAAAAACCGAGTCTTACCATATATTGACCGAGACCTCGAACGAGCTTTTATGCGACTCTGCATACAGTTAACGCTCGTATGAAGCTTCTATTTAAGAAATTGACTTGAATTTTTTATACCAAATAGAGCTTTCAACTATACTTACGATACTATACAAAAAAATTAAAAATTAAAAAATAAAAGTATTTTTTTTTCAAAACACGTTTAGTGTGATGAGTCGATCGACCCACCATACATACGCTCATAAGATTTTCAATATAGTTAAGGTCAGTGTGAGCTTATTTATACATATTTGAATTTCAAAATTTTGTGACAGTATAGAATTCTTAAGCATCCTGTGTATGTTTGTTAGCAAAATCCATTTTGTCAATTTTTTGCAAAATGGCGACAAGTATTAAAATTCAATCACTTATTACTCAGTAGTGTTCAATTTTGTCAAAAAGGTCTCTATACATGAAATGTTGAGAAGCCTAAAGCTCATCTAAGTAAAATATAAAAAATATATATTTTTGCTTGAAAACAAGCGATGTATCAGTTCGATCGTACCCCCATACTAGCCATTTTGAGACTTTCGGAAGAGTTAACGCTCCAAACTGCTTGGTTTCGAAGATTAAAATTTTAATTTTTAATATCGCATAGAACTAACGTGCAGCCCCTATACGTTATGTTTAAAAAAAATATATAAATTTTTTTTTCAAAATGGCGGCTATCGTAAAAATTCAAAGTGTCATAACTTTGCTAAATCAAATCCTACTGAAAAATGTCGTATGCAAAAAGTGTTTGGAATTTTATTTTGCATATAAAAGCAATTTTTAATTATTTTTTTTTTAATAAAAACCGAGTCTTACCATATATTGACCGAGACCTCGAACGAGCTTTTATGCGACTCTGCATACAGTTAACGCTCGTATGAAGCTTCTATTTAAGAAATTGACTTGAATTTTTTATACCAAATAGAGCTTTCAACTATACTTACGATACTATACAAAAAAATTAAAAATTAAAAAATAAAAGTATTTTTTTTTCAAAACACGTTTAGTGTGATGAGTCGATCGACCCACCATACATACGCTCATAAGATTTTCAATATAGTTAAGGTCAGTGTGAGCTTATTTATACATATTTGAATTTCAAAATTTTGTGACAGTATAGAATTCTTAAGCATCCTGTGTATGTTTGTTAGCAAAATCCATTTTGTCAATTTTTTGCAAAATGGCGACAAGTATTAAAATTCAATCACTTATTACTCAGTAGTGTTCAATTTTGTCAAAAAGGTCTGTATACATGAAATGTTGAGAAGCCTAAAGCTCATCTAAGTAAAATATAAAAAATATATATTTTTGCTTGAAAACAAGCGATGTATCAGTTCGATCGTACCCCCATACTAGCCATTTTGAGACTTTCGGAAGAGTTAACGCTCTTAACTGCTTGGTTTCGAAGATTAAAATTTTAATTTTTAATATCGCATAGAACTAACGTGCAGCCCCTATACGTTATGTTTAAAAAAAATATATAAAATTTTTTTTCAAAATGGCGGCTATCGTAAAAATTCAAAGTGTCATAACTTTGCTAAATCAAATCCTACTGAAAAATGTCGTATGCAAAAAGTGTTTGGAATTTTATTTTGCATATAAAAGCAATTTTTAATTATTTTTTTTTTAATAAAAACCGAGTCTTACCATATATTGACCGAGACCTCGAACGAGCTTTTATGCGACTCTGCATACAGTTAACGCTCGTATGAAGCTTCTATTTAAGAAATTGACTTGAATTTTTTATACCAAATAGAGCTTTCAACTATACTTACGATACTATACAAAAAAATTAAAAATTAAAAAATAAAAGTATTTTTTTTTCAAAACACGTTTAGTGTGATGAGTCGATCGACCCACCATACATACGCTCATAAGATTTTCAATATAGTTAAGGTCAGTGTGAGCTTATTTATACATATTTGAATTTCAAAATTTTGTGACAGTATAGAATTCTTAAGCATCCTGTGTATGTTTGTTAGCAAAATCCATTTTGTCAATTTTTTGCAAAATGGCGACAAGTATTAAAATTCAATCACTTATTACTCAGTAGTGTTCAATTTTGTCAAAAAGGTCTCTATACATGAAATGTTGAGAAGCCTAAAGCTCATCTAAGTAAAATATAAAAAATATATATTTTTGCTTGAAAACAAGCGATGTATCAGTTCGATCGTACCCCCATACTAGCCATTTTGAGACTTTCGGAAGAGTTAACGCTCTTAACTGCTTGGTTTCGAAGATTAAAATTTTAATTTTTAATATCGCATAGAACTAACGTGCAGCCCCTATACGTTATGTTTAAAAAAAATATATAAAATTTTTTTTCAAAATGGCGGCTATCGTAAAAATTCAAAGTGTCATAACTTTGCTAAATCAAATCCTACTGAAAAATGTCGTATGCAAAAAGTGTTTGGAATTTTATTTTGCATATAAAAGCAATTTTTAATTATTTTTTTTTTAATAAAAACCGAGTCTTACCATATATTGACCGAGACCTCGAACGAGCTTTTATGCGACTCTGCATACAGTTAACGCTCGTATGAAGCTTCTATTTAAGAAATTGACTTGAATTTTTTATACCAAATAGAGCTTTCAACTATACTTACGATACTATACAAAAAAATTAAAAATTAAAAAATAAAAGTATTTTTTTTTCAAAACACGTTTAGTGTGATGAGTCGATCGACCCACCATACATACGCTCATAAGATTTTCAATATAGTTAAGGTCAGTGTGAGCTTATTTATACATATTTGAATTTCAAAATTTTGTGACAGTATAGAATTCTTAAGCATCCTGTGTATGTTTGTTAGCAAAATCCATTTTGTCAATTTTTTGCAAAATGGCGACAAGTATTAAAATTCAATCACTTATTACTCAGTAGTGTTCAATTTTGTCAAAAAGGTCTCTATACATGAAATGTTGAGAAGCCTAAAGCTCATCTAAGTAAAATATAAAAAATATATATTTTTGCTTGAAAACAAGCGATGTATCAGTTCGATCGTACCCCCATACTAGCCATTTTGAGACTTTCGGAAGAGTTAACGCTCTTAACTGCTTGGTTATGAAGATTAAAATTTTAATTTTTAATATCGCATAGAACTAACGTGCAGCCCCTATACGTTATGTTTAAAAAAAATATATAAAATTTTTTTTCAAAATGGCGGCTATCGTAAAAATTTAAAGTGTCATAACTTTGCTAAATCAAATCCTACTGAAAAATGTCGTATGCAAAAAGTGTTTGGAATTTTATTTTGCATATAAAAGCAATTTTTAATTATTTTTTTTTTAATAAAAACCGAGTCTTACCATATATTGACCGAGACCTCGAACGAGCTTTTATGCGACTCTGCATACAGTTAACGCTCGTATGAAGCTTCTATTTAAGAAATTGACTTGAATTTTTTATACCAAATAGAGCTTTCAACTATACTTACGATACCGCACAAAAAAATTAAAAATTAAAAAATAAAAGTATTTTTTTTTCAAAACACGTTTAGTGTGATGAGTCGATCGACCCACCATACATACGCTCATAAGATTTTCAATATAGTTAAGGTCAGTGTGAGCTTATTTATACATATTTGAATTTCAAAATTTTGTGACAGTATAGAATTCTTAAGCATCCTGTGTATGTTTGTTAGCAAAATCCATTTTGTCAATTTTTTGCAAAATGGCGACAAGTATTAAAATTCAATCACTTATTACTCAGTAGTGTTCAATTTTGTCAAAAAGGTCTCTATACATGAAATGTTGAGAAGCCTAAAGCTCATCTAAGTAAAATATAAAAAATATATATTTTTGCTTGAAAACAAGCGATGTATCAGTTCGATCGTACCC
Organism: Plectrocnemia conspersa; assembly: GCF_051122295.1. Taxonomy (NCBI): domain Eukaryota; kingdom Metazoa; phylum Arthropoda; class Insecta; order Trichoptera; family Polycentropodidae; genus Plectrocnemia; species Plectrocnemia conspersa. The sequence continues at coordinate 31,106,086 of NW_028277167.1, read as the reverse complement.
CCATACTAGCCATTTTGAGACTTTCGGAAGAGTTAACGCTCTTAACTGCTTGGTTTCGAAGATTAAAATTTTAATTTTTAATATCGCATAGAACTAACGTGCAGCCCCTATACGTTATGTTTAAAAAAAATATATAAAATTTTTTTTCAAAATGGCGGCTATCGTAAAAATTCAAAGTGTCATAACTTTGCTAAATCAAATCCTACTGAAAAATGTCGTATGCAAAAAGTGTTTGGAAATTTATTTTGCATATAAAAGCAATTTTTAATTATTTTTTTTTTAATAAAAACCGAGTCTTACCATATATTGACCGAGACCTCGAACGAGCTTTTATGCGACTCTGCGTACAGTTAACGCTCGTATGAAGCTTCTATTTAAGAAATTGACTTGAATTTTTTATACCAAATAGAGCTTTCAACTATACTTACGATACTATACAAAAAAATTAAAAATTAAAAAATAAAAGTATTTTTTTTTCAAAACACGTTTAGTGTGATGAGTCGATCGACCCACCATACATACGCTCATAAGATTTTCAATATAGTTAAGGTCAGTGTGAGCTTATTTATACATATTTGAATTTCAAAATTTTGTGACAGTATAGAATTCTTAAGCATCCTGTGTATGTTTGTTAGCAAAATCCATTTTGTCAATTTTTTGCAAAATGGCGACAAGTATTAAAATTCAATCACTTATTACTCAGTAGTGTTCAATTTTGTCAAAAAGGTCTCTATACATGAAATGTTGAGAAGCCTAAAGCTCATCTAAGTAAAATATAAAAAATATATATTTTTGCTTGAAAACAAGCGATGTATCAGTTCGATCGTACCCCCATACTAGCCATTTTGAGACTTTCGGAAGAGTTAACGCTCTTAACTGCTTGGTTTCGAAGATTAAAATTTTAATTTTTAATATCGCATAGAACTAACGTGCAGCCCCTATACGTTATGTTTAAAAAAAATATATAAAATTTTTTTTTAAAATGGCGGCTATCGTAAAAATTCAAAGTGTCATAACTTTGCTAAATCAAATCCTACTGAAAAATGTCGTATGCAAAAAGTGTTTGGAATTTTATTTTGCATATAAAAGCAATTTTTAATTATTTTTTTTTTAATAAAAACCGAGTCTTACCATATATTGACCGAGACCTCGAACGAGCTTTTATGCGACTCTGCATACAGTTAACGCTCGTATGAAGCTTCTATTTAAGAAATTGACTTGAATTTTTTATACCAAATAGAGCTTTCAACTATACTTACGATACTATACAAAAAAATTAAAAAATAAAAAATAAAAGTATTTTTTTTTCAAAACACGTTTAGTGTGATGAGTCGATCGACCCACCATACATACGCTCATAAGATTTTCAATATAGTTAAGGTCAGTGTGAGCTTATTTATACATATTTGAATTTCAAAATTTTGTGACAGTATAGAATTCTTAAGCATCCTGTGTATGTTTGTTAGCAAAATCCATTTTGTCAATTTTTTGCAAAATGGCGACAAGTATTAAAATTCAATCACTTATTACTCAGTAGTGTTCAATTTTGTCAAAAAGGTCTCTATACATGAAATGTTGAGAAGCCTAAAGCTCATCTAAGTAAAATATAAAAAATATATATTTTTGCTTGAAAACAAGCGATGTATCAGTTCGATCGTACCCCCATACTAGCCATTTTGAGACTTTCGGAAGAGTTAACGCTCTTAACTGCTTGGTTTCGAAGATTCAAATTTTAATTTTTAATATCGCATAGAACTAACGTGCAGCCCCTATACGTTATGTTTAAAAAAAATATATAAATTTTTTTTTCAAAATGGCGGCTATCGTAAAAATTCAAAGTGTCATAACTTTGCTAAATCAAATCCTACTGAAAAATGTCGTATGCAAAAAGTGTTTGGAATTTTATTTTGCATATAAAAGCAATTTTTAATTATTTTTTTTTTAATAAAAACCGAGTCTTACCATATATTGACCGAGACCTCGAACGAGCTTTTATGCGACTCTGCATACAGTTAACGCTCGTATGAAGCTTCTATTTAAGAAATTGACTTGAATTTTTTATACCAAATAGAGCTTTCAACTATACTTACGATATTGTACAAAAAAATTAAAAATTAAAAAATAAAAGTATTTTTTTTTCAAAACACGTTTAGTGTGATGAGTCGATCGACCCACCATACATACGCTCATAAGATTTTCAATATAGTTAAGGTCAGTGTGAGCTTATTTATACATATTTGAATTTCAAAATTTTGTGACAGTATAGAATTCTTAAGCATCCTGTGTATGTTTGTTAGCAAAATCCATTTTGTCAATTTTTTGCAAAATGGCGACAAGTATTAAAATTCAATCACTTATTACTCAGTAGTGTTCAATTTTGTCAAAAAGGTCTCTATACATGAAATGTTGAGAAGCCTAAAGCTCATCTAAGTAAAATATAAAAAATATATATTTTTGCTTGAAAACAAGCGATGTATCAGTTCGATCGTACCCCCATACTAGCCATTTTGAGACTTTCGGAAGAGTTAACGCTCTTAACTGCTTGGTTTCGAAGATTAAAATTTTAATTTTTAATATCGCATAGAACTAACGTGCAGCCCCTATACGTTATGTTTAAAAAAAATATATAAAATTTTTTTTCAAAATGGCGGCTATCGTAAAAATTCAAAGTGTCATAACTTTGCTAAATCAAATCCTACTGAAAAATGTCGTATGCAAAAAGTGTTTGGAATTTTATTTTGCATATAAAAGCAATTTTTAATTATTTTTTTTTTAATAAAAACCGAGTCTTACCATATATTGACCGAGACCTCGAACGAGCTTTTATGCGACTCTGCATACAGTTAACGCTCGTATGAAGCTTCTATTTAAGAAATTGACTTGAATTTTTTATACCAAATAGAGCTTTCAACTATACTTACGATACTATACAAAAAAATTAAAAATTAAAAAATAAAAGTATTTTTTTTTCAAAACACGTTTAGTGTGATGAGTCGATCGACCCACCATACATACGCTCATAAGATTTTCAATATAGTTAAGGTCAGTGTGAGCTTATTTATACATATTTGAATTTCAAAATTTTGTGACAGTATAGAATTCTTAAGCATCCTGTGTATGTTTGTTAGCAAAATCCATTTTGTCAATTTTTTGCAAAATGGCGACAAGTATTAAAATTCAATCACTTATTACTCAGTAGTGTTCAATTTTGTCAAAAAGGTCTCTATACATGAAATGTTGAGAAGCCTAAAGCTCATCTAAGTAAAATATAAAAAATATATATTTTTGCTTGAAAACAAGCGATGTATCAGTTCGATCGTACCCCCATACTAGCCATTTTGAGACTTTCGGAAGAGTTAACGCTCCAAACTGCTTGGTTTCGAAGATTAAAATTTTAATTTTTAATATCGCATAGAACTAACGTGCAGCCCCTATACGTTATGTTTAAAAAAAATATATAAAATTTTTTTTCAAAATGGCGGCTATCGTAAAAATTCAAAGTGTCATAACTTTGCTAAATCAAATCCTACTAAAAAATGTCGTATGCAAAAAGTGTTTGGAATTTTATTTTGCATATAAAAGCAATTTTTAATTATTTTTTTTTTAATAAAAACCGAGTCTTACCATATATTGACCGAGACCTCGAACGAGCTTTTATGCGACTCTGCATACAGTTAACGCTCGTATGAAGCTTCTATTTAAGAAATTGACTTGAATTTTTTATACCAAATAGAGCTTTCAACTATACTTACGATATTGTACAAAAAAATTAAAAATTAAAAAATAAAAGTATTTTTTTTTCAAAACACGTTTAGTGTGATGAGTCGATCGACCCACCATACATACGCACATAAGATTTTCAATATAGTTAAGGTCAGTGTGAGCTTATTTATACATATTTGAATTTCAAAATTTTGTGACAGTATAGAATTCTTAAGCATCCTGTGTATGTTTGTTAGCAAAATCCATTTTGTCAATTTTTTGCAAAATGGCGACAAGTATTAAAATTCAATCACTTATTACTCAGTAGTGTTCAATTTTGTCAAAAAGGTCTCTATACATGAAATGTTGAGAAGCCTAAAGCTCATCTAAGTAAAATATAAAAAATATATATTTTTGCTTGAAAACAAGCGATGTATCAGTTCGATCGTACCCCCATACTAGCCATTTTGAGACTTTCGGAAGAGTTAACGCTCTTAACTGCTTGGTTTCGAAGATTAAAATTTTAATTTTTAATATCGCATAGAACTAACGTGCAGCCCCTATACGTTATGTTTAAAAAAAATATATAAAATTTTTTTTCAAAATGGCGGCTATCGTAAAAATTCAAAGTGTCATAACTTTGCTAAATCAAATCCTACTGAAAAATGTCGTATGCAAAAAGTGTTTGGAATTTTATTTTGCATATAAAAGCAATTTTTAATTATTTTTTTTTTTATAAAAACCGAGTCTTACCATATATTGACCGAGACCTCGAACGAGCTTTTATGCGACTCTGCATACAGTTAACGCTCGTATGAAGCTTCTATTTAAGAAATTGACTTGAATTTTTTATACCAAATAGAGCTTTCAACTATACTTACGATACTATACAAAAAAATTAAAAATTAAAAAATAAAAGTATTTTTTTTTCAAAACACGTTTAGTGTGATGAGTCGATCGACCCACCATACATACGCTCATAAGATTTTCAATATAGTTAAGGTCAGTGTGAGCTTATTTATACATATTTGAATTTCAAAATTTTGTGACAGTATAGAATTCTTAAGCATCCTGTGTATGTTTGTTAGCAAAATCCATTTTGTCAATTTTTTGCAAAATGGCGACAAGTATTAAAATTCAATCACTTATTACTCAGTAGTGTTCAATTTTGTCAAAAAGGTCTCTATACATGAAATGTTGAGAAGCCTAAAGCTCATCTAAGTAAAATATAAAAAATATATATTTTTGCTTGAAAACAAGCGATGTATCAGTTCGATCGTACCCCCATACTAGCCATTTTGAGACTTTCGGAAGAGTTAACGCTCTTAACTGCTTGGTTTCGAAGATTCAAATTTTAATTTTTAATATCGCATAGAACTAACGTGCAGCCCCTATACGTTATGTTTAAAAAAAATATATAAATTTTTTTTTCAAAATGGCGGCTATCGTAAAAATTCAAAGTGTCATAACTTTGCTAAATCAAATCCTACTGAAAAATGTCGTATGCAAAAAGTGTTTGGAATTTTATTTTGCATATAAAAGCAATTTTTAATTATTTTTTTTTTAATAAAAACCGAGTCTTACCATATATTGACCGAGACCTCGAACGAGCTTTTATGCGACTCTGCATACAGTTAACGCTCGTATGAAGCTTCTATTTAAGAAATTGACTTGAATTTTTTATACCAAATAGAGCTTTCAACTATACTTACGATATTGTACAAAAAAATTAAAAATTAAAAAATAAAAGTATTTTTTTTTCAAAACACGTTTAGTGTGATGAGTCGATCGACCCACCATACATACGCTCATAAGATTTTCAATATAGTTAAGGTCAGTGTGAGCTTATTTATACATATTTGAATTTCAAAATTTTGTGACAGTATAGAATTCTTAAGCATCCTGTGTATGTTTGTTAGCAAAATCCATTTTGTCAATTTTTTGCAAAATGGCGACAAGTATTAAAATTCAATCACTTATTACTCAGTAGTGTTCAATTTTGTCAAAAAGGTCTCTATACATGAAATGTTGAGAAGCCTAAAGCTCATCTAAGTAAAATATAAAAAATATATATTTTTGCTTGAAAACAAGCGATGTATCAGTTCGATCGTACCCCCATACTAGCCATTTTGAGACTTTCGGAAGAGTTAACGCTCTTAACTGCTTGGTTATGAAGATTAAAATTTTAATTTTTAATATCGCATAGAACTAACGTGCAGCCCCTATACGTTATGTTTAAAAAAAATATATAAAATTTTTTTTTAAAATGGCGGCTATCGTAAAAATTCAAAGTGTCATAACTTTGCTAAATCAAATCCTACTGAAAAATGTCGTATGCAAAAAGTGTTTGGAATTTTATTTTGCATATAAAAGCAATTTTTAATTATTTTTTTTTTAATAAAAACCGAGTCTTACCATATATTGACCGAGACCTCGAACGAGCTTTTATGCGACTCTGCATACAGTTAACGCTCGTATGAAGCTTCTATTTAAGAAATTGACTTGAATTTTTTATACCAAATAGAGCTTTCAACTATACTTACGATACTATACAAAAAAATTAAAAATTAAAAAATAAAAGTATTTTTTTTTCAAAACACGTTTAGTGTGATGAGTCGATCGACCCACCATACATACGCTCATAAGATTTTCAATATAGTTAAGGTCAGTGTGAGCTTATTTATACATATTTGAATTTCAAAATTTTGTGACAGTATAGAATTCTTAAGCATCCTGTGTATGTTTGTTAGCAAAATCCATTTTGTCAATTTTTTGCAAAATGGCGACAAGTATTAAAATTCAATCACTTATTACTCAGTAGTGTTCAATTTTGTCAAAAAGGTCTCTATACATGAAATGTTGAGAAGCCTAAAGCTCATCTAAGTAAAATATAAAAAATATATATTTTTGCTTGAAAACAAGCGATGTATCAGTTCGATCGTACCCCCATACTAGCCATTTTGAGACTTTCGGAAGAGTTAACGCTCTTAACTGCTTGGTTTCGAAGATTAAAATTTTAATTTTTAATATCGCATAGAACTAACGTGCAGCCCCTATACGTTATGTTTAAAAAAAATATATAAAATTTTTTTTCAAAATGGCGGCTATCGTAAAAATTCAAAGTGTCATAACTTTGCTAAATCAAATCCTACTGAAAAATGTCGTATGCAAAAAGTGTTTGGAATTTTATTTTGCATATAAAAGCAATTTTTAATTATTTTTTTTTTATTAAAAACCGAGTCTTACCATATATTGACCGAGACCTCGAACGAGCTTTTATGCGACTCTGCATACAGTTAACGCTCGTATGAAGCTTCTATTTAAGAAATTGACTTGAATTTTTTATACCAAATAGAACTTTCAACTATACTTACGATACTATACAAAAAAATTAAAAAATAAAAAATAAAAGTATTTTTTTTTCAAAACACGTTTAGTGTGATGAGTCGATCGACCCACCATACATACGCTCATAAGATTTTCAATATAGTTAAGGTCAGTGTGAGCTTATTTATACATATTTGAATTTCAAAATTTTGTGACAGTATAGAATTCTTAAGCATCCTGTGTATGTTTGTTAGCAAAATCCATTTTGTCAATTTTTTGCAAAATGGCGACAAGTATTAAAATTCAATCACTTATTACTCAGTAGTGTTCAATTTTGTCAAAAAGGTCTCTATACATGAAATGTTGAGAAGCCTAAAGCTCATCTAAGTAAAATATAAAAAATATATATTTTTGCTTGAAAACAAGCGATGTATCAGTTCGATCGTACCCCCATACTAGCCATTTTGAGACTTTCGGAAGAGTTAACGCTCTTAACTGCTTGGTTTCGAAGATTCAAATTTTAATTTTTAATATCGCATAGAACTAACGTGCAGCCCCTATACGTTATGTTTAAAAAAAATATATAAAATTTTTTTTCAAAATGGCGGCTATCGTAAAAATTCAAAGTGTCATAACTTTGCTAAATCAAATCCTACTGAAAAATGTCGTATGCAAAAAGTGTTTGGAATTTTATTTTGCATATAAAAGCAATTTTTAATTATTTTTTTTTTAATAAAAACCGAGTCTTACCATATATTGACCGAGACCTCGAACGAGCTTTTATGCGACTCTGCATACAGTTAACGCTCGTATGAAGCTTCTATTTAAGAAATTGACTTGAATTTTTTATACCAAATAGAGCTTTCAACTATACTTACGATACTATACAAAAAAATTAAAAATTAAAAAATAAAAGTATTTTTTTTTCAAAACACGTTTAGTGTGATGAGTCGATCGACCCACCATACATACGCTCATAAGATTTTCAATATAGTTAAGGTCAGTGTGAGCTTATTTATACATATTTGAATTTCAAAATTTTGTGACAGTATAGAATTCTTAAGCATCCTGTGTATGTTTGTTAGCAAAATCCATTTTGTCAATTTTTTGCAAAATGGCGACAAGTATTAAAATTCAATCACTTATTACTCAGTAGTGTTCAATTTTGTCAAAAATGGTCTCTATACATGAAATGTTGAAAAGCCTAAAGCTCATCTAAGTAAAATATAAAAAATATATATTTTTGCTTGAAAACAAGCGATGTATCAGTTCGATCGTACCCCCATACTAGCCATTTTGAGACTTTCGGAAGAGTTAACGCTCTTAACTGCTTGGTTTCGAAGATTAAAATTTTAATTTTTAATATCGCATAGAACTAACGTGCAGCCCCTATACGTTATGTTTAAAAAAAATATATAAATTTTTTTTTTAAAATGGCGGCTATCGTAAAAATTCAAAGTGTCATAACTTTGCTAAATCAAATCCTACTGAAAAATGTCGTATGCAAAAAGTGTTTGGAATTTTATTTTGCATATAAAAGCAATTTTTTATTATTTTTTTTTTAATAAAAACCGAGTCTTACCATATATTGACCGAGACCTCGAACGAGCTTTTATGCGACTCTGCATACAGTTAACGCTCGTATGAAGCTTCTATTTAAGAAATTGACTTGAATTTTTTATACCAAATAGAGCTTTCAACTATACTTACGATACTATACAAAAAAATTAAAAATTAAAAAATAAAAGTATTTTTTTTTCAAAACACGTTTAGTGTGATGAGTCGATCGACCCACCATACATACGCTCATAAGATTTTCAATATAGTTAAGGTCAGTGTGAGCTTATTTATACATATTTGAATTTCAAAATTTTGTGACAGTATAGAATTCTTAAGCATCCTGTGTATGTTTGTTAGCAAAATCCATTTTGTCAATTTTTTGCAAAATGGCGACAAGTATTAAAATTCAATCACTTATTACTCAGTAGTGTTCAATTTTGTCAAAAATGGTCTCTATACATGAAATGTTGAGAAGCCTAAAGCTCATCTAAGTAAAATATAAAAAATATATATTTTTGCTTGAAAACAAGCGATGTATCAGTTCGATCGTACCCCCATACTAGCCATTTTGAGACTTTCGGAAGAGTTAACGCTCTTAACTGCTTGGTTTCGAAGATTAAAATTTTAATTTTTAATATCGCATAGAACTAACGTGCAGCCCCTATACGTTATGTTTAAAAAAAATATATAAAATTTTTTTTTAAAATGGCGGCTATCGTAAAAATTCAAAGTGTCATAACTTTGCTAAATCAAATCCTACTGAAAAATGTCGTATGCAAAAAGTGTTTGGAATTTTATTTTGCATATAAAAGCAATTTTTAATTATTTTTTTTTTAATAAAAACCGAGTCTTACCATATATTGACCGAGACCTCGAACGAGCTTTTATGCGACTCTGCATACAGTTAACGCTCGTATGAAGCTTCTATTTAAGAAATTGACTTGAATTTTTTATACCAAATAGAGCTTTCAACTATACTTACGATACTATACAAAAAAATTAAAAATTAAAAAATAAAAGTATTTTTTTTTCAAAACACGTTTAGTGTGATGAGTCGATCGACCCACCATACATACGCTCATAAGATTTTCAATATAGTTAAGGTCAGTGTGAGCTTATTTATACATATTTGAATTTCAAAATTTTGTGACAGTATAGAATTCTTAAGCATCCTGTGTATGTTTGTTAGCAAAATCCATTTTGTCAATTTTTTGCAAAATGGCGACAAGTATTAAAATTCAATCACTTATTACTCAGTAGTGTTCAATTTTGTCAAAAAGGTCTCTATACATGAAATGTTGAGAAGCCTAAAGCTCATCTAAGTAAAATATAAAAAATATATATTTTTGCTTGAAAACAAGCGATGTATCAGTTCGATCGTACCCCCATACTAGCCATTTTGAGACTTTCGGAAGAGTTAACGCTCTTAACTGCTTGGTTTCGAAGATTAAAATTTTAATTTTTAATATCGCATAGAACTAACGTGCAGCCCCTATACGTTATGTTTAAAAAAAATATATAAATTTTTTTTTCAAAATGGCGGCTATCGTAAAAATTCAAAGTGTCATAACTTTGCTAAATCAAATCCTACTGAAAAATGTCGTACACAAAAAGTGTTTGGAATTTTATTTTGCATATAAAAGAAATTTTTAATTATTTTTTTTTTAATAAAAACCGAGTCTTACCATATATTGACCGAGACCTCGAACGAGCTTTTATGCGACTCTGCATACAGTTAACGCTCGTATGAAGCTTCTATTTAGGAAATTGACTTGAATTTTTTATACCAAACAGAGCTTTCAACTATACTTACGATACTATACAAAAAAATTAAAAATTAAAAAATAAAAGTATTTTTTTTTCAAAACACGTTTAGTGTGATGAGTCGATCGACCCACCATACATACGCTCATAAGATTTTCAATATAGTTAAGGTCAGTGTGAGCTTATTTATACATATTTGAATTTCAAAATTTTGTGACAGTATAGAATTCTTAAGCATCCTGTGTATGTTTGTTAGCAAAATCCATTTTGTCAATTTTTTGCAAAATGGCGACAAGTATTAAAATTCAATCACTTATTACTCAGTAGTGTTCAATTTTGTCAAAAAGGTCTCTATACATGAAATGTTGAGAAGCCTAAAGCTCATCTAAGTAAAATATAAAAAATATATATTTTTGCTTGAAAACAAGCGATGTATCAGTTCGATCGTACCCCCATACTAGCCATTTTGAGACTTTCGGAAGAGTTAACGCTCTTAACTGCTTGGTTTCGAAGATTAAAATTTTAATTTTTAATATCGCATAGAACTAACGTGCAGCCCCTATACGTTATGTTTAAAAAAAATATATAAATTTTTTTTTCAAAATGGCGGCTATCGTAAAAATTCAAAGTGTCATAACTTTGCTAAATCAAATCCTACTGAAAAATGTCGTATGCAAAAAGTGTTTGGAATTTTATTTTGCATATAAAAGCAATTTTTTATTATTTTTTTTTTAATAAAAACCGAGTCTTACCATATATTGACCGAGACCTCGAACGAGCTTTTATGCGACTCTGCATACAGTTAACGCTCGTATGAAGCTTCTATTTAAGAAATTGACTTGAATTTTTTATACCAAATAGAGCTTTCAACTATACTTACGATACTATACAAAAAAATTAAAAATTAAAAAATAAAAGTATTTTTTTTTCAAAACACGTTTAGTGTGATGAGTCGATCGACCCACCATACATACGCTCATAAGATTTTCAATATAGTTAAGGTCAGTGTGAGCTTATTTATACATATTTGAATTTCAAAATTTTGTGACAGTATAGAATTCTTAAGCATCCTGTGTATGTTTGTTAGCAAAATCCATTTTGTCAATTTTTTGCAAAATGGCGACAAGTATTAAAATTCAATCACTTATTACTCAGTAGTGTTCAATTTTGTCAAAAATGGTCTCTATACATGAAATGTTAAGAAGCCTAAAGCTCATCTAAGTAAAATATAAAAAATATATATTTTTGCTTGAAAACAAGCGATGTATCAGTTCGATCGTACCCCCATACTAGCCATTTTGAGACTTTCGGAAGAGTTAACGCTCTTAACTGCTTGGTTTCGAAGATTAAAATTTTAATTTTTAATATCGCATAGAACTAACGTGCAGCCCCTATACGTTATGTTTAAAAAAAATATATAATTTTTTTTTTCAAAATGGCGGCTATCGTAAAAATTCAAAGTGTCATAACTTTGCTAAATCAAATCCTACTGAAAAATGTTGTATGCAAAAAGTGTTTGGAATTTTATTTTGCATATAAAAGCAATTTTTAATTATTTTTTTTTTAATAAAAACCGAGTCTTACCATATATTGACCGAGACCTCGAACGAGCTTTTATGCGACTCTGCATACAGTTAACGCTCGTATGAAGCTTCTATTTAAGAAATTGACTTGAATTTTTTATACCAAATAGAGCTTTCAACTATACTTACGATATCATACAAAAAAATTAAAAATTAAAAAATAAAAGTATTTTTTTTTCAAAACACGTTTAGTGTGATGAGTCGATCGACCCACCATACATACGCTCATAAGATTTTCAATATAGTTAAGGTCAGTGTGAGCTTATTTATACATATTTGAATTTCAAAATTTTGTGACAGTATAGAATTCTTAAGCATCCTGTGTATGTTTGTTAGCAAAATCCATTTTGTCAATTTTTTGCAAAATGGCGACAAGTATTAAAATTCAATCACTTATTACTCAGTAGTGTTCAATTTTGTCAAAAATGGTCTCTATACATGAAATGTTAAGAAGCCTAAAGCTCATCTAAGTAAAATATAAAAAATATATATTTTTGCTTGAAAACAAGCGATGTATCAGTTCGATCGTACCCCCATACTAGCCATTTTGAGACTTTCGGAAGAGTTAACGCTCTTAACTGCTTGGTTTCGAAGATTAAAATTTTAATTTTTAATATCGCATAGAACTAACGTGCAGCCCCTATACGTTATGTTTAAAAAAAATATATAATTTTTTTTTTCAAAATGGCGGCTATCGTAAAAATTCAAAGTGTCATAACTTTGCTAAATCAAATCCTACTGAAAAATGTTGTATGCAAAAAGTGTTTGGAATTTTATTTTGCATATAAAAGCAATTTTTAATTATTTTTTTTTTAATAAAAACCGAGTCTTACCATATATTGACCGAGACCTCGAACGAGCTTTTATGCGACTCTGCATACAGTTAACGCTCGTATGAAGCTTCTATTTAAGAAATTGACTTGAATTTTTTATACCAAATAGAGCTTTCAACTATACTTACGATATCATACAAAAAAATTAAAAATTAAAAAATAAAAGTATTTTTTTTTCAAAACACGTTTAGTGTGATGAGTCGATCGACCCACCATACATACGCTCATAAGATTTTCAATATAGTTAAGGTCAGTGTGAGCTTATTTATACATATTTGAATTTCAAAATTTTGTGACAGTATAGAATTCTTAAGCATCCTGTGTATGTTTGTTAGCAAAATCCATTTTGTCAATTTTTTGCAAAATGGCGACAAGTATTAAAATTCAATCACTTATTACTCAGTAGTGTTCAATTTTGTCAAAAAGGTCTGTATACATGAAATGTTGAGAAGCCTAAAGCTCATCTAAGTAAAATATAAAAAATATATATTTTTGCTTGAAAACAAGCGATGTATCAGTTCGATCGTACCCCCATACTAGCCATTTTGAGACTTTCGGAAGAGTTAACGCTCTTAACTGCTTGGTTTCGAAGATTAAAATTTTAATTTTTAATATCGCATAGAACTAACGTGCAGCCCCTATACGTTATGTTTAAAAAAAATATATAAATTTTTTTTTCAAAATGGCGGCTATCGTAAAAATTCAAAGTGTCATAACTTTGCTAAATCAAATCCTACTGAAAAATGTCGTATGCAAAAAGTGTTTGGAATTTTATTTTGCATATAAAAGAAATTTTTAATTATTTTTTTTTTAATAAAAACCGAGTCTTACCATATATTGACCGAGACCTCGAACGAGCTTTTATGCGACTCTGCATACAGTTAACGCTCGTATGAAGCTTCTATTTAAGAAATTGACTTGAATTTTTTATACCAAATAGAGCTTTCAACTATACTTACGATACTATACAAAAAAATTAAAAATTAAAAAATAAAAGTATTTTTTTTTCAAAACACGTTTAGTGTGATGAGTCGATCGACCCACCATACATACGCTCATAAGATTTTCAATATAGTTAAGGTCAGTGTGAGCTTATTTATACATATTTGAATTTCAAAATTTTGTGACAGTATAGAATTCTTAAGCATCCTGTGTATGTTTGTTAGCAAAATCCATTTTGTCAATTTTTTGCAAAATGGCGACAAGTATTAAAATTCAATCACTTATTACTCAGTAGTGTTCAATTTTGTCAAAAAGGTCTCTATACATGAAATGTTGAGAAGCCTAAAGCTCATCTAAGTAAAATATAAAAAATATATATTTTTGCTTGAAAACAAGCGATGTATCAGTTCGATCGTACCCCCATACTAGCCATTTTGAGACTTTCGGAAGAGTTAACGCTCTTAACTGCTTGGTTTCGAAGATTAAAATTTTAATTTTTAATATCGCATAGAACTAACGTGCAGCCCCTATACGTTATGTTTAAAAAAAATATATAAATTTTTTTTTCAAAATGGCGGCTATCGTAAAAATTCAAAGTGTCATAACTTTGCTAAATCAAATCCTACTGAAAAATGTCGTATGCAAAAAGTGTTTGGAATTTTATTTTGCATATAAAAGCAATTTTTTATTATTTTTTTTTTAATAAAAACCGAGTCTTACCATATATTGACCGAGACCTCGAACGAGCTTTTATGCGACTCTGCATACAGTTAACGCTCGTATGAAGCTTCTATTTAAGAAATTGACTTGAATTTTTTATACCAAATAGAGCTTTCAACTATACTTACGATACTATACAAAAAAATTAAAAATTAAAAAATAAAAGTATTTTTTTTTCAAAACACGTTTAGTGTGATGAGTCGATCGACCCACCATACATACGCTCATAAGATTTTCAATATAGTTAAGGTCAGTGTGAGCTTATTTATACATATTTGAATTTCAAAATTTTGTGACAGTATAGAATTCTTAAGCATCCTGTGTATGTTTGTTAGCAAAATCCATTTTGTCAATTTTTTGCAAAATGGCGACAAGTATTAAAATTCAATCACTTATTACTCAGTAGTGTTCAATTTTGTCAAAAATGGTCTCTATACATAAAATGTTAAGAAGCCTAAAGCTCATCTAAGTAAAATATAAAAAATATATATTTTTGCTTGAAAACAAGCGATGTATCAGTTCGATCGTACCCCCATACTAGCCATTTTGAGACTTTCGGAAGAGTTAACGCTCTTAACTGCTTGGTTTCGAAGATTAAAATTTTAATTTTTAATATCGCATAGAACTAACGTGCAGCCCCTATACGTTATGTTTAAAAAAAATATATAATTTTTTTTTTCAAAATGGCGGCTATCGTAAAAATTCAAAGTGTCATAACTTTGCTAAATCAAATCCTACTGAAAAATGTTGTATGCAAAAAGTGTTTGGAATTTTATTTTGCATATAAAAGCAATTTTTAATTATTTTTTTTTTAATAAAAACCGAGTCTTACCATATATTGACCGAGACCTCGAACGAGCTTTTATGCGACTCTGCATACAGTTAACGCTCGTATGAAGCTTCTATTTAAGAAATTGACTTGAATTTTTTATACCAAATAGAGCTTTCAACTATACTTACGATATCATACAAAAAAATTAAAAATTAAAAAATAAAAGTATTTTTTTTTCAAAACACGTTTAGTGTGATGAGTCGATCGACCCACCATACATACGCTCATAAGATTTTCAATATAGTTAAGGTCAGTGTGAGCTTATTTATACATATTTGAATTTCAAAATTTTGTGACAGTATAGAATTCTTAAGCATCCTGTGTATGTTTGTTAGCAAAATCCATTTTGTCAATTTTTTGCAAAATGGCGACAAGTATTAAAATTCAATCACTTATTACTCAGTAGTGTTCAATTTTGTCAAAAAGGTCTGTATACATGAAATGTTGAGAAGCCTAAAGCTCATCTAAGTAAAATATAAAAAATATATATTTTTGCTTGAAAACAAGCGATGTATCAGTTCGATCGTACCCCCATACTAGCCATTTTGAGACTTTCGGAAGAGTTAACGCTCTTAACTGCTTGGTTTCGAAGATTAAAATTTTAATTTTTAATATCGCATAGAACTAACGTGCAGCCCCTATACGTTATGTTTAAAAAAAATATATAAATTTTTTTTTCAAAATGGCGGCTATCGTAAAAATTCAAAGTGTCATAACTTTGCTAAATCAAATCCTACTGAAAAATGTCGTATGCAAAAAGTGTTTGGAATTTTATTTTGCATATAAAAGAAATTTTTAATTATTTTTTTTTTAATAAAAACCGAGTCTTACCATATATTGACCGAGACCTCGAACGAGCTTTTATGCGACTCTGCATACAGTTAACGCTCGTATGAAGCTTCTATTTAAGAAATTGACTTGAATTTTTTATACCAAATAGAGCTTTCAACTATACTTACGATACTATACAAAAAAATTAAAAATTAAAAAATAAAAGTATTTTTTTTTCAAAACACGTTTAGTGTGATGAGTCGATCGACCCACCATACATACGCTCATAAGATTTTCAATATAGTTAAGGTCAGTGTGAGCTTATTTATACATATTTGAATTTCAAAATTTTGTGACAGTATAGAATTCTTAAGCATCCTGTGTATGTTTGTTAGCAAAATCCATTTTGTCAATTTTTTGCAAAATGGCGACAAGTATTAAAATTCAATCACTTATTACTCAGTAGTGTTCAATTTTGTCAAAAAGGTCTCTATACATGAAATGTTGAGAAGCCTAAAGCTCATCTAAGTAAAATATAAAAAATATATATTTTTGCTTGAAAACAAGCGATGTATCAGTTCGATCGTACCCCCATACTAGCCATTTTGAGACTTTCGGAAGAGTTAACGCTCTTAACTGCTTGGTTTCGAAGATTAAAATTTTAATTTTTAATATCGCATAGAACTAACGTGCAGCCCCTATACGTTATGTTTAAAAAAAATATATAAATTTTTTTTTCAAAATGGCGGCTATCGTAAAAATTCAAAGTGTCATAACTTTGCTAAATCAAATCCTACTGAAAAATGTCGTATGCAAAAAGTGTTTGGAATTTTATTTTGCATATAAAAGCAATTTTTTATTATTTTTTTTTTAATAAAAACCGAGTCTTACCATATATTGACCGAGACCTCGAACGAGCTTTTATGCGACTCTGCATACAGTTAACGCTCGTATGAAGCTTCTATTTAAGAAATTGACTTGAATTTTTTATACCAAATAGAGCTTTCAACTATACTTACGATACTATACAAAAAAATTAAAAATTAAAAAATAAAAGTATTTTTTTTTCAAAACACGTTTAGTGTGATGAGTCGATCGACCCACCATACATACGCTCATAAGATTTTCAATATAGTTAAGGTCAGTGTGAGCTTATTTATACATATTTGAATTTCAAAATTTTGTGACAGTATAGAATTCTTAAGCATCCTGTATATGTTTGTTAGCAAAATCCATTTTGTCAATTTTTTGCAAAATGGCGACAAGTATTAAAATTCAATCACTTATTACTCAGTAGTGTTCAATTTTGTCAAAAAGGTCTGTATACATGAAATGTTGAGAAGCCTAAAGCTCATCTAAGTAAAATATAAAAAATATATATTTTTGCTTGAAAACAAGCGATGTATCAGTTCGATCGTACCCCCATACTAGCCATTTTGAGACTTTCGGAAGAGTTAACGCTCTTAACTGCTTGGTTTCGAAGATTAAAATTTTAATTTTTAATTTCGCATAGAACTAACGTGCAGCCCCTATACGTTATGTTTAAAAAAAATATATAAAATTTTTTTTCAAAATGGCGGCTATCGTAAAAATTCAAAGTGTCATAACTTTGCTAAATCAAATCCTACTGAAAAATGTCGTATGCAAAAAGTGTTTGGAATTTTATTTTGCATATAAAAGCAATTTTTAATTATTTTTTTTTTAATAAAAACCGAGTCTTACCATATATTGACCGAGACCTCGAACGAGCTTTTATGCGACTCTGCATACAGTTAACGCTCGTATGAAGCTTCTATTTAAGAAATTGACTTGAATTTTTTATACCAAATAGAGCTTTCAACTATACTTACGATACTATACAAAAAAATTAAAAAATAAAAGTATTTTTTTTTCAAAACACGTTTAGTGTGATGAGTCGATCGACCCACCATACATACGCTCATAAGATTTTCAATATAGTTAAGGTCAGTGTGAGCTTATTTATACATATTTGAATTTCAAAATTTTGTGACAGTATAGAATTCTTAAGCATCCTGTGTATGTTTGTTAGCAAAATCCATTTTGTCAATTTTTTGCAAAATGGCGACAAGTATTAAAATTCAATCACTTATTACTCAGTAGTGTTCAATTTTGTCAAAAAGGTCTCTATACATGAAATGTTGAGAAGCCTAAAGCTCATCTAAGTAAAATATAAAAAATATATATTTTTGCTTGAAAACAAGCGATGTATCAGTTCGATCGTACCCCCATACTAGCCATTTTGAGACTTTCGGAAGAGTTAACGCTCTTAACTGCTTGGTTTCGAAGATTAAAATTTTAATTTTTAATATCGCATAGAACTAACGTGCAGCCCCTATACGTTATGTTTAAAAAAAATATATAAAATTTTTTTTCAAAATGGCGGCTATCGTAAAAATTCAAAGTGTCATAACTTTGCTAAATCAAATCCTACTGAAAAATGTCGTATGCAAAAAGTGTTTGGAATTTTATTTTGCATATAAAAGCAATTTTTAATTATTTTTTTTTTAATAAAAACCGAGTCTTACCATATATTGACCGAGACCTCGAACGAGCTTTTATGCGACTCTGCATACAGTTAACGCTCGTATGAAGCTTCTATTTAAGAAATTGACTTGAATTTTTTATACCAAATAGAGCTTTCAACTATACTTACGATACTATACAAAAAAATTAAAAATTAAAAAATAAAAGTATTTTTTTTTCAAAACACGTTTAGTGTGATGAGTCGATCGACCCACCATACATACGCTCATAAGATTTTCAATATAGTTAAGGTCAGTGTGAGCTTATTTATACATATTTGAATTTCAAAATTTTGTGACAGTATAGAATTCTTAAGCATCCTGTGTATGTTTGTTAGCAAAATCCATTTTGTCAATTTTTTGCAAAATGGCGACAAGTATTAAAATTCAATCACTTATTACTCAGTAGTGTTCAATTTTGTCAAAAAGGTCTCTATACATGAAATGTTGAGAAGCCTAAAGCTCATCTAAGTAAAATATAAAAAATATATATTTTTGCTTGAAAACAAGCGATGTATCAGTTCGATCGTACCCCCATACTAGCCATTTTGAGACTTTCGGAAGAGTTAACGCTCTTAACTGCTTGGTTTCGAAGATTAAAATTTTAATTTTTAATATCGCATAGAACTAACGTGCAGCCCCTATACGTTATGTTTAAAAAAAATATAGAAAATTTTTTTTCAAAATGGCGGCTATCGTAAAAATTCAAAGTGTCATAACTTTGCTAAATCAAATCCTACTGAAAAATGTCGTATGCAAAAAGTGTTTGGAATTTTATTTTGCATATAAATGCAATTTTTAATTATTTTTTTTTAATAAAAACCGAGTCTTATCATATATTGACCGAGACCTCGAACGAGCTTTTATGCGACTCTGCATACAGTTAACGCTCGTATGAAGCTTCTATTTAAGAAATTGACTTGAATTTTTTATACCAAATAGAGCTTTCAACTATACTTACGATACTATACAAAAAAATTAAAAATTAAAAAATAAAAGTATTTTTTTTTCAAAACACGTTTAGTGTGATGAGTCGATCGACCCACCATACATACGCTCATAAGATTTTCAATATAGTTAAGGTCAGTGTGAGCTTATTTATACATATTTGAATTTCAAAATTTTGTGACAGTATAGAATTCTTAAGCATCCTGTGTATGTTTGTTAGCAAAATCCATTTTGTCAATTTTTTGCAAAATGGCGACAAGTATTAAAATTCAATCACTTATTACTCAGTAGTGTTCAATTTTGTCAAAAAGGTCTCTATACATGAAATGTTGAGAAGCCTAAAGCTCATCTGAGTAAAATATAAAAAATATATATTTTTGCTTGAAAACAAGCGATGTATCAGTTCGATCGTACCCCCATACTAGCCATTTTGAGACTTTCGGAAGAGTTAACGCTCTTAACTGCTTGGTTTCGAAGATTAAAATTTTAATTTTTAATATCGCATAGAACTAACGTGCAGCCCCTATACGTTATGTTTAAAAAAAATATATAAAATTTTTTTTCAAAATGGCGGCTATCGTAAAAATTCAAAGTGTCATAACTTTGCTAAATCAAATCCTACTGAAAAATGTCGTATGCAAAAAGTGTTTGGAATTTTATTTTGCATATAAAAGCAATTTTTAATTATTTTTTTTTTTATAAAAACCGAGTCTTACCATATATTGACCGAGACCTCGAACGAGCTTTTATGCGACTCTGCATACAGTTAACGCTCGTATGAAGCTTCTATTTAAGAAATTGACTTGAATTTTTTATACCAAATAGAGCTTTCAACTATACTTACGATACTATACAAAAAAATTAAAAATTAAAAAATAAAAGTATTTTTTTTTCAAAACACGTTTAGTGTGATGAGTCGATCGACCCACCATACATACGCTCATAAGATTTTCAATATAGTTAAGGTCAGTGTGAGCTTATTTATACATATTTGAATTTCAAAATTTTGTGACAGTATAGAATTCTTAAGCATTCTGTGTATGTTTGTTAGCAAAATCCATTTTGTCAATTTTTTGCAAAATGGCGACAAGTATTAAAATTCAATCACTTATTACTCAGTAGTGTTCAATTTTGTCAAAAAGGTCTTTATACATGAAATGTTGAGAAGCCTAAAGCTCATCTAAGTAAAATATAAAAAATATATATTTTTGCTTGAAAACAAGCGATGTATCAGTTCGATCGTACCCCCATACTAGCCATTTTGAGACTTTCGGAAGATTTAACGCTCTTAACTGCTTGGTTTCGAAGATTAAAATTTTAATTTTTAATATCGCATAGAACTAACGTGCAGCCCCTATACGTTATGTTTAAAAAAAATATATAAAATTTTTTTTCAAAATGGCGGCTATCGTAAAAATTCAAAGTGTCATAACTTTGCTCAATCAAATCCTACTCAAAAATGTCGTATGCAAAAAGTGTTTGGAATTTTATTTTGCATATAAAAGCAATTTTTAATTATTTTTTTTTTATTAAAAACCGAGTCTTACCATATATTGACCGAGACCTCGAACGAGCTTTTATGCGACTCTGCATACAGTTAACGCTCGTATGAAGCTTCTATTTAAGAAATTGACTTGAATTTTTTATACCAAATAGAGCTTTCAACTATACTTACGATACTATACAAAAAAATTAAAAATTAAAAAATAAAAGTATTTTTTTTTCAAAACACGTTTAGTGTGATGAGTCGATCGACCCACCATACATACGCTCATAAGATTTTCAATATAGTTAAGGTCAGTGTGAGCTTATTTATACATATTTGAATTTCAAAATTTTGTGACAGTATAGAATTCTTAAGCATCCTGTGTATGTTTGTTAGCAAAATCCATTTTGTCAATTTTTTGCAAAATGGCGACAAGTATTAAAATTCAATCACTTATTACTCAGTAGTGTTCAATTTTGTCAAAAAGGTCTCTATACATGAAATGTTGAGAAGCCTAAAGCTCATCTAAGTAAAATATAAAAAATATATATTTTTGCTTGAAAACAAGCGATGTATCAGTTCGATCGTACCCCCATACTAGCCATTTTGAGACTTTCGGAAGAGTTAACGCTCTTAACTGCTTGGTTTCGAAGATTAAAATTTTAATTTTTAATATCGCATAGAACTAACGTGCAGCCCCTATACGTTATGTTTAAAAAAAATATATAAAATTTTTTTTCAAAATGGCGGCTATCGTAAAAATTCAAAGTGTCATAACTTTGCTAAATCAAATCCTACTGAAAAATGTCGTATGCAAAAAGTGTTTGGAATTTTATTTTGCATATAAAAGCAATTTTTAATTATTTTTTTTTTAATAAAAACCGAGTCTTACCATATATTGACCGAGACCTCGAACGAGCTTTTATGCGACTCTGCATACAGTTAACGCTCGTATGAAGCTTCTATTTAAGAAATTGACTTGAATTTTTTATACCAAATAGAGCTTTCAACTATACTTACGATACTATACAAAAAAATTAAAAATTAAAAAATAAAAGTATTTTTTTTTCAAAACACGTTTAGTGTGATGAGTCGATCGACCCACCATACATACGCTCATAAGATTTTCAATATAGTTAAGGTCAGTGTGAGCTTATTTATACATATTTGAATTTCAAAATTTTGTGACAGTATAGAATTCTTAAGCATCCTGTGTATGTTTGTTAGCAAAATCCATTTTGTCAATTTTTTGCAAAATGGCGACAAGTATTAAAATTCAATCACTTATTACTCAGTAGTGTTCAATTTTGTCAAAAAGGTCTCTATACATGAAATGTTGAGAAGCCTAAAGCTCATCTAAGTAAAATATAAAAAATATATATTTTTGCTTGAAAACAAGCGATGTATCAGTTTGATCGTACCCCCATACTAGCCATTTTGAGACTTTCGGAAGAGTTAACGCTCTTAACTGCTTGGTTTCGAAGATTAAAATTTTAATTTTTAATATCGCATAGAACTAACGTGCAGCCCCTATACGTTATGTTTAAAAAAAATATATAAAATTTATTTTCAAAATGGCGGCTATCGTAAAAATTGAAAGTGTCATAACTTTGCTAAATCAAATCCTACTGAAAAATGTCGTATGCAAAAAGTGTTTGGAATTTTATTTTGCATATAAAAGCAATTTTTAATTATTTTTTTTTTAATAAAAACCGAGTCTTACCATATATTGACCGAGACCTCGAACGAGCTTTTATGCGACTCTGCATACAGTTAACGCTCGTATGAAGCTTCTATTTAAGAAATTGACTTGAATTTTTTATACCAAATAGAGCTTTCAACTATACTTACGATACTATACAAAAAAATTAAAAATTAAAAAATAAAAGTATTTTTTTTTCAAAACACGTTTAGTGTGATGAGTCGATCGACCCACCATACATACGCTCATAAGATTTTCAATATAGTTAAGGTCAGTGTGAGCTTATTTATACATATTTGAATTTCAAAATTTTGTGACAGTATAGAATTCTTAAGCATCCTGTGTATGTTTGTTAGCAAAATCCATTTTGTCAATTTTTTGCAAAATGGCGACAAGTATTAAAATTCAATCACTTATTACTCAGTAGTGTTCAATTTTGTCAAAAAGGTCTCTATACATGAAATGTTGAGAAGCCTAAAGCTCATCTAAGTAAAATATAAAAAATATATATTTTTGCTTGAAAACAAGCGATGTATCAGTTCGATCGTACCCCCATACTAGCCATTTTGAGACTTTCGGAAGAGTTAACGCTCTTAACTGCTTGGTTTCGAAGATTAAAATTTTAATTTTTAATATCGCATAGAACTAACGTGCAGCCCCTATACGTTATGTTTAAAAAAAATATATAAATTTTTTTTTCAAAATGGCGGCTATCGTAAAAATTCAAAGTGTCATAACTTTGCTAAATCAAATCCTACTGAAAAATGTCGTATGCAAAAAGTGTTTGGAATTTTATTTTGCATATAAAAGAAATTTTTAATTATTTTTTTTTTAATAAAAACCGAGTCTTACCATATATTGACCGAGACCTCGAACGAGCTTTTATGCGACTCTGCATACAGTTAACGCTCGTATGAAGCTTCTATTTAAGAAATTGACTTGAATTTTTTATACCAAATAGAGCTTTCAACTATACTTACGATACTATACAAAAAAATTAAAAATTAAAAAATAAAAGTATTTTTTTTTCAAAACACGTTTAGTGTGATGAGTCGATCGACCCACCATACATACGCTCATAAGATTTTCAATATAGTTAAGGTCAGTGTGAGCTTATTTATACATATTTGAATTTCAAAATTTTGTGACAGTATAGAATTCTTAAGCATCCTGTGTATGTTTGTTAGCAAAATCCATTTTGTCAATTTTTTGCAAAATGGCGACAAGTATTAAAATTCAATCACTTATTACTCAGTAGTGTTCAATTTTGTCAAAAAGGTCTCTATACATGAAATGTTGAGAAGCCTAAAGCTCATCTAAGTAAAATATAAAAAATATATATTTTTGCTTGAAAACAAGCGATGTATCAGTTCGATCGTACCCCCATACTAGCCATTTTGAGACTTTCGGAAGAGTTAACGCTCTTAACTGCTTGGTTTCGAAGATTAAAATTTTAATTTTTAATATCGCATAGAACTAACGTGCAGCCCCTATACGTTATGTTTAAAAAAAATATATAAATTTTTTTTTCAAAATGGCGGCTATCGTAAAAATTCAAAGTGTCATAACTTTGCTAAATCAAATCCTACTGAAAAATGTCGTATGCAAAAAGTGTTTGGAATTTTATTTTGCATATAAAAGCAATTTTTTATTATTTTTTTTTTAATAAAAACCGAGTCTTACCATATATTGACCGAGACCTCGAACGAGCTTTTATGCGACTCTGCATACAGTTAACGCTCGTATGAAGCTTCTATTTAAGAAATTGACTTGAATTTTTTATACCAAATAGAGCTTTCAACTATACTTACGATACTATACAAAAAAATTAAAAATTAAAAAATAAAAGTATTTTTTTTTCAAAACACGTTTAGTGTGATGAGTCGATCGACCCACCATACATACGCTCATAAGATTTTCAATATAGTTAAGGTCAGTGTGAGCTTATTTATACATATTTGAATTTCAAAATTTTGTGACAGTATAGAATTCTTAAGCATCCTGTGTATGTTTGTTAGCAAAATCCATTTTGTCAATTTTTTGCAAAATGGCGACAAGTATTAAAATTCAATCACTTATTACTCAGTAGTGTTCAATTTTGTCAAAAATGGTCTCTATACATAAAATGTTAAGAAGCCTAAAGCTCATCTAAGTAAAATATAAAAAATATATATTTTTGCTTGAAAACAAGCGATGTATCAGTTCGATCGTACCCCCATACTAGCCATTTTGAGACTTTCGGAAGAGTTAACGCTCTTAACTGCTTGGTTTCGAAGATTAAAATTTTAATTTTTAATATCGCATAGAACTAACGTGCAGCCCCTATACGTTATGTTTAAAAAAAATATATAATTTTTTTTTTCAAAATGGCGGCTATCGTAAAAATTCAAAGTGTCATAACTTTGCTAAATCAAATCCTACTGAAAAATGTTGTATGCAAAAAGTGTTTGGAATTTTATTTTGCATATAAAAGCAATTTTTAATTATTTTTTTTTTAATAAAAACCGAGTCTTACCATATATTGACCGAGACCTCGAACGAGCTTTTATGCGACTCTGCATACAGTTAACGCTCGTATGAAGCTTCTATTTAAGAAATTGACTTGAATTTTTTATACCAAATAGAGCTTTCAACTATACTTACGATATCATACAAAAAAATTAAAAATTAAAAAATAAAAGTATTTTTTTTTCAAAACACGTTTAGTGTGATGAGTCGATCGACCCACCATACATACGCTCATAAGATTTTCAATATAGTTAAGGTCAGTGTGAGCTTATTTATACATATTTGAATTTCAAAATTTTGTGACAGTATAGAATTCTTAAGCATCCTGTGTATGTTTGTTAGCAAAATCCATTTTGTCAATTTTTTGCAAAATGGCGACAAGTATTAAAATTCAATCACTTATTACTCAGTAGTGTTCAATTTTGTCAAAAAGGTCTGTATACATGAAATGTTGAGAAGCCTAAAGCTCATCTAAGTAAAATATAAAAAATATATATTTTTGCTTGAAAACAAGCGATGTATCAGTTCGATCGTACCCCCATACTAGCCATTTTGAGACTTTCGGAAGAGTTAACGCTCTTAACTGCTTGGTTTCGAAGATTAAAATTTTAATTTTTAATATCGCATAGAACTAACGTGCAGCCCCTATACGTTATGTTTAAAAAAAATATATAAATTTTTTTTTCAAAATGGCGGCTATCGTAAAAATTCAAAGTGTCATAACTTTGCTAAATCAAATCCTACTGAAAAATGTCGTATGCAAAAAGTGTTTGGAATTTTATTTTGCATATAAAAGAAATTTTTAATTATTTTTTTTTTAATAAAAACCGAGTCTTACCATATATTGACCGAGACCTCGAACGAGCTTTTATGCGACTCTGCATACAGTTAACGCTCGTATGAAGCTTCTATTTAAGAAATTGACTTGAATTTTTTATACCAAATAGAGCTTTCAACTATACTTACGATACTATACAAAAAAATTAAAAATTAAAAAATAAAAGTATTTTTTTTTCAAAACACGTTTAGTGTGATGAGTCGATCGACCCACCATACATACGCTCATAAGATTTTCAATATAGTTAAGGTCAGTGTGAGCTTATTTATACATATTTGAATTTCAAAATTTTGTGACAGTATAGAATTCTTAAGCATCCTGTGTATGTTTGTTAGCAAAATCCATTTTGTCAATTTTTTGCAAAATGGCGACAAGTATTAAAATTCAATCACTTATTACTCAGTAGTGTTCAATTTTGTCAAAAAGGTCTCTATACATGAAATGTTGAGAAGCCTAAAGCTCATCTAAGTAAAATATAAAAAATATATATTTTTGCTTGAAAACAAGCGATGTATCAGTTCGATCGTACCCCCATACTAGCCATTTTGAGACTTTCGGAAGAGTTAACGCTCTTAACTGCTTGGTTTCGAAGATTAAAATTTTAATTTTTAATATCGCATAGAACTAACGTGCAGCCCCTATACGTTATGTTTAAAAAAAATATATAAATTTTTTTTTCAAAATGGCGGCTATCGTAAAAATTCAAAGTGTCATAACTTTGCTAAATCAAATCCTACTGAAAAATGTCGTATGCAAAAAGTGTTTGGAATTTTATTTTGCATATAAAAGCAATTTTTTATTATTTTTTTTTTAATAAAAACCGAGTCTTACCATATATTGACCGAGACCTCGAACGAGCTTTTATGCGACTCTGCATACAGTTAACGCTCGTATGAAGCTTCTATTTAAGAAATTGACTTGAATTTTTTATACCAAATAGAGCTTTCAACTATACTTACGATACTATACAAAAAAATTAAAAATTAAAAAATAAAAGTATTTTTTTTTCAAAACACGTTTAGTGTGATGAGTCGATCGACCCACCATACATACGCTCATAAGATTTTCAATATAGTTAAGGTCAGTGTGAGCTTATTTATACATATTTGAATTTCAAAATTTTGTGACAGTATAGAATTCTTAAGCATCCTGTGTATGTTTGTTAGCAAAATCCATTTTGTCAATTTTTTGCAAAATGGCGACAAGTATTAAAATTCAATCACTTATTACTCAGTAGTGTTCAATTTTGTCAAAAAGGTCTCTATACATGAAATGTTGAGAAGCCTAAAGCTCATCTAAGTAAAATATAAAAAATATATATTTTTGCTTGAAAACAAGCGATGTATCAGTTCGATCGTACCCCCATACTAGCCATTTTGAGACTTTCGGAAGAGTTAACGCTCTTAACTGCTTGGTTTCGAAGATTAAAATTTTAATTTTTAATATCGCATAGAACTAACGTGCAGCCCCTATACGTTATGTTTAAAAAAAATATATAAAATTTTTTTTCAAAATGGCGGCTATCGTAAAAATTCAAAGTGTCATAACTTTGCTAAATCAAATCCTACTGAAAAATGTCGTATGCAAAAAGTGTTTGGAATTTTATTTTGCATATAAAAGCAATTTTTAATTATTTTTTTTTTAATAAAAACCGAGTCTTACCATATATTGACCGAGACCTCGAACGAGCTTTTATGCGACTCTGCATACAGTTAACGCTCGTATGAAGCTTCTATTTAAGAAATTGACTTGAATTTTTTATACCAAATAGAGCTTTCAACTATACTTACGATACTATACAAAAAAATTAAAAATTAAAAAATAAAAGTATTTTTTTTTCAAAACACGTTTAGTGTGATGAGTCGATCGACCCACCATACATACGCTCATAAGATTTTCAATATAGTTAAGGTCAGTGTGAGCTTATTTATACATATTTGAATTTCAAAATTTTGTGACAGTATAGAATTCTTAAGCATCCTGTGTATGTTTGTTAGCAAAATCCATTTTGTCAATTTTTTGCAAAATGGCGACAAGTATTAAAATTCAATCACTTATTACTCAGTAGTGTTCAATTTTGTCAAAAAGGTCTCTATACATGAAATGTTGAGAAGCCTAAAGCTCATCTAAGTAAAATATAAAAAATATATATTTTTGCTTGAAAACAAGCGATGTATCAGTTCGATCGTACCCCCATACTAGCCATTTTGAGACTTTCGGAAGAGTTAACGCTCTTAACTGCTTGGTTTCGAAGATTAAAATTTTAATTTTTAATATCGCATAGAACTAACGTGCAGCCCCTATACGTTATGTTTAAAAAAAATATAGAAAATTTTTTTTCAAAATGGCGGCTATCGTAAAAATTCAAAGTGTCATAACTTTGCTAAATCAAATCCTACTGAAAAATGTCGTATGCAAAAAGTGTTTGGAATTTTATTTTGCATATAAATGCAATTTTTAATTATTTTTTTTTAATAAAAACCGAGTCTTATCATATATTGACCGAGACCTCGAACGAGCTTTTATGCGACTCTGCATACAGTTAACGCTCGTATGAAGCTTCTATTTAAGAAATTGACTTGAATTTTTTATACCAAATAGAGCTTTCAACTATACTTACGATACTATACAAAAAAATTAAAAATTAAAAAATAAAAGTATTTTTTTTTCAAAACACGTTTAGTGTGATGAGTCGATCGACCCACCATACATACGCTCATAAGATTTTCAATATAGTTAAGGTCAGTGTGAGCTTATTTATACATATTTGAATTTCAAAATTTTGTGACAGTATAGAATTCTTAAGCATCCTGTGTATGTTTGTTAGCAAAATCCATTTTGTCAATTTTTTGCAAAATGGCGACAAGTATTAAAATTCAATCACTTATTACTCAGTAGTGTTCAATTTTGTCAAAAAGGTCTCTATACATGAAATGTTGAGAAGCCTAAAGCTCATCTGAGTAAAATATAAAAAATATATATTTTTGCTTGAAAACAAGCGATGTATCAGTTCGATCGTACCCCCATACTAGCCATTTTGAGACTTTCGGAAGAGTTAACGCTCTTAACTGCTTGGTTTCGAAGATTAAAATTTTAATTTTTAATATCGCATAGAACTAACGTGCAGCCCCTATACGTTATGTTTAAAAAAAATATATAAAATTTTTTTTCAAAATGGCGGCTATCGTAAAAATTCAAAGTGTCATAACTTTGCTAAATCAAATCCTACTGAAAAATGTCGTATGCAAAAAGTGTTTGGAATTTTATTTTGCATATAAAAGCAATTTTTAATTATTTTTTTTTTTATAAAAACCGAGTCTTACCATATATTGACCGAGACCTCGAACGAGCTTTTATGCGACTCTGCATACAGTTAACGCTCGTATGAAGCTTCTATTTAAGAAATTGACTTGAATTTTTTATACCAAATAGAGCTTTCAACTATACTTACGATACTATACAAAAAAATTAAAAATTAAAAAATAAAAGTATTTTTTTTTCAAAACACGTTTAGTGTGATGAGTCGATCGACCCACCATACATACGCTCATAAGATTTTCAATATAGTTAAGGTCAGTGTGAGCTTATTTATACATATTTGAATTTCAAAATTTTGTGACAGTATAGAATTCTTAAGCATTCTGTGTATGTTTGTTAGCAAAATCCATTTTGTCAATTTTTTGCAAAATGGCGACAAGTATTAAAATTCAATCACTTATTACTCAGTAGTGTTCAATTTTGTCAAAAAGGTCTTTATACATGAAATGTTGAGAAGCCTAAAGCTCATCTAAGTAAAATATAAAAAATATATATTTTTGCTTGAAAACAAGCGATGTATCAGTTCGATCGTACCCCCATACTAGCCATTTTGAGACTTTCGGAAGATTTAACGCTCTTAACTGCTTGGTTTCGAAGATTAAAATTTTAATTTTTAATATCGCATAGAACTAACGTGCAGCCCCTATACGTTATGTTTAAAAAAAATATATAAAATTTTTTTTCAAAATGGCGGCTATCGTAAAAATTCAAAGTGTCATAACTTTGCTCAATCAAATCCTACTCAAAAATGTCGTATGCAAAAAGTGTTTGGAATTTTATTTTGCATATAAAAGCAATTTTTAATTATTTTTTTTTTATTAAAAACCGAGTCTTACCATATATTGACCGAGACCTCGAACGAGCTTTTATGCGACTCTGCATACAGTTAACGCTCGTATGAAGCTTCTATTTAAGAAATTGACTTGAATTTTTTATACCAAATAGAGCTTTCAACTATACTTACGATACTATACAAAAAAATTAAAAATTAAAAAATAAAAGTATTTTTTTTTCAAAACACGTTTAGTGTGATGAGTCGATCGACCCACCATACATACGCTCATAAGATTTTCAATATAGTTAAGGTCAGTGTGAGCTTATTTATACATATTTGAATTTCAAAATTTTGTGACAGTATAGAATTCTTAAGCATCCTGTGTATGTTTGTTAGCAAAATCCATTTTGTCAATTTTTTGCAAAATGGCGACAAGTATTAAAATTCAATCACTTATTACTCAGTAGTGTTCAATTTTGTCAAAAAGGTCTCTATACATGAAATGTTGAGAAGCCTAAAGCTCATCTAAGTAAAATATAAAAAATATATATTTTTGCTTGAAAACAAGCGATGTATCAGTTCGATCGTACCCCCATACTAGCCATTTTGAGACTTTCGGAAGAGTTAACGCTCTTAACTGCTTGGTTTCGAAGATTAAAATTTTAATTTTTAATATCGCATAGAACTAACGTGCAGCCCCTATACGTTATGTTTAAAAAAAATATATAAAATTTTTTTTCAAAATGGCGGCTATCGTAAAAATTCAAAGTGTCATAACTTTGCTAAATCAAATCCTACTGAAAAATGTCGTATGCAAAAAGTGTTTGGAATTTTATTTTGCATATAAAAGCAATTTTTAATTATTTTTTTTTTAATAAAAACCGAGTCTTACCATATATTGACCGAGACCTCGAACGAGCTTTTATGCGACTCTGCATACAGTTAACGCTCGTATGAAGCTTCTATTTAAGAAATTGACTTGAATTTTTTATACCAAATAGAGCTTTCAACTATACTTACGATACTATACAAAAAAATTAAAAATTAAAAAATAAAAGTATTTTTTTTTCAAAACACGTTTAGTGTGATGAGTCGATCGACCCACCATACATACGCTCATAAGATTTTCAATATAGTTAAGGTCAGTGTGAGCTTATTTATACATATTTGAATTTCAAAATTTTGTGACAGTATAGAATTCTTAAGCATCCTGTGTATGTTTGTTAGCAAAATCCATTTTGTCAATTTTTTGCAAAATGGCGACAAGTATTAAAATTCAATCACTTATTACTCAGTAGTGTTCAATTTTGTCAAAAAGGTCTCTATACATGAAATGTTGAGAAGCCTAAAGCTCATCTAAGTAAAATATAAAAAATATATATTTTTGCTTGAAAACAAGCGATGTATCAGTTTGATCGTACCCCCATACTAGCCATTTTGAGACTTTCGGAAGAGTTAACGCTCTTAACTGCTTGGTTTCGAAGATTAAAATTTTAATTTTTAATATCGCATAGAACTAACGTGCAGCCCCTATACGTTATGTTTAAAAAAAATATATAAAATTTATTTTCAAAATGGCGGCTATCGTAAAAATTGAAAGTGTCATAACTTTGCTAAATCAAATCCTACTGAAAAATGTCGTATGCAAAAAGTGTTTGGAATTTTATTTTGCATATAAAAGCAATTTTTAATTATTTTTTTTTTAATAAAAACCGAGTCTTACCATATATTGACCGAGACCTCGAACGAGCTTTTATGCGACTCTGCATACAGTTAACGCTCGTATGAAGCTTCTATTTAAGAAATTGACTTGAATTTTTTATACCAAATAGAGCTTTCAACTATACTTACGATACTATACAAAAAAATTAAAAATTAAAAAATAAAAGTATTTTTTTTTCAAAACACGTTTAGTGTGATGAGTCGATCGACCCACCATACATACGCTCATAAGATTTTCAATATAGTTAAGGTCAGTGTGAGCTTATTTATACATATTTGAATTTCAAAATTTTGTGACAGTATAGAATTCTTAAGCATCCTGTGTATGTTTGTTAGCAAAATCCATTTTGTCAATTTTTTGCAAAATGGCGACAAGTATTAAAATTCAATCACTTATTACTCAGTAGTGTTCAATTTTGTCAAAAAGGTCTCTATACATGAAATGTTGAGAAGCCTAAAGCTCATCTAAGTAAAATATAAAAAATATATATTTTTGCTTGAAAACAAGCGATGTATCAGTTCGATCGTACCCCCATACTAGCCATTTTGAGACTTTCGGAAGAGTTAACGCTCTTAACTGCTTGGTTTCGAAGATTAAAATTTTAATTTTTAATATCGCATAGAACTAACGTGCAGCCCCTATACGTTATGTTTAAAAAAAATATATAAATTTTTTTTTCAAAATGGCGGCTATCGTAAAAATTCAAAGTGTCATAACTTTGCTAAATCAAATCCTACTGAAAAATGTCGTATGCAAAAAGTGTTTGGAATTTTATTTTGCATATAAAAGAAATTTTTAATTATTTTTTTTTTAATAAAAACCGAGTCTTACCATATATTGACCGAGACCTCGAACGAGCTTTTATGCGACTCTGCATACAGTTAACGCTCGTATGAAGCTTCTATTTAAGAAATTGACTTGAATTTTTTATACCAAATAGAGCTTTCAACTATACTTACGATACTATACAAAAAAATTAAAAATTAAAAAATAAAAGTATTTTTTTTTCAAAACACGTTTAGTGTGATGAGTCGATCGACCCACCATACATACGCTCATAAGATTTTCAATATAGTTAAGGTCAGTGTGAGCTTATTTATACATATTTGAATTTCAAAATTTTGTGACAGTATAGAATTCTTAAGCATCCTGTGTATGTTTGTTAGCAAAATCCATTTTGTCAATTTTTTGCAAAATGGCGACAAGTATTAAAATTCAATCACTTATTACTCAGTAGTGTTCAATTTTGTCAAAAAGGTCTCTATACATGAAATGTTGAGAAGCCTAAAGCTCATCTAAGTAAAATATAAAAAATATATATTTTTGCTTGAAAACAAGCGATGTATCAGTTCGATCGTACCCCCATACTAGCCATTTTGAGACTTTCGGAAGAGTTAACGCTCTTAACTGCTTGGTTTCGAAGATTAAAATTTTAATTTTTAATATCGCATAGAACTAACGTGCAGCCCCTATACGTTATGTTTAAAAAAAATATATAAATTTTTTTTTCAAAATGGCGGCTATCGTAAAAATTCAAAGTGTCATAACTTTGCTAAATCAAATCCTACTGAAAAATGTCGTATGCAAAAAGTGTTTGGAATTTTATTTTGCATATAAAAGCAATTTTTTATTATTTTTTTTTTAATAAAAACCGAGTCTTACCATATATTGACCGAGACCTCGAACGAGCTTTTATGCGACTCTGCATACAGTTAACGCTCGTATGAAGCTTCTATTTAAGAAATTGACTTGAATTTTTTATACCAAATAGAGCTTTCAACTATACTTACGATACTATACAAAAAAATTAAAAATTAAAAAATAAAAGTATTTTTTTTTCAAAACACGTTTAGTGTGATGAGTCGATCGACCCACCATACATACGCTCATAAGATTTTCAATATAGTTAAGGTCAGTGTGAGCTTATTTATACATATTTGAATTTCAAAATTTTGTGACAGTATAGAATTCTTAAGCATCCTGTGTATGTTTGTTAGCAAAATCCATTTTGTCAATTTTTTGCAAAATGGCGACAAGTATTAAAATTCAATCACTTATTACTCAGTAGTGTTCAATTTTGTCAAAAATGGTCTCTATACATAAAATGTTAAGAAGCCTAAAGCTCATCTAAGTAAAATATAAAAAATATATATTTTTGCTTGAAAACAAGCGATGTATCAGTTCGATCGTACCCCCATACTAGCCATTTTGAGACTTTCGGAAGAGTTAACGCTCTTAACTGCTTGGTTTCGAAGATTAAAATTTTAATTTTTAATATCGCATAGAACTAACGTGCAGCCCCTATACGTTATGTTTAAAAAAAATATATAATTTTTTTTTTCAAAATGGCGGCTATCGTAAAAATTCAAAGTGTCATAACTTTGCTAAATCAAATCCTACTGAAAAATGTTGTATGCAAAAAGTGTTTGGAATTTTATTTTGCATATAAAAGCAATTTTTAATTATTTTTTTTTTAATAAAAACCGAGTCTTACCATATATTGACCGAGACCTCGAACGAGCTTTTATGCGACTCTGCATACAGTTAACGCTCGTATGAAGCTTCTATTTAAGAAATTGACTTGAATTTTTTATACCAAATAGAGCTTTCAACTATACTTACGATATCATACAAAAAAATTAAAAATTAAAAAATAAAAGTATTTTTTTTTCAAAACACGTTTAGTGTGATGAGTCGATCGACCCACCATACATACGCTCATAAGATTTTCAATATAGTTAAGGTCAGTGTGAGCTTATTTATACATATTTGAATTTCAAAATTTTGTGACAGTATAGAATTCTTAAGCATCCTGTGTATGTTTGTTAGCAAAATCCATTTTGTCAATTTTTTGCAAAATGGCGACAAGTATTAAAATTCAATCACTTATTACTCAGTAGTGTTCAATTTTGTCAAAAAGGTCTGTATACATGAAATGTTGAGAAGCCTAAAGCTCATCTAAGTAAAATATAAAAAATATATATTTTTGCTTGAAAACAAGCGATGTATCAGTTCGATCGTACCCCCATACTAGCCATTTTGAGACTTTCGGAAGAGTTAACGCTCTTAACTGCTTGGTTTCGAAGATTAAAATTTTAATTTTTAATATCGCATAGAACTAACGTGCAGCCCCTATACGTTATGTTTAAAAAAAATATATAAATTTTTTTTTCAAAATGGCGGCTATCGTAAAAATTCAAAGTGTCATAACTTTGCTAAATCAAATCCTACTGAAAAATGTCGTATGCAAAAAGTGTTTGGAATTTTATTTTGCATATAAAAGAAATTTTTAATTATTTTTTTTTTAATAAAAACCGAGTCTTACCATATATTGACCGAGACCTCGAACGAGCTTTTATGCGACTCTGCATACAGTTAACGCTCGTATGAAGCTTCTATTTAAGAAATTGACTTGAATTTTTTATACCAAATAGAGCTTTCAACTATACTTACGATACTATACAAAAAAATTAAAAATTAAAAAATAAAAGTATTTTTTTTTCAAAACACGTTTAGTGTGATGAGTCGATCGACCCACCATACATACGCTCATAAGATTTTCAATATAGTTAAGGTCAGTGTGAGCTTATTTATACATATTTGAATTTCAAAATTTTGTGACAGTATAGAATTCTTAAGCATCCTGTGTATGTTTGTTAGCAAAATCCATTTTGTCAATTTTTTGCAAAATGGCGACAAGTATTAAAATTCAATCACTTATTACTCAGTAGTGTTCAATTTTGTCAAAAAGGTCTCTATACATGAAATGTTGAGAAGCCTAAAGCTCATCTAAGTAAAATATAAAAAATATATATTTTTGCTTGAAAACAAGCGATGTATCAGTTCGATCGTACCCCCATACTAGCCATTTTGAGACTTTCGGAAGAGTTAACGCTCTTAACTGCTTGGTTTCGAAGATTAAAATTTTAATTTTTAATATCGCATAGAACTAACGTGCAGCCCCTATACGTTATGTTTAAAAAAAATATATAAATTTTTTTTTCAAAATGGCGGCTATCGTAAAAATTCAAAGTGTCATAACTTTGCTAAATCAAATCCTACTGAAAAATGTCGTATGCAAAAAGTGTTTGGAATTTTATTTTGCATATAAAAGCAATTTTTTATTATTTTTTTTTTAATAAAAACCGAGTCTTACCATATATTGACCGAGACCTCGAACGAGCTTTTATGCGACTCTGCATACAGTTAACGCTCGTATGAAGCTTCTATTTAAGAAATTGACTTGAATTTTTTATACCAAATAGAGCTTTCAACTATACTTACGATACTATACAAAAAAATTAAAAATTAAAAAATAAAAGTATTTTTTTTTCAAAACACGTTTAGTGTGATGAGTCGATCGACCCACCATACATACGCTCATAAGATTTTCAATATAGTTAAGGTCAGTGTGAGCTTATTTATACATATTTGAATTTCAAAATTTTGTGACAGTATAGAATTCTTAAGCATCCTGTGTATGTTTGTTAGCAAAATCCATTTTGTCAATTTTTTGCAAAATGGCGACAAGTATTAAAATTCAATCACTTATTACTCAGTAGTGTTCAATTTTGTCAAAAAGGTCTGTATACATGAAATGTTGAGAAGCCTAAAGCTCATCTAAGTAAAATATAAAAAATATATATTTTTGCTTGAAAACAAGCGATGTATCAGTTCGATCGTACCCCCATACTAGCCATTTTGAGACTTTCGGAAGAGTTAACGCTCTTAACTGCTTGGTTTCGAAGATTAAAATTTTAATTTTTAATATCGCATAGAACTAACGTGCAGCCCCTATACGTTATGTTTAAAAAAAATATATAAATTTTTTTTTCAAAATGGCGGCTATCGTAAAAATTCAAAGTGTCATAACTTTGCTAAATCAAATCCTACTGAAAAATGTCGTATGCAAAAAGTGTTTGGAATTTTATTTTGCATATAAAAGCAATTTTTAATTATTTTTTTTTTAATAAAAACCGAGTCTTACCATATATTGACCGAGACCTCGAACGAGCTTTTATGCGACTCTGCATACAGTTAACGCTCGTATGAAGCTTCTATTTAAGAAATTGACTTGAATTTTTTATACCAAATAGAGCTTTCAACTATACTTACGATACTATACAAAAAAATTAAAAATTAAAAAATAAAAGTATTTTTTTTTCAAAACACGTTTAGTGTGATGAGTCGATCGACCCACCATACATACGCTCATAAGATTTTCAATATAGTTAAGGTCAGTGTGAGCTTATTTATACATATTTGAATTTCAAAATTTTGTGACAGTATAGAATTCTTAAGCATCCTGTGTATGTTTGTTAGCAAAATCCATTTTGTCAATTTTTTGCAAAATGGCGACAAGTATTAAAATTCAATCACTTATTACTCAGTAGTGTTCAATTTTGTCAAAAAGGTCTCTATACATGAAATGTTGAGAAGCCTAAAGCTCATCTAAGTAAAATATAAAAAATATATATTTTTGCTTGAAAACAAGCGATGTATCAGTTCGATCGTACCCCCATACTAGCCATTTTGAGACTTTCGGAAGAGTTAACGCTCTTAACTGCTTGGTTTCGAAGATTAAAATTTTAATTTTTAATATCGCATAGAACTAACGTGCAGCCCCTATACGTTATGTTTAAAAAAAATATATAAAATTTTTTTTCAAAATGGCGGCTATCGTAAAAATTCAAAGTGTCATAACTTTGCTAAATCAAATCCTACTGAAAAATGTCGTATGCAAAAAGTGTTTGGAATTTTATTTTGCATATAAAAGCAATTTTTAATTATTTTTTTTTTAATAAAAACCGAGTCTTACCATATATTGACCGAGACCTCGAACGAGCTTTTATGCGACTCTGCATACAGTTAACGCTCGTATGAAGCTTCTATTTAAGAAATTGACTTGAATTTTTTATACCAAATAGAGCTTTCAACTATACTTACGATACTATACAAAAAAATTAAAAATTAAAAAATAAAAGTATTTTTTTTTCAAAACACGTTTAGTGTGATGAGTCGATCGACCCACCATACATACGCTCATAAGATTTTCAATATAGTTAAGGTCAGTGTGAGCTTATTTATACATATTTGAATTTCAAAATTTTGTGACAGTATAGAATTCTTAAGCATCCTGTGTATGTTTGTTAGCAAAATCCATTTTGTCAATTTTTTGCAAAATGGCGACAAGTATTAAAATTCAATCACTTATTACTCAGTAGTGTTCAATTTTGTCAAAAAGGTCTCTATACATGAAATGTTGAGAAGCCTAAAGCTCATCTAAGTAAAATATAAAAAATATATATTTTTGCTTGAAAACAAGCGATGTATCAGTTCGATCGTACCCCCATACTAGCCATTTTGAGACTTTCGGAAGAGTTAACGCTCTTAACTGCTTGGTTTCGAAGATTAAAATTTTAATTTTTAATATCGCATAGAACTAACGTGCAGCCCCTATACGTTATGTTTAAAAAAAATATATAAAATTTTTTTTCAAAATGGCGGCTATCGTAAAAATTCAAAGTGTCATAACTTTGCTAAATCAAATCCTACTGAAAAATGTCGTATGCAAAAAGTGTTTGGAATTTTATTTTGCATATAAAAGCAATTTTTAATTATTTTTTTTTTAATAAAAACCGAGTCTTACCATATATTGACCGAGACCTCGAACGAGCTTTTATGCGACTCTGCATACAGTTAACGCTCGTATGAAGCTTCTATTTAAGAAATTGACTTGAATTTTTTATACCAAATAGAGCTTTCAACTATACTTACGATACTGTACAAAAAAATTAAAAATTAAAAAATAAAAGTATTTTTTTTTCAAAACACGTTTAGTGTGATGAGTCGATCGACCCACCATACATACGCTCATAAGATTTTCAATATAGTTAAGGTCAGTGTGAGCTTATTTATACATATTTGAATTTCAAAATTTTGTGACAGTATAGAATTCTTAAGCATCCTGTGTATGTTTGTTAGCAAAATCCATTTTGTCAATTTTTTGCAAAATGGCGACAAGTATTAAAATTCAATCACTTATTACTCAGTAGTGTTCAATTTTGTCAAAAAGGTCTCTATACATGAAATGTTGAGAAGCCTAAAGCTCATCTAAGTAAAATATAAAAAATATATATTTTTGCTTGAAAACAAGCGATGTATCAGTTCGATCGTACCCCATACTAGCCATTTTGAGACTTTCGGAAGAGTTAACGCTCTTAACTGCTTGGTTTCGAAGATTAAAATTTTAATTTTTAATTACGCATAGAACTAACGTGCAGCCCCTATACGTTATGTTTAAAAAAAATATATAAAATTTTTTTTCAAAATGGCGGCTATCGTAAAAATTCAAAGTGTCATAACTTTGCTAAATCAAATCCTACTGAAAAATGTCGTATGCAAAAAGTGTTTGGAATTTTATTTTGCATATAAAAGCAATTTTTAATTATTTTTTTTTTAATAAAAACCGAGTCTTACCATATATTGACCGAGACCTCGAACGAGCTTTTATGCGACTCTGCATACAGTTAACGCTCGTATGAAGCTTCTATTTAAGAAATTGACTTGAATTTTTTATACCAAATAGAGCTTTCAATTATACTTACGATACTATACAAAAAAATTAAAAATTAAAAAATAAAAGTATTTTTTTTTCAAAACACGTTTAGTGTGATGAGTCGATCGACCCACCATACATACGCTCATAAGATTTTCAATATAGTTAAGGTCAGTGTGAGCTTATTTATACATATTTGAATTTCAAAATTTTGTGACAGTATAGAATTCTTAAGCATCCTGTGTATGTTTGTTAGCAAAATCCATTTTGTCAATTTTTTGCAAAATGGCGACAAGTATTAAAATTCAATCACTTATTACTCAGTAGTGTTCAATTTTGTCAAAAAGGTCTCTGTACATGAAATGTTGAGAAGCCTAAAGCTCATCTAAGTAAAATATAAAAAATATATATTTTTGCTTGAAAACAAGCGATGTATCAGTTCGATCGTACCCCCATACTAGCCATTTTGAGACTTTCGGAAGAGTTAACGCTCTTAACTGCTTGGTTTCGAAGATTAAAATTTTAATTTTTAATATCGCATAGAACTAACGTGCAGCCCCTATACGTTATGTTTAAAAAAAATATAGAAAATTTTTTTTCAAAATGGCGGCTATCGTAAAAATTCAAAGTGTCATAACTTTGCTAAATCAAATCCTACTGAAAAATGTCGTATGCAAAAAGTGTTTGGAATTTTATTTTGCATATAAATGCAATTTTTAATTATTTTTTTTTAATAAAAACCGAGTCTTATCATATATTGACCGAGACCTCGAACGAGCTTTTATGCGACTCTGCATACAGTTAACGCTCGTATGAAGCTTCTATTTAAGAAATTGACTTGAATTTTTTATACCAAATAGAGCTTTCAACTATACTTACGATACTATACAAAAAAATTAAAAATTAAAAAATAAAAGTATTTTTTTTTCAAAACACGTTTAGTGTGATGAGTCGATCGACCCACCATACATACGCTCATAAGATTTTCAATATAGTTAAGGTCAGTGTGAGCTTATTTATACATATTTGAATTTCAAAATTTTGTGACAGTATAGAATTCTTAAGCATCCTGTGTATGTTTGTTAGCAAAATCCATTTTGTCAATTTTTTGCAAAATGGCGACAAGTATTAAAATTCAATCACTTATTACTCAGTAGTGTTCAATTTTGTCAAAAAGGTCTCTATACATGAAATGTTGAGAAGCCTAAAGCTCATCTGAGTAAAATATAAAAAATATATATTTTTGCTTGAAAACAAGCGATGTATCAGTTCGATCGTACCCCCATACTAGCCATTTTGAGACTTTCGGAAGAGTTAACGCTCTTAACTGCTTGGTTTCGAAGATTAAAATATTAATTTTTAATATCGCATAGAACTAACGTGCAGCCCCTATACGTTATGTTTAAAAAAAATATATAAAATTTTTTTTCAAAATGGCGGCTATCGTAAAAATTCAAAGTGTCATAACTTTGCTAAATCAAATCCTACTGAAAAATGTCGTATGCAAAAAGTGTTTGGAATTTTATTTTGCATATAAAAGCAATTTTTAATTATTTTTTTTTTTATAAAAACCGAGTCTTACCATATATTGACCGAGACCTCGAACGAGCTTTTATGCGACTCTGCATACAGTTAACGCTCGTATGAAGCTTCTATTTAAGAAATTGACTTGAATTTTTTATACCAAATAGAGCTTTCAACTATACTTACGATACTATACAAAAAAATTAAAAATTAAAAAATAAAAGTATTTTTTTTTCAAAACACGTTTAGTGTGATGAGTCGATCGACCCACCATACATACGCTCATAAGATTTTCAATATAGTTAAGGTCAGTGTGAGCTTATTTATACATATTTGAATTTCAAAATTTTGTGACAGTATAGAATTCTTAAGCATTCTGTGTATGTTTGTTAGCAAAATCCATTTTGTCAATTTTTTGCAAAATGGCGACAAGTATTAAAATTCAATCACTTATTACTCAGTAGTGTTCAATTTTGTCAAAAAGGTCTTTATACATGAAATGTTGAGAAGCCTAAAGCTCATCTAAGTAAAATATAAAAAATATATATTTTTGCTTGAAAACAAGCGATGTATCAGTTCGATCGTACCCCCATACTAGCCATTTTGAGACTTTCGGAAGATTTAACGCTCTTAACTGCTTGGTTTCGAAGATTAAAATTTTAATTTTTAATATCGCATAGAACTAACGTGCAGCCCCTATACGTTATGTTTAAAAAAAATATATAAAATTTTTTTTCAAAATGGCGGCTATCGTAAAAATTCAAAGTGTCATAACTTTGCTCAATCAAATCCTACTCAAAAATGTCGTATGCAAAAAGTGTTTGGAATTTTATTTTGCATATAAAAGCAATTTTTAATTATTTTTTTTTTATTAAAAACCGAGTCTTACCATATATTGACCGAGACCTCGAACGAGCTTTTATGCGACTCTGCATACAGTTAACGCTCGTATGAAGCTTCTATTTAAGAAATTGACTTGAATTTTTTATACCAAATAGAGCTTTCAACTATACTTACGATACTATACAAAAAAATTAAAAATTAAAAAATAAAAGTATTTTTTTTTCAAAACACGTTTAGTGTGATGAGTCGATCGACCCACCATACATACGCTCATAAGATTTTCAAT
This sequence comes from Plectrocnemia conspersa, assembly GCF_051122295.1. Taxonomy (NCBI): domain Eukaryota; kingdom Metazoa; phylum Arthropoda; class Insecta; order Trichoptera; family Polycentropodidae; genus Plectrocnemia; species Plectrocnemia conspersa. The sequence continues at coordinate 31,064,000 of NW_028277167.1, read as the reverse complement.
ATAGTTAAGGTCAGTGTGAGCTTATTTATACATATTTGAATTTCAAAATTTTGTGACAGTATAGAATTCTTAAGCATCCTGTGTATGTTTGTTAGCAAAATCCATTTTGTCAATTTTTTGCAAAATGGCGACAAGTATTAAAATTCAATCACTTATTACTCAGTAGTGTTCAATTTTGTCAAAAAGGTCTCTATACATGAAATGTTGAGAAGCCTAAAGCTCATCTAAGTAAAATATAAAAAATATATATTTTTGCTTGAAAACAAGCGATGTATCAGTTCGATCGTACCCCCATACTAGCCATTTTGAGACTTTCGGAAGAGTTAACGCTCTTAACTGCTTGGTTTCGAAGATTAAAATTTTAATTTTTAATATCGCATAGAACTAACGTGCAGCCCCTATACGTTATGTTTAAAAAAAATATATAAAATTTTTTTTCAAAATGGCGGCTATCGTAAAAATTCAAAGTGTCATAACTTTGCTAAATCAAATCCTACTGAAAAATGTCGTATGCAAAAAGTGTTTGGAATTTTATTTTGCATATAAAAGCAATTTTTAATTATTTTTTTTTTAATAAAAACCGAGTCTTACCATATATTGACCGAGACCTCGAACGAGCTTTTATGCGACTCTGCATACAGTTAACGCTCGTATGAAGCTTCTATTTAAGAAATTGACTTGAATTTTTTATACCAAATAGAGCTTTCAACTATACTTACGATACTATACAAAAAAATTAAAAATTAAAAAATAAAAGTATTTTTTTTTCAAAACACGTTTAGTGTGATGAGTCGATCGACCCACCATACATACGCTCATAAGATTTTCAATATAGTTAAGGTCAGTGTGAGCTTATTTATACATATTTGAATTTCAAAATTTTGTGACAGTATAGAATTCTTAAGCATCCTGTGTATGTTTGTTAGCAAAATCCATTTTGTCAATTTTTTGCAAAATGGCGACAAGTATTAAAATTCAATCACTTATTACTCAGTAGTGTTCAATTTTGTCAAAAAGGTCTCTATACATGAAATGTTGAGAAGCCTAAAGCTCATCTAAGTAAAATATAAAAAATATATATTTTTGCTTGAAAACAAGCGATGTATCAGTTTGATCGTACCCCCATACTAGCCATTTTGAGACTTTCGGAAGAGTTAACGCTCTTAACTGCTTGGTTTCGAAGATTAAAATTTTAATTTTTAATATCGCATAGAACTAACGTGCAGCCCCTATACGTTATGTTTAAAAAAAATATATAAAATTTATTTTCAAAATGGCGGCTATCGTAAAAATTGAAAGTGTCATAACTTTGCTAAATCAAATTCTACTGAAAAATGTCGTATGCAAAAAGTGTTTGGAATTTTATTTTGCATATAAAAGCAATTTTTAATTATTTTTTTTTTAATAAAAACCGAGTCTTACCATATATTGACCGAGACCTCGAACGAGCTTTTATGCGACTCTGCATACAGTTAACGCTCGTATGAAGCTTCTATTTAAGAAATTGACTTGAATTTTTTATACCAAATAGAGCTTTCAACTATACTTACGATACTATACAAAAAAATTAAAAATTAAAAAATAAAAGTATTTTTTTTTCAAAACACGTTTAGTGTGATGAGTCGATCGACCCACCATACATACGCTCATAAGATTTTCAATATAGTTAAGGTCAGTGTGAGCTTATTTATACATATTTGAATTTCAAAATTTTGTGACAGTATAGAATTCTTAAGCATCCTGTGTATGTTTGTTAGCAAAATCCATTTTGTCAATTTTTTGCAAAATGGCGACAAGTATTAAAATTCAATCACTTATTACTCAGTAGTGTTCAATTTTGTCAAAAAGGTCTCTATACATGAAATGTTGAGAAGCCTAAAGCTCATCTAAGTAAAATATAAAAAATATATATTTTTGCTTGAAAACAAGCGATGTATCAGTTCGATCGTACCCCCATACTAGCCATTTTGAGACTTTCGGAAGAGTTAACGCTCTTAACTGCTTGGTTTCGAAGATTAAAATTTTAATTTTTAATATCGCATAGAACTAACGTGCAGCCCCTATACGTTATGTTTAAAAAAAATATAGAAAATTTTTTTTCAAAATGGCGGCTATCGTAAAAATTCAAAGTGTCATAACTTTGCTAAATCAAATCCTACTGAAAAATGTCGTATGCAAAAAGTGTTTGGAATTTTATTTTGCATATAAAAGCAATTTTTAATTATTTTTTTTTTAATAAAAACCGAGTCTTACCATATATTGACCGAGACCTCGAACGAGCTTTTATGCGACTCTGCATACAGTTAACGCTCGTATGAAGCTTCTATTTAAGAAATTGACTTGAATTTTTTATACCAAATAGAGCTTTCAATTATACTTACGATACTATACAAAAAAATTAAAAATTAAAAAATAAAAGTATTTTTTTTTCAAAACACGTTTAGTGTGATGAGTCGATCGACCCACCATACATACGCTCATAAGATTTTCAATATAGTTAAGGTCAGTGTGAGCTTATTTATACATATTTGAATTTCAAAATTTTGTGACAGTATAGAATTCTTAAGCATCCTGTGTATGTTTGTTAGCAAAATCCATTTTGTCAATTTTTTGCAAAATGGCGACAAGTATTAAAATTCAATCACTTATTACTCAGTAGTGTTCAATTTTGTCAAAAAGGTCTCTATACATGAAATGTTGAGAAGCCTAAAGCTCATCTAAGTAAAATATAAAAAATATATATTTTTGCTTGAAAACAAGCGATGTATCAGTTCGATCGTACCCCCATACTAGCCATTTTGAGACTTTCGGAAGAGTTAACGCTCTTAACTGCTTGGTTTCGAAGATTAAAATTTTAATTTTTAATATCGCATAGAACTAACGTGCAGCCCCTATACGTTATGTTTAAAAAAAATATATAAAATTTTTTTTCAAAATGGCGGCTATCGTAAAAATTCAAAGTGTCATAACTTTGCTAAATCAAATCCTACTGAAAAATGTCGTATGCAAAAAGTGTTTGGAATTTTATTTTGCATATAAAAGCAATTTTTAATTATTTTTTTTTTAATAAAAACCGAGTCTTACCATATATTGACCGAGACCTCGAACGAGCTTTTATGCGACTCTGCATACAGTTAACGCTCGTATGAAGCTTCTATTTAAGAAATTGACTTGAATTTTTTATACCAAATAGAGCTTTCAACTATACTTACGATACTATACAAAAAAATTAAAAATTAAAAAATAAAAGTATTTTTTTTTCAAAACACGTTTAGTGTGATGAGTCGATCGACCCACCATACATACGCTCATAAGATTTTCAATATAGTTAAGGTCAGTGTGAGCTTATTTATACATGTTTGAATTTAAAAATTTTGTGACAGTATAGAATTCTTAAGCATCCTGTGTATGTTTGTTAGCAAAATCCATTTTGTCAATTTTTTGCAAAATGGCGACAAGTATTAAAATTCAATCACTTATTACTCAGTAGTGTTCAATTTTGTCAAAAAGGTCTCTACACATGAAATGTTGAGAAGCCTAAAGCTCATCTAAGTAAAATATAAAAAATATATATTTTTGCTTGAAAACAAGCGATGTATCAGTTCGATCGTACCCCCATACTAGCCATTTTGAGACTTTCGGAAGAGTTAACGCTCTTAACTGCTTGGTTTCGAAGATTAAAATTTTAATTTTAAATTTCGCATAGAACTAACGTGCAGCCCCTATACGTTATGTTTAAAAAAAATATATAAAATTTTTTTTCAAAATGGCGGCTATCGTAAAAATTCAAAGTGTCATAACTTTGCTAAATCAAATCCTACTGAAAAATGTCGTATGCAAAAAGTGTTTGGAATTTTATTTTGCATATAAAAGCAATTTTTAATTATTTTTTTTTTAATAAAAACCGAGTCTTACCATATATTGACCGAGACCTCGAACGAGCTTTTATGCGACTCTGCATACAGTTAACGCTCGTATGAAGCTTCTATTTAAGAAATTGACTTGAATTTTTTATACCAAATAGAGCTTTCAACTATACTTACGATACTATACAAAAAAATTAAAAATTAAAAAATAAAAGTATTTTTTTTTCAAAACACGTTTAGTGTGATGAGTCGATCGACCCACCATACATACGCTCATAAGATTTTCAATATAGTTAAGGTCAGTGTGAGCTTATTTATACATATTTGAATTTCAAAATTTTGTGACAGTATAGAATTCTTAAGCATCCTGTGTATGTTTGTTAGCAAAATCCATTTTGTCAATTTTTTGCAAAATGGCGACAAGTATTAAAATTCAATCACTTATTACTCAGTAGTGTTCAATTTTGTCAAAAAGGTCTCTACACATGAAATGTTGAGAAGCCTAAAGCTCATCTAAGTAAAATATAAAAAATATATATTTTTGCTTGAAAACAAGCGATGTATCAGTTCGATCGTACCCCCATACTAGCCATTTTGAGACTTTCGGAAGAGTTAACGCTCTTAACTGCTTGGTTTCGAAGATTAAAATTTCAATTTTTAATATCGCATAGAACTAACGTGCAGCCCCTATACGTTATGTTTAAAAAAAATATATAAAATTTTTTTTCAAAATGGCGGCTATCGTAAAAATTCAAAGTGTTATAACTTTGCTAAATCAAATCCTACTGAAAAATGTCGTATGCAAAAAGTGTTTGGAATTTTATTTTGCATATAAAAGCAATTTTTAATTATTTTTTTTTTAATAAAAACCGAGTCTTACCATATATTGACCGAGACCTCGAACGAGCTTTTATGCGACTCTGCATACAGTTAACGCTCGTATGAAGCTTCTATTTAGGAAATTGACTTGAATTTTTTATACCAAATAGAGCTTTCAACTATACTTACGATACTGTACAAAAAAATTAAAAATTAAAAAATAAAAGTATTTTTTTTTCAAAACACGTTTAGTGTGATGAGTCGATCGACCCACCATACATACGCTCATAAGATTTTCAATATAGTTAAGGTCAGTGTGAGCTTATTTATACATATTTGAATTTCAAAATTTTGTGACAGTATAGAATTCTTAAGCATCCTGTGTATGTTTGTTAGCAAAATCCATTTTGTCAATTTTTTGCAAAATGGCGACAAGTATTAAAATTCAATCACTTATTACTCAGTAGTGTTCAATTTTGTCAAAAAGGTCTCTATACATGAAATGTTGAGAAGCCTAAAGCTCATCTAAGTAAAATATAAAAAATATATATTTTTGCTTGAAAACAAGCGATGTATCAGTTCGATCGTACCCCCATACTAGCCATTTTGAGACTTTCGGAAGAGTTAACGCTCTTAACTGCTTGGTTTCGAAGATTAAAATTTTAATTTTTAATATCGCATAGAACTAACGTGCAGCCCCTATACGTTATGCTTAAAAAAAATATATAAATTTTTTTTTTAAAATGGCGGCTATCGTAAAAATTCAAAGTGTCATAACTTTGCTAAATCAAATCCTACTGAAAAATGTCGTATGCAAAAAGTGTTTGGAATTTTATTTTGCATATAAAAGCAATTTTTAATTATTTTTTTTTTAATAAAAACCGAGTCTTACCATATATTGACCGAGACCTCGAACGAGCTTTTATGCGACTCTGCATACAGTTAACGCTCGTATGAAGCTTCTATTTAAGAAATTGACTTGAATTTTTTATACCAAATAGAGCTTTCAACTATACTTACGATACTATACAAAAAAATTAAAAATTAAAAAATAAAAGTATTTTTTTTTCAAAACACGTTTAGTGTGATGAGTCGATCGACCCACCATACATACGCTCATAAGATTTTCAATATAGTTAAGGTCAGTGTGAGCTTATTTATACATATTTGAATTTCAAAATTTTGTGACAGTATAGAATTCTTAAGCATCCTGTGTATGTTTGTTAGCAAAATCCATTTTGTCAATTTTTTGCAAAATGGCGACAAGTATTAAAATTCAATCACTTATTACTCAGTAGTGTTCAATTTTGTCAAAAAGGTCTCTACACATGAAATGTTGAGAAGCCTAAAGCTCATCTAAGTAAAATATAAAAAATATATATTTTTGCTTGAAAACAAGCGATGTATCAGTTCGATCGTACCCCCATACTAGCCATTTTGAGACTTTCGGAAGAGTTAACGCTCTTAACTGCTTGGTTTCGAAGATTAAAATTTCAATTTTTAATATCGCATAGAACTAACGTGCAGCCCCTATACGTTATGTTTAAAAAAAATATATAAAATTTTTTTTCAAAATGGCGGCTATCGTAAAAATTCAAAGTGTCATAACTTTGCTAAATCAAATCCTACTGAAAAATGTCGTATGCAAAAAGTGTTTGGAATTTTATTTTGCATATAAAAGCAATTTTTAATTATTTTTTTTTTAATAAAAACCGAGTCTTACCATATATTGACCGAGACCTCGAACGAGCTTTTATGCGACTCTGCATACAGTTAACGCTCGTATGAAGCTTCTATTTAAGAAATTGACTTGAATTTTTTATACCAAATAGAGCTTTCAACTATACTTACGATACTGTACAAAAAAATTAAAAATTAAAAAATAAAAGTATTTTTTTTTCAAAACACGTTTAGTGTGATGAGTCGATCGACCCACCATACATACGCTCATAAGATTTTCAATATAGTTAAGGTCAGTGTGAGCTTATTTATACATATTTGAATTTCAAAATTTTGTGACAGTATAGAATTCTTAAGCATCCTGTGTATGTTTGTTAGCAAAATCCATTTTGTCAATTTTTTGCAAAATGGCGACAAGTATTAAAATTCAATCACTTATTACTCAGTAGTGTTCAATTTTGTCAAAAAGGTCTCTATACATGAAATGTTGAGAAGCCTAAAGCTCATCTAAGTAAAATATAAAAAATATATATTTTTGCTTGAAAACAAGCGATGTATCAGTTCGATCGTACCCCCATACTAGCCATTTTGAGACTTTCGGAAGAGTTAACGCTCTTAACTGCTTGGTTTCGAAGATTAAAATTTTAATTTTTAATATCGCATAGAACTAACGTGCAGCCCCTATACGTTATGCTTAAAAAAAATATATAAATTTTTTTTTTAAAATGGCGGCTATCGTAAAAATTCAAAGTGTCATAACTTTGCTAAATCAAATCCTACTGAAAAATGTCGTATGCAAAAAGTGTTTGGAATTTTATTTTGCATATAAAAGCAATTTTTAATTATTTTTTTTTTAATAAAAACCGAGTCTTACCATATATTGACCGAGACCTCGAACGAGCTTTTATGCGACTCTGCATACAGTTAACGCTCGTATGAAGCTTCTATTTAAGAAATTGACTTGAATTTTTTATACCAAATAGAGCTTTCAACTATACTTACGATACTATACAAAAAAATTAAAAATTAAAAAATAAAAGTATTTTTTTTTCAAAACACGTTTAGTGTGATGAGTCGATCGACCCACCATACATACGCTCATAAGATTTTCAATATAGTTAAGGTCAGTGTGAGCTTATTTATACATATTTGAATTTCAAAATTTTGTGACAGTATAGAATTCTTAAGCATCCTGTGTATGTTTGTTAGCAAAATCCATTTTGTCAATTTTTTGCAAAATGGCGACAAGTATTAAAATTCAATCACTTATTACTCAGTAGTGTTTAATTTTGTCAAAAAGGTTTTTATACATGAAATGTTGAGAAGCCTAAAGCTCATCTAAGTAAAATATAAAAAATATATATTTTTGCTTGAAAACAAGCGATGTATCAGTTCGATCGTACCCCCATACTAGCCATTTTGAGACTTTCGGAAGAGTTAACGCTCTTAACTGCTTGGTTTCGAAGATTAAAATTTTAATTTTTAATATCGCATAGAACTAACGTGCAGCCCCTATACGTTATGTTTAAAAAAAATATATAAAATTTTTTTTCAAAATGGCGGCTATCGTAAAAATTCAAAGTGTCATAACTTTGCTAAATCAAATCTTACTGAAAAATGTCGTATGCAAAAAGTGTTTGGAATTTTATTTTGCATATAAAAGCAATTTTTAATTATTTTTTTTTTAATAAAAACCGAGTCTTACCATATATTGACCGAGACCTCGAACGAGCTTTTATGCGACTCTGCATACAGTTAACGCTCGTATGAAGCTTCTATTTAAGAAATTGACTTAAATTTTTTATACCAAATAGAGCTTTTAACTATACTTACGATACTATACAAAAAAATTAAAAATTAAAAAATAAAAGTATTTTTTTTTCAAAACACGTTTAGTGTGATGAGTCGATCGACCCACCATACATACGCTCATAAGATTTTAAATATAGTTAAGGTCAGTGTGAGCTTATTTATACATATTTGAATTTCAAAATTTTGTGACAGTATAGAATTCTTAAGCATCCTGTGTATGTTTGTTAGCAAAATCCATTTTGTCAATTTTTTGCAAAATGGCGACAAGTATTAAAATTCAATCACTTATTACTCAGTAGTGTTCAATTTTGTCAAAAAGGTCTCTATACATGAAATGTTGAGAAGCCTAAAGCTCATCTAAGTAAAATATAAAAAATATATATTTTTGCTTGAAAACAAGCGATGTATCAGTTCGATCGTACCCCCATACTAGCCATTTTGAGACTTTCGGAAGAGTTAACGCTCTTAACTGCTTGGTTTCGAAGATTAAAATTTTAATTTTTAATATCGCATAGAACTAACGTGCAGCCCCTATACGTTATGTTTAAAAAAAATATATAAAATTTTTTTTCAAAATGGCGGCTATCGTAAAAATTCAAAGTGTCATAACTTTGCTAAATCAAATCCTACTGAAAAATGTCGTATGCAAAAAGTGTTTGGAATTTTATTTTGCATATAAAAGCAATTTTTAATTATTTTTTTTTTTAAAAAACCGAGTCTTACCATATATTGACCGAGACCTCGAACGAGCTTTTATGCGACTCTGCATACAGTTAACGCTCGTATGAAGCTTCTATTTAAGAAATTGACTTGAATTTTTTATACCAAATAGAGCTTTCAACTATACTTACGATACTATACAAAAAAATTAAAAATTAAAAAATAAAAGTATTTTTTTTTCAAAACACGTTTAGTGTGATGAGTCGATCGACCCACCATACATACGCTCATAAGATTTTTAATATAGTTAAGGTCAGTGTGAGCTTATTTATACATATTTGAATTTCAAAATTTTGTGACAGTATAGAATTCTTAAGCATCCTGTGTATGTTTGTTAGCAAAATCCATTTTGTCAATTTTTTGCAAAATGGCGACAAGTATTAAAATTCAATCACTTATTACTCAGTAGTGTTCAATTTTGTCAAAAAGGTCTCTATACATGAAATGTTGAGAAGCCTAAAGCTCATCTAAGTAAAATATAAAAAATATATATTTTTGCTTGAAAACAAGCGATGTATCAGTTCGATCGTACCCCCATACTAGCCATTTTGAGACTTTCGGAAGAGTTAACGCTCTTAACTGCTTGGTTTCGAAGATTAAAATTTTAATTTTTAATATCGCATAGAACTAACGTGCAGCCCCTATACGTTATGTTTAAAAAAAATATATAAAATTTTTTTCAAAATGGCGGCTATCGTAAAAATTCAAAGTGTCATAACTTTGCTAAATCAAATCCTACTGAAAAATGTCGTATGCAAAAAGTGTTTGGAATTTTATTTTGCATATAAAAGCAATTTTTAATTATTTTTTTGTAATAAAAACCGAGTCTTACCATATATTGACCGAGACCTCGAACGAGCTTTTATGCGACTCTGCATACAGTTAACGCTCGTATGAAGCTTCTATTTAAGAAATTGACTTGAATTTTTTATACCAAATAGAGCTTTCAACTATACTTACGATACTATACAAAAAAATTAAAAATTAAAAAATAAAAGTATTTTTTTTTCAAAACACGTTTAGTGTGATGAGTCGATCGACCCACCATACATACGCTCATAAGATTTTCAATATAGTTAAGGTCAGTGTGAGCTTATTTATACATATTTGAATTTCAAAATTTTGTGACAGTATAGAATTTTTAAGCATCCTGTGTATGTTTGTTAGCAAAATCCATTTTGTCAATTTTTTGCAAAATGGCGACAAGTATTAAAATTCAATCACTTATTACTCAGTAGTGTTCAATTTTGTCAAAAAGGTCTCTATACATGAAATGTTGAGAAGCCTAAAGCTCATCTAAGTAAAATATAAAAAATATATATTTTTGCTTGAAAACAAGCGATGTATCAGTTCGATCGTACCCCCATACTAGCCATTTTGAGACTTTCGGAAGAGTTAACGCTCTTAACTGCTTGGTTTCGAAGATTAAAATTTTAATTTTTAATATCGCATAGAACTAACGTGCAGCCCCTATACGTTATGTTTAAAAAAAATATATAAAATTTTTTTTCAAAATGGCGGCTATCGTAAAAATTCAAAGTGTCATAACTTTGCTAAATCAAATTCTACTGAAAAATGTCGTATGCAAAAAGTGTTTGGAATTTTATTTTGCATATAAAAGCAATTTTTAATTATTTTTTTTTTAATAAAAACCGAGTCTTACCATATATTGACCGAGACCTCGAACGAGCTTTTATGCGACTCTGCATACAGTTAACGCTCGTATGAAGCTTCTATTTAAGAAATTGACTTGAATTTTTTATACCAAATAGAGCTTTCAACTATACTTACGATACTATACAAAAAAATTTAAAATTAAAAAATAAAAGTATTTTTTTTTCAAAACACGTTTAGTGTGATGAGTCGATCGACCCACCATACATACGCTCATAAGATTTTCAATATAGTTAAGGTCAGTGTGAGCTTATTTATACATATTTGAATTTCAAAATTTTGTGACAGTATAGAATTCTTAAGCATCCTGTGTATGTTTGTTAGCAAAATCCATTTTGTCAATTTTTTGCAAAATGGCGACAAGTATTAAAATTCAATCACTTATTACTCAGTAGTGTTCAATTTTGTCAAAAAGGTCTCTACACATGAAATGTTGAGAAGCCTAAAGCTCATCTAAGTAAAATATAAAAAATATATATTTTTGCTTGAAAACAAGCGATGTATCAGTTCGATCGTACCCCCATACTAGCCATTTTGAGACTTTCGGAAGAGTTAACGCTCTTAACTGCTTGGTTTCGAAGATTAAAATTTTAATTTTTAATTTCGCATAGAACTAACGTGCAGCCCCTATACGTTATGTTTAAAAAAAATATATAAAATTTTTTTTCAAAATGGCGGCTATCGTAAAAATTTAAAGTGTCATAACTTTGCTAAATCAAATCCTACTAAAAAATGTCCTATGCAAAAAGTGTTTGGAATTTTATTTTGCATATAAAAGCAATTTTTAATTATTTTTTTTTTAATAAAAACCGAGTCTTACCATATATTGACCGAGACCTCGAACGAGCTTTTATGCGACTCTGCATACAGTTAACGCTCGTATGAAGCTTCTATTTAAGAAATTGACTTGAATTTTTTATACCAAATAGAGCTTTCAACTATACTTACGATACTATACAAAAAAATTAAAAATTAAAAAATAAAAGTATTTTTTTTTCAAAACACGTTTAGTGTGATGAGTCGATCGACCCACCATACATACGCTCATAAGATTTTCAATATAGTTAAGGTCAGTGTGAGCTTATTTATACATATTTGAATTTCAAAATTTTGTGACAGTATAGAATTCTTAAGCATCCTGTGTATGTTTGTTAGCAAAATCCATTTTGTCAATTTTTTGCAAAATGGCGACAAGTATTAAAATTCAATCACTTATTACTAAGTAGTGTTCAATTTTGTCAAAAAGGTCTCTATACATGAAATGTTGAGAAGCCTAAAGCTCATCTAAGTAAAATATAAAAAATATATATTTTTGCTTGAAAACAAGCGATGTATCAGTTCGATCGTACCCCCATACTAGCCATTTTGAGACTTTCGGAAGAGTTAACGCTCTTAACTGCTTGGCTTCGAAGATTAAAATTTTAATTTTTAATATCGCATAGAACTAACGTGCAGCCCCTATACGTTATGTTTAAAAAAAATATATAAAATTTTTTTTCAAAATGGCGGCTATCGTAAAAATTCAAAGTGTCATAACTTTGCTAAATCAAATCCTACTGAAAAATGTCGTATGCAAAAAGTGTTTGGAATTTTATTTTGCATATAAAAGCAATTTTTAATTATTTTTTTTTTAATAAAAACCGAGTCTTAGAATATATTGACCGAGACCTCGAACGAGCTTTTATGCGACTCTGCATACAGTTAACGCTCGTATGAAGCTTCTATTTAAGAAATTGACTTGAATTTTTATACCAAATAGAGCTTTCAACTATACTTACGATACTATACAAAAAAATTAAAAATTAAAAAATAAAAGTATTTTTTTTTCAAAACACGTTTAGTGTGATGAGTCGATCGACCCACCATACATACGCTCATAAGATTTTCAATATAGTTAAGGTCAGTGTGAGCTTATTTATACATATTTGAATTTCAAAATTTTGTGACAGTATAGAATTCTTAAGCATCCTGTGTATGTTTGTTAGCAAAATCCATTTTGTCAATTTTTTGCAAAATGGCGACAAGTATTAAAATTCAATCACTTATTACTCAGTAGTGTTCAATTTTGTCAAAAAGGTCTCTACACATGAAATGTTGAGAAGCCTAAAGCTCATCTAAGTAAAATATAAAAAATATATATTTTTGCTTGAAAACAAGCGATGTATCAGTTCGATCGTACCCCCATACTAGCCATTTTGAGACTTTCGGAAGAGTTAACGCTCTTAACTGCTTGGTTTCAAAGATTAAAATTTCAATTTTTAATATCGCATAGAACTAACGTGCAGCCCCTATACGTTATGTTTAAAAAAAATATATAAATTTTTTTTTCAAAATGGCGGCTATCGTAAAAATTCAAAGTGTCATAACTTTGCTAAATCAAATCCTACTAAAAATGTCGTATGCAAAAAGTGTTTGGAATTTTATTTTGCATATAAAAGCAATTTTTAATTATTTTTTTTTTAATAAAAACCGAGTCTTACCATATATTGACCGAGACCTCGAACGAGCTTTTATGCGACTCTGCATACAGTTAACGCTCGTATGAAGCTTCTATTTAAGAAATTGACTTGAATTTTTTATACCAAATAGAGCTTTCAACTATACTTACGATACTATACAAAAAAATTAAAAATTAAAAAATAAAAGTATTTTTTTTTCAAAACACGTTTAGTGTGATGAGTCGATCGACCCACCATACATACGCTCATAAGATTTTCAATATAGTTAAGGTCAGTGTGAGCTTATTTATACATATTTGAATTTCAAAATTTTGTGACAGTATAGAATTCTTAAGCATCCTGTGTATGTTTGTTAGCAAAATCCATTTTGTCAATTTTTTGCAAAATGGCGACAAGTATTAAAATTCAATCACTTATTACTCAGTAGTGTTCAATTTTGTCAAAAAGGTCTCTATACATGAAATGTTGAGAAGCCTAAAGCTCATCTAAGTAAAATATAAAAAATATAAATTTTTGCTTGAAAACAAGCGATGTATCAGTTCGATCGTACCCCCATACTAGCCATTTTAAGACTTTCGGAAGAGTTAACGCTCTTAACTGCTTGGTTTCGAAGATTAAAATTTTAATTTTTAATATCGCATAGAACTAACGTGCAGCCCCTATACGTTATGTTTAAAAAAAATATATAAAATTTTTTTTCAAAATGGCGGCTATCGTAAAAATTCAAAGTGTCATAACTTTGCTAAATCAAATCCTACTGAGAAATGTCGTATGCAAAAAGTGTTTAGAATTTTATTTTGCATATAAAAGCAATTTTTAATTATTTTTTTTTTTAATAAAACCGAGTCTTACCATATATTGACCGAGACCTCGAACGAGCTTTTATGCGACTCTGCATACAGTTAACGCTCGTATGAAGCTTCTATTTAAGAAATTGACTTGAATATTTTATACCAAATAGAGCTTTCAACTATACTTACGATACTATACAAAAAAATTAAAAATTAAAAAATAAAAGTATTTTTTTTTCAAAACACGTTTAGTGTGATGAGTCGATCGACCCACCATACATACGCTCATAAAATTTTCAATATAGTTAAGGTCAGTGTAAGCTTATTTATACATATTTGAATTTCAAAATTTTGTGACAGTATAGAATTTTTAAGCATCCTGTGTATGTTTGTTAGCAAAATCCATTTTGTCAATTTTTTGCAAAATGGCGACAAGTATTAAAATTCAATCACTTATTACTCAGTAGTGTTCAATTTTGTCAAAAAGGTCTCTATACATGAAATGTTGAGAAGCCTAAAGCTCATCTAAGTAAAATATAAAAAATATATATTTTTGCTTGAAAACAAGCGATGTATCAGTTCGATCGTACCCCCATACTAGCCATTTTGAGACTTTCGGAAGAGTTAACGCTCTTAACTGCTTGGTTTCGAAGATTAAAATTTTAATTTTTAATATCGCATAGAACTAACGTGCAGCCCCTATACGTTATGTTTAAAAAAAATATATAAAATTTTTTTTTAAAATGGCGGCTATCGTAAAAAATCAAAGTGTCATAACTTTGCTAAATCAAATCCTACTGAAAAATGTCGTATGCAAAAAGTGTTTGGAATTTTATTTTGCATATAAAAGCAATTTTTAATTATTTTTTTTTTAATAAAAACCGAGTCTTACCATATATTGACCGAGACCTCGAACGAGCTTTTATGCGACTCTGCATACAGTTAACGCTCGTATGAAGCTTCTATTTAAGAAATTGACTTGAATTTTTTATACCAAATAGAGCTTTCAACTATACTTACGATACTATACAAAAAAATTAAAAATTAAAAAATAAAAGTATTTTTTTTTCAAAACACGTTTAGTGTGATGAGTCGATCGACCCACCATACATACGCTCATAAGATTTTCAATATAGTTAAGGTCAGTGTGAGCTTATTTATACATATTTGAATTTCAAAATTTTGTGACAGTATAGAATTCTTAAGCATCCTGTGTATGTTTGTTAGCAAAATCCATTTTGTCAATTTTTTGCAAAATGGCGACAAGTATTAAAATTCAATCACTTATTACTCAGTAGTGTTCAATTTTGTCAAAAAGGTCTCTACACATGAAATGTTGAGAAGCCTAAAGCTCATCTAAGTAAAATATAAAAAATATATATTTTTGCTTGAAAACAAGCGATGTATCAGTTCGATCGTACCCCCATACTAGCCATTTTGAGACTTTCGGAAGAGTTAACGCTCTTAACTGCTTGGTTTCGAAGATTAAAATTTTAATTTTTAATTTCGCATAGAACTAACGTGCAGCCCCTATACGTTATGTTTAAAAAAAATATATAAAATTTTTTTTCAAAATGGCGGCTATCGTAAAAATTCAAAGTGTCATAACTTTGCTAAATCAAATCCTACTAAAAAATGTCCTATGCAAAAAGTGTTTGGAATTTTATTTTGCATATAAAAGCAATTTTTAATTATTTTTTTTTTAATAAAAACCGAGTCTTACCATATATTGACCGAGACCTCGAACGAGCTTTTATGCGACTCTGCATACAGTTAACGCTCGTATGAAGCTTCTATTTAAGAAATTGACTTGAATTTTTTATACCAAATAGAGCTTTCAACTATACTTACGATACTATACAAAAAAATTAAAAATTAAAAAATAAAAGTATTTTTTTTTCAAAACACGTTTAGTGTGATGAGTCGATCGACCCACCATACATACGCTCATAAGATTTTCAATATAGTTAAGGTCAGTGTGAGCTTATTTATACATATTTGAATTTCAAAATTTTGTGACAGTATAGAATTCTTAAGCATCCTGTGTATGTTTGTTAGCAAAATCCATTTTGTCAATTTTTTGCAAAATGGCGACAAGTATTAAAATTCAATCACTTATTACTCAGTAGTGTTCAATTTTGTCAAAAAGGTCTCTATACATGAAATGTTGAGAAGCCTAAAGCTCATCTAAGTAAAATATAAAAAATATATATTTTTGCTTGAAAACAAGCGATGTATCAGTTCGATCGTACCCCCATACTAGCCATTTTGAGACTTTCGGAAGAGTTAACGCTCTTAACTGCTTGGTTTCATAGATTTTAATTTTAATTTTTAATATCGCATAGAACTAACGTGCAGCCCCTATACGTTATGTTTAAAAAAAATATATAAATTTTTTTTTGAAAATGGCGGCTATCGTAAAAATTCAAAGTGTCATAACTTTGCTAAATCAAATCCTACTGAAAAATGTCGTATGCAAAAAGTGTTTGGAATTTTATTTTGCATATAAAAGCAATTTTTAATTATTTTTTTTTTAATAAAAACCGAGTCTTACCATATATTGACCGAGACCTCGAACGAGCTTTTATGCGACTCTGCATACAGTTAACGCTCGTATGAAGCTTCTATTTAGGAAATTGACTTGAATTTTTTATACTAAATAGAGCTTTCAACTATACTTACGATACTATACAAAAAAATTAAAAATTAAAAAATAAAAGTATTTTTTTTTCAAAACACGTTTAGTGTGATGTGTCGATCGACCCACCATACATACGCTCATAAGATTTTCAATATAGTTAAGGTCAGTGTGAGCTTATTTATACATATTTGAATTTCAAAATTTTGTGACAGTATAGAATTCTTAAGCATCCTGTGTATGTTTGTTAGCAAAATCCATTTTGTCAATTTTTTTGCAAAATGGCGACAAGTATTAAAATTCAATCACTTATTACTCAGTAGTGTTCAATTTTGTCAAAAAGGTCTCTATACATGAAATGTTGAGAAGCCTAAAGCTCATCTAAGTAAAATATAAAAAATATATATTTTTGCTTGAAAACAAGCGATGTATCAGTTCGATCGTACCCCCATACTAGCCATTTTGAGACTTTCGGAAGAGTTAACGCTCTTAACTGCTTGGTTTCGAAGATTAAAATTTTAATTTTTAATATCGCATAGAACTAACGTGCAGCCCCTATACGTTATGTTTAAAAAAAATATATAAAATTTTTTTTCAAAATGGCGGCTATCGTAAAAATTCAAAGTGTCATAACTTTGCTAAATCAAATCCTACTGAAAAATGTCGTATGCAAAAAGTGTTTGGAATTTTATTTTGCATATAAAAGCAATTTTTAATTATTTTTTTTTTAATAAAAACCGAGTCTTACCATATATTGACCGAGACCTCGAACGAGCTTTTATGCGACTCTGCATACAGTTAACGCTCGTATGAAGCTTCTATTTAAGAAATTGACTTGAATTTTTTATACCAAATAGAGCTTTCAACTATACTTACGATACTATACAAAAAAATTAAAAATTAAAAAATAAAAGTATTTTTTTTTCAAAACACGTTTAGTGTGATGAGTCGATCGACCCACCATACATACGCTCATAAGATTTTCAATATAGTTAAGGTCAGTGTGGGCTTATTTATACATATTTGAATTTCAAAATTTTGTGACAGTATAAAATTCTTAAGCATCCTGTGTATGTTTGTTAGCAAAATCCATTTTGTCAATTTTTTGCAAAATGGCGACAAGTATTAAAATTCAATCACTTATTACTCAGTAGTGTTCAATTTTGTCAAAAAGGTCTCTATACATGAAATGTTGAGAAGCCTAAAGCTCATCTAAGTAAAATATAAAAAATATAAATTTTTGCTTGAAAACAAGCGATGTATCAGTTCGATCGTACCCCCATACTAGCCATTTTGAGACTTTCGGAAGAGTTAACGCTCTTAACTGCTTGGTTTCGAAGATTAAAATTTTAATTTTTAATATCGCATAGAACTAACGTGCAGCCCCTATACGTTATGTTTAAAAAAAATATATAAAATTTTTTTTCAAAATGGCGGCTATCGTAAAAATTCAAAGTGTCATAACTTTGCTAAATCAAATCCTACTGAAAAATGTCGTATGCAAAAAGTGTTTGGAATTTTATTTTGCATATAAAAGCAATTTTTAATTATTTTTTTTTTAATAAAAACCGAGTCTTACCATATATTGACCGAGACCTCGAACGAGCTTTTATGCGACTCTGCATACAGTTAACGCTCGTATGAAGCTTCTATTTAAGAAATTGACTTGAATTTTTTATACCAAATAGAGCTTTCAACTATACTTACGATACTATACAAAAAAATTAAAAATTAAAAAATAAAAGTATTTTTTTTTCAAAACACGTTTAGTGTGATGAGTCGATCGACCCACCATACATACGCTCATAAGATTTTCAATATAGTTAAGGTCAGTGTGAGCTTATTTATACATATTTGAATTTCAAAATTTTGTGACAGTATAGAATTTTTAAGCATCCTGTGTATGTTTGTTAGCAAAATCCATTTTGTCAATTTTTTGCAAAATGGCGACAAGTATTAAAATTCAATCACTTATTACTCAGTAGTGTTCAATTTTGTCAAAAAGGTCTCTATACATGAAATGTTGAGAAGCCTAAAGCTCATCTAAGTAAAATATAAAAAATATATATTTTTGCTTGAAAACAAGCGATGTATCAGTTCGATCGTACCCCCATACTAGCCATTTTGAGACTTTCGGAAGAGTTAACGCTCTTAACTGCTTGGTTTCGAAGATTAAAATTTTAATTTTTAATATCGCATAGAACCAACGTGCAGCCCCTATACGTTATGTTTAAAAAAAATATATAAAATTTTTTTTCAAAATGGCGGCTATCGTAAAAATTCAAAGTGTCATAACTTTGCTAAATCGAATCCTACTGAAAAATGTCGTATGCAAAAAGTGTTTGGAATTTTATTTTGCATATAAAAGCAATTTTTTATTATTTTTTTTTTAATAAAAACCGAGTCTTACCATATATTGACCGAGACCTCGAACGAGCTTTTATGCGACTCTGCATACAGTTAACGCTCGTATGAAGCTTCTATTTAAGAAATTGACTTGAATTTTTTATACTAAATAGAGCTTTCAACTATACTTACGATACTATACAAAAAAATTAAAAATTAAAAAATAAAAGTATTTTTTTTTCAAAACACGTTTAGTGTGATGAGTCGATCGACCCACCATACATACGCTCATAAGATTTTCAATATAGTTAAGGTCAGTGTGAGCTTATTTATACATATTTGAATTTCAAAATTTTGTGACAGTATAGAATTCTTAAGCATCCTGTGTATGTTTGTTAGCAAAATCCATTTTGTCAATTTTTTGCAAAATGGCGACAAGTATTAAAATTCAATCACTTATTACTCAGTAGTGTTCAATTTTGTCAAAAAGGTCTCTACACATGAAATGTTGAGAAGCCTAAAGCTCATCTAAGTAAAATATAAAAAATATATATTTTTGCTTGAAAACAAGCGATGTATCAGTTCGATCGTACCCCCATACTAGCCATTTTGAGACTTTCGGAAGAGTTAACGCTCTTAACTGCTTGGTTTCGAAGATTAAAATTTTAATTTTTAATTTCGCATAGAACTAACGTGCAGCCCCTATACGTTATGTTTAAAAAAAATATATAAAATTTTTTTTCAAAATGGCGGCTATCGTAAAAATTCAAAGTGTCATAACTTTGCTAAATCAAATCCTACTAAAAAATGTCCTATGCAAAAAGTGTTTGGAATTTTATTTTGCATATAAAAGCAATTTTTAATTATTTTTTTTTTAATAAAAACCGAGTCTTACCATATAATGACCGAGACCTCGAACGAGCTTTTATGCGACTCTGCATACAGTTAACGCTCGTATGAAGCTTCTATTTAAGAAATTGACTTGAATTTTTTATACCAAATAGAGCTTTCAACTATACTTACGATACTATACAAAAAAATTAAAAATTAAAAAATAAAAGTATTTTTTTTTCAAAACACGTTTAGTGTGATGAGTCGATCGACCCACCATACATACGCTCATAAGATTTTCAATATAGTTAAGGTCAGTGTGAGCTTATTTATACATATTTGAATTTCAAAATTTTGTGACAGTATAGAATTCTTAAGCATCCTGTGTATGTTTGTTAGCAAAATCCATTTTGTCAATTTTTTGCAAAATGGCGACAAGTATTAAAATTCAATCACTTATTACTCAGTAGTGTTCAATTTTGTCAAAAAGGTCTCTATACATGAAATGTTGAGAAGCCTAAAGCTCATCTAAGTAAAATATAAAAAATATATATTTTTGCTTGAAAACAAGCGATGTATCAGTTCGATCGTACCCCCATACTAGCCATTTTGAGACTTTCGGAAGAGTTAACGCTCTTAACTGCTTGGTTTCATAGATTTTAATTTTAATTTTTAATATCGCATAGAACTAACGTGCAGCCCCTATAAGTTATGTTTAAAAAAAATATATAAATTTTTTTTTCAAAATGGCGGCTATCGTAAAAATTCAAAGTGTCATAACTTTGCTAAATCAAATCCTACTGAAAAATGTCGTATGCAAAAAGTGTTTGGAATTTTATTTTGCATATAAAAGCAATTTTTAATTATTTTTTTTTTAATAAAAACCGAGTCTTACCATATATTGACCGAGACCTCGAACGAGCTTTTATGCGACTCTGCATACAGTTAACGCTCGTATGAAGCTTCTATTTAAGAAATTGACTTGAATTTTTTATACCAAATAGAGCTTTCAACTATACTTACGATACTATACAAAAAAATTAAAAATTAAAAAATAAAAGTATTTTTTTTTCAAAACACGTTTAGTGTGATGTGTCGATCGACCCACCATACATACGCTCATAAGATTTTCAATATAGTTAAGGTCAGTGTGAGCTTATTTATACATATTTGAATTTCAAAATTTTGTGACAGTATAGAATTCTTAAGCATCCTGTGTATGTTTGTTAGCAAAATCCATTTTGTCAATTTTTTTGCAAAATGGCGACAAGTATTAAAATTCAATCACTTATTACTCAGTAGTGTTCAATTTTGTCAAAAAGGTCTCTATACATGAAATGTTGAGAAGCCTAAAGCTCATCTAAGTAAAATATAAAAAATATATATTTTTGCTTGAAAACAAGCGATGTATCAGTTCGATCGTACCCCCATACTAGCCATTTTGAGACTTTCGGAAGAGTTAACGCTCTTAACTGCTTGGTTTCGAAGATTAAAATTTTAATTTTTAATATCGCATAGAACTAACGTGCAGCCCCTATACGTTATGTTTAAAAAAAATATATAAAATTTTTTTTCAAAATGGCGGCTATCGTAAAAATTCAAAGTGTCATAACTTTGCTAAATCAAATCCTACTGAAAAATGTCGTATGCAAAAAGTGTTTGGAATTTTATTTTGCATATAAAAGCAATTTTTAATTATTTTTTTTTTAATAAAAACCGAGTCTTACCATATATTGACCGAGACCTCGAACGAGCTTTTATGCGACTCTGCATACAGTTAACGCTCGTATGAAGCTTCTATTTAAGAAATTGACTTGAATTTTTTATACCAAATAGAGCTTTCAACTATACTTACGATACTATACAAAAAAATTAAAAATTAAAAAATAAAAGTATTTTTTTTTCAAAACACGTTTAGTGTGATGAGTCGATCGACCCACCATACATACGCTCATAAGATTTTCAATATAGTTAAGGTCAGTGTGGGCTTATTTATACATATTTGAATTTCAAAATTTTGTGACAGTATAAAATTCTTAAGCATCCTGTGTATGTTTGTTAGCAAAATCCATTTTGTCAATTTTTTGCAAAATGGCGACAAGTATTAAAATTCAATCACTTATTACTCAGTAGTGTTCAATTTTGTCAAAAAGGTCTCTATACATGAAATGTTGAGAAGCCTAAAGCTCATCTAAGTAAAATATAAAAAATATAAATTTTTGCTTGAAAACAAGCGATGTATCAGTTCGATCGTACCCCCATACTAGCCATTTTGAGACTTTCGGAAGAGTTAACGCTCTTAACTGCTTGGTTTCGAAGATTAAAATTTTAATTTTTAATATCGCATAGAACTAACGTGCAGCCCCTATACGTTATGTTTAAAAAAAATATATAAAATTTTTTTTCAAAATGGCGGCTATCGTAAAAATTCAAAGTGTCATAACTTTGCTAAATCAAATCCTACTGAAAAATGTCGTATGCAAAAAGTGTTTGGAATTTTATTTTGCATATAAAAGCAATTTTTAATTATTTTTTTTTTAATAAAAACCGAGTCTTACCATATATTGACCGAGACCTCGAACGAGCTTTTATGCGACTCTGCATACAGTTAACGCTCGTATGAAGCTTCTATTTAAGAAATTGACTTGAATTTTTTATACCAAATAGAGCTTTCAACTATACTTACGATACTATACAAAAAAATTAAAAATTAAAAAATAAAAGTATTTTTTTTTCAAAACACGTTTAGTGTGATGAGTCGATCGACCCACCATACATACGCTCATAAGATTTTCAATATAGTTAAGGTCAGTGTGAGCTTATTTATACATATTTGAATTTCAAAATTTTGTGACAGTATAGAATTTTTAAGCATCCTGTGTATGTTTGTTAGCAAAATCCATTTTGTCAATTTTTTGCAAAATGGCGACAAGTATTAAAATTCAATCACTTATTACTCAGTAGTGTTCAATTTTGTCAAAAAGGTCTCTATACATGAAATGTTGAGAAGCCTAAAGCTCATCTAAGTAAAATATAAAAAATATATATTTTTGCTTGAAAACAAGCGATGTATCAGTTCGATCGTACCCCCATACTAGCCATTTTGAGACTTTCGGAAGAGTTAACGCTCTTAACTGCTTGGTTTCGAAGATTAAAATTTTAATTTTTAATATCGCATAGAACCAACGTGCAGCCCCTATACGTTATGTTTAAAAAAAATATATAAAATTTTTTTTCAAAATGGCGGCTATCGTAAAAATTCAAAGTGTCATAACTTTGCTAAATCAAATCCTACTGAAAAACGTCGTATGCAAAAAGTGTTTGGAATTTTATTTTGCATATAAAAGCAATTTTTTATTATTTTTTTTTTAATAAAAACCGAGTCTTACCATATATTGACCGAGACCTCGAACGAGCTTTTATGCGACTCTGCATACAGTTAACGCTCGTATGAAGCTTCTATTTAAGAAATTGACTTGAATTTTTTATACTAAATAGAGCTTTCAACTATACTTACGATACTATACAAAAAAATTAAAAATTAAAAAATAAAAGTATTTTTTTTTCAAAACACGTTTAGTGTGATGAGTCGATCGACCCACCATACATACGCTCATAAGATTTTCAATATAGTTAAGGTCAGTGTGAGCTTATTTATACATATTTGAATTTCAAAATTTTGTGACAGTATAGAATTCTTAAGCATCCTGTGTATGTTTGTTAGCAAAATCCATTTTGTCAATTTTTTGCAAAATGGCGACAAGTATTAAAATTCAATCACTTATTACTCAGTAGTGTTCAATTTTGTCAAAAAGGTCTCTATACATGAAATGTTGAGAAGCCTAAAGCTCATCTAAGTAAAATATAAAAAATATATATTTTTGCTTGAAAACAAGCGATGTATCAGTTCGATCGTACCCCCATACTAGCCATTTTGAGACTTTCGGAAGAGTTAACGCTCTTAACTGCTTGGTTTCGAAGATTAAAATTTTAATTTTTAATATCGCATAGAACTAACGTGCAGCCCCTATACGTTATGTTTAAAAAAAATATATAAAATTTTTTTTCAAAATGGCGGCTATCGTAAAAATTCAAAGTGTCATAACTTTGCTAAATCAAATCCTACTGAAAAATGTCGTATGCAAAAAGTGTTTGGAATTTTATTTTGCATATAAAAGCAATTTTTAATTATTTTTTTTTTAATAAAAACCGAGTCTTACCATATATTGACCGAGACCTCGAACGAGCTTTTATGCGACTCTGCATACAGTTAACGCTCGTATGAAGCTTCTATTTAAGAAATTGACTTGAATTTTTTATACCAAATAGAGCTTTCAACTATACTTACGATACTATACAAAAAAATTAAAAATTAAAAAATAAAAGTATTTTTTTTTCAAAACACGTTTAGTGTGATGAGTCGATCGACCCACCATACATACGCTCATAAGATTTTCAATATAGTT
This sequence comes from Plectrocnemia conspersa, assembly GCF_051122295.1. NCBI lineage: Eukaryota > Metazoa > Arthropoda > Insecta > Trichoptera > Polycentropodidae > Plectrocnemia > Plectrocnemia conspersa. Next base: position 31,039,898 of record NW_028277167.1, on the reverse strand, counting down.
AAGGTCAGTGTGAGCTTATTTATACATATTTGAATTTCAAAATTTTGTGACAGTATAGAATTCTTAAGCATCCTGTGTATGTTTGTTAGCAAAATCCATTTTGTCAATTTTTTGCAAAATGGCGACAAGTATTAAAATTCAATCACTTATTACTCAGTAGTGTTCAATTTTGTCAAAAAGGTCTCTACACATGAAATGTTGAGAAGCCTAAAGCTCATCTAAGTAAAATATAAAAAATATATATTTTTGCTTGAAAACAAGCGATGTATCAGTTCGATCGTACCCCCATACTAGCCATTTTGAGACTTTCGGAAGAGTTAACGCTCTTAACTGCTTGGTTTCGAAGATTAAAATTTTAATTTTTAATATCGCATAGAACCAACGTGCAGCCCCTATACGTTATGTTTAAAAAAAATATATAAAATTTTTTTTCAAAATGGCGGCTATCGTAAAAATTCAAAGTGTCATAACTTTGCTAAATCGAATCCTACTGAAAAATGTCGTATGCAAAAAGTGTTTGGAATTTTATTTTGCATATAAAAGCAATTTTTTATTATTTTTTTTTTAATAAAAACCGAGTCTTACCATATATTGACCGAGACCTCGAACGAGCTTTTATGCGACTCTGCATACAGTTATCGCTCGTATGAAGCTTCTATTTAAGAAATTGACTTGAATTTTTTATACTAAATAGAGCTTTCAACTATACTTACGATACTATACAAAAAAATTAAAAATTAAAAAATAAAAGTATTTTTTTTTCAAAACACGTTTAGTGTGATGAGTCGATCGACCCACCATACATACGCTCATAAGATTTTCAATATAGTTAAGGTCAGTGTGAGCTTATTTATACATATTTGAATTTCAAAATTTTGTGACAGTATAGAATTCTTAAGCATCCTGTGTATGTTTGTTAGCAAAATCCATTTTGTCAATTTTTTGCAAAATGGCGACAAGTATTAAAATTCAATCACTTATTACTCAGTAGTGTTCAATTTTGTCAAAAAGGTCTCTACACATGAAATGTTGAGAAGCCTAAAGCTCATCTAAGTAAAATATAAAAAATATATATTTTTGCTTGAAAACAAGCGATGTATCAGTTCGATCGTACCCCCATACTAGCCATTTTGAGACTTTCGGAAGAGTTAACGCTCTTAACTGCTTGGTTTCGAAGATTAAAATTTTAATTTTTAATTTCGCATAGAACTAACGTGCAGCCCCTATACGTTATGTTTAAAAAAAATATATAAAATTTTTTTTCAAAATGGCGGCTATCGTAAAAATTCAAAGTGTCATAACTTTGCTAAATCAAATCCTACTGAAAAATGTCGTATGCAAAAAGTGTTTGGAATTTTATTTTGCATATAAAAGCAATTTTTAATTATTTTTTTTTTAATAAAAACCGAGTCTTACCATATATTGACCGAGACCTCGAACGAGCTTTTATGCGACTCTGCATACAGTTAACGCTCGTATGAAGCTTCTATTTAAGAAATTGACTTGAATTTTTTATACCAAATAGAGCTTTCAACTATACTTACGATACTATACAAAAAAATTAAAAATTAAAAAATAAAAGTATTTTTTTTTCAAAACACGTTTAGTGTGATGAGTCGATCGACCCACCATACATACGCTCATAAGATTTTCAATATAGTTAAGGTCAGTGTGAGCTTATTTATACATATTTGAATTTCAAAATTTTGTGACAGTATAGAATTCTTAAGCATCCTGTGTATGTTTGTTAGCAAAATCCATTTTGTCAATTTTTTGCAAAATGGCGACAAGTATTAAAATTCAATCACTTATTACTCAGTAGTGTTCAATTTTGTCAAAAAGGTCTCTACACAAGAAATGTTGAGAAGCCTAAAGCTCATCTAAGTAAAATATAAAAAATATATATTTTTGCTTGAAAACAAGCGATGTATCAGTTCGATCGTACCCCCATACTAGCCATTTTGAGACTTTCGGAAGAGTTAACGCTCTTAACTGCTTGGTTTCGAAGATTAAAATTTTAATTTTTAATATCGCATAGAACCAACGTGCAGCCCCTATACGTTATGTTTAAAAAAAATATATAAAATTTTTTTGCAAAATGGCGGCTATCGTAAAAATTCAAAGTGTCATAACTTTGCTAAATCCAATCCTACTGAAACATGTCGTATGCAAAAAGTGTTTGGAATTTTATTTTGCATATAAAAGCAATTTTTAATTATTTTTTTTTTAATAAAAACCGAGTCTTACCATATATTGACCGAGACCTCGAACGAGCTTTTATGCGACTCTGCATACAGTTAACGCTCGTATGAAGCTTCTATTTAAGAAATTGACTTGAATTTTTTATACCAAATAGAGCTTTCAACTATACTTACGATACTATACAAAAAAATTAAAAATTAAAAAATAAAAGTATTTTTTTTTCAAAACACGTTTAGTGTGATGAGTCGATCGACCCACCATACATACGCTCATAAGATTTTCAATATAGTTAAGGTCAGTGTGAGCTTATTTATACATATTTGAATTTCAAAATTTTGTGACAGTATAGAATTCTTAAGCATCCTGTGTATGTTTGTTAGCAAAATCCATTTTGTCAATTTTTTGCAAAATGGCGACAAGTATTAAAATTCAATCACTTATTACTCAGTAGTGTTCAATTTTGTCAAAAAGGTCTCTATACATGAAATGTTGAGAAGCCTAAAGCTCATCTAAGTAAAATATAAAAAATATATATTTTTGCTTGAAAACAAGCGATGTATCAGTTCGATCGTACCCCCATACTAGCCATTTTGAGACTTTCGGAAGAGTTAACGCTCTTAACTGCTTGGTTTCGAAGATTAAAATTTTAATTTTTAATATCGCATAGAACCAACGTGCAGCCCCTATACGTTATGTTTAAAAAAAATATATAAAATTTTTTTTCAAAATGGCGGCTATCGTAAAAATTCAAAGTGTCATAACTTTGCTAAATCGAATCCTACTGAAAAATGTCGTATGCAAAAAGTGTTTGGAATTTTATTTTGCATATAAAAGCAATTTTTTATTATTTTTTTTTTAATAAAAACCGAGTCTTACCATATATTGACCGAGACCTCGAACGAGCTTTTATGCGACTCTGCATACAGTTAACGCTCGTATGAAGCTTCTATTTAAGAAATTGACTTGAATTTTTTATACTAAATAGAGCTTTCAACTATACTTACGATACTATACAAAAAAATTAAAAATTAAAAAATAAAAGTATTTTTTTTTCAAAACACGTTTAGTGTGATGAGTCGATCGACCCACCATACATACGCTCATAAGATTTTCAATATAGTTAAGGTCAGTGTGAGCTTATTTATACATATTTGAATTTCAAAATTTTGTGACAGTATAGAATTCTTAAGCATCCTGTGTATGTTTGTTAGCAAAATCCATTTTGTCAATTTTTTGCAAAATGGCGACAAGTATTAAAATTCAATCACTTATTACTCAGTAGTGTTCAATTTTGTCAAAAAGGTCTCTACACATGAAATGTTGAGAAGCCTAAAGCTCATCTAAGTAAAATATAAAAAATATATATTTTTGCTTGAAAACAAGCGATGTATCAGTTCGATCGTACCCCCATACTAGCCATTTTGAGACTTTCGGAAGAGTTAACGCTCTTAACTGCTTGGTTTCGAAGATTAAAATTTTAATTTTTAATTTCGCATAGAACTAACGTGCAGCCCCTATACGTTATGTTTAAAAAAAATATATAAAATTTTTTTTCAAAATGGCGGCTATCGTAAAAATTCAAAGTGTCATAACTTTGCTAAATCAAATCCTACTGAAAAATGTCGTATGCAAAAAGTGTTTGGAATTTTATTTTGCATATAAAAGCAATTTTTAATTATTTTTTTTTTAATAAAAACCGAGTCTTACCATATATTGACCGAGACCTCGAACGAGCTTTTATGCGACTCTGCATACAGTTAACGCTCGTATGAAGCTTCTATTTAAGAAATTGACTTGAATTTTTTATACCAAATAGAGCTTTCAACTATACTTACGATACTATACAAAAAAATTAAAAATTAAAAAATAAAAGTATTTTTTTTTCAAAACACGTTTAGTGTGATGAGTCGATCGACCCACCATACATACGCTCATAAGATTTTCAATATAGTTAAGGTCAGTGTGAGCTTATTTATACATATTTGAATTTCAAAATTTTGTGACAGTATAGAATTCTTAAGCATCCTGTGTATGTTTGTTAGCAAAATCCATTTTGTCAATTTTTTGCAAAATGGCGACAAGTATTAAAATTCAATCACTTATTACTCAGTAGTGTTCAATTTTGTCAAAAAGGTCTCTATACATGAAATGTTGAGAAGCCTAAAGCTCATCTAAGTAAAATATAAAAAATATATATTTTTGCTTGAAAACAAGCGATGTATCAGTTCGATCGTACCCCCATACTAGCCATTTTGAGACTTTCGGAAGAGTTAACGCTCTTAACTGCTTGGTTTCGAAGATTAAAATTTGAATTTTTAATATCGCATAGAACTAACGTGCAGCCCCTATACGTTATGTTTAAAAAAAATATATAAAATTTTTTTTCAAAATGGCGGCTATCGTAAAAATTCAAAGTGTCATAACTTTGCTAAATCAAATCCTACTGAAAAATGTCGTATGCAAAAAGTGTTTGGAATTTTATTTTGCATATAAAAGCAATTTTTAATTATTTTTTTTTTAATAAAAACCGAGTCTTACCATATATTGACCGAGACCTCGAACGAGCTTTTATGCGACTCTGCATACAGTTAACGCTCGTATGAAGCTTCTATTTAAGAAATTGACTTGAATTTTTTATACCAAATAGAGCTTTCAACTATACTTACGATACTATACAAAAAAATTAAAAATTAAAAAATAAAAGTATTTTTTTTTCAAAACACGTTTAGTGTGATGAGTCGATCGACCCACCATACATACGCTCATAAGATTTTCAATATAGTTAAGGTCAGTGTGAGCTTATTTATACATATTTGAATTTCAAAATTTTGTGACAGTATAGAATTCTTAAGCATCCTGTGTATGTTTGTTAGCAAAATCCATTTTGTCAATTTTTTGCAAAATGGCGACAAGTATTAAAATTCAATCACTTATTACTCAGTAGTGTTCAATTTTGTCAAAAAGGTCTCTATACATGAAATGTTGAGAAGCCTAAAGCTCATCTAAGTAAAATATAAAAAATATATATTTTTGCTTGAAAACAAGCGATGTATCAGTTCGATCGTACCCCCATACTAGCCATTTTGAGACTTTCGGAAGAGTTAACGCTCTTAACTGCTTGGTTTCGAAGATTAAAATTTGAATTTTTAATATCGCATAGAACTAACGTGCAGCCCCTATACGTTATGTTTAAAAAAAATATATAAAATTTTTTTTCAAAATGGCGGCTATCGTAAAAATTCAAAGTGTCATAACTTTGCTAAATCAAATCCTACTGAAAAATGTCGTATGCAAAAAGTGTTTGGAATTTTATTTTGCATATAAAAGCAATTTTTAATTATTTTTTTTTTAATAAAAACCGAGTCTTACCATATATTGACCGAGACCTCGAACGAGCTTTTATGCGACTCTGCATACAGTTAACGCTCGTATGAAGCTTCTATTTAAGAAATTGACTTGAATTTTTTATACCAAATAGAGCTTTCAACTATACTTACGATACTATACAAAAAAATTAAAAATTAAAAAATAAAAGTATTTTTTTTTCAAAACACGTTTAGTGTGATGAGTCGATCGACCCACCATACATACGCTCATAAGATTTTCAATATAGTTAAGGTCAGTGTGAGCTTATTTATACATATTTGAATTTCAAAATTTTGTGACAGTATAGAATTCTTAAGCATCCTGTGTATGTTTGTTAGCAAAATCCATTTTGTCAATTTTTTGCAAAATGGCGACAAGTATTAAAATTCAATCACTTATTACTCAGTAGTGTTCAATTTTGTCAAAAAGGTCTCTACACATGAAATGTTGAGAAGCCTAAAGCTCATCTAAGTAAAATATAAAAAATATATATTTTTGCTTGAAAACAAGCGATGTATCAGTTCGATCGTACCCCCATACTAGCCATTTTGAGACTTTCGGAAGAGTTAACGCTCTTAACTGCTTGGTTTCGAAGATTAAAATTTTAATTTTTAATATCGCATAGAACCAACGTGCAGCCCCTATACGTTATGTTTAAAAAAAATATATAAAATTTTTTTTCAAAATGGCGGCTATCGTAAAAATTCAAAGTGTCATAACTTTGCTAAATCTAATCCTACTGAAACATGTCGTATGCAAAAAGTGTTTGGAATTTTATTTTGCATATAAAAGCAATTTTTAATTATTTTTTTTTTAATAAAAACCGAGTCTTACCATATATTGACCGAGACCTCGAACGAGCTTTTATGCGACTCTGCATACAGTTAACGCTCGTATGAAGCTTCTATTTAAGAAATTGACTTGAATTTTTTATACTAAATAGAGCTTTCAACTATACTTACGATACTATACAAAAAAATTAAAAATTAAAAAATAAAAGTATTTTTTTTTCAAAACACGTTTAGTGTGATGAGTCGATCGACCCACCATACATACGCTCATAAGATTTTCAATATAGTTAAGGTCAGTGTGAGCTTATTTATACATATTTGAATTTCAAAATTTTGTGACAGTATAGAATTCTTAAGCATCCTGTGTATGTTTGTTAGCAAAATCCATTTTGTCAATTTTATGCAAAATGGCGACAAGTATTAAAATTCAATCACTTATTACTCAGTAGTGTTCAATTTTGTCAAAAAGGTTTCTATACATAAAATGTTGAGAAGCCTAAAGCTCATCTAAGTAAAATATAAAAAATATATATTTTTGCTTGAAAACAAGCGATGTATCAGTTCGATCGTACCCCCATACTAGCCATTTTGAGACTTTAGGAAGAGTTAACGCTCTTAACTGCTTGGTTGCGAAGATAAAAATTTTAATTTTTAATATCGCATAGAACTAACGTGCAGCCCCTATACGTTATGTTTAAAAAAAATATATAAAATTTTTTTTCAAAATAGCGGCTATCGTAAAAATTCAAAGTGTCATAACTTTGCTAAATCAAATCCTACTGAAAAATGTCGTATGCAAAAAGTGTTTGGAATTTTATTTTGCATATAAAAGCAATTTTTAATTATATTTTTTTTAATAAAAACCGAGTCTTACCATATATTGACCGAGACCTCGAACGAGCTTTTATGCGACTCTGCATACAGTTAACGCTCGTATGAAGTTTCTATTTAAGAAATTGACTTGAATTTTTTATACCAAATAGAGCTTTCAACTATACTTACGATACTATACAAAAAAATTAAAAATTAAAAAATAAAAGTATTTTTTTTTCAAAACACGTTTAGTGTGATGAGTCGATCGACCCACCATACATACGCTCATAAGATTTTCAATATAGTTAAGGTCAGTGTGAGCTTATTTATACATATTTGAATTTCAAAATTTTGTGACAGTATAGAATTCTTAAGCATCCTGTGTATGTTTGTTAGCAAAATCCATTTTGTCAATTTTTTGCAAAATGGCGACAAGTATTAAAATTCAATCACTTATTACTCAGTAGTGTTCAATTTTGTCAAAAAGGTCTCTATACATGAAATGTTGAGAAGCCTAAAGCTCATCTAAGTAAAATATAAAAAATATATATTTTTGCTTGAAAACAAGCGATGTATCAGTTCGATCGTACCCCCATACTAGCCATTTTGAGACTTTCGGAAGAGTTAACGCTCTTAACTGCTTGGTTTCGAAGATTAAAATTTTAATTTTTAATATCGCATAGAACTAACGTGCAGCCCCTATACGTTATGTTTAAAAAAAATATATAAAATTTTTTTTCAAAATGGCGGCTATCGTAAAAATTCAAAGTGTCATAACTTTGCTAAATCAAATCCTACTGAAAAATGTCGTATGCAAAAAGTGTTTGGAATTTTATTTTGCATATAAAAGCAATTTTTAATTTTTTTTTTTTAATAAAAACCGAGTCTTACCATATATTGACCGAGACCTCGAACGAGCTTTTATGCGACTCTGCATACAGTTAACGCTCGTATGAAGCTTCTATTTAAGAAATTGACTTGAATTTTTTATACCAAATAGAGCTTTCAACTATACTTACGATACTATACAAAAAAATTAAAAATTAAAAAATAAAAGTATTTTTTTTTCAAAACACGTTTAGTGTGATGAGTCGATCGACCCACCATACATACGCTCATAAGATTTTCAATATAGTTAAGGTCAGTGTGAGCTTATTTATACATATTTGAATTTCAAAATTTTGTGACAGTATAGAATTCTTAAGCATCCTGTGTATGTTTGTTAGCAAAATCCATTTTGTCAATTTTTTGCAAAATGGCGACAAGTATTAAAATTCAATCACTTATTACTCAGTAGTGTTCAATTTTGTCAAAAAGGTCTCTACACATGAAATGTTGAGAAGCCTAAAGCTCATCTAAGTAAAATATAAAAAATATATATTTTTGCTTGAAAACAAGCGATGTATCAGTTCGATCGTACCCCCATACTAGCCATTTTGAGACTTTCGGAAGAGTTAACGCTCTTAACTGCTTGGTTTCGAAGATTAAAATTTTAATTTTTAATATCGCATAGAACCAACGTGCAGCCCCTATACGTTATGTTTAAAAAAAATATATAAAATTTTTTTTCAAAATGGCGGCTATCGTAAAAATTCAAAGTGTCATAACTTTGCTAAATCGAATCCTACTGAAAAATGTCGTATGCAAAAAGTGTTTGGAATTTTATTTTGCATATAAAAGCAATTTTTTATTATTTTTTTTTTAATAAAAACCGAGTCTTACCATATATTGACCGAGACCTCGAACGAGCTTTTATGCGACTCTGCATACAGTTAACGCTCGTATGAAGCTTCGATTTAAGAAATTGACTTGAATTTTTTATACTAAATAGAGCTTTCAACTATACTTACGATACTATACAAAAAAATTAAAAATTAAAAAATAAAAGTATTTTTTTTTCAAAACACGTTTAGTGTGATGAGTCGATCGACCCACCATACATACGCTCATAAGATTTTCAATATAGTTAAGGTCAGTGTGAGCTTATTTATACATATTTGAATTTCAAAATTTTGTGACAGTATAGAATTCTTAAGCATCCTGTGTATGTTTGTTAGCAAAATCCATTTTGTCAATTTTTTGCAAAATGGCGACAAGTATTAAAATTCAATCACTTATTACTCAGTAGTGTTCAATTTTGTCAAAAAGGTCTCTATACATGAAATGTTGAGAAGCCTAAAGCTCATCTAAGTAAAATATAAAAAATATATATTTTTGCTTGAAAACAAGCGATGTATCAGTTCGATCGTACCCCCATACTAGCCATTTTGAGACTTTCGGAAGAGTTAACGCTCTTAACTGCTTGGTTTCAAAGATTAAAATTTTAATTTTTAATATCGCATAGAACTAACGTGCAGCCCCTATACGTTATGTTTAAAAAAAATATATAAAATTTTTTTTCAAAATGGCGGCTATCGTAAAAATTCAAAGTGTCATAACTTTGCTAAATCAAATCCTACTGAAAAATGTCGTATGCAAAAAGTGTTTGGAATTTTATTTTGCATATAAAAGCAATTTTTAATTTTTTTTTTTTAATAAAAACCGAGTCTTACCATATATTGACCGAGACCTCGAACGAGCTTTTATGCGACTCTGCATACAGTTAACGCTCGTATGAAGCTTCTATTTAAGAAATTGACTTGAATTTTTTATACCAAATAGAGCTTTCAACTATACTTACGATACTATACAAAAAAATTAAAAATTAAAAAATAAAAGTATTTTTTTTTCAAAACACGTTTAGTGTGATGAGTCGATCGACCCACCATACATACGCTCATAAGATTTTCAATATAGTTAAGGTCAGTGTGAGCTTATTTATACATATTTGAATTTCAAAATTTTGTGACAGTATAGAATTCTTAAGCATCCTGTGTATGTTTGTTAGCAAAATCCATTTTGTCAATTTTTTGCAAAATGGCGACAAGTATTAAAATTCAATCACTTATTACTCAGTAGTGTTCAATTTTGTCAAAAAGGTCTCTATACATGAAATGTTGAGAAGCCTAAAGCTCATCTAAGTAAAATATAAAAAATATATATTTTTGCTTGAAAACAAGCGATGTATCAGTTCGATCGTACCCCCATACTAGCCATTTTGAGACTTTCGGAAGAGTTAACGCTCTTAACTGCTTGGTTTCGAAGATTAAAATTTTAATTTTTAATATCGCATAGAACTAACGTGCAGCCCCTATACGTTATGTTTAAAAAAAATATATAAAATTTTTTTTCAAAATGGCGGCTATCGTAAAAATTCAAAGTGTCATAACTTTGCTAAATCAAATCCTACTGAAAAATGTCGTATGCAAAAAGTGTTTGGAATTTTATTTTGCATATAAAAGCAATTTTTTATTATTTTTTTTTTAATAAAAACCGAGTCTTACCATATATTGACCGAGACCTCGAACGAGCTTTTATGCGACTCTGCATACAGTTAACGCTCGTATGAAGCTTCTATTTAAGAAATTGACTTGAATTTTTTATACCAAATAGAGCTTTCAACTATACTTACGATACTATACAAAAAAATTAAAAATTAAAAAATAAAAGTATTTTTTTTTCAAAACACGTTTAGTGTGATGAGTCGATCGACCCACCATACATACGCTCATAAGATTTTCAATATAGTTAAGGTCAGTGTGAGCTTATTTATACATATTTGAATTTCAAAATTTTGTGACAGTATAGAATTCTTAAGCATCCTGTGTATGTTTGTTAGCAAAATCCATTTTGTCAATTTTTTGCAAAATGGCGACAAGTATTAAAATTCAATCACTTATTACTCAGTAGTGTTCAATTTTGTCAAAAAGGTCTCTATACATGAAATGTTGAGAAGCCTAAAGCTCATCTAAGTAAAATATAAAAAATATATATTTTTGCTTGAAAACAAGCGATGTATCAGTTCGATCGTACCCCCATACTAGCCATTTTGAGACTTTCGGAAGAGTTAACGCTCTTAACTGCTTGGTTTCGAAGATTAAAATTTTAATTTTTAATATCGCATAGAACCAACGTGCAGCCCCTATACGTTATGTTTAAAAAAAATATATAAAATTTTTTTTCAAAATGGCGGCTATCGTAAAAATTCAAAGTGTCATAACTTTGCTAAATCGAATCCTACTGAAAAATGTCGTATGCAAAAAGTGTTTGGAATTTTATTTTGCATATAAAAGCAATTTTTTATTATTTTTTTTTTAATAAAAACCGAGTCTTACCATATATTGACCGAGACCTCGAACGAGCTTTTATGCGACTCTGCATACAGTTAACGCTCGTATGAAGCTTCTATTTAAGAAATTGACTTGAATTTTTTATACTAAATAGAGCTTTCAACTATACTTACGATACTATACAAAAAAATTAAAAATTAAAAAATAAAAGTATTTTTTTTTCAAAACACGTTTAGTGTGATGAGTCGATCGACCCACCATACATACGCTCATAAGATTTTCAATATAGTTAAGGTCAGTGTGAGCTTATTTATACATATTTGAATTTCAAAATTTTGTGACAGTATAGAATTCTTAAGCATCCTGTGTATGTTTGTTAGCAAAATCCATTTTGTCAATTTTTTGCAAAATGGCGACAAGTATTAAAATTCAATCACTTATTACTCAGTAGTGTTCAATTTTGTCAAAAAGGTCTCTATACATGAAATGTTGAGAAGCCTAAAGCTCATCTAAGTAAAATATAAAAAATATATATTTTTGCTTGAAAACAAGCGATGTATCAGTTCGATCGTACCCCCATACTAGCCATTTTGAGACTTTCGGAAGAGTTAACGCTCTTAACTGCTTGGTTTCGAAGATTAAAATTTTAATTTTTAATATCGCATAGAACCAACGTGCAGCCCCTATACGTTATGTTTAAAAAAAATATATAAAATTTTTTTTCAAAATGGCGGCTATCGTAAAAATTCAAAGTGTCATAACTTTGCTAAATCGAATCCTACTGAAAAATGTCGTATGCAAAAAGTGTTTGGAATTTTATTTTGCATATAAAAGCAATTTTTTATTATTTTTTTTTTAATAAAAACCGAGTCTTACCATATATTGACCGAGACCTCGAACGAGCTTTTATGCGACTCTGCATACAGTTAACGCTCGTATGAAGCTTCTATTTAGGAAATTGACTTGAATTTTTTATACTAAATAGAGCTTTCAACTATACTTACGATACTATACAAAAAAATTAAAAATTAAAAAATAAAAGTATTTTTTTTTCAAAACACGTTTAGTGTGATGAGTCGATCGACCCACCATACATACGCTCATAAGATTTTCAATATAGTTAAGGTCAGTGTGAGCTTATTTATACATATTTGAATTTCAAAATTTTGTGACAGTATAGAATTCTTAAGCATCCTGTGTATGTTTGTTAGCAAAATCCATTTTGTCAATTTTTTGCAAAATGGCGACAAGTATTAAAATTCAATCACTTATTACTCAGTAGTGTTCAATTTTGTCAAAAAGGTCTCTATACATGAAATGTTGAGAAGCCTAAAGCTCATCTAAGTAAAATATAAAAAATATATATTTTTGCTTGAAAACAAGCGATGTATCAGTTCGATCGTACCCCCATACTAGCCATTTTGAGACTTTCGGAAGAGTTAACGCTCTTAACTGCTTGGTTTCGAAGATTAAAATTTTAATTTTTAATATCGCATAGAACTAACGTGCAGCCCCTATACGTTATGTTTAAAAAAAATATATAAAATTTTTTTTCAAAATGGCGGCTATCGTAAAAATTCAAAGTGTCATAACTTTGCTAAATCAAATCCTACTGAAAAATGTCGTATGCAAAAAGTGTTTGGAATTTTATTTTGCATATAAAAGCAATTTTTAATTATTTTTTTTTTAATAAAAACCGAGTCTTACCATATATTGACCGAGACCTCGAACGAGCTTTTATGCGACTCTGCATACAGTTAACGCTCGTATGAAGCTTCTATTTAAGAAATTGACTTGAATTTTTTATACCAAATAGAGCTTTCAACTATACTTACGATACTATACAAAAAAATTAAAAATTAAAAAATAAAAGTATTTTTTTTTCAAAACACGTTTAGTGTGATGAGTCGATCGACCCACCATACATACGCTCATAAGATTTTCAATATAGTTAAGGTCAGTGTGAGCTTATTTATACATATTTGAATTTCAAAATTTTGTGACAGTATAGAATTCTTAAGCATCCTGTGTATGTTTGTTAGCAAAATCCATTTTGTCAATTTTTTGCAAAATGGCGACAAGTATTAAAATTCAATCACTTATTACTCAGTAGTGTTCAATTTTGTCAAAAAGGTCTCTATACATGAAATGTTGAGAAGCCTAAAGCTCATCTAAGTAAAATATAAAAAATATATATTTTTGCTTGAAAACAAGCGATGTATCAGTTCGATCGTACCCCCATACTAGCCATTTTGAGACTTTCGGAAGAGTTAACGCTCTTAACTGCTTGGTTTCGAAGATTAAAATTTTAGGTTTTAATATCGCATAGAACTAACGTGCAGCCCCTATACGTTATGTTTAAAAAAAATATATAAATTTTTTTTTCAAAATGGCGGCTATCGTAAAAATTCAAAGTGTCATAACTTTGCTAAATCAAATCCTACTGAAAAATGTCGTATGCAAAAAGTGTTTGGAATTTTATTTTGCATATAAAAGCAATTTTTAATTATATTTTTTTTAATAAAAACCGAGTCTTACCATATATTGACCGAGACCTCGAACGAGCTTTTATGCGACTCTGCATACAGTTAACGCTCGTATGAAGCTTCTATTTAAGAAATTGACTTGAATTTTTTATACCAAATAGAGCTTTCAACTATACTTACGATACTATACAAAAAAATTAAAAATTAAAAAATAAAAGTATTTTTTTTTCAAAACACGTTTAGTGTGATGAGTCGATCGACCCACCATACATACGCTCATAAGATTTTCAATATAGTTAAGGTCAGTGTGAGCTTATTTATACATATTTGAATTTCAAAATTTTGTGACAGTATAGAATTCTTAAGCATCCTGTGTATGTTTGTTAGCAAAATCCATTTTGTCAATTTTTTGCAAAATGGCGACAAGTTTTAAAATTCAATCACTTATTACTCAGTAGTGTTCAATTTTGTCAAAAAGGTCTCTATACATGAAATGTTGAGAAGCCTAAAGCTCATCTAAGTAAAATATAAAAAATATATATTTTTGCTTGAAAACAAGCGATGTATCAGTTCGATCGTACCCCCATACTAGATATTTTGAGACTTTCGGAAGAGTTAACGCTCTTAACTGCTTGGTTTCGAAGATTAAAATTTTAATTTTTAATATCGCATAGAACTAACGTGCAGCCCCTATACGTTATGTTTAAAAAAAATATATAAATTTTTTTTTCAAAATGGCGGCTATCGTAAAAATTGAAAGTGTCATAACTTTGCTAAATCAAATCCTACTGAAAAATGTCGTATGCAAAAAGTGTTTGGAATTTTATTTTGCATATAAAAGCAATTTTTAATTATTTTTTTTTTAATAAAAACCGAGTCTTACCATATATTGACCGAGACCTCGAACGAGCTTTTATGCGACTCTGCATACAGTTAACGCTCGTATGAAACTTCTATTTAAGAAATTGACTTGAATTTTTTATACCAAATAGAGCTTTCAACTATACTTACGATACTCTACAAAAAAATTAAAAATTAAAAAATAAAAGTATTTTTTTTTCAAAACACGTTTAGTGTGATGAGTCGATCGACCCACCATACATACGCTCATAAGATTTTCAATATAGTTAAGGTCAGTGTGAGCTTATTTATACATATTTGAATTTCAAAATTTTGTGACAGTATAGAATTCTTAAGCATCCTGTGTATGTTTGTTAGCAAAATCCATTTTGTCAATTTTTTGCAAAATGGCGACAAGTATTAAAATTCAATCACTTATTACTCAGTAGTGTTCAATTTTGTCAAAAAGGTCTCTATACATGAAATGTTGAGAAGCCTAAAGCTCATCTAAGTAAAATATAAAAAATATATATTTTTGCTTGAAAACAAGCGATGTATCAGTTCGATCGTACCCCCATACTAGCCATTTTGAGACTTTCGGAAGAGTTAACGCTCTTAACTGCTTGGTTTCGAAGATTAAAATTTGAATTTTTAATATCGCATAGAACTAACGTGCAGCCCCTATACGTTATGTTTAAAAAAAATATATAAAATTTTTTTTCAAAATGGCGGCTATCGTAAAAATTCAAAGTGTCATAACTTTGCTAAATCAAATCCTACTGAAAAATGTCGTATGCAAAAAGTGTTTGGAATTTTATTTTGCATATAAAAGCAATTTTTAATTATTTTTTTTTTAATAAAAACCGAGTCTTACCATATATTGACCGAGACCTCGAACGAGCTTTTATGCGACTCTGCATACAGTTAACGCTCGTATGAAGCTTCTATTTAAGAAATTGACTTGAATTTTTTATACCAAATAGAGCTTTCAACTATACTTACGATACTATACAAAAAAATTAAAAATTAAAAAATAAAAGTATTTTTTTTTCAAAACACGTTTAGTGTGATGAGTCGATCGACCCACCATACATACGCTCATAAGATTTTCAATATAGTTAAGGTCAGTGTGAGCTTATTTATACATATTTGAATTTCAAAATTTTGTGACAGTATAGAATTCTTAAGCATCCTGTGTATGTTTGTTAGCAAAATCCATTTTGTCAATTTTTTGCAAAATGGCGACAAGTATTAAAATTCAATCACTTATTACTCAGTAGTGTTCAATTTTGTCAAAAAGGTCTCTACACATGAAATGTTGAGAAGCCTAAAGCTCATCTAAGTAAAATATAAAAAATATATATTTTTGCTTGAAAACAAGCGATGTATCAGTTCGATCGTACCCCCATACTAGCCATTTTGAGACTTTCGGAAGAGTTAACGCTCTTAACTGCTTGGTTTCGAAGATTAAAATTTTAATTTTTAATATCGCATAGAACCAACGTGCAGCCCCTATACGTTATGTTTAAAAAAAATATATAAAATTTTTTTTCAAAATGGCGGCTATCGTAAAAATTCAAAGTGTCATAACTTTGCTAAATCGAATCCTACTGAAAAATGTCGTATGCAAAAAGTGTTTGGAATTTTATTTTGCATATAAAAGCAATTTTTTATTATTTTTTTTTTAATAAAAACCGAGTCTTACCATATATTGACCGAGACCTCGAACGAGCTTTTATGCGACTCTGCATACAGTTAACGCTCGTATGAAGCTTCGATTTAAGAAATTGACTTGAATTTTTTATACTAAATAGAGCTTTCAACTATACTTACGATACTATACAAAAAAATTAAAAATTAAAAAATAAAAGTATTTTTTTTTCAAAACACGTTTAGTGTGATGAGTCGATCGACCCACCATACATACGCTCATAAGATTTTCAATATAGTTAAGGTCAGTGTGAGCTTATTTATACATATTTGAATTTCAAAATTTTGTGACAGTATAGAATTCTTAAGCATCCTGTGTATGTTTGTTAGCAAAATCCATTTTGTCAATTTTTTGCAAAATGGCGACAAGTATTAAAATTCAATCACTTATTACTCAGTAGTGTTCAATTTTGTCAAAAAGGTCTCTATACATGAAATGTTGAGAAGCCTAAAGCTCATCTAAGTAAAATATAAAAAATATATATTTTTGCTTGAAAACAAGCGATGTATCAGTTCGATCGTACCCCCATACTAGCCATTTTGAGACTTTCGGAAGAGTTAACGCTCTTAACTGCTTGGTTTCGAAGATTAAAATTTTAATTTTTAATATCGCATAGAACTAACGTGCAGCCCCTATACGTTATGTTTAAAAAAAATATATAAAATTTTTTTTCAAAATGGCGGCTATCGTAAAAATTCAAAGTGTCATAACTTTGCTAAATCAAATCCTACTGAAAAATGTCGTATGCAAAAAGTGTTTGGAATTTTATTTTGCATATAAAAGCAATTTTTAATTATTTTTTTTTTAATAAAAACCGAGTCTTACCATATATTGACCGAGACCTCGAACGAGCTTTTATGCGACTCTGCATACAGTTAACGCTCGTATGAAGCTTCTATTTAAGAAATTGACTTGAATTTTTTATACCAAATAGAGCTTTCAACTATACTTACGATACTATACAAAAAAATTAAAAATTAAAAAATAAAAGTATTTTTTTTTCAAAACACGTTTAGTGTGATGAGTCGATCGACCCACCATACATACGCTCATAAGATTTTCAATATAGTTAAGGTCAGTGTGAGCTTATTTATACATATTTGAATTTCAAAATTTTGTGACAGTATAGAATTCTTAAGCATCCTGTGTATGTTTGTTAGCAAAATCCATTTTGTCAATTTTTTGCAAAATGGCGACAAGTATTAAAATTCAATCACTTATTACTCAGTAGTGTTCAATTTTGTCAAAAAGGTCTCTATACATGAAATGTTGAGAAGCCTAAAGCTCATCTAAGTAAAATATAAAAAATATATATTTTTGCTTGAAAACAAGCGATGTATCAGTTCGATCGTACCCCCATACTAGCCATTTTGAGACTTTCGGAAGAGTTAACGCTCTTAACTGCTTGGTTTCGAAGATTAAAATTTTAATTTTTAATATCGCATAGAACTAACGTGCAGCCCCTATACGTTATGTTTAAAAAAAATATATAAAATTTTTTTTCAAAATGGCGGCTATCGTAAAAATTCAAAGTGTCATAACTTTGCTAAATCAAATCCTACTGAAAAATGTCGTATGCAAAAAGTGTTTGGAATTTTATTTTGCATATAAAAGCAATTTTTAATTATTTTTTTTTTAATAAAAACCGAGTCTTACCATATATTGACCGAGACCTCGAACGAGCTTTTATGCGACTCTGCATACAGTTAACGCTCGTATGAAGCTTCTATTTAAGAAATTGACTTGAATTTTTTATACCAAATAGAGCTTTCAACTATACTTACGATACTATACAAAAAAATTAAAAATTAAAAAATAAAAGTATTTTTTTTTCAAAACACGTTTAGTGTGATGAGTCGATCGACCCACCATACATACGCTCATAAGATTTTCAATATAGTTAAGGTCAGTGTGAGCTTATTTATACATATTTGAATTTCAAAATTTTGTGACAGTATAGAATTCTTAAGCATCCTGTGTATGTTTGTTAGCAAAATCCATTTTGTCAATTTTTTGCAAAATGGCGACAAGTATTAAAATTCAATCACTTATTACTCAGTAGTGTTCAATTTTGTCAAAAAGGTCTCTATACATGAAATGTTGAGAAGCCTAAAGCTCATCTAAGTAAAATATAAAAAATATATATTTTTGCTTGAAAACAAGCGATGTATCAGTTCGATCGTACCCCCATACTAGCCATTTTGAGACTTTCGGAAGAGTTAACGCTCTTAACTGCTTGGTTTCGAAGATTAAAATTTTAATTTTTAATATCGCATAGAACTAACGTGCAGCCCCTATACGTTATGTTTAAAAAAAATATATAAAATTTTTTTTCAAAATGGCGGCTATCGTAAAAATTCAAAGTGTCATAACTTTGCTAAATCAAATCCTACTGAAAAATGTCGTATGCAAAAAGTGTTTGGAATTTTATTTTGCATATAAAAGCAATTTTTAATTATTTTTTTTTTAATAAAAACCGAGTCTTACCATATATTGACCGAGACCTCGAACGAGCTTTTATGCGACTCTGCAAACAGTTAACGCTCGTATGAAGCTTCTATTTAAGAAATTGACTTGAATTTTTTATACCAAATAGAGCTTTCAACTATACTTACGATACTATACAAAAAAATTAAAAATTAAAAAATAAAAGTATTTTTTTTTCAAAACACGTTTAGTGTGATGAGTCGATCGACCCACCATACATACGCTCATAAGATTTTCAATATAGTTAAGGTCAGTGTGAGCTTATTTATACATATTTGAATTTCAAAATTTTGTGACAGTATAGAATTCTTAAGCATCCTGTGTATGTTTGTTAGCAAAATCCATTTTGTCAATTTTTTGCAAAATGGCGACAAGTATTAAAATTCAATCACTTATTACTCAGTAGTGTTCAATTTTGTCAAAAAGGTCTCTATACATGAAATGTTGAGAAGCCTAAAGCTCATCTAAGTAAAATATAAAAAATATATATTTTTGCTTGAAAACAAGCGATGTATCAGTTCGATCGTACCCCCATACTAGCCATTTTGAGACTTTCGGAAGAGTTAACGCTCTTAACTGCTTGGTTTCGAAGATTAAAATTTTAATTTTTAATATCGCATAGAACTAACGTGCAGCCCCTATACGTTATGTTTAAAAAAAATATATAAAATTTTTTTTCAAAATGGCGGCTATCGTAAAAATTCAAAGTGTCATAACTTTGCTAAATCAAATCCTACTGAAAAATGTCGTATGCAAAAAGTGTTTGGAATTTTATTTTGCATATAAAAGCAATTTTTAATTATATTTTGTATAATAAAAACCGAGTCTTACCATATATTGACCGAGACCTCGAACGAGCTTTTATGCGACTCTGCATACAGTTAACGCTCGTATGAAGCTTCTATTTAAGAAATTGACTTGAATTTTTTATACCAAATAGAGCTTTCAACTATACTTACGATACTATACAAAAAAATTAAAAATTAAAAAATAAAAGTATTTTTTTTTCAAAACACGTTTAGTGTGATGAGTCGATCGACCCACCATACATACGCTCATAAGATTTTCAATATAGTTAAGGTCAGTGTGAGCTTATTTATACATATTTGAATTTCAAAATTTTGTGACAGTATAGAATTCTTAAGCATCCTGTGTATGTTTGTTAGCAAAATCCATTTTGTCAATTTTTTGCAAAATGGCGACAAGTATTAAAATTCAATCACTTATTACTCAGTAGTGTTCAATTTTGTCAAAAAGGTTTCAATACATAAAATGTTGAGAAGCCTAAAGCTCATCTAAGTAAAATATAAAAAATATATATTTTTGCTTGAAAACAAGCGATGTATTAGTTCGATCGTACCCCCATACTAGCCATTTTGAGACTTTCGGAAGAGTTAACGCTCTTAACTGCTTGGTTTCGAAGATTAAAATTTTAATTTTTAATATCGCATAGAACTAACGTGCAGCCCCTATACGTTATGTTTAAAAAAAATATATAAATTTTTTTTTCAAAATGGCGGCTATCGTAAAAATTCAAAGTGTCATAACTTTGCTAAATCAAATCCTACTAAAAAATGTCGTATGCAAAAAGTGTTTGGAATTTTATTTTGCATATAAAAGCAATTTTTAATTATTTTTTTTTTAATAAAAACCGAGTCTTACCATATATTGACCGAGACCTCGAACGAGCTTTTATGCGACTCTGCATACAGTTAACGCTCGTATGAAGCTTCTATTTAAGAAAAAAACTTGAATTTTTTATACCAAATAGAGCTTTCAACTATACTTACGATACTATACAAAAAAATTAAAAATTAAAAAATAAAAGTATTTTTTTTTCAAAACACGTTTAGTGTGATGAGTCGATCGACCCACCATACATACGCTCATAAGATTTTCAATATAGTTAAGGTCAGTGTGAGCTTATTTATACATATTTGAATTTCAAAATTTTGTGACAGTATAGAATTCTTAAGCATCCTGTGTATGTTTGTTAGCAAAATCCATTTTGTCAATTTTTTGCAAAATGGCGACAAGTTTTAAAATTCAATCACTTATTACTCAGTAGTGTTCAATTTTGTCAAAAAGGTCTCTATACATGAAATGTTGAGAAGCCTAAAGCTCATCTAAGTAAAATATAAAAAATATATATTTTTGCTTGAAAACAAGCGATGTATCAGTTCGATCGTACCCCCATACTAGATATTTTGAGACTTTCGGAAGAGTTAACGCTCTTAACTGCTTGGTTTCGAAGATTAAAATTTTAATTTTTAATATCGCATAGAACTAACGTGCAGCCCCTATACGTTATGTTTAAAAAAAATATATAAATTTTTTTTTCAAAATGGCGGCTATCGTAAAAATTGAAAGTGTCATAACTTTGCTAAATCAAATCCTACTGAAAAATGTCGTATGCAAAAAGTGTTTGGAATTTTATTTTGCATATAAAAGCAATTTTTAATTATTTTTTTTTTAATAAAAACCGAGTCTTACCATATATTGACCGAGACCTCGAACGAGCTTTTATGCGACTCTGCATACAGTTAACGCTCGTATGAAACTTCTATTTAAGAAATTGACTTGAATTTTTTATACCAAATAGAGCTTTCAACTATACTTACGATACTCTACAAAAAAATTAAAAATTAAAAAATAAAAGTATTTTTTTTTCAAAACACGTTTAGTGTGATGAGTCGATCGACCCACCATACATACGCTCATAAGATTTTCAATATAGTTAAGGTCAGTGTGAGCTTATTTATACATATTTGAATTTCAAAATTTTGTGACAGTATAGAATTCTTAAGCATCCTGTGTATGTTTGTTAGCAAAATCCATTTTGTCAATTTTTTGCAAAATGGCGACAAGTATTAAAATTCAATCACTTATTACTCAGTAGTGTTCAATTTTGTCAAAAAGGTCTCTATACATGAAATGTTGAGAAGCCTAAAGCTCATCTAAGTAAAATATAAAAAATATATATTTTTGCTTGAAAACAAGCGATGTATCAGTTCGATCGTACCCCCATACTAGCCATTTTGAGACTTTCGGAAGAGTTAACGCTCTTAACTGCTTGGTTTCGAAGATTAAAATTTGAATTTTTAATATCGCATAGAACTAACGTGCAGCCCCTATACGTTATGTTTAAAAAAAATATATAAAATTTTTTTTCAAAATGGCGGCTATCGTAAAAATTCAAAGTGTCATAACTTTGCTAAATCAAATCCTACTGAAAAATGTCGTATGCAAAAAGTGTTTGGAATTTTATTTTGCATATAAAAGCAATTTTTAATTATTTTTTTTTTAATAAAAACCGAGTCTTACCATATATTGACCGAGACCTCGAACGAGCTTTTATGCGACTCTGCATACAGTTAACGCTCGTATGAAGCTTCTATTTAAGAAATTGACTTGAATTTTTTATACCAAATAGAGCTTTCAACTATACTTACGATACTATACAAAAAAATTAAAAATTAAAAAATAAAAGTATTTTTTTTTCAAAACACGTTTAGTGTGATGAGTCGATCGACCCACCATACATACGCTCATAAGATTTTCAATATAGTTAAGGTCAGTGTGAGCTTATTTATACATATTTGAATTTCAAAATTTTGTGACAGTATAGAATTCTTAAGCATCCTGTGTATGTTTGTTAGCAAAATCCATTTTGTCAATTTTTTGCAAAATGGCGACAAGTATTAAAATTCAATCACTTATTACTCAGTAGTGTTCAATTTTGTCAAAAAGGTCTCTACACATGAAATGTTGAGAAGCCTAAAGCTCATCTAAGTAAAATATAAAAAATATATATTTTTGCTTGAAAACAAGCGATGTATCAGTTCGATCGTACCCCCATACTAGCCATTTTGAGACTTTCGGAAGAGTTAACGCTCTTAACTGCTTGGTTTCGAAGATTAAAATTTTAATTTTTAATATCGCATAGAACCAACGTGCAGCCCCTATACGTTATGTTTAAAAAAAATATATAAAATTTTTTTTCAAAATGGCGGCTATCGTAAAAATTCAAAGTGTCATAACTTTGCTAAATCCAATCCTACTGAAACATGTCGTATGCAAAAAGTGTTTGGAATTTTATTTTGCATATAAAAGCAATTTTTAATTATTTTTTTTTTAATAAAAACCGAGTCTTACCATATATTGACCGAGACCTCGAACGAGCTTTTATGCGACTCTGCATACAGTTAACGCTCGTATGAAGCTTCTATTTAAGAAATTGACTTGAATTTTTTATACTAAATAGAGCTTTCAACTATACTTACGATACTATACAAAAAAATTAAAAATTAAAAAATAAAAGTATTTTTTTTTCAAAACACGTTTAGTGTGATGAGTCGATCGACCCACCATACATACGCTCATAAGATTTTCAATATAGTTAAGGTCAGTGTGAGCTTATTTATACATATTTGAATTTCAAAATTTTGTGACAGTATAGAATTCTTAAGCATCCTGTGTATGTTTGTTAGCAAAATCCATTTTGTCAATTTTTTGCAAAATGGCGACAAGTATTAAAATTCAATCACTTATTACTCAGTAGTGTTCAATTTTGTCAAAAAGGTCTCTATACATGAAATGTTGAGAAGCCTAAAGCTCATCTAAGTAAAATATAAAAAATATATATTTTTGCTTGAAAACAAGCGATGTATCAGTTCGATCGTACCCCCATACTAGCCATTTTGAGACTTTCGGAAGAGTTAACGCTCTTAACTGCTTGGTTTCGAAGATTAAAATTTTAATTTTTAATATCGCATAGAACTAACGTGCAGCCCCTATACGTTATGTTTAAAAAAAATATATAAAATTTTTTTTCAAAATGGCGGCTATCGTAAAAATTCAAAGTGTCATAACTTTGCTAAATCAAATCCTACTGAAAAATGTCGTATGCAAAAAGTGTTTGGAATTTTATTTTGCATATAAAAGCAATTTTTAATTTTTTTTTTTTAATAAAAACCGAGTCTTACCATATATTGACCGAGACCTCGAACGAGCTTTTATGCGACTCTGCATACAGTTAACGCTCGTATGAAGCTTCTATTTAAGAAATTGACTTGAATTTTTTATACCAAATAGAGCTTTCAACTATACTTACGATACTATACAAAAAAATTAAAAATTAAAAAATAAAAGTATTTTTTTTTCAAAACACGTTTAGTGTGATGAGTCGATCGACCCACCATACATACGCTCATAAGATTTTCAATATAGTTAAGGTCAGTGTGAGCTTATTTATACATATTTGAATTTCAAAATTTTGTGACAGTATAGAATTCTTAAGCATCCTGTGTATGTTTGTTAGCAAAATCCATTTTGTCAATTTTTTGCAAAATGGCGACAAGTATTAAAATTCAATCACTTATTACTCAGTAGTGTTCAATTTTGTCAAAAAGGTCTCTACACATGAAATGTTGAGAAGCCTAAAGCTCATCTAAGTAAAATATAAAAAATATATATTTTTGCTTGAAAACAAGCGATGTATCAGTTCGATCGTACCCCCATACTAGCCATTTTGAGACTTTCGGAAGAGTTAACGCTCTTAACTGCTTGGTTTCGAAGATTAAAATTTTAATTTTTAATATCGCATAGAACCAACGTGCAGCCCCTATACGTTATGTTTAAAAAAAATATATAAAATTTTTTTTCAAAATGGCGGCTATCGTAAAAATTCAAAGTGTCATAACTTTGCTAAATCCAATCCTACTGAAACATGTCGTATGCAAAAAGTGTTTGGAATTTTATTTTGCATATAAAAGCAATTTTTAATTTTTTTTTTTTAATAAAAACCGAGTCTTACCATATATTGACCGAGACCTCGAACGAGCTTTTATGCGACTCTGCATACAGTTAACGCTCGTATGAAGCTTCTATTTAAGAAATTGACTTGAATTTTTTATACCAAATAGAGCTTTCAACTATACTTACGATACTATACAAAAAAATTAAAAATTAAAAAATAAAAGTATTTTTTTTTCAAAACACGTTTAGTGTGATGAGTCGATCGACCCACCATACATACGCTCATAAGATTTTCAATATAGTTAAGGTCAGTGTGAGCTTATTTATACATATTTGAATTTCAAAATTTTGTGACAGTATAGAATTCTTAAGCATCCTGTGTATGTTTGTTAGCAAAATCCATTTTGTCAATTTTTTGCAAAATGGCGACAAGTATTAAAATTCAATCACTTATTACTCAGTAGTGTTCAATTTTGTCAAAAAGGTCTCTACACATGAAATGTTGAGAAGCCTAAAGCTCATCTAAGTAAAATATAAAAAATATATATTTTTGCTTGAAAACAAGCGATGTATCAGTTCGATCGTACCCCCATACTAGCCATTTTGAGACTTTCGGAAGAGTTAACGCTCTTAACTGCTTGGTTTCGAAGATTAAAATTTTAATTTTTAATATCGCATAGAACCAACGTGCAGCCCCTATACGTTATGTTTAAAAAAAATATATAAAATTTTTTTTCAAAATGGCGGCTATCGTAAAAATTCAAAGTGTCATAACTTTGCTAAATCGAATCCTACTGAAAAATGTCGTATGCAAAAAGTGTTTGGAATTTTATTTTGCATATAAAAGCAATTTTTTATTATTTTTTTTTTAATAAAAACCGAGTCTTACCATATATTGACCGAGACCTCGAACGAGCTTTTATGCGACTCTGCATACAGTTAACGCTCGTATGAAGCTTCGATTTAAGAAATTGACTTGAATTTTTTATACTAAATAGAGCTTTCAACTATACTTACGATACTATACAAAAAAATTAAAAATTAAAAAATAAAAGTATTTTTTTTTCAAAACACGTTTAGTGTGATGAGTCGATCGACCCACCATACATACGCTCATAAGATTTTCAATATAGTTAAGGTCAGTGTGAGCTTATTTATACATATTTGAATTTCAAAATTTTGTGACAGTATAGAATTCTTAAGCATCCTGTGTATGTTTGTTAGCAAAATCCATTTTGTCAATTTTTTGCAAAATGGCGACAAGTATTAAAATTCAATCACTTATTACTCAGTAGTGTTCAATTTTGTCAAAAAGGTCTCTATACATGAAATGTTGAGAAGCCTAAAGCTCATCTAAGTAAAATATAAAAAATATATATTTTTGCTTGAAAACAAGCGATGTATCAGTTCGATCGTACCCCCATACTAGCCATTTTGAGACTTTCGGAAGAGTTAACGCTCTTAACTGCTTGGTTTCGAAGATTAAAATTTTAATTTTTAATATCGCATAGAACTAACGTGCAGCCCCTATACGTTATGTTTAAAAAAAATATATAAAATTTTTTTTCAAAATGGCGGCTATCGTAAAAATTTAAAGTGTCATAACTTTGCTAAATCAAATCCTACTGAAAAATGTCGTATGCAAAAAGTGTTTGGAATTTTATTTTGCATATAAAAGCAATTTTTAATTATTTTTTTTTTAATAAAAACCGAGTCTTACCATATATTGACCGAGACCTCGAACGAGCTTTTATGCGACTCTGCATACAGTTAACGCTCGTATGAAGCTTCTATTTAAGAAATTGACTTGAATTTTTTATACCAAATAGAGCTTTCAACTATACTTACGATACTATACAAAAAAATTAAAAATTAAAAAATAAAAGTATTTTTTTTTCAAAACACGTTTAGTGTGATGAGTCGATCGACCCACCATACATACGCTCATAAGATTTTCAATATAGTTAAGGTCAGTGTGAGCTTATTTATACATATTTGAATTTCAAAATTTTGTGACAGTATAGAATTCTTAAGCATCCTGTGTATGTTTGTTAGCAAAATCCATTTTGTCAATTTTTTGCAAAATGGCGACAAGTATTAAAATTCAATCACTTATTACTCAGTAGTGTTCAATTTTGTCAAAAAGGTCTCTATACATGAAATGTTGAGAAGCCTAAAGCTCATCTAAGTAAAATATAAAAAATATATATTTTTGCTTGAAAACAAGCGATGTATCAGTTCGATCGTACCCCCATACTAGCCATTTTGAGACTTTCGGAAGAGTTAACGCTCTTAACTGCTTGGTTTCGAAGATTAAAATTTTAATTTTTAATATCGCATAGAACTAACGTGCAGCCCCTATACGTTATGTTTAAAAAAAATATATAAAATTTTTTTTCAAAATGGCGGCTATCGTAAAAATTCAAAGTGTCATAACTTTGCTAAATCAAATCCTACTGAAAAATGTCGTATGCAAAAAGTGTTTGGAATTTTATTTTGCATATAAAAGCAATTTTTAATTATTTTTTTTTTAATAAAAACCGAGTCTTACCATATATTGACCGAGACCTCGAACGAGCTTTTATGCGACTCTGCATACAGTTAACGCTCGTATGAAGCTTCTATTTAAGAAATTGACTTGAATTTTTTATACCAAATAGAGCTTTCAACTATACTTACGATACTATACAAAAAAATTAAAAATTAAAAAATAAAAGTATTTTTTTTTCAAAACACGTTTAGTGTGATGAGTCGATCGACCCACCATACATACGCTCATAAGATTTTCAATATAGTTAAGGTCAGTGTGAGCTTATTTATACATATTTGAATTTCAAAATTTTGTGACAGTATAGAATTCTTAAGCATCCTGTGTATGTTTGTTAGCAAAATCCATTTTGTCAATTTTTTGCAAAATGGCGACAAGTATTAAAATTCAATCACTTATTACTCAGTAGTGTTCAATTTTGTCAAAAAGGTCTCTATACATGAAATGTTGAGAAGCCTAAAGCTCATCTAAGTAAAATATAAAAAATATATATTTTTGCTTGAAAACAAGCGATGTATCAGTTCGATCGTACCCCCATACTAGCCATTTTGAGACTTTCGGAAGAGTTAACGCTCTTAACTGCTTGGTTTCGAAGATTAAAATTTTAATTTTTAATATCGCATAGAACTAACGTGCAGCCCCTATACGTTATGTTTAAAAAAAATATATAAAATTTTTTTTCAAAATGGCGGCTATCGTAAAAATTCAAAGTGTCATAACTTTGCTAAATCAAATCCTACTGAAAAATGTCGTATGCAAAAAGTGTTTGGAATTTTATTTTGCATATAAAAGCAATTTTTAATTATTTTTTTTTTAATAAAAACCGAGTCTTACCATATATTGACCGAGACCTCGAACGAGCTTTTATGCGACTCTGCAAACAGTTAACGCTCGTATGAAGCTTCTATTTAAGAAATTGACTTGAATTTTTTATACCAAATAGAGCTTTCAACTATACTTACGATACTATACAAAAAAATTAAAAATTAAAAAATAAAAGTATTTTTTTTTCAAAACACGTTTAGTGTGATGAGTCGATCGACCCACCATACATACGCTCATAAGATTTTCAATATAGTTAAGGTCAGTGTGAGCTTATTTATACATATTTGAATTTCAAAATTTTGTGACAGTATAGAATTCTTAAGCATCCTGTGTATGTTTGTTAGCAAAATCCATTTTGTCAATTTTTTGCAAAATGGCGACAAGTATTAAAATTCAATCACTTATTACTCAGTAGTGTTCAATTTTGTCAAAAAGGTCTCTATACATGAAATGTTGAGAAGCCTAAAGCTCATCTAAGTAAAATATAAAAAATATATATTTTTGCTTGAAAACAAGCGATGTATCAGTTCGATCGTACCCCCATACTAGCCATTTTGAGACTTTCGGAAGAGTTAACGCTCTTAACTGCTTGGTTTCGAAGATTAAAATTTTAATTTTTAATATCGCATAGAACTAACGTGCAGCCCCTATACGTTATGTTTAAAAAAAATATATAAAATTTTTTTTCAAAATGGCGGCTATCGTAAAAATTCAAAGTGTCATAACTTTGCTAAATCAAATCCTACTGAAAAATGTCGTATGCAAAAAGTGTTTGGAATTTTATTTTGCATATAAAAGCAATTTTTAATTATATTTTGTATAATAAAAACCGAGTCTTACCATATATTGACCGAGACCTCGAACGAGCTTTTATGCGACTCTGCATACAGTTAACGCTCGTATGAAGCTTCTATTTAAGAAATTGACTTGAATTTTTTATACCAAATAGAGCTTTCAACTATACTTACGATACTATACAAAAAAATTAAAAATTAAAAAATAAAAGTATTTTTTTTTCAAAACACGTTTAGTGTGATGAGTCGATCGACCCACCATACATACGCTCATAAGATTTTCAATATAGTTAAGGTCAGTGTGAGCTTATTTATACATATTTGAATTTCAAAATTTTGTGACAGTATAGAATTCTTAAGCATCCTGTGTATGTTTGTTAGCAAAATCCATTTTGTCAATTTTTTGCAAAATGGCGACAAGTATTAAAATTCAATCACTTATTACTCAGTAGTGTTCAATTTTGTCAAAAAGGTTTCAATACATAAAATGTTGAGAAGCCTAAAGCTCATCTAAGTAAAATATAAAAAATATATATTTTTGCTTGAAAACAAGCGATGTATTAGTTCGATCGTACCCCCATACTAGCCATTTTGAGACTTTCGGAAGAGTTAACGCTCTTAACTGCTTGGTTTCGAAGATTAAAATTTTAATTTTTAATATCGCATAGAACTAACGTGCAGCCCCTATACGTTATGTTTAAAAAAAATATATAAATTTTTTTTTCAAAATGGCGGCTATCGTAAAAATTCAAAGTGTCATAACTTTGCTAAATCAAATCCTACTAAAAAATGTCGTATGCAAAAAGTGTTTGGAATTTTATTTTGCATATAAAAGCAATTTTTAATTATTTTTTTTTTAATAAAAACCGAGTCTTACCATATATTGACCGAGACCTCGAACGAGCTTTTATGCGACTCTGCATACAGTTAACGCTCGTATGAAGCTTCTATTTAAGAAAAAAACTTGAATTTTTTATACCAAATAGAGCTTTCAACTATACTTACGATACTATACAAAAAAATTAAAAATTAAAAAATAAAAGTATTTTTTTTTCAAAACACGTTTAGTGTGATGAGTCGATCGACCCACCATACATACGCTCATAAGATTTTCAATATAGTTAAGGTCAGTGTGAGCTTATTTATACATATTTGAATTTCAAAATTTTGTGACAGTATAGAATTCTTAAGCATCCTGTGTATGTTTGTTAGCAAAATCCATTTTGTCAATTTTTTGCAAAATGGCGACAAGTTTTAAAATTCAATCACTTATTACTCAGTAGTGTTCAATTTTGTCAAAAAGGTCTCAATACATGAAATGTTGAGAAGCCTAAAGCTCATCTAAGTAAAATATAAAAAATATATATTTTTGCTTGAAAACAAGCGATGTATCAGTTCGATCGTACCCCCATACTAGATATTTTGAGACTTTCGGAAGAGTTAACGCTCTTAACTGCTTGGTTTCGAAGATTAAAATTTTAATTTTTAATATCGCATAGAACTAACGTGCAGCCCCTATACGTTATGTTTAAAAAAAATATATAAAATTTTTTTTCAAAATGGCGGCTATCGTAAAAATTGAAAGTGTCATAACTTTGCTAAATCAAATCCTACTGAAAAATGTCATATGCAAAAAGTGTTTGGAATTTTATTTTGCATATAAAAGCAATTTTTAATTATTTTTTTTTTAATAAAAACCGAGTCTTACCATATATTGACCGAGACCTCGAACGAGCTTTTATGCGACTCTGCATACAGTTAACGCTCGTATGAAACTTCTATTTAAGAAATTGACTTGAATTTTTTATACCAAATAGAGCTTTCAACTATACTTACGATACTCTACAAAAAAATTAAAAATTAAAAAATAAAAGTATTTTTTTTTCAAAACACGTTTAGTGTGATGAGTCGATCGACCCACCATACATACGCTCATAAGATTTTCAATATAGTTAAGGTCAGTGTGAGCTTATTTATACATATTTGAATTTCAAAATTTTGTGACAGTATAGAATTCTTAAGCATCCTGTGTATGTTTGTTAGCAAAATCCATTTTGTCAATTTTTTGCAAAATGGCGACAAGTATTAAAATTCAATCACTTATTACTCAGTAGTGTTCAATTTTGTCAAAAAGGTCTCTATACATGAAATGTTGAGAAGCCTAAAGCTCATCTAAGTAAAATATAAAAAATATATATTTTTGCTTGAAAACAAGCGATGTATCAGTTCGATCGTACCCCCATACTAGCCATTTTGAGACTTTCGGAAGAGTTAACGCTCTTAACTGCTTGGTTTCGAAGATTAAAATTTGAATTTTTAATATCGCATAGAACTAACGTGCAGCCCCTATACGTTATGTTTAAAAAAAATATATAAAATTTTTTTTCAAAATGGCGGCTATCGTAAAAATTCAAAGTGTCATAACTTTGCTAAATCAAATCCTACTGAAAAATGTCCTATGCAAAAAGTGTTTGGAATTTTATTTTGCATATAAAAGCAATTTTTAATTATTTTTTTTTTAATAAAAACCGAGTCTTACCATATATTGACCGAGACCTCGAACGAGCTTTTATGCGACTCTGCATACAGTTAACGCTCGTATGAAGCTTCTATTTAAGAAATTGACTTGAATTTTTTATACCAAATAGAGCTTTCAACTATACTTACGATACTATACAAAAAAATTAAAAATTAAAAAATAAAAGTATTTTTTTTTCAAAACACGTTTAGTGTGATGAGTCGATCGACCCACCATACATACGCTCATAAGATTTTCAATATAGTTAAGGTCAGTGTGAGCTTATTTATACATATTTGAATTTCAAAATTTTGTGACAGTATAGAATTCTTAAGCATCCTGTGTATGTTTGTTAGCAAAATCCATTTTGTCAATTTTTTGCAAAATGGCGACAAGTATTAAAATTCAATCACTTATTACTCAGTAGTGTTCAATTTTGTCAAAAAGGTCTCTACACATGAAATGTTGAGAAGCCTAAAGCTCATCTAAGTAAAATATAAAAAATATATATTTTTGCTTGAAAACAAGCGATGTATCAGTTCGATCGTACAACCATACTAGCCATTTTGAGACTTTCGGAAGAGTTAACGCTCTTAACTGCTTGGTTTCGAAGATTAAAATTTTAATTTTTAATATCGCATAGAACCAACGTGCAGCCCCTATACGTTATGTTTAAAAAAAATATATAAAATTTTTTTTCAAAATGGCGGCTATCGTAAAAATTCAAAGTGTCATAACTTTGCTAAATCCAATCCTACTGAAACATGTCGTATGCAAAAAGTGTTTGGAATTTTATTTTGCATATAAAAGCAATTTTTAATTATTTTTTTTTTAATAAAAACCGAGTCTTACCATATATTGACCGAGACCTCGAACGAGCTTTTATGCGACTCTGCATACAGTTAACGCTCGTATGAAGCTTCTATTTAAGAAATTGACTTGAATTTTTTATACTAAATAGAGCTTTCAACTATACTTACGATACTATACAAAAAAATTAAAAATTAAAAAATAAAAGTATTTTTTTTTCAAAACACGTTTAGTGTGATGAGTCGATCGACCCACCATACATACGCTCATAAGATTTTCAATATAGTTAAGGTCAGTGTGAGCTTATTTATACATATTTGAATTTCAAAATTTTGTGACAGTATAGAATTCTTAAGCATCCTGTGTATATTTGTTAGCAAAATCCATTTTGTCAATTTTTTGCAAAATGGCGACAAGTATTAAAATTCAATCACTTATTACTCAGTAGTGTTCAATTTTGTCAAAAAGGTCTCTACACATGAAATGTTGAGAAGCCTAAAGCTCATCTAAGTAAAATATAAAAAATATATATTTTTGCTTGAAAACAAGCGATGTATCAGTTCGATCGTACCCCCATACTAGCCATTTTGAGACTTTCGGAAGAGTTAACGCTCTTAACTGCTTGGTTTCGAAGATTAAAATTTTAATTTTTAATATCGCATAGAACCAACGTGCAGCCCCTATACGTTATGTTTAAAAAAAATATATAAAATTTTTTTTCAAAATGGCGGCTATCGTAAAAATTCAAAGTGTCATAACTTTGCTAAATCGAATCCTACTGAAAAATGTCGTATGCAAAAAGTGTTTGGAATTTTATTTTGCATATAAAAGCAATTTTTTATTATTTTTTTTTTAATAAAAACCGAGTCTTACCATATATTGACCGAGACCTCGAACGAGCTTTTATGCGACTCTGCATACAGTTAACGCTCGTATGAAGCTTCGATTTAAGAAATTGACTTGAATTTTTTATACTAAATAGAGCTTTCAACTATACTTACGATACTATACAAAAAAATTAAAAATTAAAAAATAAAAGTATTTTTTTTTCAAAACACGTTTAGTGTGATGAGTCGATCGACCCACCATACATACGCTCATAAGATTTTCAATATAGTTAAGGTCAGTGTGAGCTTATTTATACATATTTGAATTTCAAAATTTTGTGACAGTATAGAATTCTTAAGCATCCTGTGTATGTTTGTTAGCAAAATCCATTTTGTCAATTTTTTGCAAAATGGCGACAAGTATTAAAATTCAATCACTTATTACTCAGTAGTGTTCAATTTTGTCAAAAAGGTCTCTATACATGAAATGTTGAGAAGCCTAAAGCTCATCTAAGTAAAATATAAAAAATATATATTTTTGCTTGAAAACAAGCGATGTATCAGTTCGATCGTACCCCCATACTAGCCATTTTGAGACTTTCGGAAGAGTTAACGCTCTTAACTGCTTGGTTTCGAAGATTAAAATTTTAATTTTTAATATCGCATAGAACTAACGTGCAGCCCCTATACGTTATGTTTAAAAAAAATATATAAAATTTTTTTTCAAAATGGCGGCTATCGTAAAAATTCAAAGTGTCATAACTTTGCTAAATCAAATCCTACTGAAAAATGTCGTATGCAAAAAGTGTTTGGAATTTTATTTTGCATATAAAAGCAATTTTTAATTATTTTTTTTTTAATAAAAACCGAGTCTTACCATATATTGACCGAGACCTCGAACGAGCTTTTATGCGACTCTGCATACAGTTAACGCTCGTATGAAGCTTCTATTTAAGAAATTGACTTGAATTTTTTATACCAAATAGAGCTTTCAACTATACTTACGATACTATACAAAAAAATTAAAAATTAAAAAATAAAAGTATTTTTTTTTCAAAACACGTTTAGTGTGATGAGTCGATCGACCCACCATACATACGCTCATAAGATTTTCAATATAGTTAAGGTCAGTGTGAGCTTATTTATACATATTTGAATTTCAAAATTTTGTGACAGTATAGAATTCTTAAGCATCCTGTGTATGTTTGTTAGCAAAATCCATTTTGTCAATTTTTTGCAAAATGGCGACAAGTATTAAAATTCAATCACTTATTACTCAGTAGTGTTCAATTTTGTCAAAAAGGTCTCTATACATGAAATGTTGAGAAGCCTAAAGCTCATCTAAGTAAAATATAAAAAATATATATTTTTGCTTGAAAACAAGCGATGTATCAGTTCGATCGTACCCCCATACTAGCCATTTTGAGACTTTCGGAAGAGTTAACGCTCTTAACTGCTTGGTTTCGAAGATTAAAATTTTAATTTTTAATATCGCATAGAACTAACGTGCAGCCCCTATACGTTATGTTTAAAAAAAATATATAAAATTTTTTTTCAAAATGGCGGCTATCGTAAAAATTCAAAGTGTCATAACTTTGCTAAATCAAATCCTACTGAAAAATGTCGTATCCAAAAAGTGTTTGGAATTTTATTTTGCATATAAAAGCAATTTTTAATTATTTTTTTTTTAATAAAAACCGAGTCTTACCATATATTGACCGAGACCTCGAACGAGCTTTTATGCGACTCTGCATACAGTTAACGCTCGTATGAAGCTTCTATTTAAGAAATTGACTTGAATTTTTTATACCAAATAGAGCTTTCAACTATACTTACGATACTATACAAAAAAATTAAAAATTAAAAAATAAAAGTATTTTTTTTTCAAAACACGTTTAGTGTGATGAGTCGATCGACCCACCATACATACGCTCATAAGATTTTCAATATAGTTAAGGTCAGTGTGAGCTTATTTATACATATTTGAATTTCAAAATTTTGTGACAGTATAGAATTCTTAAGCATCCTGTGTATGTTTGTTAGCAAAATCCATTTTGTCAATTTTTTGCAAAATGGCGACAAGTATTAAAATTCAATCACTTATTACTCAGTAGTGTTCAATTTTGTCAAAAAGGTCTCTATACATGAAATGTTGAGAAGCCTAAAGCTCATCTAAGTAAAATATAAAAAATATATATTTTTGCTTGAAAACAAGCGATGTATCAGTTCGATCGTACCCCCATACTAGCCATTTTGAGACTTTCGGAAGAGTTAACGCTCTTAACTGCTTGGTTTCGAAGATTAAAATTTTAATTTTTAATATCGCATAGAACCAACGTGCAGCCCCTATACGTTATGTTTAAAAAAAATATATAAAATTTTTTTTCAAAATGGCGGCTATCGTAAAAATTCAAAGTGTCATAACTTTGCTAAATCGAATCCTACTGAAAA
Organism: Plectrocnemia conspersa; assembly: GCF_051122295.1. Classification (NCBI taxonomy): domain Eukaryota; kingdom Metazoa; phylum Arthropoda; class Insecta; order Trichoptera; family Polycentropodidae; genus Plectrocnemia; species Plectrocnemia conspersa. The sequence goes on along the minus strand of NW_028277167.1, from coordinate 31,004,503 downwards.
ATGTCGTATGCAAAAAGTGTTTGGAATTTTATTTTGCATATAAAAGCAATTTTTTATTATTTTTTTTTTAATAAAAACCGAGTCTTACCATATATTGACCGAGACCTCGAACGAGCTTTTATGCGACTCTGCATACAGTTAACGCTCGTATGAAGCTTCTATTTAAGAAATTGACTTGAATTTTTTATACTAAATAGAGCTTTCAACTATACTTACGATACTATACAAAAAAATTAAAAAATAAAAGTATTTTTTTTTCAAAACACGTTTAGTGTGATGAGTCGATCGACCCACCATACATACGCTCATAAGATTTTCAATATAGTTAAGGTCAGTGTGAGCTTATTTATACATATTTGAATTTCAAAATTTTGTGACAGTATAGAATTCTTAAGCATCCTGTGTATGTTTGTTAGCAAAATCCATTTTGTCAATTTTTTGCAAAATGGCGACAAGTATTAAAATTCAATCACTTATTACTCAGTAGTGTTCAATTTTGTCAAAAAGGTCTCTATACATGAAATGTTGAGAAGCCTAAAGCTCATCTAAGTAAATTATAAAAAATATATATTTTTGCTTGAAAACAAGCGATGTATCAGTTCGATCGTACCCCCATACTAGCCATTTTGAGACTTTCGGAAGAGTTAACGCTCTTAACTGCTTGGTTTCGAAGATTAAAATTTTAATTTTTAATATCGCATAGAACTAACGTGCAGCCCCTATACGTTATGTTTAAAAAAAATATATAAAATTTTTTTTCAAAATGGCGGCTATCGTAAAAATTCAAAGTGTCATAACTTTGCTAAATCAAATCCTACTAAAAAATGTCGTATGCAAAAAGTGTTTGGAATTTTATTTTGCATATAAAAGCAGTTTTTAATTATTTTTTTTTTAATAAAAACCGAGTCTTACCATATATTGACCGAGACCTCGAACGAGCTTTTATGCGACTCTGCATACAGTTAACGCTCGTATGAAGCTTCTATTTAAGAAATTGACTTGAATTTTTTATACCAAATAGAGCTTTCAACTATACTTACGATACTATACAAAAAAATTAAAAATTAAAAAATAAAAGTATTTTTTTTTCAAAACACGTTTAGTGTGATGAGTCGATCGACCCACCATACATACGCTCATAAGATTTTCAATATAGTTAAGGTCAGTGTGAGCTTATTTATACATATTTGAATTTCAAAATTTTGTGACAGTATAGAATTCTTAAGCATCCTGTGTATGTTTGTTAGCAAAATCCATTTTGTCAATTTTTTGCAAAATGGCGACAAGTATTAAAATTCAATCACTTATTACTCAGTAGTGTTCAATTTTGTCAAAAAGGTCTCTATACATGAAATGTTGAGAAGCCTAAAGCTCATCTAAGTAAAATATAAAAAATATATATTTTTGCTTGAAAACAAGCGATGTATCAGTTCGATCGTACCCCCATACTAGCCATTTTGAGACTTTCGGAAGAGTTAACGCTCTTAACTGCTTGGTTTCGAAGATTAAAATTTTAATTTTTAATATCGCATAGAACTAACGTGCAGCCCCTATACGTTATGTTTAAAAAAAATATATAAAAATCTTTTTCAAAATGGCGGCTATCGTAAAAATTCAAAGTGTCATAACTTTGCTAAATCAAATCCTACTGAAAAATGTCGTATGCAAAAAGTGTTTGGAATTTTATTTTGCATATAAAAGCAATTTTTAATTATTTTTTTTTTAATAAAAACCGAGTCTTACCATATATTGACCGAGACCTCGAACGAGCTTTTATGCGACTCTGCATACAGTTAACGCTCGTATGAAGCTTCTATTTAAGAAATTGACTTGAATTTTTTATACCAAATAGAGCTTTCAACTATACTTACGATACTATACAAAAAAATTAAAAATTAAAAAATAAAAGTATTTTTTTTTCAAAACACGTTTAGTGTGATGAGTCGATCGACCCACCATACATACGCTCATAAGATTTTCAATATAGTTAAGGTCAGTGTGAGCTTATTTATACATATTTGAATTTCAAAATTTTGTGACAGTATAGAATTCTTAAGCATCCTGTGTATGTTTGTTAGCAAAATCCATTTTGTCAATTTTTTGCAAAATGGCGACAAGTATTAAAATTCAATCACTTATTACTCAGTAGTGTTCAATTTTGTCAAAAAGGTCTCTATACATGAAATGTTGAGAAGCCTAAAGCTCATCTAAGTAAAATATAAAAAATATATATTTTTGCTTGAAAACAAGCGATGTATCAGTTCGATCGTACCCCCATACTAGCCATTTTGAGACTTTCGGAAGAGTTAACGCTCTTAACTGCTTGGTTTCGAAGATTAAAATTTTAATTTTTAATATCGCATAGAACTAACGTGCAGCCCCTATACGTTATGTTTAAAAAAAATATATAAAAATTTTTTTCAAAATGGCGGCTATCGTAAAAATTCAAAGTGTCATAACTTTGCTAAATCAAATCCTACTGAAAAATGTCGTATGCAAAAAGTGTTTGGAATTTTATTTTGCATATAAAAGCAATTTTTAATTATTTTTTTTTTAATAAAAACCGAGTCTTACCATATATTGACCGAGACCTCGAACGAGCTTTTATGCGACTCTGCATACAGTTAACGCTCGTATGAAGCTTCTATTTAAGAAATTGACTAGAATTTTTTATACCAAATAGAGCTTTCAACTATACTTACGATACTCTACAAAAAAATTAAAAATTAAAAAATAAAAGTATTTTTTTTTCAAAACACGTTTAGTGTGATGAGTCGATCGACCCACCATACATACGCTCATAAGATTTTCAATATAGTTAAGGTCAGTGTGAGCTTATTTATACATATTTGAATTTCAAAATTTTGTGACAGTATAGAATTCTTAAGCATCCTGTGTATGTTTGTTAGCAAAATCCATTTTGTCAATTTTTTGCAAAATGGCGACAAGTATTAAAATTCAATCACTTATTACTCAGTAGTGTTCCATTTTGTCAAAAAGGTCTCTATACATGAAATGTTGAGAAGCCTAAAGCTCATCTAAGTAAAATATAAAAAATATATATTTTTGCTTGAAAACAAGCGATGTATCAGTTCGATCGTACCCCCATACTAGCCATTTTGAGACTTTCGGAAGAGTTAACGCTCTTAACTGCTTGGTTTCGAAGATTAAAATTTTAATTTTTAATATCGCATAGAACCAACGTGCAGCCCCTATACGTTATGTTTAAAAAAAATATATAAAATTTTTTTTCAAAATGGCGGCTATCGTAAAAATTCAAAGTGTCATAACTTTGCTAAATCAAATCCTACTGAAAAATGTCGTATGCAAAAAGTGTTTGGAATTTTATTTTGCATATAAAAGCAATTTTTAATTATTTTTTTTTTAATAAAAACCGAGTCTTACCATATATTGACCGAGACCTCGAACGAGCTTTTATGCGACTCTGCATACAGTTAACGCTCGTATGAAGCTTCTATTTAAGAAATTGACTTGAATTTTTTATACCAAATAGAGCTTTCAACTATACTTACGATACTATACAAAAAAATTAAAAATTAAAAAATAAAAGTATTTTTTTTTCAAAACACGTTTAGTGTGATGAGTCGATCGACCCACCATACATACGCTCATAAGATTTTCAATATAGTTAAGGTCAGTGTGAGCTTATTTATACATATTTGAATTTCAAAATTTTGTGACAGTATAGAATTCTTAAGCATCCTGTGTATGTTTGTTAGCAAAATCCATTTTGTCAATTTTTTGCAAAATGGCGACAAGTTTTAAAATTCAATCACTTATTACTCAGTAGTGTTCAATTTTGTCAAAAAGGTCTCTATACATGAAATGTTGAGAAGCCTAAAGCTCATCTAAGTAAAATATAAAAAATATATATTTTTGCTTGAAAACAAGCGATGTATCAGTTCGATCGTACCCCCATACTAGATATTTTGAGACTTTCGGAAGAGTTAACGCTCTTAACTGCTTGGTTTCAAAGATTAAAATTTTAATTTTTAATATCGCATAGAACTAACGTGCAGCCCCTATACGTTATGTTTAAAAAAAATATATAAAATTTTTTTTCAAAATGGCGGCTATCGTAAAAATTCAAAGTGTCATAACTTTGCTAAATCAAATCCTACTGAAAAATGTCGTATGCAAAAAGTGTTTGGAATTTTATTTTGCATATAAAAGCAATTTTTAATTATTTTTTTTTTAATAAAAACCGAGTCTTACCATATATTGACCGAGACCTCGAACGAGCTTTTATGCGACTCTGCATACAGTTAACGCTCGTATGAAACTTCTATTTAAGAAATTGACTTGAATTTTTTATACCAAATAGAGCTTTCAACTATACTTACGATACTCTACAAAAAAATTAAAAATTAAAAAATAAAAGTATTTTTTTTTCAAAACACGTTTAGTGTGATGAGTCGATCGACCCACCATACATACGCTCATAAGATTTTCAATATAGTTAAGGTCAGTGTGAGCTTATTTATACATATTTGAATTTCAAAATTTTGTGACAGTATAGAATTCTTAAGCATCCTGTGTATGTTTGTTAGCAAAATCCATTTTGTCAATTTTTTGCAAAATGGCGACAAGTATTAAAATTCAATCACTTATTACTCAGTAGTGTTCAATTTTGTCAAAAAGGTCTCTATACATGAAATGTTGAGAAGCCTAAAGCTCATCTAAGTAAAATATAAAAAATATATATTTTTGCTTGAAAACAAGCGATGTATCAGTTCGATCGTACCCCCATACTAGCCATTTTGAGACTTTCGGAAGAGTTAACGCTCTTAACTGCTTGGTTTCGAAGATTAAAATTTTAATTTTTAATATCGCATAGAACTAACGTGCAGCCCCTATACGTTATGTTTAAAAAAAATATATAAAATTTTTTTTCAAAATGGCGGCTATCGTAAAAATTCAAAGTGTCATAACTTTGCTAAATCAAATCCTACTGAAAAATGTCGTATGCAAAAAGTGTTTGGAATTTTATTTTGCATATAAAAGCAATTTTTAATTATTTTTTTTTTATTAAAAACCGAGTCTTACCATATATTGACCGAGACCTCGAACGAGCTTTTATGCGACTCTGCATACAGTTAACGCTCGTATGAAGCTTCTATTTAAGAAATTGACTTGAATTTTTTATACCAAATAGAGCTTTCAACTATACTTACGATACTATACAAAAAAATTAAAAATTAAAAAATAAAAGTATTTTTTTTTCAAAACACGTTTAGTGTGATGAGTCGATCGACCCACCATACATACGCTCATAAGATTTTCAATATAGTTAAGGTCAGTGTGAGCTTATTTATACATATTTGAATTTCAAAATTTTGTGACAGTATAGAATTCTTAAGCATCCTGTGTATGTTTGTTAGCAAAATCCATTTTGTCAATTTTTTGCAAAATGGCGACAAGTATTAAAATTCAATCACTTATTACTCAGTAGTGTTCAATTTTGTCAAAAAGGTCTCTATACATGAAATGTTGAGAAGCCTAAAGCTCATCTAAGTAAAATATAAAAAATATATATTTTTGCTTGAAAACAAGCGATGTATCAGTTCGATCGTACCCCCATACTAGCCATTTTGAGACTTTCGGAAGAGTTAACGCTCTTAACTGCTTGGTTTCGAAGATTAAAATTTTAATTTTTAATATCACATAGAACTAACGTGCAGCCCCTATACGTTATGTTTAAAAAAAATATATAAAAATTTTTTTCAAAATGGCGGCTATCGTAAAAATTCAAAGTGTCATAACTTTGCTAAATCAAATCCTACTGAAAAATGTCGTATGCAAAAAGTGTTTGGAATTTTATTTTGCATATAAAAGCAATTTTTAATTATTTTTTTTTTAATAAAAACCGAGTCTTACCATATATTGACCGAGACCTCGAACGAGCTTTTATGCGACTCTGCATACAGTTAACGCTCGTATGAAGCTTCTATTTAAGAAATTGACTAGAATTTTTTATACCAAATAGAGCTTTCAACTATACTTACGATACTATACAAAAAATTTTAAAATTAAAAAATAAAAGTATTTTTTTTTCAAAACACGTTTAGTGTGATGAGTCGATCGACCCACCATACATACGCTCATAAGATTTTCAATATAGTTAAGGTCAGTGTGAGCTTATTTATACATATTTGAAATTAAAAATTTTGTGACAGTATAGAATTCTTAAGCATCCTGTGTATGTTTGTTAGCAAAATCCATTTTGTCAATTTTTTGCAAAATGGCGACAAGTATTAAAATTCAATCACTTATTACTCAGTAGTGTTCAATTTTGTCAAAAAGGTCTCTATACATGAAATGTTGAGAAGCCTAAAGCTCATCTAAGTAAAATATAAAAAATATATATTTTTGCTTGAAAACAAGCGATGTATCAGTTCGATCGTACCCCCATACTAGATATTTTGAGACTTTCGGAAGAGTTAACGCTCTTAACTGCTTGGTTTCGAAGATTAAAATTTTAATTTTTAATATCGCATAGAACTAACGTGCAGCCCCTATACGTTATGTTTAAAAAAAATATATAAAATTTTTTTTCAAAATGGCGGCTATCGTGAAAATTGAAAGTGTCATAACTTTGCTAAATCAAATCCTACTGAAAAATGTCGTATGCAAAAAGTGTTTGGAATTTTATTTTGCATATAAAAGCAATTTTTAATTATTTTTTTTTTAATAAAAACCGAGTCTTACCATATATTGACCGATACCTCAAACGAGCTTTTATGCGACTCTGCATACAGTTAACGCTCGTATGAAACTTCTATTTAAGAAATTGACTTGAATTTTTTATACCAAATAGAGCTTTCAACTATACTTACGATACTCTACAAAAAAATTAAAAATTAAAAAATAAAAGTATTTTTTTTTCAAAACACGTTTAGTGTGATGAGTCGATCGACCCACCATACATACGCTCATAAGATTTTCAATATAGTTAAGGTCAGTGTGAGCTTATTTATACATATTTGAATTTCAAAATTTTGTGACAGTATAGAATTCTTAAGCATCCTGTGTATGTTTGTTAGCAAAATCCATTTTGTCAATTTTTTGCAAAATGGCGACAAGTATTAAAATTCAATCACTTATTACTCAGTAGTGTTCAATTTTGTCAAAAAGGTCTCTATACATGAAATGTTGAGAAGCCTAAAGCTCATCTAAGTAAAATATAAAAAATATATATTTTTGCTTGAAAACAAGCGATGTATCAGTTCGATCGTACCCCCATACTAGCCATTTTGAGACTTTCGGAAGAGTTAACGCTCTTAACTGCTTGGTTTCGAAGATTAAAATTTTAATTTTTAATATCGCATAGAACTAACGTGCAGCCCCTATACGTTATGTTTAAAAAAAATATATTAATTTTTTTTTCAAAATGGCGGCTATCGTAAAAATTCAAAGTGTCATAACTTTGCTAAATCAAATCCTACTGAAAAATGTCGTATGCAAAAAGTGTTTGGAATTTTATTTTGCATATAAAAGCAATTTTTAATTATTTTTTTTTTATTAAAAACCGAGTCTTACCATATATTGACCGAGACCTCGAACGAGCTTTTATGCGACTCTGCATACAGTTAACGCTCGTATGAAGCTTCTATTTAAGAAATTGACTTGAATTTTTTATACCAAATAGAGCTTTCAACTATACTTACGATACTATACAAAAAAATTAAAAATTAAAAAATAAAAGTATTTTTTTTTCAAAACACGTTTAGTGTGATGAGTCGATCGACCCACCATACATACGCTCATAAGATTTTCAATATAGTTAAGGTCAGTGTGAGCTTATTTATACATATTTGAATTTCAAAATTTTGTGACAGTATAGAATTCTTAAGCATCCTGTGTATGTTTGTTAGCAAAATCCATTTTGTCAATTTTTTGCAAAATGGCGACAAGTATTAAAATTCAATCACTTATTACTCAGTAGTGTTCAATTTTGTCAAAAAGGTCTCTATACATGAAATGTTGAGAAGCCTAAAGCTCATCTAAGTAAAATATAAAAAATATATATTTTTGCTTGAAAACAAGCGATGTATCAGTTCGATCGTACCCCCATACTAGCCATTTTGAGACTTTCGGAAGAGTTAACGCTCTTAACTGCTTGGTTTCGAAGATTAAAATTTTAATTTTTAATATCGCATAGAACCAACGTGCAGCCCCTATACGTTATGTTTAAAAAAAATATATAAAATTTTTTTTCAAAATGGCGGCTATCGTAAAAATTCAAAGTGTCATAACTTTGCTAAATCAAATCCTACTGAAAAATGTCGTATGCAAAAAGTGTTTGGAATTTTATTTTGCATATAAAAGCAATTTTTAATTATTTTTTTTTTAATAAAAACCGAGTCTTACCATATATTGACCGAGACCTCGAACGAGCTTTTATGCGACTCTGCATACAGTTAACGCTCGTATGAAGCTTCTATTTAAGAAATTGACTTGAATTTTTTATACCAAATAGAGCTTTCAACTATACTTACGATACTATACAAAAAAATTAAAAATTAAAAAATAAAAGTATTTTTTTTTCAAAACACGTTTAGTGTGATGAGTCGATCGACCCACCATACATACGCTCATAAGATTTTCAATATAGTTAAGGTCAGTGTGAGCTTATTTATACATATTTGAATTTCAAAATTTTGTGACAGTATAGAATTCTTAAGCATCCTGTGTATGTTTGTTAGCAAAATCCATTTTGTCAATTTTTTGCAAAATGGCGACAAGTATTAAAATTCAATCACTTATTACTCAGTAGTGTTCAATTTTGTCAAAAAGGTCTCTATACATGAAATGTTGAGAAGCCTAAAGCTCATCTAAGTAAAATATAAAAAATATATATTTTTGCTTGAAAACAAGCGATGTATCAGTTCGATCGTACCCCCATACTAGCCATTTTGAGACTTTCGGAAGAGTTAACGCTCTTAACTGCTTGGTTTCGAAGATTAAAATTTTAATTTTTAATATCGCATAGAACCAACGTGCAGCCCCTATACGTTATGTTTAAAAAAAATATATAAAATTTTTTTTCAAAATGGCGGCTATCGTAAAAATTCAAAGTGTCATAACTTTGCTAAATCAAATCCTACTGAAAAATGTCGTATGCAAAAAGTGTTTGGAATTTTATTTTGCATATAAAAGCAATTTTTAATTATATTTTTTTTAATAAAAACCGAGTCTTACCATATATTGACCGAGACCTCGAACGAGCTTTTATGCGACTCTGCATACAGTTAACGCTCGTATGAAGCTTCTATTTAAGAAATTGACTTGAATTTTTTATACCAAATAGAGCTTTCAACTATACTTACGATACTATACAAAAAAATTAAAAATTAAAAAATAAAAGTATTTTTTTTTCAAAACACGTTTAGTGTGATGAGTCGATCGACCCACCATACATACGCTCATAAGATTTTCAATATAGTTAAGGTCAGTGTGAGCTTATTTATACATATTTGAATTTCAAAATTTTGTGACAGTATAGAATTCTTAAGCATCCTGTGTATGTTTGTTAGCAAAATCCATTTTGTCAATTTTTTGCAAAATGGCGACAAGTATTAAAATTCAATCACTTATTACTCAGTAGTGTTCAATTTTGTCAAAAAGGTCTCTACACATGAAATGTTGAGAAGCCTAAAGCTCATCTAAGTAAAATATAAAAAATATATATTTTTGCTTGAAAACAAGCGATGTATCAGTTCGATCGTACCCCCATACTAGCCATTTTGAGACTTTCGGAAGAGTTAACGCTCTTAACTGCTTGGTTTCGAAGATTAAAATTTTAATTTTTAATTTCGCATAGAACTAACGTGCAGCCCCTATACGTTATGTTTAAAAAAAATATATAAAATTTTTTTTCAAAATGGCGGCTATCGTAAAAATTCAAAGTGTCATAACTTTGCTAAATCAAATCCTACTGAAAAATGTCGTATGCAAAAAGTGTTTGGAATTTTATTTTGCATATAAAAGCAATTTTTAATTATTTTTTTTTTAATAAAAACCGAGTCTTACCATATATTGACCGAGACCTCGAACGAGCTTTTATGCGACTCTGCATACAGTTAACGCTCGTATGAAGCTTCTATTTAAGAAATTGACTTGAATTTTTTATACCAAATAGAGCTTTCAACTATACTTACGATACTATACAAAAAATTTTAAAATTAAAAAATAAAAGTATTTTTTTTTCAAAACACGTTTAGTGTGATGAGTCGATCGACCCACCATACATACGCTCATAAGATTTTCAATATAGTTAAGGTCAGTGTGAGCTTATTTATACATATTTGAATTTCAAAATTTTGTGACAGTATAGAATTCTTAAGCATCCTGTGTATGTTTGTTAGCAAAATCCATTTTGTCAATTTTTTGCAAAATGGCGACAAGTATTAAAATTCAATCACTTATTACTCAGTAGTGTACAATTTTGTCAAAAAGGTCTCTATACATGAAATGTTGAGAAGCCTAAAGCTCATCTAAGTAAAATATAAAAAATATATATTTTTGCTTGAAAACAAGCGATGTATCAGTTCGATCGTACCTCCATACTAGCCATTTTGAGACTTTCGGAAGAGTTAACGCTCTTAACTGCTTGGTTTCGAAGATTAAAATTTGAATTTTTAATATCGCATAGAACTAACGTGCAGCCCCTATACGTTATGTTTAAAAAAAATATATAAAATTTTTTTTCAAAATGGCGGCTATCGTAAAAATTCAAAGTGTCATAACTTTGCTAAATCAAATCCTACTGAAAAATGTCGTATGCAAAAAGTGTTTGGAATTTTATTTTGCATATAAAAGCAATTTTTAATTATTTTTTTTTTAATAAAAACCGAGTCTTACCATATATTGACCGAGACCTCGAACGAGCTTTTATGCGACTCTGCATACAGTTAACGCTCGTATGAAGCTTCTATTTAAGAAATTGACTTGAATTTTTTATACCAAATAGAGCTTTCAACTATACTTACGATACTATACAAAAAAATTAAAAATTAAAAAATAAAAGTATTTTTTTTTCAAAACACGTTTAGTGTGATGAGTCGATCGACCCACCATACATACGCTCATAAGATTTTCAATATAGTTAAGGTCAGTGTGAGCTTATTTATACATATTTGAATTTCAAAATTTTGTGACAGTATAGAATTCTTAAGCATCCTGTGTATGTTTGTTAGCAAAATCCATTTTGTCAATTTTTTGCAAAATGGCGACAAGTATTAAAATTCAATCACTTATTACTCAGTAGTGTTCAATTTTGTCAAAAAGGTCTCTACACATGAAATGTTGAGAAGCCTAAAGCTCATCTAAGTAAAATATAAAAAATATATATTTTTGCTTGAAAACAAGCGATGTATCAGTTCGATCGTACCCCCATACTAGCCATTTTGAGACTTTCGGAAGAGTTAACGCTCTTAACTGCTTGGTTTCGAAGATTAAAATTTTAATTTTAAATTTCGCATAGAACTAACGTGCAGCCCCTATACGTTATGTTTAAAAAAAATATATAAAATTTTTTTTCAAAATGGCGGCTATCGTAAAAATTCAAAGTGTCATAACTTTGCTAAATCAAATCCTACTGAAAAATGTCGTATGCAAAAAGTGTTTGGAATTTTATTTTGCATATAAAAGCAATTTTTAATTATTTTTTTTTTAATAAAAACCGAGTCTTACCATATATTGACCGAGACCTCGAACGAGCTTTTATGCGACTCTGCATACAGTTAACGCTCGTATGAAGCTTCTATTTAAGAAATTGACTTGAATTTTTTATACCAAATAGAGCTTTCAACTATACTTACGATACTATACAAAAAAATTAAAAATTAAAAAATAAAAGTATTTTTTTTTCAAAACACGTTTAGTGTGATGAGTCGATCGACCCACCATACATACGCTCATAAGATTTTCAATATAGTTAAGGTCAGTGTGAGCTTATTTATACATATTTGAATTTCAAAATTTTGTGACAGTATAGAATTCTTAAGCATCCTGTGTATGTTTGTTAGCAAAATCCATTTTGTCAATTTTTTGCAAAATGGCGACAAGTATTAAAATTCAATCACTTATTACTCAGTAGTGTTCAATTTTGTCAAAAAGGTCTCTATACATGAAATGTTGAGAAGCCTAAAGCTCATCTAAGTAAAATATAAAAAATATATATTTTTGCTTGAAAACAAGCGATGTATCAGTTCGATCGTACCCCCATACTAGCCATTTTGAGACTTTCGGAAGAGTTAACGCTCTTAACTGCTTGGTTTCGAAGATTAAAATTTTAATTTTTAATATCGCATAGAACCAACGTGCAGCCCCTATACGTTATGTTTAAAAAAAATATATAAAATTTTTTTTCAAAATGGCGGCTATCGTAAAAATTCAAAGTGTCATAACTTTGCTAAATCAAATCCTACTGAAAAATGTCGTATGCAAAAAGTGTTTGGAATTTTATTTTGCATATAAAAGCAATTTTTAATTCTTTTTTTTTTAATAAAAACCGAGTCTTACCATATATTGACCGAGACCTCGAACGAGCTTTTATGCGACTCTGCATACAGTTAACGCTCGTATGAAGCTTCTATTTAAGAAATTAACTTGAATTTTTTATACCAAATAGAGCTTTCAACTATACTTACGATACTATACAAAAAAATTAAAAATTAAAAAATAAAAGTATTTTTTTTTCAAAACACGTTTAGTGTGATGAGTCGATCGACCCACCATACATACGCTCATAAGATTTTCAATATAGTTAAGGTCAGTGTGAGCTTATTTATACATATTTGAATTTCAAAATTTTGTGACAGTATAGAATTCTTAAGCATCCTGTGTATGTTTGTTAGCAAAATCCATTTTGTCAATTTTTTGCAAAATGGCGACAAGTATTAAAATTCAATCACTTATTACTCAGTAGTGTTCAATTTTGTCAAAAAGGTCTCTATACATGAAATGTTGAGAAGCCTAAAGCTCATCTAAGTAAAATATAAAAAATATATATTTTTGCTTGAAAACAAGCGATGTATCAGTTCGATCGTACCCCCATACTAGCCATTTTGAGACTTTCGGAAGAGTTAACGCTCTTAACTGCTTGGTTTCGAAGATTAAAATTTTAATTTTTAATATCACATAGAACTAACGTGCAGCCCCTATACGTTATGTTTAAAAAAAATATATAAAAATTTTTTTCAAAATGGCGGCTATCGTAAAAATTCAAAGTGTCATAACTTTGCTAAATCAAATCCTACTGAAAAATGTCGTATGCAAAAAGTGTTTGGAATTTTATTTTGCATATAAAAGCAATTTTTAATTATTTTTTTTTTAATAAAAACCGAGTCTTACCATATATTGACCGAGACCTCGAACGAGCTTTTATGCGACTCTGCATACAGTTAACGCTCGTATGAAGCTTCTATTTAAGAAATTGACTAGAATTTTTTATACCAAATAGAGCTTTCAACTATACTTACGATACTATACAAAAAATTTTAAAATTAAAAAATAAAAGTATTTTTTTTTCAAAACACGTTTAGTGTGATGAGTCGATCGACCCACCATACATACGCTCATAAGATTTTCAATATAGTTAAGGTCAGTGTGAGCTTATTTATACATATTTGAAATTAAAAATTTTGTGACAGTATAGAATTCTTAAGCATCCTGTGTATGTTTGTTAGCAAAATCCATTTTGTCAATTTTTTGCAAAATGGCGACAAGTATTAAAATTCAATCACTTATTACTCAGTAGTGTTCAATTTTGTCAAAAAGGTCTCTATACATGAAATGTTGAGAAGCCTAAAGCTCATCTAAGTAAAATATAAAAAATATATATTTTTGCTTGAAAACAAGCGATGTATCAGTTCGATCGTACCCCCATACTAGATATTTTGAGACTTTCGGAAGAGTTAACGCTCTTAACTGCTTGGTTTCGAAGATTAAAATTTTAATTTTTAATATCGCATAGAACTAACGTGCAGCCCCTATACGTTATGTTTAAAAAAAATATATAAAATTTTTTTTCAAAATGGCGGCTATCGTGAAAATTGAAAGTGTCATAACTTTGCTAAATCAAATCCTACTGAAAAATGTCGTATGCAAAAAGTGTTTGGAATTTTATTTTGCATATAAAAGCAATTTTTAATTATTTTTTTTTTAATAAAAACCGAGTCTTACCATATATTGACCGATACCTCAAACGAGCTTTTATGCGACTCTGCATACAGTTAACGCTCGTATGAAACTTCTATTTAAGAAATTGACTTGAATTTTTTATACCAAATAGAGCTTTCAACTATACTTACGATACTCTACAAAAAAATTAAAAATTAAAAAATAAAAGTATTTTTTTTTCAAAACACGTTTAGTGTGATGAGTCGATCGACCCACCATACATACGCTCATAAGATTTTCAATATAGTTAAGGTCAGTGTGAGCTTATTTATACATATTTGAATTTCAAAATTTTGTGACAGTATAGAATTCTTAAGCATCCTGTGTATGTTTGTTAGCAAAATCCATTTTGTCAATTTTTTGCAAAATGGCGACAAGTATTAAAATTCAATCACTTATTACTCAGTAGTGTTCAATTTTGTCAAAAAGGTCTCTATACATGAAATGTTGAGAAGCCTAAAGCTCATCTAAGTAAAATATAAAAAATATATATTTTTGCTTGAAAACAAGCGATGTATCAGTTCGATCGTACCCCCATACTAGCCATTTTGAGACTTTCGGAAGAGTTAACGCTCTTAACTGCTTGGTTTCGAAGATTAAAATTTTAATTTTTAATATCGCATAGAACTAACGTGCAGCCCCTATACGTTATGTTTAAAAAAAATATATTAATTTTTTTTTCAAAATGGCGGCTATCGTAAAAATTCAAAGTGTCATAACTTTGCTAAATCAAATCCTACTGAAAAATGTCGTATGCAAAAAGTGTTTGGAATTTTATTTTGCATATAAAAGCAATTTTTAATTATTTTTTTTTTATTAAAAACCGAGTCTTACCATATATTGACCGAGACCTCGAACGAGCTTTTATGCGACTCTGCATACAGTTAACGCTCGTATGAAGCTTCTATTTAAGAAATTGACTTGAATTTTTTATACCAAATAGAGCTTTCAACTATACTTACGATACTATACAAAAAAATTAAAAATTAAAAAATAAAAGTATTTTTTTTTCAAAACACGTTTAGTGTGATGAGTCGATCGACCCACCATACATACGCTCATAAGATTTTCAATATAGTTAAGGTCAGTGTGAGCTTATTTATACATATTTGAATTTCAAAATTTTGTGACAGTATAGAATTCTTAAGCATCCTGTGTATGTTTGTTAGCAAAATCCATTTTGTCAATTTTTTGCAAAATGGCGACAAGTATTAAAATTCAATCACTTATTACTCAGTAGTGTTCAATTTTGTCAAAAAGGTCTCTATACATGAAATGTTGAGAAGCCTAAAGCTCATCTAAGTAAAATATAAAAAATATATATTTTTGCTTGAAAACAAGCGATGTATCAGTTCGATCGTACCCCCATACTAGCCATTTTGAGACTTTCGGAAGAGTTAACGCTCTTAACTGCTTGGTTTCGAAGATTAAAATTTTAATTTTTAATATCGCATAGAACCAACGTGCAGCCCCTATACGTTATGTTTAAAAAAAATATATAAAATTTTTTTTCAAAATGGCGGCTATCGTAAAAATTCAAAGTGTCATAACTTTGCTAAATCAAATCCTACTGAAAAATGTCGTATGCAAAAAGTGTTTGGAATTTTATTTTGCATATAAAAGCAATTTTTAATTATTTTTTTTTTAATAAAAACCGAGTCTTACCATATATTGACCGAGACCTCGAACGAGCTTTTATGCGACTCTGCATACAGTTAACGCTCGTATGAAGCTTCTATTTAAGAAATTGACTTGAATTTTTTATACCAAATAGAGCTTTCAACTATACTTACGATACTATACAAAAAAATTAAAAATTAAAAAATAAAAGTATTTTTTTTTCAAAACACGTTTAGTGTGATGAGTCGATCGACCCACCATACATACGCTCATAAGATTTTCAATATAGTTAAGGTCAGTGTGAGCTTATTTATACATATTTGAATTTCAAAATTTTGTGACAGTATAGAATTCTTAAGCATCCTGTGTATGTTTGTTAGCAAAATCCATTTTGTCAATTTTTTGCAAAATGGCGACAAGTATTAAAATTCAATCACTTATTACTCAGTAGTGTTCAATTTTGTCAAAAAGGTCTCTATACATGAAATGTTGAGAAGCCTAAAGCTCATCTAAGTAAAATATAAAAAATATATATTTTTGCTTGAAAACAAGCGATGTATCAGTTCGATCGTACCCCCATACTAGCCATTTTGAGACTTTCGGAAGAGTTAACGCTCTTAACTGCTTGGTTTCGAAGATTAAAATTTTAATTTTTAATATCGCATAGAACCAACGTGCAGCCCCTATACGTTATGTTTAAAAAAAATATATAAAATTTTTTTTCAAAATGGCGGCTATCGTAAAAATTCAAAGTGTCATAACTTTGCTAAATCAAATCCTACTGAAAAATGTCGTATGCAAAAAGTGTTTGGAATTTTATTTTGCATATAAAAGCAATTTTTAATTATATTTTTTTTAATAAAAACCGAGTCTTACCATATATTGACCGAGACCTCGAACGAGCTTTTATGCGACTCTGCATACAGTTAACGCTCGTATGAAGCTTCTATTTAAGAAATTGACTTGAATTTTTTATACCAAATAGAGCTTTCAACTATACTTACGATACTATACAAAAAAATTAAAAATTAAAAAATAAAAGTATTTTTTTTTCAAAACACGTTTAGTGTGATGAGTCGATCGACCCACCATACATACGCTCATAAGATTTTCAATATAGTTAAGGTCAGTGTGAGCTTATTTATACATATTTGAATTTCAAAATTTTGTGACAGTATAGAATTCTTAAGCATCCTGTGTATGTTTGTTAGCAAAATCCATTTTGTCAATTTTTTGCAAAATGGCGACAAGTATTAAAATTCAATCACTTATTACTCAGTAGTGTTCAATTTTGTCAAAAAGGTCTCTACACATGAAATGTTGAGAAGCCTAAAGCTCATCTAAGTAAAATATAAAAAATATATATTTTTGCTTGAAAACAAGCGATGTATCAGTTCGATCGTACCCCCATACTAGCCATTTTGAGACTTTCGGAAGAGTTAACGCTCTTAACTGCTTGGTTTCGAAGATTAAAATTTTAATTTTTAATTTCGCATAGAACTAACGTGCAGCCCCTATACGTTATGTTTAAAAAAAATATATAAAATTTTTTTTCAAAATGGCGGCTATCGTAAAAATTCAAAGTGTCATAACTTTGCTAAATCAAATCCTACTGAAAAATGTCGTATGCAAAAAGTGTTTGGAATTTTATTTTGCATATAAAAGCAATTTTTAATTATTTTTTTTTTAATAAAAACCGAGTCTTACCATATATTGACCGAGACCTCGAACGAGCTTTTATGCGACTCTGCATACAGTTAACGCTCGTATGAAGCTTCTATTTAAGAAATTGACTTGAATTTTTTATACCAAATAGAGCTTTCAACTATACTTACGATACTATACAAAAAATTTTAAAATTAAAAAATAAAAGTATTTTTTTTTCAAAACACGTTTAGTGTGATGAGTCGATCGACCCACCATACATACGCTCATAAGATTTTCAATATAGTTAAGGTCAGTGTGAGCTTATTTATACATATTTGAATTTCAAAATTTTGTGACAGTATAGAATTCTTAAGCATCCTGTGTATGTTTGTTAGCAAAATCCATTTTGTCAATTTTTTGCAAAATGGCGACAAGTATTAAAATTCAATCACTTATTACTCAGTAGTGTACAATTTTGTCAAAAAGGTCTCTATACATGAAATGTTGAGAAGCCTAAAGCTCATCTAAGTAAAATATAAAAAATATATATTTTTGCTTGAAAACAAGCGATGTATCAGTTCGATCGTACCTCCATACTAGCCATTTTGAGACTTTCGGAAGAGTTAACGCTCTTAACTGCTTGGTTTCGAAGATTAAAATTTTAATTTTTAATATCGCATAGAACTAACGTGCAGCCCCTATACGTTATGTTTAAAAAAAATATATAAAATTTTTTTTCAAAATGGCGGCTATCGTAAAAATTCAAAGTGTCATAACTTTGCTAAATCAAATCCTACTGAAAAATGTCGTATGCAAAAAGTGTTTGGAATTTTATTTTGCATATAAAAGCAATTTTTAATTATTTTTTTTTTAATAAAAACCGAGTCTTACCATATATTGACCGAGACCTCGAACGAGCTTTTATGCGACTCTGCATACAGTTAACGCTCGTATGAAGCTTCTATTTAAGAAATTGACTTGAATTTTTTATACCAAATAGAGCTTTCAACTATACTTACGATACTATACAAAAAAATTAAAAATTAAAAAATAAAAGTATTTTTTTTTCAAAACACGTTTAGTGTGATGAGTCGATCGACCCACCATACATACGCTCATAAGATTTTCAATATAGTTAAGGTCAGTGTGAGCTTATTTATACATATTTGAATTTCAAAATTTTGTGACAGTATAGAATTCTTAAGCATCCTGTGTATGTTTGTTAGCAAAATCCATTTTGTCAATTTTTTGCAAAATGGCGACAAGTATTAAAATTCAATCACTTATTACTCAGTAGTGTTCAATTTTGTCAAAAAGGTCTCTACACATGAAATGTTGAGAAGCCTAAAGCTCATCTAAGTAAAATATAAAAAATATATATTTTTGCTTGAAAACAAGCGATGTATCAGTTCGATCGTACCCCCATACTAGCCATTTTGAGACTTTCGGAAGAGTTAACGCTCTTAACTGCTTGGTTTCGAAGATTAAAATTTTAATTTTAAATTTCGCATAGAACTAACGTGCAGCCCCTATACGTTATGTTTAAAAAAAATATATAAAATTTTTTTTCAAAATGGCGGCTATCGTAAAAATTCAAAGTGTCATAACTTTGCTAAATCAAATCCTACTGAAAAATGTCGTATGCAAAAAGTGTTTGGAATTTTATTTTGCATATAAAAGCAATTTTTAATTATTTTTTTTTTAATAAAAACCGAGTCTTACCATATATTGACCGAGACCTCGAACGAGCTTTTATGCGACTCTGCATACAGTTAACGCTCGTATGAAGCTTCTATTTAAGAAATTGACTTGAATTTTTTATACCAAATAGAGCTTTCAACTATACTTACGATACTATACAAAAAAATTAAAAATTAAAAAATAAAAGTATTTTTTTTTCAAAACACGTTTAGTGTGATGAGTCGATCGACCCACCATACATACGCTCATAAGATTTTCAATATAGTTAAGGTCAGTGTGAGCTTATTTATACATATTTGAATTTCAAAATTTTGTGACAGTATAGAATTCTTAAGCATCCTGTGTATGTTTGTTAGCAAAATCCATTTTGTCAATTTTTTGCAAAATGGCGACAAGTATTAAAATTCAATCACTTATTACTCAGTAGTGTTCAATTTTGTCAAAAAGGTCTCTATACATGAAATGTTGAGAAGCCTAAAGCTCATCTAAGTAAAATATAAAAAATATATATTTTTGCTTGAAAACAAGCGATGTATCAGTTCGATCGTACCCCCATACTAGCCATTTTGAGACTTTCGGAAGAGTTAACGCTCTTAACTGCTTGGTTTCGAAGATTAAAATTTTAATTTTTAATATCGCATAGAACCAACGTGCAGCCCCTATACGTTATGTTTAAAAAAAATATATAAAATTTTTTTTCAAAATGGCGGCTATCGTAAAAATTCAAAGTGTCATAACTTTGCTAAATCAAATCCTACTGAAAAATGTCGTATGCAAAAAGTGTTTGGAATTTTATTTTGCATATAAAAGCAATTTTTAATTCTTTTTTTTTTAATAAAAACCGAGTCTTACCATATATTGACCGAGACCTCGAACGAGCTTTTATGCGACTCTGCATACAGTTAACGCTCGTATGAAGCTTCTATTTAAGAAATTGACTTGAATTTTTTATACCAAATAGAGCTTTCAACTATACTTACGATACTATACAAAAAAATTAAAAATTAAAAAATAAAAGTATTTTTTTTTCAAAACACGTTTAGTGTGATGAGTCGATCGACCCACCATACATACGCTCATAAGATTTTCAATATAGTTAAGGTCAGTGTGAGCTTATTTATACATATTTGAATTTCAAAATTTTGTGACAGTATAGAATTCTTAAGCATCCTGTGTATGTTTGTTAGCAAAATCCATTTTGTCAATTTTTTGCAAAATGGCGACAAGTATTAAAATTCAATCACTTATTACTCAGTAGTGTTCAATTTTGTCAAAAAGGTCTCTATACATGAAATGTTGAGAAGCCTAAAGCTCATCTAAGTAAAATATAAAAAATATATATTTTTGCTTGAAAACAAGCGATGTATCAGTTCGATCGTACCCCCATACTAGCCATTTTGAGACTTTCGGAAGAGTTAACGCTCTTAACTGCTTGGTTTCGAAGATTAAAATTTAAATTTTAAATTTCGCATAGAACCAACGTGCAGCTCCTATACGTTATGTTTAAAAAAAATATATAAATTTTTTTTTCAAAATGGCGGCTATCGTAAAAATTCAAAGTGTCATAACTTTGCTAAATCAAATCCTACTGAAAAATGTCGTATGCAAAAAGTGTTTGGAATTTTATTTTGCATATAAAAGCAATTTTTAATTATTTTTTTTTTAATAAAAACCGAGTCTTACCATATATTGACCGAGACCTCGAACGAGCTTTTATGCGACTCTGCATACGGTTAACGCTCGTATGAAGCTTTTATTTAAGAAATTGACTTGAATTTTTTATACCAAATAGAGCTTTCAACTATACTTACGATACTATACAAAAAAATTAAAAATTAAAAAATAAAAGTATTTTTTTTTCAAAACACGTTTAGTGTGATGAGTCGATCGACCCACCATACATACGCTCATAAGATTTTCAATATAGTTAAGGTCAGTGTGAGCTTATTTATACATATTTGAATTTCAAAATTTTGTGACAGTATAGAATTCTTAAGCATCCTGTGTATGTTTGTTAGCAAAATCCATTTTGTCAATTTTTTGCAAAATGGCGACAAGTATTAAAATTCAATCACTTATTACTCAGTAGTGTTCAATTTTGTCAAAAAGGTCTCTATACATGAAATGTTAAGAAGCCTAAAGCTCATCTAAGTAAAATATAAAAAATATATATTTTTGCTTGAAAACAAGCGATGTATCAGTTCGATCGTACCCCCATACTAGCCATTTTGAGACTTTCGGAAGAGTTAACGCTCTTAACTGCTTGGTTTCGAAGATTAAAATTTTAATTTTTAATATCGCATAGAACTAACGTGCAGCCCCTATACGTTATGTTTAAAAAAAATATATAAATTTTTTTTTCAAAATGGCGGCTATCGTAAAAATTCAAAGTGTCATAACTTTGCTAAATCAAATCCTACTGAAAAATGTCGTATGCAAAAAGTGTTTGGAATTTTATTTTGCATATAAAAGCAATTTTTAATTATTTTTTTTTTAATAAAAACCGAGTCTTACCATATATTGACCGAGACCTCGAACGAGCTTTTATGCGACTCTGCATACAGTTAACGCTCGTATGAAGCTTCTATTTAAGAAATTGACTTGAATTTTTTATACCAAATAGAGCTTTCAACTATACTTACGATACTATACAAAAAAATTAAAAATTAAAAAATAAAAGTATTTTTTTTTCAAAACACGTTTAGTGTGATGAGTCGATCGACCCACCATACATACGCTCATAAGATTTTCAATATAGTAAAGGTCAGTGTGAGCTTATTTATACATATTTGAATTTCAAAATTTTGTGACAGTATAGAATTTTTAAGCATCCTGTGTATGTTTGTTAGCAAAATCCATTTTGTCAATTTTTTGCAAAATGGCGACAAGTATTAAAATTCAATCACTTATTACTCAGTAGTGTTCAATTTTGTCAAAAACGTCTCTATACATGAAATGTTGAGAAGCCTAAAGCTTATCTAAGTAAAATATAAAAAATATATATTTTTGCTTGGAAACAAGCGATGTATCAGTTCGATCGTACCCCCATACTAGCCATTTTGAGACTTTCGGAAGAGTTAACGCTCTTAACTGCTTGGTTTCGAAGATTAAAATTTTAATTTTTAATATCGCATAGAACTAACGTGCAGCCCCTATACGTTATGTTTAAAAAAAATATATAAAATTTTTTTTCAAAATGGCGGCTATTGTAAAAATTCAAAGTGTCATAACTTTGCTAAATCAAATCCTACTGAAAAATGTCGTATGCAAAAAGTGTTTGGAATTTTATTTTGCATATAAAAGCAATTTTTAATTATTTTTTTTTTAATAAAAACCGAGTCTTACCATATATTGACCGAGACCTCGAACGAGCTTTTATGCGACTCTGCATACAGTTAACGCTCGTATGAAGCTTCTATTTAAGAAATTGACTTAAATTTTTTATACCAAATAGAGCTTTCAACTATACTTACGATACTATACAAAAAAATTAAAAATTAAAAAATAAAAGTATTTTTTTTTCAAAACACGTTTAGTGTGATGAGTCGATCGACCCACCATACATACGCTCATAAGATTTTCAATATAGTTAAGGTCAGTGTGAGCTTATTTATACATATTTGAATTTCAAAATTTTGTGACAGTATAGAATTCTTAAGCATCCTGTGTATGTTTGTTAGCAAAATCCATTTTGTCAATTTTTTGCAAAATGGCGACAAGTATTAAAATTCAATCACTTATTACTCAGTAGTGTTCAATTTTGTCAAAAAGGTCTCTATACATGAAATGTTAAGAAGCCTAAAGCTCATCTAAGTAAAATATAAAAAATATATATTTTTGCTTGAAAACAAGCGATGTATCAGTTCGATCGTACCCCCATACTAGCCATTTTGAGACTTTCGGAAGAGTTAACGCTCTTAACTGCTTGGTTTCGAAGATTAAAATTTTAATTTTTAATATCGCATAGAACTAACGTGCAGCCCCTATACGTTATGTTTAAAAAAAATATATAAAATTTTTTTTCAAAATGGCGGCTATCGTAAAAATTCAAAGTGTCATAACTTTGCTAAATCAAATCCTACTGAAAAATGTCGTATGCAAAAAGTGTTTGGAATTTTATTTTGCATATAAAAGCAATTTTTAATTATTTTTTTTTTAATAAAAACCGAGTCTTACCATATATTGACCGAGACCTCGAACGAGCTTTTATGCGACTCTGCATACAGTTAACGCTCGTATGAAGCTTCTATTTAAGAAATTGACTTGAATTTTTTATACCAAATAGAGCTTTCAACTATACTTACGATACTATACAAAAAAATTAAAAATTAAAAAATAAAAGTATTTTTTTTTCAAAACACGTTTAGTGTGATGAGTCGATCGACCCACCATACATACGCTCATAAGATTTTCAATATAGTTAAGGTCAGTGTGAGCTTATTTATACATATTTGAATTTCAAAATTTTGTAACAGTATAGAATTCTTAAGCATCCTGTGTATGTTTGTTAGCAAAATCCATTTTGTCAATTTTTTGCAAAATGGCGACAAGTATTAAAATTCAATCACTTATTACTCAGTAGTGTTCAATTTTGTCAAAAAGGTCTCTATACATGAAATGTTGAGAAGCCCAAAGCTCATCTAAGTAAAATATAAAAAATATATATTTTTGCTTGAAAACAAGCGATGTATCAGTTCGATCGTACCCCCATACTAGCCATTTTGAGACTTTCGGAAGAGTTAACGCTCTTAACTGCTTGGTTTTGAAGATTAAAATTTTAATTTTTAATATCGCATAGAACTAACGTGCAGCCCCTATACGTTATGTTTAAAAAAAATATATAAAATTTTTTTTCAAAATGGCGGCTATCGTAAAAATTCAAAGTGTCATAACTTTGCTAAATCAAATCCTACTGAAAAATGTCGTATGCAAAAAGTGTTTGGAATTTTATTTTGCATATAAAAGCAATTTTTAATTATTTTTTTTTTAATAAAAACCGAGTCTTACCATATATTGACCGAGACCTCGAACGAGCTTTTATGCGACTCTGCATACAGTTAACGCTCGTATGAAGCTTCTATTTAAGAAATTGACTTCAATTTTTTATACCAAATAGAGCTTTCAACTATACTTACCATACTATACAAAAAAATTAAAAATTAAAAAATAAAAGTATTTTTTTTTCAAAACACGTTTAGTGTGATGAGTCGATCGACCCACCATACATACGCTCATAAGATTTTCAATATAGTTAAGGTCAGTGTGAGCTTATTTATACATATTTGAATTTCAAAATTTTGTGACAGTATAGAATTCTTAAGCATCCTGTGTATGTTTGTTAGCAAAATCCATTTTGTCAATTTTTTGCAAAATGGCGACAAGTATTAAAATTCAATCACTTATTACTCAGTAGTGTTCAATTTTGTCAAAAAGGTCTCTATACATGAAATGTTGAGAAGCCTAAAGCTCATCTAAGTAAAATATAAAAAATATATATTTTTGCTTGAAAACAAGCGATGTATCAGTTCGATCGTACCCCCATACTAGCCATTTTGAGACTTTCGGAAGAGTTAACGCTCTTAACTGCTTGGTTTCGAAGATTAAAATTTTAATTTTTAATATCGCATAGAACTAACGTGCAGCCCCTATACGTTATGTTTAAAAAAAATATATAAAATTTTTTTTCAAAATGGCGGCTATCGTAAAAATTCAAAGTGTCATAACTTTGCTAAATCAAATCCTACTTAAAAATGTCGTATGCAAAAAGTGTTTGGAATTTTATTTTGCATATAAAAGCAATTTTTAATTATTTTTTTTTTATTAAAAACCGAGTCTTACCATATATTGACCGAGACCTCGAACGAGCTTTTATGCGACTCTGCATACAGTTAACGCTCGTATGAAGCTTCTATTTAAGAAATTGACTTGAATTTTTTATACCAAATAGAGCTTTCAACTATACTTACGATACTATACAAAAAAATTAAAAATTAAAAAATAAAAGTATTTTTTTTTCAAAACACGTTTAGTGTGATGAGTCGATCGACCCACCATACATACGCTCATAAGATTTTCAATATAGTTAAGGTCAGTGTGAGCTTATTTATACATATTTAAATTTCAAAATTTTGTGACAGTATAGAATTCTTAAGCATCCTGTGTATGTTTGTTAGCAAAATCCATTTTGTCAATTTTTTGCAAAATGGCGACAAGTATTAAAATTCAATCACTTATTACTCAGTAGTGTTCAATTTTGTCAAAAAGGTCTCTATACATGAAATGTTGAGAAGCCTAAAGCTCATCTAAGTAAAATATAAAAAATATATATTTTTGCTTGAAAACAAGCGATGTATCAGTTCGATCGTACCCCCATACTAGCCATTTTGAGACTTTCGGAAGAGTTAACGCTCTTAACTGCTTGGTTTCGAAGATTAAAATTTTAATTTTTAATATCGCATAGAACTAACGTGCAGCCCCTATACGTTATGTTTAAAAAAAATATATAAAATTTTTTTTCAAAATGGCGGCTATCGTAAAAATTCAAAGTGTCATAACTTTGCTAAATCAAATCCTACTGAAAAATGTCGTATGCAAAAAGTGTTTGGAATTTTATTTTGCATATAAAAGCAATTTTTAATTATTTTTTTTTTAATAAAAACCGAGTCTTACCATATATTGACCGAGACCTCGAACGAGCTTTTATGCGACTCTGCATACAGTTAACGCTCGTATGAAGCTTCTATTTAAGAAATTGACTTGAATTTTTTATACCAAATAGAGCTTTCAACTATACTTACGATACTATACAAAAAAATTAAAAATTAAAAAATAAAAGTATTTTTTTTTCAAAACACGTTTAGTGTGATGAGTCGATCGACCCACCATACATACGCTCATAAGATTTTCAATATAGTTAAGGTCAGTGTGAGCTTATTTATACATATTTGAATTTCAAAATTTTGTAACAGTATAGAATTCTTAAGCATCCTGTGTATGTTTGTTAGCAAAATCCATTTTGTCAATTTTTTGCAAAATGGCGACAAGTATTAAAATTCAATCACTTATTACTCAGTAGTGTTCAATTTTGTCAAAAAGGTCTCTATACATGAAATGTTGAGAAGCCCAAAGTTCATCTAAGTAAAATATAAAAAATATATATTTTTGCTTGAAAACAAGCGATGTATCAGTTCGATCGTACCCCCATACTAGCCATTTTGAGACTTTCGGAAGAGTTAACGCTCTTAACTGCTTGGTTTTGAAGATTAAAATTTTAATTTTTAATATCGCATAGAACTAACGTGCAGCCCCTATACGTTATGTTTAAAAAAAATATATAAAATTTTTTTTCAAAATGGCGGCTATCGTAAAAATTCAAAGTGTCATAACTTTGCTAAATCAAATCCTACTGAAAAATGTCGTATGCAAAAAGTGTTTGGAATTTTATTTTGCATATAAAAGCAATTTTTAATTATTTTTTTTTTAATAAAAACCGAGTCTTACCATATATTGACCGAGACCTCGAACGAGCTTTTATGCGACTCTGCATACAGTTAACGCTCGTATGAAGCTTCTATTTAAGAAATTGACTTCAATTTTTTATACCAAATAGAGCTTTCAACTATACTTACCATACTATACAAAAAAATTAAAAATTAAAAAATAAAAGTATTTTTTTTTCAAAACACGTTTAGTGTGATGAGTCGATCGACCCACCATACATACGCTCATAAGATTTTCAATATAGTTAAGGTCAGTGTGAGCTTATTTATACATATTTGAATTTCAAAATTTTGTGACAGTATAGAATTCTTAAGCATCCTGTGTATGTTTGTTAGCAAAATCCATTTTGTCAATTTTTTGCAAAATGGCGACAAGTATTAAAATTCAATCACTTATTACTCAGTAGTGTTCAATTTTGTCAAAAAGGTCTCTATACATGAAATGTTGAGAAGCCTAAAGCTCATCTAAGTAAAATATAAAAAATATATATTTTTGCTTGAAAACAAGCGATGTATCAGTTCGATCGTACCCCCATACTAGCCATTTTGAGACTTTCGGAAGAGTTAACGCTCTTAACTGCTTAATTTCGAAGATTAAAATTTTAATTTTTAATATCGCATAGAACTAACGTGCAGCCCCTATACGTTATGTTTAAAAAAAATATATAAAATTTTTTTTCAAAATGGCGGCTATCGTAAAAATTCAAAGTGTCATAACTTTGCTAAATCAAATCCTACTTAAAAATGTCGTATGCAAAAAGTGTTTGGAATTTTATTTTGCATATAAAAGCAATTTTTAATTATTTTTTTTTTATTAAAAACCGAGTCTTACCATATATTGACCGAGACCTCGAACGAGCTTTTATGCGACTCTGCATACAGTTAACGCTCGTATGAAGCTTCTATTTAAGAAATTGACTTGAATTTTTTATACCAAATAGAGCTTTCAACTATACTTACGATACTATACAAAAAAATTAAAAATTAAAAAATAAAAGTATTTTTTTTTCAAAACACGTTTAGTGTGATGAGTCGATCGACCCACCATACATACGCTCATAAGATTTTCAATATAGTTAAGGTCAGTGTGAGCTTATTTATACATATTTAAATTTCAAAATTTTGTGACAGTATAGAATTCTTAAGCATCCTGTGTATGTTTGTTAGCAAAATCCATTTTGTCAATTTTTTGCAAAATGGCGACAAGTATTAAAATTCAATCACTTATTACTCAGTAGTGTTCAATTTTGTCAAAAAGGTCTCTATACATGAAATGTTGAGAAGCCTAAAGCTCATCTAAGTAAAATATAAAAAATATATATTTTTGCTTGAAAACAAGCGATGTATCAGTTCGATCGTACCCCCATACTAGCCATTTTGAGACTTTCGGAAGAGTTAACGCTCTTAACTGCTTGGTTTCGAAGATTAAAATTTAAATTTTAAATATCGCATAGAACTAACGTGCAGCCCCTATACGTTATGTTTAAAAAAAATATATAAAATTTTTTTTCAAAATGGCGGCTATCGTAAAAATTCAAAGTGTCATAACTTTGCTAAATCAAACCCTACTGAAAAATGTCGTATGCAAAAAGTGTTTGGAATTTTATTTTGCATATAAAAGCAATTTTTAATTATATTTTTTTTAATAAAAACCGAGTCTTACCATATATTGACCGAGACCTCGAACGAGCTTTTATGCGACTCTGCATACAGTTAACGCTCGTATGAAGCTTCTTTTTAAGAAATTGACTTGAATTTTTTATACCAAATAGAGCTTTCAACTATACTTACCATACTATACAAAAAAATTAAAAATTAAAAAATAAAAGTATTTTTTTTTCAAAACACGTTTAGTGTGATGAGTCGATCGACCCACCATACATACGCTCATAAGATTTTCAATATAGTTAAGGTCAGTGTGAGCTTATTTATACATATTTGAATTTCAAAATTTTGTGACAGTATAGAATTCTTAAGCATCCTGTGTATGTTTGTTAGCAAAATCCATTTTGTCAATTTTTTGCAAAATGGCGACAAGTATTAAAATTCAATCACTTATTACTCAGTAGTGTTCAATTGTGTCAAAAAGGTCTCTACACATGAAATGTTGAGAAGCCTAAAGCTCATCTAAGTAAAATATAAAAAATATATATTTTTGCTTGAAAACAAGCGATGTATCAGTTCGATCGTACCCCCATACTAGCCATTTTGAGACTTTCGGAAGAGTTAACGCTCTTAACTGCTTGGTTTCGAAGATTAAAATTTTAATTTTTAATATCGCATAGAACCAACGTGCAGCCCCTATACGTTATGTTTAAAAAAAATATATAAATTTTTTTTTCAAAATGGCGGCTATCGTAAAAATTCAAAGTGTCATAACTTTGCTAAATCAAATCCTACTGAAAAATGTCGTATGCAAAAAGTGTTTGGAATTTTATTTTGCATATAAAAGCAATTTTTAATTATTTTTTTTTTAATAAAAACCGAGTCTTACCATATATTGACCGAGACCTCGAACGAGCTTTTATGCGACTCTGCATACAGTTAACGCTCGTATGAAGCTTCTATTTAAGAAATTGACTTGAATTTTTTATACCAAATAGAGCTTTCAACTATACTTACGATACTATACAAAAAAATTAAAAATTAAAAAATAAAAGTATTTTTTTTTCAAAACACGTTTAGTGTGATGAGTCGATCGACCCACCATACATACGCTCATAAGATTTTCAATATAGTTAAGGTCAGTGTGAGCTTATTTATACATATTTGAATTTCAAAATTTTGTGACAGTATAGAATTCTTAAGCATCCTGTGTATGTTTGTTAGCAAAATCCATTTTGTCAATTTTTTGCAAAATGGCGACAAGTATTAAAATTCAATCACTTATTACTCAGTAGTGTTCAATTTTGTCAAAAAGGTTTGAATACATAAAATGTTGAGAAGCCTAAAGCTCATCTAAGTAAAATATAAAAAATATATATTTTTGCTTGAAAACAAGCGATGTATCAGTTCGATCGTACCCCCATACTAGCCATTTTGAGACTTTCGGAAGAGTTAACGCTCTTAACTGCTTGGTTGCGAAGATTAACATTTTAATTTTTAATATCGCATAGAACTAACGTGCAGCCCCTATACGTTATGTTTAAAAAAAATATATAAAATTTTTTTTCAAAATGGCGGCTATCGTAAAAATTCAAAGTGTCATAACTTTGCTAAATCAAATCCTACTGAAAAATGTCGTATGCAAAAAGTGTTTGGAATTTTATTTTGCATATAAAAGCAATTTTTAATTATATTTTTTTTAATAAAAACCGAGTCTTACCATATATTGACCGAGACCTCGAACGAGCTTTTATGCGACTCTGCATACAGTTAACGCTCGTATGAAGCTTCTATTTAAGAAATTGACTTGAATTTTTTATACCAAATAGAGCTTTCAACTATACTTACGATACTATACAAAAAAATTAAAAATTAAAAAATAAAAGTATTTTTTTTTCAAAACACGTTTAGTGTGATGAGTCGATCGACCCACCATACATACGCTCATAAGATTTTCAATATAGTTAAGGTCAGTGTGAGCTTATTTATACATATTTGAATTTCAAAATTTTGTGACAGTATAGAATTCTTAAGCATCCTGTGTATGTTTGTTAGCAAAATCCATTTTGTCAATTTTTTGCAAAATGGCGACAAGTATTAAAATTCAATCACTTATTACTCAGTAGTGTTCAATTTTGTCAAAAAGGTCTCTATA
Organism: Plectrocnemia conspersa; assembly: GCF_051122295.1. Lineage (NCBI taxonomy): Eukaryota > Metazoa > Arthropoda > Insecta > Trichoptera > Polycentropodidae > Plectrocnemia > Plectrocnemia conspersa. The sequence goes on along the minus strand of NW_028277167.1, from coordinate 30,974,071 downwards.
CATGAAATGTTGAGAAGCCTAAAGCTCATCTAAGTAAAATATAAAAAATATATATTTTTGCTTGAAAACAAGCGATGTATCAGTTCGATCGTACCCCCATACTAGCCATTTTGAGACTTTCGGAAGAGTTAACGCTCTTAACTGCTTGGTTTCGAAGATTAAAATTTTAATTTTTAATATCGCATAGAACTAACGTGCAGCCCCTATACGTTATGTTTAAAAAAAATATATAAATTTTTTTTTCAAAATGGCGGCTATCGTAAAAATTCAAAGTGTCATAACTTTGCTAAATTAAATCCTACTGAAAAATGTCGTATGCAAAAAGTGTTTGGAATTTTATTTTGCATATAAAAGCAATTTTTAATTATTTTTTTTTTAATAAAAACCGAGTCTTACCATATATTGACTGAGACCTCGAACGAGCTTTTATGCGACTCTGCATACAGTTAACGCTCGTATGAAGCTTCTATTTAAGAAATTGACTTGAATTTTTTATACCAAATAGAGCTTTCAACTATACTTACGATACTATACAAAAAAATTAAAAATTAAAAAATAAAAGTATTTTTTTTTCAAAACACGTTTAGTGTGATGAGTCGATCGACCCACCATACATACGCTCATAAGATTTTCAATATAGTTAAGGTCAGTGTGAGCTTATTTATACATATTTGAATTTCAAAATTTTGTGACAGTATAGAATTCTTAAGCATCCTGTGTATGTTTGTTAGCAAAATCCATTTTGTCAATTTTTTGCAAAATGGCGACAAGTATTAAAATTCAATCACTTATTACTCAGTAGTGTTCAATTTTGTCAAAAAGGTCTCTATACATGAAATGTTGAGAAGCCTAAAGCTCATCTAAGTAAAATATAAAAAATATATATTTTTGCTTGAAAACAAGCGATGTATCAGTTCGATCGTACCCCCATACTAGCCATTTTGAGACTTTCGGAAGAGTTAACGCTCTTAACTGCTTGGTTTCGAAGATTAAAATTTGAATTTTTAATATCGCATAGAACTAACGTGCAGCCCCTATACGTTATGTTTAAAAAAAATATATAAAATTTTTTTTCAAAATGGCGGCTATCGTAAAAATTCAAAGTGTCATAACTTTGCTAAATCAAATCCTACTGAAAAATGTCGTATGCAAAAAGTGTTTGGAATTTTATTTTGCATATAAAAGCAATTTTTAATTATTTTTTTTTTAATAAAAACCGAGTCTTACCATATATTGACCGAGACCTCGAACGAGCTTTTATGCGACTCTGCATACAGTTAACGCTCGTATGAAGCTTCTATTTAAGAAATTGACTTGAATTTTTTATACCAAATAGAGCTTTCAACTATACTTACGATACTATACAAAAAAATTAAAAATTAAAAAATAAAAGTATTTTTTTTTCAAAACACGTTTAGTGTGATGAGTCGATCGACCCACCATACATACGCTCATAAGATTTTCAATATAGTTAAGGTCAGTGTGAGCTTATTTATACATATTTGAATTTCAAAATTTTGTGACAGTATAGAATTCTTAAGCATCCTGTGTATGTTTGTTAGCAAAATCCATTTTGTCAATTTTTTGCAAAATGGCGACAAGTATTAAAATTCAATCACTTATTACTCAGTAGTGTTCAATTTTGTCAAAAAGGTTTCAATACATAAAATGTTAAGAAGCCTAAAGCTCATCTAAGTAAAATATAAAAAATATATATTTTTGCTTGAAAACAAGCGATGTATCAGTTCGATCGTACCCCCATACTAGCCATTTTGAGACTTTCGGAAGAGTTAACGCTCTTAACTGCTTGGTTTCGAAGATTAAAATTTTAATTTTTAATATCGCATAGAACTAACGTGCAGCCCCTATACGTTATGTTTAAAAAAAATATATAAATTTTTTTTTCAAAATGGCGGCTATCGTAAAAATTCAAAGTGTCATAACTTTGCTAAATCAAATCCTACTAAAAAATGTCGTATGCAAAAAGTGTTTGGAATTTTATTTTGCATATAAAAGCAATTTTTAATTATTTTTTTTTTAATAAAAACCGAGTCTTACCATATATTGACCGAGACCTCGAACGAGCTTTTATGCGACTCTGCATACAGTTAACGCTCGTATGAAGCTTCTATTTAAGAAAAAAACTTGAATTTTTTATACCAAATAGAGCTTTCAACTATACTTACGATACTATACAAAAAAATTAAAAATTAAAAAATAAAAGTATTTTTTTTTCAAAACACGTTTAGTGTGATGAGTCGATCGACCCACCATACATACGCTCATAAGATTTTCAATATAGTTAAGGTCAGTGTGAGCTTATTTATACATATTTGAATTTCAAAATTTTGTGACAGTATAGAATTCTTAAGCATCCTGTGTATGTTTGTTAGCAAAATCCATTTTGTCAATTTTTTGCAAAATGGCGACAAGTATTAAAATTCAATCACTTATTACTCAGTAGTGTTCAATTTTGTCAAAAATGGTCTCTATACATGAAATGTTAAGAAGCCTAAAGCTCATCTAAGTAAAATATAAAAAATATATATTTTTGCTTGAAAACAAGCGATGTATCAGTTCGATCGTACCCCCATACTAGCCATTTTGAGACTTTCGGAAGAGTTAACGCTCTTAACTGCTTGGTTTCAAAGATTAAAATTTTAATTTTTAATATCGCATAGAACTAACGTGCAGCCCCTATACGTTATGTTTAAAAAAAATATATAAAATTTTTTTTCAAAATGGCGGCTATCGTAAAAATTCAAAGTGTCATAACTTTGCTAAATCAAATCCTACTCAAAAATGTCGTATGCAAAAAGTGTTTGGAATTTTATTTTGCATATAAAAGCAATTTTTAATTATTTTTTTTTTAATAAAAACCGAGTCTTACCATATATTGACCGAGACCTCGAACGAGCTTTTATGCGACTCTGCATACAGTTAACGCTTGTATGAAGCTTCTATTTAAGAAATTGACTTGAATTTTTTATACCAAATGGAGCTTTCAACTATACTTACGATACTATACAAAAAAATTAAAAATTAAAAAATAAAAGTATTTTTTTTTCAAAACACGTTTAGTGTGATGAGTCGATCGACCCACCATACATACGCTCATAAGATTTTCAATATAGTTAAGGTCAGTGTGAGCTTATTTATACATATTTGAATTTCAAAATTTTGTGACAGTATAGAATTCTTAAGCATCCTGTGTATGTTTGTTAGCAAAATCCATTTTGTCAATTTTTTGCAAAATGGCGACAAGTATTAAAATTCAATCACTTATTACTCAGTAGTGTTCAATTTTGTCAAAAAGGTCTCTATACATGAAATGTTGAGAAGCCTAAAGCTCATCTAAGTAAAATATAAAAAATATATATTTTTGCTTGAAAACAAGCGATGTATCAGTTCGATCGTACTCCCATACTAGCCATTTTGAGACTTTCGGAAGAGTTAACGCTCTTAACTGCTTGGTTTCGAAGATTAAAATTTTAATTTTTAATATCGCATAGAACTAACGTGCAGCCCCTATACGTTATGTTTAAAAAAAATATATAAAATTTTTTTTCAAAATGGCGGCTATCGTAAAAATTCAAAGTGTCATAACTTTGCTAAATCAAATCCTACTAAAAAATGTCGTATGCAAAAAGTGTTTGGAATTTTATTTTGCATATAAAAGCAATTTTTAATTATTTTTTTTTTAATAAAAACCGAGTCTTACCATATATTGACCGAGACCTCGAACGAGCTTTTATGCGACTCTGCATACAGTTAACGCTCGTATGAAGCTTCTATTTAAGAAATTGACTTGAATTTTTTATACCAAATAGAGCTTTCAACTATACTTACGATACTATACAAAAAAATTAAAAATTAAAAAATAAAAGTATTTTTTTTTCAAAACACGTTTAGTGTGATGAGTCGATCGACCCACCATACATACGCTCATAAGATTTTCAATATAGTTAAGGTCAGTGTGAGCTTATTTATACATATTTGAATTTCAAAATTTTGTGACAGTATAGAATTCTTAAGCATCCTGTGTATGTTTGTTAGCAAAATCCATTTTGTCAATTTTTTGCAAAATGGCGACAAGTATTAAAATTCAATCACTTATTACTCAGTAGTGTTCAATTTTGTCAAAAAGGTCTCTATACATGAAATGTTGAGAAGCCTAAAGCTCATCTAAGTAAAATATAAAAAATATATATTTTTGCTTGAAAACAAGCGATGTATCAGTTCGATCGTACCCCCATACTAGCCATTTTGAGACTTTCGGAAGAGTTAACGCTCTTAACTGCTTGGTTTCGAAGATTAAAATTTTAATTTTTAATATCGCATAGAACTAACGTGCAGCCCCTATACGTTATGTTTAAAAAAAATATATAAATTTTTTTTTCAAAATGGCGGCTATCGTAAAAATTCAAAGTGTCATAACTTTGCTAAATTAAATCCTACTGAAAAATGTCGTATGCAAAAAGTGTTTGGAATTTTATTTTGCATATAAAAGCAATTTTTAATTATTTTTTTTTTAATAAAAACCGAGTCTTACCATATATTGACTGAGACCTCGAACGAGCTTTTATGCGACTCTGCATACAGTTAACGCTCGTATGAAGCTTCTATTTAAGAAATTGACTTGAATTTTTTATACCAAATAGAGCTTTCAACTATACTTACGATACTATACAAAAAAATTAAAAATTAAAAAATAAAAGTATTTTTTTTTTAAAACACGTTTAGTGTGATGAGTCGATCGACCCACCATACATACGCTCATAAGATTTTCAATATAGTTAAGGTCAGTGTGAGATTATTTATACATATTTGAATTTCAAAATTTTGTGACAGTATAGAATTCTTAAGCATCCTGTGTATGTTTGTTAGCAAAATCCATTTTGTCAATTTTTTGCAAAATGGCGACAAGTAATAAAATTCAATCACTTATTACTCAGTAGTGTTCAATTTTGTCAAAAAGGTCTCTACACATGAAATGTTGAGAAGCCAAAAGCTCATCTAAGTAAAATATAAAAAATATATATTTTTGCTTGAAAACAAGCGATGTATCAGTTCGATCGTACCCCCATACTAGCCATTTTGAGACTTTCGGAAGAGTTAACGCTCTTAACTGCTTGGTTTCAAAGATTAAAATTTCAATTTTTAATATCGCATAGAACTAACGTGCAGCCCCTATACGTTATGTTTAAAAAAAATATATAAAATTTTTTTTCAAAATGGCGGCTATCGTAAAAATTCAAAGTGTCATAACTTTGCTAAATCAAATCCTACTGAAAAATGTCGTATGCAAAAAGTGTTTGGAATTTTATTTTGCATATAAAAGCAATTTTTAATTATTTTTTTTTTAATAAAAACCGAGTCTTACCATATATTGACCGAGACCTCGAACGAGCTTTTATGCGACTCTGCATACAGTTAACGCTCGTATGAAGCTTCTATTTAAGAAATTGACTTGAATTTTTTATACCAAATAGAGCTTTCAACTATACTTACGATACTATACAAAAAAATTAAAAATTAAAAAATAAAAGTATTTTTTTTTCAAAACACGTTTAGTGTGATGAGTCGATCGACCCACCATACATACGCTCATAAGATTTTCAATATAGTTAAGGTCAGTGTGAGCTTATTTATACATATTTGAATTTCAAAATTTTGTGACAGTATAGAATTCTTAAGCATCCTGTGTATGTTTGTTAGCAAAATCCATTTTGTCAATTTTTTGCAAAATGGCGACAAGTATTAAAATTCAATCACTTATTACTCAGTAGTGTTCAATTTTGTCAAAAAGGTCTCTATACATGAAATGTTGAGAAGCCTAAAGCTCATCTAAGTAAAATATAAAAAATATATATTTTTGCTTGAAAACAAGCGATGTATCAGTTCGATCGTACCCCCATACTAGCCATTTTGAGACTTTCGGAAGAGTTAACGCTCTTAACTGCTTGGTTTCGAAGATTAAAATTTTAATTTTTAATATCGCATAGAACTAACGTGCAGCCCCTATACGTTATGTTTAAAAAAAATATATAAAAATTTTTTCAAAATGGCGGCTATCGTAAAAATTCAAAGTGTCATAACTTTGCTAAATCAAATCCTACTGAAAAATGTCGTATGCAAAATGTGTTTGGAATTTTATTTTGCATATAAAAGCAATTTTTAATTATTTTTTTTTTAATAAAAACCGAGTCTTACCATATATTGACCGAGACCTCGAACGAGCTTTTATGCGACTCTGCATACAGTTATTGCTCGTATGAAGCTTCTATTTAAGAAATTGACTTGAATTTTTTATACCAAATAGAGCTTTCAACTATACTTACGATACTATACAAAAAAATTAAAAATTAAAAAATAAAAGTATTTTTTTTTCAAAACACGTTTAGTGTGATGAGTCGATCGACCCACCATACATACGCTCATAAGATTTTCAATATAGTTAAGGTCAGTGTGAGCTTATTTATACATATTTGAATTTCAAAATTTTGTGACAGTATAGAATTCTTAAGCATCCTGTGTATGTTTGTTAGCAAAATCCATTTTGTCAATTTTTTGCAAAATGGCGACAAGTATTAAAATTCAATCACTTATTACTCAGTAGTGTTCAATTTTGTCAAAAAGGTCTCTATACATGAAATGTTGAGAAGCCTAAAGCTCATCTAAGTAAAATATAAAAAATATATATTTTTGCTTGAAAACAAGCGATGTATCAGTTCGATCGTACCCCCATACTAGCCATTTTGAGACTTTCGGAAGAGTTAACGCTCTTAACTGCTTGGTTTCGAAGATTAAAATTTTAATTTTTATTATCGCATAGAACTAACGTGCAGCCCCTATACGTTATGTTTAAAAAAAATATATAAAATTTTTTTCAAAATGGCGGCTATCGTAAAAATTCAAAGTGTCATAACTTTGCTAAATCAAATCCTACTGAAAAATGTCGTATGCAAAATGTGTTTGGAATTTTATTTTGCATATAAAAGCAATTTTTAATTATTTTTTTTTTAATAAAAACCGAGTCTTACCATATATTGACCGAGACCTCGAACGAGCTTTTATGCGACTCTGCATACAGTTAACGCTCGTATGAAGCTTCTATTTAAGAAATTGACTTGAATTTTTTATACCAAATAGTGCTTTCAACTATACTTACGATACTATACAAAAAAATTAAAAATTAAAAAATAAAAGTATTTTTTTTTCAAAACACGTTTAGTGTGATGAGTCGATCGACCCACCATACATACGCTCATAAGATTTTCAATATAGTTAAGGTCAGTGTGAGCTTATTTATACATATTTGAATTTCAAAATATTGTGACAGTATAGAATTCTTAAGCATCCTGTGTATGTTTGTTAGCAAAATCCATTTTGTCAATTTTTTGCAAAATGGCGACAAGTATTAAAATTCAATCACTTATTACTCAGTAGTGTTCAATTTTGTCAAAAAGGTCTCTATACATGAAATGTTGAGAAGCCTAAAGTTCATCTAAGTAAAATATAAAAAATATATATTTTTGCTTGAAAACAAGCGATGTATCAGTTCGATCGTACCCCCATACTAGCCATTTTGAGACTTTCGGAAGAGTTAACGCTCTTAACTGCTTGGTTTCGAAGATTAAAATTTTAATTTTTAATATCGCATAGAACTAACGTACAGCCCCTATACGTTATGTTTAAAAAAAATATATAAAAATTTTTTTCAAAATGGCGGCTATCGTAAAAATTAAAAGTGTCATAACTTTGCTAAATCAAATCCTACTGAAAAATGTCGTATGCAAAAAGTGTTTGGAATTTTATTTTGCATATAAAAGCAATTTTTAATTATTTTTTTTTTAATAAAAACCGAGTCTTACCATATATTGACCGAGACCTCGAACGAGCTTTTATGCGACTCTGCATACAGTTAACGCTCGTATGAAGCTTCTATTTAAGAAATTGACTTGAATTTTTTATACCAAATAGAGCTTTCAACTATACTTACGATACTATACAAAAAAATTAAAAATTAAAAAATAAAAGTATTTTTTTTTCAAAACACGTTTAGTGTGATGAGTCGATCGACCCACCATACATACGCTCATAAGATTTTCAATATAGTTAAGGTCAGTGTGAGCTAATTTATACATATTTGAATTTCAAAATTTTGTGACAGTATAGAATTCTTAAGCATCCTGTGTATGTTTGTTAGCAAAATCCATTTTGTCAATTTTTTGCAAAATGGCGACAAGTATTAAAATTCAATCACTTATTACTCAGTAGTGTTCAATTTTGTCAAAAAGGTCTCTATACATGAAATGTTGAGAAGCCTAAAGCTCATCTAAGTAAAATATAAAAAATATATATTTTTGCTTGAAAACAAGCGATGTATCAGTTCGATCGTACCCCCATACTAGCCATTTTGAGACTTTCGGAAGAGTTAACGCTCTTAACTGCTTGGTTTCGAAGATTAAAATTTTAATTTTTAATATCGCATAGAACTAACGTGCAGCCCCTATACGTTATGTTTAAAAAAAATATATAAAATTTTTTTTCAAAATGGCGGCTATCGTAAAAATTCAAAGTGTCATAACTTTGCTAAATCAAATCCTACTGAAAAATGTCGTATGCAAAAAGTGTTTGGAATTTTATTTTGCATATAAAAGCAATTTTTAATTATTTTTTTTTTAATAAAAACCGAGTCTTACCATATATTGACCGAGACCTCGAACGAGCTTTTATGCGACTCTGCATACAGTTAACGCTCGTATGAAGCTTCTATTTAAGAAATTGACTTGAATTTTTTATACCAAATAGAGCTTTCAACTATACTTACGATACTGTACAAAAAAATTAAAAATTAAAAAATAAAAGTATTTTTTTTTCAAAACACGTTTAGTGTGATGAGTCGATCGACCCACCATACATACGCTCATAAGATTTTCAATATAGTTAAGGTCAGTGTGAGCTTATTTATACATATTTGAATTTCAAAATTTTGTGACAGTATAGAATTCTTAAGCATCCTGTGTATGTTTGTTAGCAAAATCCATTTTGTCAATTTTTTGCAAAATGGCGACAAGTATTAAAATTCAATCACTTATTACTCAGTAGTGTTCAATTTTGTCAAAAAGGTCTGTATACATGAAATGTTGAGAAGCCTAAAGCTCATCTAAGTAAAATATAAAAAATATATATTTTTGCTTGAAAACAAGCGATGTATCAGTTCGATCGTACCCCCATACTAGCCATTTTGAGACTTTCGGAAGAGTTAACGCTCTTAACTGCTTGGTTTCGAAGATTAAAATTTTAATTTTTAATATCGCATAGAACTAACGTGCAGCCCCTATACGTTATGTTTAAAAAAAATATATAAATTTTTTTTTCAAAATGGCGGCTATCGTAAAAATTCAAAGTGTCATAACTTTGCTAAATCAAATCCTACTGAAAAATGTCGTATGCAAAAAGTGTTTGGAATTTTATTTTGCATATAAAAGCAATTTTTAATTATTTTTTTTTTAATAAAAACCGAGTCTTACCATATATTGACCGAGACCTCGAACGAGCTTTTATGCGACTCTGCATACAGTTAACGCTCGTATGAAGCTTCTATTTAAGAAATTGACTTGAATTTTTTATACCAAATAGAGCTTTCAACTATACTTACGATACTATACAAAAAAATTAAAAATTAAAAAATAAAAGTATTTTTTTTTCAAAACACGTTTAGTGTGATGAGTCGATCGACCCACCATACATACGCTCATAAGATTTTCAATATAGTTAAGGTCAGTGTGAGCTTATTTATACATATTTGAATTTCAAAATTTTGTGACAGTATAGAATTCTTAAGCATCCTGTGTATGTTTGTTAGCAAAATCCATTTTGTCAATTTTTTGCAAAATGGCGACAAGTATTAAAATTCAATCACTTATTACTCAGTAGTGTTCAATTTTGTCAAAAAGGTCTCTATACATAAAATGTTGAGAAGCCTAAAGCTCATCTAAGTAAAATATAAAAAATATATATTTTTGCTTGAAAACAAGCGATGTATCAGTTCGATCGTACCCCCATACTAGCCATTTTGAGACTTTCGGAAGAGTTAACGCTCTTAACTGCTTGGTTTCGAAGATTAAAATTTTAATTTTTAATATCGCATAGAACTAACGTGCAGCCCCTATACGTTATGTTTAAAAAAAATATATAAAATTTTTTTTCAAAATGGCGGCTATCGTAAAAATTCAAAGTGTCATAACTTTGCTAAATCGAATCCTACTGAAAAATGTCGTATGCAAAAAGTGTTTGGAATTTTATTTTGCATATAAAAGCAATTTTTAATTATTTTTTTTTTAATAAAAACCGAGTCTTACCATATATTGACCGAGACCTCGAACGAGCTTTTATGCGACTCTGCATACAGTTAACGCTCGTATGAAGCTTCTATTTAAGAAATTGACTTGAATTTTTTATACCAAATAGAGCTTTCAACTATACTTACGATACTATACAAAAAAATTAAAAATTAAAAAATAAAAGTATTTTTTTTTCAAAACACGTTTAGTGTGATGAGTCTATCGACCCACCATACATACGCTCATAAGATTTTCAATATAGTTAAGGTCAGTGTGAGCTAATTTATACATATTTGAATTTCAAAATTTTGTGACAGTATAGAATTCTTAAGCATCCTGTGTATATTTGTTAGCAAAATCCATTTTGTCAATTTTTTGCAAAATGGCGACAAGTATTAAAATTCAATCACTTATTACTCAGTAGTGTTCAATTTTGTCAAAAAGGTCTCTATACATGAAATGTTGAGAAGCCTAAAGCTCATCTAAGTAAAATATAAAAAATATATATTTTTGCTTGAAAACAAGCGATGTATCAGTTCGATCGTACCCCCATACTAGCCATTTTGAGACTTTCGGAAGAGTTAACGCTCTTAACTGCTTGGTTTCGAAGATTAAAATTTTAATTTTTAATATCGCATAGAACTAACGTGCAGCCCCTATACGTTATGTTTAAAAAAAATATATAAATTTTTTTTTCAAAATGGCGGCTATCGTAAAAATTCAAAGTGTCATAACTTTGCTAAATCAAATCCTACTGAAAAATGTCGTATGCAAAAAGTGTTTGGAATTTTATTTTGCATATAAAAGCAATTTTTAATTATTTTTTTTTTAATAAAAACCGAGTCTTACCATATATTGACCGAGACCTCGAACGAGCTTTTATGCGACTCTGCATACAGTTAACGCTCGTATGAAGCTTCTATTTAATAAATTGACTTGAATTTTTTATACCAAATAGAGCTTTTAACTATACTTACGATACTATACAAAAAAATTAAAAATTAAAAAATAAAAGTATTTTTTTTTCAAAACACGTTTAGTGTGATGAGTCGATCGACCCACCATACATACGCTCATAAGATTTTCAATATAGTTAAGGTCAGTGTGAGCTTATTTATACATATTTGAATTTCAAAATTTTGTGACAGTATAGAATTCTTAAGCATCCTGTGTATGTTTGTTAGCAAAATCCATTTTGTCAATTTTTTGCAAAATGGCGACAAGTATTAAAATTCAATCACTTATTACTCAGTAGTGTTCAATTTTGTCAAAAAGGTCTCTATACATGAAATGTTGAGAAGCCTAAAGCTCATCTAAGTAAAATATAAAAAATATATATTTTTGCTTGAAAACAAGCGATGTATCAGTTCGATCGTACCTCCATACTAGCCATTTTGAGACTTTCGGAAGAGTTAACGCTCTTAAATGCTTGGTTTCGAAGATTAAAATTTTAATTTTTAATATCGCATAGAACTAACGTGCAGCCCCTATACGTTATGTTTAAAAAAAATATATAAATTTTTTTTTCAAAATAGCGGCTATCGTAAAAATTCAAAGTGTCACAACTTTGCTAAATCAAATCCTACTGAAAAATGTCGTATGCAAAAAGTGTTTGGAATTTTATTTTGCATATAAAAGCAATTTTTAATTATTTTTTTTTTAATAAAAACCGAGTCTTACCATATATTGACCGAGACCTCGAACGAGCTTTTATGCGACTCTGCATACAGTTAACGCTCGTATGAAGCTTCTATTTAAGAAATTGACTTGAATTTTTTATACCAAATAGAGCTTTCAACTATACTTACGATACTATACAAAAAAATTAAAAATTAAAAAATAAAAGTATTTTTTTTTCAAAACACGTTTAGTGTGATGAGTCGATCGACCCACCATACATACGCTCATAAGATTTTCAATATAGTTAAGGTCAGTGTGAGCTTATTTATACATATTTGAATTTCAAAATTTTGTGACAGTATAGAATTCTTAAGCATCCTGTGTATGTTTGTTAGCAAAATCCATTTTGTCAATTTTTTGCAAAATGGCGACAAGTATTAAAATTCAATCACTTATTACTCAGTAGTGTTCAATTTTGTCAAAAAGGTTTCTATACATGAAATGTTGAGAAGCCTAAAGCTCATCTAAGTAAAATATAAAAAATATATATTTTTGCTTGAAAACAAGCGATGTATCAGTTCGATCGTACCCCCATACTAGCCATTTTGAGACTTTCGGAAGAGTTAACGCTCTTAACTGCTTGGTTTCGAAGATTAAAATTTTAATTTTTAATATCGCATAGAACTAACGTGCAGCCCCTATACGTTATGTTTAAAAAAAATATATAAAATTTTTTTTCAAAATGGCGGCTATCGTAAAAATTCAAAGTGTCATAACTTTGCTAAATCGAATCCTACTGAAAAATGTCGTATGCAAAAAGTGTTTGGAATTTTATTTTGCATATAAAAGCAATTTTTAATTATTTTTTTTTTAATAAAAACCGAGTCTTACCATATATTGACCGAGACCTCGAACGAGCTTTTATGCGACTCTGCATACAGTTAACGCTCGTATGAAGCTTCTATTTAAGAAATTGACTTGAATTTTTTATACCAAATAGAGCTTTCAACTATACTTACGATACTATACAAAAAAATTAAAAATTAAAAAATAAAAGTATTTTTTTTTCAAAACACGTTTAGTGTGATGAGTCTATCGACCCACCATACATACGCTCATAAGATTTTCAATATAGTTAAGGTCAGTGTGAGCTAATTTATACATATTTGAATTTCAAAATTTTGTGACAGTATAGAATTCTTAAGCATCCTGTGTATATTTGTTAGCAAAATCCATTTTGTCAATTTTTTGCAAAATGGCGACAAGTATTAAAATTCAATCACTTATTACTCAGTAGTGTTCAATTTTGTCAAAAAGGTCTCTATACATGAAATGTTGAGAAGCCTAAAGCTCATCTAAGTAAAATATAAAAAATATATATTTTTGCTTGAAAACAAGCGATGTATCAGTTCGATCGTACCCCCATACTAGCCATTTTGAGACTTTCGGAAGAGTTAACGCTCTTAACTGCTTGGTTTCATAGATTAAAATTTTAATTTTTAATATCGCATAGAACTAACGTGCAGCCCCTATACGTTATGTTTAAAAAAAATATATAAAATTTTTTTTCAAAATGGCGGCTATCGTAAAAATTCAAAGTGTCATAACTTTGCTAAATCAAATCCTACTGAAAAATGTCGTATGCAAAAAGTGTTTGGAATTTTATTTTGCATATAAAAGCAATTTTTAATTATTTTTTTTTTAATAAAAACCGAGTCTTACCATATATTGACCGAGACCTCGAACGAGCTTTTATGCGACTCTGCATACAGTTAACGCTCGTATGAAGCTTCTATTTAAGAAATTGACTAGAATTTTTTATACCAAATAGAGCTTTCAACTATACTTACGATACTATACAAAAAAATTAACAATTAAAAAATAAAAGTATTTTTTTTTCAAAACACGTTTAGTGTGATGAGTCGATCGACCCACCATACATACGCTCATAAGATTTTCAATATAGTTAAGGTCAGTGTGAGCTTATTTATACATATTTGAATTTCAAAATTTTGTGACAGTATAGAATTCTTAAGCATCCTGTGTATGTTTGTTAGCAAAATCCATTTTGTCAATTTTTTGCAAAATGGCGACAAGTATTAAAATTCAATCACTTATTACTCAGTAGTGTTCAATTTTGTCAAAAAGGTTTCTATACATGAAATGTTGAGAAGCCTAAAGCTCATCTAAGTAAAATATAAAAAATATATATTTTTGCTTGAAAACAAGCGATGTATCAGTTCGATCGTACCCCCATACTAGCCATTTTGAGACTTTCGGAAGAGTTAACGCTCTTAACTGCTTGGTTTCGAAGATTAAAATTTTAATTTTTAATATCGCATAGAACTAACGTGCAGCCCCTATACGTTATGTTTAAAAAAAATATATAAAATTTTTTTTCAAAATAGCGGCTATCGTAAAAATTCAAAGTGTCATAACTTTGCTAAATCGAATCCTACTGAAAAATGTCGTAAGCAAAAAGTGTTTGGAATTTTATTTTGCATATAAAAGCAATTTTTAATTATTTTTTTTTTAATAAAAACCGAGTCTTACCATATATTGACCGAGACCTCGAACGAGCTTTTATGCGACTCTGCATACAGTTAACGCTCGTATGAAGCTTCTATTTAAGAAATTGACTTGAATTTTTTATACCAAATAGAGCTTTCAACTATACTTACGATACTATACAAAAAAATTAAAAATTAAAAAATAAAAGTATTTTTTTTTCAAAACACGTTTAGTGTGATGAGTCTATCGACCCACCATACATACGCTCATAAGATTTTCAATATAGTTAAGGTCAGTGTGAGCTAATTTATACATATTTGAATTTCAAAATTTTGTGACAGTATAGAATTCTTAAGCATCCTGTGTATATTTGTTAGCAAAATCCATTTTGTCAATTTTTTGCAAAATGGCGACAAGTATTAAAATTCAATCACTTATTACTCAGTAGTGTTCAATTTTGTCAAAAAGGTCTCTATACATGAAATGTTGAGAAGCCTAAAGCTCATCTAAGTAAAATATAAAAAATATATATTTTTGCTTGAAAACAAGCGATGTATCAGTTCGATCGTACCCCCATACTAGCCATTTTGAGACTTTCGGAAGAGTTAACGCTCTTAACTGCTTGGTTTCATAGATTAAAATTTTAATTTTTAATATCGCATAGAACTAACGTGCAGCCCCTATACGTTATGTTTAAAAAAAATATATAAAATTTTTTTTCAAAATGGCGGCTATCGTAAAAATTCAAAGTGTCATAACTTTGCTAAATCAAATCCTACTGAAAAATGTCGTATGCAAAAAGTGTTTGGAATTTTATTTTGCATATAAAAGCAATTTTTAATTATTTTTTTTTTAATAAAAACCGAGTCTTACCATATATTGACCGAGACCTCGAACGAGCTTTTATGCGACTCTGCATACAGTTAACGCTCGTATGAAGCTTCTATTTAAGAAATTGACTAGAATTTTTTATACCAAATAGAGCTTTCAACTATACTTACGATACTATACAAAAAAATTAACAATTAAAAAATAAAAGTATTTTTTTTTCAAAACACGTTTAGTGTGATGAGTCGATCGACCCACCATACATACGCTCATAAGATTTTCAATATAGTTAAGGTCAGTGTGAGCTTCTTTATACATATTTGAATTTCAAAATTTTGTGACAGTATAGAATTCTTAAGCATCCTGTGTATGTTTGTTAGCAAAATCCATTTTGTCAATTTTTTGCAAAATGGCGACAAGTATTAAAATTCAATCACTTATTACTCAGTAGTGTTCAATTTTGTCAAAAAGGTCTCTATACATGAAATGTTGAGAAGCCTAAAGCTCATCTAAGTAAAATATAAAAAATATATATTTTTGCTTGAAAACAAGCGATGTATCAGTTCGATCGTACCCCCATACTAGCCATTTTGAGACTTTCGGAAGAGTTAACGCTCTTAACTGCTTGGTTTCGAAGATTAAAATTTAAATTTTTAATATCGCATAGAACTAACGTGCAGCCCCTATACGTTATGTTTAAAAAAAATATATAAAATTTTTTTTCAAAATGGCGGCTATCGTAAAAATTCAAAGTGTCATAACTTTGCTAAATCAAATCCTACTGAAAAATGTCGTATGCAAAAAGTGTTTGGAATTTTATTTTGCATATAAAAGCAATTTTTAGTTATTTTTTTTTAATAAAAACCGAGTCTTACCATATATTGACCGAGACCTCGAACGAGCTTTTATGCGACTCTGCATACAGTTAACGCTCGTATGAAGCTTCTATTTAAGAAATTGACTTAAATTTTTTATACCAAATAGAGCTTTCAACTATACTTACGATACTATACAAAAAAATTAAAAATTAAAAAATAAAAGTATTTTTTTTTCAAAACACGTTTAGTGTGATGAGTCGATCGACCCACCATACATACGCTCATAAGATTTTCAATATAGTTAAGGTCAGTGTGAGCTTATTTATACATATTTGAATTTCAAAATTTTGTGACAGTATAGAATTCTTAAGCATCCTGTGTATGTTTGTTAGCAAAATCCATTTTGTCAATTTTTTGCAAAATGGCGACAAGTATTAAAATTCAATCACTTATTACTCAGTAGTGTTCAATTTTGTCAAAAAGGTCTCTATACATGAAATGTTGAGAAGCCTAAAGCTCATCTAAGTAAAATATAAAAAATATATATTTTTGCTTGAAAACAAGCGATGTATCAGTTCGATCGTACCCCCATACTAGCCATTTTGAGACTTTCGGAAGAGTTAACGCTCTTAACTGCTTGGTTTCGAAGATTTAAATTTTAATTTTTAATATCGCATAGAACTAACGTGCAGCCCCTATACGTTATGTTTAAAAAAAATATATAAATTTTTTTTTCAAAATGGCGGCTATCGTAAAAATTCAAAGTGTCATAACTTTGCTAAATCAAATCCTACTGAAAAATGTCGTATGCAAAAAGTGTTTGGAATTTTATTTTGCATATAAAAGCAATTTTTAATTATTTTTTTTTTAATAAAAACCGAGTCTTACCATATATTGACCGAGACCTCGAACGAGCTTTTATGCGACTCTGCATACAGTTAACGCTCGTATGAAGCTTCTATTTAAGAAATTGACTTGAATTTTTTATACCAAATAGAGCTTTCAACTATACTTACGATACTGTACAAAAAAATTAAAAATTAAAAAATAAAAGTATTTTTTTTTCAAAACACGTTTAGTGTGATGAGTCGATCGACCCACCATACATACGCTCATAAGATTTTCAATATAGTTAAGGTCAGTGTGAGCTTATTTATACATATTTGAATTTCAAAATTTTGTGACAGTATAGAATTCTTAAGCATCCTGTGTATGTTTGTTAGCAAAATCCATTTTGTCAATTTTTTGCAAAATGGCGACAAGTATTAAAATTCAATCACTTATTACTCAGTAGTGTTCAATTTTGTCAAAAAGGTCTCTATACATGAAATGTTGAGAAGCCTAAAGCTCATCTAAGTAAAATATAAAAAATATATATTTTTGCTTGAAAACAAGCGATGTATCAGTTCGATCGTACCCCCATACTAGCCATTTTGAGACTTTCGGAAGAGTTAACGCTCTTAACTGCTTGGTTTCGAAGATTAAAATTTTAATTTTTAATATCGCATAGAACTAACGTGCAGCCCCTATACGTTATGTTTAAAAAAAATATATAAAATTTTTTTTTAAAATGGCGGCTATCGTAAAAATTCAAAGTGTCATAACTTTGCTAAATCAAATCCTACTGAAAAATGTCGTATGCAAAAAGTGTTTGGAATTTTATTTTGCATATAAAAGCAATTTTTAATTATTTTTTTTTTAATAAAAACCGAGTCTTACCATATATTGACCGAGACCTCGAACGAGCTTTTATGCGACTCTGCATACAGTTAACGCTCGTATGAAGCTTCTATTTAAGAAATTGACTTGAATTTTTTATACCAAATAGAGCTTTCAACTATACTTACGATACTGTACAAAAAAATTAAAAATTAAAAAATAAAAGTATTTTTTTTTCAAAACACGTTTAGTGTGATGAGTCGATCGACCCACCATACATACGCTCATAAGATTTTCAATATAGTTAAGGTCAGTGTGAGCTTATTTATACATATTTGAATTTCAAAATTTTGTGACAGTATAGAATTCTTAAGCATCCTGTGTATGTTTGTTAGCAAAATCCATTTTGTCAATTTTTTGCAAAATGGCGACAAGTATTAAAATTCAATCACTTATTACTCAGTAGTGTTCAATTTTGTCAAAAAGGTCTGTATACATGAAATGTTGAGAAGCCTAAAGCTCATCTAAGTAAAATATAAAAAATATATATTTTTGCTTGAAAACAAGCGATGTATCAGTTCGATCGTACCCCCATACTAGCCATTTTGAGACTTTCGGAAGAGTTAACGCTCTTAACTGCTTGGTTTCGAAGATTAAAATTTTAATTTTTAATATCGCATAGAACTAACGTGCAGCCCCTATACGTTATGTTTAAAAAAAATATATAAAATTTTTTTTCAAAATGGCGGCTATCGTAAAAATTCAAAGTGTCATAACTTTGCTAAATCAAATCCTACTGAAAAATGTCGTATGCAAAAAGTGTTTGGAATTTTATTTTGCATATAAAAGCAATTTTTAATTATTTTTTTTTTAATAAAAACCGAGTCTTACCATATATTGACCGAGACCTCGAACGAGCTTTTATGCGACTCTGCATACAGTTAACGCTCGTATGAAGCTTCTATTTAAGAAATTGACTTGAATTTTTTATACCAAATAGAGCTTTCAACTATACTTACGATACTATACAAAAAAATTAAAAATTAAAAAATAAAAGTATTTTTTTTTCAAAACACGTTTAGTGTGATGAGTCGATCGACCCACCATACATACGCTCATAAGATTTTCAATATAGTTAAGGTCAGTGTGAGCTTATTTATACATATTTGAATTTCAAAATTTTGTGACAGTATAGAATTCTTAAGCATCCTGTGTATGTTTGTTAGCAAAATCCATTTTGTCAATTTTTTGCAAAATGGCGACAAGTATTAAAATTCAATCACTTATTACTCAGTAGTGTTCAATTTTGTCAAAAAGGTCTCTATACATGAAATGTTGAGAAGCCTAAAGCTCATCTAAGTAAAATATAAAAAATATATATTTTTGCTTGAAAACAAGCGATGTATCAGTTCGATCGTACCCCCATACTAGCCATTTTGAGACTTTCGGAAGAGTTAACGCTCCAAACTGCTTGGTTTCGAAGATTAAAATTTTAATTTTTAATATCGCATAGAACTAACGTGCAGCCCCTATACGTTATGTTTAAAAAAAATATATAAAATTTTTTTTCAAAATGGCGGCTATCGTAAAAATTCAAAGTGTCATAACTTTGCTAAATCAAATCCTACTGAAAAATGTCGTATGCAAAAAGTGTTTGGAATTTTATTTTGCATATAAAAGCAATTTTTAATTATTTTTTTTTTAATAAAAACCGAGTCTTACCATATATTGACCGAGACCTCGAACGAGCTTTTATGCGACTCTGCATACAGTTAACGCTCGTATGAAGCTTCTATTTAAGAAATTGACTTGAATTTTTTATACCAAATAGAGCTTTCAACTATACTTACGATACTATACAAAAAAATTAAAAATTAAAAAATAAAAGTATTTTTTTTTCAAAACACGTTTAGTGTGATGAGTCGATCGACCCACCATACATACGCTCATAAGATTTTCAATATAGTTAAGGTCAGTGTGAGCTTATTTATACATATTTGAATTTCAAAATTTTGTGACAGTATAGAATTCTTAAGCATCCTGTGTATGTTTGTTAGCAAAATCCATTTTGTCAATTTTTTGCAAAATGGCGACAAGTATTAAAATTCAATCACTTATTACTCAGTAGTGTTCAATTTTGTCAAAAAGGTCTGTATACATGAAATGTTGAGAAGCCTAAAGCTCATCTAAGTAAAATATAAAAAATATATATTTTTGCTTGAAAACAAGCGATGTATCAGTTCGATCGTACCCCCATACTAGCCATTTTGAGACTTTCGGAAGAGTTAACGCTCTTAACTGCTTGGTTTCGAAGATTAAAATTTTAATTTTTAATATCGCATAGAACTAACGTGCAGCCCCTATACGTTATGTTTAAAAAAAATATATAAAATTTTTTTTCAAAATGGCGGCTATCGTAAAAATTCAAAGTGTCATAACTTTGCTAAATCAAATCCTACTGAAAAATGTCGTTTGCAAAAAGTGTTTGGAATTTTATTTTGCATATAAAAGCAATTTTTAATTATTTTTTTTTTAATAAAAACCGAGTCTTACCATATATTGACCGAGACCTCGAACGAGCTTTTATGCGACTCTGCATACAGTTAACGCTCGTATGAAGCTTCTATTTAAGAAATTGACTTGAATTTTTTATACCAAATAGAGCTTTCAACTATACTTACGATACTATACAAAAAAATTAAAAATTAAAAAATAAAAGTATTTTTTTTTCAAAACACGTTTAGTGTGATGAGTCGATCGACCCACCATACATACGCTCATAAGATTTTCAATATAGTTAAGGTCAGTGTGAGCTTATTTATACATATTTGAATTTCAAAATTTTGTGACAGTATAGAATTCTTAAGCATCCTGTGTATGTTTGTTAGCAAAATCCATTTTGTCAATTTTTTGCAAAATGGCGACAAGTATTAAAATTCAATCACTTATTACTCAGTAGTGTTCAATTTTGTCAAAAAGGTCTC
This sequence comes from Plectrocnemia conspersa, assembly GCF_051122295.1. Taxonomy (NCBI): domain Eukaryota; kingdom Metazoa; phylum Arthropoda; class Insecta; order Trichoptera; family Polycentropodidae; genus Plectrocnemia; species Plectrocnemia conspersa. The sequence goes on along the minus strand of NW_028277167.1, from coordinate 30,953,302 downwards.
TATACATGAAATGTTGAGAAGCCTAAAGCTCATCTAAGTAAAATATAAAAAATATATATTTTTGCTTGAAAACAAGCGATGTATCAGTTCGATCGTACCCCCATACTAGCCATTTTGAGACTTTCGGAAGAGTTAACGCTCTTAACTGCTTGGTTTCGAAGATTAAAATTTTAATTTTTAATATCGCATAGAACTAACGTGCAGCCCCTATACGTTATGTTTAAAAAAAATATATAAAATTTTTTTTCAAAATGGCGGCTATCGTAAAAATTCAAAGTGTCATAACTTTGCTAAATCAAATCCTACTGAAAAATGTCGTATGCAAAAAGTGTTTGGAATTTTATTTTGCATATAAAAGCAATTTTTAATTATTTTTTTTTTAATAAAAACCGAGTCTTACCATATATTGACCGAGACCTCGAACGAGCTTTTATGCGACTCTGCATACAGTTAACGCTCGTATGAAGCTTCTATTTAAGAAATTGACTTGAATTTTTTATACCAAATAGAGCTTTCAACTATACTTACGATACTATACAAAAAAATTAAAAATTAAAAAATAAAAGTATTTTTTTTTCAAAACACGTTTAGTGTGATGAGTCGATCGACCCACCATACATACGCTCATAAGATTTTCAATATAGTTAAGGTCAGTGTGAGCTTATTTATACATATTTGAATTTCAAAATTTTGTGACAGTATAGAATTCTTAAGCATCCTGTGTATGTTTGTTAGCAAAATCCATTTTGTCAATTTTTTGCAAAATGGCGACAAGTATTAAAATTCAATCACTTATTACTCAGTAGTGTTCAATTTTGTCAAAAAGGTCTCTATACATGAAATGTTGAGAAGCCTAAAGCTCATCTAAGTAAAATATAAAAAATATATATTTTTGCTTGAAAACAAGCGATGTATCAGTTCGATCGTACCCCCATACTAGCCATTTTGAGACTTTCGGAAGAGTTAACGCTCTTAACTGCTTGGTTTCGAAGATTAAAATTTTAATTTTTAATATCGCATAGAACTAACGTGCAGCCCCTATACGTTATGTTTAAAAAAAATATATAAAATTTTTTTTTAAAATGGCGGCTATCGTAAAAATTCAAAGTGTCATAACTTTGCTAAATCAAATCCTACTGAAAAATGTCGTATGCAAAAAGTGTTTGGAATTTTATTTTGCATATAAAAGCAATTTTTAATTATTTTTTTTTTAATAAAAACCGAGTCTTACCATATATTGACCGAGACCTCGAACGAGCTTTTATGCGACTCTGCATACAGTTAACGCTCGTATGAAGCTTCTATTTAAGAAATTGACTTGAATTTTTTATACCAAATAGAGCTTTCAACTATACTTACGATACTATACAAAAAAATTAAAAATTAAAAAATAAAAGTATTTTTTTTTCAAAACACGTTTAGTGTGATGAGTCGATCGACCCACCATACATACGCTCATAAGATTTTCAATATAGTTAAGGTCAGTGTGAGCTTATTTATACATATTTGAATTTCAAAATTTTGTGACAGTATAGAATTCTTAAGCATCCTGTGTATGTTTGTTAGCAAAATCCATTTTGTCAATTTTTTGCAAAATGGCGACAAGTATTAAAATTCAATCACTTATTACTCAGTAGTGTTCAATTTTGTCAAAAAGGTCTCTATACATGAAATGTTGAGAAGCCTAAAGCTCATCTAAGTAAAATATAAAAAATATATATTTTTGCTTGAAAACAAGCGATGTATCAGTTCGATCGTACCCCCATACTAGCCATTTTGAGACTTTCGGAAGAGTTAACGCTCTTAACTGCTTGGTTTCGAAGATTAAAATTTTAATTTTTAATATCGCATAGAACTAACGTGCAGCCCCTATACGTTATGTTTAAAAAAAATATATAAAATTTTTTTTCAAAATGGCGGCTATCGTAAAAATTCAAAGTGTCATAACTTTGCTAAATCAAATCCTACTGAAAAATGTCGTATGCAAAAAGTGTTTGGAAATTTATTTTGCATATAAAAGCAATTTTTAATTATTTTTTTTTTAATAAAAACCGAGTCTTACCATATATTGACCGAGACCTCGAACGAGCTTTTATGCGACTCTGCGTACAGTTAACGCTCGTATGAAGCTTCTATTTAAGAAATTGACTTGAATTTTTTATACCAAATAGAGCTTTCAACTATACTTACGATACTATACAAAAAAATTAAAAATTAAAAAATAAAAGTATTTTTTTTTCAAAACACGTTTAGTGTGATGAGTCGATCGACCCACCATACATACGCTCATAAGATTTTCAATATAGTTAAGGTCAGTGTGAGCTTATTTATACATATTTGAATTTCAAAATTTTGTGACAGTATAGAATTCTTAAGCATCCTGTGTATGTTTGTTAGCAAAATCCATTTTGTCAATTTTTTGCAAAATGGCGACAAGTATTAAAATTCAATCACTTATTACTCAGTAGTGTTCAATTTTGTCAAAAAGGTCTCTATACATGAAATGTTGAGAAGCCTAAAGCTCATCTAAGTAAAATATAAAAAATATATATTTTTGCTTGAAAACAAGCGATGTATCAGTTCGATCGTACCCCCATACTAGCCATTTTGAGACTTTCGGAAGAGTTAACGCTCTTAACTGCTTGGTTTCGAAGATTAAAATTTTAATTTTTAATATCGCATAGAACTAACGTGCAGCCCCTATACGTTATGTTTAAAAAAAATATATAAATTTTTTTTTCAAAATTACGGCTATCGTAAAAATTCAAAGTGTCATAACTTTGCTAAATCAAATCCTACTGAAAAATGTCGTATGCAAAAAGTGTTTGGAATTTTATTTTGCATATAAAAGCAATTTTTAATTATTTTTTTTTTAATAAAAACCGAGTCTTACCATATATTGACCGAGACCTCGAACGAGCTTTTATGCGACTCTGCATACAGTTAACGCTCGTATGAAGCTTCTATTTAAGAAATTGACTTGAATTTTTTATACCAAATAGAGCTTTCAACTATACTTACGATACTATACAAAAAAATTAAAAAATAAAAAATAAAAGTATTTTTTTTTCAAAACACGTTTAGTGTGATGAGTCGATCGACCCACCATACATACGCTCATAAGATTTTCAATATAGTTAAGGTCAGTGTGAGCTTATTTATACATATTTGAATTTCAAAATTTTGTGACAGTATAGAATTCTTAAGCATCCTGTGTATGTTTGTTAGCAAAATCCATTTTGTCAATTTTTTGCAAAATGGCGACAAGTATTAAAATTCAATCACTTATTACTCAGTAGTGTTCAATTTTGTCAAAAAGGTCTCTATACATGAAATGTTGAGAAGCCTAAAGCTCATCTAAGTAAAATATAAAAAATATATATTTTTGCTTGAAAACAAGCGATGTATCAGTTCGATCGTACCCCCATACTAGCCATTTTGAGACTTTCGGAAGAGTTAACGCTCTTAACTGCTTGGTTTCGAAGATTAAAATTTTAATTTTTAATATCGCATAGAACTAACGTGCAGCCCCTATACGTTATGTTTAAAAAAAATATATAAATTTTTTTTTCAAAATGGCGGCTATCGTAAAAATTCAAAGTGTCATAACTTTGCTAAATCAAATCCTACTGAAAAATGTCGTATGCAAAAAGTGTTTGGAATTTTATTTTGCATATAAAAGCAATTTTTAATTATTTTTTTTTTAATAAAAACCGAGTCTTACCATATATTGACCGAGACCTCGAACGAGCTTTTATGCGACTCTGCATACAGTTAACGCTCGTATGAAGCTTCTATTTAAGAAATTGACTTGAATTTTTTATACCAAATAGAGCTTTCAACTATACTTACGATACTATACAAAAAAATTAAAAATTAAAAAATAAAAGTATTTTTTTTTCAAAACACGTTTAGTGTGATGAGTCGATCGACCCACCATACATACGCTCATAAGATTTTCAATATAGTTAAGGTCAGTGTGAGCTTATTTATACATATTTGAATTTCAAAATTTTGTGACAGTATAGAATTCTTAAGCATCCTGTGTATGTTTGTTAGCAAAATCCATTTTGTCAATTTTTTGCAAAATGGCGACAAGTATTAAAATTCAATCACTTATTACTCAGTAGTGTTAAATTTTGTCAAAAAGGTCTCTATACATGAAATGTTGAGAAGCCTAAAGCTCATCTAAGTAAAATATAAAAAATATATATTTTTGCTTGAAAACAAGCGATGTATCAGTTCGATCGTACCCCCATACTAGCCATTTTGAGACTTTCGGAAGAGTTAACGCTCTTAACTGCTTGGTTTCGAAGATTAAAATTTTAATTTTTAATATCGCATAGAACTAACGTGCAGCCCCTATACGTTATGTTTAAAAAAAATATATAAATTTTTTTTTCAAAATGGCGGCTATCGTAAAAATTCAAAGTGTCATAACTTTGCTAAATCAAATCCTACTGAAAAATGTCGTATGCAAAAAGTGTTTGGAATTTTATTTTGCATATAAAAGCAATTTTTAATTATTTTTTTTTTAATAAAAACCGAGTCTTACCATATATTGACCGAGACCTCGAACGAGCTTTTATGCGACTCTGCATACAGTTAACGCTCGTATGAAGCTTCTATTTAAGAAATTGACTTGAATTTTTTATACCAAATAGAGCTTTCAACTATACTTACGATACTATACAAAAAAATTAAAAATTAAAAAATAAAAGTATTTTTTTTTCAAAACACGTTTAGTGTGATGAGTCGATCGACCCACCATACATACGCTCATAAGATTTTCAATATAGTTAAGGTCAGTGTGAGCTTATTTATACATATTTGAATTTCAAAATTTTGTGACAGTATAGAATTCTTAAGCATCCTGTGTATGTTTGTTAGCAAAATCCATTTTGTCAATTTTTTGCAAAATGGCGACAAGTATTAAAATTCAATCACTTATTACTCAGTAGTGTTCAATTTTGTCAAAAAGGTCTCTATACATGAAATGTTGAGAAGCCTAAAGCTCATCTAAGTAAAATATAAAAAATATATATTTTTGCTTGAAAACAAGCGATGTATCAGTTCGATCGTACCCCCATACTAGCCATTTTGAGACTTTCGGAAGAGTTAACGCTCTTAACTGCTTGGTTTCGAAGATTAAAATTTTAATTGTTAATATCGCATAGAACTAACGTGCAGCCCCTATACGTTATGTTTAAAAAAAATATATAAAATTTTTTTTCAAAATGGCGGCTATCGTAAAAATTCAAAGTGTCATAACTTTGCTAAATCAAATCCTACTGAAAAATGTCGTATGCAAAAAGTGTTTGGAATTTTATTTTGCATATAAAAGCAATTTTTAATTATTTTTTTTTTAATAAAAACCGAGTCTTACCATATATTGACCGAGACCTCGAACGAGCTTTTATGCGACTCTGCATACAGTTAACGCTCGTATGAAGCTTCTATTTAAGAAATTGACTTGAATTTTTAATACCAAATAGAGCTTTCAACTATACTTACGATACTATACAAAAAAATTAAAAATTAAAAAATAAAAGTATTTTTTTTTCAAAACACGTTTAGTGTGATGAGTCGATCGACCCACCATACATACGCTCATAAGATTTTCAATATAGTTAAGGTCAGTGTGAGCTTATTTATACATATTTGAATTTCAAAATTTTGTGACAGTATAGAATTCTTAAGCATCCTGTGTATGTTTGTTAGCAAAATCCATTTTGTCAATTTTTTGCAAAATGGCGACAAGTATTAAAATTCAATCACTTATTACTCAGTAGTGTTCAATTTTGTCAAAAAGGTCTCTATACATGAAATGTTGAGAAGCCTAAAGCTCATCTAAGTAAAATATAAAAAATATATATTTTTGCTTGAAAACAAGCGATGTATCAGTTCGATCGTACCCCCATACTAGCCATTTTGAGACTTTCGGAAGAGTTAACGCTCTTAACTGCTTGGTTTCGAAGATTAAAATTTTAATTTTTAATATCGCATAGAACTAACGTGCAGCCCCTATACGTTATGTTTAAAAAAAATATATAAATTTTTTTTTCAAAATTACGGCTATCGTAAAAATTCAAAGTGTCATAACTTTGCTAAATCAAATCCTACTGAAAAATGTCGTATGCAAAAAGTGTTTGGAATTTTATTTTGCATATAAAAGCAATTTTTAATTATTTTTTTTTTAATAAAAACCGAGTCTTACCATATATTGACCGAGACCTCGAACGAGCTTTTATGCGACTCTGCATACAGTTAACGCTCGTATGAAGCTTCTATTTAAGAAATTGACTTGAATTTTTTATACCAAATAGAGCTTTCAACTATACTTACGATACTATACAAAAAAATTAAAAATTAAAAAATAAAAGTATTTTTTTTTCAAAACACGTTTAGTGTGATGAGTCGATCGACCCACCATACATACGCTCATAAGATTTTCAATATAGTTAAGGTCAGTGTGAGCTTATTTATACATATTTGAATTTCAAAATTTTGTGACAGTATAGAATTCTTAAGCATCCTGTGTATGTTTGTTAGCAAAATCCATTTTGTCAATTTTTTGCAAAATGGCGACAAGTATTAAAATTCAATCACTTATTACTCAGTAGTGTTAAATTTTGTCAAAAAGGTCTCTATACATGAAATGTTGAGAAGCCTAAAGCTCATCTAAGTAAAATATAAAAAATATATATTTTTGCTTGAAAACAAGCGATGTATCAGTTCGATCGTACCCCCATACTAGCCATTTTGAGACTTTCGGAAGAGTTAACGCTCTTAACTGCTTGGTTTCGAAGATTCAAATTTTAATTTTTAATATCGCATAGAACTAACGTGCAGCCCCTATACGTTATGTTTAAAAAAAATATATAAATTTTTTTTTCAAAATGGCGGCTATCGTAAAAATTCAAAGTGTCATAACTTTGCTAAATCAAATCCTACTGAAAAATGTCGTATGCAAAAAGTGTTTGGAATTTTATTTTGCATATAAAAGCAATTTTTAATTATTTTTTTTTTAATAAAAACCGAGTCTTACCATATATTGACCGAGACCTCGAACGAGCTTTTATGCGACTCTGCATACAGCTAACGCTCGTATGAAGCTTCTATTTAAGAAATTGACTTGAATTTTTTATACCAAATAGAGCTTTCAACTATACTTACGATACTGTACAAAAAAATTAAAAATTAAAAAATAAAAGTATTTTTTTTTCAAAACACGTTTAGTGTGATGAGTCGATCGACCCACCATACATACGCTCATAAGATTTTCAATATAGTTAAGGTCAGTGTGAGCTTATTTATACATATTTGAATTTCAAAATTTTGTGACAGTATAGAATTCTTAAGCATCCTGTGTATGTTTGTTAGCAAAATCCATTTTGTCAATTTTTTGCAAAATGGCGACAAGTATTAAAATTCAATCACTTATTACTCAGTAGTGTTCAATTTTGTCAAAAAGGTCTCTATACATGAAATGTTGAGAAGCCTAAAGCTCATCTAAGTAAAATATAAAAAATATATATTTTTGCTTGAAAACAAGCGATGTATCAGTTCGATCGTACCCCCATACTAGCCATTTTGAGACTTTCGGAAGAGTTAACGCTCCAAACTGCTTGGTTTCGAAGATTAAAATTTTAATTTTTAATATCGCATAGAACTAACGTGCAGCCCCTATACGTTATGTTTAAAAAAAATATATAAAATTTTTTTTCAAAATGGCGGCTATCGTAAAAATTCAAAGTGTCATAACTTTGCTAAATCAAATCCTACTGAAAAATGTCGTATGCAAAAAGTGTTTGGAATTTTATTTTGCATATAAAAGCAATTTTTAATTATTTTTTTTTTAATAAAAACCGAGTCTTACCATATATTGACCGAGACCTCGAACGAGCTTTTATGCGACTCTGCATACAGTTAACGCTCGTATGAAGCTTCTATTTAAGAAATTGACTTGAATTTTTTATACCAAATAGAGCTTTCAACTATACTTACGATACTATACAAAAAAATTAAAAATTAAAAAATAAAAGTATTTTTTTTTCAAAACACGTTTAGTGTGATGAGTCGATCGACCCACCATACATACGCTCATAAGATTTTCAATATAGTTAAGGTCAGTGTGAGCTTATTTATACATATTTGAATTTCAAAATTTTGTGACAGTATAGAATTCTTAAGCATCCTGTGTATGTTTGTTAGCAAAATCCATTTTGTCAATTTTTTGCAAAATGGCGACAAGTATTAAAATTCAATCACTTATTACTCAGTAGTGTTAAATTTTGTCAAAAAGGTCTCTATACATGAAATGTTGAGAAGCCTAAAGCTCATCTAAGTAAAATATAAAAAATATATATTTTTGCTTGAAAACAAGCGATGTATCAGTTCGATCGTACCCCCATACTAGCCATTTTGAGACTTTCGGAAGAGTTAACGCTCTTAACTGCTTGGTTTCGAAGATTAAAATTTTAATTTTTAATATCGCATAGAACTAACGTGCAGCCCCTATACGTTATGTTTAAAAAAAATATATAAAATTTTTTTTCAAAATGGCGGCTATCGTAAAAATTCAAAGTGTCATAACTTTGCTAAATCAAATCCTACTGAAAAATGTCGTATGCAAAAAGTGTTTGGAATTTTATTTTGCATATAAAAGCAATTTTTAATTATTTTTTTTTTAATAAAAACCGAGTCTTACCATATATTGACCGAGACCTCGAACGAGCTTTTATGCGACTCTGCATACAGTTAACGCTCGTATGAAGCTTCTATTTAAGAAATTGACTTGAATTTTTAATACCAAATAGAGCTTTCAACTATACTTACGATACTATACAAAAAAATTAAAAATTAAAAAATAAAAGTATTTTTTTTTCAAAACACGTTTAGTGTGATGAGTCGATCGACCCACCATACATACGCTCATAAGATTTTCAATATAGTTAAGGTCAGTGTGAGCTTATTTATACATATTTGAATTTCAAAATTTTGTGACAGTATAGAATTCTTAAGCATCCTGTGTATGTTTGTTAGCAAAATCCATTTTGTCAATTTTTTGCAAAATGGCGACAAGTATTAAAATTCAATCACTTATTACTCAGTAGTGTTTAATTTTGTCAAAAAGGTCTCTACACATGAAATGTTGAGAAGCCTAAAGCTCATCTAAGTAAAATATAAAAAATATATATTTTTGCTTGAAAACAAGCGATGTATCAGTTCGATCGTACCCCCATACTAGCCATTTTGAGACTTTCGGAAGAGTTAACGCTCTTAACTGCTTGGTTTCGAAGATTAAAATTTTAATTTTTAATATCGCATAGAACTAACGTGCAGCCCCTATACGTTATGTTTAAAAAAAATATATAATTTTTTTTTTCAAAATGGCGGCTATCGTAAAAATTCAAAGTGTCATAACTTTGCTAAATCAAATCCTACTGAAAAATGTCGTATGCAAAAAGTGTTTGGAATTTTATTTTGCATATAAAAGCAATTTTTAATTATTTTTTTTTTAATAAAAACCGAGTCTTACCATATATTGACCGAGACCTCGAACGAGCTTTTATGCGACTCTGCATACAGTTAACGCTCGTATGAAGCTTCTATTTAGGAAATTGACTTGAATTTTTTATACCAAATAGAGCTTTCAACTATACTTACGATACTATACAAAAAAATTAAAAATTGAAAAATAAAAGTATTTTTTTTTCAAAACACGTTTAGTGTGATGAGTCGATCGACCCACCATACATACGCTCATAAGATTTTCAATATAGTTAAGGTCAGTGTGAGCTTATTTATACATATTTGAATTTCAAAATTTTGTGACAGTATAGAATTCTTAAGCATCCTGTGTATGTTTGTTAGCAAAATCCATTTTGTCAATTTTTTGCAAAATGGCGACAAGTATTAAAATTCAATCACTTATTACTCAGTAGTGTTTAATTTTGTCAAAAAGGTCTCTATACATGAAATGTTGAGAAGCCTAAAGCTCATCTAAGTAAAATATAAAAAATATATATTTTTGCTTGAAAACAAGCGATGTATCAGTTCGATCGTACCCCCATACTAGCCATTTTGAGACTTTCGGAAGAGTTAACGCTCTTAACTGCTTGGTTTCGAAGATTAAAATTTTAATTTTTAATATCGCATAGAACTAACGTGCAGCCCCTATACGTTATGTTTAAAAAAAATATATAAAATTTTTTTTCAAAATGGCGGCTATCGTAAAAATTCAAAGTGTCATAACTTTGCTAAATCAAATCTTACTGAAAAATGTCGTATGCAAAAAGTGTTTGGAATTTTATTTTGCATATAAAAGCAATTTTTAATTATTTTTTTTTTAATAAAAACCGAGTCTTACCATATATTGACCGAGACCTCGAACGAGCTTTTATGCGACTCTGCATACAGTTAACGCTCGTATGAAGCTTCTATTTAAGAAATTGACTTGAATTTTTTATACCAAATAGAGTTTTCAACTATACTTACGATACTATACAAAAAAATTAAAAATTAAAAAATAAAAGTATTTTTTTTTCAAAACACGTTTAGTGTGATGAGTCGATCGACCCACCATACATACGCTCATAAGATTTTCAATATAGTTAAGGTCAGTGTGAGCTTATTTATACATATTTGAATTTCAAAATTTTGTGACAGTATAGAATTCTTAAGCATCCTGTGTATGTTTGTTAGCAAAATCCATTTTGTCAATTTTTTGCAAAATGGCGACAAGTATTAAAATTCAATCACTTATTACTAAGTAGTGTTCAATTTTGTCAAAAAGGTCTCTATACATGAAATGTTGAGAAGCCTAAAGCTCATCTAAGTAAAATATAAAAAATATATATTTTTGCTTGAAAACAAGCGATGTATCAGTTCGATCGTACCCCCATACTAGCCATTTTGAGACTTTCGGAAGAGTTAACGCTCTTAACTGCTTGGTTTCGAAGATTAAAATTTTAATTTTTAATATCGCATAGAACTAACGTGCAGCCCCTATACGTTATGTTTAAAAAAAATATATAAATTTTTTTTTCAAAATGGCGGCTATCGTAAAAATTCAAAGTGTCATAACTTTGCTAAATCAAATCCTACTGAAAAATGTTGTATGCAAAAAGTGTTTGGAATTTTATTTTGCATATAAAAGCAATTTTTAATTATTTTTTTTTTAATAAAAACCGAGTCTTACCATATATTGACCGAGACCTCGAACGAGCTTTTATGCGACTCTGCATACAGTTAACGCTCGTATGAAGCTTCTATTTAAGAAATTGACTTGAATTTTTTATACCAAATAGAGCTTTCAACTATACTTACGATACTATACAAAAAAATTAAAAATTAAAAAATAAAAGTATTTTTTTTTCAAAACACGTTTAGTGTGATGAGTCGATCGACCCACCATACATACGCTCATAAGATTTTCAATATAGTTAAGGTCAGTGTGAGCTTATTTATACATATTTGAATTTCAAAATTTTGTGACAGTATAGAATTCTTAAGCATCCTGTGTATGTTTGTTAGCAAAATCCATTTTGTCAATTTTTTGCAAAATGGCGACAAGTATTAAAATTCAATCACTTATTACTCAGTAGTGTTCAATTTTGTCAAAAAGGTCTCTATACATGAAATGTTGAGAAGCCTAAAGCTCATCTAAGTAAAATATAAAAAATATATATTTTTGCTTGAAAACAAGCGATGTATCAGTTCGATCGTACCCCCATACTAGCCATTTTGAGACTTTCGGAAGAGTTAACGCTCTTAACTGCTTGGTTTCGAAGATTAAAATTTTAATTTTTAATATCGCATAGAACTAACGTGCAGCCCCTATACGTTATGTTTAAAAAAAATATATAAAATTTTTTTTCAAAATGGCGGCTATCGTAAAAATTCAAAGTGTCATAACTTTGCTAAATCAAATCCTACTGAAAAATGTCGTATGCAAAAAGTGTTTGGAATTTTATTTTGCATATAAAAGCAATTTTTATTTATTTTTTTTTTAATAAAAACCGAGTCTTACCATATATTGACCGAGACCTCGAACGAGCTTTTATGCGACTCTGCATACAGTTAACGCTCGTATGAAGCTTCTATTTAAGAAATTGACTTGAATTTTTAATACCAAATAGAGCTTTCAACTATACTTACGATACTATACAAAAAAATTAAAAATTAAAAAATAAAAGTATTTTTTTTTCAAAACACGTTTAGTGTGATGAGTCGATCGACCCACCATACATACGCTCATAAGATTTTCAATATAGTTAAGGTCAGTGTGAGCTTATTTATACATATTTGAATTTCAAAATTTTGTGACAGTATAGAATTCTTAAGCATCCTGTGTATGTTTGTTAGCAAAATCCATTTTGTCAATTTTTTGCAAAATGGCGACAAGTATTAAAATTCAATCACTTATTACTCAGTAGTGTTCAATTTTGTCAAAAAGGTCTCTACACATGAAATGTTGAGAAGCCTAAAGCTCATCTAAGTAAAATATAAAAAATATATATTTTTGCTTGAAAACAAGCGATGTATCAGTTCGATCGTACCCCCATACTAGCCATTTTGAGACTTTCGGAAGAGTTAACGCTCTTAACTGCTTGGTTTCGAAGATTAAAATTTTAATTTTTAATATCGCATAGAACTAACGTGCAGCCCCTATACGTTATGTTTAAAAAAAATATATAAAATTTTTTTTCAAAATGGCGGCTATCGTAAAAATTCAAAGTGTCATAACTTTGCTAAATCAAATCCTACTGAAAAATGTCGTATGCAAAAAGTGTTTGGAATTTTATTTTGCATATAAAAGCAATTTTTAATTATTTTTTTTTTAATAAAAACCGAGTCTTACCATATATTGACCGAGACCTCGAACGAGCTTTTATGCGACTCTGCATACAGTTAACGCTCGTATGAAGCTTCTATTTAAGAAATTGACTTGAATTTTTTATACCAAATAGAGCTTTCAACTATACTTACGATACTATACAAAAAAATTAAAAATTAAAAAATAAAAGTATTTTTTTTTCAAAACACGTTTAGTGTGATGAGTCGATCGACCCACCATACATACGCTCATAAGATTTTCAATATAGTTAAGGTCAGTGTGAGCTTATTTATACATATTTGAATTTCAAAATTTTGTGACAGTATAGAATTCTTAAGCATCCTGTGTATGTTTGTTAGCAAAATCCATTTTGTCAATTTTTTGCAAAATGGCGACAAGTATTAAAATTCAATCACTTATTACTCAGTAGTGTTCAATTTTGTCAAAAAGGTCTCTATACATAAAATGTTGAGAAGCCTAAAGCTCATCTAAGTAAAATATAAAAAATATATATTTTTGCTTGAAAACAAGCGATGTATCAGTTCGATCGTACCCCCATACTAGCCATTTTGAGACTTTCGGAAGAGTTAACGCTCTTAACTGCTTGGTTTCGAAGATTAAAATTTTAATTTTTAATATCGCATAGAACTAACGTGCAGCCCCTATACGTTATGTTTAAAAAAAATATATAAAATTTTTTTTCAAAATGGCGGCTATCGTAAAAATTCAAAGTGTCATAACTTTGCTAAATCAAATCCTACTGAAAAATGTCGTATGCAAAAAGTGTTTGGAATTTTATTTTGCATATAAAAGCAATTTTTAATTATTTTTTTTTTAATAAAAACCGAGTCTTACCATATATTGACCGAGACCTCGAACGAGCTTTTATGCGACTCTGCATACAGTTAACGCTCGTATGAAGCTTCTATTTAAGAAATTGACTTGAATTTTTTATACCAAATAGAGCTTTCAACTATACTTACGATACTATACAAAAAAATTAAAAATTAAAAAATAAAAGTATTTTTTTTCAAAACACGTTTAGTGTGATGAGTCGATCGACCCACCATACATACGCTCATAAGATTTTCAATATAGTTAAGGTCAGTGTGAGCTTATTTATACATATTTGAATTTCAAAATTTTGTGACAGTATAGAATTCTTAAGCATCCTGTGTATGTTTGTTAGCAAAATCCATTTTGTCAATTTTTTGCAAAATGGCGACAAGTATTAAAATTCAATCACTTATTACTCAGTAGTGTTCAATTTTGTCAAAAAGGTCTCTATACATGAAATGTTGAGAAGCCTAAAGCTCATCTAAGTAAAATATAAAAAATATATATTTTTGCTTGAAAACAAGCGATGTATCAGTTCGATCGTACCCCCATACTAGCCATTTTGAGACTTTCGGAAGAGTTAACGCTCTTAACTGCTTGGTTTCGAAGATTAAAATTTTAATTTTTAATATCGCATAGAACTAACGTGCAGCCCCTATACGTTATGTTTAAAAAAAATATATAAAATTTTTTTTCAAAATGGCGGCTATCGTAAAAATTCAAAGTGTCATAACTTTGCTAAATCAAATCCTACTGAAAAATGTCGTATGCAAAAAGTGTTTGGAATTTTATTTTGCATATAAAAGCAATTTTTAATTATTTTTTTTTTAATAAAAACCGAGTCTTACCATATATTGACCGAGACCTCGAACGAGCTTTTATGCGACTCTGCATACAGTTAACGCTCGTATGAAGCTTCTATTTAAGAAATTGACTTGAATTTTTTATACCAAATAGAGCTTTCAACTATACTTACGATACTATACAAAAAAATTAAAAATTAAAAAATAAAAGTATTTTTTTTTCAAAACACGTTTAGTGTGATGAGTCGATCGACCCACCATACATACGCTCATAAGATTTTCAATATAGTTAAGGTCAGTGTGAGCTTATTTATACATATTTGAATTTCAAAATTTTGTGACAGTATAGAATTCTTAAGCATCCTGTGTATGTTTGTTAGCAAAATCCATTTTGTCAATTTTTTGCAAAATGGCGACAAGTATTAAAATTCAATCACTTATTACTCAGTAGTGTTCAATTTTGTCAAAAAGGTCTCTATACATGAAATGTTGAGAAGCCTAAAGCTCATCTAAGTAAAATATAAAAAATATATATTTTTGCTTGAAAACAAGCGATGTATCAGTTCGATCGTACCCCCATACTAGCCATTTTGAGACTTTCGGAAGAGTTAACGCTCTTAACTGCTTGGTTTCGAAGATTAAAATTTTAATTTTTAATATCGCATAGAACTAACGTGCAGCCCCTATACGTTATGTTTAAAAAAAATATATAAAATTTTTTTTCAAAATGGCGGCTATCGTAAAAATTCAAAGTGTCATAACTTTGCTAAATCAAATCCTACTGAAAAATGTCGTATGCAAAAAGTGTTTGGAATTTTATTTTGCATATAAAAGCAAATTTTTAATTATTTTTTTTTTAATAAAAACCGAGTCTTACCATATATTGACCGAGACCTCGAACGAGCTTTTATGCGACTCTGCATACAGTTAACGCTCGTATGAAGCTTCTATTTAAGAAATTGACTTGAATTTTTTATACCAAATAGAGCTTTCAACTATACTTACGATACTATACAAAAAAATTAAAAAATAAAAGTATTTTTTTTTCAAAACACGTTTAGTGTGATGAGTCGATCGACCCACCATACATACGCTCATAAGATTTTCAATATAGTTAAGGTCAGTGTGAGCTTATTTATACATATTTGAATTTCAAAATTTTGTGACAGTATAGAATTCTTAAGCATCCTGTGTATGTTTGTTAGCAAAATCCATTTTGTCACTTTTTTTGCAAAATGGCGACAAGTATTAAAATTCAATCACTTATTACTCAGTAGTGTTCAATTTTGTCAAAAAGGTCTCTATACATGAAATGTTGAGAAGCCTAAAGCTCATCTAAGTAAAATATAAAAAATATATATTTTTGCTTGAAAACAAGCGATGTATCAGTTCGATCGTACCCCCATACTAGCCATTTTGAGACTTTCGGAAGAGTTAACGCTCTTAACTGCTTGGTTTCGAAGATTAAAATTTTAATTTTTAATATCGCATAGAACTAACGTGCAGCCCCTATACGTTATGTTTAAAAAAAATATATAAAATTTTTTTTCAAAATGGCGGCTATCGTAAAAATTCAAAGTGTCATAACTTTGCTAAATCAAATCCTACTGAAAAATGTCGTATGCAAAAAGTGTTTGGAATTATATTTTGCATATAAAAGCAATTTTTAATTATTTTTTTTTTAATAAAAACCGAGTCTTACCATATATTGACCGAGACCTCGAACGAGCTTTTATGCGACTCTGCATACAGTTAACGCTCGTATGAAGCTTTTATTTAAGAAATTGACTTGAATTTTTTATACCAAATAGAGCTTTCAACTATACTTACGATACTATACAAAAAAATTAAAAATTAAAAAATAAAAGTATTTTTTTTTCAAAACACGTTTAGTGTGATGAGTCGATCGACCCACCATACATACGCTCATAAGATTTTCAATATAGTTAAGGTCAGTGTGAGCTTATTTATACATATTTGAATTTCAAAATTTTGTGACAGCATAGAATTCTTAAGCATCCTGTGTATGTTTGTTAGCAAAATCCATTTTGTCAATTTTTTGCAAAATGGCGACAAGTATTAAAATTCAATCACTTATTACTCAGTAGTGTTCAATTTTGTCAAAAAGGTCTCTATACATGAAATGTTGAGAAGCCTAAAGCTCATCTAAGTAAAATATAAAAAATATATATTTTTGCTTGAAAACAAGCGATGTATCAGTTCGATCGTACCCCCATACTAGCCATTTTGAGACTTTCGGAAGAGTTAACGCTCTTAACTGCTTGGTTTCGAAGATTAAAATTTTAATTTTTAATATCGCATAGAACTAACGTGCAGCCCCTATACGTTATGTTTAAAAAAAATATATAAAATTTTTTTTCAAAATGGCGGCTATCGTAAAAATTCAAAGTGTCATAACTTTGCTAAATCAAATCCTACTGAAAAATGTCGTATGCAAAAAGTGTTTGGAATTTTATTTTGCATATAAAAGCAATTTTTAATTATTTTTTTTTTAATAAAAACCGAGTCTTACCATATATTGACCGAGACCTCGAACGAGCTTTTATGCGACTCTGCATACAGTTAACGCTCGTATGAAGCTTCTATTTAAGAAATTGACTTGAATTTTTCATACCAAATAGAGCTTTCAACTATACTTACGATACTATACAAAAAAATTAAAAATTAAAAAATAAAAGTATTTTTTTTTCAAAACACGTTTAGTGTGATGAGTCGATCGACCCACCATACATACGCTCATAAGATTTTCAATATAGTTAAGGTCAGTGTGAGCTTATTTATACATATTTGAATTTCAAAATTTTGTGACAGTATAGAATTCTTAAGCATCCTGTGTATGTTTGTTAGCAAAATCCATTTTGTCAATTTTTTGCAAAATGGCGACAAGTATTAAAATTCAATCACTTATTACTCAGTAGTGTTCAATTTTGTCAAAAAGGTCTCTATACATGAAATGTTGAGAAGCCTAAAGCTCATCTAAGTAAAATATAAAAAATATATATTTTTGCTTGAAAACAAGCGATGTATCAGTTCGATCGTACCCCCATACTAGCCATTTTGAGACTTTCGGAAGAGTTAACGCTCTTAACTGCTTGGTTTCGAAGATTAAAATTTTAATTTTTAATATCGCATAGAACTAACGTGCAGCCCCTATACGTTATGTTTAAAAAAAATATATAAAATTTTTTTTCAAAATGGCGGCTATCGTAAAAATTCAAAGAGTCATAACTTTGCTAAATCAAATCCTACTGAAAAATGTCGTTTGCAAAAAGTGTTTGGAATTTTATTTTGCATATAAAAGCAATTTTTAATTATTTTTTTTTTAATAAAAACCGAGTCTTACCATATATTGACCGAGACCTCGAACGAGCTTTTATGCGACTCTGCATACAGTTAACGCTCGTATGAAGCTTCTATTTAAGAAATTGACTTGAATTTTTTATACCAAATAGAGCTTTCAACTATACTTACGATACTATACAAAAAAATTAAAAATTAAAAAATAAAAGTATTTTTTTTTCAAAACACGTTTAGTGTGATGAGTCGATCGACCCACCATACATACGCTCATAAGATTTTCAATATAGTTAAGGTCAGTGTGAGCTTATTTATACATATTTGAATTTCAAAATTTTGTGACAGCATAGAATTCTTAAGCATCCTGTGTATGTTTGTTAGCAAAATCCATTTTGTCAATTTTTTGCAAAATGGCGACAAGTATTAAAATTCAATCACTTATTACTCAGTAGTGTTCAATTTTGTCAAAAAGGTCTTTATACATGAAATGTTGAGAAGCCTAAAGCTCATCTAAGTAAAATATAAAAAATATATATTTTTGCTTGAAAACAAGCGATGTATCAGTTCGATCGTACCCCCATACTAGCCATTTTGAGACTTTCGGAAGAGTTAACGCTCTTAACTGCTTGGTTTCGAAGATTAAAATTTTAATTTTTAATATCGCATAGAACTAACGTGCAGCCCCTATACGTTATGTTTAAAAAAAATATATAAAATTTTTTTTCAAAATGGCGGCTATCGTAAAAATTCAAAGTGTCATAACTTTGCTAAATCAAATCCTACTGAAAAATGTCGTATGCAAAAAGTGTTTGGAATTTTATTTTGCATATAAAAGCAATTTTTAATTATTTTTTTTTTAATAAAAACCGAGTCTTACCATATATTGACCGAGACCTCGAACGAGCTTTTATGCGACTCTGCATACAGTTAACGCTCGTATGAAGCTTCTATTTAAGAAATTGACTTGAATTTTTCATACCAAATAGAGCTTTCAACTATACTTACGATACTATACAAAAAAATTAAAAATTAAAAAATAAAAGTATTTTTTTTTCAAAACACGTTTAGTGTGATGAGTCGATCGACCCACCATACATACGCTCATAAGATTTTCAATATAGTTAAGGTCAGTGTGAGCTTATTTATACATATTTGAATTTCAAAATTTTGTGACAGTATAGAATTCTTAAGCATCCTGTGTATGTTTGTTAGCAAAATCCATTTTGTCAATTTTTTGCAAAATGGCGACAAGTATTAAAATTCAATCACTTATTACTCAGTAGTGTTCAATTTTGTCAAAAAGGTCTCTATACATGAAATGTTGAGAAGCCTAAAGCTCATCTAAGTAAAATATAAAAAATATATATTTTTGCTTGAAAACAAGCGATGTATCAGTTCGATCGTACCCCCATACTAGCCATTTTGAGACTTTCGGAAGAGTTAACGCTCTTAACTGCTTGGTTTCGAAGATTAAAATTTTAATTTTTAATATCGCATAGAACTAACGTGCAGCCCCTATACGTTATGTTTAAAAAAAATATATAAAATTTTTTTTCAAAATGGCGGCTATCGTAAAAATTCAAAGTGTCATAACTTTGCTAAATCAAATCCTACTGAAAAATGTCGTATGCAAAAAGTGTTTGTAATTTTATTTTGCATATAAAAGCAATTTTTAATTATTTTTTTTTAATAAAAACCGAGTCTTACCATATATTGACCGAGACCTCGAACGAGCTTTTATGCGACTCTGCATACAGTTAACGCTCGTATGAAGCTTCTATTTAAGAAATTGACTTGAATTTTTTATACCAAATAGAGCTTTCAACTATACTTACGATACTGTACAAAAAAATTAAAAATTAAAAAATAAAAGTATTTTTTTTTCAAAACACGTTTAGTGTGATGAGTCGATCGACCCACCATACATACGCTCATAAGATTTTCAATATAGTTAAGGTCAGTGTGAGCTTATTTATACATATTTGAATTTCAAAATTTTGTGACAGTATAGAATTCTTAAGCATCCTGTGTATGTTTGTTAGCAAAATCCATTTTGTCAATTTTTTGCAAAATGGCGACAAGTATTAAAATTCAATCACTTATTACTCAGTAGTGTTCAATTTTGTCAAAAAGGTCTCTATACATGAAATGTTGAGAAGCCTAAAGCTCATCTAAGTAAAATATAAAAAATATATATTTTTGCTTGAAAACAAGCGATGTATCAGTTCGATCGTACCCCCATACTAGCCATTTTGAGACTTTCGGAAGAGTTAACGCTCTTAACTGCTTGGTTTCGAAGATTAAAATTTTAATTTTTAATATCGCATAGAACTAACGTGCAGCCCCTATACGTTATGTTTAAAAAAAATATATAAAATTTTTTTTCAAAATGGCGGCTATCGTAAAAATTCAAAGTGTCATAACTTTGCTAAATCAAATCCTACTGAAAAATGTCGTATGCAAAAAGTGTTTGGAATTTTATTTTGCATATAAAAGCAATTTTTAATTATTTTTTTTTTAATAAAAACCGAGTCTTACCATATATTGACCGAGACCTCGAACGAGCTTTTATGCGACTCTGCATACAGTTAACGCTCGTATGAAGCTTCTATTTAAGAAATTGACTTGAATTTTTTATACCAAATAGAGCTTTTAACTATACTTACGATACTATACAAAAAAATTAAAAATTAAAAAATAAAAGTATTTTTTTTTCAAAACACGTTTAGTGTGATGAGTCGATCGACCCACCATACATACGCTCATAAGATTTTCAATATAGTTAAGGTCAGTGTGAGCTTATTTATACATATTTGAATTTCAAAATTTTGTGACAGTATAGAATTCTTAAGCATCCTGTGTATGTTTGTTAGCAAAATCCATTTTGTCAATTTTTTGCAAAATGGCGATAAGTATTAAAATTCAATCACTTATTACTCAGTAGTGTTCAATTTTGTCAAAAAGGTCTCTATACATGAAATGTTGAGAAGCCTAAAGCTCATCTAAGTAAAATATAAAAAATATATATTTTTGCTTGAAAACAAGCGATGTATCAGTTCGATCGTACCCCCATACTAGCCATTTTGAGACTTTCGGAAGAGTTAACGCTCTTAACTGCTTGGTTTCGAAGATTAAAATTTTAATTTTTAATATCGCATAGAACTAACGTGCAGCCCCTATACGTTATGTTTAAAAAAAATATATAAAATTTTTTTTCAAAATGGCGGCTATCGTAAAAATTCAAAGTGTCATAACTTTGCTAAATCAAATCCTACTGAAAAATGTCGTATGCAAAAAGTGTTTGGAATTTTATTTTGCATATAAAAGCAATTTTTAATTATTTTTTTTTTAATAAAAACCGAGTCTTACCATATATTGACCGAGACCTCGAACGAGCTTTTATGCGACTCTGCATACAGTTAACGCTCGTATGAAGCTTCTATTTAAGAAATTGACTTGAATTTTTTATACCAAATAGAGCTTTCAACTATACTTACGATACTATACAAAAAAATTAAAAATTAAAAAATAAAAGTATTTTTTTTTCAAAACACGTTTAGTGTGATGAGTCGATCGACCCACCATACATACGCTCATAAGATTTTCAATATAGTTAAGGTCAGTGTGAGCTTATTTATACATATTTGAATTTCAAAATTTTGTGACAGTATAGAATTCTTAAGCATCCTGTGTATGTTTGTTAGCAAAATCCATTTTGTCAATTTTTTGCAAAATGGCGATAAGTATTAAAATTCAATCACTTATTACTCAGTAGTGTTCAATTTTGTCAAAAAGGTCTCTATACATGAAATGTTGAGAAGCCTAAAGCTCATCTAAGTAAAATATAAAAAATATATATTTTTGCTTGAAAACAAGCGATGTATCAGTTCGATCGTACCCCCATACTAGCCATTTTGAGACTTTCGGAAGAGTTAACGCTCTTAACTGCTTGGTTTCGAAGATTAAAATTTTAATTTTTAATATCGCATAGAACTAACGTGCAGCCCCTATACGTTATGTTTAAAAAAAATATATAAAATTTTTTTTCAAAATGGCGGCTATCGTAAAAATTCAAAGTGTCATAACTTTGCTAAATCAAATCCTACTGAAAAATGTCGTATGCAAAAAGTGTTTGGAATTTTATTTTGCATATAAAAGCAATTTTTAATTATTTTTTTTTTAATAAAAACCGAGTCTTACCATATATTGACCGAGACCTCGAACGAGCTTTTATGCGACTCTGCATACAGTTAACGCTCGTATGAAGCTTCTATTTAAGAAATTGACTTGAATTTTTTATACCAAATAGAGCTTTCAACTATACTTACGATACTATACAAAAAAATTAAAAATTAAAAAATAAAAGTATTTTTTTTTCAAAACACGTTTAGTGTGATGAGTCGATCGACCCACCATACATACGCTCATAAGATTTTCAATATAGTTAAGGTCAGTGTGAGCTTATTTATACATATTTGAATTTCAAAATTTTGTGACAGTATAGAATTCTTAAGCATCCTGTGTATGTTTGTTAGCAAAATCCATTTTGTCAATTTTTTGCAAAATGGCGACAAGTATTAAAATTCAATCACTTATTACTCAGTAGTGTTCAATATTGTCAAAAAGGTCTCTATACATGAAATGTTGAGAAGCCTAAAGCTCATCTAAGTAAAATATAAAAAATATATATTTTTGCTTAAAAACAAGCGATGTATCAGTTCGATCGTACCCCCATACTAGCCATTTTGAGACTTTCGGAAGAGTTAACGCTCTTAACTGCTTGGTTTCGAAGATTAAAATTTTAATTTTTAATATCGCATAGAACTAACGTGCAGCCCCTATACGTTATGTTTAAAAAAAATATATAAAATTTTTTTTCAAAATGGCGGCTATCGTAAAAATTCAAAGTGTCATAACTTTGCTAAATCAAATCCTACTGAAAAATGTCGTATGCAAAAAGTGTTTGGAATTTTATTTTGCATATAAAAGCAATTTTTAATTATTTTTTTTTAATAAAAACCGAGTCTTACCATATATTGACCGAGACCTCGAACGAGCTTTTATGCGACTCTGCATACAGTTAACGCTCGTATGAAGCTTCTATTTAAGAAATTGACTTGAATTTTTTATACCAAATAGAGCTTTCAACTATACTTACGATACTATACAAAAAAATTAAAAATTAAAAAATAAAAGTATTTTTTTTTCAAAACACGTTTAGTGTGATGAGTCGATCGACCCACCATACATACGCTCATAAGATTTTCAATATAGTTAAGGTCAGTGTGAGCTTATTTATACATATTTGAATTTCAAAATTTTGTGACAGTATAGAATTCTTAAGCATCCTGTGTATGTTTGTTAGCAAAATCCATTTTGTCAATTTTTTGCAAAATGGCGACAAGTATTAAAATTCAATCACTTATTACTCAGTAGTGTTTAATTTTGTCAAAAAGGTCTCTATACATGAAATGTTGAGAAGCCTAAAGCTCATCTAAGTAAAATATAAAAAATATATATTTTTGCTTGAAAACAAGCGATGTATCAGTTCGATCGTACCCCCATACTAGCCATTTTGAGACTTTCGGAAGAGTTAACGCTCTTAACTGCTTGGTTTCGAAGATTAAAATTTTAATTTTTAATATCGCATAGAACTAACGTGCAGCCCCTATACCTTATGTTTAAAAAAAATATATAAAATTTTTTTTCAAAATGGCGGCTATCGTAAAAATTCAAAGTGTCATAACTTTGCTAAATCAAATCTTACTGAAAAATGTCGTATGCAAAAAGTGTTTGGAATTTTATTTTGCATATAAAAGCAATTTTTAATTATTTTTTTTTTAATAAAAACCGAGTCTTACCATATATTGACCGAGACCTCGAACGAGCTTTTATGCGACTCTGCATACAGTTAACGCTCGTATGAAGCTTCTATTTGAGAAATTGACTTGAATTTTTTATACCAAATAGAGTTTTCAACTATACTTACGATACTATACAAAAAAATTAAAAATTAAAAAATAAAAGTATTTTTTTTTCAAAACACGTTTAGTGTGATGAGTCGATCGACCCACCATACATACGCTCATTAGATTTTCAATATAGTTAAGGTCAGTGTGAGCTTATTTATACATATTTGAATTTCAAAATTTTGTGACAGTATAGAATTCTTAAGCATCCTGTGTATGTTTGTTAGCAAAATCCATTTTGTCACTTTTTTTGCAAAATGGCGACAAGTATTAAAATTCAATCACTTATTACTCAGTAGTGTTCAATTTTGTCAAAAAGGTCTCTATACATGAAATGTTGAGAAGCCTAAAGCTCATCTAAGTAAAATATAAAAAATATATATTTTTGCTTGAAAACAAGCGATGTATCAGTTCGATCGTACCCCCATACTAGCCATTTTGAGACTTTCGGAAGAGTTAACGCTCTTAACTGCTTGGTTTCGAAGATTAAAATTTTAATTTTTAATATCGCATAGAACTAACGTGCAGCCCCTATACGTTATGTTTAAAAAAAATATATAAAATTTTTTTTCAAAATGGCGGCTATCGTAAAAATTCAAAGTGTCATAACTTTGCTAAATCAAATCCTACTGAAAAATGTCGTATGCAAAAAGTGTTTGGAATTTTATTTTGCATATAAAAGCAATTTTTAATTATTTTTTTTTTAATAAAAACCGAGTCTTACCATATATTGACCGAGACCTCGAACGAGCTTTTATGCGACTCTGCATACAGTTAACGCTCGTATGAA
This sequence comes from Plectrocnemia conspersa, assembly GCF_051122295.1. Taxonomy (NCBI): domain Eukaryota; kingdom Metazoa; phylum Arthropoda; class Insecta; order Trichoptera; family Polycentropodidae; genus Plectrocnemia; species Plectrocnemia conspersa. The sequence goes on along the minus strand of NW_028277167.1, from coordinate 30,928,744 downwards.
GCTTCTATTTAAGAAATTGACTTGAATTTTTTATACCAAATAGAGCTTTCAACTATACTTACGATACTATACAAAAAAATTAAAAATTAAAAAATAAAAGTATTTTTTTTTCAAAACACGTTTAGTGTGATGAGTCGATCGACCCACCATACATACGCTCATAAGATTTTCAATATAGTTAAGGTCAGTGTGAGCTTATTTATACATATTTGAATTTCAAAATTTTGTGACAGTATAGAATTCTTAAGCATCCTGTGTATGTTTGTTAGCAAAATCCATTTTGTCAATTTTTTGCAAAATGGCGACAAGTATTAAAATTCAATCACTTATTACTCAGTAGTGTTCAATTTTGTCAAAAAGGTCTCTATACATGAAATGTTGAGAAGCCTAAAGCTCATCTAAGTAAAATATAAAAAATATATATTTTTGCTTGAAAACAAGCGATGTATCAGTTCGATCGTACCCCCATACTAGCCATTTTGAGACTTTCGGAAGAGTTAACGCTCTTAACTGCTTGGTTTCGAAGATTAAAATTTTAATTTTTAATATCGCATAGAACTAACGTGCAGCCCCTATACGTTATGTTTAAAAAAAATATATAAATTTTTTTTTCAAAATGGCGGCTATCGTAAAAATTCAAAGTGTCATAACTTTGCTAAATCAAATCCTACTGAAAAATGTTGTATGCAAAAAGTGTTTGGAATTTTATTTTGCATATAAAAGCAATTTTTAATTATTTTTTTTTTAATAAAAACCGAGTCTTACCATATATTGACCGAGACCTCGAACGAGCTTTTATGCGACTCTGCATACAGTTAACGCTCGTATGAAGCTTCTATTTAAGAAATTGACTTGAATTTTTTATACCAAATAGAGCTTTCAACTATACTTACGATACTATACAAAAAAATTAAAAATTAAAAAATAAAAGTATTTTTTTTTCAAAACACGTTTAGTGTGATGAGTCGATCGACCCACCATACATACGCTCATAAGATTTTCAATATAGTTAAGGTCAGTGTGAGCTTATTTATACATATTTGAATTTCAAAATTTTGTGACAGTATAGAATTCTTAAGCATCCTGTGTATGTTTGTTAGCAAAATCCATTTTGTCAATTTTTTGCAAAATGGCGACAAGTATTAAAATTCAATCACTTATTACTCAGTAGTGTTCAATTTTGTCAAAAAGGTCTCTATACATGAAATGTTGAGAAGCCTAAAGCTCATCTAAGTAAAATATAAAAAATATATATTTTTGCTTGAAAACAAGCGATGTATCAGTTCGATCGTACCCCCATACTAGCCATTTTGAGACTTTCGGAAGAGTTAACGCTCTTAACTGCTTGGTTTCGAAGATTAAAATTTTAATTTTTAATATCGCATAGAACTAACGTGCAGCCCCTATACGTTATGTTTAAAAAAAATATATAAAATTTTTTTTCAAAATGGCGGCTATCGTAAAAATTCAAAGTGTCATAACTTTGCTTAATCAAATCCTACTGAAAAATGTCGTATGCAAAAAGTGTTTGGAATTTTATTTTGCATATAAAAGCAATTTTTAATTATTTTTTTTTTAATAAAAACCGAGTCTTACCATATATTGACCGAGACCTCGAACGAGCTTTTATGCGACTCTGCATACAGTTAACGCTCGTATGAAGCTTCTATTTAAGAAATTGACTTGAATTTTTTATACCAAATAGAGCTTTCAACTATACTTACGATACTATACAAAAAAATTAAAAATTAAAAAATAAAAGTATTTTTTTTTCAAAACACGTTTAGTGTGATGAGTCGATCGACCCACCATACATACGCTCATAAGATTTTCAATATAGTTAAGGTCAGTGTGAGCTTATTTATACATATTTGAATTTCAAAATTTTGTGACAGTATAGAATTCTTAAGCATCCTGTGTATGTTTGTTAGCAAAATCCATTTTGTCAATTTTTTGCAAAATGGCGACAAGTATTAAAATTCAATCACTTATTACTCAGTAGTGTTCAATTTTGTCAAAAAGGTCTCTATACATGAAATGTTGAGAAGCCTAAAGCTCGTCTAAGTAAAATATAAAAAATATATATTTTTGCTTGAAAACAAGCGATGTATCAGTTCGATCGTACCCCCATACTAGCCATTTTGAGACTTTCGGAAGAGTTAACGCTCTTAACTGCTTGGTTTCGAAGATTAAAATTTTAATTTTTAATATCGCATAGAACTAACGTGCAGCCCCTATACGTTATGTTTAAAAAAAATATATAAAATTTTTTTTCAAAATGGCGGCTATCGTAAAAATTCAAAGTGTCATAACTTTGCTAAATCAAATCCTACTGAAAAATGTCGTATGCAAAAAGTGTTTGGAATTTTATTTTGCATATAAAAGCAATTTTTAATTATTTTTTTTTTAATAAAAACCGAGTCTTACCATATATTGACCGAGACCTCGAACGAGCTTTTATGCGACTCTGCATACAGTTAACGCTCGTATGAAGCTTCTATTTAAGAAATTGACTTGAATTTTTTATACCAAATAGAGCTTTCAACTATACTTACGATACTATACAAAAAAATTAAAAATTAAAAAATAAAAGTATTTTTTTTTCAAAACACGTTTAGTGTGATGAGTCGATCGACCCACCATACATACGCTCATAAGATTTTCAATATAGTTAAGGTCAGTGTGAGCTTATTTATACATATTTGAATTTCAAAATTTTGTGACAGTATAGAATTCTTAAGCATCCTGTGTATGTTTGTTAGCAAAATCCATTTTGTCAATTTTTTGCAAAATGGCGACAAGTATTAAAATTCAATCACTTATTACTCAGTAGTGTTCAATTTTGTCAAAAAGGTCTCTATACATGAAATGTTGAGAAGCCTAAAGCTCATCTAAGTAAAATATAAAAAATATATATTTTTGCTTGAAAACAAGCGATGTATCAGTTCGATCGTACCCCCATACTAGCCATTTTGAGACTTTCGGAAGAGTTAACGCTCTTAACTGCTTGGTTTCGAAGATTAAAATTTTAATTTTTAATATCGCATAGAACTAACGTGCAGCCCCTATACGTTATGTTTAAAAAAAATATATAAAATTTTTTTTCAAAATGGCGGCTATCGTAAAAATTCAAAGTGTCATAACTTTGCTAAATCAAATCCTACTGAAAAATGTCGTATGCAAAAAGTGTTTGGAATTTTATTTTGCATATAAAAGCAATTTTTAATTATTTTTTTTTTAATAAAAACCGAGTCTTACCATATATTGACCGAGACCTCGAACGAGCTTTTATGCGACTCTGCATACAGTTAACGCTCGTATGAAGCTTCTATTTAAGAAATTGACTTGAATTTTTTATACCAAATAGAGCTTTCAACTATACTTACGATACTATACAAAAAAATTAAAAATTAAAAAATAAAAGTATTTTTTTTTCAAAACACGTTTAGTGTGATGAGTCGATCGACCCACCATACATACGCTCATAAGATTTTCAATATAGTTAAGGTCAGTGTGAGCTTATTTATACATATTTGAATTTCAAAATTTTGTGACAGTATAGAATTCTTAAGCATCCTGTGTATGTTTGTTAGCAAAATCCATTTTGTCAATTTTTTGCAAAATGGCGACAAGTATTAAAATTCAATCACTTATTACTCAGTAGTGTTCAATTTTGTCAAAAAGGTCTCTATACATGAAATGTTGAGAAGCCTAAAGCTCATCTAAGTAAAATATAAAAAATATATATTTTTGCTTGAAAACAAGCGATGTATCAGTTCGATCGTACCCCCATACTAGCCATTTTGAGACTTTCGGAAGAGTTAACGCTCTTAACTGCATGGTTTCGAAGATTAAAATTTTAATTTTTAATATCGCATAGAACTAACGTGCAGCCCCTATACGTTATGTTTAAAAAAAATATATAAAATTTTTTTTCAAAATGGCGGCTATCGTAAAAATTCAAAGTGTCATAACTTTGCTAAATCAAATCCTACTGAAAAATGTCGTATGCAAAAAGTGTTTGGAATTTTATTTTGCATATAAAAGCAATTTTTAATTATTTTTTTTTTAATAAAAACCGAGTCTTACCATATATTGACCGAGACCTCGAACGAGCTTTTATGCGACTCTGCATACAGTTAACGCTCGTATGAAGCTTCTATTTAAGAAATTGACTTGAATTTTTTATACCAAATAGAGCTTTCAACTATACTTACGATACTATACAAAAAAATTAAAAATTAAAAAATAAAAGTATTTTTTTTTCAAAACACGTTTAGTGTGATGAGTCGATCGACCCACCATACATACGCTCATAAGATTTTCAATATAGTTAAGGTCAGTGTGAGCTTATTTATACATATTTGAATTTCAAAATTTTGTGACAGTATAGAATTCTTAAGCATCCTGTGTATGTTTGTTAGCAAAATCCATTTTGTCAATTTTTTGCAAAATGGCGACAAGTATTAAAATTCAATCACTTATTACTCAGTAGTGTTCAATTTTGTCAAAAAGGTCTCTATACATGAAATGTTGAGAAGCCTAAAGCTCATCTAAGTAAAATATAAAAAATATATATTTTTGCTTGAAAACAAGCGATGTATCAGTTCGATCGTACCCCCATACTAGCCATTTTGAGACTTTCGGAAGAGTTAACGCTCTTAACTGCTTGGTTTCGAAGATTAAAATTTTAATTTTTAATATCGCATAGAACTAACGTGCAGCCCCTATACGTTATGTTTAAAAAAAATATATAAAATTTTTTTTCAAAATAGCGGCTATCGTAAAAATTCAAAGTGTCATAACTTTGCTAAATCAAATCCTACTGAAAAATGTCGTATGCAAAAAGTGTTTGGAATTTTATTTTGCATATAAAAGCAATTTTTAATTATTTTTTTTTTAATAAAAACCGAGTCTTACCATATATTGACCGAGACCTCGAACGAGCTTTTATGCGACTCTGCATACAGTTAACGCTCGTATGAAGCTTCTATTTAAGAAATTGACTTGAATTTTTTATACCAAATAGAGCTTTCAACTATACTTACGATACTATACAAAAAAATTAAAAATTAAAAAATAAAAGTATTTTTTTTTCAAAACACGTTTAGTGTGATGAGTCGATCGACCCACCATACATACGCTCATAAGATTTTCAATATAGTTAAGGTCAGTGTGAGCTTATTTATACATATTTGAATTTCAAAATTTTGTGACAGTATAGAATTCTTAAGCATCCTGTGTATGTTTGTTAGCAAAATCCATTTTGTCAATTTTTTGCAAAATGGCGACAAGTATTAAAATTCAATCACTTATTACTCAGTAGTGTTCAATTTTGTCAAAAAGGTCTCTATACATGAAATGTTGAGAAGCCTAAAGCTCATCTAAGTAAAATATAAAAAATATATATTTTTGCTTGAAAACAAGCGATGTATCAGTTCGATCGTACCCCCATACTAGCCATTTTGAGACTTTCGGAAGAGTTAACGCTCTTAACTGCTTGGTTTCGAAGATTAAAATTTTAATTTTTAATATCGCATAGAACTAACGTGCAGCCCCTATACGTTATGTTTAAAAAAAATATATAAAATTTTTTTTCAAAATGGCGGCTATCGTAAAAATTCAAAGTGTCATAACTTTGCTTAATCAAATCCTACTGAAAAATGTCGTATGCAAAAAGTGTTTGGAATTTTATTTTGCATATAAAAGCAATTTTTAATTATTTTTTTTTTAATAAAAACCGAGTCTTACCATATATTGACCGAGACCTCGAACGAGCTTTTATGCGACTCTGCATACAGTTAACGCTCGTATGAAGCTTCTATTTAAGAAATTGACTTGAATTTTTTATACCAAATAGAGCTTTCAACTATACTTACGATACTATACAAAAAAATTAAAAATTAAAAAATAAAAGTATTTTTTTTTCAAAACACGTTTAGTGTGATGAGTCGATCGACCCACCATACATACGCTCATAAGATTTTCAATATAGTTAAGGTCAGTGTGAGCTTATTTATACATATTTGAATTTCAAAATTTTGTGACAGTATAGAATTCTTAAGCATCCTGTGTATGTTTGTTAGCAAAATCCATTTTGTCAATTTTTTGCAAAATGGCGACAAGTATTAAAATTCAATCACTTATTACTCAGTAGTGTTTAATTTTGTCAAAAAGGTCTCTATACATGAAATGTTGAGAAGCCTAAAGCTCATCTAAGTAAAATATAAAAAATATATATTTTTGCTTGAAAACAAGCGATGTATCAGTTCGATCGTACCCCCATACTAGCCATTTTGAGACTTTCGGAAGAGTTAACGCTCTTAACTGCTTGGTTTCGAAGATTAAAATTTTAATTTTTAATATCGCATAGAACTAACGTGCAGCCCCTATACGTTATGTTTAAAAAAAATATATAAAATTTTTTTTCAAAATGGCGGCTATCGTAAAAATTCAAAGTGTCATAACTTTGCTAAATCAAATCTTACTGAAAAATGTCGTATGCAAAAAGTGTTTGGAATTTTATTTTGCATATAAAAGCAATTTTTAATTATTTTTTTTTTAATAAAAACCGAGTCTTACCATATATTGACCGAGACCTCGAACGAGCTTTTATGCGACTCTGCATACAGTTAACGCTCGTATGAAGCTTCTATTTAAGAAATTGACTTGAATTTTTTATACCAAATAGAGTTTTCAACTATACTTACGATACTATACAAAAAAATTAAAAATTAAAAAATAAAAGTATTTTTTTTTCAAAACACGTTTAGTGTGATGAGTCGATCGACCCACCATACATACGCTCATAAGATTTTCAATATAGTTAAGGTCAGTGTGAGCTTATTTATACATATTTGAATTTCAAAATTTTGTGACAGTATAGAATTCTTAAGCATCCTGTGTATGTTTGTTAGCAAAATCCATTTTGTCAATTTTTTGCAAAATGGCGACAAGTATTAAAATTCAATCACTTATTACTAAGTAGTGTTCAATTTTGTCAAAAAGGTCTCTATACATGAAATGTTGAGAAGCCTAAAGCTCATCTAAGTAAAATATAAAAAATATATATTTTTGCTTGAAAACAAGCGATGTATCAGTTCGATCGTACCCCCATACTAGCCATTTTGAGACTTTCGGAAGAGTTAACGCTCTTAACTGCTTGGTTTCGAAGATTAAAATTTTAATTTTTAATATCGCATAGAACTAACGTGCAGCCCCTATACGTTATGTTTAAAAAAAATATATAAATTTTTTTTTCAAAATGGCGGCTATCGTAAAAATTCAAAGTGTCATAACTTTGCTAAATCAAATCCTACTGAAAAATGTTGTATGCAAAAAGTGTTTGGAATTTTATTTTGCATATAAAAGCAATTTTTAATTATTTTTTTTTTAATAAAAACCGAGTCTTACCATATATTGACCGAGACCTCGAACGAGCTTTTATGCGACTCTGCATACAGTTAACGCTCGTATGAAGCTTCTATTTAAGAAATTGACTTGAATTTTTTATACCAAATAGAGCTTTCAACTATACTTACGATACTATACAAAAAAATTAAAAATTAAAAAATAAAAGTATTTTTTTTTCAAAACACGTTTAGTGTGATGAGTCGATCGACCCACCATACATACGCTCATAAGATTTTCAATATAGTTAAGGTCAGTGTGAGCTTATTTATACATATTTGAATTTCAAAATTTTGTGACAGTATAGAATTCTTAAGCATCCTGTGTATGTTTGTTAGCAAAATCCATTTTGTCAATTTTTTGCAAAATGGCGACAAGTATTAAAATTCAATCACTTATTACTCAGTAGTGTTCAATTTTGTCAAAAAGGTCTCTATACATGAAATGTTGAGAAGCCTAAAGCTCATCTAAGTAAAATATAAAAAATATATATTTTTGCTTGAAAACAAGCGATGTATCAGTTCGATCGTACCCCCATACTAGCCATTTTGAGACTTTCGGAAGAGTTAACGCTCTTAACTGCTTGGTTTCGAAGATTAAAATTTTAATTTTTAATATCGCATAGAACTAACGTGCAGCCCCTATACGTTATGTTTAAAAAAAATATATAAAATTTTTTTTCAAAATGGCGGCTATCGTAAAAATTCAAAGTGTCATAACTTTGCTAAATCAAATCCTACTGAAAAATGTCGTATTCAAAAAGTGTTTGGAATTTTATTTTGCATATAAAAGCAATTTTTAATTATTTTTTTTTTAATAAAAACCGAGTCTTACCATATATTGACCGAGACCTCGAACGAGCTTTTATGCGACTCTGCATACAGTTAACGCTCGTATGAAGCTTCTATTTAAGAAATTGACTTGAATTTTTTATACCAAATAGAGCTTTCAACTATACTTACGATACTATACAAAAAAATTAAAAATTAAAAAATAAAAGTATTTTTTTTTCAAAACACGTTTAGTGTGATGAGTCGATCGACCCACCATACATACGCTCATAAGATTTTCAATATAGTTAAGGTCAGTGTGAGCTTATTTATACATATTTGAATTTCAAAATTTTGTGACAGTATAGAATTCTTAAGCATCCTGTGTATGTTTGTTAGCAAAATCCATTTTGTCAATTTTTTGCAAAATGGCGACAAGTATTAAAATTCAATCACTTATTACTCAGTAGTGTTCAATTTTGTCAAAAAGGTCTCTATACATGAAATGTTGAGAAGCCTAAAGCTCATCTAAGTAAAATATAAAAAATATATATTTTTGCTTGAAAACAAGCGATGTATCAGTTCGATCGTACCCCCATACTAGCCATTTTGAGACTTTCGGAAGAGTTAACGCTCTTAACTGCTTGGTTTCGAAGATTAAAATTTTAATTTTTAATATCGCATAGAACTAACGTGCAGCCCCTATACGTTATGTTTAAAAAAAATATATAAAATTTTTTTTCAAAATGGCGGCTATCGTAAAAATTCAAAGTGTCATAACTTTGCTAAATCAAATCCTACTGAAAAATGTCGTATGCAAAAAGTGTTTGGAATTTTATTTTGCATATAAAAGCAATTTTTAATTATTTTTTTTTTAATAAAAACCGAGTCTTACCATATATTGACCGAGACCTCGAACGAGCTTTTATGCGACTCTGCATACAGTTAACGCTCGTATGAAGCTTCTATTTAAGAAATTGACTTGAATTTTTTATACCAAATAGAGCTTTCAACTATACTTACGATACTATACAAAAAAATTAAAAATTAAAAAATAAAAGTATTTTTTTTTCAAAACACGTTTAGTGTGATGAGTCGATCGACCCACCATACATACGCTCATAAGATTTTCAATATAGTTAAGGTCAGTGTGAGCTTATTTATACATATTTGAATTTCAAAATTTTGTGACAGTATAGAATTCTTAAGCATCCTGTGTATGTTTGTTAGCAAAATCCATTTTGTCAATTTTTTGCAAAATGGCGACAAGTATTAAAATTCAATCACTTATTACTCAGTAGTGTTCAATTTTGTCAAAAAGGTCTCTATACATGAAATGTTGAGAAGCCTAAAGCTCGTCTAAGTAAAATATAAAAAATATATATTTTTGCTTGAAAACAAGCGATGTATCAGTTCGATCGTACCCCCATACTAGCCATTTTGAGACTTTCGGAAGAGTTAACGCTCTTAACTGCTTGGTTTCGAAGATTAAAATTTTAATTTTTAATATCGCATAGAACTAACGTGCAGCCCCTATACGTTATGTTTAAAAAAAATATATAAAATTTTTTTTCAAAATGGCGGCTATCGTAAAAATTCAAAGTGTCATAACTTTGCTAAATCAAATCCTACTGAAAAATGTCGTATGCAAAAAGTGTTTGGAATTTTATTTTGCATATAAAAGCAATTTTTAATTATTTTTTTTTTAATAAAAACCGAGTCTTACCATATATTGACCGAGACCTCGAACGAGCTTTTATGCGACTCTGCATACAGTTAACGCTCGTATGAAGCTTCTATTTAAGAAATTGACTTGAATTTTTTATACCAAATAGAGCTTTCAACTATACTTACGATACTATACAAAAAAATTAAAAATTAAAAAATAAAAGTATTTTTTTTTCAAAACACGTTTAGTGTGATGAGTCGATCGACCCACCATACATACGCTCATAAGATTTTCAATATAGTTAAGGTCAGTGTGAGCTTATTTATACATATTTGAATTTCAAAATATTGTGACAGTATAGAATTCTTAAGCATCCTGTGTATGTTTGTTAGCAAAATCCATTTTGTCAATTTTTTGCAAAATGGCGACAAGTATTAAAATTCAATCACTTATTACTCAGTAGTGTTCAATTTTGTCAAAAAGGTCTCTATACATGAAATGTTGAGAAGCCTAAAGCTCATCTAAGTAAAATATAAAAAATATATATTTTTGCTTGAAAACAAGCGATGTATCAGTTCGATCGTACCCCCATACTAGCCATTTTGAGACTTTCGGAAGAGTTAACGCTCTTAACTGCTTGGTTTCGAAGATTAAAATTTTAATTTTTAATATCGCATAGAACTAACGTGCAGCCCCTATACGTTATGTTTAAAAAAAATATATAAAATTTTTTTTCAAAATGGCGGCTATCGTAAAAATTCAAAGTGTCATAACTTTGCTAAATCAAATCCTACTGAAAAATGTCGTATGCAAAAAGTGTTTGGAATTTTATTTTGCATATAAAAGCAATTTTTAATTATTTTTTTTTTAATAAAAACCGAGTCTTACCATATATTGACCGAGACCTCGAACGAGCTTTTATGCGACTCTGCATACAGTTAACGCTCGTATGAAGCTTCTATTTAAGAAATTGACTTGAATTTTTTATACCAAATAGAGCTTTCAACTATACTTACGATACTATACAAAAAAATTAAAAATTAAAAAATAAAAGTATTTTTTTTTCAAAACACGTTTAGTGTGATGAGTCGATCGACCCACCATACATACGCTCATAAGATTTTCAATATAGTGTTATAAATATACAGATAATGTTATCACTTAAATATCCTTTTATATATATTATTATATTATTGTTTATGTTATCGTAGGATATTTCTCAATTTTTATGTAACTGTATAAATAGGCCCGACCCACTGGTAAGAAGGAGAATCAGAGTGGGATTTGTGAACGGAGACCGAACGCTAGACGTTGTTTCGACTGTAAATAATTAATTCAAATATTTATTAGAGACAACAAATGAAAATAATAAAATATTACAATAAGTGAATTAGAACATTATTTTTGCTCCTTTATGACAAAAATAAAATTGGTGGCAGCGGGTGGGATCCCGACACTCCAACTGAAGAAGGAACAACAGAAGTGCAGCTCCTGAAACTACGGAGTTAGACTTTCCAGTCTTTCAACCGGGACCCGAACAAAAATTCACTTAAATCGTCAAGTCAAGAAATCTCAAAGAAGATCAAACGACTGAAAATCAACATCGCCTGTGGGTCCACCACCAAGTTGATGGAAGACGTAAAATCTTCGATTTCCATACCAAGACGAGTAAAGCAGCCATACGGACATCTGCGTGAAGGAAACTCCCGAGACGAGCAGCCTTCGATTTCAAACGAAATACGTAGAGAGAATCAACAACTTCCCAGAAGAAACCTCGTTCGAGCAAGAGCCGCGACAGCAGCAGACTCAGAAAACGAAGACCTTCATACCAGCACAGCCCCTCAGAAGACTACATTCCGCACGAGCAAAAGCCGCGACAGCAGCAGACTCGGCAGACGGAAGATTCCCTGATTGAGCGAACGCAACGACGAAGGAAGTTCTACCCCTGAATCCAGCAAGATCTCATCACACCAGACAAGATGTTCAAGAACGTCGTAGTACTGTGAGTCTATCTTTGCTATATTTTCGGGTTGTCCAAATTATTTACATACCGATACATTCTGATCTCATATTAAACTACACATAACACACATACATAACCACATAATCAAAAATGTCTATTCCAACATCTCCAATAATTAGTAACAACTCCAATCATGGATCAATCAATTTATCTCTCGATACACTAATGAAATTCATACCTACCTACGATGGAAATCAAAAAGATCTCTATCCTTTTATTTACGACTGTGACACAGCGATAAACCTCTGTTCCTTAGAACTAAAACCAATTTTACTAAAATACATAATTCATAATGTCACAGGCAAAGCTAAATACTCCATAGCGAATTTTCAATATGATTCTTACGAAGAATTTAAAGAGTTTTTAATCTCCTCGTTCGGAGAAAATAAACATTCATCACAACTAGAATACGAACTTAGAAATTGTAAACAAAAACCAGGAGAACCAGTCATAAATTTCATCCAAAAAGTAGAAATCTGTACTAACAATTTAATAGGATCGATAAGGCTATCAGTTATAGATAAAAAGGAAATATTTGGACGTATTAAACAAATAGAAGATAATGCCTTAAATACTTTCATATTCGGATTAAATCCGGAACTCTCAACTCCTGTTAGACTTACGAAACCTAAAACTCTTTCAGAAGCTTCTAATACAGCATTAGAAGAAGAAAAGTTTCTAACCGCATTCAGAGAAATGCATATCAGTTCACCCTTAATATGTAACATTTGCAAACGACGCGGACATAATGCTTCTACATGTCGAAATAATAATAACCGATTTCCAAGATACCAAAATAACTACAATAACATAAATATCAAAGAGGAACGAAAAATAAACCAATTTAGCGCGAGTAAAAATCCATCAAAATTCTGTCGTTATTGTAAAAGGAATAACCACACGATTGACGAATGTAGAATTAGAATATATAACAATGAAAAATACGGTAAAAATCAATCTAATCAAAGTCGCGATCATTTAAACTCCAGGAATTCCGAGACAGCTGCTGTGTCCCGGAATATAAAAAACATTGAAGGCAGAATATTAACATTGAAAAATACAACCGCTTTTGTAACTTTAGATTGTTATCAAGCAGATAGACCTCTTAAATTTCTTATCGATACCGGAGCGGATATATCAATCGTAAAATTAAACTCATTAGAAAGTGAAGATATAGTCGACGAATCAATAAAAGTAACCCTTCGTGGTATAGATAATTCTGATAACCCAACAAAAACATTAGGAGTTATCAAACTGACTTTCCCTTTCGATGAATATATAATTCGTCATAAAGCTCATATTATCGCACCTAATCAAACAAACATTCCCTTGGACGGAATATTAGGAAACGATTTCTTAAAATCAAACAAGGCAATAATAGATTACGAAAATAATTACCTACTCGTTAGAGATAAGAGACTAAATATTCTACACCATTATTCTGATAAACAAGTTACGTTAAACCCTAGAACTGAAACAATAGTTTTATTAAACGTCTTAAATCCGGAAATAAAAACAGGAATCTTGCCTGAAACAGAATTACTCCCTGATGTCTATTTGTCGCGAGCCATTACCTCTGTAAATGAAAAATCCCAAGCTTATGCTACAATACTTAATTGTAGTGATAAAGAAGTAAAGCTGACAAATACTAACATAATTCTAGAACCATTCGACGAAACTAAAAGTTTCCTTTATTTTCAAAAAAGTGACAAAATAGATATAACACGTAACGATAGAGTAGTGCAACAACTTCGAGTCGCACATCTTAATAAAGAGGAATCCCATTCTATTATATCACTATGTTCTGAATTTAATCGTGTATTTCATTTAAAAGATGATCCATTATCCAAAACAAACACGATTTCCCACGAGATACCGATAACATCGCAAATCCCCATCTACACTAAGTCATACCGATACCCCGAGGTACATAAAAAAGAAGTTGACAAACAAATTACAGAAATGTTAGACCAAAATATTATAAAACCCTCATCTTCTCCATGGTCAGCTCCACTATGGGTAGTCCCCAAGAAAATGGATGCTTCTGGAACTAAAAAATGGCGGATCGTGATAGACTACCGCAAATTAAATAACGTAACTGTAGGTGACGCATTCCCCTTACCCAACATAAGTGAAATACTAGATCAACTAGGACATTCAAAATACTTCACAACCCTAGATCTCGCTTCAGGATTTCACCAAATTCCAATGAATGACAAAGATTCAGATAAAACGGCATTTTCAACCCCAACGGGTCATTATCAATTTTCACGTATGCCTTTTGGATTAAAAAACGCACCAGCGACTTTTCAACGATTAATGAACAGTGTACTAACTGGATTGCAAGGCATTAAATGTTTTGTGTATCTGGATGATATCGTGATTTTCGCAAATTCTATAACTGACCATACGAACAAACTTCGCGAAATCTTTAAACGACTAGATAAACATAATTTAAAACTACAAGCAGATAAATGCGAGTTTATGCGCCATGAGGTAGCATATTTAGGACACGTCATTACTCAAAACGGCGTCAAGCCTGATCCTTCTAAAATATCTTGTATAAAGAATTATCCTAAACCGCAAAACGTTAAAGATATCAAATCATTCCTAGGATTAGTAGGATACTATCGAAAATTTATTCTCAACTTTTCTAAAGTCTCACAAAAACTAACTATCTTATTAAAAAAGGACGTATTATTTAAATGGACAAACGAACAAGAAGACGCTTTTGAGACACTTAAAAACGCATTAATTAACGAACCTATATTGCAATATCCCGACTTTACAATTCCTTTCATCCTGACAACTGACGCTTCAAATTCTGCTATAGGGGCAATCCTATCTCAAGGAACCCTAACCAAAGATCTTCCGATAGCTTATGCTTCTCGCACACTCAACAATGCAGAAATAAATTATTCCACGACTGAAAAGGAATTACTCGCAATAGTATGGGCATGTCAACATTTTCGTCCATATCTATACGGACGAACTTTCCAAATAATTACCGATCATCGCCCATTAGTCTGGTTAATGAACTGCAAAGATCCAAGTTCACGACTTGTAAGATGGCGTCTCAAACTTGAAGAATTTGATTATACTATTTCATACAAAAAAGGAAAACAAAATTGCAATGCTGATGCATTATCACGAATAAATATAGATCCGATAGCTAACAAATTAGTATTTCTTAATATAACAAAAGATAACCAGATACCCAACAGAGATAAAGAAATCAGTATTCCTAATGACAAAAATAAAATAATTGTACCCAAACATGATCAAATCCATGAAATCTTAAAAGAATATCATGACTCTATTATAGGAGGACATGCAGGTTATAATAGGATGCTAAATAAAATAAAGTTTAAATTTAAATGGCAAAATATGCACAAAGACATCGCAAATTATGTGAAACAATGCGAATCTTGTCAGTCAAACAAAGTATACCGTCAAAAGATTAAGCAACCCATTGAAATAACCACAACTAGCGAATGTGCATTTGAAAAAATCGCATTAGACATAGTAGGACCATTACCCCTAACCGAGGATGGCAATAAATATATCCTAACAATACAAGACGATTTGACAAAGTATACACAAGCATATCCAATACCAAATCACGAAGCCGAAACAATCGCAAGGACATTTACTAGCAATTTCATATGCCAATATGGCGTTCCAAATTCAATTCTTACCGACCAAGGTAAAGAATTTACTTCCAATATTCTAAAAGAAGTCTCAAAATTATTTAAAATACGGCAAATCCAAACTTCAGCATATCACCCAGAATCCAATGGAGCTTTAGAGAGAAGTCATAGTACCCTTAAGGACTATCTCAAGCATTATATTTCTCCAGAACAAACAGATTGGGATCTTTGGATTCCCTTCGCTATATTCAGTTATAATACTACTCCACACACTGCAACGAAGTTCACACCATTCGAATTAATCTTTGGTAATTCACCAAACTTGCCGTCAACCTTAACCAAAACTGAATTTAAATATACTTATGATTCCTTCGCCGATAATTTAAAATTAAAATTATGTAAATCGCGAGAAATGGCTAGAGAAAATTTAATTAAAGCAAAGGCAAAAACGAAAGAAAATTTTAACATTGACAAAAGGTTACGAACATTTAAAGTAGGCGATCAAGTATATCTAACCAATAACGCAACAAGATTAAATAGATCAAAAAAGTTATCACCCAATTTTAATGGACCATACGAAGTTGTAAAAGTAAACAACCCATTAAATATTACAATTAAAATAAAAAACAAAATAATTAAAGTCCATACGGATAGAGTAAAAATAGCTCATTAACGATTCAAATTCATTCAGAACCTACGAAGTTAAGGATGATATTCTCTTTTTATTACTATATATATATTTCATGTATAAATTTTAAGTAGTCCGAGTTATCAAACTTCGAGATGAACCATTCCAAGTAGTCCGAGTTATCAAACTTTGAGATGAACCATTCCAAGTAGTCCGAGTTATCAAACTTTGAGATGAACCATTCCAAGTAGTCCGAGTTATCAAACTTCGAGATGAACCATTCTAAGTAGTCCGAGTATTCAAACCTCGAGACGAACCATTCAAAAGTAGTCCGTTCAATATACGTTATCAAGATATTTAAACAACTGTAGGCTAATGACAGCTGCAGTGTATATATATATGTTTTCACAATGAAATAACTTACCACACACACACAACTCATACATTCACCTACAATTCTAAATTTTGTACATTACAACAGACAAATGGATAACTCGAATTGTGGCATAGATTGACCAGTGATAATAATTGTTATAATTTAATGATATGTTTCACGTAAACAAAACGCCACTCGTATGTTTACTCTTAACGGGGGAGGTGTTATAAATATACAGATAATGTTATCACTTAAATATCCTTTTATATATATTATTATATTATTGTTTATGTTATCGTAGGATATTTCTCAATTTTTATGTAACTGTATAAATAGGCCCGACCCACTGGTAAGAAGGAGAATCAGAGTGGGATTTGTGAACGGAGACCGAACGCTAGACGTTGTTTCGACTGTAAATAATTAATTCAAATATTTATTAGAGACAACAAATGAAAATAATAAAATATTACAATAAGTGAATTAGAACATTATTTTTGCTCCTTTATGACAATAGTTAAGGTCAGTGTGAGCTTATTTATACATATTTGAATTTCAAAATTTTGTGACAGTATAGAATTCTTAAGCATCCTGTGTATGTTTGTTAGCAAAATCCATTTTGTCAATTTTTTGCAAAATGGCGACAAGTATTAAAATTCAATCACTTATTACTCAGTAGTGTTCAATTTTGTCAAAAAGGTCTCTATACATGAAATGTTGAGAAGCCTAAAGCTCATCTAAGTAAAATATAAAAAATATATATTTTTGCTTGAAAACAAGCGATGTATCAGTTCGATCGTACCCCCATACTAGCCATTTTGAGACTTTCGGAAGAGTTAACGCTCTTAACTGCTTATTTTCGAAGATTAAAATTTTAATTTTTAATATCGCATAGAACTAACGTGCAGCCCCTATACGTTATGTTTAAAAAAAATATATAAAATTTTTTTTCAAAATGGCGGCTATCGTAAAAATTCAAAGTGTCATAACTTTGCTAAATCAAATCCTACTGAAAAATGTCGTATGCAAAAAGTGTTTGGAATTTTATTTTGCATATAAAAGCAATTTTTAATTATTTTTTTTTTAATAAAAACCGAGTCTTACCATATATTGACCGAGACCTCGAACGAGCTTTTATGCGACTCTGCATACAGTTAACGCTCGTATGAAGCTTCTATTTAAGAAATTGACTTGAATTTTTTATACCAAATAGAGCTTTCAACTATACTTACGATACTATACAAAAAAATTAAAAATTAAAAAATAAAAGTATTTTTTTTTCAAAACACGTTTAGTGTGATGAGTCGATCGACCCACCATACATACGCTCATAAGATTTTCAATATAGTTAAGGTCAGTGTGAGCTTATTTATACATATTTGAATTTCAAAATTTTGTGACAGTATAGAATTCTTAAGCATCCTGTGTATGTTTGTTAGCAAAATCCATTTTGTCAATTTTTTGCAAAATGGCGACAAGTATTAAAATTCAATCACTTATTACTCAGTAGTGTTCAATTTTGTCAAAAAGGTCTCTATACATGAAATGTTGAGAAGCCTAAAGCTCATCTAAGTAAAATATAAAAAATATATATTTTTGCTTGAAAACAAGCGATGTATCAGTTCGATCGTACCCCCATACTAGCCATTTTGAGACTTTCGGAAGAGTTAACGCTCTTAACTGCTTGGTTTCGAAGATTAAAATTTTAATTTTTAATATCGCATAGAACTAACGTGCAGCCCCTATACGTTATGTTTAAAAAAAATATATAAAATTTTTTTTCAAAATAGCGGCTATCGTAAAAATTCAAAGTGTCATAACTTTGCTAAATCAAATCCTACTGAAAAATGTCGTATGCAAAAAGTGTTTGGAATTTTATTTTGCATATAAAAGCAATTTTTAATTATTTTTTTTTTAATAAAAACCGAGTCTTACCAAATATTGACCGAGACCTCGAACGAGCTTTTATGCGACTCTGCATACAGTTAACGCTCGTATGAAGCTTCTATTTAAGAAATTGACTTGAATTTTTTATACCAAATAGAGCTTTCAACTATACTTACGATACTATACAAAAAAATTAAAAATTAAAAAATAAAAGTATTTTTTTTTCAAAACACGTTTAGTGTGATGAGTCGATCGACCCACCATACATACGCTCATAAGATTTTCAATATAGTTAAGGTCAGTGTGAGCTTATTTATACATATTTGAATTTCAAAATTTTGTGACAGTATAGAATTCTTAAGCATCCTGTGTATGTTTGTTAGCAAAATCCATTTTGTCAATTTTTTGCAAAATGGCGACAAGTATTAAAATTCAATCACTTATTACTCAGTAGTGTTCAATTTTGTCAAAAAGGTCTCTATACATGAAATGTTGAGAAGCCTAAAGCTCATCTAAGTAAAATATAAAAAATATATATTTTTGCTTGAAAACAAGCGATGTATCAGTTCGATCGTACCCCCATACTAGCCATTTTGAGACTTTCGGAAGAGTTAACGCTCTTAACTGCTTGGTTTCGAAGATTTAAATTTTAATTTTTAATATCGCATTGAACTAACGTGCAGCCCCTATACGTTATGTTTAAAAAAAATATATAAAATTTTTTTTCAAAATGGCGGCTATCGTAAAAATTCAAAGTGTCATAACTTTGCTAAATCAAATCCTACTGAAAAATGTCGTATGCAAAAAGTGTTTGGAATTTTATTTTGCATATAAAAGCAATTTTTAATTATTTTTTTTTTAATAAAAACCGAGTCTTACCATATATTGACCGAGACCTCGAACGAGCTTTTATGCGACTCTGCATACAGTTAACGCTCGTATGAAGCTTCTATTAAAGAAATTGACTTGAATTTTTTATACCAAATAGAGCTTTCAACTATACTTACGATACTATACAAAAAAATTAAAAATTAAAAAATAAAAGTATTTTTTTTTCAAAACACGTTTAGTGTGATGAGTCGATCGACCCACCATACATACGCTCATAAGATTTTCAATATAGTTAAGGTCAGTGTGAGCTTATTTATACATATTTGAATTTCAAAATTTTGTGACAGTATAGAATTCTTAAGCATCCTGTGTATGTTTGTTAGCAAAATCCATTTTGTCAATTTTTTGCAAAATGGCGACATGTATTAAAATTCAATCACTTATTACTCAGTAGTGTTTAATTTTGTCAAAAAGGTCTCTATACATGAAATGTTGAGAAGCCTAAAGCTCATCTAAGTAAAATATAAAAAATATATATTTTTGCTTGAAAACAAGCGATGTATCAGTTCGATCGTACCCCCATACTAGCCATTTTGAGACTTTCGGAAGAGTTAACGCTCTTAACTGCTTGGTTTCGAAGATTAAAATTTTAATTTTTAATATCGCATAGAACTAACGTGCAGCCCCTATACGTTATGTTTAAAAAAAATATATAAAATTTTTTTTCAAAATGGCGGCTATCGTAAAAATTCAAAGTGTCATAACTTTGCTAAATCAAATCTTACTGAAAAATGTCGTATGCAAAAAGTGTTTGGAATTTTATTTTGCATATAAAAGCAATTTTTAATTATTTTTTTTTTAATAAAAACCGAGTCTTACCATATATTGACCGAGACCTCGAACGAGCTTTTATGCGACTCTGCATACAGTTAACGCTCGTATGAAGCTTCTATTTAAGAAATTGACTTGAATTTTTTATACCAAATAGAGTTTTCAACTATACTTACGATACTATACAAAAAAATTAAAAATTAAAAAATAAAAGTATTTTTTTTTCAAAACACGTTTAGTGTGATGAGTCGATCGACCCACCATACATACGCTCATAAGATTTTCAATATAGTTAAGGTCAGTGTGAGCTTATTTATACATATTTGAATTTCAAAATTTTGTGACAGTATAGAATTCTTAAGCATCCTGTGTATGTTTGTTAGCAAAATCCATTTTGTCAATTTTTTGCAAAATGGCGACAAGTATTAAAATTCAATCACTTATTACTAAGTAGTGTTCAATTTTGTCAAAAAGGTCTCTATACATGAAATGTTGAGAAGCCTAAAGCTCATCTAAGTAAAATATAAAAAATATATATTTTTGCTTGAAAACAAGCGATGTATCAGTTCGATCGTACCCCCATACTAGCCATTTTGAGACTTTCGGAAGAGTTAACGCTCTTAACTGCTTGGTTTCGAAGATTAAAATTTTAATTTTTAATATCGCATAGAACTATCGTGCAGCCCCTATACGTTATGTTTAAAAAAAATATATAAAATTTTTTTTCAAAATGGCGGCTATCGTAAAAATTCAAAGTGTCATAACTTTGCTAAATCAAATCCTACTGAAAAATGTCGTATGCAAAAAGTGTTTGGAATTTTATTTTGCATATAAAAGGAATTTTTAATTATTTTTTTTTTAATAAAAACTGAGTCTTACCATATATTGACCGAGACCTCGAACGAGCTTTTATGCGACTCTGCATACAGTTAACGCTCGTATGAAGCTTCTATTTAAGAAATTGACTTGAATTTTTTATACCAAATAGAGCTTTCAACTATACTTACGATACTATACAAAAAAATTAAAAATTAAAAAATAAAAGTATTTTTTTTTCAAAACACGTTTAGTGTGATGAGTCGATCGACCCACCATACATACGCTCATAAGATTTTCAATATAGTTAAGGTCAGTGTGAGCTTATTTATACATATTTGAATTTCAAAATTTTGTGACAGTATAGAATTCTTAAGCATCCTGTGTATGTTTGTTAGCAAAATCCATTTTGTCAATTTTTTGCAAAATGGCGACAAGTATTAAAATTCAATCACTTATTACTCAGTAGTGTTCAATTTTGTCAAAAAGGTCTCTATACATGAAATGTTGAGAAGCCTAAAGCTCATCTAAGTAAAATATAAAAAATATATATTTTTGCTTGAAAACAAGCGATGTATCAGTTCGATCGTACCCCCATACTAGCCATTTTGAGACTTTCGGAAGAGTTAACGCTCTTAACTGCTTGGTTTCGAAGATTAAAATTTTAATTTTTAATATCGCATAGAACTAACGTGCAGCCCCTATACGTTATGTTTAAAAAAAATATATAAAATTTTTTTTCAAAATGGCGGCTATCGTAAAAATTCAAAGTGTCATAACTTTGCTAAATCAAATCCTACTGAAAAATGTCGTATGCAAAAAGTGTTTGGAATTTTATTTTGCATATAAAAGCAATTTTTAATTATTTTTTTTTTAATAAAAACCGAGTCTTACCATATATTGACCGAGACCTCGAACGAGCTTTTATGCGACTCTGCATACAGTTAACGCTCGTATGAAGCTTCTATTTAAGAAATTGACTTGAATTTTTTATACCAAATAGAGCTTTCAACTATACTTACGATACTATACAAAAAAATTAAAAATTAAAAAATAAAAGTATTTTTTTTTCAAAACACGTTTAGTGTGATGAGTCGATCGACCCACCATACATACGCTCATAAGATTTTCAATATAGTTAAGGTCAGTGTGAGCTTATTTATACATATTTGAATTTCAAAATTTTGTGACAGTATAGAATTCTTAAGCATCCTGTGTATGTTTGTTAGCAAAATCCATTTTGTCAATTTTTTGCAAAATGGCGACAAGTATTAAAATTCAATCACTTATTACTCAGTAGTGTTCAATTTTGTCAAAAAGGTCTCTATACATGAAATGTTGAGAAGCCTAAAGCTCATCTAAGTAAAATATAAAAAATATATATTTTTGCTTGAAAACAAGCGATGTATCAGTTCGATCGTACCCCCATACTAGCCATTTTGAGACTTTCGGAAGAGTTAACGCTCTTAACTGCTTGGTTTCGAAGATTAAAATTTTAATTTTTAATATCGCATAGAACTAACGTGCAGCCCCTATACGTTATGTTTAAAAAAAATATATAAAATTTTTTTTCAAAATAGCGGCTATCGTAAAAATTCAAAGTGTCATAACTTTGCTAAATCAAATCCTACTGAAAAATGTCGTATGCAAAAAGTGTTTGGAATTTTATTTTGCATATAAAAGCAATTTTTAATTATTTTTTTTTTAATAAAAACCGAGTCTTACCATATATTGACCGAGACCTCGAACGAGCTTTTATGCGACTCTGCATACAGTTAACGCTCGTATGAAGCTTCTATTTAAGAAATTGACTTGAATTTTTTATACCAAATAGAGCTTTCAACTATACTTACGATACTATACAAAAAAATTAAAAATTAAAAAATAAAAGTATTTTTTTTTCAAAACACGTTTAGTGTGATGAGTCGATCGACCCACCATACATACGCTCATAAGATTTTCAATATAGTTAAGGTCAGTGTGAGCTTATTTATACATATTTGAATTTCAAAATTTTGTGACAGTATAGAATTCTTAAGCATCCTGTGTATGTTTGTTAGCAAAATCCATTTTGTCAATTTTTTGCAAAATGGCGACAAGTATTAAAATTCAATCACTTATTACTCAGTAGTGTTCAATTTTGTCAAAAAGGTCTCTATACATGAAATGTTGAGAAGCCTAAAGCTCATCTAAGTAAAATATAAAAAATATATATTTTTGCTTGAAAACAAGCGATGTATCAGTTCGATCGTACCCCCATACTAGCCATTTTGAGACTTTCGGAAGAGTTAACGCTCTTAACTGCTTGGTTTCGAAGATTAAAATTTTAATTTTTAATATCGCATAGAACTAACGTGCAGCCCCTATACGTTATGTTTAAAAAAAATATATAAAATTTTTTTTCAAAATGGCGGCTATCGTAAAAATTCAAAGTGTCATAACTTTGCTAAATCAAATCCTACTGAAAAATGTCGTATGCAAAAAGTGTTTGGAATTTTATTTTGCATATAAAAGCAATTTTTAATTATTTTTTTTTTAATAAAAACCGAGTCTTACCATATATTGACCGAGACCTCGAACGAGCTTTTATGCGACTCTGCATACAGTTAACGCTCGTATGAAGCTTCTATTTAAGAAATTGACTTGAATTTTTTATACCAAATAGAGCTTTCAACTATACTTACGATACTATACAAAACAATTAAAAATTAAAAAATAAAAGTATTTTTTTTTCAAAACACGTTTAGTGTGATGAGTCGATCGACCCACCATACATACGCTCATAAGATTTTCAATATAGTTAAGGTCAGTGTGAGCTTATTTATACATATTTGAATTTCAAAATTTTGTGACAGTATAGAATTCTTAAGCATCCTGTGTATGTTTGTTAGCAAAATCCATTTTGTCAATTTTTTGCAAAATAGCGACAAGTATTAAAATTCAATCACTTATTACTCAGTAGTGTTCAATTTTGTCAAAAAGGTCTCTATACATGAAATGTTGAGAAGCCTAAAGCTCATCTAAGTAAAATATAAAAAATATATATTTTTGCTTGAAAACAAGCGATGTATCAGTTCGATCGTACCCCCATACTAGCCATTTTGAGACTTTCGGAAGAGTTAACGCTCTTAACTGCTTGGTTTCGAAGATTAAAATTTTAATTTTTAACATCGCATAGAACTAACGTGCAGCCCCTATACGTTATGTTTAAAAAAAATATATAAAATTTTTTTTCAAAATGGCGGCTATCGTAAAAATTCAAAGTGTCATAACTTTGCTAAATCAAATCCTACTTAAAAATGTCGTATGCAATAAGTGTTTGGAATTTTATTTTGCATATAAAAGCAATTTTTAATTATTTTTTTTTTAATAAAAACCGAGTCTTACCATATATTGACCGAGACCTCGAACGAGCTTTTATGCGACTCTGCATACAGTTAACGCTCGTATGAAGCTTCTATTTAAGAAATTGACTTGAATTTTTTATACCAAATAGAGCTTTCAACTATACTTACGATACTATACAAAAAAATTAAAAATTAAAAAATAAAAGTATTTTTTTTTCAAAACACGTTTAGTGTGATGAGTCGATCGACCCACCATACATACGCTCATAAGATTTTCAATATAGTTAAGGTCAGTGTGAGCTTATTTATACATATTTGAATTTCAAAATTTTGTGACAGTATAGAATTCTTAAGCATCCTGTGTATGTTTGTTAGCAAAATCCATTTTGTCAATTTTTTGCAAAATGGCGACAAGTATTAAAATTCAATCACTTATTACTCAGTAGTGTTTAATTTTGTCAAAAAGGTCTCTATACATAAAATGTTGAGAAGCCTAAAGCTCATCTAAGTAAAATATAAAAAATATATATTTTTGCTTGAAAACAAGCGATGTATCAGTTCGATCGTACCCCCATACTAGCCATTTTGAGACTTTCGGAAGAGTTAACGCTCTTAACTGCTTGGTTTCGAAGATTAAAATTTTAATTTTTAATATCGCATAGAACTAACGTGCAGCCCCTATACGTTATGTTTAAAAAAAATATATAAAATTTTTTTTCAAAATGGCGGCTATCGTAAAAATTCAAAGTGTCATAACTTTGCTAAATCAAATCTTACTGAAAAATGTCGTATGCAAAAAGTGTTTGGAATTTTATTTTGCATATAAAAGCAATTTTTAATTATTTTTTTTTTAATAAAAACCGAGTCTTACCATATATTGACCGAGACCTCGAACGAGCTTTTATGCGACTCTGCATACAGTTAACGCTCGTATGAAGCTTCTATTTAAGAAATTGACTTGAATTTTTTATACCAAATAGAGCTTTCAACTATACTTACGATACTATACAAAAAAATTAAAAATTAAAAAATAAAAGTATTTTTTTTTCAAAACACGTTTAGTGTGATGAGTCGATCGACCCACCATACATACGCTCATAAGATTTTCAATATAGTTAAGGTCAGTGTGAGCTTATTTATACATATTTGAATTTCAAAATTTTGTGACAGTATAGAATTCTTAAGCATCCTGTGTATGTTTGTTAGCAAAATCCATTTTGTCAATTTTTTGCAAAATGGCGACAAGTATTAAAATTCAATCACTTATTACTCAGTAGTGTTCAATTTTGTCAAAAAGGTCTCTATACATGAAATGTTGAGAAGCCTAAAGCTCATCTAAGTAAAATATAAAAAATATATATTTTTGCTTGAAAACAAGCGATGTATCAGTTCGATCGTACCCCCATACTAGCCATTTTGAGACTTTCGGAAGAGTTAACGCTCTTAACTGCTTGGTTTCGAAGATTAAAATTTTAATTTTTAATATCGCATAGAACTAACGTGCAGCCCCTATACGTTATGTTTAAAAAAAATATATAAAATTTTTTTTCAAAATGGCGGCTATCGTAAAAATTCAAAGTGTCATAACTTTGCTAAATCAAATCCTACTGAAAAATGTCGTATGCAAAAAGTGTTTGGAATTTTATTTTGCATATAAAAGCAATTTTTAATTATTTTTTTTTTAATAAAAACCGAGTCTTACCATATATTGACCGAGACCTCGAACGAGCTTTTATGCGACTCTGCATACAGTTAACGCTCGTATGAAGCTTCTATTTAAGAAATTGACTTGAATTTTTTATACCAAATAGAGCTTTCAACTATACTTACGATACTATACAAAAAAATTAAAAATTAAAAAATAAAAGTATTTTTTTTTCAAAACACGTTTAGTGTGATGAGTCGATCGACCCACCATACATACGCTCATAAGATTTTCAATATAGTTAAGGTCAGTGTGAGCTTATTTATACATATTTGAATTTCAAAATTTTGTGACAGTATAGAATTCTTAAGCATCCTGTGTATGTTTGTTAGCAAAATCCATTTTGTCAATTTTTTGCAAAATGGCGACAAGTATTAAAATTCAATCACTTATTACTCAGTAGTGTTCAATTTTGTCAAAAAGGTCTCTATACATGAAATGTTAAGAAGCCTAAAGCTCATCTAAGTAAAATATAAAAAATATATATTTTTGCTTGAAAACAAGCGATGTATCAGTTCGATCGTACCCCCATACTAGCCATTTTGAGACTTTCGGAAGAGTTAACGCTCTTAACTGCTTGGTTTCGAAGATTAAAATTTTAATTTTTAATATCGCATAGAACTAACGTGCAGCCCCTATACGTTATGTTTAAAAAAAATATATAAAATTTTTTTTCAAAATGGCGGCTATCGTAAAAATTCAAAGTGTCATAACTTTGCTAAATCAAATCCTACTGAAAAATGTCGTATGCAAAAAGTGTTTGGAATTTTATTTTGCATATAAAAGCAATTTTTAATTATTTTTTTTTTAATAAAAACCGAGTCTTACCATATATTGACCGAGACCTCGAACGAGCTTTTATGCGACTCTGCATACAGTTAACGCTCGTATGAAGCTTCTATTTAAGAAATTGACTTGAATTTTTTATACCAAATAGAGCTTTCAACTATACTTACGATACTGTACAAAAAAATTTAAAATTAAAAAATAAAAGTATTTTTTTTTCAAAACACGTTTAGTGTGATGAGTCGATCGACCCACCATACATACGCTCATAAGATTTTCAATATAGTTAAGGTCAGTGTGAGCTTATTTATACATATTTGAATTTCAAAATTTTGTGACAGTATAGAATTCTTAAGCATCCTGTGTATGTTTG
The DNA here is from genome assembly GCF_051122295.1 of Plectrocnemia conspersa. Classification (NCBI taxonomy): domain Eukaryota; kingdom Metazoa; phylum Arthropoda; class Insecta; order Trichoptera; family Polycentropodidae; genus Plectrocnemia; species Plectrocnemia conspersa. Next base: position 30,901,645 of record NW_028277167.1, on the reverse strand, counting down.
TTAGCAAAATCCATTTTGTCAATTTTTTGCAAAATGGCGACAAGTATTAAAATTCAATCACTTATTACTCAGTAGTGTTCAATTTTGTCAAAAAGGTCTCTATACATGAAATGTTGAGAAGCCTAAAGCTCATCTAAGTAAAATATAAAAAATATATATTTTTGCTTGAAAACAAGCGATGTATCAGTTCGATCGTACCCCCATACTAGCCATTTTGAGACTTTCGGAAGAGTTAACGCTCTTAACTACTTGGTTTCGAAGATTAAAATTTTAATTTTTAATATCGCATAGAACTAACGTGCAGCCCCTATACGTTATGTTTAAAAAAAATATATAAAATTTTTTTTCAAAATGGCGGCTATCGTAAAAATTCAAAGTGTCATAACTTTGCTAAATCAAATCCTACTGAAAAATGTCGTATGCAAAAAGTGTTTGGAATTTTATTTTGCATATAAAAGCAATTTTTAATTATTTTTTTTTTAATAAAAACCGAGTCTTACCATATATTGACCGAGACCTCGAACGAGCTTTTATGCGACTCTGCATACAGTTAACGCTCGTATGAAGCTTCTATTTAAGAAATTGACTTTAATTTTTTATACCAAATAGAGCTTTCAACTATACTTACGATACTATACAAAAAAATTAAAAATTAAAAAATAAAAGTATTTTTTTTTCAAAACACGTTTAGTGTGATGAGTCGATCGACCCACCATACATACGCTCATAAGATTTTCAATATAGTTAAGGTCAGTGTGAGCTTATTTATACATATTTGAATTTCAAAATTTTGTGACAGTATAGAATTCTTAAGCATCCTGTGTATGTTTGTTAGCAAAATCCATTTTGTCAATTTTTTGCAAAATGGCGACAAGTATTAAAATTCAATCACTTATTACTCAGTAGTGTTCAATTTTGTCAAAAAGGTCTCTATACATGAAATGTTGAGAAGCCTAAAGCTCATCTAAGTAAAATATAAAAAATATATATTTTTGCTTGAAAACAAGCGATGTATCAGTTCGATCGTACCCCCATACTAGCCATTTTGAGACTTTCGGAAGAGTTAACGCTCTTAACTGCTTGGTTTCGAAGATTAAAATTTTAATTTTTAATATCGCATAGAACTAACGTGCAGCCCCTATACGTTATGTTTAAAAAAAATATATAAAATTTTTTTTCAAAATGGCGGCTATCGTAAAAATTCAAAGTGTCATAACTTTGCTAAATCAAATCCTACTGAAAAATGTCGTATGCAAAAAGTGTTTGGAATTTTATTTTGCATATAAAAGCAATTTTTAATTATTTTTTTTTTAATAAAAACCGAGTCTTACCATATATTGACCGAGACCTCGAACGAGCTTTTATGCGACTCTGCATACAGTTAACGCTCGTATGAAGCTTCTATTTAAGAAATTGACTTTAATTTTTTATACCAAATAGAGCTTTCAACTATACTTACGATACTATACAAAAAAATTAAAAATTAAAAAATAAAAGTATTTTTTTTTCAAAACACGTTTAGTGTGATGAGTCGATCGACCCACCATACATACGCTCATAAGATTTTCAATATAGTTAAGGTCAGTGTGAGCTTATTTATACATATTTGAATTTCAAAATTTTGTGACAGTATAGAATTCTTAAGCATCCTGTGTATGTTTGTTAGCAAAATCCATTTTGTCAATTTTTTGCAAAATGGCGACAAGTATTAAAATTCAATCACTTATTACTCAGTAGTGTTCAATTTTGTCAAAAAGGTCTCTATACATGAAATGTTGAGAAGCCTAAAGCTCATCTAAGTAAAATATAAAAAATATATATTTTTGCTTGAAAACAAGCGATGTATCAGTTCGATCGTACCCCCATACTAGCCATTTTGAGACTTTCGGAAGAGTTAACGCTCTTAACTGCTTGGTTTCGAAGATTAAAATTTTAATTTTTAATATCGCATAGAACTAACGTGCAGCCCCTATACGTTATGTTTAAAAAAAATATATAAAATTTTTTTTCAAAATGGCGGCTATCGTAAAAATTCAAAGTGTCATAACTTTGCTAAATCAAATCCTACTGAAAAATGTCGTATGCAAAAAGTGTTTGGAATTTTATTTTGCATATAAAAGCAATTTTTAATTATTTTTTTTTTAATAAAAACCGAGTCTTACCATATATTGACCGAGACCTCGAACGAGCTTTTATGCGACTCTGCATACAGTTAACGCTCGTATGAAGCTTCTATTTAAGAAATTGACTTGAATTTTTTATACCAAATAGAGCTTTCAACTATACTTACGATACTATACAAAAAAATTAAAAATTAAAAAATAAAAGTATTTTTTTTTCAAAACACGTTTAGTGTGATGAGTCGATCGACCCACCATACATACGCTCATAAGATTTTCAATATAGTTAAGGTCAGTGTGAGCTTATTTATACATATTTGAATTTCAAAATTTTGTGACAGTATAGAATTCTTAAGCATCCTGTGTATGTTTGTTAGCAAAATCCATTTTGTCAATTTTTTGCAAAATGGCGACAAGTATTAAAATTCAATCACTTATTACTCAGTAGTGTTCAATTTTGTCAAAAAGGTCTCTATACATGAAATGTTGAGAAGCCTAAAGCTCATCTAAGTAAAATATAAAAAATATATATTTTTGCTTGAAAACAAGCGATGTATCAGTTCGATCGTACCCCCATACTAGCCATTTTGAGACTTTCGGAAGAGTTAACGCTCTTAACTGCTTGGTTTCGAAGATTAAAATTTTAATTTTTAATATCGCATAGAACTAACGTGCAGCCCCTATACGTTATGTTTAAAAAAAATATATAAAATTTTTTTTCAAAATGGCGGCTATCGTAAAAATTCAAAGTGTCATAACTTTGCTAAATCAAATCCTACTGAAAAATGTCGTATGCAAAAAGTGTTTGGAATTTTATTTTGCATATAAAAGCAATTTTTAATTATTTTTTTTTTAATAAAAACCGAGTCTTACCATATATTGACCGAGACCTCGAACGAGCTTTTATGCGACTCTGCATACAGTTAACGCTCGTATGAAGCTTCTATTTAAGAAATTGACTTGAATTTTTTATACCAAATAGAGCTTTCAACTATACTTACGATACTATACAAAAAAATTAAAAATTAAAAAATAAAAGTATTTTTTTTTCAAAACACGTTTAGTGTGATGAGTCGATCGACCCACCATACATACGCTCATAAGATTTTCAATATAGTTAAGGTCAGTGTGAGCTTATTTATACATATTTGAATTTCAAAATTTTGTGACAGTATAGAATTCTTAAGCATCCTGTGTATGTTTGTTAGCAAAATCCATTTTGTCAATTTTTTGCAAAATGGCGACAAGTATTAAAATTCAATCACTTATTACTCAGTAGTGTTCAATTTTGTCAAAAAGGTCTCTATACATGAAATGTTGAGAAGCCTAAAGCTCATCTAAGTAAAATATAAAAAATATATATTTTTGCTTGAAAACAAGCGATGTATCAGTTCGATCGTACCCCCATACTAGCCATTTTGAGACTTTCGGAAGAGTTAACGCTCTTAACTGCTTGGTTTCGAAGATTAAAATTTTAATTTTTAATATCGCATAGAACTAACGTGCAGCCCCTATACGTTATGTTTAAAAAAAATATATAAAATTTTTTTTCAAAATGGCAGCTATCGTAAAAATTCAAAGTGTCATAACTTTGCTAAATCAAATCCTACTGAAAAATGTCGTATGCAAAAAGTGTTTGGAATTTTATTTTGCATATAAAAGCAATTTTTAATTATTTTTTTTTTAATAAAAACCGAGTCTTACCATATATTGACCGAGACCTCGAACGAGCTTTTATGCGACTCTGCATACAGTTAACGCTCGTATGAAGCTTCTATTTAAGAAATTGACTTGAATTTTTTATACCAAATAGAGCTTTCAACTATACTTACGATACTATACAAAAAAATTAAAAATTAAAAAATAAAAGTATTTTTTTTTCAAAACACGTTTAGTGTGATGAGTCGATCGACCCACCATACATACGCTCATAAGATTTTCAATATAGTTAAGGTCAGTGTGAGCTTATTTATACATATTTGAATTTCAAAATTTTGTGACAGTATAGAATTCTTAAGCATCCTGTGTATGTTTGTTAGCAAAATCCATTTTGTCAATTTTTTGCAAAATGGCGACAAGTATTAAAATTCAATCACTTATTACTCAGTAGTGTTCAATTTTGTCAAAAAGGTCTCTATACATGAAATGTTGAGAAGCCTAAAGCTCATCTAAGTAAAATATAAAAAATATATATTTTTGCTTGAAAACAAGCGATGTATCAGTTCGATCGTACCCCCATACTAGCCATTTTGAGACTTTCGGAAGAGTTAACGCTCTTAACTGCTTGGTTTCGAAGATTAAAATTTTAATTTTTAATATCGCATAGAACTAACGTGCAGCCCCTATACGTTATGTTTAAAAAAAATATATAAATTTTTTTTTCAAAATGGCGGCTATCGTAAAAATTCAAAGTGTCATAACTTTGCTAAATCAAATCCTACTGAAAAATGTCGTATGCAAAAAGTGTTTGGAATTTTATTTTGCATATAAAAGCAATTTTTAATTATTTTTTTTTAATAAAAACCGAGTCTTACCATATATTGACCGAGACCTCGAACGAGCTTTTATGCGACTCTGCATACAGTTAACGCTCGTATGAAGCTTCTATTTAAGAAATTGACTTGAATTTTTTATACCAAATAGAGCTTTCAACTATACTTACGATACTATACAAAAAAATTAAAAATTAAAAAATAAAAGTATTTTTTTTTCAAAACACGTTTAGTGTGATGAGTCGATCGACCCACCATACATACGCTCATAAGATTTTCAATATAGTTAAGGTCAGTGTGAGCTTATTTATACATATTTGAATTTCAAAATTTTGTGACAGTATAGAATTCTTAAGCATCCTGTGTATGTTTGTTAGCAAAATCCATTTTGTCAATTTTTTGCAAAATGGCGACAAGTATTAAAATTCAATCACTTATTACTCAGTAGTGTTCAATTTTGTCAAAAAGGTCTCTATACATGAAATGTTGAGAAGCCTAAAGCTCATCTAAGTAAAATATAAAAAATATATATTTTTGCTTGAAAACAAGCGATGTATCAGTTCGATCGTACCCCCATACTAGCCATTTTGAGACTTTCGGAAGAGTTAACGCTCTTAACTGCTTGGTTTCGAAGATTAAAATTTTAATTTTTAATATCGCATAAAACTAACGTGCAGCCCCTATACGTTATGTTTAAAAAAAATATATAAAATTTTTTTTCAAAATGGCGGCTATCGTAAAAATTCAAAGTGTCATAACTTTGCTAAATCAAATCCTACTGAAAAATGTCGTATGCAAAAAGTGTTTGGAATTTTATTTTGCATATAAAAGCAATTTTTAATTATTTTTTTTTTAATAAAAACCGAGTCTTACCATATATTGACCGAGACCTCGAACGAGCTTTTATGCGACTCTGCATACAGTTAACGCTCGTATGAAGCTTCTATTTAAGAAATTGACTTGAATTTTTTATACCAAATAGAGCTTTCAACTATACTTACGATACTATACAAAAAAATTAAAAATTAAAAAATAAAAGTATTTTTTTTTCAAAACACGTTTAGTGTGATGAGTCGATCGACCCACCATACATACGCTCATAAGATTTTCAATATAGTTAAGGTCAGTGTGAGCTTATTTATACATATTTGAATTTCAAAATTTTGTGACAGTATAGAATTCTTAAGCATCCTGTGTATGTTTGTTAGCAAAATCCATTTTGTCAATTTTTTGCAAAATGGCGACAAGTATTAAAATTCAATCACTTATTACTCAGTAGTGTTCAATTTTGTCAAAAAGGTCTCTATACATGAAATGTTAAGAAGCCTAAAGCTCATCTAAGTAAAATATAAAAAATATATATTTTTGCTTGAAAACAAGCGATGTATCAGTTCGATCGTACCCCCATACTAGCCATTTTGAGACTTTCGGAAGAGTTAACGCTCTTAACTGCTTGGTTTCGAAGATTAAAATTTTAATTTTTAATATCGCATAGAACTAACGTGCAGCCCCTATACGTTATGTTTAAAAAAAATATATAAAATTTTTTTTCAAAATGGCGGCTATCGTAAAAATTCAAAGTGTCATAACTTTGCTAAATCAAATCCTACTGAAAAATGTCGTATGCAAAAAGTGTTTGGAATTTTATTTTGCATATAAAAGCAATTTTTAATTATTTTTTTTTTAATAAAAACCGAGTCTTACCATATATTGACCGAGACCTCGAACGAGCTTTTATGCGACTCTGCATACAGTTAACGCTCGTATGAAGCTTCTATTTAAGAAATTGACTTGAATTTTTTATACCAAATAGAGCTTTCAACTATACTTACGATACTATACAAAAAAATTAAAAATTAAAAAATAAAAGTATTTTTTTTTCAAAACACGTTTAGTGTGATGAGTCGATCGACCCACCATACATACGCTCATAAGATTTGCAATATAGTTAAGGTCAGTGTGAGCTTATTTATACATATTTGAATTTCAAAATTTTGTGACAGTATAGAATTCTTAAGCATCCTGTGTATGTTTGTTAGCAAAATCCATTTTGTCAATTTTTTGCAAAATGGCGACAAGTATTAAAATTCAATCACTTATTACTCAGTAGTGTTCAATTTTGTCAAAAAGGTCTCTATACATGAAATGTTGAGAAGCCTAAAGCTCATCTAAGTAAAATATAAAAAATATATATTTTTGCTTGAAAACAAGCGATGTATCAGTTCGATCGTACCCCCATACTAGCCATTTTGAGACTTTCGGAAGAGTTAACGCTCTTAACTGCTTGGTTTCGAAGATTAAAATTTTAATTTTTAATATCGCATAGAACTAACGTGCAGCCCCTATACGTTATGTTTAAAAAAAATATATAAAATTTTTTTTCAAAATGGCGGCTATCGTAAAAATTCAAAGTGTCATAACTTTGCTAAATCAAATCCTACTGAAAAATGTCGTATGCAAAAAGTGTTTGGAATTTTATTTTGCATATAAAAGCAATTTTTAATTATTTTTTTTTTTAAAAAAACCGAGTCTTACCATATATTGACCGAGACCTCGAACGAGCTTTTATGCGACTCTGCATACAGTTAACGCTCGTATGAAGCTTCTATTTAAGAAATTGACTTGAATTTTTTATACCAAATAGAGCTTTCAACTATACTTACGATACTATACAAAAAAATTAAAAATTAAAAAATAAAAGTATTTTTTTTTCAAAACACGTTTAGTGTGATGAGTCGATCGACCCACCATACATACGCTCATAAGATTTTCAATATAGTTAAGGTCAGTGTGAGCTTATTTATACATATTTGAATTTCAAAATTTTGTGACAGTATAGAATTCTTAAGCATCCTGTGTATGTTTGTTAGCAAAATCCATTTTGTCAATTTTTTGCAAAATGGCGACAAGTATTAAAATTCAATCACTTATTACTCAGTAGTGTTCAATTTTGTCAAAAAGGTCTCTATACATGAAATGTTGAGAAGCCTAAAGCTCATCTAAGTAAAATATAAAAAATATATATTTTTGCTTGAAAACAAGCGATGTATCAGTTCGATCGTACCCCCATACTAGCCATTTTGAGACTTTCGGAAGAGTTAACGCTCTTAACTGCTTGGTTTCGAAGATTAAAATTTTAATTTTTAATATCGCATAGAACTAACGTGCAGCCCCTATACGTTATGTTTAAAAAAAATATATAAATTTTTTTTTCAAAATGGCGGCTATCGTAAAAATTCAAAGTGTCATAACTTTGCTAAATCAAATCCTACTGAAAAATGTCGTATGCAAAAAGTGTTTGGAATTTTATTTTGCATATAAAAGCAATTTTTAATTATTTTTTTTTTAATAAAAACCGAGTCTTACCATATATTGACCGAGACCTCGAACGAGCTTTTATGCGACTCTGCATACAGTTAACGCTCGTATGAAGCTTCTATTTAAGAAATTGACTTGAATTTTTTATACCAAATAGAGCTTTCAACTATACTTACGATACTATACAAAAAAATTAAAAATTAAAAAATAAAAGTATTTTTTTTTCAAAACACGTTTAGTGTGATGAGTCGATCGACCCACCATACATACGCTCATAAGATTTTCAATATAGTTAAGGTCAGTGTGAGCTTATTTATACATATTTGAATTTCAAAATTTTGTGACAGTATAGAATTCTTAAGCATCCTGTGTATGTTTGTTAGCAAAATCCATTTTGTCAATTTTTTGCAAAATGGCGACAAGTATTAAAATTCAATCACTTATTACTCAGTAGTGTTCAATTTTGTCAAAAAGGTCTCTATACATGAAATGTTGAGAAGCCTAAAGCTCATCTAAGTAAAATATAAAAAATATATATTTTTGCTTGAAAACAAGCGATGTATCAGTTCGATCGTACCCCCATACTAGCCATTTTGAGACTTTCGGAAGAGTTAACGCTCTTAACTGCTTGGTTTCGAAGATTAAAATTTTAATTTTTAATATCGCATAGAACTAACGTGCAGCCCCTATACGTTATGTTTAAAAAAAATATATAAATTTTTTTTTCAAAATGGCGGCTATCGTAAAAATTCAAAGTGTCATAACTTTGCTAAATCAAATCCTACTGAAAAATGTCGTATGCAAAAAGTGTTTGGAATTTTATTTTGCATATAAAAGCAATTTTTAATTATTTTTTTTTTAATAAAAACCGAGTCTTACCATATATTGACCGAGACCTCGAACGAGCTTTTATGCGACTCTGCATACAGTTAACGCTCGTATGAAGCTTCTATTTAAGAAATTGACTTGAATTTTTTATACCAAATAGAGCTTTCAACTATACTTACGATACTATACAAAAAAATTAAAAATTAAAAAATAAAAGTATTTTTTTTTCAAAACACGTTTAGTGTGATGAGTCGATCGACCCACCATACATACGCTCATAAGATTTTCAATATAGTTAAGGTCAGTGTGAGCTTATTTATACATATTTGAATTTCAAAATTTTGTGACAGTATAGAATTCTTAAGCATCCTGTGTATGTTTGTTAGCAAAATCCATTTTGTCAATTTTTTGCAAAATGGCGACAAGTATTAAAATTCAATCACTTATTACTCAGTAGTGTTCAATTTTGTCAAAAAGGTCTCTATACATGAAATGTTGAGAAGCCTAAAGCTCATCTAAGTAAAATATAAAAAATATATATTTTTGCTTGAAAACAAGCGATGTATCAGTTCGATCGTACCCCCATACTAGCCATTTTGAGACTTTCGGAAGAGTTAACGCTCTTAACTGCTTGGTTTCGAAGATTAAAATTTTAATTTTTAATATCGCATAGAACTAACGTGCAGCCCCTATACGTTATGTTTAAAAAAAATATATAAAATTTTTTTTCAAAATGGCGGCTATCGTAAAAATTCAAAGTGTCATAACTTTGCTAAATCAAATCCTACTGAAAAATGTCGTATGCAAAAAGTGTTTGGAATTTTATTTTGCATATAAAAGCAATTTTTAATTATTTTTTTTTTAATAAAAACCGAGTCTTACCATATATTGACCGAGACCTCGAACGAGCTTTTATGCGACTCTGCATACAGTTAACGCTCGTATGAAGCTTCTATTTAAGAAATTGACTTGAATTTTTTATACCAAATAGAGCTTTCAACTATACTTACGATACTGTACAAAAAAATTAAAAATTAAAAAATAAAAGTATTTTTTTTTCAAAACACGTTTAGTGTGATGAGTCGATCGACCCACCATACATACGCTCATAAGATTTTCAATATAGTTAAGGTCAGTGTGAGCTTATTTATACATATTTGAATTTCAAAATTTTGTGACAGTATAGAATTCTTAAGCATCCTGTGTATGTTTGTTAGCAAAATCCATTTTGTCAATTTTTTGCAAAATGGCGACAAGTATTAAAATTCAATCACTTATTACTCAGTAGTGTTCAATTTTGTCAAAAAGGTCTCTATACATGAAATGTTGAGAAGCCTAAAGCTCATCTAAGTAAAATATAAAAAATATATATTTTTGCTTGAAAACAAGCGATGTATCAGTTCGATCGTACCCCCATACTAGCCATTTTGAGACTTTCGGAAGAGTTAACGCTCTTAACTGCTTGGTTTCGAAGATTAAAATTTTAATTTTTAATATCGCATAGAACTAACGTGCAGCCCCTATACGTTATGTTTAAAAAAAATATATAAAATTTTTTTTCAAAATGGCGGCTATCGTAAAAATTCAAAGTGTCATAACTTTGCTAAATCAAATCCTACTGAAAAATGTCGTATGCAAAAAGTGTTTGGAATTTTATTTTGCATATAAAAGCAATTTTTAATTATTTTTTTTTTAATAAAAACCGAGTCTTACCATATATTGACCGAGACCTCGAACGAGCTTTTATGCGACTCTGCATACAGTTAACGCTCGTATGAAGCTTCTATTTAAGAAATTGACTTGAATTTTTTATACCAAATAGAGCTTTCAACTATACTTACGATACTATACAAAAAAATTAAAAATTAAAAAATAAAAGTATTTTTTTTTCAAAACACGTTTAGTGTGATGAGTCGATCGACCCACCATACATACGCTCATAAGATTTTCAATATAGTTAAGGTCAGTGTGAGCTTATTTATACATATTTGAATTTCAAAATTTTGTGACAGTATAGAATTCTTAAGCATCCTGTGTATGTTTGTTAGCAAAATCCATTTTGTAAATTTTTTGCAAAATGGCGACAAGTATTAAAATTCAATCACTTATTACTCAGTAGTGTTCAATTTTGTCAAAAAGGTCTCTATACATGAAATGTTGAGAAGCCTAAAGCTCATCTAAGTAAAATATAAAAAATATATATTTTTGCTTGAAAACAAGCGATGTATCAGTTCGATCGTACACCCATACTAGCCATTTTGAGACTTTCGGAAGAGTTAACGCTCTTAACTGCTTGGTTTCGAAGATTAAAATTTTAATTTTTAATATCGCATAGAACTAACGTGCAGCCCCTATACGTTATGTTTAAAAAAAATATATAAAATTTTTTTTCAAAATGGCGGCTATCGTAAAAATTCAAAGTGTCATAACTTTGCTAAATCAAATCCTACTGAAAAATGTCGTATGCAAAAAGTGTTTGGAATTTTATTTTGCATATAAAAGCAATTTTTAATTATTTTTTTTTTAATAAAAACCGAGTCTTACCATATATTGACCGAGACCTCGAACGAGCTTTTATGCGACTCTGCATACAGTTAACGCTCGTATGAAGCTTCTATTTAAGAAATTGACTTGAATTTTTTATACCAAATAGAGCTTTCAACTATACTTACGATACTATACAAAAAAATTAAAAATTAAAAAATAAAAGTATTTTTTTTTCAAAACACGTTTAGTGTGATGAGTCGATCGACCCACCATACATACGCTCATAAGATTTTCAATATAGTTAAGGTCAGTGTGAGCTTATTTATACATATTTGAATTTCAAAATTTTGTGACAGTATAGAATTCTTAAGCATCCTGTGTATGTTTGTTAGCAAAATCCATTTTGTCAATTTTTTGCAAAATGGCGACAAGTATTAAAATTCAATCACTTATTACTCAGTAGTGTTCAATTTTGTCAAAAAGGTCTCTATACATGAAATGTTGAGAAGCCTAAAGCTCATCTAAGTAAAATATAAAAAATATATATTTTTGCTTGAAAACAAGCGATGTATCAGTTCGATCGTACCCCCATACTAGCCATTTTGAGACTTTCGGAAGAGTTAACGCTCTTAACTGCTTGGATTCGAAGATTAAAATTTTAATTTTTAATATCGCATAGAACTAACGTGCAGCCCCTATACGTTATGTTTAAAAAAAATATATAAAATTTTTTTTCAAAATGGCGGCTATCGTAAAAATTCAAAGTGTCATAACTTTGCTAAATCAAATCCTACTGAAAAATGTCGTATGCAAAAAGTGTTTGGAATTTTATTTTGCAAATAAAAGCAATTTTTAATTATTTTTTTTTTAATAAAAACCGAGTCTTACTATATATTGACCGAGACCTCGAACGAGCTTTTATGCGACTCTGCATACAGTTAACGCTCGTATGAAGCTTCTATTTAAGAAATTGACTTGAATTTTTTATACCAAATAGAGCTTTCAACTATACTTACGATACTATACAAAAAAATTAAAAATTAAAAAATAAAAGTATTTTTTTTTCAAAACACGTTTAGTGTGATGAGTCGATCGACCCACCATACATACGCTCATAAGATTTTCAATATAGTTAAGGTCAGTGTGAGCTTATTTATACATATTTGAATTTCAAAATTTTGTGACAGTATAGAATTCTTAAGCATCCTGTGTATGTTTGTTAGCAAAATCCATTTTGTCAATTTTTTGCAAAATGGCGACAAGTATTAAAATTCAATCACTTATTACTCAGTAGTGTTCAATTTTGTCAAAAAGGTCTCTATACATGAAATGTTGAGAAGCCTAAAGCTCATCTAAGTAAAATATAAAAAATATATATTTTTGCTTGAAAACAAGCGATGTATCAGTTCGATCGTACCCCCATACTAGCCATTTTGAGACTTTCGGAAGAGTTAACGCTCTTAACTGCTTGGTTTCGAAGATTAAAATTTTAATTTTTAATATCGCATAGAACTAACGTGCAGCCCCTATACGTTATGTTTAAAAAAAATATATAAAATTTTTTTTCAAAATGGCGGCTATCGTAAAAATTCAAAGTGTCATAACTTTGCTAAATCAAATCCTACTGAAAAATGTCGTATGCAAAAAGTGTTTGGAATTTTATTTTGCATATAAAAGCAATTTTTAATTCTTTTTTTTTTAATAAAAACCGAGTCTTACCATATATTGACCGAGACCTCGAACGAGCTTTTATGCGACTCTGCATACAGTTAACGCTCGTATGAAGCTTCTATTTAAGAAATTGACTTGAATTTTTTATACCAAATAGAGCTTTCAACTATACTTACGATACTATACAAAAAAATTAAAAATTAAAAAATAAAAGTATTTTTTTTTCAAAACACGTTTAGTGTGATGAGTCGATCGACCCACCATACATACGCTCATAAGATTTTCAATATAGTTAAGGTCAGTGTGAGCTTATTTATACATATTTGAATTTCAAAATTTTGTGACAGTATAGAATTCTTAAGCATCCTGTGTATGTTTGTTAGCAAAATCCATTTTGTCAATTTTTTGCAAAATGGCGACAAGTATTAAAATTTAATCACTTATTACTCAGTAGTGTTCAATTTTGTCAAAAAGGTCTCTATACATGAAATGTTGAGAAGCCTAAAGCTCATCTAAGTAAAATATAAAAAATATATATTTTTGCTTGAAAACAAGCGATGTATCAGTTCGATCGTACCCCCATACTAGCCATTTTGAGACTTTCGGAAGAGTTAACGCTCTTAACTGCTTGGTTTCGAAGATTAAAATTTTAATTTTTAATATCGCATAGAACTAACGTGCAGCCCCTATACGTTATGTTTAAAAAAAATATATAAAATTTTTTTTCAAAATGGCGGCTATCGTAAAAATTCAAAGTGTCATAACTTTGCTAAATCAAATCTTACTAAAAAATGTCGTATGCAAAAAGTGTTTGGAATTTTATTTTGCATATAAAAGCAATTTTTAATTATTTTTTTTTTAATAAAAACCGAGTCTTACCATATATTGACCGAGACCTCGAACGAGCTTTTATGCGACTCTGCATACAGTTAACGCTCGTATGAAGCTTCTATTTAAGAAATTGACTTGAATTTTTTATACCAAATAGAGTTTTCAACTATACTTACGATACTATACAAAAAAATTAAAAATTAAAAAATAAAAGTATTTTTTTTTCAAAACACGTTTAGTGTGATGAGTCGATCGACCCACCATACATACGCTCATAAGATTTTCAATATAGTTAAGGTCAGTGTGAGCTTATTTATACATATTTGAATTTCAAAATTTTGTGACAGTATAGAATTCTTAAGCATCCTGTGTATGTTTGTTAGCAAAATCCATTTTGTCAATTTTTTGCAAAATGGCGACAAGTATTAAAATTCAATCACTTATTACTCAGTAGTGTTCAATTTTGTCAAAAAGGTCTCTATACATGAAATGTTGAGAAGCCTAAAGCTCATCTAAGTAAAATATAAAAAATATATATTTTTGCTTGAAAACAAGCGATGTATCAGTTCGATCGTACCCCCATACTAGCCATTTTGAGACTTTCGGAAGAGTTAACGCTCTTAACTGCTTGGTTTCGAAGATTAAAATTTTAATTTTTAATATCGCATAGAACTAACGTGCAGCCCCTATACGTTATGTTTAAAAAAAATATATAAAATTTTTTTTCAAAATGGCGGCTATCGTAAAAATTCAAAGTGTCATAACTTTGCTAAATCAAATCCTACTGAAAAATGTCGTATGCAAAAAGTGTTTGGAATTTTATTTTGCATATAAAAGCAATTTTTAATTATTTTTTTTTTAATAAAAACCGAGTCTTACCATATATTGACCGAGACCTCGAACGAGCTTTTATGCGACTCTGCATACAGTTAACGCTCGTATGAAGCTTCTATTTAAGAAATTGACTTTAATTTTTATACCAAATAGAGCTTTCAACTATACTTACGATACTATACAAAAAAATTAAAAATTAAAAAATAAAAGTATTTTTTTTTCAAAACACGTTTAGTGTGATGAGTCGATCGACCCACCATACATACGCTCATAAGATTTTCAATATAGTTAAGGTCAGTGTGAGCTTATTTATACATATTTGAATTTCAAAATTTTGTGACAGTATAGAATTCTTAAGCATCCTGTGTATGTTTGTTAGCAAAATCCATTTTGTCAATTTTTTGCAAAATGGCGACAAGTATTAAAATTCAATCACTTATTACTCAGTAGTGTTCAATTTTGTCAAAAAGGTCTCTATACATGAAATGTTGAGAAGCCTAAAGCTCATCTAAGTAAAATATAAAAAATATATATTTTTGCTTGAAAACAAGCGATGTATCAGTTCGATCGTACCCCCATACTAGCCATTTTGAGACTTTCGGAAGAGTTAACGCTCTTAACTGCTTGGTTTCGAAGATTAAAATTTTAATTTTTAATATCGCATAGAACTAACGTGCAGCCCCTATACGTTATGTTTAAAAAAAATATATAAAATTTTTTTTCAAAATGGCGGCTATCGTAAAAATTCAAAGTGTCATAACTTTGCTAAATCAAATCCTACTGAAAAATGTCGTATGCAAAAAGTGTTTGGAATTTTATTTTGCATATAAAAGCAATTTTTAATTATTTTTTTTTTAATAAAAACCGAGTCTTACCATATATTGACCGAGACCTCGAACGAGCTTTTATGCGACTCTGCATACAGTTAACGCTCGTATGAAGCTTCTATTTAAGAAATTGACTTGAATTTTTTATACCAAATAGAGCTTTCAACTATACTTACGATACTGTACAAAAAAATTTAAAATTAAAAAATAAAAGTATTTTTTTTTCAAAACACGTTTAGTGTGATGAGTCGATCGACCCACCATACATACGCTCATAAGATTTTCAATATAGTTAAGGTCAGTGTGAGCTTATTTATACATATTTGAATTTCAAAATTTTGTGACAGTATAGAATTCTTAAGCATCCTGTGTATGTTTGTTAGCAAAATCCATTTTGTCAATTTTTTGCAAAATGGCGACAAGTATTAAAATTCAATCACTTATTACTCAGTAGTGTTCAATTTTGTCAAAAAGGTCTCTATACATGAAATGTTGAGAAGCCTAAAGCTCATCTAAGTAAAATATAAAAAATATATATTTTTGCTTGAAAACAAGCGATGTATCAGTTCGATCGTACCCCCATACTAGCCATTTTGAGACTTTCGGAAGAGTTAACGCTCTTAACTGCTTGGTTTCGAAGATTAAAATTTTAATTTTTAATATCGCATAGAACTAACGTGCAGCCCCTATACGTTATGTTTAAAAAAAATATATAAATTTTTTTTTCAAAATGGCGGCTATCGTAAAAATTCAAAGTGTCATAACTTTGCTAAATCAAATCCTACTGAAAAATGTCGTATGCAAAAAGTGTTTGGAATTTTATTTTGCATATAAAAGCAATTTTTAATTATTTTTTTTAAATAAAAACCGAGTCTTACCATATATTGACCGAGACCTCGAACGAGCTTTTATGCGACTCTGCATACAGTTAACGCTCGTATGAAGCTTCTATTTAAGAAATTGACTTGAATTTTTTATACCAAATAGAGCTTTCAACTATACTTACGATACTGTACAAAAAAATTTAAAATTAAAAAATAAAAGTATTTTTTTTTCAAAACACGTTTAGTGTGATGAGTCGATCGACCCACCATACATACGCTCATAAGATTTTCAATATAGTTAAGGTCAGTGTGAGCTTATTTATACATATTTGAATTTCAAAATTTTGTGACAGTATAGAATTCTTAAGCATCCTGTGTATGTTTGTTAGCAAAATCCATTTTGTCAATTTTTTGCAAAATGGCGACAAGTATTAAAATTCAATCACTTATTACTCAGTAGTGTTCAATTTTGTCAAAAAGGTCTCTATACATGAAATGTTGAGAAGCCTAAAGCTCATCTAAGTAAAATATAAAAAATATATATTTTTGCTTGAAAACAAGCGATGTATCAGTTCGATCGTACCCCCATACTAGCCATTTTGAGACTTTCGGAAGAGTTAACGCTCTTAACTGCTTGGTTTCGAAGATTAAAATTTTAATTTTTAATATCGCATAGAACTAACGTGCAGCCCCTATACGTTATGTTTAAAAAAAATATATAAATTTTTTTTTCAAAATGGCGGCTATCGTAAAAATTCAAAGTGTCATAACTTTGCTAAATCAAATCCTACTGAAAAATGTCGTATGCAAAAAGTGTTTGGAATTTTATTTTGCATATAAAAGCAATTTTTAATTATTTTTTTTTTAATAAAAACCGAGTCTTACCATATATTGACCGAGACCTCGAACGAGCTTTTATGCGACTCTGCATACAGTTAACGCTCGTATGAAGCTTCTATTTAAGAAATTGACTTGAATTTTTTATACCAAATAGAGCTTTCAACTATACTTACGATACTATACAAAAAAATTAAAAATTAAAAAATAAAAGTATTTTTTTTTCAAAACACGTTTAGTGTGATGAGTCGATCGACCCACCATACATACGCTCATAAGATTTTCAATATAGTTAAGGTCAGTGTGAGCTTATTTATACATATTTGAATTTCAAAATTTTGTGACAGTATAGAATTCTTAAGCATCCTGTGTATGTTTGTTAGCAAAATCCATTTTGTCAATTTTTTGCAAAATGGCGACAAGTATTAAAATTCAATCACTTATTACTCAGTAGTGTTCAATTTTGTCAAAAAGGTCTCTATACATGAAATGTTGAGAAGCCTAAAGCTCATCTAAGTAAAATATAAAAAATATATATTTTTGCTTGAAAACAAGCGATGTATCAGTTCGATCGTACCCCCATACTAGCCATTTTGAGACTTTCGGAAGAGTTAACGCTCTTAACTGCTTGGTTTCGAAGATTAAAATTTTAATTTTTAATATCGCATAGAACTAACGTGCAGCCCCTATACGTTATGTTTAAAAAAAATATATAAAATTTTTTTTCAAAATTGCGGCTATCGTAAAAATTCAAAGTGTCATAACTTTGCTAAATCAAATCCTACTGAAAAATGTCGTATGCAAAAAGTGTTTGGAATTTTATTTTGCATATAAAAGCAATTTTTAAATTTTTTTTTTTTAATAAAAACCGAGTCTTACCATATATTGACCGAGACCTCGAACGAGCTTTTATGCGACTCTGCATACAGTTAACGCTCGTATGAAGCTTTTATTTAAGAAATTGACTTGAATTTTTTATACCAAATAGAGCTTTCAACTATACTTACGATACTATACAAAAAAATTAAAAATTAAAAAATAAAAGTATTTTTTTTTCAAAACACGTTTAGTGTGATGAGTCGATCGACCCACCATACATACGCTCATAAGATTTTCAATATAGTTAAGGTCAGTGTGAGCTTATTTATACATATTTGAATTTCAAAATTTTGTGACAGTATAGAATTCTTAAGCATCCTGTGTATGTTTGTTAGCAAAATCCATTTTGTCAATTTTTTGCAAAATGGCGACAAGTATTAAAATTCAATCACTTATTACTCAGTAGTGTTCAATTTTGTCAAAAAGGTCTCTATACATGAAATGTTGAGAAGCCTAAAGCTCATCTAAGTAAAATATAAAAAATATATATTTTTGCTTGAAAACAAGCGATGTATCAGTTCGATCGTACCCCCATACTAGCCATTTTGAGACTTTCGGAAGAGTTAACGCTCTTAACTGCTTGGTTTCGAAGATTAAAATTTTAATTTTTAATATCGCATAGAACTAACGTGCAGCCCCTATACGTTATGTTTAAAAAAAATATATAAAATTTATTTTCAAAATGGCGGCTATCGTAAAAATTCAAAGTGTCATAACTTTGCTAAATCAAATCCTACTGAAAAATGTCGTATGCAAAAAGTGTTTGGAATTTTATTTTGCATATAAAAGCAATTTTTAATTATTTTTTTTTTAATAAAAACCGAGTCTTACCATATATTGACCGAGACCTCGAACGAGCTTTTATGCGACTCTGCATACAGTTAACGCTCGTATGAAGCTTCTATTTAAGAAATTGACTTGAATTTTTTATACCAAATAGAGCTTTCAACTATACTTACGATACTGTACAAAAAAATTAAAAATTAAAAAATAAAAGTATTTTTTTTTCAAAACACGTTTAGTGTGATGAGTCGATCGACCCACCATACATACGCTCATAAGATTTTTAATATAGTTTAGGTCAGTGTGAGCTTATTGATACATATTTGAATTTCAAAATTTTGTGACAGTATAGAATTCTTAAGCATCCTGTGTATGTTTGTTAGCAAAATCCATTTTGTCAATTTTTTGCAAAATGGCGACAAGTATTAAAATTCAATCACTTATTACTCAGTAGTGTTCAATTTTGTCAAAAAGGTCTCTATACATGAAATGTTGAGAAGCCTAAAGCTCATCTAAGTAAAATATAAAAAATATATATTTTTGCTTGAAAACAAGCGATGTATCAGTTCGATCGTACCCCCATACTAGCCATTTTGAGACTTTCGGAAGAGTTAACGCTCTTAACTGCTTGGTTTCGAAGATTAAAATTTTAATTTTTAATATCGCATAGAACTAACGTGCAGCCCCTATACGTTATGTTTAAAAAAAATATATAAATTTTTTTTTCAAAATGGCGGCTATCGTAAAAATTCAAAGTGTCATAACTTTGCTAAATCAAATCCTACTGAAAAATGTCGTATGCAAAAAGTGTTTGGAATTTTATTTTGCATATAAAAGCAATTTTTAATTATTTTTTTTTTAATAAAAACCGAGTCTTACCATATATTGACCGAGACCTCGAACGAGCTTTTATGCGACTCTGCATACAGTTAACGCTCGTATGAAGCTTCTATTTAAGAAATTGACTTGAATTTTTTATACCAAATAGAGCTTTCAACTATACTTACGATACTATACAAAAAAATTAAAAATTAAAAAATAAAAGTATTTTTTTTTCAAAACACGTTTAGTGTGATGAGTCGATCGACCCACCATACATACGCTCATAAGATTTTCAATATAGTTAAGGTCAGTGTGAGCTTATTTATACATATTTGAATTTCAAAATTTTGTGACAGTATAGAATTCTTAAGCATCCTGTGTATGTTTGTTAGCAAAATCCATTTTGTCAATTTTTTGCAAAATGGCGACAAGTATTAAAATTCAATCACTTATTACTCAGTAGTGTTCAATTTTGTCAAAAAGGTCTCTATACATGAAATGTTGAGAAGCCTAAAGCTCATCTAAGTAAAATATAAAAAATATATATTTTTGCTTGAAAACAAGCGATGTATCAGTTCGATCGTACCCCCATACTAGCCATTTTGAGACTTTCGGAAGAGTTAACGCTCTCAACTGCTTGGTTTCGAAGATTAAAATTTTAATTTTCAATATCGCATAGAACTAACGTGCAGCCCCAATACGTTATGTTTAAAAAAAATATATAAAATTTTTTTTCAAAATGGCGGCTATCGTAAAAATTCAAAGTGTCATAACTTTGCTAAATCAAATCCTACTGAAAAATGTCGTATGCAAAAAGTGTTTGGAATTTTATTTTGCATATAAAAGCAATTTTTAATTATTTTTTTTTTAATAAAAACCGAGTCTTACCATATATTGACCGAGACCTCGAACGAGCTTTTATGCGACTCTGCATACAGTTAACGCTCGTATGAAGCTTCTATTTAAGAAATTGACTTGAATTTTTTATACCAAATAGAGCTTTCAACTATACTTACGATACTATACAAAAAAATTAAAAATTAAAAAATAAAAGTATTTTTTTTTCAAAACACGTTTAGTGTGATGAGTCGATCGACCCACCATACATACGCTCATAAGATTTTCAATATAGTTAAGGTCAGTGTGAGCTTATTTATACATATTTGAATTTCAAAATTTTGTGACAGTATAGAATTCTTAAGCATCCTGTGTATGTTTGTTAGCAAAATCCATTTTGTCAATTTTTTGCAAAATGGCGACAAGTATTAAAATTCAATCACTTATTACTCAGTAGTGTTCAATTTTGTCAAAAAGGTCTCTATACATGAAATGTTGAGAAGCCTAAAGCTCATCTAAGTAAAATATAAAAAATATATATTTTTGCTTGAAAACAAGCGATGTATCAGTTCGATCGTACCCCCATACTAGCCATTTTGAGACTTTCGGAAGAGTTAACGCTCTTAACTGCTTGGTTTCGAAGATTAAAATTTTAATTTTTAATATCGCATAGAACTAACGTGCAGCCCCTATACGTTATGTTTAAAAAAAATATATAAAATTTTTTTTCAAAATGGCGGCTATCGTAAAAATTCAAAGTGTCATAACTTTGCTAAATTAAATCCTACTGAAAAATGTCGTATGCAAAAAGTGTTTGGAATTTTATTTTGCATATAAAAGCAATTTTTAATTATTTTTTTTTTAATAAAAACCGAGTCTTACCATATATTGACCGAGACCTCGAACGAGCTTTTATGCGACTCTGCATACAGTTAACGCTCGTATGAAGCTTCTATTTAAGAAATTGACTTGAATTTTTTATACCAAATAGAGCTTTCAACTATACTTACGATACTATACAAAAAAATTAAAAATTAAAAAATAAAAGTATTTTTTTTTCAAAACACGTTTAGTGTGATGAGTCGATCGACCCACCATACATACGCTCATAAGATTTTCAATATAGTTAAGGTCAGTGTGAGCTTATTTATACATATTTGAATTTCAAAATTTTGTGACAGTATAGAATTCTTAAGCATCCTGTGTATGTTTGTTAGCAAAATCCATTTTGTCAATTTTTTGCAAAATGGCGACAAGTATTAAAATTCAATCACTTATTACTCAGTAGTGTTCAATTTTGTCAAAAAGGTCTCTATACATGAAATGTTGAGAAGCCTAAAGCTCATCTAAGTAAAATATAAAAAATATATATTTTTGCTTGAAAACAAGCGATGTATCAGTTCGATCGTACCCCCATACTAGCCATTTTGAGACTTTCGGAAGAGTTAACGCTCTTAACTGCTTGGTTTCGAAAATTAAAATTTTAATTTTTAATATCGCATAGAACTAACGTGCAGCCCCTATACGTTATGTTTAAAAAAAATATATAAATTTTTTTTTCAAAATGGCGGCTATCGTAAAAATTCAAAGTGTCATAACTTTGCTAAATCAAATCCTACTGAAAAATGTCGTATGCAAAAAGTGTTTGGAATTTTATTTTGCATATAAAAGCAATTTTTAATTATTTTTTTTTTAATAAAAACCGAGTCTTACCATATATTGACCGAGACCTCGAACGAGCTTTTATGCGACTCTGCATACAGTTAACGCTCGTATGAAGCTTCTATTTAAGAAATTGACTTTAATTTTTTATACCAAATAGAGCTTTCAACTATACTTACGATACTATACAAAAAAATTAAAAATTAAAAAATAAAAGTATTTTTTTTTCAAAACACGTTTAGTGTGATGAGTCGATCGACCCACCATACATACGCTCATAAGATTTTCAATATAGTTAAGGTCAGTGTGAGCTTATTTATACATATTTGAATTTCAAAATTTTGTGACAGTATAGAATTCTTAAGCATCCTGTGTATGTTTGTTAGCAAAATCCATTTTGTCAATTTTTTGCAAAATGGCGACAAGTATTAAAATTCAATCACTTATTACTCAGTAGTGTTCAATTTTGTCAAAAAGGTCTCTATACATGAAATGTTGAGAAGCCTAAAGCTCATCTAAGTAAAATATAAAAAATATATATTTTTGCTTGAAAACAAGCGATGTATCAGTTCGATCGTACCCCCATACTAGCCATTTTGAGACTTTCGGAAGAGTTAACGCTCTTAACTGCTTGGTTTCGAAGATTAAAATTTTAATTTTTAATATCGCATAGAACTAACGTGCAGCCCCTATACGTTATGTTTAAAAAAAATATATAAAATTTTTTTTCACAATGGCGGCTATCGTAAAAATTCAAAGTGTCATAACTTTGCTAAATCAAATCCTACTAAAAAATGTCGTATGCAAAAAGTGTTTGGAATTTTATTTTGCATATAAAAGCAATTTTTAATTATTTTTTTTTTAATAAAAACCGAGTCTTACCATATATTGACCGAGACCTCGAACGAGCTTTTATGCGACTCTGCATACAGTTAACGCTCGTATGAAGCTTCTATTTAAGAAATTGACTTGAATTTTTTATACCAAATAGAGCTTTCAACTATACTTACGATACTATACAAAAAAATTAAAAATTAAAAAATAAAAGTATTTTTTTTTCAAAACACGTTTAGTGTGATGAGTCGATCGACCCACCATACATACGCTCATAAGATTTTCAATATAGTTAAGGTCAGTGTGAGCTTATTTATACATATTTGAATTTCAAAATTTTGTGACAGTATAGAATTCTTAAGCATCCTGTGTATGTTTGTTAGCAAAATCCATTTTGTCAATTTTTTGCAAAATGGCGACAAGTATTAAAATTCAATCACTTATTACTCAGTAGTGTTCAATTTTGTCAAAAAGGTCTCTATACATGAAATGTTGAGAAGCCTAAAGCTCATCTAAGTAAAATATAAAAAATATATATTTTTGCTTGAAAACAAGCGATGTATCAGTTCGATCGTACCCCCATACTAGCCATTTTGAGACTTTCGGAAGAGTTAACGCTCTTAACTGCTTGGTTTCGAAGATTAAAATTTTAATTTTTAATATCGCATAGAACTAACGTGCAGCCCCTATACGTTATGTTTAAAAAAAATATATAAAATTTTTTTTCAAAATGGCGGCTATCGTAAAAATTCAAAGTGTCATAACTTTGCTAAATCAAATCCTACTGAAAAATGTCGTATGCAAAAAGTGTTTGGAATTTTATTTTGCATATAAAAGCAATTTTTAATTATTTTTTTTTTAATAAAAACCGAGTCTTACCATATATTGACCGAGACCTCGAACGAGCTTTTATGCGACTCTGCATACAGTTAACGCTCGTATGAAGCTTCTATTTAAGAAATTGACTTGAATTTTTTATACCAAATAGAGCTTTCAACTATACTTACGATACTATACAAAAAAATTAAAAATTAAAAAATAAAAGTATTTTTTTTTCAAAACACGTTTAGTGTGATGAGTCGATCGACCCACCATACATACGCTCATAAGATTTTCAATATAGTTAAGGTCAGTGTGAGCTTATTTATACATATTTGAATTTCAAAATTTTGTGACAGTATAGAATTCTTAAGCATCCTGTGTATGTTTGTTAGCAAAATCCATTTTGTCAATTTTTTGCAAAATGGCGACAAGTATTAAAATTCAATCACTTATTACTCAGTAGTGTTCAATTTTGTCAAAAAGGTCTCTATACATGAAATGTTGAGAAGCCTAAAGCTCATCTAAGTAAAATATAAAAAATATATATTTTTGCTTGAAAACAAGCGATGTATCAGTTCGATCGTACCCCCATACTAGCCATTTTGAGACTTTCGGAAGAGTTAACGCTCTTAACTGCTTGGTTTCGAAGATTAAAATTTTAATTTTTAATATCGCATAGAACTAACGTGCAGCCCCTATACGTTATGTTTAAAAAAAATATATAAATTTTTTTTTCAAAATGGCGGCTATCGTAAAAATTCAAAGTGTCATAACTTTGCTAAATCAAATCCTACTGAAAAATGTCGTATGCAAAAAGTGTTTGGAATTTTATTTTGCATATAAAAGCAATTTTTTATTATTTTTTTTTTAATAAAAACCGAGTCTTACCATATATTGACCGAGACCTCGAACGAGCTTTTATGCGACTCTGCATACAGTTAACGCTCGTATGAAGCTTCTATTTAAGAAATTGACTTGAATTTTTTATACCAAATAGAGCTTTCAACTATACTTACGATACTATACAAAAAAATTAAAAATTAAAAAATAAAAGTATTTTTTTTTCAAAACACGTTTAGTGTGATGAGTCGATCGACCCACCATACATACGCTCATAAGATTTTCAATATAGTTAAGGTCAGTGTGAGCTTATTTATACATATTTGAATTTCAAAATTTTGTGACAGTATAGAATTCTTAAGCATCCTGTGTATGTTTGTTAGCAAAATCCATTTTGTCAATTTTTTGCAAAATGGCGACAAGTATTAAAATTCAATCACTTATTACTCAGTAGTGTTCAATTTTGTCAAAAAGGTCTCTATACATGAAATGTTGAGAAGCCTAAAGCTCATCTAAGTAAAATATAAAAAATATATATTTTTGCTTGAAAACAAGCGATGTATCAGTTCGATCGTACCCCCATACTAGCCATTTTGAGACTTTCGGAAGAGTTAACGCTCTTAACTGCTTGGTTTCGAAGATTAAAATTTTAATTTTTAATATCGCATAGAACTAACGTGCAGCCCCTATACGTTATGTTTAAAAAAAATATATAAAATTTTTTTTCAAAATGGCGGCTATCGTAAAAATTCAAAGTGTCATAACTTTGCTAAATCAAATCCTACTGAAAAATGTCGTATGCAAAAAGTGTTTGGAATTTTATTTTGCATATAAAAGCAATTTTTAATTATTTTTTTTTTAATAAAAACCGAGTCTTACCATATATTGACCGAGACCTCGAACGAGCTTTTATGCGACTCTGCATACAGTTAACGCTCGTATAAAGCTTCTATTTAAGAAATTGACTTGAATTTTTTATACCAAATAGAGCTTTCAACTATACTTACGATACTGTACAAAAAAATTTAAAATTAAAAAATAAAAGTATTTTTTTTTCAAAACACGTTTAGTGTGATGAGTCGATCGACCCACCATACATACGCTCATAAGATTTTCAATATAGTTAAGGTCAGTGTGAGCTTATTTATACATATTTGAATTTCAAAATTTTGTGACAGTATAGAATTCTTAAGCATCCTGTGTATGTTTGTTAGCAAAATCCATTTTGTCAATTTTTTGCAAAATGGCGACAAGTATTAAAATTCAATCACTTATTACTCAGTAGTGTTCAATTTTGTCAAAAAGGTCTCTATACATGAAATGTTGAGAAGCCTAAAGCTCATCTAAGTAAAATATAAAAAATATATATTTTTGCTTGAAAACAAGCGATGTATCAGTTCGATCGTACCCCCATACTAGCCATTTTGAGACTTTCGGAAGAGTTAACGCTCTTAACTGCTTGGTTTCGAAGATTAAAATTTTAATTTTTAATATCGCATAGAACTAACGTGCAGCCCCTATACGTTATGTTTAAAAAAAATATATAAAATTTTTTTTCAAAATGGCGGCTATCGTAAAAATTCAAAGTGTCATAACTTTGCTAAATCAAATCCTACTGAAAAATGTCGTATGCAAAAAGTGTTTGGAATTTTATTTTGCATATAAAAGCAATTTTTTATTATTTTTTTTTTAATAAAAACCGAGTCTTACCATATATTGACCGAGACCTCGAACGAGCTTTTATGCGACTCTGCATACAGTTAACGCTCGTATGAAGCTTCTATTTAAGAAATTGACTTGAATTTTTTATACCAAATAGAGCTTTCAACTATACTTACGATACTATACAAAAAAATTAAAAATTAAAAAATAAAAGTATTTTTTTTTCAAAACACGTTTAGTGTGATGAGTCGATCGACCCACCATACATACGCTCATAAGATTTTCAATATAGTTAAGGTCAGTGTGAGCTTATTTATACATATTTGAATTTCAAAATTTTGTGACAGTATAGAATTCTTAAGCATCCTGTGTATGTTTGTTAGCAAAATCCATTTTGTCAATTTTTTGCAAAATGGCGACAAGTATTAAAATTCAATCACTTATTACTCAGTAGTGTTCAATTTTGTCAAAAAGGTCTCTATACATGAAATGTTGAGAAGCCTAAAGCTCATCTAAGTAAAATATAAAAAATATATATTTTTGCTTGAAAACAAGCGATGTATCAGTTCGATCGTACCCCCATACTAGCCATTTTGAGACTTTCGGAAGAGTTAACGCTCTTAACTGCTTGGTTTCGAAGATTAAAATTTTAATTTTTAATATCGCATAGAACTAACGTGCAGCCCCTATACGTTATGTTTAAAAAAAATATATAAAATTTTTTTTCAAAATGGCGGCTATCGTAAAAATTCAAAGTGTCATAACTTTGCTAAATCAAATCCTACTGAAAAATGTCGTATGCAAAAAGTGTTTGGAATTTTATTTTGCATATAAAAGCAATTTTTAATTATTTTTTTTTTAATAAAAACCGAGTCTTACCATATATTGACCGAGACCTCGAACGAGCTTTTATGCGACTCTGCATACAGTTAACGCTCGTATAAAGCTTCTATTTAAGAAATTGACTTGAATTTTTTATACCAAATAGAGCTTTCAACTATACTTACGATACTGTACAAAAAAATTTAAAATTAAAAAATAAAAGTATTTTTTTTTCAAAACACGTTTAGTGTGATGAGTCGATCGACCCACCATACATACGCTCATAAGATTTTCAATATAGTTAAGGTCAGTGTGAGCTTATTTATACATATTTGAATTTCAAAATTTTGTGACAGTATAGAATTCTTAAGCATCCTGTGTATGTTTGTTAGCAAAATCCATTTTGTCAATTTTTTGCAAAATGGCGACAAGTATTAAAATTCAATCACTTATTACTCAGTAGTGTTCAATTTTGTCAAAAAGGTCTCTATACATGAAATGTTGAGAAGCCTAAAGCTCATCTAAGTAAAATATAAAAAATATATATTTTTGCTTGAAAACAAGCGATGTATCAGTTCGATCGTACCCCCATACTAGCCATTTTGAGACTTTCGGAAGAGTTAACGCTCTTAACTGCTTGGTTTCGAAGATTAAAATTTTAATTTTTAATATCGCATAGAACTAACGTGCAGCCCCTATACGTTATGTTTAAAAAAAATATATAAAATTTTTTTTCAAAATGGCGGCTATCGTAAAAATTCAAAGTGTCATAACTTTGCTAAATCAAATCCTACTGAAAAATGTCGTATGCAAAAAGTGTTTGGAATTTTATTTTGCATATAAAAGCAATTTTTAATTATTTTTTTTTTAATAAAAACCGAGTCTTACCATATATTGACCGAGACCTCGAACGAGCTTTTATGCGACTCTGCATACAGTTAACGCTCGTATGAAGCTTCTATTTAAGAAATTGACTTGAATTTTTTATACCAAATAGAGCTTTCAACTATACTTACGATACTATACAAAAAAATTAAAAATTAAAAAATAAAAGTATTTTTTTTTCAAAACACGTTTAGTGTGATGAGTCGATCGACCCACCATACATACGCTCATAAGATTTTCAATATAGTTAAGGTCAGTGTGAGCTTATTTATACATATTTGAATTTCAAAATTTTGTGACAGTATAGAATTCTTAAGCATCCTGTGTATGTTTGTTAGCAAAATCCATTTTGTCAATTTTTTGCAAAATGGCGACAAGTATTAAAATTCAATCACTTATTACTCAGTAGTGTTCAATTTTGTCAAAAAGGTCTCTATACATGAAATGTTGAGAAGCCTAAAGCTCATCTAAGTAAAATATAAAAAATATATATTTTTGCTTGAAAACAAGCGATGTATCAGTTCGATCGTACCCCCATACTAGCCATTTTGAGACTTTCAGAAGAGTTAACGCTCTTAACTGCTTGGTTTCGAAGATTAAAATTTTAATTTTTAATATCGCATAGAACTAACGTGCAGCCCCTATACGTTATGTTTAAAAAAAATATATAAAATTTTTTTTCAAAATGGCGGCTATCGTAAAAATTCAAAGTGTCATAACTTTGCTAAATCAAATCCTACTGAAAAATGTCGTATAAAAAAGTGTTTGGAATTTTATTTTGCATATAAAAGCAATTTTTAATTATTTTTTTTTTAATAAAAACCGAGTCTTACCATATATTGACCGAGACCTCGAACGAGCTTTAATGCGACTCTGCATACAGTTAACGCTCGTATGAAGCTTCTATTTAAGAAATTGACTTGAATTTTTTATACCAAATAGAGCTTTCAACTATACTTACGATACTGTACAAAAAAATTAAAAATTAAAAAATAAAAGTATTTTTTTTTCAAAACACGTTTAGTGTGATGAGTCGATCGACCCACCATACATACGCTCATAAGATTTTCAATATAGTTAAGGTCAGTGTGAGCTTATTTATACATATTTGAATTTCAAAATTTTGTGACAGTATAGAATTCTTAAGCATCCTGTGTATGTTTGTTAGCAAAATCCATTTTGTCAATAGTTTGCAAATTGGCGACAAGTATTAAAATTCAATCACTTATTACTCAGTAGTGTTCAATTTTGTCAAAAAGGTCTCTATACATGAAATGTTGAGAAGCCTAAAGCTCATCTAAGTAAAATATAAAAAATATATATTTTTGCTTGAAAACAAGCGATGTATCAGTTCGATCGTACCCCCATACTAGCCATTTTGAGACTTTCGGAAGAGTTAACGCTCTTAACTGCTTGGTTTCGAAGATTAAAATTTTAATTTTTAATATCGCATGGAACTAACGTGCAGCCCCTATACGTTATGTTTAAAAAAAATATATAAAATTTTTTTTCAAAATGGCGGCTATCGTAAAAATTCAAAGTGTCATAACTTTGCTAAATCAAATCCTACTGAAAAATGTCGTATGCAAAAAGTGTTTGGAATTTTATTTTGCATATAAAAGCAATTTTTAATTATTTTTTTTTTAATAAAAACCGAGTCTTACCATATATTGACCGAGACCTCGAACGAGCTTTTATGCGACTCTGCATACAGTTAACGCTCGTATGAAGCTTCTATTTAAGAAATTGACTTGAATTTTTTATACCAAATAGAGCTTTCAACTATACTTACGATACTATACAAAAAAATTAAAAATTAAAAAATAAAAGTATTTTTTTTTCAAAACACGTTTAGTGTGATGAGTCGATCGACCCACCATACATACGCTCATAAGATTTTCAATATAGTTAAGGTCAGTGTGAGCTTATTTATACATATTTGAATTTCAAAATTTTGTGACAGTATAGAATTCTTAAGCATCCTGTGTATGTTTGTTAGCAAAATCCATTTTGTCAATTTTTTGCAAAATGGCGACAAGTATTAAAATTCAATCACTTATTACTCAGTAGTGTTCAATTTTGTCAAAAAGGTCTCTATACATGAAATGTTGAGAAGCCTAAAGCTCATCTAAGTAAAATATAAAAAATATATATTTTTGCTTGAAAACAAGCGATGTATCAGTTCGATCGTACCCCCATACTAGCCATTTTGAGACTTTCGGAAGAGTTAACGCTCTTAACTGCTTGGTTTCGAAGATTAAAATTTTAATTTTTAATATCGCATAGAACTAACGTGCAGCCCCTATACGTTATGTTTAAAAAAAATATATAAATTTTTTTTTCAAAATGGCGGCTATCGTAAAAATTCAAAGTGTCATAACTTTGCTAAATCAAATCCTACTGAAAAATGTCGTATGCAAAAAGTGTTTGGAATTTTATTTTGCATATAAAAGCAATTTTTAATTATTTTTTTTTTAATAAAAACCGAGTCTTACCATATATTGACCGAGACCTCGAACGAGCTTTTATGCGACTCTGCATACAGTTAACGCTCGTATGAAGCTTCTATTTAAGAAATTGACTTGAATTTTATATACCAAATAGAGCTTTCAACTATACTTACGATACTATACAAAAAAATTAAAAATTAAAAAATAAAAGTATTTTTTTTTCAAAACACGTTTAGTGTGATGAGTCGATCGACCCACCATACATACGCTCATAAGATTTTCAATATAGTTAAGGTCAGTGTGAGCTTATTTATACATATTTGAATTTCAAAATTTTGTGACAGTATAGAATTCTTAAGCATCCTGTGTATGTTAGTTAGCAAAATCCATTTTGTCAATTTTTTGCAAAATGGCGACAAGTATTAAAATTCAATCACTTATTACTCAGTAGTGTTCAATTTTGTCAAAAAGGTCTCTATACATGTAATGTGGAGAAGCCTAAAGCTCATCTAAGTAAAATATAAAAAATATATATTTTTGCTTGAAAACAAGCGATGTATCAGTTCGATCGTACCCCCATACTAGCCATTTTGAGACTTTCGGAAGAGTTAACGCTCTTAACTGCTTGGTTTCGAAGATTAAAATTTTAATTTTTAATATCGCATAGAACTAACGTGCAGCCCCTATACGTTATGTTTAAAAAAAATATATAAAATTTTTTTTCAAAATGGCGGCTATCGTAAAAATTCAAAGTGTCATAACTTTGCTAAATCAAATCCTACTGAAAAATGTCGTATGCAAAAAGTGTTTGGAATTTTATTTTGCATATAAAAGCAATTTTTAATTATTTTTTTTTTAATAAAAACCGAGTCTTACCATATATTGACCGAGACCTCGAACGAGCTTTTATGCGACTCTGCATACAGTTAACGCTCGTATGAAGCTTCTATTAAAGAAATTGACTTGAATTTTTTATACCAAATAGAGCTTTCAACTATACTTACGATACTGTACAAAAAAATTAAAAATTAAAAAATAAAAGTATTTTTTTTTCAAAACACGTTTAGTGTGATGAGTCGATCGACCCACCATACATACGCTCATAAGATTTTCAATATAGTTAAGGTCAGTGTGAGCTTGTTTATACATATTTGAATTTCAAAATTTTGTGACAGTATAGAATTCTTAAGCATCCTGTGTATGTTTGTTAGCAAAATCCATTTTGTCAATTTTTTGCAAAATGGCGACAAGTATTAAAATTCAATCACTTATTACTCAGTAGTGTTCAATTTTGTCAAAAAGGTCTCTATACATGAAATGTTGAGAAGCCTAAAGCTCATCTAAGTAAAATATAAAAAATATATATTTTTGCTTGAAAACAAGCGATGTATCAGTTCGATCGTACCCCCATACTAGCCATTTTGAGACTTTCGGAAGAGTTAACGCTCTTAACTGCATGGTTTCGAAGATTAAAATTTTAATTTTTAATATCGCATAGAACTAACGTGCAGCCCCTATACGTTATGTTTAAAAAAAATATATAAAATTTTTTTTCAAAATGGCGGCTATCGTAAAAATTCAAAGTGTCATAACTTTGCTAAATAAAATCCTACTGAAAAATGTCGTATGCAAAAAGTGTTTGGAATTTTATTTTGCATATAAAAGCAATTTTTAATTATTTTTTTTTTAATAAAAACCGAGTCTTACCATATATTGACCGAGACCTCGAACGAGCTTTTATGCGACTCTGCATACAGTTAACGCTCGTATGAAGCTTCTATTTAAGAAATTGACTTGAATTTTTTATACCAAATAGAGCTTTCAACTATACTTACGATACTATACAAAAAAATTAAAAATTAAAAAATAAAAGTATTTTTTTTTCAAAACACGTTTAGTGTGATGAGTCGATCGACCCACCATACATACGCTCATAAGATTTTCAATATAGTTAAGGTCAGTGTGAGCTTATTTATACATATTTGAATTTCAAAATTTTGTGACAGTATAGAATTCTTAAGCATCCTGTGTATGTTTGTTAGCAAAATCCATTTTGTCAATTTTTTGCAAAATGGCGACAAGTATTAAAATTCAATCACTTATTACTCAGTAGTGTTCAATTTTGTCAAAAAGGTCTCTATACATGAAATGTTGAGAAGCCTAAAGCTCATCTAAGTAAAATATAAAAAATATATATTTTTGCTTGAAAACAAGCGATGTATCAGTTCGATCGTACCCCCATACTAGCCATTTTGAGACTTTCGGAAGAGTTAACGCTCTTAACTGCTTGGTTTCGAAGATTAAAATTTTAATTTTTAATATCGCATAGAACTAACGTGCAGCCCCTATACGTTATGTTTAAAAAAAATATATAAAATTTTTTTTCAAAATAGCGGCTATCGTAAAAATTCAAAGTGTCATAACTTTGCTAAATCAAATCCTACTGAAAAATGTCGTATGCAAAAAGTGTTTGGAATTTTATTTTGCATATAAAAGCAATTTTTAATTATTTTTTTTTTAATAAAAACCGAGTCTTACCATATATTGACCGAGACCTCGAACGAGCTTTTATGCGACTCTGCATACAGTTAACGCTCGTATGAAGCTTCTATTTAAGAAATTGACTTGAATTTTTTATACCAAATAGAGCTTTCAACTATACTTACGATACTATACAAAAAAATTAAAAATTAAAAAATAAAAGTATTTTTTTTTCAAAACACGTTTAGTGTGATGAGTCGATCGACCCACCATACATACGCTCATAAGATTTTCAATATAGTTAAGGTCAGTGTGAGCTTATTTATACATATTTGAATTTCAAAATTTTGTGACAGTATAGAATTCTTAAGCATCCTGTGTATGTTTGTTAGCAAAATCCATTTTGTCAATTTTTTGCAAAATGGCGACAAGTATTAAAATTCAATCACTTATTACTCAGTAGTGTTCAATTTTGTCAAAAAGGTCTCTATACATGAAATGTTGAGAAGCCTAAAGCTCATCTAAGTAAAATATAAAAAATATATATTTTTGCTTGAAAACAAGCGATGTATCAGTTCGATCGTACCCCCATACTAGCCATTTTGAGACTTTCGGAAGAGTTAACGCTCTTAACTGCTTGGTTTCGAAGATTAAAATTTTAATTTTTAATATCGCATAGAACTAACGTGCAGCCCCTATACGTTATGTTTAAAAAAAATATATAAAATTTTTTTTTCAAAATGGCGGCTATCGTAAAAATTCAAAGTGTCATAACTTTGCTAAATCAAATCCTACTGAAAAATGTCGTATGCAAAAAGTGTTTGGAATTTTATTTTGCATATAAAAGCAATTTTCAATTATTTTTTTTTTAATAAAAACCGAGTCTTACCATATATTGACCGAGACCTCGAACGAGCTTTTATGCGACTCTGCATACAGTTAACGCTCGTATGAAGCTTCTATTTAAGAAATTGACTTGAATTTTATATACCAAATAGAGCTTTCAACTATACTTACGATACTATACAAAAAAATTAAAAATTAAAAAATAAAAGTATTTTTTTTTCAAAACACGTTTAGTGTGATGAGTCGATCGACCCACCATACATACGCTCATAAGATTTTCAATATAGTTAAGGTCAGTGTGAGCTTATTTATACATATTTGAATTTCAAAATTTTGTGACAGTATAGAATTCTTAAGCATCCTGTGTATGTTTGTTAGCAAAATCCATTTTGTCAATTTTTTGCAAAATGGCGACAAGTATTAAAATTCAATCACTTATTACTCAGTAGTGTTCAATTTTGTCAAAAAGGTCTCTATACATGAAATGTTGAGAAGCCTAAAGCTCATCTAAGTAAAATATAAAAAATATATATTTTTGCTTGAAAACAAGCGATGTATCAGTTCGATCGTACCCCCATACTAGCCATTTTGAGACTTTCGGAAGAGTTAACGCTCTTAACTGCTTGGTTTCGAAGATTAAAATTTTAATTTTTAATATCGCATAGAACTAACGTGCAGCCCCTATACGTTATGTTTAAAAAAAATATATAAAATTTTTTTTCAAAATGGCGGCTATCGTAAAAATTCAAAGTGTCATAACTTTGCTAAATCAAATCCTACTGAAAAATGTCGTATGCAAAAAGTGTTTGGAATTTTATTTTGCATATAAAAGCAGTTTTTAATTTTTTTTTTTTTATTAAAAACCGAGTCTTACCATATATTGACCGAGACCTCGAACGAGCTTTTATGCGACTCTGCATACAGTTAACGCTCGTGTGAAGCTTCTATTTAAGAAATTGACTTGAATTTTTTATACCAAATAGAGCTTTCAACTATACTTACGATACTATACAAAAAAATTAAAAATTAAAAAATAAAAGTATTTTTTTTTCAAAACACGTTTAGTGTGATGAGTCGATCGACCCACCATACATACGCTCATAAGATTTTCAATATAGTTAAGGTCAGTGTGAGCTTATTTATACATATTTGAATTTCAAAATTTTGTGACAGTATAGAATTCTTAAGCATCCTGTGTATGTTTGTTAGCAAAATCCATTTTGTCAATTTTTTGCAAAATGGCGACAAGTATTAAAATTCAATCACTTATTACTCAGTAGTGTTCAATTTTGTCAAAAAGGTCTCTATACATGAAATGTTGAGAAGCCTAAAGCTCATCTAAGTAAAATATAAAAAATATATATTTTTGCTTGAAAACAAGCGATGTATCAGTTCGATCGTACCCCCATACTAGCCATTTTGAGACTTTCGGAAGAGTTAACGCTCTTAACTGCTTGGTTTCGAAGATTAAAATTTTAATTTTTAATATCGCATAGAACTAACGTGCAGCCCCTATACGTTATGTTTAAAAAAAATATATAAAATTTTTTTTCAAAATGGCGGCTATCGTAAAAATTCAAAGTGTCATAACTTTGCTAAATCAAATCCTACTGAAAAATGTCGTATGCAAAAAGTGTTTGGAATTTTATTTTGCATATAAAAGCAATTTTTAATTATTTTTTTTTTAATAAAAACCGAGTCTTACCATATATTGACCGAGACCTCGAACGAGCTTTTATGCGACTCTGCATACAGTTAACGCTCGTATGAAGCTTCTATTTAAGAAATTGACTTTAATTTTTTATACCAAATAGAGCTTTCAACTATACTTACGATACTGTACAAAAAAATTTAAAATTAAAAAATAAAAGTATTTTTTTTTCAAAACACGTTTAGTGTGATGAGTCGATCGACCCACCATACATACGCTCATAAGATTTTCAATATAGTTAAGGTCAGTGTGAGCTTATTTATACATATTTGAATTTCAAAATTTTGTGACAGTATAGAATTCTTAAGCATCCTGTGTATGTTTGTTAGCAAAATCCATTTTGTCAATTTTTTGCAAAATGGCGACAAGTATTAAAATTCAATCACTTATTACTCAGTAGTGTTCAATTTTGTCAAAAAGGTCTCTATACATGAAATGTTGAGAAGCCTAAAGCTCATCTAAGTAAAATATAAAAAATATATATTTTTGCTTGAAAACAAGCGATGTATCAGTTCGATCGTACCCCCATACTAGCCATTTTGAGACTTTCGGAAGAGTTAACGCTCTTAACTGCTTGGTTTCGAAGATTAAAATTTTAATTTTTAATATCGCATAGAACTAACGTGCAGCCCCTATACGTTATGTTTAAAAAAAATATATAAAATTTATTTTCAAAATGGCGGCTATCGTAAAAATTCAAAGTGTCATAACTTTGCTAAATCAAATCCTACTGAAAAATGTCGTATGCAAAAAGTGTTTGGAATTTTATTTTGCATATAAAAGCAATTTTTAATTATTTTTTTTTTAATAAAAACCGAGTCTTACCATATATTGACCGAGACCTCGAACGAGCTTTTATGCGACTCTGCATACAGTTAACGCTCGTATGAAGCTTCTATTTAAGAAATTGACTTGAATTTTTTATACGAAATAGAGCTTTCAACTATACTTACGATACTATACAAAAAAATTAAAAATTAAAAAATAAAAGTATTTTTTTTTCAAAACACGTTTAGTGTGATGAGTCGATCGACCCACCATACATACGCTCATAAGATTTTCAATATAGTTAAGGTCAGTGTGAGCTTATTTATACATATTTGAATTTCAAAATTTTGTGACAGTATAGAATTCTTAAGCATCCTGTGTATGTTTGTTAGCAAAATCCATTTTGTCAATTTTTTGCAAAATGGCGACAAGTATTAAAATTCAATCACTTATTACTCAGTAGTGTTCAATTTTGTCAAAAAGGTCTCTATACATGAAATGTTGAGAAGCCTAAAGCTCATCTAAGTAAAATATAAAAAATATATATTT
Organism: Plectrocnemia conspersa; assembly: GCF_051122295.1. Lineage (NCBI taxonomy): Eukaryota > Metazoa > Arthropoda > Insecta > Trichoptera > Polycentropodidae > Plectrocnemia > Plectrocnemia conspersa. Next base: position 30,864,923 of record NW_028277167.1, on the reverse strand, counting down.
TTGCTTGAAAACAAGCGATGTATCAGTTCGATCGTACCCCCATACTAGCCATTTTGAGACTTTCGGAAGAGTTAACGCTCTTAACTGCTTGGTTTCGAAGATTAAAATTTTAATTTTTAATATCGCATAGAACTAACGTGCAGCCCCTATACGTTATGTTTAAAAAAAATATATAAAATTTATTTTCAAAATGGCGGCTATCGTAAAAATTCAAAGTGTCATAACTTTGCTAAATCAAATCCTACTGAAAAATGTCGTATGCAAAAAGTGTTTGGAATTTTATTTTGCATATAAAAGCAATTTTTAATTATTTTTTTTTTAATAAAAACCGAGTCTTACCATATATTGACCGAGACCTCGAACGAGCTTTTATGCGACTCTGCATACAGTTAACGCTCGTATGAAGCTTCTATTTAAGAAATTGACTTGAATTTTTTATACCAAATAGAGCTTTCAACTATACTTACGATACTATACAAAAAAATTAAAAATTAAAAAATAAAAGTATTTTTTTTTCAAAACACGTTTAGTGTGATGAGTCGATCGACCCACCATACATACGCTCATAAGATTTTCAATATAGTTAAGGTCAGTGTGAGCTTATTTATACATATTTGAATTTCAAAATTTTGTGACAGTATAGAATTCTTAAGCATCCTGTGTATGTTTGTTAGCAAAATCCATTTTGTCAATTTTTTGCAAAATGGCGACAAGTATTAAAATTCAATCACTTATTACTCAGTAGTGTTCAATTTTGTCAAAAAGGTCTCTATACATGAAATGTTGAGAAGCCTAAAGCTCATCTAAGTAAAATATAAAAAATATATATTTTTGCTTGAAAACAAGCGATGTATCAGTTCGATCGTACCCCCATACTAGCCATTTTGAGACTTTCGGAAGAGTTAACGCTCTTAACTGCTTGGTTTCGAAGATTAAAATTTTAATTTTTAATATCGCATAGAACTAACGTGCAGCCCCTATACGTTATGTTTAAAAAAAATATATAAATTTTTTTTTCAAAATGGCGGCTATCGTAAAAATTCAAAGTGTCATAACTTTGCTAAATCAAATCCTACTGAAAAATGTCGTATGCAAAAAGTGTTTGGAATTTTATTTTGCATATAAAAGCAATTTTTAATTATTTTTTTTTTAATAAAAACCGAGTCTTACCATATATTGACCGAGACCTCGAACGAGCTTTTATGCGACTCTGCATACAGTTAACGCTCGTATGAAGCTTCTATTTAAGAAATTGACTTGAATTTTTTATACCAAATAGAGCTTTCAACTATACTTACGATACTGTACAAAAAAATTTAAAATTAAAAAATAAAAGTATTTTTTTTTCAAAACACGTTTAGTGTGATGAGTCGATCGACCCACCATACATACGCTCATAAGATTTTCAATATAGTTAAGGTCAGTGTGAGCTTATTTATACATATTTGAATTTCAAAATTTTGTGACAGTATAGAATTCTTAAGCATCCTGTGTATGTTTGTTAGCAAAATCCATTTTGTCAATTTTTTGCAAAATGGCGACAAGTATTAAAATTCAATCACTTATTACTCAGTAGTGTTCAATTTTGTCAAAAAGGTCTCTATACATGAAATGTTGAGAAGCCTAAAGCTCATCTAAGTAAAATATAAAAAATATATATTTTTGCTTGAAAACAAGCGATGTATCAGTTCGATCGTACCCCCATACTAGCCATTTTGAGACTTTCGGAAGAGTTAACGCTCTTAACTGCTTGGTTTCGAAGATTAAAATTTTAATTTTTAATATCGCATAGAACTAACGTGCAGCCCCTATACGTTATGTTTAAAAAAAATATATAAAATTTTTTTTCAAAATGGCGGCTATCGTAAAAATTCAAAGTGTCATAACTTTGCTAAATCAAATCCTACTGAAAAATGTCGTATGCAAAAAGTGTTTGGAATTTTATTTTGCATATAAAAGCAATTTTTAATTATTTTTTTTTTAATAAAAACCGAGTCTTACCATATATTGACCGAGACCTCGAACGAGCTTTTATGCGACTCTGCATACAGTTAACGCTCGTATTAAGCTTCTATTTAAGAAATTGACTTGAATTTTTTATACCAAATAGAGCTTTCAACTATACTTACGATACTATACAAAAAAATTAAAAATTAAAAAATAAAAGTATTTTTTTTTCAAAACACGTTTAGTGTGATGAGTCGATCGACCCACCATACATACGCTCATAAGATTTTCAATATAGTTAAGGTCAGTGTGAGCTTATTTATACATATTTGAATTTCAAAATTTTGTGACAGTATAGAATTCTTAAGCATCCTGTGTATGTTTGTTAGCAAAATCCATTTTGTCAATTTTTTGCAAAATGGCGACAAGTATTAAAATTCAATCACTTATTACTCAGTAGTGTTCAATTTTGTCAAAAAGGTCTCTATACATGAAATGTTGAGAAGCCTAAAGCTCATCTAAGTAAAATATAAAAAATATATATTTTTGCTTGAAAACAAGCGATGTATCAGTTCGATCGTACCCCCATACTAGCCATTTTGAGACTTTCGGAAGAGTTAACGCTCTTAACAGCTTGGTTTCGAAGATTAAAATTTTAATTTTTAATATCGCATAGAACTAACGTGCAGCCCCTATACGTTATGTTTAAAAAAAATATATAAAATTTTTTTTCAAAATGGCGGCTATCGTAAAAATTCAAAGTGTCATAACTTTGCTAAATCAAATCCTACTGAAAAATGTCGTATGCAAAAAGTGTTTGGAATTTTATTTTGCATATAAAAGCAATTTTTAATTATTTTTTTTTTAATAAAAACCGAGTCTTACCATATATTGACCGAGACCTCGAACGAGCTTTTATGCGACTCTGCATACAGTTAACGCTCGTATGAAGCTTCTATTTAAGAAATTGACTTGAATTTTTTATACCAAATAGAGCTTTCAACTATACTTACGATACTATACAAAAAAATTAAAAATTAAAAAATAAAAGTATTTTTTTTTCAAAACACGTTTAGTGTGATGAGTCGATCGACCCACCATACATACGCTCATAAGATTTTCAATATAGTTAAGGTCAGTGTGAGCTTATTTATACATATTTGAATTTCAAAATTTTGTGACAGTATAGAATTCTTAAGCATCCTGTGTATGTTTGTTAGCAAAATCCATTTTGTCAATTTTTTGCAAAATGGCGACAAGTATTAAAATTCAATCACTTATTACTCAGTAGTGTTCAATTTTGTCAAAAAGGTCTCTATACATGAAATGTTGAGAAGCCTAAAGCTCATCTAAGTAAAATATAAAAAATATATATTTTTGCTTGAAAACAAGCGATGTATCAGTTCGATCGTACCCCCATACTAGCCATTTTGAGACTTTCGGAAGAGTTAACGCTCTTAACTGCTTGGTTTCGAAGATTAAAATTTTAATTTTTAATATCGCATAGAACTAACGTGTAGCCCCTATACGTTATGTTTAAAAAAAATATATAAATTTTTTTTTCAAAATGGCGGCTATCGTAAAAATTCAAAGTGTCATAACTTTGCTAAATCAAATCCTACTGAAAAATGTCGTATGCAAAAAGTGTTTGGAATTATATTTTGCATATAAAAGCAATTTTTAATTATTTTTTTTTTAATAAAAACCGAGTCTTACCATATATTGACCGAGACCTCGAACGAGCTTTTATGCGACTCTGCATACAGTTAACGCTCGTATGAAGCTTCTATTTAAGAAATTGACTTGAATTTTTTATACCAAATAGAGCTTTCAACTATACTTACGATACTATACAAAAAAATTAAAAATTAAAAAATAAAAGTATTTTTTTTTCAAAACACGTTTAGTGTGATGAGTCGATCGACCCACCATACATACGCTCATAAGATTTTCAATATAGTTAAGGTCAGTGTGAGCTTATTTATACATATTTGAATTTCAAAATTTTGTGACAGTATAGAATTCTTAAGCATCCTGTGTATGTTTGTTAGCAAAATCCATTTTGTCAATTTTTTGCAAAATGGCGACAAGTATTAAAATTCAATCACTTATTACTCAGTAGTGTTCAATTTTGTCAAAAAGGTCTCTATACATGAAATGTTGAGAAGCCTAAAGCTCATCTAAGTAAAATATAAAAAATATATATTTTTGCTTGAAAACAAGCGATGTATCAGTTCGATCGTACCCCCATACTAGCCATTTTGAGACTTTCGGAAGAGTTAACGCTCTTAACTGCTTGGTTTCGAAGATTTAAATTTTAATTTTTAATATCGCATAGAACTAACGTGTAGCCCCTATACGTTATGTTTAAAAAAAATATATAAATTTTTTTTTCAAAATGGCGGCTATCGTAAAAATTCAAAGTGTCATAACTTTGCTAAATCAAATCCTACTGAAAAATGTCGTATGCAAAAAGTGTTTGGAATTTTATTTTGCATATAAAAGCAATTTTTAATTATTTTTTTTTTAATAAAAACCGAGTCTTACCATATATTGACCGAGACCTCGAACGAGCTTTTATGCGACTCTGCATACAGTTAACGCTCGTATGAAGCTTCTATTTAAGAAATTGACTTGAATTTTTTATACCAAATAGAGCTTTCAACTATACTTACGATACTATACAAAAAAATTAAAAATTAAAAAATAAAAGTATTTTTTTTTCAAAACACGTTTAGTGTGATGAGTCGATCGACCCACCATACATACGCTCATAAGATTTTCAATATAGTTAAGGTCAGTGTGAGCTTATTTATACATATTTGAATTTCAAAATTTTGTGACAGTATAGAATTCTTAAGCATCCTGTGTATGTTTGTTAGCAAAATCCATTTTGTCAATTTTTTGCAAAATGGCGACAAGTATTAAAATTCAATCACTTATTACTCAGTAGTGTTCAATTTTGTCAAAAAGGTCTCTATACATGAAATGTTGAGAAGCCTAAAGCTCATCTAAGTAAAATATAAAAAATATATATTTTTGCTTGAAAACAAGCGATGTATCAGTTCGATCGTACCCCCATACTAGCCATTTTGAGACTTTCGGAAGAGTTAACGCTCTTAACTGCTTGGTTTCGAAGATTAAAATTTTAATTTTTAATATCGCATAGAACTAACGTGCAGCCCCTATACGTTATGTTTAAAAAAAATATATAAAATTTTTTTTCAAAATGGCGGCTATCGTAAAAATTCAAAGTGTCATAACTTTGCTAAATCTAATCCTACTGAAAAATGTCGTATGCAAAAAGTGTTTGGAATTTTATTTTGCATATAAAAACAATTTTTAATTATTTTTTTTTTAATAAAAACCGAGTCTTACCATATATTGACCGAGACCTCGAACGAGCTTTTATGCGACTCTGCATACAGTTAACGCTCGTATGAAGCTTCTATTTAAGAAATTGACTTGAATTTTTTATACCAAATAGAGCTTTCAACTATACTTACGATACTATACAAAAAAATTAAAAATTAAAAAATAAAAGTATTTTTTTTTCAAAACACGTTTAGTGTGATGAGTCGATCGACCCACCATACATACGCTCATAAGATTTTCAATATAGTTAAGGTCAGTGTGAGCTTATTTATACATATTTGAATTTCAAAATTTTGTGACAGTATAGAATTCTTAAGCATCCTGTGTATGTTTGTTAGCAAAATCCATTTTGTCAATTTTTTGCAAAATGGCGACAAGTATTAAAATTCAATCACTTATTACTCAGTAGTGTTCAATTTTGTCAAAAAGGTCTCTATACATGAAATGTTGAGAAGCCTAAAGCTCATCTAAGTAAAATATAAAAAATATATATTTTTGCTTGAAAACAAGCGATGTATCAGTTCGATCGTACCCCCATACTAGCCATTTTGAGACTTTCGGAAGAGTTAACGCTCTTAACTGCTTGGTTTCGAAGATTAAAATTTTAATTTTTAATATCGCATAGAACTAACGTGCAGCCCCTATACGTTATGTTTAAAAAAAATATATAAAATTTTTTTTCAAAATGGCGGCTATCGTAAAAATTCAAAGTGTCATAACTTTGCTAAATCAAATCCTACTGAAAAATGTCGTATGCAAAAAGTGTTTGGAATTTTATTTTGCATATAAAAGCAATTTTTAATTATTTTTTTTTTAATAAAAACCGAGTCTTACCATATATTGACCGAGACTTCGAACGAGCTTTTATGCGACTCTGCATACAGTTAACGCTCGTATGAAGCTGCTATTTAAGAAATTGACTTGAATTTTTTATACCAAATAGAGCTTTCAACTATACTTACGATACTATACAAAAAAATTAAAAATTAAAAAATAAAAGTATTTTTTTTTCAAAACACGTTTAGTGTGATGAGTCGATCGACCCACCATACATACGCTCATAAGATTTTCAATATAGTTCAGGTCAGTGTGAGCTTATTTATACATATTTGAATTTCAAAATTTTGTGAAAGTATAGAATTCTTAAGCATCCTGTGTATGTTTGTTAGCAAAATCCATTTTGTCAATTTTTGGCAAAATGGCGACAAGTATTAAAATTCAATCACTTATTACTCAGTAGTGTTCAATTTTGTCAAAAAGGTCTCTATACATGAAATGTTGAGAAGCCTAAAGCTCATCTAAGTAAAATATAAAAAATATATATTTTTGCTTGAAAACAAGCGATGTATCAGTTCGATCGTACCCCCATACTAGCCATTTTGAGACTTTCGGAAGAGTTAACGCTCTTAACTGCTTGGTTTCGTAGATTAAAATTTTAATTTTTAATATCGCATAGAACTAACGTGCAGCCCCTATACGTTATGTTTAAAAAAAATATATAAAATTTTTTTTCAAAATGGCGGCTATCGTAAAAATTCAAAGTGTCATAACTTTGCTAAATCAAATCCTACTGAAAAATGTCGTATGCAAAAAGTGTTTGGAATTTTATTTTGCATATAAAAGCAATTTTTAATTATTTTTTTTTTAATAAAAACCGAGTCTTACCATATATTGACCGAGACCTCGAACGAGCTTTTATGCGACTCTGCATACAGTTAACGCTCGTATGAAGCTTCTATTTAAGAAATTGACTTGAATTTTTTATACCAAATAGAGCTTTCAACTATACTTACGATACTATACAAAAAAATTAAAAATTAAAAAATAAAAGTATTTTTTTTTCAAAACACGTTTAGTGTGATGAGTCGATCGACCCACCATACATACGCTCATAAGATTTTCAATATAGTTAAGGTCAGTGTGAGCTTATTTATACATATTTGAATTTCAAAATTTTGTGACAGTATAGAATTCTTAAGCATCCTGTGTATGTTTGTTAGCAAAATCCATTTTGTCAATTTTTTGCAAAATGGCGACAAGTATTAAAATTCAATCACTTATTACTCAGTAGTGTTCAATTTTGTCAAAAAGGTCTCTATACATGAAATGTTGAGAAGCCTAAAGCTCATCTAAGTAAAATATAAAAAATATAAATTTTTGCTTGAAAACAAGCGATGTATCAGTTCGATCGTACCCCCATACTAGCCATTTTGAGACTTTCGGAAGAGTTAACGCTCTTAACTGCTTGGTTTCGAAGATTAAAATTTTAATTTTTAATATCGCATAGAACTAACGTGCAGCCCCTATACGTTATGTTTATAAAAAATATATAAAATTTTTTTTCAAAATGGCGGCTATCGTAAAAATTCAAAGTGTCATAACTTTGCTAAATCAAATCCTACTGAAAAATGTCGTATGCAAAAAGTGTTTGGAATTTTATTTTGCATATAAAAGCAATTTTTAATTATTTTTTTTTTAATAAAAACCGAGTCTTACCTTATATTGACCGAGACCTCGAACGAGCTTTTATGCGACTCTGCATACAGTTAACGCTCGTATGAAGCTTCAATTTAAGAAATTGACTTGAATTTTTTATACCAAATAGAGCTTTCAACTATACTTACGATACTATACAAAAAAATTAAAAATTAAAAAATAAAAGTATTTTTTTTTCAAAACACGTTTAGTGTGATGAGTCGATCGACCCACCATACATACGCTCATAAGATTTTCAATATAGTTAAGGTCAGTGTGAGCTTATTTATACATATTTGAATTTCAAAATTTTGTGACAGTATAGAATTCTTAAGCATCCTGTGTATGTTTGTTAGCAAAATCCATTTTGTCAATTTTTTGCAAAATGGCGACAAGTATTAAAATTCAATCACTTATTACTCAGTAGTGTTCAATTTTGTCAAAAAGGTCTCTATACATGAAATGTTGAGAAGCCTAAAGCTCATCTAAGTAAAATATAAAAAATATATATTTTTGCTTGAAAACAAGCGATGTATCAGTTCGATCGTACCCCCATACTAGCCATTTTGAGACATTCGGAAGAGTTAACGCTCTTAACTGCTTGGTTTCGAAGATTAAAATTTTAATTTTTAATATCGCATAGAACTAACGTGCAGCCCCTATACGTTATGTTTAAAAAAAATATATAAATTTTTTTTTCAAAATGGCGGCTATCGTAAAAATTCAAAGTGTCATAACTTTGCTAAATCAAATCCTACTGAAAAATGTCGTATGCAAAAAGTGTTTGGAATTTTATTTTGCATATAAAAGCAATTTTTAATTATTTTTTTTTTAATAAAAACCGAGTCTTACCATATATTGACCGAGACCTCGAACGAGCTTTTATGCGACTCTGCATACAGTTAACGCTCGTATGAAGCTTCTATTTAAGAAATTGACTTGAATTTTTTATACCAAATAGAGCTTTCAACTATACTTACGATACTATACAAAAAAATTAAAAATTAAAAAATAAAAGTATTTTTTTTTCAAAACACGTTTAGTGTGATGAGTCGATCGACCCACCATACATACGCTCATAAGATTTTCAATATAGTTAAGGTCAGTGTGAGCTTATTTATACATATTTGAATTTCAAAATTTTGTGACAGTATAGAATTCTTAAGCATCCTGTGTATGTTTGTTAGCAAAATCCATTTTGTCAATTTTTTGCAAAATGGCGACAAGTATTAAAATTCAATCACTTATTACTCAGTAGTGTTCAATTTTGTCAAAAAGGTCTCTATACATGAAATGTTGAGAAGCCTAAAGCTCATCTAAGTAAAATATAAAAAATATAAATTTTTGCTTGAAAACAAGCGATGTATCAGTTCGATCGTACCCCCATACTAGCCATTTTGAGACTTTCGGAAGAGTTAACGCTCTTAACTGCTTGGTTTCGAAGATTAAAATTTTAATTTTTAATATCGCATAGAACTAACGTGCAGCCCCTATACGTTATGTTTATAAAAAATATATAAAATTTTTTTTCAAAATGGCGGCTATCGTAAAAATTCAAAGTGTCATAACTTTGCTAAATCAAATCCTACTGAAAAATGTCGTATGCAAAAAGTGTTTGGAATTATATTTTGCATATAAAAGCAATTTTTAATTATTTTTTTTTTAATAAAAACCGAGTCTTACCATATATTGACCGAGACCTCGAACGAGCTTTTATGCGACTCTGCATACAGTTAACGCTCGTATGAAGCTTCAATTTAAGAAATTGACTTGAATTTTTTATACCAAATAGAGCTTTCAACTATACTTACGATACTATACAAAAAAATTAAAAATTAAAAAATAAAAGTATTTTTTTTTCAAAACACGTTTAGTGTGATGAGTCGATCGACCCACCATACATACGCTCATAAGATTTTCAATATAGTTAAGGTCAGTGTGAGCTTATTTATACATATTTGAATTTCAAAATTTTGTGACAGTATAGAATTCTTAAGCATCCTGTGTATGTTTGTTAGCAAAATCCATTTTGTCAATTTTTTGCAAAATGGCGACAAGTATTAAAATTCAATCACTTATTACTCAGTAGTGTTCAATTTTGTCAAAAAGGTCTCTATACATGAAATGTTGAGAAGCCTAAAGCTCATCTAAGTAAAATATAAAAAATATATATTTTTGCTTGAAAACAAGCGATGTATCAGTTCGATCGTACCCCCATACTAGCCATTTTGAGACATTCGGAAGAGTTAACGCTCTTAACTGCTTGGTTTCGAAGATTAAAATTTTAATTTTTAATATCGCATAGAACTAACGTGCAGCCCCTATACGTTATGTTTAAAAAAAATATATAAATTTTTTTTTCAAAATGGCGGCTATCGTAAAAATTCAAAGTGTCATAACTTTGCTAAATCAAATCCTACTGAAAAATGTCGTATGCAAAAAGTGTTTGGAATTTTATTTTGCATATAAAAGCAATTTTTAATTATTTTTTTTTTAATAAAAACCGAGTCTTACCATATATTGACCGAGACCTCGAACGAGCTTTTATGCGACTCTGCATACAGTTAACGCTCGTATGAAGCTTCTATTTAAGAAATTGACTTGAATTTTTTATACCAAATAGAGCTTTCAACTATACTTACGATACTATACAAAAAAATTAAAAATTAAAAAATAAAAGTATTTTTTTTTCAAAACACGTTTAGTGTGATGAGTCGATCGACCCACCATACATACGCTCATAAGATTTTCAATATAGTTAAGGTCAGTGTGAGCTTATTTATACATATTTGAATTTCAAAATTTTGTGACAGTATAGAATTCTTAAGCATCCTGTGTATGTTTGTTAGCAAAATCCATTTTGTCAATTTTTTGCAAAATGGCGACAAGTATTAAAATTCAATCACTTATTACTCAGTAGTGTTCAATTTTGTCAAAAAGGTCTCTATACATGAAATGTTGAGAAGCCTAAAGCTCATCTAAGTAAAATATAAAAAATATATATTTTTGCTTGAAAACAAGCGATGTATCAGTTCGATCGTACCCCCATACTAGCCATTTTGAGACTTTCGGAAGAGTTAACGCTCTTAACTGCTTGGTTTCGAAGATTAAAATTTTAATTTTTAATATCGCATAGAACTAACGTGCAGCCCCTATACGTTATGTTTAAAAAAAATATATAAAATTTTTTTTCAAAATGGCGGCTATCGTAAAAATTCAAAGTGTCATAACTTTGCTAAATCAAATCCTACTGAAAAATGTCGTATGCAAAAAGTGTTTGGAATTTAATTTTGCATATAAAAGCAATTTTTAATTATTTTTTTTTTAATAAAAACCGAGTCTTACCATATATTGACCGAGACCTCGAACGAGCTTTTATGCGACTCTGCATACAGTTAACGCTCGTATGAAGCTTCTATTTAAGAAATTGACTTGAATTTTTTATACCAAATAGAGCTTTCAACTATACTTACGATACTATACAAAAAAATTAAAAATTAAAAAATAAAAGTATTTTTTTTTCAAAACACGTTTAGTGTGATGAGTCGATCGACCCACCATACATACGCTCATAAGATTTTCAATATAGTTAAGGTCAGTGTGAGCTTATTTATACATATTTGAATTTCAAAATTTTGTGACAGTATAGAATTCTTAAGCATCCTGTGTATGTTTGTTAGCAAAATCCATTTTGTCAATTTTTTGCAAAATGGCGACAAGTATTAAAATTCAATCACTTATTACTCAGTAGTGTTCAATTTTGTCAAAAAGGTCTCTATACATGAAATGTTGAGAAGCCTAAAGCTCATCTAAGTAAAATATAAAAAATATATATTTTTGCTTGAAAACAAGCGATGTATCAGTTCGATCGTACCCCCATACTAGCCATTTTGAGACTTTCGGAAGAGTTAACGCTCTTAACTGCTTGGTTTCGAAGATTAAAATTTTAATTTTTAATATCGCATAGAACTAACGTGCAGCCCCTATACGTTATGTTTAAAAAAAATATATAAATTTTTTTTTCAAAATGGCGGCTATCGTAAAAATTCAAAGTGTCATAACTTTGCTAAATCAAATCCTACTGAAAAATGTCGTATGCAAAAAGTGTTTGGAATTTTATTTTGCATATAAAAGCAATTTTTAATTATTTTTTTTTTAATAAAAACCGAGTCTTACCATATATTGACCGAGACCTCGAACGAGCTTTTATGCGACTCTGCATACAGTTAACGCTCGTATGAAGCTTCTATTCAAGAAATTGACTTGAATTTTTTATACCAAATAGAGCTTTCAACTATACTTACGATACTGTACAAAAAAATTTAAAATTAAAAAATAAAAGTATTTTTTTTTCAAAACACGTTTAGTGTGATGAGTCGATCGACCCACCATACATACGCTCATAAGATTTTCAATATAGTTAAGGTCAGTGTGAGCTTATTTATACATATTTGAATTTCAAAATTTTGTGACAGTATAGAATTCTTAAGCATCCTGTGTATGTTTGTTAGCAAAATCCATTTTGTCAATTTTTTGCAAAATGGCGACAAGTATTAAAATTCAATCACTTATTACTCAGTAGTGTTCAATTTTGTCAAAAAGGTCTCTATACATGAAATGTTGAGAAGCCTAAAGCTCATCTAAGTAAAATATAAAAAATATATATTTTTGCTTGAAAACAAGCGATGTATCAGTTCGATCGTACCCCCATACTAGCCATTTTGAGACTTTCGGAAGAGTTAACGCTCTTAACTGCTTGGTTTCGAAGATTAAAATTTTAATTTTTAATATCGCATAGAACTAACGTGCAGCCCCTATACGTTATGTTTAAAAAAAATATATAAATTTTTTTTTCAAAATGGCGGCTATCGTAAAAATTCAAAGTGTCATAACTTTGCTAAATCAAATCCTACTGAAAAATGTCGTATGCAAAAAGTGTTTGGAATTTTATTTTGCATATAAAAGCAATTTTTAATTATTTTTTTTTTAATAAAAACCGAGTCTTACCATATATTGACCGAGACCTCGAACGAGCTTTTATGCGACTCTGCATACAGTTAACGCTCGTATGAAGCTTCTATTTAAGAAATTGACTTGAATTTTTTATACCAAATAGAGCTTTCAACTATACTTACGATACTATACAAAAAAATTAAAAATTAAAAAATAAAAGTATTTTTTTTTCAAAACACGTTTAGTGTGATGAGTCGATCGACCCACCATACATACGCTCATAAGATTTTCAATATAGTTAAGGTCAGTGTGAGCTTATTTATACATATTTGAATTTCAAAATTTTGTGACAGTATAGAATTCTTAAGCATCCTGTGTATGTTTGTTAGCAAAATCCATTTTGTCAATTTTTTGCAAAATGGCGACAAGTATTAAAATTCAATCACTTATTACTCAGTAGTGTTCAATTTTGTCAAAAAGGTCTCTATACATGAAATGTTGAGAAGCCTAAAGCTCATCTAAGTAAAATATAAAAAATATATATTTTTGCTTGAAAACAAGCGATGTATCAGTTCGATCGTACCCCCATACTAGCCATTTTGAGACTTTCGGAAGAGTTAACGCTCTTAACTGCTTGGTTTCGAAGATTAAAATTTTAATTTTTAATATCGCATAGAACTAACGTGCAGCCCCTATACGTTATGTTTAAAAAAAATATATAAAATTTTTTTTCAAAATGGCGGCTATCGTAAAAATTCAAAGTGTCATAACTTTGCTAAATCAAATCCTACTGAAAAATGTCGTATGCAAAAAGTGTTTGGAATTTTATTTTGCATATAAAAGCAATTTTTAATTATTTTTTTTTTAATAAAAACCGAGTCTTACCATATATTGACCGAGACCTCGAACGAGCTTTTATGCGACTCTGCATACAGTTAACGCTCGTATGAAGCTTCTATTTAAGAAATTGACTTGAATTTTTTATACCAAATAGAGCTTTCAACTATACTTACGATACTGTACAAAAAAATTTAAAATTAAAAAATAAAAGTATTTTTTTTTCAAAACACGTTTAGTGTGATGAGTCGATCGACCCACCATACATACGCTCATAAGATTTTCAATATAGTTAAGGTCAGTGTGAGCTTATTTATACATATTTGAATTTCAAAATTTTGTGACAGTATAGAATTCTTAAGCATCCTGTGTATGTTTGTTAGCAAAATCCATTTTGTCAATTTTTTGCAAAATGGCGACAAGTATTAAAATTCAATCACTTATTACTCAGTAGTGTTCAATTTTGTCAAAAAGGTCTCTATACATGAAATGTTGAGAAGCCTAAAGCTCATCTAAGTAAAATATAAAAAATATATATTTTTGCTTGAAAACAAGCGATGTATCAGTTCGATCGTACCCCCATACTAGCCATTTTGAGACTTTCGGAAGAGTTAACGCTCTTAACTGCTTGGTTTCGAAGATTAAAATTTTAATTTTTTCTATCGCATAGAACTAACGTGCAGCCCCTATACGTTATGTTTAAAAAAAATATATAAAATTTTTTTTCAAAATGGCGGCTATCGTAAAAATTCAAAGTGTCATAACTTTGCTAAATCAAATCCTACTGAAAAATGTCGTATGCAAAAAGTGTTTGGAATTTTATTTTGCATATAAAAGCAATTTTTAATTTTTTTTTTTTTAATAAAAACCGAGTCTTACCATATATTGACCGAGACCTCGAACGAGCTTTTATGCGACTCTGCATACAGTTAACGCTCGTATGAAGCTTCTATTTAAGAAATTGACTTGAATTTTTTATACCAAATAGAGCTTTCAACTATACTTACGATACTATACAAAAAAATTAAAAATTAAAAAATAAAAGTATTTTTTTTTCAAAACACGTTTAGTGTGATGAGTCGATCGACCCACCATACATACGCTCATAAGATTTTCAATATAGTTAAGGTCAGTGTGAGCTTATTTATACATATTTGAATTTCAAAATTTTGTGACAGTATAGAATTCTTAAGCATCCTGTGTATGTTTGTTAGCAAAATCCATTTTGTCAATTTTTTGCAAAATGGCGACAAGTATTAAAATTCAATCACTTATTACTCAGTAGTGTTCAATTTTGTCAAAAAGGTCTCTATACATGAAATGTTGAGAAGCCTAAAGCTCATCTAAGTAAAATATAAAAAATATATATTTTTGCTTGAAAACAAGCGATGTATCAGTTCGATCGTACCCCCATACTAGCCATTTTGAGACTTTCGGAAGAGTTAACGCTCTTAACTGCTTGGTTTCGAAGATAAAAATTTTAATTTTTAATATCGCATAGAACTAACGTGCAGCCCCTATACGTTATGTTTAAAAAAAATATATAAAATTTTTTTTCAAAATGGCGGCTATCGTAAAAATTCAAAGTGTCATAACTTTGCTAAATCAAATCCTACTGAAAAATGTCGTATGCAAAAAGTGTTTGGAATTTTATTTTGCATATAAAAGCAATTTTTAATTATTTTTTTTTTAATAAAAACCGAGTCTTACCATATATTGACCGAGACCTCGAACGAGCTTTTATGCGACTCTGCATACAGTTAACGCTCGTATGAAGCTTCTATTTAAGAAATTGACTTGAATTTTTTATACCAAATAGAGCTTTCAACTATACTTACGATACTATACAAAAAAATTAAAAATTAAAAAATAAAAGTATTTTTTTTTCAAAACACGTTTAGTGTGATGAGTCGATCGACCCACCATACATACGCTCATAAGATTTTCAATATAGTTAAGGTCAGTGTGAGCTTATTTATACATATTTGAATTTCAAAATTTTGTGACAGTATAAAATTCTTAAGCATCCTGTGTATGTTTGTTAGCAAAATCCATTTTGTCAATTTTTTGCAAAATGGCGACAAGTATTAAAATTCAATCACTTATTACTCAGTAGTGTTCAATTTTGTCAAAAAGGTCTCTATACATGAAATGTTGAGAAGCCTAAAGCTCATCTAAGTAAAATATAAAAAATATATATTTTTGCTTGAAAACAAGCGATGTATCAGTTCGATCGTACCCCCATACTAGCCATTTTGAGACTTTCGGAAGAGTTAACGCTCTTAACTGCTTGGTTTCGAAGATTAAAATTTTAATTTTTAATATCGCATAGAACTAACGTGCAGCCCCTATACGTTATGTTTAAAAAAAATATATAAAATTTTTTTTTAAATAGGGCGGCTATCGTAAAAATTCAAAGTGTCATAACTTTGCTAAATCAAATCCTACTGAAAAATGTCGTATGCAAAAAGTGTTTGGAATTTTATTTTGCATATAAAAGCAATTTTTAATTATTTTTTTTTTAATAAAAACCGAGTCTTACCATATATTGACCGAGACCTCGAACGAGCTTTTATGCGACTCTGCATACAGTTAACGCTCGTATGAAGCTTCTATTTAAGAAATTGACTTGAATTTTTTATACCAAATAGAGCTTTCAACTATACTTACGATACTATACAAAAAAATTAAAAATTAAAAAATAAAAGTATTTTTTTTTCAAAACACGTTTAGTGTGATGAGTCGATCGACCCACCATACATACGCTCATAAGATTTTCAATATAGTTAAGGTCAGTGTGAGCTTATTTATACATATTTGAATTTCAAAATTTTGTGACAGTATAGAATTCTTAAGCATCCTGTGTATGTTTGTTAGCAAAATCCATTTTGTCAATTTTTTGCAAAATGGCGACAAGTATTAAAATTCAATCACTTATTACTCAGTAGTGTTCAATTTTGTCAAAAAGGTCTCTATACATGAAATGTTGAGAAGCCTAAAGCTCATCTAAGTAAAATATAAAAAATATATATTTTTGCTTGAAAACAAGCGATGTAACAGTTCGATCGTACCCCCATACTAGCCATTTTGAGACTTTCGGAAGAGTTAACGCTCTTAACTGCTTGGTTTCCAAGATTAAAATTTTAATTTTTAATATCGCATAGAACTAACGTGCAGCCCCTATACGTTATGTTTAAAAAAAATATATAAAATTTTTTTTCAAAATGGCGGCTATCGTAAAAATTCAAAGTGTCATAACTTTGCTAAATCAAATCCTACTGAAAAATGTCGTATGCAAAAAGTGTTTGGAATTATATTTTGCATATAAAAGCAATTTTTAATTATTTTTTTTTTAATAAAAACCGAGTCTTACCATATATTGACCGAGACCTCGAACGAGCTTTTATGCGACTCTGCATACAGTTAACGCTCGTATGAAGCTTCTATTTAAGAAATTGACTTGAATTTTTTATACCAAATAGAGCTTTCAACTATACTTACGATACTATACAAAAAAATTAAAAATTAAAAAATAAAAGTATTTTTTTTTCAAAACACGTTTAGTGTGATGAGTCGATCGACCCACCATACATACGCTCATAAGATTTTCAATATAGTTAAGGTCAGTGTGAGCTTATTTATACATATTTGAATTTCAAAATTTTGTGACAGTATAGAATTCTTAAGCATCCTGTGTATGTTTGTTAGCAAAATCCATTTTGTCAATTTTTTGCAAAATGGCGACAAGTATTAAAATTCAATCACTTATTACTCAGTAGTGTTCAATTTTGTCAAAAAGGTCTCAATACATGAAATGTTGAGAAGCCTAAAGCTCATCTAAGTAAAATATAAAAAATATATATTTTTGCTTGAAAACAAGCGATGTATCAGTTCGATCGTACCCCCATACTAGCCATTTTGAGACTTTCGGAAGAGTTAACGCTCTTAACTGCTTGGTTTCGAAGATTAAAATTTTAATTTTTAATATCGCATAGAACTAACGTGCAGCCCCTATACGTTATGTTTAAAAAAAATATATAAATTTTTTTTTCAAAATGGCGGCTATCGTAAAAATTCAAAGTGTCATAACTTTGCTAAATCAAATCCAACTGAAAAATGTCGTATGCAAAAAGTGTTTGGAATTATATTTTGCATATAAAAGCAATTTTTAATTATTTTTTTTTTAATAAAAACCGAGTCTTACCATATATTGACCGAGACCTCGAACGAGCTTTTATGCGACTCTGCATACAGTTAACGCTCGTATGAAGCTTCTATTTAAGAAATTGACTTGAATTTTTTATACCAAATAGAGCTTTCAACTATACTTACGATACTATACAAAAAAATTAAAAATTAAAAAATAAAAGTATTTTTTTTTCAAAACACGTTTAGTGTGATGAGTCGATCGACCCACCATACATACGCTCATAAGATTTTCAATATAGTTAAGGTCAGTGTGAGCTTATTTATACATATTTGAATTTCAAAATTTTGTGACAGTATAGAATTCTTAAGCATCCTGTGTATGTTTGTTAGCAAAATCCATTTTGTCAATTTTTTGCAAAATGGCGACAAGTATTAAAATTCAATCACTTATTACTCAGTAGTGTTCAATTTTGTCAAAAAGGTCTCTATACATGAAATGTTGAGAAGCCTAAAGCTCATCTAAGTAAAATATAAAAAATATATATTTTTGCTTGAAAACAAGCGATGTATCAGTTCGATCGTACCCCCATACTAGCCATTTTGAGACTTTCGGAAGAGTTAACGCTCTTAACTGCTTGGTTTCCAAGATTAAAATTTTAATTTTTAATATCGCATAGAACTAACGTGCAGCCCCTATACGTTATGTTTAAAAAAAATATATAAAATTTTTTTTCAAAATGGCGGCTATCGTAAAAATTCAAAGTGTCATAACTTTGCTAAACTAAATCCTACTGAAAAATGTCGTATGCAAAAAGTGTTTGGAATTATATTTTGCATATAAAAGCAATTTTTAATTATTTTTTTTTTTAATAAAAACCGAGTCTTACCATATATTGACCGAGACCTCGAACGAGCTTTTATGCGACTCTGCATACAGTTAACGCTCGTATGAAGCTTCTATTTAAGAAATTGACTTGAATTTTTTATACCAAATAGAGCTTTCAACTATACTTACGATACTATACAAAAAAATTAAAAATTAAAAAATAAAAGTATTTTTTTTTCAAAACACGTTTAGTGTGATGAGTCGATCGACCCACCATACATACGCTCATAAGATTTTCAATATAGTTAAGGTCAGTGTGAGCTTATTTATACATATTTGAATTTCAAAATTTTGTGACAGTATAGAATTCTTAAGCATCCTGTGTATGTTTGTTAGCAAAATCCATTTTGTCAATTTTTTGCAAAATGGCGACAAGTATTAAAATTCAATCACTTATTACTCAGTAGTGTTCAATTTTGTCAAAAAGGTCTCTATACATGAAATGTTGAGAAGCCTAAAGCTCATCTAAGTAAAATATAAAAAATATATATTTTTGCTTGAAAATAAGCGATGTATCAGTTCGATCGTACCCCCATACTAGCCATTTTGAGACTTTCGGAAGAGTTAACGCTCTTAACTGCTTGGTTTCGAAGATTAAAATTTTAATTTTTAATATCGCATAGAACTAACGTGCAGCCCCTATACGTTATGTTTAAAAAAAATATATAAATTTTTTTTTCAAAATGGCGGCTATCGTAAAAATTCAAAGTGTCATAACTTTGCTAAATCAAATCCTACTGAAAAATGTCATATGCAAAAAGTGTTTGGAATTATATTTTGCATATAAAAGCAATTTTTAATTATTTTTTTTTTAATAAAAACCGAGTCTTACCATATATTGACCGAGACCTCGAACGAGCTTTTATGCGACTCTGCATACAGTTAACGCTCGTATGAAGCTTCTATTTAAGAAATTGACTTGAATTTTTTATACCAAATAGAGCTTTCAACTATACTTACGATACTGTACAAAAAAATTTAAAATTAAAAAATAAAAGTATTTTTTTTTCAAAACACGTTTAGTGTGATGAGTCGATCGACCCACCATACATACGCTCATAAGATTTTCAATATAGTTAAGGTCAGTGTGAGCTTATTTATACATATTTGAATTTCAAAATTTTGTGACAGTATAGAATTCTTAAGCATCCTGTGTATGTTTGTTAGCAAAATCCATTTTGTCAATTTTTTGCAAAATGGCGACAAGTATTAAAATTCAATCACTTATTACTCAGTAGTGTTCAATTTTGTCAAAAAGGTCTCTATACATGAAATGTTGAGAAGCCTAAAGCTCATCTAAGTAAAATATAAAAAATATATATTTTTGCTTGAAAACAAGCGATGTATCAGTTCGATCGTACCCCCATACTAGCCATTTTGAGACTTTCGGAAGAGTTAACGCTCTTAACTGCTTGGTTTCGAAGATTAAAATTTTAATTTTTTCTATCGCATAGAACTAACGTGCAGCCCCTATACGTTATGTTTAAAAAAAATATATAAAATTTTTTTTCAAAATGGCGGCTATCGTAAAAATTCAAAGTGTCATAACTTTGCTAAATCAAATCCTACTGAAAAATGTCGTATGCAAAAAGTGTTTGGAATTTTATTTTGCATATAAAAGCAATTTTTAATTATTTTTTTTTTAATAAAAACCGAGTCTTACCATATATTGACCGAGACCTCGAACGAGCTTTTATGCGACTCTGCATACAGTTAACGCTCGTATGAAGCTTCTATTTAAGAAATTGACTTGAATTTTTTATACCAAATAGAGCTTTCAACTATACTTACGATACTATACAAAAAAATTAAAAATTAAAAAATAAAAGTATTTTTTTTTCAAAACACGTTTAGTGTGATGAGTCGATCGACCCACCATACATACGCTCATAAGATTTTCAATATAGTTAAGGTCAGTGTGAGCTTATTTATACATATTTGAATTTCAAAATTTTGTGACAGTATAGAATTCTTAAGCATCCTGTGTATGTTTGTTAGCAAAATCCATTTTGTCAATTTTTTGCAAAATGGCGACAAGTATTAAAATTCAATCACTTATTACTCAGTAGTGTTCAATTTTGTCAAAAAGGTCTCTATACATGAAATGTTGAGAAGCCTAAAGCTCATCTAAGTAAAATATAAAAAATATATATTTTTGCTTGAAAACAAGCGATGTATCAGTTCGATCGTACCCCCATACTAGCCATTTTGAGACTTTCGGAAGAGTTAACGCTCTTAACTGCTTGGTTTCGAAGATTAAAATTTTAATTTTTAATATCGCATAGAACTAACGTGCAGCCCCTATACGTTATGTTTAAAAAAAATATATAAAATTTTTTTTCAAAATGGCGGCTATCGTAAAAATTCAAAGTGTCATAACTTTGCTAAATCAAATCCTACTGAAAAATGTCGTATGCAAAAAGTGTTTGGAATTTTATTTTGCATATAAAAGCAATTTTTAATTATTTTTTTTTTAATAAAAACCGAGTCTTACCATATATTGACCGAGACCTCGAACGAGCTTTTATGCGACTCTGCATACAGTTAACGCTCGTATGAAGCTTCTATTTAAGAAATTGACTTGAATTTTTTATACCAAATAGAGCTTTCAACTATACTTACGATACTATACAAAAAAATTAAAAATTAAAAAATAAAAGTATTTTTTTTTCAAAACACGTTTAGTGTGATGAGTCGATCGACCCACCATACATACGCTCATAAGATTTTCAATATAGTTAAGGTCAGTGTGAGCTTATTTATACATATTTGAATTTCAAAATTTTGTGACAGTATAAAATTCTTAAGCATCCTGTGTATGTTTGTTAGCAAAATCCATTTTGTCAATTTTTTGCAAAATGGCGACAAGTATTAAAATTCAATCACTTATTACTCAGTAGTGTTCAATTTTGTCAAAAAGGTCTCTATACATGAAATGTTGAGAAGCCTAAAGCTCATCTAAGTAAAATATAAAAAATATATATTTTTGCTTGAAAACAAGCGATGTATCAGTTCGATCGTACCCCCATACTAGCCATTTTGAGACTTTCGGAAGAGTTAACGCTCTTAACTGCTTGGTTTCGAAGATTAAAATTTTAATTTTTAATATCGCATAGAACTAACGTGCAGCCCCTATACGTTATGTTTAAAAAAAATATATAAAATTTTTTTTTAAATAGGGCGGCTATCGTAAAAATTCAAAGTGTCATAACTTTGCTAAATCAAATCCTACTGAAAAATGTCGTATGCAAAAAGTGTTTGGAATTTTATTTTGCATATAAAAGCAATTTTTAATTATTTTTTTTTTAATAAAAACCGAGTCTTACCATATATTGACCGAGACCTCGAACGAGCTTTTATGCGACTCTGCATACAGTTAACGCTCGTATGAAGCTTCTATTTAAGAAATTGACTTGAATTTTTTATACCAAATAGAGCTTTCAACTATACTTACGATACTATACAAAAAAATTAAAAATTAAAAAATAAAAGTATTTTTTTTTCAAAACACGTTTAGTGTGATGAGTCGATCGACCCACCATACATACGCTCATAAGATTTTCAATATAGTTAAGGTCAGTGTGAGCTTATTTATACATATTTGAATTTCAAAATTTTGTGACAGTATAGAATTCTTAAGCATCCTGTGTATGTTTGTTAGCAAAATCCATTTTGTCAATTTTTTGCAAAATGGCGACAAGTATTAAAATTCAATCACTTATTACTCAGTAGTGTTCAATTTTGTCAAAAAGGTCTCTATACATGAAATGTTGAGAAGCCTAAAGCTCATCTAAGTAAAATATAAAAAATATATATTTTTGCTTGAAAACAAGCGATGTAACAGTTCGATCGTACCCCCATACTAGCCATTTTGAGACTTTCGGAAGAGTTAACGCTCTTAACTGCTTGGTTTCCAAGATTAAAATTTTAATTTTTAATATCGCATAGAACTAACGTGCAGCCCCTATACGTTATGTTTAAAAAAAATATATAAAATTTTTTTTCAAAATGGCGGCTATCGTAAAAATTCAAAGTGTCATAACTTTGCTAAATCAAATCCTACTGAAAAATGTCGTATGCAAAAAGTGTTTGGAATTATATTTTGCATATAAAAGCAATTTTTAATTATTTTTTTTTTAATAAAAACCGAGTCTTACCATATATTGACCGAGACCTCGAACGAGCTTTTATGCGACTCTGCATACAGTTAACGCTCGTATGAAGCTTCTATTTAAGAAATTGACTTGAATTTTTTATACCAAATAGAGCTTTCAACTATACTTACGATACTATACAAAAAAATTAAAAATTAAAAAATAAAAGTATTTTTTTTTCAAAACACGTTTAGTGTGATGAGTCGATCGACCCACCATACATACGCTCATAAGATTTTCAATATAGTTAAGGTCAGTGTGAGCTTATTTATACATATTTGAATTTCAAAATTTTGTGACAGTATAGAATTCTTAAGCATCCTGTGTATGTTTGTTAGCAAAATCCATTTTGTCAATTTTTTGCAAAATGGCGACAAGTATTAAAATTCAATCACTTATTACTCAGTAGTGTTCAATTTTGTCAAAAAGGTCTCAATACATGAAATGTTGAGAAGCCTAAAGCTCATCTAAGTAAAATATAAAAAATATATATTTTTGCTTGAAAACAAGCGATGTATCAGTTCGATCGTACCCCCATACTAGCCATTTTGAGACTTTCGGAAGAGTTAACGCTCTTAACTGCTTGGTTTCGAAGATTAAAATTTTAATTTTTAATATCGCATAGAACTAACGTGCAGCCCCTATACGTTATGTTTAAAAAAAATATATAAATTTTTTTTTCAAAATGGCGGCTATCGTAAAAATTCAAAGTGTCATAACTTTGCTAAATCAAATCCTACTGAAAAATGTCGTATGCAAAAAGTGTTTGGAATTATATTTTGCATATAAAAGCAATTTTTAATTATTTTTTTTTTAATAAAAACCGAGTCTTACCATATATTGACCGAGACCTCGAACGAGCTTTTATGCGACTCTGCATACAGTTAACGCTCGTATGAAGCTTCTATTTAAGAAATTGACTTGAATTTTTTATACCAAATAGAGCTTTCAACTATACTTACGATACTATACAAAAAAATTAAAAATTAAAAAATAAAAGTATTTTTTTTTCAAAACACGTTTAGTGTGATGAGTCGATCGACCCACCATACATACGCTCATAAGATTTTCAATATAGTTAAGGTCAGTGTGAGCTTATTTATACATATTTGAATTTCAAAATTTTGTGACAGTATAGAATTCTTAAGCATCCTGTGTATGTTTGTTAGCAAAATCCATTTTGTCAATTTTTTGCAAAATGGCGACAAGTATTAAAATTCAATCACTTATTACTCAGTAGTGTTCAATTTTGTCAAAAAGGTCTCTATACATGAAATGTTGAGAAGCCTAAAGCTCATCTAAGTAAAATATAAAAAATATATATTTTTGCTTGAAAACAAGCGATGTATCAGTTCGATCGTACCCCCATACTAGCCATTTTGAGACTTTCGGAAGAGTTAACGCTCTTAACTGCTTGGTTTCCAAGATTAAAATTTTAATTTTTAATATCGCATGGAACTAACGTGCAGCCCCTATACGTTATGTTTAAAAAAAATATATAAAATTTTTTTTCAAAATGGCGGCTATCGTAAAAATTCAAAGTGTCATAACTTTGCTAAACTAAATCCTACTGAAAAATGTCGTATGCAAAAAGTGTTTGGAATTATATTTTGCATATAAAAGCAATTTTTAATTATTTTTTTTTTTAATAAAAACCGAGTCTTACCATATATTGACCGAGACCTCGAACGAGCTTTTATGCGACTCTGCATACAGTTAACGCTCGTATGAAGCTTCTATTTAAGAAATTGACTTGAATTTTTTATACCAAATAGAGCTTTCAACTATACTTACGATACTATACAAAAAAATTAAAAATTAAAAAATAAAAGTATTTTTTTTTCAAAACACGTTTAGTGTGATGAGTCGATCGACCCACCATACATACGCTCATAAGATTTTCAATATAGTTAAGGTCAGTGTGAGCTTATTTATACATATTTGAATTTCAAAATTTTGTGACAGTATAGAATTCTTAAGCATCCTGTGTATGTTTGTTAGCAAAATCCATTTTGTCAATTTTTTGCAAAATGGCGACAAGTATTAAAATTCAATCACTTATTACTCAGTAGTGTTCAATTTTGTCAAAAAGGTCTCTATACATGAAATGTTGAGAAGCCTAAAGCTCATCTAAGTAAAATATAAAAAATATATATTTTTGCTTGAAAATAAGCGATGTATCAGTTCGATCGTACCCCCATACTAGCCATTTTGAGACTTTCGGAAGAGTTAACGCTCTTAACTGCTTGGTTTCGAAGATTAAAATTTTAATTTTTAATATCGCATAGAACTAACGTGCAGCCCCTATACGTTATGTTTAAAAAAAATATATAAATTTTTTTTTCAAAATGGCGGCTATCGTAAAAATTCAAAGTGTCATAACTTTGCTAAATCAAATCCTACTGAAAAATGTCGTATGCAAAAAGTGTTTGGAATTATATTTTGCATATAAAAGCAATTTTTAATTATTTTTTTATTAATAAAAACCGAGTCTTACCATATATTGACCGAGACCTCGAACGAGCTTTTATGCGACTCTGCATACAGTTAACGCTCGTATGAAGCTTCTATTTAAGAAATTGACTTGAATTTTTTATACCAAATAGAGCTTTCAACTATACTTACGATACTATACAAAAAAATTAAAAATTAAAAAATAAAAGTATTTTTTTTTCAAAACACGTTTAGTGTGATGAGTCGATCGACCCACCATACATACGCTCATAAGATTTTCAATATAGTTAAGGTCAGTGTGAGCTTATTTATACATATTTGAATTTCAAAATTTTGTGACAGTATAGAATTCTTAAGCATCCTGTGTATGTTTGTTAGCAAAATCCATTTTGTCAATTTTTTGCAAAATGGCGACAAGTATTAAAATTCAATCACTTATTACTCAGTAGTGTTCAATTTTGTCAAAAAGGTCTCTATACATGAAATGTTGAGAAGCCTAAAGCTCATCTAAGTAAAATATAAAAAATATATATTTTTGCTTGAAAACAAGCGATGTATCAGTTCGATCGTACCCCCATACTAGCCATTTTGAGACTTTCGGAAGAGTTAACGCTCTTAACTGCTTGGTTTCGAAGATTAAAATTTTAATTTTTAATATCGCATAGAACTAACGTGCAGCCCCTATACGTTATGTTTAAAAAAATATATAAAATTTTTTTTCAAAATGGCGGCTATCGTAAAAATTCAAAGTGTCATAACTTTGCTAAATCAAATCCTACTGAAAAATGTCGTATGCAAAAAGTGTTTGGAATTTTATTTTGCATATAAAAGCAATTTTTAATTATTTTTTTTTTAATAAAACCGAGTCTTACCATATATTGACCGAGACCTCGAACGAGCTTTTATGCGACTCTGCATACAGTTAACGCTCGTATGAAGCTTCTATTTAAGAAATTGACTTGAATTTTTTATACCAAATAGAGCTTTCAACTATACTTACGATACTATACAAAAAAATTAAAAATTAAAAAATAAAAGTATTTTTTTTTCAAAACACGTTTAGTGTGATGAGTCGATCGACCCACCATACATACGCTCATAAGATTTTCAATATAGTTAAGGTCAGTGTGAGCTTATTTATACATATTTGAATTTCAAAATTTTGTGACAGTATAGAATTCTTAAGCATCCTGTGTATGTTTGTTAGCAAAATCCATTTTGTCAATTTTTTGCAAAATGGCGACAAGTATTAAAATTCAATCACTTATTACTCAGTAGTGTTCAATTTTGTCAAAAAGGTCTCTATACATGAAATGTTGAGAAGCCTAAAGCTCATCTAAGTAAAATATAAAAAATATATATTTTTGCTTGAAAACAAGCGATGTATCAGTTCGATCGTACCCCCATACTAGCCATTTTGAGACTTTCGGAAGAGTTAACGCTCTTAACTGCTTGGTTTCGAAGATTAAAATTTTAATTTTTAATATCGCATAGAACTAACGTGCAGCCCCTATACGTTATGTTTAAAAAAAATATATAAAATTTTTTTTCAAAATGGCGGCTATCGTAAAAATTCAAAGTGTCATAACTTTGCTAAATCAAATCCTACTGAAAAATGTCGTATGCAAAAAGTGTTTGGAATTTTATTTTGCATATAAAAGCAATTTTTAATTATTTTTTTTTTAATAAAAACCGAGTCTTACCATATATTGACCGAGACCTCGAACGAGCTTTTATGCGACTCTGCATACAGTTAACGCTCGTATGAAGCTTCTATTTAAGAAATTGACTTGAATTTTTTATACCAAATAGAGCTTTCAACTATACTTACGATACTATACAAAAAAATTAAAAATTAAAAAATAAAAGTATTTTTTTTTCAAAACACGTTTAGTGTGATGAGTCGATCGACCCACCATACATACGCTCATAAGATTTTCAATATAGTTAAGGTCAGTGTGAGCTTATTTATACATATTTGAATTTCAAAATTTTGTGACAGTATAGAATTCTTAAGCATCCTGTGTATGTTTGTTAGCAAAATCCATTTTGTCAATTTTTTGCAAAATGGCGACAAGTATTAAAATTCAATCACTTATTACTCAGTAGTGTTCAATTTTGTCAAAAAGGTCTCTATACATGAAATGTTGAGAAGCCTAAAGCTCATCTAAGTAAAATATAAAAAATATATATTTTTGCTTGAAAACAAGCGATCGTACCCCCATACTAGCGATTTTGAGACTTTCGGAAGAGTTAACGCTCTTAACTGCTTGGTTTCTAAGATTAAAATTTTAATTTTTAATATCGCATAGAACTAACGTGCAGCCCCTATACGTTATGTTTAAAAAAAATATATAAAAATTTTTTTCAAAATGGCGGCTATCGTAAAAATTCAAAGTGTCATAACTTTGCTAAATAAAATCCTACTAAAAAATGTCGTATGCAAAAAGTGTTTGGAATTTTAATTTGCATATAAAAGCAATTTTTAATTATTTTTTTTTTAATAAAAACCGAGTCTTACCATATATTGACCGAGACCTCGAACGAGCTTTTATGCGACTCTGCATACAGTTAACGCTCGTATGAAGCTTCTATTTAAGAAATTGACTTGAATTTTTTATACCAAATAGAGCTTTCAACTATACTTACGATACTATACAAAAAAATTAAAAATTAAAAAATAAAAGTATTTTTTTTTCAAAACACGTTTAGTGTGATGAGTCGATCGACCCACCATACATACGCTCATAAGATTTTCAATATAGTTAAGGTCAGTGTGAGCTTATTTATACATATTTGAATTTCAAAATTTTGTGACAGTATAGAATTCTTAAGCATCCTGTGTATGTTTGTTAGCAAAATCCATTTTGTCAATTTTTTGCAAAATGGCGACAAGTATTAAAATTCAATCACTTATAACTCAGTAGTGTTCAATTTTGTCAAAAAGGTCTCTATACATGAAATGTTGAGAAGCCTAAAGCTCATCTTAGTAAAATATAAAAAATATATATTTTTGCTTGAAAACAAGCGATGTATCAGTTCGATCGTACCCCCATACTAGCCATTTTGAGACTTTCGGAAGAGTTAACGCTCTTAACTGCTTGGTTTCGAAGATTTAAATTTTAATTTTTAATATCGCATAGAACTAACGTGCAGCCCCTATACGTTATGTTTAAAAAAAATATATAAAATTTTTTTTCAAAATGGCGGCTATCGTAAAAATTGAAAGTGTCATAACTTTGCTAAATAAAATCCTACTAAAAAATTTCGTATGCACAAAGTGTTTGGAATTTTAATTTGCATATAAAAGCAATTTTTAATTATTTTTTTTTTAATAAAAACCGAGTCTTACCATATATTGACCGAGACCTCGAACGAGCTTTTATGCGACTCTGCATACAGTTAACGCTCGTATGAAGCTTCTATTTAAGAAATTGACTTGAATTTTTTATACCAAATAGAGCTTTCAACTATACTTACGATACTATACAAAAAAATTCAAAATTAAAAAATAAAAGTATTTTTTTTTCAAAACACGTTTAGTGTGATGAGTCGATCGACCCACCATACATACGCTCATAAGATTTTCAATATAGTTAAGGTCAGTGTGAGCTTATTTATACATATTTGAATTTCAAAATTTTGTGACAGTATAGAATTCTTAAGCATCCTGTGTATGTTTGTTAGCAAAATCCATTTTGTCAATTTTTTGCAAAATGGCGACAAGTATTAAAATTCAATCACTTATTACTCAGTAGTGTTCAATTTTGTCAAAAAGGTCTCTATACATGAAATGTTGAGAAGCCTAAAGCTCATCTAAGTAAAATATAAAAAATATATATTTTTGCTTGAAAACAAGCGATGTATCAGTTCGATCGTACCCCCATACTAGCCATTTTGAGACTTTCGGAAGAGTTAACGCTCTTAACTGCTTGGTTTCGAAGATTAAAATTTTAATTTTTAATATCGCATAGAACTAACGTGCAGCCCCTATACGTTATGTTTAAAAAAAATATATAAAATTTTTTTTCAAAATGGCGGCTATCGTAAAAATTCAAAGTGTCATAACTTTGCTAAATCAAATCCTACTGAAAAATGTCGTATGCAAAAAGTGTTTGGAATTTTATTTTGCATATAAAAGCAGTTTTTAATTATTTTTTTTTTAATAAAAACCGAGTCTTACCATATATTGACCGAGACCTCGAACGAGCTTTTATGCGACTCTGCATACAGTTAACGCTCGTATGAAGCTTCTATTTAAGAAATTGACTTGAATTTTAATACCAAATAGAGCTTTCAACTATACTTACGATACTGTACAAAAAAATTAAAAATTAAAAAATAAAAGTATTTTTTTTTCAAAACACGTTTAGTGTGATGAGTCGATCGACCCACCATACATACGCTCATAAGATTTTCAATATAGTTAAGGTCAGTGTGAGCTTATTTATACATATTTGAATTTCAAAATTTTGTGACAGTATAGAATTCTTAAGCATCCTGTGTATGTTTGTTAGCAAAATCCATTTTGTCAATTTTTTGCAAAATGGCGACAAGTATTAAAATTCAATCACTTATTACTCAGTAGTGTTCAATTTTGTCAAAAAGGTCTCTATACATCAAATGTTGAGAAGCCTAAAGCTCATCTAAGTAAAATATAAAAAATATATATTTTTGCTTGAAAACAAGCGATGTATCAGTTCGATCGTACCCCCATACTAGCCATTTTGAGACTTTCGGAAGAGTTAACGCTCTTAACTGCTTGGTTTCGAAGATTAAAATTTTAATTTTTAATATCGCATAGAACTAACGTGCAGCCCCTATACGTTATGTTTAAAAAAAATATATAAAATTTTTTTCAAAATGGCGGCTATCATAAAAATTCAAAGTGTCATAACTTTGCTAAATCAAATCCTACTGAAAAATGTCGTATGCAAAAAGTGTTTGGAATTTTATTTTGCATATAAAAGCAATTTTTAATTATTTTTTTTTTAATAAAAACCGAGTCTTACCATATATTGACCGAGACCTCGAACGAGCTTTTATGCGACTCTGCATACAGTTAACGCTCGTATGAAGCTTCTATTTAAGAAATTGACTTGAATTTTTTATACCCAATAGAGCTTTTAACTATACTTACGATACTATACAAAAAAATTAAAAATTAAAAAATAAAAGTATTTTTTTTTCAAAACACGTTTAGTGTGATGAGTCGATCGACCCACCATACATACGCTCATAAGATTTTAAATATAGTTAAGGTCAGTGTGAGCTTATTTATACATATTTGAATTTCAAAATTTTGTGACAGTATAGAATTCTTAAGCATCCTGTGTATGTTTGTTAGCAAAATCCATTTTGTCAATTTTTTGCAAAATGGCGACAAGTATTAAAATTCAATCACTTATTACTCAGTAGTGTTCAATTTTGTCAAAAAGGTCTCTATACATGAAATGTTGAGAAGCCTAAAGCTCATCTAAGTAAAATATAAAAAATATATATTTTTGCTTGAAAACAAGCGATGTATCAGTTCGATCGTACCCCCATACTAGCCATTTTGAGACTTTCGGAAGAGTTAACGCTCTTAACTGCTTGGTTTCGAAGATTAAAATTTTAATTTTTAATATCGCATAGAACTAACTTGCAGCCCCTATACGTTATGTTTAAAAAAAATATATAAAATTTTTTTTCAAAATGGCGGCTATCGTAAAAATTCAAAGTGTCATAACTTTGCTAAATCAAATCCTACTGAAAAATGTAGTATGCAAAAAGTGTTTGGAATTTTATTTTGCATATAAAAGCAATTTTTAATTATTTTTTTTTTAATAAAAACCGAGTCTTACCATATATTGACCGAGACCTCGAACGAGCTTTTATGCGACTCTGCATACAGTTAGCGCTCGTATGAAGCTTCTATTTAAGAAATTGACTTGAATTTTTTATACCAAATAGAGCTTTCAACTATACTTACGATACTATACAAAAAAATTAAAAATTAAAAAATAAAAGTATTTTTTTTTCAAAACACGTTTAGTGTGATGAGTCGATCGACCCACCATACATACGCTCATAAGATTTTCAATATAGTTAAGGTCAGTGTGAGCTTATTTATACATATTTGAATTTCAAAATTTTGTGACAGTATAGAATTCTTAAGCATCCTGTGTATGTTTGTTAGCAAAATCCATTTTGTCAATTTTTTGCAAAATGGCGACAAGTATTAAAATTCAATCACTTATTACTCAGTAGTGTTCAATTTTGTCAAAAAGGTCTCTATACATGAAATGTTGAGAAGCCTAAAGCTCATCTAAGTAAAATATAAAAAATATATATTTTTGCTTGAAAACAAGCGATGTATCAGTTCGATCGTACCCCCATACTAGCCATTTTGAGACTTTCGGAAGAGTTAACGCTCTTAACTGCTTGGTTTCGAAAATTTAAATTTTAATTTTTAATATCGCATAGAACTAACTTGCAGCCCCTATACGTTATGTTTAAAAAAAATATATAAAATTTTTTTTCAAAATGGCGGCTATCGTAAAAATTCAAAGTGTCATAACTTTGCTAAATTAAATCCTACTGAAAAATGTCTTACGCAAAAAGTGTTTGGAATTTTATTTTGCATATAAAAGCAATTTTTAATTATTTTTTTTTTAATAAAAACCGAGTCTTACCATATATTGACCGAGACCTCGAACGAGCTTTTATGCGACTCTGCATACAGTTAACGCTCGTATGAAGCTTCTATTTAAGAAATTGACTTGAATTTTTTATACCAAATAGAGCTTTCAACTATACTTACGATACTGTACAAAAAAATTAAAAATTAAAAAATAAAAGTATTTTTTTTTTAAAACACGTTTAGTGTGATGAGTCGATCGACCCACCATACATACGCTCATAAGATTTTCAATATAGTTAAGGTCAGTGTGAGCTTATTTATACATATTTGAATTTCAAAATTTTGTGACAGTATAGAATTCTTAAGCATCCTGTGTATGTTTGTTAGCAAAATCCATTTTGTCAATTTTTTGCAAAATGGCGACAAGTATTAAAATTCAATCACTTATTACTCAGTAGTGTTCAATTTTGTCAAAAAGGTCTCTATACATGAAATGTTGAGAAGCCTAAAGCTCATCTAAGTAAAATATAAAAAATATATATTTTTGCTTGAAAACAAGCGATGTATCAGTTCGATCGTACCCCCATACTAGCCATTTTGAGACTTTCGGAAGAGTTAACGCTCTTAACTGCTTGGTTTCGAAGATTAAAATTTTAATTTTTAATATCGCATAGAACTAACGTGCAGCCCCTATACGTTATGTTTAAAAAAAATATATAAATTTTTTTTTCAAAATGGCGGCTATCGTAAAAATTCAAAGTGTCATAACTTTGCTAAATCAAATCCTACTGAAAAATGTCGTATGCAAAAAGTGTTTGGAATTATATTTTGCATATAAAAGCAATTTTTAATTATTTTTTTATTAATAAAAACCGAGTCTTACCATATATTGACCGAGACCTCGAACGAGCTTTTATGCGACTCTGCATACAGTTAACGCTCGTATGAAGCTTCTATTTAAGAAATTGACTTGAATTTTTTATACCAAATAGAGCTTTCAACTATACTTACGATACTATACAAAAAAATTAAAAATTAAAAAATAAAAGTATTTTTTTTTCAAAACACGTTTAGTGTGATGAGTCGATCGACCCACCATACATACGCTCATAAGATTTTCAATATAGTTAAGGTCAGTGTGAGCTTATTTATACATATTTGAATTTCAAAATTTTGTGACAGTATAGAATTCTTAAGCATCCTGTGTATGTTTGTTAGCAAAATCCATTTTGTCAATTTTTTGCAAAATGGCGACAAGTATTAAAATTCAATCACTTATTACTCAGTAGTGTTCAATTTTGTCAAAAAGGTCTCTATACATGAAATGTTGAGAAGCCTAAAGCTCATCTAAGTAAAATATAAAAAATATATATTTTTGCTTGAAAACAAGCGATGTATCAGTTCGATCGTACCCCCATACTAGCCATTTTGAGACTTTCGGAAGAGTTAACGCTCTTAACTGCTTGGTTTCGAAGATTAAAATTTTAATTTTTAATATCGCATAGAACTAACGTGCAGCCCCTATACGTTATGTTTAAAAAAAATATATAAAATTTTTTTTCAAAATGGCGGCTATCGTAAAAATTCAAAGTGTCATAACTTTGCTAAATTAAATCCTACTGAAAAATGTCGTACGCAAAAAGTGTTTGGAATTTTATTTTGCATATAAAAGCAATTTTTAATTATTTTTTTTTTAATAAAAACCGAGTCTTACCATATATTGACCGAGACCTCGAACGAGCTTTTATGCGACTCTGCATACAGTTAACGCTCGTATGAAGCTTCTATTTAAGAAATTGACTTGAATTTTTTATACCAAATAGAGCTTTCAACTATACTTACGATACTGTACAAAAAAATTAAAAATTAAAAAATAAAAGTATTTTTTTTTCAAAACACGTTTAGTGTGATGAGTCGATCGACCCACCATACATACGCTCATAAGATTTTCAATATAGTTAAGGTCAGTGTGAGCTTATTTATACATATTTGAATTTCAAAATTTTGTGACAGTATAGAATTCTTAAGCATCCTGTGTATGTTTGTTAGCAAAATCCATTTTGTCAATTTTTTGCAAAATGGCGACAAGTATTAAAATTCAATCACTTATTACTCAGTAGTGTTCAATTTTGTCAAAAAGGTCTCTATACATGAAATGTTGAGAAGCCTAAAGCTCATCTAAGTAAAATATAAAAAATATATATTTTTGCTTGAAAACAAGCGATGTATCAGTTCGATCGTACCCCCATACTAGCCATTTTGAGACTTTCGGAAGAGTTAACGCTCTTAACTGCTTGGTTTCGAAGATTAAAATTTTAATTTTTAATATCGCATAGAACTAACGTGCAGCCCCTATACGTTATGTTTAAAAAAAATATATAAAATTTTTTTTCAAAATGGCGGCTATCGTAAAAATTCAAAGTGTCATAACTTTGCTAAATCAAATCCTACTGAAAAATGTCGTATGCAAAAAGTGTTTGGAATTTTATTTTGCATATAAAAGCAATTTTTAATTATTTTTTTTTTAATAAAAACCGAGTCTTACCATATATTGACCGAGACCTCGAACGAGCTTTTATGCGACTCTGCATACAGTTAACGCTCGTATGAAGCTTCTATTTAAGAAATTGACTTGAATTTTTTATACCAAATAGAGCTTTCAACTATACTTACGATACTATACAAAAAAATTAAAAATTAAAAAATAAAAGTATTTTTTTTTCAAAACACGTTTAGTGTGATGAGTCGATCGACCCACCATACATACGCTCATAAGATTTTCAATATAGTTAAGGTCAGTGTGAGCTTATTTATACATATTTGAATTTCAAAATTTTGTGACAGTATAGAATTCTTAAGCATCCTGTGTATGTTTGTTAGCAAAATCCATTTTGTCAATTTTTTGCAAAATGGCGACAAGTATTAAAATTCAATCACTTATTACTCAGTAGTGTTCAATTTTGTCAAAAAGGTCTCTATACATGAAATGTTGAGAAGCCTAAAGCTCATCTAAGTAAAATATAAAAAATATATATTTTTGCTTGAAAACAAGCGATGTATCAGTTCGATCGTACCCCCATACTAGCCATTTTGAGACTTTCGGAAGAGTTAACGCTCTTAACTGCTTGGTTTCGAAGATTAAAATTTTAATTTTTAATATCGCATAGAACTAACGTGCAGCCCCTATACGTTATGTTTAAAAAAAATATATAAAATTTTTTTTCAAAATGGCGGCTATCGTAAAAATTCAAAGTGTCATAACTTTGCTAAATCAAATCCTACTGAAAAATGTCGTATGCAAAAAGTGTTTGGAATTTTATTTTGCATATAAAAGCAATTTTTAATTATTTTTTTTTTAATAAAAACCGAGTCTTACCATATATTGACCGAGACCTCGAACGAGCTTTTATGCGACTCTGCATACAGTTAACGCTCGTATGAAGCTTCTATTTAAGAAATTGACTTGAATTTTTTATACCAAATAGAGCTTTCAACTATACTTACGATACTGTACAAAAAAATTTAAAATTAAAAAATAAAAGTATTTTTTTTTCAAAACACGTTTAGTGTGATGAGTCGATCGACCCACCATACATACGCTCATAAGATTTTCAATATAGTTAAGGTCAGTGTGAGCTTATTTATACATATTTGAATTTCAAAATTTTGTGACAGTATAGAATTCTTAAGCATCCTGTGTATGTTTGTTAGCAAAATCCATTTTGTCAATTTTTTGCAAAATGGCGACAAGTATTAAAATTCAATCACTTATTACTCAGTAGTGTTCAATTTTGTCAAAAAGGTCTCTATACATGAAATGTTGAGAAGCCTAAAGCTCATCTAAGTAAAATATAAAAAATATATATTTTTGCTTGAAAACAAGCGATGTATCAGTTCGATCGTACCCCCATACTAGCCATTTTGAGACTTTCGGAAGAGTTAACGCTCTTAACTGCTTGGTTTCGAAGATTAAAATTTTAATTTTTTCTATCGCATAGAACTAACGTGCAGCCCCTATACGTTATGTTTAAAAAAAATATATAAAATTTTTTTTCAAAATGGCGGCTATCGTAAAAATTCAAAGTGTCATAACTTTGCTAAATCAAATCCTACTGAAAAATGTCGTATGCAAAAAGTGTTTGGAATTTTATTTTGCATATAAAAGCAATTTTTAATTATTTTTTTTTTAATAAAAACCGAGTCTTACCATATATTGACCGAGACCTCGAACGAGCTTTTATGCGACTCTGCATACAGTTAACGCTCGTATGAAGCTTCTATTTAAGAAATTGACTTGAATTTTTTATACCAAATAGAGCTTTCAACTATACTTACGATACTATACAAAAAAATTAAAAATTAAAAAATAAAAGTATTTTTTTTTCAAAACACGTTTAGTGTGATGAGTCGATCGACCCACCATACATACGCTCATAAGATTTTCAATATAGTTAAGGTCAGTGTGAGCTTATTTATACATATTTGAATTTCAAAATTTTGTGACAGTATAGAATTCTTAAGCATCCTGTGTATGTTTGTTAGCAAAATCCATTTTGTCAATTTTTTGCAAAATGGCGACAAGTATTAAAATTCAATCACTTATTACTCAGTAGTGTTCAATTTTGTCAAAAAGGTCTCTATACATGAAATGTTGAGAAGCCTAAAGCTCATCTAAGTAAAATATAAAAAATATATATTTTTGCTTGAAAACAAGCGATGTATCAGTTCGATCGTACCCCCATACTAGCCATTTTGAGACTTTCGGAAGAGTTAACGCTCGTAACTGCTTGGTTTCGAAGATAAAAATTTTAATTTTTAATATCGCATAGAACTAACGTGCAGCCCCTATACGTTATGTTTAAAAAAAATATATAAAATTTTTTTTCAAAATGGCGGCTATCGTAAAAATTCAAAGTGTCATAACTTTGCTAAATCAAATCCTACTGAAAAATGTCGTATGCAAAAAGTGTTTGGAATTTTATTTTGCATATAAAAGCAATTTTTAATTATTTTTTTTTTAATAAAAACCGAGTCTTACCATATATTGACCGAGACCTCGAACGAGCTTTTATGCGACTCTGCATACAGTTAACGCTCGTATGAAGCTTCTATTTAAGAAATTGACTTGAATTTTTTATACCAAATAGAGCTTTCAACTATACTTACGATACTATACAAAAAAATTAAAAATTAAAAAATAAAAGTATTTTTTTTTCAAAACACGTTTAGTGTGATGAGTCGATCGACCCACCATACATACGCTCATAAGATTTTCAATATAGTTAAGGTCAGTGTGAGCTTATTTATACATATTTGAATTTCAAAATTTTGTGACAGTATAAAATTCTTAAGCATCCTGTGTATGTTTGTTAGCAAAATCCATTTTGTCAATTTTTTGCAAAATGGCGACAAGTATTAAAATTCAATCACTTATTACTCAGTAGTGTTCAATTTTGTCAAAAAGGTCTCTATACATGAAATGTTGAGAAGCCTAAAGCTCATCTAAGTAAAATATAAAAAATATATATTTTTGCTTGAAAACAAGCGATGTATCAGTTCGATCGTACCCCCATACTAGCCATTTTGAGACTTTCGGAAGAGTTAACGCTCTTAACTGCTTGGTTTCGAAGATTAAAATTTTAATTTTTAATATCGCATAGAACTAACGTGCAGCCCCTATACGTTATGTTTAAAAAAAATATATAAAATTTTTTTTTAAATAGGGCGGCTATCGTAAAAATTCAAAGTGTCATAACTTTGCTAAATCAAATCCTACTGAAAAATGTCGTATGCAAAAAGTGTTTGGAATTTTATTTTGCATATAAAAGCAATTTTTAATTATTTTTTTTTTAATAAAAACCGAGTCTTACCATATATTGACCGAGACCTCGAACGAGCTTTTATGCGACTCTGCATACAGTTAACGCTCGTATGAAGCTTCTATTTAAGAAATTGACTTGAATTTTTTATACCAAATAGAGCTTTCAACTATACTTACGATACTATACAAAAAAATTAAAAATTAAAAAATAAAAGTATTTTTTTTTCAAAACACGTTTAGTGTGATGAGTCGATCGACCCACCATACATACGCTCATAAGATTTTCAATATAGTTAAGGTCAGTGTGAGCTTATTTATACATATTTGAATTTCAAAATTTTGTGACAGTATAGAATTCTTAAGCATCCTGTGTATGTTTGTTAGCAAAATCCATTTTGTCAATTTTTTGCAAAATGGCGACAAGTATTAAAATTCAATCACTTATTACTCAGTAGTGTTCAATTTTGTCAAAAAGGTCTCTATACATGAAATGTTGAGAAGCCTAAAGCTCATCTAAGTAAAATATAAAAAATATATATTTTTGCTTGAAAACAAGCGATGTAACAGTTCGATCGTACCCCCATACTAGCCATTTTGAGACTTTCGGAAGAGTTAACGCTCTTAACTGCTTGGTTTCCAAGATTAAAATTTTAATTTTTAATATCGCATAGAACTAACGTGCAGCCCCTATACGTTATGTTTAAAAAAAATATATAAAATTTTTTTTCAAAATGGCGGCTATCGTAAAAATTCAAAGTGTCATAACTTTGCTAAATCAAATCCTACTGAAAAATGTCGTATGCAAAAAGTGTTTGGAATTATATTTTGCATATAAAAGCAATTTTTAATTATTTTTTTTTTAATAAAAACCGAGTCTTACCATATATTGACCGAGACCTCGAACGAGCTTTTATGCGACTCTGCATACAGTTAACGCTCGTATGAAGCTTCTATTTAAGAAATTGACTTGAATTTTTTATACCAAATAGAGCTTTCAACTATACTTACGATACTATACAAAAAAATTAAAAATTAAAAAATAAAAGTATTTTTTTTTCAAAACACGTTTAGTGTGATGAGTCGATCGACCCACCATACATACGCTCATAAGATTTTCAATATAGTTAAGGTCAGTGTGAGCTTATTTATACATATTTGAATTTCAAAATTTTGTGACAGTATAGAATTCTTAAGCATCCTGTGTATGTTTGTTAGCAAAATCCATTTTGTCAATTTTTTGCAAAATGGCGACAAGTATTAAAATTCAATCACTTATTACTCAGTAGTGTTCAATTTTGTCAAAAAGGTCTCAATACATGAAATGTTGAGAAGCCTAAAGCTCATCTAAGTAAAATATAAAAAATATATATTTTTGCTTGAAAACAAGCGATGTATCAGTTCGATCGTACCCCCATACTAGCCATTTTGAGACTTTCGGAAGAGTTAACGCTCTTAACTGCTTGGTTTCGAAGATTAAAATTTTAATTTTTAATATCGCATAGAACTAACGTGCAGCCCCTATACGTTATGTTTAAAAAAAATATATAAATTTTTTTTTCAAAATGGCGGCTATCGTAAAAATTCAAAGTGTCATAACTTTGCTAAATCAAATCCTACTGAAAAATGTCGTATGCAAAAAGTGTTTGGAATTATATTTTGCATATAAAAGCAATTTTTAATTATTTTTTTTTTAATAAAAACCGAGTCTTACCATATATTGACCGAGACCTCGAACGAGCTTTTATGCGACTCTGCATACAGTTAACGCTCGTATGAAGCTTCTATTTAAGAAATTGACTTGAATTTTTTATACCAAATAGAGCTTTCAACTATACTTACGATACTATACAAAAAAATTAAAAATTAAAAAATAAAAGTATTTTTTTTTCAAAACACGTTTAGTGTGATGAGTCGATCGACCCACCATACATACGCTCATAAGATTTTCAATATAGTTAAGGTCAGTGTGAGCTTATTTATACATATTTGAATTTCAAAATTTTGTGACAGTATAGAATTCTTAAGCATCCTGTGTATGTTTGTTAGCAAAATCCATTTTGTCAATTTTTTGCAAAATGGCGACAAGTATTAAAATTCAATCACTTATTACTCAGTAGTGTTCAATTTTGTCAAAAAGGTCTCTATACATGAAATGTTGAGAAGCCTAAAGCTCATCTAAGTAAAATATAAAAAATATATATTTTTGCTTGAAAACAAGCGATGTATCAGTTCGATCGTACCCCCATACTAGCCATTTTGAGACTTTCGGAAGAGTTAACGCTCTTAACTGCTTGGTTTCCAAGATTAAAATTTTAATTTTTAATATCGCATAGAACTAACGTGCAGCCCCTATACGTTATGTTTAAAAAAAATATATAAAATTTTTTTTCAAAATGGCGGCTATCGTAAAAATTCAAAGTGTCATAACTTTGCTAAACTAAATCCTACTGAAAAATGTCGTATGCAAAAAGTGTTTGGAATTATATTTTGCATATAAAAGCAATTTTTAATTATTTTTTTTTTTAATAAAAACCGAGTCTTACCATATATTGACCGAGACCTCGAACGAGCTTTTATGCGACTCTGCATACAGTTAACGCTCGTATGAAGCTTCTATTTAAGAAATTGACTTGAATTTTTTATACCAAATAGAGCTTTCAACTATACTTACGATACTATACAAAAAAATTAAAAATTAAAAAATAAAAGTATTTTTTTTTCAAAACACGTTTAGTGTGATGAGTCGATCGACCCACCATACATACGCTCATAAGATTTTCAATATAGTTAAGGTCAGTGTGAGCTTATTTATACATATTTGAATTTCAAAATTTTGTGACAGTATAGAATTCTTAAGCATCCTGTGTATGTTTGTTAGCAAAATCCATTTTGTCAATTTTTTGCAAAATGGCGACAAGTATTAAAATTCAATCACTTATTACTCAGTAGTGTTCAATTTTGTCAAAAAGGTCTCTATACATGAAATGTTGAGAAGCCTAAAGCTCATCTAAGTAAAATATAAAAAATATATATTTTTGCTTGAAAATAAGCGATGTATCAGTTCGATCGTACCCCCATACTAGCCATTTTGAGACTTTCGGAAGAGTTAACGCTCTTAACTGCTTGGTTTCGAAGATTAAAATTTTAATTTTTAATATCGCATAGAACTAACGTGCAGCCCCTATACGTTATGTTTAAAAAAAATATATAAATTTTTTTTTCAAAATGGCGGCTATCGTAAAAATTCAAAGTGTCATAACTTTGCTAAATCAAATCCTACTGAAAAATGTCATATGCAAAAAGTGTTTGGAATTATATTTTGCATATAAAAGCAATTTTTAATTATTTTTTTTTTAATAAAAACCGAGTCTTACCATATATTGACCGAGACCTCGAACGAGCTTTTATGCGACTCTGCATACAGTTAACGCTCGTATGAAGCTTCTATTTAAGAAATTGACTTGAATTTTTTATACCAAATAGAGCTTTCAACTATACTTACGATACTGTACAAAAAAATTTAAAATTAAAAAATAAAAGTATTTTTTTTTCAAAACACGTTTAGTGTGATGAGTCGATCGACCCACCATACATACGCTCATAAGATTTTCAATATAGTTAAGGTCAGTGTGAGCTTATTTATACATATTTGAATTTCAAAATTTTGTGACAGTATAGAATTCTTAAGCATCCTGTGTATGTTTGTTAGCAAAATCCATTTTGTCAATTTTTTGCAAAATGGCGACAAGTATTAAAATTCAATCACTTATTACTCAGTAGTGTTCAATTTTGTCAAAAAGGTCTCTATACATGAAATGTTGAGAAGCCTAAAGCTCATCTAAGTAAAATATAAAAAATATATATTTTTGCTTGAAAACAAGCGATGTATCAGTTCGATCGTACCCCCATACTAGCCATTTTGAGACTTTCGGAAGAGTTAACGCT
The DNA here is from genome assembly GCF_051122295.1 of Plectrocnemia conspersa. NCBI lineage: Eukaryota > Metazoa > Arthropoda > Insecta > Trichoptera > Polycentropodidae > Plectrocnemia > Plectrocnemia conspersa. The sequence goes on along the minus strand of NW_028277167.1, from coordinate 30,823,305 downwards.
CTTAACTGCTTGGTTTCGAAGATTAAAATTTTAATTTTTTCTATCGCATAGAACTAACGTGCAGCCCCTATACGTTATGTTTAAAAAAAATATATAAAATTTTTTTTCAAAATGGCGGCTATCGTAAAAATTCAAAGTGTCATAACTTTGCTAAATCAAATCCTACTGAAAAATGTCGTATGCAAAAAGTGTTTGGAATTTTATTTTGCATATAAAAGCAATTTTTAATTATTTTTTTTTTAATAAAAACCGAGTCTTACCATATATTGACCGAGACCTCGAACGAGCTTTTATGCGACTCTGCATACAGTTAACGCTCGTATGAAGCTTCTATTTAAGAAATTGACTTGAATTTTTTATACCAAATAGAGCTTTCAACTATACTTACGATACTATACAAAAAAATTAAAAATTAAAAAATAAAAGTATTTTTTTTTCAAAACACGTTTAGTGTGATGAGTCGATCGACCCACCATACATACGCTCATAAGATTTTCAATATAGTTAAGGTCAGTGTGAGCTTATTTATACATATTTGAATTTCAAAATTTTGTGACAGTATAGAATTCTTAAGCATCCTGTGTATGTTTGTTAGCAAAATCCATTTTGTCAATTTTTTGCAAAATGGCGACAAGTATTAAAATTCAATCACTTATTACTCAGTAGTGTTCAATTTTGTCAAAAAGGTCTCTATACATGAAATGTTGAGAAGCCTAAAGCTCATCTAAGTAAAATATAAAAAATATATATTTTTGCTTGAAAACAAGCGATGTATCAGTTCGATCGTACCCCCATACTAGCCATTTTGAGACTTTCGGAAGAGTTAACGCTCTTAACTGCTTGGTTTCGAAGATTAAAATTTTAATTTTTAATATCGCATAGAACTAACGTGCAGCCCCTATACGTTATGTTTAAAAAAAATATATAAAATTTTTTTTCAAAATGGCGGCTATCGTAAAAATTCAAAGTGTCATAACTTTGCTAAATCAAATCCTACTGAAAAATGTCGTATGCAAAAAGTGTTTGGAATTTTATTTTGCATATAAAAGCAATTTTTAATTATTTTTTTTTTAATAAAAACCGAGTCTTACCATATATTGACCGAGACCTCGAACGAGCTTTTATGCGACTCTGCATACAGTTAACGCTCGTATGAAGCTTCTATTTAAGAAATTGACTTGAATTTTTTATACCAAATAGAGCTTTCAACTATACTTACGATACTATACAAAAAAATTAAAAATTAAAAAATAAAAGTATTTTTTTTTCAAAACACGTTTAGTGTGATGAGTCGATCGACCCACCATACATACGCTCATAAGATTTTCAATATAGTTAAGGTCAGTGTGAGCTTATTTATACATATTTGAATTTCAAAATTTTGTGACAGTATAAAATTCTTAAGCATCCTGTGTATGTTTGTTAGCAAAATCCATTTTGTCAATTTTTTGCAAAATGGCGACAAGTATTAAAATTCAATCACTTATTACTCAGTAGTGTTCAATTTTGTCAAAAAGGTCTCTATACATGAAATGTTGAGAAGCCTAAAGCTCATCTAAGTAAAATATAAAAAATATATATTTTTGCTTGAAAACAAGCGATGTATCAGTTCGATCGTACCCCCATACTAGCCATTTTGAGACTTTCGGAAGAGTTAACGCTCTTAACTGCTTGGTTTCGAAGATTAAAATTTTAATTTTTAATATCGCATAGAACTAACGTGCAGCCCCTATACGTTATGTTTAAAAAAAATATATAAAATTTTTTTTTAAATAGGGCGGCTATCGTAAAAATTCAAAGTGTCATAACTTTGCTAAATCAAATCCTACTGAAAAATGTCGTATGCAAAAAGTGTTTGGAATTTTATTTTGCATATAAAAGCAATTTTTAATTATTTTTTTTTTAATAAAAACCGAGTCTTACCATATATTGACCGAGACCTCGAACGAGCTTTTATGCGACTCTGCATACAGTTAACGCTCGTATGAAGCTTCTATTTAAGAAATTGACTTGAATTTTTTATACCAAATAGAGCTTTCAACTATACTTACGATACTATACAAAAAAATTAAAAATTAAAAAATAAAAGTATTTTTTTTTCAAAACACGTTTAGTGTGATGAGTCGATCGACCCACCATACATACGCTCATAAGATTTTCAATATAGTTAAGGTCAGTGTGAGCTTATTTATACATATTTGAATTTCAAAATTTTGTGACAGTATAGAATTCTTAAGCATCCTGTGTATGTTTGTTAGCAAAATCCATTTTGTCAATTTTTTGCAAAATGGCGACAAGTATTAAAATTCAATCACTTATTACTCGGTAGTGTTCAATTTTGTCAAAAAGGTCTCTATACATGAAATGTTGAGAAGCCTAAAGCTCATCTAAGTAAAATATAAAAAATATATATTTTTGCTTGAAAACAAGCGATGTAACAGTTCGATCGTACCCCCATACTAGCCATTTTGAGACTTTCGGAAGAGTTAACGCTCTTAACTGCTTGGTTTCCAAGATTAAAATTTTAATTTTTAATATCGCATAGAACTAACGTGCAGCCCCTATACGTTATGTTTAAAAAAAATATATAAAATTTTTTTTCAAAATGGCGGCTATCGTAAAAATTCAAAGTGTCATAACTTTGCTAAATCAAATCCTACTGAAAAATGTCGTATGCAAAAAGTGTTTGGAATTATATTTTGCATATAAAAGCAATTTTTAATTATTTTTTTTTTAATAAAAACCGAGTCTTACCATATATTGACCGAGACCTCGAACGAGCTTTTATGCGACTCTGCATACAGTTAACGCTCGTATGAAGCTTCTATTTAAGAAATTGACTTGAATTTTTTATACCAAATAGAGCTTTCAACTATACTTACGATACTATACAAAAAAATTAAAAATTAAAAAATAAAAGTATTTTTTTTTCAAAACACGTTTAGTGTGATGAGTCGATCGACCCACCATACATACGCTCATAAGATTTTCAATATAGTTAAGGTCAGTGTGAGCTTATTTATACATATTTGAATTTCAAAATTTTGTGACAGTATAGAATTCTTAAGCATCCTGTGTATGTTTGTTAGCAAAATCCATTTTGTCAATTTTTTGCAAAATGGCGACAAGTATTAAAATTCAATCACTTATTACTCAGTAGTGTTCAATTTTGTCAAAAAGGTCTCAATACATGAAATGTTGAGAAGCCTAAAGCTCATCTAAGTAAAATATAAAAAATATATATTTTTGCTTGAAAACAAGCGATGTATCAGTTCGATCGTACCCCCATACTAGCCATTTTGAGACTTTCGGAAGAGTTAACGCTCTTAACTGCTTGGTTTCGAAGATTAAAATTTTAATTTTTAATATCGCATAGAACTAACGTGCAGCCCCTATACGTTATGTTTAAAAAAAATATATAAATTTTTTTTTCAAAATGGCGGCTATCGTAAAAATTCAAAGTGTCATAACTTTGCTAAATCAAATCCTACTGAAAAATGTCGTATGCAAAAAGTGTTTGGAATTATATTTTGCATATAAAAGCAATTTTTAATTATTTTTTTTTTAATAAAAACCGAGTCTTACCATATATTGACCGAGACCTCGAACGAGCTTTTATGCGACTCTGCATACAGTTAACGCTCGTATGAAGCTTCTATTTAAGAAATTGACTTGAATTTTTTATACCAAATAGAGCTTTCAACTATACTTACGATACTATACAAAAAAATTAAAAATTAAAAAATAAAAGTATTTTTTTTTCAAAACACGTTTAGTGTGATGAGTCGATCGACCCACCATACATACGCTCATAAGATTTTCAATATAGTTAAGGTCAGTGTGAGCTTATTTATACATATTTGAATTTCAAAATTTTGTGACAGTATAGAATTCTTAAGCATCCTGTGTATGTTTGTTAGCAAAATCCATTTTGTCAATTTTTTGCAAAATGGCGACAAGTATTAAAATTCAATCACTTATTACTCAGTAGTGTTCAATTTTGTCAAAAAGGTCTCTATACATGAAATGTTGAGAAGCCTAAAGCTCATCTAAGTAAAATATAAAAAATATATATTTTTGCTTGAAAACAAGCGATGTATCAGTTCGATCGTACCCCCATACTAGCCATTTTGAGACTTTCGGAAGAGTTAACGCTCTTAACTGCTTGGTTTCCAAGATTAAAATTTTAATTTTTAATATCGCATGGAACTAACGTGCAGCCCCTATACGTTATGTTTAAAAAAAATATATAAAATTTTTTTTCAAAATGGCGGCTATCGTAAAAATTCAAAGTGTCATAACTTTGCTAAACTAAATCCTACTGAAAAATGTCGTATGCAAAAAGTGTTTGGAATTATATTTTGCATATAAAAGCAATTTTTAATTATTTTTTTTTTTAATAAAAACCGAGTCTTACCATATATTGACCGAGACCTCGAACGAGCTTTTATGCGACTCTGCATACAGTTAACGCTCGTATGAAGCTTCTATTTAAGAAATTGACTTGAATTTTTTATACCAAATAGAGCTTTCAACTATACTTACGATACTATACAAAAAAATTAAAAATTAAAAAATAAAAGTATTTTTTTTTCAAAACACGTTTAGTGTGATGAGTCGATCGACCCACCATACATACGCTCATAAGATTTTCAATATAGTTAAGGTCAGTGTGAGCTTATTTATACATATTTGAATTTCAAAATTTTGTGACAGTATAGAATTCTTAAGCATCCTGTGTATGTTTGTTAGCAAAATCCATTTTGTCAATTTTTTGCAAAATGGCGACAAGTATTAAAATTCAATCACTTATTACTCAGTAGTGTTCAATTTTGTCAAAAAGGTCTCTATACATGAAATGTTGAGAAGCCTAAAGCTCATCTAAGTAAAATATAAAAAATATATATTTTTGCTTGAAAATAAGCGATGTATCAGTTCGATCGTACCCCCATACTAGCCATTTTGAGACTTTCGGAAGAGTTAACGCTCTTAACTGCTTGGTTTCGAAGATTAAAATTTTAATTTTTAATATCGCATAGAACTAACGTGCAGCCCCTATACGTTATGTTTAAAAAAAATATATAAATTTTTTTTTCAAAATGGCGGCTATCGTAAAAATTCAAAGTGTCATAACTTTGCTAAATCAAATCCTACTGAAAAATGTCGTATGCAAAAAGTGTTTGGAATTATATTTTGCATATAAAAGCAATTTTTAATTATTTTTTTATTAATAAAAACCGAGTCTTACCATATATTGACCGAGACCTCGAACGAGCTTTTATGCGACTCTGCATACAGTTAACGCTCGTATGAAGCTTCTATTTAAGAAATTGACTTGAATTTTTTATACCAAATAGAGCTTTCAACTATACTTACGATACTATACAAAAAAATTAAAAATTAAAAAATAAAAGTATTTTTTTTTCAAAACACGTTTAGTGTGATGAGTCGATCGACCCACCATACATACGCTCATAAGATTTTCAATATAGTTAAGGTCAGTGTGAGCTTATTTATACATATTTGAATTTCAAAATTTTGTGACAGTATAGAATTCTTAAGCATCCTGTGTATGTTTGTTAGCAAAATCCATTTTGTCAATTTTTTGCAAAATGGCGACAAGTATTAAAATTCAATCACTTATTACTCAGTAGTGTTCAATTTTGTCAAAAAGGTCTCTATACATGAAATGTTGAGAAGCCTAAAGCTCATCTAAGTAAAATATAAAAAATATATATTTTTGCTTGAAAACAAGCGATGTATCAGTTCGATCGTACCCCCATACTAGCCATTTTGAGACTTTCGGAAGAGTTAACGCTCTTAACTGCTTGGTTTCGAAGATTAAAATTTTAATTTTTAATATCGCATAGAACTAACGTGCAGCCCCTATACGTTATGTTTAAAAAAATATATAAAATTTTTTTTCAAAATGGCGGCTATCGTAAAAATTCAAAGTGTCATAACTTTGCTAAATCAAATCCTACTGAAAAATGTCGTATGCAAAAAGTGTTTGGAATTTTATTTTGCATATAAAAGCAATTTTTAATTATTTTTTTTTTAATAAAACCGAGTCTTACCATATATTGACCGAGACCTCGAACGAGCTTTTATGCGACTCTGCATACAGTTAACGCTCGTATGAAGCTTCTATTTAAGAAATTGACTTGAATTTTTTATACCAAATAGAGCTTTCAACTATACTTACGATACTATACAAAAAAATTAAAAATTAAAAAATAAAAGTATTTTTTTTTCAAAACACGTTTAGTGTGATGAGTCGATCGACCCACCATACATACGCTCATAAGATTTTCAATATAGTTAAGGTCAGTGTGAGCTTATTTATACATATTTGAATTTCAAAATTTTGTGACAGTATAGAATTCTTAAGCATCCTGTGTATGTTTGTTAGCAAAATCCATTTTGTCAATTTTTTGCAAAATGGCGACAAGTATTAAAATTCAATCACTTATTACTCAGTAGTGTTCAATTTTGTCAAAAAGGTCTCTATACATGAAATGTTGAGAAGCCTAAAGCTCATCTAAGTAAAATATAAAAAATATATATTTTTGCTTGAAAACAAGCGATGTATCAGTTCGATCGTACCCCCATACTAGCCATTTTGAGACTTTCGGAAGAGTTAACGCTCTTAACTGCTTGGTTTCGAAGATTAAAATTTTAATTTTTAATATCGCATAGAACTAACGTGCAGCCCCTATACGTTATGTTTAAAAAAAATATATAAAATTTTTTTTCAAAATGGCGGCTATCGTAAAAATTCAAAGTGTCATAACTTTGCTAAATCAAATCCTACTGAAAAATGTCGTATGCAAAAAGTGTTTGGAATTTTATTTTGCATATAAAAGCAATTTTTAATTATTTTTTTTTTAATAAAAACCGAGTCTTACCATATATTGACCGAGACCTCGAACGAGCTTTTATGCGACTCTGCATACAGTTAACGCTCGTATGAAGCTTCTATTTAAGAAATTGACTTGAATTTTTTATACCAAATAGAGCTTTCAACTATACTTACGATACTATACAAAAAAATTAAAAATTAAAAAATAAAAGTATTTTTTTTTCAAAACACGTTTAGTGTGATGAGTCGATCGACCCACCATACATACGCTCATAAGATTTTCAATATAGTTAAGGTCAGTGTGAGCTTATTTATACATATTTGAATTTCAAAATTTTGTGACAGTATAGAATTCTTAAGCATCCTGTGTATGTTTGTTAGCAAAATCCATTTTGTCAATTTTTTGCAAAATGGCGACAAGTATTAAAATTCAATCACTTATTACTCAGTAGTGTTCAATTTTGTCAAAAAGGTCTCTATACATGAAATGTTGAGAAGCCTAAAGCTCATCTAAGTAAAATATAAAAAATATATATTTTTGCTTGAAAACAAGCGATCGTACCCCCATACTAGCGATTTTGAGACTTTCGGAAGAGTTAACGCTCTTAACTGCTTGGTTTCTAAGATTAAAATTTTAATTTTTAATATCGCATAGAACTAACGTGCAGCCCCTATACGTTATGTTTAAAAAAAATATATAAAATTTTTTTCAAAATGGCGGCTATCATAAAAATTCAAAGTGTCATAACTTTGCTAAATCAAATCCTACTGAAAAATGTCGTATGCAAAAAGTGTTTGGAATTTTATTTTGCATATAAAAGCAATTTTTAATTATTTTTTTTTTAATAAAAACCGAGTCTTACCATATATTGACCGAGACCTCGAACGAGCTTTTATGCGACTCTGCATACAGTTAACGCTCGTATGAAGCTTCTATTTAAGAAATTGACTTGAATTTTTTATACCCAATAGAGCTTTTAACTATACTTACGATACTATACAAAAAAATTAAAAATTAAAAAATAAAAGTATTTTTTTTTCAAAACACGTTTAGTGTGATGAGTCGATCGACCCACCATACATACGCTCATAAGATTTTAAATATAGTTAAGGTCAGTGTGAGCTTATTTATACATATTTGAATTTCAAAATTTTGTGACAGTATAGAATTCTTAAGCATCCTGTGTATGTTTGTTAGCAAAATCCATTTTGTCAATTTTTTGCAAAATGGCGACAAGTATTAAAATTCAATCACTTATTACTCAGTAGTGTTCAATTTTGTCAAAAAGGTCTCTATACATGAAATGTTGAGAAGCCTAAAGCTCATCTAAGTAAAATATAAAAAATATATATTTTTGCTTGAAAACAAGCGATGTATCAGTTCGATCGTACCCCCATACTAGCCATTTTGAGACTTTCGGAAGAGTTAACGCTCTTAACTGCTTGGTTTCGAAGATTAAAATTTTAATTTTTAATATCGCATAGAACTAACGTGCAGCCCCTATACGTTATGTTTAAAAAAAATATATAAAATTTTTTTCAAAATGGCGGCTATCATAAAAATTCAAAGTGTCATAACTTTGCTAAATCAAATCCTACTGAAAAATGTCGTATGCAAAAAGTGTTTGGAATTTTATTTTGCATATAAAAGCAATTTTTAATTATTTTTTTTTTAATAAAAACCGAGTCTTACCATATATTGACCGAGACCTCGAACGAGCTTTTATGCGACTCTGCATACAGTTAACGCTCGTATGAAGCTTCTATTTAAGAAATTGACTTGAATTTTTTATACCCAATAGAGCTTTTAACTATACTTACGATACTATACAAAAAAATTAAAAATTAAAAAATAAAAGTATTTTTTTTTCAAAACACGTTTAGTGTGATGAGTCGATCGACCCACCATACATACGCTCATAAGATTTTAAATATAGTTAAGGTCAGTGTGAGCTTATTTATACATATTTGAATTTCAAAATTTTGTGACAGTATAGAATTCTTAAGCATCCTGTGTATGTTTGTTAGCAAAATCCATTTTGTCAATTTTTTGCAAAATGGCGACAAGTATTAAAATTCAATCACTTATTACTCAGTAGTGTTCAATTTTGTCAAAAAGGTCTCTATACATGAAATGTTGAGAAGCCTAAAGCTCATCTAAGTAAAATATAAAAAATATATATTTTTGCTTGAAAACAAGCGATGTATCAGTTCGATCGTACCCCCATACTAGCCATTTTGAGACTTTCGGAAGAGTTAACGCTCTTAACTGCTTGGTTTCGAAGATTAAAATTTTAATTTTTAATATCGCATAGAACTAACTTGCAGCCCCTATACGTTATGTTTAAAAAAAATATATAAAATTTTTTTTCAAAATGGCGGCTATCGTAAAAATTCAAAGTGTCATAACTTTGCTAAATCAAATCCTACTGAAAAATGTAGTATGCAAAAAGTGTTTGGAATTTTATTTTGCATATAAAAGCAATTTTTAATTATTTTTTTTTTAATAAAAACCGAGTCTTACCATATATTGACCGAGACCTCGAACGAGCTTTTATGCGACTCTGCATACAGTTAGCGCTCGTATGAAGCTTCTATTTAAGAAATTGACTTGAATTTTTTATACCAAATAGAGCTTTCAACTATACTTACGATACTATACAAAAAAATTAAAAATTAAAAAATAAAAGTATTTTTTTTTCAAAACACGTTTAGTGTGATGAGTCGATCGACCCACCATACATACGCTCATAAGATTTTCAATATAGTTAAGGTCAGTGTGAGCTTATTTATACATATTTGAATTTCAAAATTTTGTGACAGTATAGAATTCTTAAGCATCCTGTGTATGTTTGTTAGCAAAATCCATTTTGTCAATTTTTTGCAAAATGGCGACAAGTATTAAAATTCAATCACTTATTACTCAGTAGTGTTCAATTTTGTCAAAAAGGTCTCTATACATGAAATGTTGAGAAGCCTAAAGCTCATCTAAGTAAAATATAAAAAATATATATTTTGAGACTTTCGGAAGAGTTAACGCTCTTAACTGCTTGGTTTCGAAGATTAAAATTTTAATTTTTAATATCGCATAGAACTAACGTGCAGCCCCTATACGTTATGTTTAAAAAAAATATATAAAATTTTTTTTCAAAATGGCGGCTATCGTTACAATTCAAAGTGTCATAACTTTGCTAAATCAAATCCTACTGAAAAATGTCGTATGCAAAAAGTGTTTGGAATTTTATTTTGCATATAAAAGCAATTTTTAATTATTTTTTTTTTAATAAAAACCGAGTCTTACCATATATTGACCGAGACCTCGAACGAGCTTTTATGCGACTCTGCATACAGTTAACGCTCGTATGAAGCTTCTATTTAAGAAATTGACTTGAATTTTTTATACCAAATAGAGCTTTCAACTATACTTACGATACTATACAAAAAAATTAAAAATTAAAAAATAAAAGTATTTTTTTTTCAAAACACGTTTAGTGTGATGAGTCGATCGACCCACCATACATACGCTCATAAGATTTTCAATATAGTTAAGGTCAGTGTGAGCTTATTTATACATATTTGAATTTCAAAATTTTGTGACAGTATAGAATTCTTAAGCATCCTGTGTATGTTTGTTAGCAAAATCCATTTTGTCAATTTTTTGCAAAATGGCGACAAGTATTAAAATTCAATCACTTATTACTCAGTAGTGTTCAATTTTGTCAAAAAGGTCTCTATACATGAAATGTTGAGAAGCCTAAAGCTCATCTAAGTAAAATATAAAAAATATATATTTTTGCTTGAAAACAAGCGATGTATCAGTTCGATCGTACCCCCATACTAGCCATTTTGAGACTTTCGGAAGAGTTAACGCTCTTAACTGCTTGGTTTCGAAGATTAAAATTTTAATTTTTAATATCGCATAGAACTAACGTGCAGCCCCTATACGTTATGTTTAAAAAAAATATATAAAATTTTTTTTCAAAATGGCGGCTATCGTAAAAATTCAAAGTGTCATAACTTTGCTAAATTAAATCCTACTGAAAAATGTCGTATGCAAAAAGTGTTTGGAATTTTATTTTGCATATAAAAGCAATTTTTAATTATTTTTTTTTTAATAAAAACCGAGTCTTACCATATATTGACCGAGACCTCGAACGAGCTTTTATGCGACTCTGCATACAGTTAGCGCTCGTATGAAGCTTCTATTTAAGAAATTGACTTGAATTTTTTATACCAAATAGAGCTTTCAACTATACTTACGATACTATACAAAAAAATTAAAAATTAAAAAATAAAAGTATTTTTTTTTCAAAACACGTTTAGTGTGATGAGTCGATCGACCCACCATACATACGCTCATAAGATTTTCAATATAGTTAAGGTCAGTGTGAGCTTATTTATACATATTTGAATTTCAAAATTTTGTGACAGTATAGAATTCTTAAGCATCCTGTTTATGTTTGTTAGCAAAATCCATTTTGTCAATTTTTTGCAAAATGGCGACAAGTATTAAAATTCAATCACTTATTACTCAGTAGTGTTCAATTTTGTCAAAAAGGTCTCTATACATAAAATGTTGAGAAGCCTAAAGCTCATCTAAGTAAAATATAAAAAATATATATTTTTGCTTGAAAACAAGCGATGTATCAGTTCGATCGTACCCCCATACTAGCCATTTTGAGACTTTCGGAAGAGTTAACGCTCTTAACTGCTTGGTTTCGAAAATTTAAATTTTAATTTTTAATATCGCATAGAACTAACTTGCAGCCCCTATACGTTATGTTTAAAAAAAATATATAAAATTTTTTTTCAAAATGGCGGCTATCGTAAAAATTCAAAGTGTCATAACTTTGCTAAATTAAATCCTACTGAAAAATGTCTTACGCAAAAAGTGTTTGGAATTTTATTTTGCATATAAAAGCAATTTTTAATTATTTTTTTTTTAATAAAAACCGAGTCTTACCATATATTGACCGAGACCTCGAACGAGCTTTTATGCGACTCTGCATACAGTTAACGCTCGTATGAAGCTTCTATTTAAGAAATTGACTTGAATTTTTTATACCAAATAGAGCTTTCAACTATACTTACGATACTGTACAAAAAAATTAAAAATTAAAAAATAAAAGTATTTTTTTTTTAAAACACGTTTAGTGTGATGAGTCGATCGACCCACCATACATACGCTCATAAGATTTTCAATATAGTTAAGGTCAGTGTGAGCTTATTTATACATATTTGAATTTCAAAATTTTGTGACAGTATAGAATTCTTAAGCATCCTGTGTATGTTTGTTAGCAAAATCCATTTTGTCAATTTTTTGCAAAATGGCGACAAGTATTAAAATTCAATCACTTATTACTCAGTAGTGTTCAATTTTGTCAAAAAGGTCTCTATACATGAAATGTTGAGAAGCCTAAAGCTCATCTAAGTAAAATATAAAAAATATATATTTTTGCTTGAAAACAAGCGATGTATCAGTTCGATCGTACCCCCATACTAGCCATTTTGAGACTTTCGGAAGAGTTAACGCTCTTAACTGCTTGGTTTCGAAGATTAAAATTTTAATTTTTAATATCGCATAGAACTAACGTGCAGCCCCTATACGTTATGTTTAAAAAAAATATATAAATTTTTTTTTCAAAATGGCGGCTATCGTAAAAATTCAAAGTGTCATAACTTTGCTAAATCAAATCCTACTGAAAAATGTCGTATGCAAAAAGTGTTTGGAATTATATTTTGCATATAAAAGCAATTTTTAATTATTTTTTTATTAATAAAAACCGAGTCTTACCATATATTGACCGAGACCTCGAACGAGCTTTTATGCGACTCTGCATACAGTTAACGCTCGTATGAAGCTTCTATTTAAGAAATTGACTTGAATTTTTTATACCAAATAGAGCTTTCAACTATACTTACGATACTATACAAAAAAATTAAAAATTAAAAAATAAAAGTATTTTTTTTTCAAAACACGTTTAGTGTGATGAGTCGATCGACCCACCATACATACGCTCATAAGATTTTCAATATAGTTAAGGTCAGTGTGAGCTTATTTATACATATTTGAATTTCAAAATTTTGTGACAGTATAGAATTCTTAAGCATCCTGTGTATGTTTGTTAGCAAAATCCATTTTGTCAATTTTTTGCAAAATGGCGACAAGTATTAAAATTCAATCACTTATTACTCAGTAGTGTTCAATTTTGTCAAAAAGGTCTCTATACATGAAATGTTGAGAAGCCTAAAGCTCATCTAAGTAAAATATAAAAAATATATATTTTTGCTTGAAAACAAGCGATGTATCAGTTCGATCGTACCCCCATACTAGCCATTTTGAGACTTTCGGAAGAGTTAACGCTCTTAACTGCTTGGTTTCGAAGATTAAAATTTTAATTTTTAATATCGCATAGAACTAACGTGCAGCCCCTATACGTTATGTTTAAAAAAAATATATAAAATTTTTTTTCAAAATGGCGGCTATCGTAAAAATTCAAAGTGTCATAACTTTGCTAAATTAAATCCTACTGAAAAATGTCGTACGCAAAAAGTGTTTGGAATTTTATTTTGCATATAAAAGCAATTTTTAATTATTTTTTTTTTAATAAAAACCGAGTCTTACCATATATTGACCGAGACCTCGAACGAGCTTTTATGCGACTCTGCATACAGTTAACGCTCGTATGAAGCTTCTATTTAAGAAATTGACTTGAATTTTTTATACCAAATAGAGCTTTCAACTATACTTACGATACTGTACAAAAAAATTAAAAATTAAAAAATAAAAGTATTTTTTTTTCAAAACACGTTTAGTGTGATGAGTCGATCGACCCACCATACATACGCTCATAAGATTTTCAATATAGTTAAGGTCAGTGTGAGCTTATTTATACATATTTGAATTTCAAAATTTTGTGACAGTATAGAATTCTTAAGCATCCTGTGTATGTTTGTTAGCAAAATCCATTTTGTCAATTTTTTGCAAAATGGCGACAAGTATTAAAATTCAATCACTTATTACTCAGTAGTGTTCAATTTTGTCAAAAAGGTCTCTATACATGAAATGTTGAGAAGCCTAAAGCTCATCTAAGTAAAATATAAAAAATATATATTTTTGCTTGAAAACAAGCGATGTATCAGTTCGATCGTACCCCCATACTAGCCATTTTGAGACTTTCGGAAGAGTTAACGCTCTTAACTGCTTGGTTTCGAAGATTAAAATTTTAATTTTTAATATCGCATAGAACTAACGTGCAGCCCCTATACGTTATGTTTAAAAAAAATATATAAAATTTTTTTTCAAAATGGCGGCTATCGTAAAAATTCAAAGTGTCATAACTTTGCTAAATCAAATCCTACTGAAAAATGTCGTATGCAAAAAGTGTTTGGAATTTTATTTTGCATATAAAAGCAATTTTTAATTATTTTTTTTTTAATAAAAACCGAGTCTTACCATATATTGACCGAGACCTCGAACGAGCTTTTATGCGACTCTGCATACAGTTAACGCTCGTATGAAGCTTCTATTTAAGAAATTGACTTGAATTTTTTATACCAAATAGAGCTTTCAACTATACTTACGATACTATACAAAAAAATTAAAAATTAAAAAATAAAAGTATTTTTTTTTCAAAACACGTTTAGTGTGATGAGTCGATCGACCCACCATACATACGCTCATAAGATTTTCAATATAGTTAAGGTCAGTGTGAGCTTATTTATACATATTTGAATTTCAAAATTTTGTGACAGTATAGAATTCTTAAGCATCCTGTGTATGTTTGTTAGCAAAATCCATTTTGTCAATTTTTTGCAAAATGGCGACAAGTATTAAAATTCAATCACTTATTACTCAGTAGTGTTCAATTTTGTCAAAAAGGTCTCTATACATGAAATGTTGAGAAGCCTAAAGCTCATCTAAGTAAAATATAAAAAATATATATTTTTGCTTGAAAACAAGCGATGTATCAGTTCGATCGTACCCCCATACTAGCCATTTTGAGACTTTCGGAAGAGTTAACGCTCTTAACTGCTTGGTTTCGAAGATTAAAATTTTAATTTTTAATATCGCATAGAACTAACGTGCAGCCCCTATACGTTATGTTTAAAAAAAATATATAAAATTTTTTTTCAAAATGGCGGCTATCGTAAAAATTCAAAGTGTCATAACTTTGCTAAATCAAATCCTACTGAAAAATGTCGTATGCAAAAAGTGTTTGGAATTATATTTTGCATATAAAAGCAATTTTTAATTATTTTTTTTTTAATAAAAACCGAGTCTTACCATATATTGACCGAGACCTCGAACGAGCTTTTATGCGACTCTGCATACAGTTAACGCTCGTATGAAGCTTCTATTTAAGAAATTGACTTGAATTTTTTATACCAAATAGAGCTTTCAACTATACTTACGATACTATACAAAAAAATTAAAAATTAAAAAATAAAAGTATTTTTTTTTCAAAACACGTTTAGTGTGATGAGTCGATCGACCCACCATACATACGCTCATAAGATTTTCAATATAGTTAAGGTCAGTGTGAGCTTATTTATACATATTTGAATTTCAAAATTTTGTGACAGTATAGAATTCTTAAGCATCCTGTGTATGTTTGTTAGCAAAATCCATTTTGTCAATTTTTTGCAAAATGGCGACAAGTATTAAAATTCAATCACTTATTACTCAGTAGTGTTCAATTTTGTCAAAAAGGTCTCTATACATGAAATGTTGAGAAGCCTAAAGCTCATCTAAGTAAAATATAAAAAATATATATTTTTGCTTGAAAACAAGCGATGTATCAGTTCGATCGTACCCCCATACTAGCCATTTTGAGACTTTCGGAAGAGTTAACGCTCTTAACTGCTTGGTTTCGAAGATTAAAATTTTAATTTTTAATATCGCATAGAACTAACGTGCAGCCCCTATACGTTATGTTTAAAAAAAATATATAAAATTTTTTTTTAAAATGGCGGCTATCGTAAAAATTCAAAGTGTCATAACTTTGCTAAATCAAATCCTACTGAAAAATGTCGTATGCAAAAAGTGTTTGGAATTATATTTTGCATATAAAAGCAATTTTTAATTATTTTTTTTTTTAATAAAAACCGAGTCTTACCATATATTGACCGAGACCTCGAACGAGCTTTTATGCGACTCTGCATACAGTTAACGCTCGTATGAAGCTTCTATTTAAGAAATTGACTTGAATTTTTTATACCAAATAGAGCTTTTAACTATACTTACGATACTATACAAAAAAATTAAAAATTAAAAAATAAAAGTATTTTTTTTTCAAAACACGTTTAGTGTGATGAGTCGATCGACCCACCATACATACGCTCATAAGATTTTCAATATAGTTAAGGTCAGTGTGAGCTTATTTATACATATTTGAATTTCAAAATTTTGTGACAGTATAGAATTCTTAAGCATCCTGTGTATGTTTGTTAGCAAAATCCATTTTGTCAATTTTTTGCAAAATGGCGACAAGTATTAAAATTCAATCACTTATTACTCAGTAGTGTTCAATTTTGTCAAAAAGGTCTCTATACATGAAATGTTGAGAAGCCTAAAGCTCATCTAAGTAAAATATAAAAAATATATATTTTTGCTTGAAAACAAGCGATGTATCAGTTCGATCGTACCCCCATACTAGCCATTTTGAGACTTTCGGAAGAGTTAACGCTCTTAACTGCTTGGTTTCGAAGATTAAAATTTTAATTTTTAATATCGCATAGAACTAACGTGCAGCCCCTATACGTTATGTTTAAAAAAAATATATAAAATTTTTTTTCAAAATGGCGGCTATCGTAAAAATTCAAAGTGTCATAACTTTGCTAAATCAAATCCTACTGAAAAATGTCGTATGCAAAAAGTGTTTGGAATTATATTTTGCATATAAAAGCAATTTTTAATTATTTTTTTTTTTAATAAAAACCGAGTCTTACCATATATTGACCGAGACCTCGAACGAGCTTTTATGCGACTCTGCATACAGTTAACGCTCGTATGAAGCTTCTATTTAAGAAATTGACTTGAATTTTTTATACCAAATAGAGCTTTCAACTATACTTACGATACTATACAAAAAAATTAAAAATTAAAAAATAAAAGTATTTTTTTTTCAAAACACGTTTAGTGTGATGAGTCGATCGACCCACCATACATACGCTCATAAGATTTTCAATATAGTTAAGGTCAGTGTGAGCTTATTTATACATATTTGAATTTCAAAATTTTGTGACAGTATAGAATTCTTAAGCATCCTGTGTATGTTTGTTAGCAAAATCCATTTTGTCAATTTTTTGCAAAATGGCGACAAGTATTAAAATTCAATCACTTATTACTCAGTAGTGTTCAATTTTGTCAAAAAGGTCTCTATACATGAAATGTTGAGAAGCCTAAAGCTCATCTAAGTAAAATATAAAAAATATATATTTTTGCTTGAAAACAAGCGATGTATCAGTTCGATCGTACCCCCATACTAGCCATTTTGAGACTTTCGGAAGAGTTAACGCTCTTAACTGCTTGGTTTCGAAGATTAAAATTTTAATTTTTAATATCGCATAGAACTAACGTGCAGCCCCTATACGTTATGTTTAAAAAAAATATATAAAATTTTTTTTCAAAATGGCGGCTATCGTAAAAATTCAAAGTGTCATAACTTTGCTAAATCAAATCCTACTGAAAAATGTCGTATGCAAAAAGTGTTTGGAATTATATTTTGCATATAAAAGCAATTTTTAATTATTTTTTTTTTAATAAAAACCGAGTCTTACCATATATTGACCGAGACCTCGAACGAGCTTTTATGCGACTCTGCATACAGTTAACGCTCGTATGAAGCTTCTATTTAAGAAATTGACTTGAATTTTTTATACCAAATAGAGCTTTCAACTATACTTACGATACTATACAAAAAAATTAAAAATTAAAAAATAAAAGTATTTTTTTTTCAAAACACGTTTAGTGTGATGAGTCGATCGACCCACCATACATACGCTCATAAGATTTTCAATATAGTTAAGGTCAGTGTGAGCTTATTTATACATATTTGAATTTCAAAATTTTGTGACAGTATAGAATTCTTAAGCATCCTGTGTATGTTTGTTAGCAAAATCCATTTTGTCAATTTTTTGCAAAATGGCGACAAGTATTAAAATTCAATCACTTATTACTCAGTAGTGTTCAATTTTGTCAAAAAGGTCTCTATACATGAAATGTTGAGAAGCCTAAAGCTCATCTAAGTAAAATATAAAAAATATATATTTTTGCTTGAAAACAAGCGATGTATCAGTTCGATCGTACCCCCATACTAGCCATTTTGAGACTTTCGGAAGAGTTAACGCTCTTAACTGCTTGGTTTCGAAGATTAAAATTTTAATTTTTAATATCGCATAGAACTAACGTGCAGCCCCTATACGTTATGTTTAAAAAAAATATATAAAATTTTTTTTCAAAATGGCGGCTATCGTAAAAATTCAAAGTGTCATAACTTTGCTAAATCAAATCCTACTGAAAAATGTCGTATGCAAAAAGTGTTTGGAATTTTATTTTGCATATAAAAGCAATTTTTAATTATTTTTTTTTTAATAAAAACCGAGTCTTACCATATATTGACCGAGACCTCGAACGAGCTTTTATGCGACTCTGCATACAGTTAACGCTCGTATAAAGCTTCTATTTAAGAAATTGACTTGAATTTTTTATACCAAATAGAGCTTTCAACTATACTTACGATACTGTACAAAAAAATTAAAAATTAAAAAATAAAAGTATTTTTTTTTCAAAACACGTTCAGTGTGATGAGTCGATCGACCCACCATACATACGCTCATAAGATTTTCAATATAGTTAAGGTCAGTGTGAGCTTATTTATACATATTTGAATTTCAAAATTTTGTGACAGTATAGAATTCTTAAGCATCCTGTGTATGTTTGTTATCAAAATCCATTTTGTCAATTTTTTGCAAAATGGCGACAAGTATTAAAATTCAATCACTTATTACTCAGTAGTGTTCAATTTTGTCAAAAAGGTCTCTATACATGAAATGTTGAGAAGCCTAAAGCTCATCTAAGTAAAATATAAAAAATATATATTTTTGCTTGAAAACAAGCGATGTATCAGTTCGATCGTACCCCCATACTAGCCATTTTGAGACTTTCGGAAGAGTTAACGCTCTTAACTGCTTTGTTTCAAAGATAAAAATTTTAATTTTTAATATCGCATAGAACTAACGTGCAGCCCCTATACGTTATGTTTAAAAAAAATATATAAAATTTTTTTTCAAAATGGCGGCTATCGTAAAAATTCAAAGTGTCATAACTTTGCTAAATCAAATCCTACTTAAAAATGTCGTTTGCAAAAAGTGTTCGGAATTTTATTTTGCATATAAAAGCAATTTTTAATTATTTTTTTTTTATTAAAAACCGAGTCTTACCATATATTGACCGAGACCTCGAACGAGCTTTTATGCGACTCTGCATACAGTTAACGCTCGTATGAAGCTTTTATTTAAGAAATTGACTTGAATTTTTTAAACCAAATAGAGCTTTCAACTATACTTACGATACTGTACAAAAAAATTAAATATTAAAAAATAAAAGTATTTTTTATTCAAAACACGTTTAGTGTGATGAGTCGATCGACCCACCATACATACGCTGATAAGATTTTCAATATAGTTAAGGTCAGTGTGAGCTTATTTATACATATTTGAATTTAAAAATTTTGTGACAGTATAGAATTCTTAAGCATCCTGTGTATGTTTGTTAGCAAAATCCATTTTGTCAATTTTTTGCAAAATGGCGACAAGTATTAAAATTCAATCACTTATTACTCAGTAGTGTTCAATTTTGTCAAAAAGGTCTCTATACATGAAATGTTGAGAAGCCTAAAGCTCATCTAAGTAAAATATAAAAAATATATATTTTTGCTTGAAAACAAGCGATGTATCAGTTCGATCGTACCCCCATACTAGCCATTTTGAGACTTTCGGAAGAGTTAACGCTCTTAACTGCTTGGTTTCGAAGATTAAAATTTTAATTTTTAATATCGCATAGAACTAACGTGCAGCCCCTATACGTTATGTTTAAAAAAAATATATAAAATTTTTTTTCAAAATGGCGGCTATCGTAAAAATTCAAAGTGTCATAACTTTGCTAAATCAAATCCTACTGAAAAATGTCGTATGCAAAAAGTGTTTGGAATTTTATTTTGCATATAAAAGCAATTTTTAATTATTTTTTTTTTAATAAAAACCGAGTCTTACCATATATTGACCGAGACCTCGAACGAGCTTTTATGCGACTCTGCATACAGTTAACGCTCGTATGAAGCTTTTATTTAAGAAATTGACTTGAATTTTTTATACCAAATAGAGCTTTCAACTATACTTACGATACTATACAAAAAAATTAAAAATTAAAAAATAAAAGTATTTTTTTTTCAAAACACGTTTAGTGTGATGAGTCGATCGACCCACCATACATACGCTCATAAGATTTTCAATATAGTTAAGGTCAGTGTGAGCTTATTTATACATATTTGAATTTCAAAATTTTGTGACAGTATAGAATTCTTAAGCATCCTGTGTATGTTTGTTAGCAAAATCCATTTTGTCAATTTTTTGCAAAATGGCGACAAGTATTAAAATTCAATCACTTATTACTCAGTAGTGTTCAATTTTGTCAAAAAGGTCTCTATACATGAAATGTTGAGAAGCCTAAAGCTCATCTAAGTAAAATATAAAAAATATATATTTTTGCTTGAAAACAAGCGATGTATCAGTTCGATCGTACCCCCATACTAGCCATTTTGAGACTTTCGGAAGAGTTAACGCTCTTAACTGCTTTGTTTCAAAGATAAAAATTTTAATTTTTAATATCGCATAGAACTAACGTGCAGCCCCTATACGTTATGTTTAAAAAAAATATATAAAATTTTTTTTCAAAATGGCGGCTATCGTAAAAATTCAAAGTGTCATAACTTTGCTAAATCAAATCCTACTTAAAAATGTCGTTTGCAAAAAGTGTTCGGAATTTTATTTTGCATATAAAAGCAATTTTTAATTATTTTTTTTTTATTAAAAACCGAGTCTTACCATATATTGACCGAGACCTCGAACGAGCTTTTATGCGACTCTGCATACAGTTAACGCTCGTATGAAGCTTTTATTTAAGAAATTGACTTGAATTTTTTAAACCAAATAGAGCTTTCAACTATACTTACGATACTGTACAAAAAAATTAAAAATTAAAAAATAAAAGTATTTTTTATTCAAAACACGTTTAGTGTGATGAGTCGATCGACCCACCATACATACGCTGATAAGATTTTCAATATAGTTAAGGTCAGTGTGAGCTTATTTATACATATTTGAATTTAAAAATTTTGTGACAGTATAGAATTCTTAAGCATCCTGTGTATGTTTGTTAGCAAAATCCATTTTGTCAATTTTTTGCAAAATGGCGACAAGTATTAAAATTCAATCACTTATTACTCAGTAGTGTTCAATTTTGTCAAAAAGGTCTCTATACATGAAATGTTGAGAAGCCTAAAGCTCATCTAAGTAAAATATAAAAAATATATATTTTTGCTTGAAAACAAGCGATGTATCAGTTCGATCGTACCCCCATACTAGCCATTTTGAGACTTTCGGAAGAGTTAACGCTCTTAACTGCTTGGTTTCGAAGATTAAAATTTTAATTTTTAATATCGCATAGAACTAACGTGCAGCCCCTATACGTTATGTTTAAAAAAAATATATAAATTTTTTTTTCAAAATGGCGGCTATCGTAAAAATTCAAAGTGTCATAACTTTGCTAAATCAAATCCTACTGAAAAATGTCGTATGCAAAAAGTGTTTGGAATTTTATTTTGCATATAAAAGCAATTTTTAATTATTTTTTTTTTAATAAAAACCGAGTCTTACCATATATTGACCGAGACCTCGAACGAGCTTTTATGCGACTCTGCATACAGTTAACGCTCGTATGAAGCTTCTATTTAAGAAATTGACTTGAATTTTTTATACCAAATAGAGCTTACAACTATACTTACGATACTGTACAAAAAAATTAAAAATTAAAAAATAAAAGTATTTTTTTTAAAACACGTTTAGTGTGATGAGTCGATCGACCCACCATACATACGCTCATAAGATTTTCAATATAGTTAAGGTCAGTGTGAGCTTATTTATACATATTTGAATTTCAAAATTTTGTGACAGTATAGAATTCTTAAGCATCCTGTGTATGTTTGTTAGCAAAATCCATTTTGTCAATTTTTTGCAAAATGGCGACAAGTATTAAAATTCAATCACTTATTACTCAGTAGTGTTCAATTTTGTCAAAAAGGTCTCTATACATGAAATGTTGAGAAGCCTAAAGCTCATCTAAGTAAAATATAAAAAATATATATTTTTGCTTGAAAACAAGCGATGTATCAGTTCGATCGTACCCCCATACTAGCCATTTTGAGACTTTCGGAAGAGTTAACGCTCTTAACTGCTTGGTTTCGAAGATTAAAATTTTAATTTTTAATATCGCATAGAACTAACGTGCAGCCCCTATACGTTATGTTTAAAAAAAATATATAAAATTTTTTTTCAAAATGGCGGCTATCATAAAAATTCAAAGTGTCATAACTTTGCTAAATCAAATCCTACTGAAAAATGTCGTATGCAAAAAGTGTTTGGAATTTTATTTTGCATATAAAAGCAATTTTTAATTATTTTTTTTTTAATAAAAACCGAGTCTTACCATATATTGACCGAGACCTCGAACGAGCTTTTATGCGACTCTGCATACAGTTAACGCTCGTATGAAGCTTTTATTTAAGAAATTGACTTGAATTTTTTATACCAAATAGAGCTTTCAACTATACTTACGATACTATACAAAAAAATTAAAAATTAAAAAATAAAAGTATTTTTTTTTCAAAACACGTTTAGTGTGATGAGTCGATCGACCCACCATACATACGCTCATAAGATTTTCAATATAGTTAAGGTCAGTGTGAGCTTATTTATACATATTTGAATTTCAAAATTTTGTGACAGTATAGAATTCTTAAGCATCCTGTGTATGTTTGTTAGCAAAATCCATTTTGTCAATTTTTTGCAAAATGGCGACAAGTATTAAAATTCAATCACTTATTACTCAGTAGTGTTCAATTTTGTCAAAAAGGTCTCTATACATGAAATGTTGAGAAGCCTAAAGCTCATCTAAGTAAAATATAAAAAATATATATTTTTGCTTGAAAACAAGCGATGTATCAGTTCGATCGTACCCCCATACTAGCCATTTTGAGACTTTCGGAAGAGTTAACGCTCTTAACTGCTTGGTTTCGAAGATTAAAATTTTAATTTTTAATATCGCATAGAACTAACGTGCAGCCCCTATACGTTATGTTTAAAAAAAATATATTAATTTTTTTTTCAAAATGGCGGCTATCGTAAAAATTCAAAGTGTCATAACTTTGCTAAATCAAATCCTACTGAAAAATGTCGTATGCAAAAAGTGTTTGGAATTTTATTTTGCATATAAAAGCAATTTTTAATTATTTTTTTTTTAATAAAAACCGAGTCTTACCATATATTGACCGAGACCTCGAACGAGCTTTTATGCGACTCTGCATACAGTTAACGCTCGTATGAAGCTTCTATTTAAGAAATTGACTTGAATTTTTTATACCAAATAGAGCTTACAACTATACTTACGATACTGTACAAAAAAATTAAAAATTAAAAAATAAAAGTATTTTTTTTAAAACACGTTTAGTGTGATGAGTCGATCGACCCACCATACATACGCTCATAAGATTTTCAATATAGTTAAGGTCAGTGTGAGCTTATTTATACATATTTGAATTTAAAAATTTTGTGACAGTATAGAATTCTTAAGCATCCTGTGTATGTTTGTTAGCAAAATCCATTTTGTCAATTTTTTGCAAAATGGCGACAAGTATTAAAATTCAATCACTTATTACTCAGTAGTGTTCAATTTTGTCAAAAAGGTCTCTATACATGAAATGTTGAGAAGCCTAAAGCTCATCTAAGTAAAATATAAAAAATATATATTTTTGCTTGAAAACAAGCGATGTATCAGTTCGATCGTACCCCCATACTAGCCATTTTGAGACTTTCGGAAGAGTTAACGCTCTTAACTGCTTGGTTTCGAAGATTAAAATTTTAATTTTTAATATCGCATAGAACTAACGTGCAGCCCCTATACGTTATGTTTAAAAAAAATATATAAAATTTTTTTTCAAAATGGCGGCTATCATAAAAATTCAAAGTGTCATAACTTTGCTAAATCAAATCCTACTGAAAAATGTCGTATGCAAAAAGTGTTTGGAATTTTATTTTGCATATAAAACCAATTTTTAATTATTTTTTTTTTAATAAAAACCGAGTCTTACCATATATTGACCGAGACCTCGAACGAGCTTTTATGCGACTCTGCATACAGTTAACGCTCGTATAAAGCTTCTATTTAAGAAATTGACTTGAATTTTTTATACCAAATAGAGCTTTCAACTATACTTACGATACTATACAAAAAAATTAAAAATTAAAAAATAAAAGTATTTTTTTTTCAAAACACGTTTAGTGTGATGAGTCGATCGACCCACCATACATACGCTCATAAGATTTTCAATATAGTTAAGGTCAGTGTGAGCTTATTTATACATATTTGAATTTCAAAATTTTGTGACAGTATAGAATTCTTAAGCATCCTGTGTATGTTTGTTAGCAAAATCCATTTTGTCAATTTTTTGCAAAATGGCGACAAGTATTAAAATTCAATCACTTATTACTCAGTAGTGTTCAATTTTGTCAAAAAGGTCTCTATACATGAAATGTTGAGAAGCCTAAAGCTCATCTAAGTAAAATATAAAAAATATATATTTTTGCTTGAAAACAAGCGATGTATCAGTTCGATCGTACCCCCATACTAGCCATTTTGAGACTTTCGGAAGAGTTAACGCTCTTAACTGCTTGGTTTCGAAGATTAAAATTTTAATTTTTAATATCGCATAGAACTAACGTGCAGCCCCTATACGTTATGTTTAAAAAAAATATATAAAAATTTTTTTCAAAATGGCGGCTATCATAAAAATTCAAAGTGTCATAACTTTGCTAAATCAAATCCTACTGAAAAATGTCGTATGCAAAAAGTGTTTGGAATTTTATTTTGCATATAAAAGCAATTTTTAATTATTTTTTTTTTAATAAAAACCGAGTCTTACCATATATTGACCGAGACCTCGAACGAGCTTTTATGCGACTCTGCATACAGTTAACGCTCGTATAAAGCTTCTATTTAAGAAATTGACTTGAATTTTTTATACCAAATAGAGCTTTCAACTATACTTACGATACTATACAAAAAAATTAAAAATTAAAAAATAAAAGTATTTTTTTTTCAAAACACGTTTAGTGTGATGAGTCGATCGACCCACCATACATACGCTCATAAGATTTTCAATATAGTTAAGGTCAGTGTGAGCTTATTTATACATATTTGAATTTCAAAATTTTGTGACAGTATAGAATTCTTAAGCATCCTGTGTATGTTTGTTAGCAAAATCCATTTTGTCAATTTTTTGCAAAATGGCGACAAGTATTAAAATTCAATCACTTATTACTCAGTAGTGTTCAATTTTGTCGAAAAGGTCTCTATACATGAAATGTTGAGAAGCCTAAAGCCCATCTAAGTAAAATATAAAAAATATATATTTTTGCTTGAAAACAAGCGATGTATCAGTTCGATCGTACCCCCATACTAGCCATTTTGAGACTTTCGGAAGAGTTAACGCTCTTAACTGCTTGGTTTCGAAGATTAAAATTTTAATTTTTAATATCGCATAGAACTAACGTGCAGCCCCTATACGTTATGTTTAAAAAAAATATATAAAATTTTTTTTCAAAATGGCGGCTATCGTAAAAATTCAAAGTGTCATAACTTTGCTAAATCAAATCCTACTGAAAAATGTCGTATGCAAAAAGTGTTTGGAATTTTATTTTGCATATAAAAGCAGTTTTTAATTTTTTTTTTTTTAATAAAAACCGAGTCTTACCATATATTGACCGAGACCTCGAACGAGCTTTTATGCGACTCTGCATACAGTTAACGCTCGTATGAAGCTTCTATTTAAGAAATTGACTTGAATTTTTTATACCAAATAGAGCTTTCAACTATACTTACGATACTGTACAAAAAAATTAAAAATTAAAAAATAAAAGTATTTTTTTTTCAAAACACGTTTAGTGTGATGAGTCGATCGACCCACCATACATACGCTCATAAGATTTTCAATATAGTTAAGGTCAGTGTGAGCTTATTTATACATATTTGAATTTCAAAATTTTGTGACAGTATAGAATTCTTAAGCATCCTGTGTATGTTTGTTAGCAAAATCCATTTTGTCAATTTTTTGCAAAATGGCGACAAGTATTAAAATTCAATCACTTATTACTCAGTAGTGTTCAATTTTGTCAAAAAGGTCTCTATACATGAAATGTTGAGAAGCCTAAAGCTCATCTAAGTAAAATATAAAAAATATATATTTTTGCTTGAAAACAAGCGATGTATCAGTTCGATCGTACCCCCATACTAGCCATTTTGAGACTTTCGGAAGAGTTAACGCTCTTAACTGCTTGGTTTCGAAGATTAAAATTTTAATTTTTAATATCGCATAGAACTAACGTGCAGCCCCTATACGTT
Source organism: Plectrocnemia conspersa (assembly GCF_051122295.1). Lineage (NCBI taxonomy): Eukaryota > Metazoa > Arthropoda > Insecta > Trichoptera > Polycentropodidae > Plectrocnemia > Plectrocnemia conspersa. The sequence goes on along the minus strand of NW_028277167.1, from coordinate 30,796,708 downwards.
ATGTTTAAAAAAATATATAAAATTTTTTTTCAAAATGGCGGCTATCGTAAAAATTCAAAGTGTCATAACTTTGCTAAATCAAATCCTACTGAAAAATGTCGTATGCAAAAAGTGTTTGGAATTTTATTTTGCATATAAAAGCAATTTTTAATTATTTTTTTTTTAATAAAAACCGAGTCTTACCATATATTGACCGAGACCTCGAACGAGCTTTTATGCGACTCTGCATACAGTTAACGCTCGTATGAAGCTTCTATTTAAGAAATTGACTTGAATTTTTTATACCAAATAGAGCTTTCAACTATACTTACGATACTATACAAAAAAATTAAAAATTAAAAAATAAAAGTATTTTTTTTTCAAAACACGTTTAGTGTGATGAGTCGATCGACCCACCATACATACGCTCATAAGATTTTCAATATAGTTAAGGTCAGTGTGAGCTTATTTATACATATTTGAATTTCAAAATTTTGTGACAGTATAGAATTCTTAAGCATCCTGTGTATGTTTGTTAGCAAAATCCATTTTGTCAATTTTTTGCAAAATGGCGACAAGTATTAAAATTCAATCACTTATTACTCAGTAGTGTTCAATTTTGTCAAAAAGGTCTCTATACATGAAATGTTGAGAAGCCTAAAGCTCATCTAAGTAAAATATAAAAAATATATATTTTTGCTTGAAAACAAGCGATGTATCAGTTCGATCGTACCCCCATACTAGCCATTTTGAGACTTTCGGAAGAGTTAACGCTCTTAACTGCTTGGTTTCGAAGATTAAAATTTTAATTTTTAATATCGCATAGAACTAACGTGCAGCCCCTATACGTTATGTTTAAAAAAAATATATAAAATTTTTTTTTAAAATGGCGGCTATCGTAAAAATTCAAAGTGTCATAACTTTGCTAAATCAAATCCTACTGAAAAATGTCGTATGCAAAAAGTGTTTGGAATTTTATTTTGCATATAAAAGCAATTTTTAATTATTTTTTTTTCAATAAAAACCGAGTCTTACCATATATTGACCGAGACCTCGAACGAGCTTTTATGCGACTCTGCATACAGTTAACGCTCGTATGAAGCTTCTATTTAAGAAATTGACTTGAATTTTTTATACCAAATAAAGCTTTCAACTATACTTACGATACTATACAAAAAAATTAAAAATTAAAAAATAAAAGTATTTTTTTTTCAAAACACGTTTAGTGTGATGAGTCGATCGACCCACCATACATACGCTCATAAGATTTTCAATATAGTTAAGGTCAGTGTGAGCTTATTTATACATATTTGAATTTCAAAATTTTGTGACAGTATAGAATTCTTAAGCATCCTGTGTATGTTTGTTAGCAAAATCCATTTTGTCAATTTTTTGCAAAATGGCGACAAGTATTAAAATTCAATCACTTATTACTCAGTAGTGTTCAATTTTGTCAAAAAGGTCTCTATACATGAAATGTTGAGAAGCCTAAAGCTCATCTAAGTAAAATATAAAAAATATATATTTTTGCTTGAAAACAAGCGATGTATCAGTTCGATCGTACCCCCATACTAGCCATTTTGAGACTTTCGGAAGAGTTAACGCTCTTAACTGCTTGGTTTCAAAGATTAAAATTTTAATTTTTAATATCGCATAGAACTAACGTGCAGCCCCTATACGTTATGTTTAAAAAAAATATATAAAATTTTTTTTCAAAATGGCGGCTATCGTAAAAATTCAAAGTGTCATAACTTTGCTAAATCAAATCCTACTGAAAAATGTCGTATGCAAAAAGTGTTTGGAATTTTATTTTGCATATAAAAGCAATTTTTAATTATTTTTTTTTTAATAAAAACCGAGTCTTACCATATATTGACCGAGACCTCGAACGAGCTTTTATGCGACTCTGCATACAGTTAACGCTCGTATGAAGCTTTTATTTAAGAAATTGACTTGAATTTTTTATACCAAATAGAGCTTTCAACTATACTTACGATACTATACAAAAAAATTCAAAATTAAAAAATAAAAGTATTTTTTTTTCAAAACACGTTTAGTGTGATGAGTCGATCGACCCACCATACATACGCTCATAAGATTTTCAATATAGTTAAGGTCAGTGTGAGCTTATTTATACATATTTGAATTTCAAAATTTTGTGACAGTATAGAATTCTTAAGCATCCTGTGTATGTTTGTTAGCAAAATCCATTTTGTCAATTTTTTGCAAAATGGCGACAAGTATTAAAATTCAATCACTTATTACTCAGTAGTGTTCAATTTTGTCAAAAAGGTCTCTATACATGAAATGTTGAGAAGCCTAAAGCTCATCTAAGTAAAATATAAAAAATATATATTTTTGCTTGAAAACAAGCGATGTATCAGTTCGATCGTACCCCCATACTAGCCATTTTGAGACTTTCGGAAGAGTTAACGCTCTTAACTGCTTGGTTTCGAAGATTAAAATTTTAATTTTTAATATCGCATAGAACTAACGTGCAGCCCCTATACGTTATGTTTAAAAAAAATATATAAAATTTTTTTTCAAAATGGCGGCTATCGTAAAAATTCAAAGTGTCATAACTTTGCTAAATCAAATCCTACTGAAAAATGTCGTATGCAAAAAGTGTTTGGAATTATATTTTGCATATAAAAGCAATTTTTAATTATTTTTTTTTTAATAAAAACCGAGTCTTACCATATATTGACCGAGACCTCGAACGAGCTTTTATGCGACTCTGCATACAGTTAACGCTCGTATGAAGCTTCTATTTAAGAAATTGACTTGAATTTTTTATACCAAATAGAGCTTTCAACTATACTTACGATACTATACAAAAAAATTAAAAATTAAAAAATAAAAGTATTTTTTTTTCAAAACACGTTTAGTGTGATGAGTCGATCGACCCACCATACATACGCTCATAAGATTTTCAATATAGTTAAGGTCAGTGTGAGCTTATTTATACATATTTGAATTTCAAAATTTTGTGACAGTATAGAATTCTTAAGCATCCTGTGTATGTTTGTTAGCAAAATCCATTTTGTCAATTTTTTGCAAAATGGCGACAAGTATTAAAATTCAATCACTTATTACTCAGTAGTGTTCAATTTTGTCAAAAAGGTCTCTATACATGAAATGTTGAGAAGCTTAAAGCTCATCTAAGTAAAATATAAAAAATATATATTTTTGCTTGAAAACAAGCGATGTATCAGTTCGATCGTACCCCCATACTAGCCATTTTGAGACTTTCGGAAGAGTTAACGCTCTTAACTGCTTGGTTTCGAAGATTAAAATTTTAATTTTTAATATCGCATAGAACTAACGTGCAGCCCCTATACGTTATGTTTAAAAAAAATATATAAAATTTTTTTTCAAAATGGCGGCTATCGTAAAAATTCAAAGTGTCATAACTTTGCTAAATCAAATCCTACTGAAAAATGTCGTATGCAAAAAGTGTTTGGAATTTTATTTTGCATATAAAAGCAATTTTTAATTATTTTTTTTTTAATAAAAACCGAGTCTTACCATTTATTGACCGAGACCTCGAACGAGCTTTTATGCGACTCTGCATACAGTTAACGCTCGTATGAAGCTTCTATTTAAGAAATTGACTTGAATTTTTTATACCAAATAGAGCTTTTAACTATACTTACGATACTATACAAAAAAATTAAAAATTAAAAAATAAAAATCTTTTTTTTTTAAAAACACGTTTAGTGTGATGAGTCGATCGACCCACCATACATACGCTCATAAGAATTTCAATATAGTTAAGGTCAGTGTGAGCTTATTTATACATATTTGAATTTCAAAATTTTGTGACAGTATAGAATTCTTAAGCATCCTGTGTATGTTTGTTAGCAAAATCCATTTTGTCAATTTTTTGCAAAATGGCGACAAGTATTAAAATTCAATCACTTATTACTCAGTAGTGTTCAATTTTGTCAAAAAGGTCTCTATACATGAAATGTTGAGAAGCCTAAAGCTCATCTAAGTAAAATATAAAAAATATATATTTTTGCTTGAAAACAAGCGATGTATCAGTTCGATCGTACCCCCATACTAGCCATTTTGAGACTTTCGGAAGAGTTAACGCTCTTAACTGCTTGGTTTCGAAGATTAAAATTTTAATTTTTAATATCGCATAGAACTAACGTGCAGCCCCTATACGTTATGTTTAAAAAAAATATATAAAAATTTTTTTCAAAATGGCGGCTATCGTAAAAATTCAAAGTGTCATAACTTTGCTAAATCAAATCCTACTAAAAAATGTCGTATGCAAAAAGTGTTTGGAATTATATTTTGCATATAAAAGCAATTTTTAATTATTTTTTTTTTAATAAAAACCGAGTCTTACCATATATTGACCGAGACCTCGAACGAGCTTTTATGCGACTCTGCATACAGTTAACGCTCGTATGAAGCTTCTATTTAAGAAATTGACTTGAATTTTTTATACCAAATAGAGCTTTCAACTAAACTTACGATACTATACAAAAAAATTAAAAATTAAAAAATAAAAGTATTTTTTTTTCAAAACACGTTTAGTGTGATGAGTCGATCGACCCACCATACATACGCTCATAAGATTTTCAATATAGTTAAGGTCAGTGTGAGCTTATTTATACATATTTGAATTTCAAAATTTTGTGACAGTATAGAATTCTTAAGCATCCTGTGTATGTTTGTTAGCAAAATCCATTTTGTCAATTTTTTGCAAAATGGCGACAAGTATTAAAATTCAATCACTTATTACTCAGTAGTGTTCAATTTTGTCAAAAAGGTCTCTATACATGAAATGTTGAGAAGCCTAAAGCTCATCTAAGTAAAATATAAAAAATATATATTTTTGCTTGAAAACAAGCGATGTATCAGTTCGATCGTACCCCCATACTAGCCATTTTGAGACTTTCGGAAGAGTTAACGCTCTTAACTGCTTGGTTTCGAAGATTAAAATTTTAATTTTTAATATCGCATAGAACTAACGTGCAGCCCCTATACGTAATGTTTAAAAAAAATATATAAAATTTTTTTTCAAAATGGCGGCTATCGTAAAAATTCAAAGTGTCATAACTTTGCTAAATCAAATCCTACTGAAAAATGTCGTATGCAAAAAGTGTTTGGAATTTTATTTTGCATATAAAAGCAATTTTTAATTATTTTTTTTTTAATAAAAACCGAGTCTTACCATATATTGACCGAGACCTCGAACGAGCTTTTATGCGACTCTGCATACAGTTAACGCTCGTATGAAGCTTCTATTTAAGAAATTGACTTGAATTTTTTATACCAAATAGAGCTTTCAACTATACTTACGATACTATACAAAAAAATTAAAAATTAAAAAATAAAAGTATTTTTTTTTCAAAACACGTTTAGTGTGATGAGTCGATCGACCCACCATACATACGCTCATAAGATTTTCAATATAGTTAAGGTCAGTGTGAGCTTATTTATACATATTTAAATTTCAAAATTTTGTGACAGTATAGAATTCTTAAGCATCCTGTGTATGTTTGTTAGCAAAATCCATTTTGTCAATTTTTTGCAAAATGGCGACAAGTATTAAAATTCAATCACTTATTACTCAGTAGTGTTCAATTTTGTCAAAAAGGTCTCTATACATGAAATGTTGAGAAGCCTAAAGCTCATCTAAGTAAAATATAAAAAATATATATTTTTGCTTGAAAACAAGCGATGTATCAGTTCGATCGTACCCCCATACTAGCCATTTTGAGACTTTCGGAAGAGTTAACGCTCTTAACTGCTTGGTTTTAAAGATTAAAATTTTAATTTTGAATATCGCATAGAACTAACGTGCAGCCCCTATACGTAATGTTTAAAAAAAATATATAAAATTTTTTTTCAAAATGGCGGCTATCGTAAAAATTCAAAGTGTCATAACTTTGCTAAATCAAATCCTACTGAAAAATGTCGTATGCAAAAAGTGTTTGGAATTTTATTTTGCATATAAAAACAATTTTTAATTATTTTTTTTTTAATAAAAACCGAGTCTTACCATATATTGACCGAGACCTCGAACGAGCTTTTATGTGACTCTGCATACAGTTAACGCTCGTATGAAGCTTCTATTTAAGAAATTGACTTGAATTTTTTATACCAAATAGAGCTTTCAACTATACTTACGATACTATACAAAAAAATTAAAAATTAAAAAATAAAAGTATTTTTTTTTCAAAACACGTTTAGTGTGATGAGTCGATCGACCCACCATACATACGCTCATAAGATTTTCAATATAGTTAAGGTCAGTGTGAGCTTATTTATACATATTTGAATTTCAAAATTTTGTGACAGTATAGAATTCTTAAGCATCCTGTGTATGTTTGTTAGCAAAATCCATTTTGTCAATTTTTTGCAAAATGGCGACAAGTATTAAAATTCAATCACTTATTACTCAGTAGTGTTCAATTTTGTCAAAAAGGTCTCTATACATGAAATGTTGAGAAGCCTAAAGCTCATCTAAGTAAAATATAAAAAATATATATTTTTGCTTGAAAACAAGCGATGTATCAGTTCGATCGTACCCCCATACTAGCCATTTTGAGACTTTCGGAAGAGTTAACGCTCTTAACTGCTTGGTTTCGAAGATTAAAATTTTAATTTTTAATATCGCATAGAACTAACGTGCAGCCCCTATACGTTATGTTTAAAAAAAATATATAAAATTTTTTTTCAAAATGGCGGCTATCGTAAAAATTCAAAGTGTCATAACTTTGCTAAATCATATCCTACTGAAAAATGTCGTATGCAAAAAGTGTTTGGAATTATATTTTGCATATAAAAGCAATTTTTAATTATTTTTTTTTTAATAAAAACCGAGTCTTACCATATATTGACCGAGACCTCGAACGAGCTTTTATGCGACTCTGCATACAGTTAACGCTCGTATGAAGCTTCTATTTAAGAAATTGACTTGAATTTTTTATACCAAATAGAGCTTTCAACTATACTTACGATACTATACAAAAAAATTAAAAATTAAAAAATAAAAGTATTTTTTTTTCAAAACACGTTTAGTGTGATGAGTCGATCGACCCACCATACATACGCTCATAAGATTTTTAATATAGTTAAGGTCAGTGTGAGCTTATTTATACATATTTGAATTTCAAAATTTTGTGACAGTATAGAATTCTTAAGCATCCTGTGTATGTTTGTTAGCAAAATCCATTTTGTCAATTTTTTGCAAAATGGCGACAAGTATTAAAATTCAATCACTTATTACTCAGTAGTGTTCAATTTTGTCAAAAAGGTCTCTATACATGAAATGTTGAGAAGCCTAAAGCTCATCTAAGTAAAATATAAAAAATATATATTTTTGCTTGAAAACAAGCGATGTATCAGTTCGATCGTACCCCCATACTAGCCATTTTGAGACTTTCGGAAGAGTTAACGCTCTTAACTGCTTGGTTTCGAAGATTAAAATTTTAATTTTAAATATCGCATAGAACTAACGTGCAGCCCCTATACGTTATGTTTAAAAAAAATATATAAAATTTTTTTTCAAAATGGCGGCTATCGTAAAAATTCAAAGTGTCATAACTTTGCTAAATAAAATCCTACTGAAAAATGTCGTATGCAAAAAGTGTTTGGAATTATATTTTGCATATAAAAGCAATTTTTAATTATTTTTTTTTTAATAAAAACCGAGTCTTACCATATATTGACCGAGACCTCGAACGAGCTTTTATGCGACTCTGCATACAGTTAACGCTCGTATGAAGTTTCTATTTAAGAAATTGACTTGAATTTTTTATACCAAATAGAGCTTTCAACTATACTTACGATACTATACAAAAAAATTAAAAATTAAAAAATAAAAGTATTTTTTTTTCAAAACACGTTTAGTGTGATGAGTCGATCGACCCACCATACATACGCTCATAAGATTTTCAATATAGTTAAGGTCAGTGTGAGCTTATTTATACATATTCGAATTTCAAAATTTTGTGACAGTATAGAATTCTTAAGCATCCTGTGTATGTTTGTTAGCAAAATCCATTTTGTCAATTTTTTGCAAAATGGCGACAAGTATTAAAATTCAATCACTTATTACTCAGTAGTGTTCAATTTTGTCAAAAAGGTCTTTATACATGAAATGTTGAGAAGCCTAAAGCTCATCTAAGTAAAATATAAAAAATATATATTTTTGCTTGAAAACAAGCGATGTATCAGTTCGATCGTACCCCCATACTAGCCATTTTGAGACTTTCGGAAGAGTTAACGCTCTTAACTGCTTGGTTTCGAAGATTAAAATTTTAATTTTTAATATCGCATAGAACTAACGTGCAGCCCCTATACGTTATGTTTAAAAAAAATATATAAAATTTTTTTTCAAAATGGCGGCTATCGTAAAAATTCAAAGTGTCATAACTTTGCTAAATCAAATCCTACTGAAAAATGTCGTATGCAAAAAGTGTTTGTAATTTTATTTTGCATATAAAAGCAATTTTTAATTATTTTTTTTTTAATAAAAACCGAGTCTTACCATATATTGACCGAGACCTCGAACGAGCTTTTATGCGACTCTGCATACAGTTAACGCTCGTATGAAGCTTCTATTTAAGAAATTGACTTGAATTTTTTATACCAAATAGAGCTTTCAACTATACTTACGATACTATACAAAAAAATTAAAAATTAAAAAATAAAAGTATTTTTTTTTCAAAACACGTTTAGTGTGATGAGTCGATCGACCCACCATACATACGCTCATAAGATTTTCAATATAGTTAAGGTCAGTGTGAGCTTATTTATACATATTTGAATTTCAAAATTTTGTGACAGTATAGAATTCTTAAGCATCCTGTGTATGTTTGTTAGCAAAATCCATTTTGTCAATTTTTTGCAAAATGGCGACAAGTATTAAAATTCAATCACTTATTACTCAGTAGTGTTCAATTTTGTCAAAAAGGTCTCTATACATGAAATGTTGAGAAGCCTAAAGCTCATCTAAGTAAAATATAAAAAATATATATTTTTGCTTGAAAACAAGCGATGTATCAGTTCGATCGTACCCCCATACTAGCCATTTTGAGACTTTCGGAAGAGTTAACGCTCTTAACTGCTTGGTTTCGAAGATTAAAATTTTAATTTTTAATATCGCATAGAACTAACGTGCAGCCCCTATACGTTATGTTTAAAAAAAATATATAAAATTTTTTTAAAATGGCGGCTATCGTAAAAATTCAAAGTGTCATAACTTTGCTAAATCAAATCCTACTGAAAAATGTCGTATGCAAAAAGTGTTTGGAATTTTATTTTGCATATAAAAGCAATTTTTAATTATTTTTTTTAATAAAAACTGAGTCTTACCATATATTTACCGAGACCTCGAACGAGCTTTTATGCGACTCTGCATACAGTTAACGCTCGTATGAAGCTTCTATTTAAGAAATTAACTTGAATTTTTTATACCAAATAGAGCTTTCAACTATACTTACGATACTATACAAAAAAATTAAAAATTAAAAAATAAAAGTATTTTTTTTTCAAAACACGTTTAGTGTGATGAGTCGATCGACCCACCATACATACGCTCATAAGATTTTCAATATAGTTAAGGTCAGTGTGAGCTTATTTATACATATTTGAATTTCAAAATTTTGTGACAGTATAGAATTCTTAAGCATCCTGTGTATGTTTGTTAGCAAAATCCATTTTGTCAATTTTTTGCAAAATGGCGACAAGTATTAAAATTCAATCACTTATTACTCAGTAGTGTTCAATTTTGTCAAAAAGGTCTCTATACATGAAATGTTGAGAAGCCTAAAGCTCATCTAAGTAAAATATAAAAAATATATATTTTTGCTTGAAAACAAGCGATGTATCAGTTCGATCGTACCCCCATACTAGCCATTTTGAGACTTTCGGAAGAGTTAACGCTCTTAACTGCTTGGTTTCGAAGATTAAAATTTTAATTTTTAATATCGCATAGAACTAACGTGCAGCCCCTATACGTTATGTTTAAAAAAAATATATAAAATTTTTTTTCAAAATGGCGGCTATCGTAAAAATTTAAAGTGTCATAACTTTGCTAAATCAAATCCTACTAAAACATGTCGTATGCAAAAAGTGTTTGGAATTTTATTTTGCATATAAAAGCAATTTTTAATTATTTTTTTTTTAATAAAAACCGAGTCTTACCATATATTGACCGAGACCTCGAACGAGCTTTTATGCGACTCTGCATACAGTTAACGCTCGTATAAAGCTTCTATTTAAGAAATTGACTTGAATTTTTTATACCAAATAGAGCTTTCCACTATACTTACGATACTATACAAAAAAATTAAAAATTAAAAAATAAAAGTATTTTTTTTTCAAAACACGTTTAGTGTGATGAGTCGATCGACCCACCATACATCCGCTCATAAGATTTTCAATATAGTTAAGGTCAGTGTGAGCTTATTTATACATATTTGAATTTCAAAATTTTGTGACAGTATAGAATTCTTAAGCATCCTGTGTATGTTTGTTAGCAAAATCCATTTTGTCAATTTTTTGCAAAATGGCGACAAGTATTAAAATTCAATCACTTATTACTCAGTAGTGTTCAATTTTGTCAAAAAGGTCTCTATACATGAAATGTTGAGAAGCCTAAAGCTCATCTAAGTAAAATATAAAAAATATATATTTTTGCTTGAAAACAAGCGATGTATCAGTTCGATCGTACCCCCATACTAGCCATTTTGAGACTTTCGGAAGAGTTAACGCTCTTAACTGCTTGGTTTCGAAGATTATAATTTTATTTTTTAATATCGCATAGAACTAACGTGCAGCCCCTATACGTTATGTTTAAAAAAAATATATAAAATTTTTTTTTAAAATGGCGGCTATCGTAAAAATTCAAAGTGTCATAACTTTGCTAAATCAAATTCTACTGAAAAATGTCGTATGCAAAAAGTGTTTGGAATTTTATTTTGCATATAAAAGCAATTTTTAATTATTTTTTTTTTAATAAAAACCGAGTATTACCATATATTGACCGAGACCTCGAACGAGCTTTTATGCGACTCTGCATACAGTTAACGCTCGTATGAAGCTTCTATTTAAGAAATTGACTTGAATTTTTTATACCAAATAGAGCTTTCAACTATACTTACGATACTATACAAAAAAATTAAAAATTAAAAAATAAAAGTATTTTTTTTTCAAAACACGTTTAGTGTGATGAGTCGATCGACCCACCATACATACGCTCATAAGATTTTCAATATAGTTAAGGTCAGTGTGAGCTTATTTATACATATTTGAATTTCAAAATTTTGTGACAGTATAGAATTCTTAAGCATCCTGTGTATGTTTGTTAGCAAAATCCATTTTGTCAATTTTTTGCAAAATGGCGACAAGTATTAAAATTCAATCACTTATTACTCAGTAGTGTTCAATTTTGTCAAAAAGGTCTCTATACATGAAATGTTGAGAAGCCTAAAGCTCATCTAAGTAAAATATAAAAAATATATATTTTTGCTTGAAAACAAGCGATGTATCAGTTCGATCGTACCCCCATACTAGCCATTTTGAGACTTTCGGAAGAGTTAACGCTCTTAACTGCTTGGTTTCGAAGATTAAAATTTTAATTTTTAATATCGCATAGAACTAACGTGCAGCCCCTATACGTTATGTTTAAAAAAAATATATAAAATTTTTTTTCAAAATGGCGGCTATCGTAAAAATTCAAAGTGTCATAACTTTGCTAAATCAAATCCTACTGAAAAATGTCGTATGCAAAAAGTGTTTGGAATTTTATTTTGCATATAAAAGCAATTTTTAATTATTTTTTTTTTAATAAAAACCGAGTCTTACCATATATTGACCGAGACCTCGAACGAGCTTTTATGCGACTCTGCATACAGTTAACGCTCGTATGAAGCTTCTATTTAAGAAATTAACTTGAATTTTTTATACCAAATAGAGCTTTTAACTATACTTACGATACTATACAAAAAAATTAAAAATTAAAAAATAAAAGTTTTTTTTTTTTAAAACACGTTTAGTGTGATGAGTCGATCGACCCACCATACATACGCTCATAAGATTTTCAATATAGTTAAGGTCAGTGTGAGCTTATTTATACATATTTGAATTTCAAAATTTTGTGACAGTATAGAATTCTTAAGCATCCTGTGTATGTTTGTTAGCAAAATCCATTTTGTCAATTTTTTGCAAAATGGCGACAAGTATTAAAATTCAATCACTTATTACTCAGTAGTGTTCAATTTTGTCAAAAAGGTCTCTATACATGAAATGTTGAGAAGCCTAAAGCTCATCTAAGTAAAATATAAAAAATATATATTTTTGCTTGAAAACAAGCGATGTATCAGTTCGATCGTACCCCCATACTAGCCATTTTGAGACTTTCGGAAGAGTTAACGCTCTTAACTGCTTGGTTTCGAAGATTAAAATTTTAATTTTTAATATCGCATAGAACTAACGTGCAGCCCCTATACGTTATGTTTAAAAAAAATATATAAAATTTTTTTTCAAAATGGCGGCTATCGTAAAAATTTAAAGTGTCATAACTTTGCTAAATCAAATCCTACTAAAACATGTCGTATGCAAAAAGTGTTTGGAATTTTATTTTGCATATAAAAGCAATTTTTAATTATTTTTTTTTTAATAAAAACCGAGTCTTACCATATATTGACCGAGACCTCGAACGAGCTTTTATGCGACTCTGCATACAGTTAACGCTCGTATAAAGCTTCTATTTAAGAAATTGACTTGAATTTTTTATACCAAATAGAGCTTTCCACTATACTTACGATACTATACAAAAAAATTAAAAATTAAAAAATAAAAGTATTTTTTTTTCAAAACACGTTTAGTGTGATGAGTCGATCGACCCACCATACATCCGCTCATAAGATTTTCAATATAGTTAAGGTCAGTGTGAGCTTATTTATACATATTTGAATTTCAAAATTTTGTGACAGTATAGAATTCTTAAGCATCCTGTGTATGTTTGTTAGCAAAATCCATTTTGTCAATTTTTTGCAAAATGGCGACAAGTATTAAAATTCAATCACTTATTACTCAGTAGTGTTCAATTTTGTCAAAAAGGTCTCTATACATGAAATGTTGAGAAGCCTAAAGCTCATCTAAGTAAAATATAAAAAATATATATTTTTGCTTGAAAACAAGCGATGTATCAGTTCGATCGTACCCCCATACTAGCCATTTTGAGACTTTCGGAAGAGTTAACGCTCTTAACTGCTTGGTTTCGAAGATTATAATTTTATTTTTTAATATCGCATAGAACTAACGTGCAGCCCCTATACGTTATGTTTAAAAAAAATATATAAAATTTTTTTTTAAAATGGCGGCTATCGTAAAAATTCAAAGTGTCATAACTTTGCTAAATCAAATTCTACTGAAAAATGTCGTATGCAAAAAGTGTTTGGAATTTTATTTTGCATATAAAAGCAATTTTTAATTATTTTTTTTTTAATAAAAACCGAGTATTACCATATATTGACCGAGACCTCGAACGAGCTTTTATGCGACTCTGCATACAGTTAACGCTCGTATGAAGCTTCTATTTAAGAAATTGACTTAAATTTTTTATACCAAATAGAGCTTTCAACTATACTTACGATACTATACAAAAAAATTAAAAATTAAAAAATAAAAGTATTTTTTTTTCAAAACACGTTTAGTGTGATGAGTCGATCGACCCACCATACATACGCTCATAAGATTTTCAATATAGTTAAGGTCAGTGTGAGCTTATTTATACATATTTGAATTTCAAAATTTTGTGACAGTATAGAATTCTTAAGCATCCTGTGTATGTTTGTTAGCAAAATCCATTTTGTCAATTTTTTGCAAAATGGCGACAAGTATTAAAATTCAATCACTTATTACTCAGTAGTGTTCAATTTTGTCAAAAAGGTCTCTATACATGAAATGTTGAGAAGCCTAAAGCTCATCTAAGTAAAATATAAAAAATATATATTTTTGCTTGAAAACAAGCGATGTATCAGTTCGATCGTACCCCCATACTAGCCATTTTGAGACTTTCGGAAGAGTTAACGCTCTTAACTGCTTGGTTTCGAAGATTAAAATTTTAATTTTTAATATCGCATAGAACTAACGTGCAGCCCCTATACGTTATGTTTAAAAAAAATATATAAAATTTTTTTTCAAAATGGCGGCTATCGTAAAAATTCAAAGTGTCATAACTTTGCTAAATCAAATCCTACTGAAAAATGTCGTATGCAAAAAGTGTTTGGAATTTTATTTTGCATATAAAAGCAATTTTTAATTATTTTTTTTTTAATAAAAACCGAGTCTTACCATATATTGACCGAGACCTCGAACGAGCTTTTATGCGACTCTGCATACAGTTAGCGCTCGTATTAGGCTTCTATTTAAGAAATTGACTTGAATTTTTTATACCAAATAGAGCTTTTAACTATACTTACGATACTATACAAAAAAATTAAAAATTAAAAAATAAAAGTATTTTTTTTTCAAAACACGTTTAGTGTGATGAGTCGATCGACCCACCATACATACGCTCATAAGATTTTCAATATAGTTAAGGTCAGTGTGAGCTTATTTATACATATTTGAATTTCAAAATTTTGTGACAGTATAGAATTCTTAAGCATCCTGTGTATGTTTGTTAGCAAAATCCATTTTGTCAATTTTTTGCAAAATGGCGACAAGTATTAAAATTCAATCACTTATTACTCAGTAGTGTTCAATTTTGTCAAAAAGGTCTCTATACATGAAATGTTGAGAAGCCTAAAGCTCATCTAAGTAAAATATAAAAAATATATATTTTTGCTTGAAAACAAGCGATGTATCAGTTCGATCGTACCCCCATACTAGCCATTTTGAGACTTTCGGAAGAGTTAACGCTCTTAACTGCTTGGTTTCGAAGATTAAAATTTTATTTTTTAATATCGCATAGAACTAACGTGCAGCCCCTATACGTTATGTTTAAAAAAAATATATAAAATTTTTTTTCAAAATGGCGGCTATCGTAAAAATTCAAAGTGTCATAACTTTGCTAAATCAAATCCTACTGAAAAATGTCGTATTCAAAAAGTGTTTGGAATTTTATTTTGCATATAAAAGCAATTTTTAATTATTTTTTTTTTAATAAAAACCGAGTCTTACCATTTATTGACCGAGACCTCGAACGAGCTTTTATGCGACTCTGCATACAGTTAACGCTCGTATGAAGCTTCTATTTAAGAAATTGACTTGAATTTTTTATACCAAATAGAGCTTTTAACTATACTTACGATACTATACAAAAAAATTAAAAATTAAAAAATAAAAGTATTTTTTTTTCAAAACACGTTTAGTGTGATGAGTCGATCGACCCACCATACATACGCTCATAAGATTTTCAATATAGTTAAGGTCAGTGTGAGCTTATTTATACATATTTGAATTTCAAAATTTTGTGACAGTATAGAATTCTTAAGCATCCTGTGTATGTTTGTTAGCAAAATCCATTTTGTCAATTTTTTGCAAAATGGCGACAAGTATTAAAATTCAATCACTTATTACTCAGTAGTGTTCAATTTTGTCAAAAAGGTCTCTATACATGAAATGTTGAGAAGCCTAAAGCTCATCTAAGTAAAATATAAAAAATATATATTTTTGCTTGAAAACAAGCGATGTATCAGTTCGATCGTACCCCCATACTAGCCATTTTGAGACTTTCGGAAGAGTTAACGCTCTTAACTGCTTGGTTTCGAAGATTAAAATTTTAATTTTTAATATCGCATAGAACTAACGTGCAGCCCCTATACGTTATGTTTAAAAAAAATATATAAAATTTTTTTTCAAAATGGCGGCTATCGTAAAAATTCAAAGTGTCATAACTTTGCTAAATCAAATCCTACTGAAAAATGTCGTATGCAAAAAGTGTTTGGAATTTTATTTTGCATATAAAAGCAATTTTTAATTATTTTTTTTTTAATAAAAACCGAGTCTTACCATATATTGACCGAGACCTCGAACGAGCTTTTATGCGACTCTGCATACAGTTAACGCTCGTATGAAGCTTCTATTTAGGAAATTAACTTGAGTTTTTTATACCAAATAGAGCTTTCAACTATACTTACGATACTATACAAAAAAATTAAAAATTAAAAAATAAAAGTTTTTTTTTTTCAAAACACGTTAAGTGTGATGAGTCGATCGACCCACCATACATACGCTCATAAGATTTTCAATATAGTTAAGGTCAGTGTGAGCTTATTTATACATATTTGAATTTCAAAATTTTGTGACAGTATAGAATTCTTAAGCATCCTGTGTATGTTTGTTAGCAAAATCCATTTTGTCAATTTTTTGCAAAATGGCGACAAGTATTAAAATTCAATCACTTATTACTCAGTAGTGTTCAATTTTGTCAAAAAGGTCTCTATACATGAAATGTTGAGAAGCCTAAAGCTCATCTAAGTAAAATATAAAAAATATATATTTTTGCTTGAAAACAAGCGATGTATCAGTTCGATCGTACCCCCATACTAGCCATTTTGAGACTTTCGGAAGAGTTAACGCTCTTAACTGCTTGGTTTCGAAGATTAAAATTTTAATTTTTAATATCGCATAGAACTAACGTGCAGCCCCTATACGTTATGTTTAAAAAAAATATATAAAATTTTTTTTCAAAATGGCGGCTATCGTAAAAATTCAAAGTGTCATAACTTTGCTAAATCAAATCCTACTGAAAAATGTCGTATGCAAAAAGTGTTTGGAATTTTATTTTGCATATAAAAGCAATTTTTAATTATTTTTTTTAATAAAAACCGAGTCTTACCATATATTGACCGAGACCTCGAACGAGCTTTTATGCGACTCTGCATACAGTTAACGCTCGTATGAAGCTTCTATTTAAGAAATTGACTTGAATTTTTTATACCAAATAGAGCTTTCAACTATACTTACGATACTATACAAAAAAATTAAAAATTAAAAAATAAAAGTATTTTTTTTTCAAAACACGTTTAGTGTGATGAGTCGATCGACCCACCATACATACGCTCATAAGATTTTCAATATAGTTAAGGTCAGTGTGAGCTTATTTATACATATTTGAATTTCAAAATTTTGTGACAGTATAGAATTCTTAAGCATCCTGTGTATGTTCGTTAGCAAAATCCATTTTGTCAATTTTTTGCAAAATGGCGACAAGTATTAAAATTCAATCACTTATTACTCAGTAGTGTTCAATTTTGTCAAAAAGGTCACTATACATGAAATGTTGAGAAGCCTAAAGCTCATCTAAGTAAAATATAAAAAATATATATTTTTGCTTGAAAACAAGCGATGTATCAGTTCGATCGTACCCCCATACTAGCCATTTTGAGACTTTCGGAAGAGTTAACGCTCTTAACTGCTTGGTTTCGAAGATTAAAATTTTAATTTTTAATATCGCATAGAACTAACGTGCAGCCCCTTTACGTTATGTTTAAAAAAAATATATAAAATTTTTTTTTAAAATGGCGGCTATCGTAAAAATTCAAAGTGTCATAACTTTGCTAAATCAAATCCTACTGAAAAATGTCGTATGCAAAAAGTGTTTGGAATTTTATTTTGCATATAAAAGCAATTTTTAATTATTTTTTTTTTAATAAAAACCGAGTCTTACCATATATTGACCGAGACCTCGAACGAGCTTTTATGCGACTCTGCATACAGTTAACGCTCGTATGAAGCTTCTATTTAAGAAATTGACTTGAATTTTTTATACCAAATAGAGCTTTCAACTATACTTACGATACTATACAAAAAAATTAAAAATTAAAAAATAAAAGTATTTTTTTTTCAAAACACGTTTAGTGTGATGAGTCGATCGACCCACCATACATACGCTCATAAGATTTTCAATATAGTTAAGGTCAGTGTGAGCTTATTTATACATATTTGAATTTCAAAATTTTGTGACAGTATAGAATTCTTAAGCATCCTGTGTATGTTTGTTAGCAAAATCCATTTTGTCAATTTTTTGCAAAATGGCGACAAGTATTAAAATTCAATCACTTATTACTCAGTAGTGTTCAATTTTGTCGAAAAGGTCTCTATACATGAAATGTTGAGAAGCCTAAAGCCCATCTAAGTAAAATATAAAAAATATATATTTTTGCTTGAAAACAAGCGATGTATCAGTTCGATCGTACCCCCATACTAGCCATTTTGAGACTTTCGGAAGAGTTAACGCTCTTAACTGCTTGGTTTCGAAGATTAAAATTTTAATTTTTAATATCGCATAGAACTAACGTGCAGCCCCTATACGTTATGTTTAAAAAAAATATATAAATTTTTTTTTCAAAATGGCGGCTATCGTAAAAATTCAAAGTGTCATAACTTTGCTAAATCAAATCCTACTGAAAAATGTCGTATGCAAAAAGTGTTTGGAATTTTATTTTGCATATAAAAGCAGTTTTTAATTTTTTTTTTTTTAATAAAAACCGAGTCTTACCATATATTGACCGAGACCTCGAACGAGCTTTTATGCGACTCTGCATACAGTTAACGCTCGTATGAAGCTTCTATTTAAGAAATTGACTTGAATTTTTTATACCAAATAGAGCTTTCAACTATACTTACGATACTGTACAAAAAAATTAAAAATTAAAAAATAAAAGTATTTTTTTTTCAAAACACGTTTAGTGTGATGAGTCGATCGACCCACCATACATACGCTCATAAGATTTTCAATATAGTTAAGGTCAGTGTGAGCTTATTTATACATATTTGAATTTCAAAATTTTGTGACAGTATAGAATTCTTAAGCATCCTGTGTATGTTTGTTAGCAAAATCCATTTTGTCAATTTTTTGCAAAATGGCGACAAGTATTAAAATTCAATCACTTATTACTCAGTAGTGTTCAATTTTGTCAAAAAGGTCTCTATACATGAAATGTTGAGAAGCCTAAAGCTCATCTAAGTAAAATATAAAAAATATATATTTTGAGACTTTCGGAAGAGTTAACGCTCTTAACTGCTTGGTTTCGAAGATTAAAATTTTAATTTTTAATATCGCATAGAACTAACGTGCAGCCCCTATACGTTATGTTTAAAAAAAATATATAAAATTTTTTTTCAAAATGGCGGCTATCGTAAAAATTCAAAGTGTCATAACTTTGCTAAATCAAATCCTACTGAAAAATGTCGTATGCAAAAAGTGTTTGGAATTTTATTTTGCATATAAAAGCAATTTTTAATTATTTTTTTTTTAATAAAAACCGAGTCTTACCATATATTGACCGAGACCTCGAACGAGCTTTTATGCGACTCTGCATACAGTTAACGCTCGTATGAAGCTTCTATTTAAGAAATTGACTTGAATTTTTTATACCAAATAGAGCTTTCAACTATACTTACGATACTATACAAAAAAATTAAAAATTAAAAAATAAAAGTATTTTTTTTTCAAAACACGTTTAGTGTGATGAGTCGATCGACCCACCATACATACGCTCATAAGATTTTCAATATAGTTAAGGTCAGTGTGAGCTTATTTATACATATTTGAATTTCAAAATTTTGTGACAGTATAGAATTCTTAAGCATCCTGTGTATGTTTGTTAGCAAAATCCATTTTGTCAATTTTTTGCAAAATGGCGACAAGTATTAAAATTCAATCACTTATTACTCAGTAGTGTTCAATTTTGTCAAAAAGGTCTCTATACATGAAATGTTGAGAAGCCTAAAGCTCATCTAAGTAAAATATAAAAAATATATATTTTGAGACTTTCGGAAGAGTTAACGCTCTTAACTGCTTGGTTTCGAAGATTAAAATTTTAATTTTTAATATCGCATAGAACTAACGTGCAGCCCCTATACGTTATGTTTAAAAAAAATATATAAAATTTTTTTTCAAAATGGCGGCTATCGTAAAAATTCAAAGTGTCATAACTTTGCTAAATCAAATCCTACTGAAAAATGTCGTATGAAAAAAGTGTTTGGAATTTTATTTTGCATATAAAAGCAATTTTTAATTATTTTTTTTTTAATAAAAACCGAGTCTTACCATATATTGACCGAGACCTCGAACGAGCTTTTATGCGACTCTGCATACAGTTAACGCTCGTATGAAGCTTCTATTTAAGAAATTGACTTGAATTTTTTATACCAAATAGAGCTTTCAACTATACTTACGATACTATACAAAAAAATTAAAAATTAAAAAATAAAAGTATTTTTTTTTCAAAACACGTTTAGTGTGATGAGTCGATCGACCCACCATACATACGCTCATAAGATTTTCAATATAGTTAAGGTCAGTGTGAGCTTATTTATACATATTTGAATTTCAAAATTTTGTGACAGTATAGAATTCTTAAGCATCCTGTGTATGTTTGTTAGCAAAATCCATTTTGTCAATTTTTTGCAAAATGGCGACAAGTATTAAAATTCAATCACTTATTACTCAGTAGTGTTCAATTTTGTCAAAAAGGTCTCTATACATGAAATGTTGAGAAGCCTAAAGCTCATCTAAGTAAAATATAAAAAATATATATTTTTGCTTGAAAACAAGCGATGTATCAGTTCGATCGTACCCCCATACTAGCCATTTTGAGACTTTCGGAAGAGTTAACGCTCTTAACTGCTTGGTTTCGAAGATTAAAATTTTAATTTTTAATATCGCATAGAACTAACGTGCAGCCCCTATACGTTATGTTTAAAAAAAATATATAAAATTTTTTTTTATTTTTTTAAATCAAATCCTACTGAAAAATGTCGTATGCAAAAAGTGTTTGAAATTTTATTTTGCATATAAAAGCAATTTTTAATTATTTTTTTTTTAATAAAAACCGAGTCTTACCATATATTGACCGAGACCTCGAACGAGCTTTTATGCGACTCTGCATACAGTTAACGCTCGTATGAAGCTTCTATTTAAGAAATTGACTTGAATTTTTTATACCAAATAGAGCTTTCAACTATACTTACGATACTATACAAAAAAATTAAAAATTAAAAAATAAAAGTATTTTTTTTTCAAAACACGTTTAGTGTGATGAGTCGATCGACCCACCTTACGCTCATAAGATTTTCAATATAGTTAAGGTCAGTGTGAGCTTATTTATACATATTTGAATTTCAAAATTTTGTGACAGTATAGAATTCTTAAGCATCCTGTGTATGTTTGTTAGCAAAATCCATTTTGTCAATTTTTTGCAAAATGGCGACAAGTATTAAAATTCAATCACTTATTACTCAGTAGTGTTCAATTTTGTCAAAAAGGTCTCTATACATGAAATGTTGAGAAGCCTAAAGCTCATCTAAGTAAAATATAAAAAATATATATTTTTGCTTGAAAACAAGCGATGTATCAGTTCGATCGTACCCCCATACTAGCCATTTTGAGACTTTCGGAAGAGTTAACGCTCTTAACTGCTTGGTTTCGAAGATTAAAATTTTAATTTTTAATATCGCATAGAACTAACGTGCAGCCCCTATACGTTATGTTTAAAAAAAATATATAAAATTTTTTTTCAAAATGGCGGCTATCGTAAAAATTCAAAGTGTCATAACTTTGCTAAATCAAATCCTACTGAAAAATGTCGTATGCAAAAAGTGTTTGGAATTTTATTTTGCATATAAAAGCAATTTTTAATTATTTTTTTTTTAATAAAAACCGAGTCTTACCATATATTGACCGAGACCTCGAACGAGCTTTTATGCGACTCTGCATACAGTTAACGCTCGTATGAAGCTTCTATTTAAGAAATTAACTTGAATTTTTTATACCAAATAGAGCTTTCAACTATACTTACGATACTATACAAAAAAATTAAAAAATAAAAAATAAAAGTTTTTTTTTTTAAAACACGTTTAGTGTGATGAGTCGATCGACCCACCATACATACGCTCATAAGATTTTCAATATAGTTAAGGTCAGTGTGAGCTTATTTATACATATTTGAATTTCAAAATTTTGTGACAGTATAGAATTCTTAAGCATCCTGTGTATGTTTGTTAGCAAAATCCATTTTGTCAATTTTTTGCAAAATGGCGACAAGTATTAAAATTCAATCACTTATTACTCAGTAGTGTTCAATTTTGTCAAAAAGGTCTCTATACATGAAATGTTGAAAAGCCTAAAGCTCATCTAAGTAAAATATAAAAAATATATATTTTTGCTTGAAAACAAGCGATGTATCAGTTCGATCGTACCCCCATACTAGCCATTTTGAGACTTTCGGAAGAGTTAACGCTCTTAACTGCTTGGTTTCGAAGATTAAAATTTTAATTTTTAATATCGCATAGAACTAACGTGCAGCCCTTATACGTTATGTTTAAAAAAAATATATAAATTTTTTTTTCAAAATGGCGGCTATCGTAAAAATTCAAAGTGTCATAACTTTGCTAAATCAAATCCTACTGAAACATGTCGTATGCAAAAAGCGCTTGGAATTTTATTTTGCATATAAAAGCAATTTTTAATTATTTTTTTTTTAATAAAAACCGAGTCTTACCATATATTGACCGAGACCTCGAACGAGCTTTTATGCGACTCTGCATACAGTTAACGCTCGTATGAAGCTTCTATTTAAGAAATTGACTTGAATTTTTTATACCAAATAGAGCTTTCAACTATACTTACGATACTATACAAAAAAATTAAAAATTAAAAAATAAAAGTATTTTTTTTTCAAAACACGTTTAGTGTGATGAGTCGATCGACCCACCATACATACGCTCATAAGATTTTCAATATAGTTAAGGTCAGTGTGAGCTTATTTATACATATTTGAATTTCAAAATTTTGTGACAGTATAGAATTCTTAAGCATCCTGTGTATGTTTGTTAGCAAAATCCATTTTGTCAATTTTTTGCAAAATGGCGACAAGTATTAAAATTCAATCACTTATTACTCAGTAGTGTTCAATTTTGTCAAAAAGGTCTCTATACATGAAATGTTGAGAAGCCTAAAGCTCATCTAAGTAAAATATAAAAAATATATATTTTTGCTTGAAAACAAGCGATGTATCAGTTCGATCGTACCCCCATACTAGCCATTTTGAGACTTTCGGAAGAGTTAACGCTCTTAACTGCTTGGTTTCGAAGATTAAAATTTTAATTTTTAATATCGCATAGAACTAACGTGCAGCCCCTATACGTTATGTTTAAAAAAAATATATAAAATTTTTTTTTAAAATGGCGGCTATCGTAAAAATTCAAAGTGTCATAACTTTGCTAAATCAAATCCTACTGAAAAATGTCGTATGCAAAAAGTGTTTGGAATTTTATTTTGCATATAAAAGCAATTTTTAATTATTTTTTTTTTAATAAAAACCGAGTCTTACCATATATTGACCGAGACCTCGAACGAGCTTTTATGCGACTCTGCATACAGTTAACGCTCGTATGAAGCTTCTATTTGAGAAATTGACTTGAATTTTTTATACCAAATAGAGCTTTCAACTATACTTACGATACTGTACAAAAAAATTAAAAATTAAAAAATAAAAGTATTTTTTTTTCAAAACACGTTTAGTGTGATGAGTCGATCGACCCACCATACATACGCTCATAAGATTTTCAATATAGTTAAGGTCAGTGTGAGCTTATTTATACATATTTGAATTTCAAAATTTTGTGACAGTATAGAATTCTTAAGCATCCTGTGTATGTTTGTTAGCAAAATCCATTTTGTCAATTTTTTGCAAAATGGCGACAAGTATTAAAATTCAATCACTTATTACTCAGTAGTGTTCAATTTTGTCAAAAAGGTCTCTATACATGAAATGTTGAGAAGCCTAAAGCTCATCTAAGTAAAATATAAAAAATATATATTTTTGCTTGAAAACAAGCGATGTATCAGTTCGATCGTACCCCCATACTAGCCATTTTGAGACTTTCGGAAGAGTTAACGCTCTTAACTGCTTGGTTTCGAAGATTAAAATTTTAATTTTTAATATCGCATAGAACTAACGTGCAGCCCCTATACGTTATGTTTAAAAAAAATATATAAAATTTTTTTTCAAAATGGCGGCTATCGTAAAAATTCAAAGTGTCATAACTTTGCTAAATCAAATCCTACTGAAACATGTCGTATGCAAAAAGTGTTTGGAATTTTATTTTGCATATAAAAGCAATTTTTAATTATTTTTTTTTTAATAAAAACCGAGTCTTACCATATATTGACCGAGACCTCGAACGAGCTTTTATGCGACTCTGCATACAGTTAACGCTCGTATGAAGCTTCTATTTAAGAAATTGACTTGAATTTTTTATACCAAATAGAGCTTTCAACTATACTGACGATACTATACAAAAAAATTAAAAATTAAAAAATAAAAGTATTTTTTTTTCAAAACACGTTTAGTGTGATGAGTCGATCGACCCACCATACATACGCTCATAAGATTTTCAATATAGTTAAGGTCAGTGTGAGCTTATTTATACATATTTGAATTTCAAAATTTTGTGACAGTATAGAATTCTTAAGCATCCTGTGTATGTTTGTTAGCAAAATCCATTTTGTCAATTTTTTGCAAAATGGCGACAAGTATTAAAATTCAATCACTTATTACTCAGTAGTGTTCAATTTTGTCAAAAAGGTCTCTATACATGAAATGTTGAGAAGCCTAAAGCTCATCTAAGTAAAATATAAAAAATATATATTTTTGCTTGAAAACAAGCGATGTATCAGTTCGATCGTACCCCCATACTAGCCATTTTGAGACTTTCGGAAGAGTTAACGCTCTTAACTGCTTGGTTTCGAAGATTAAAATTTTATTTTTTAATATCGCATAGAACTAACGTGCAGCCCCTATACGTTATGTTTAAAAAAAATATATAAAATTTTTTTTCAAAATGGCGGCTATCGTAAAAATTCAAAGTGTCATAACTTTGCTAAATCAAATCCTACTGAAAAATGTCGTATGCAAAAAGTGTTTGGAATTTTATTTTGCATATAAAAGCAATTTTTAATTATTTTTTTTTTAATAAAAACCGAGTCTTACCATTTATTGACCGAGACCTCGAACGAGCTTTTATGCGACTCTGCATACAGTTAACGCTCGTATGAAGCTTCTATTTAAGAAATTGACTTGAATTTTTTATACCAAATAGAGCTTTTAACTATACTTACGATACTATACAAAAAAATTAAAAATTAAAAAATAAAAGTATTTTTTTTTCAAAACACGTTTAGTGTGATGAGTCGATCGACCCACCATACATACGCTCATAAGATTTTCAATATAGTTAAGGTCAGTGTGAGCTTATTTATACATATTTGAATTTCAAAATTTTGTGACAGTATAGAATTCTTAAGCATCCTGTGTATGTTTGTTAGCAAAATCCATTTTGTCAATTTTTTGCAAAATGGCGACAAGTATTAAAATTCAATCACTTATTACTCAGTAGTGTTCAATTTTGTCAAAAAGGTCTCTATACATGAAATGTTGAGAAGCCTAAAGCTCATCTAAGTAAAATATAAAAAATATATATTTTTGCTTGAAAACAAGCGATGTATCAGTTCGATCGTACCCCCATACTAGCCATTTTGAGACTTTCGGAAGAGTTAACGCTCTTAACTGCTTGGTTTCGAAGATTAAAATTTTAATTTTTAATATCGCATAGAACTAACGTGCAGCCCCTATACGTTATGTTTAAAAAAAATATATAAAATTTTTTTTCAAAATGGCGGCTATCGTAAAAATTCAAAGTGTCATAACTTTGCTAAATCAAATCCTACTGAAAAATGTCGTATGCAAAAAGTGTTTGGAATTTTATTTTGCATATAAAAGCAATTTTTAATTATTTTTTTTTTAATAAAAACCGAGTCTTACCATATATTGACCGAGACCTCGAACGAGCTTTTATGCGACTCTGCATACAGTTAGCGCTCGTATGAAGCTTCTATTTAAGAAATTGACTTGAATTTTTTATACCAAATAGAGCTTTTAACTATACTTACGATACTATACAAAAAAATTAAAAATTAAAAAATAAAAGTATTTTTTTTTCAAAACACGTTTAGTGTGATGAGTCGATCGACCCACCATACATACGCTCATAAGATTTTCAATATAGTTAAGGTCAGTGTGAGCTTATTTATACATATTTGAATTTCAAAATTTTGTGACAGTATAGAATTCTTAAGCATCCTGTGTATGTTTGTTAGCAAAATCCATTTTGTCAATTTTTTGCAAAATGGCGACAAGTATTAAAATTCAATCACTTATTACTCAGTAGTGTTCAATTTTGTCAAAAAGGTCTCTATACATGAAATGTTGAGAAGCCTAAAGCTCATCTAAGTAAAATATAAAAAATATATATTTTTGCTTGAAAACAAGCGATGTATCAGTTCGATCGTACCCCCATACTAGCCATTTTGAGACTTTCGGAAGAGTTAACGCTCTTAACTGCTTGGTTTCGAAGATTAAAATTTTAATTTTTAATATCGCATAGAACTAACGTGCAGCCCCTATACGTTATGTTTAAAAAAAATATATAAAATTTTTTTTCAAAATGGCGGCTATCGTAAAAATTCAAAGTGTCATAACTTTGCTAAATCAAATCCTACTGAAAAATGTCGTATGCAAAAAGTGTTTGGAATTTTATTTTGCATATAAAAGCAATTTTTAATTATTTTTTTTTTAATAAAAACCGAGTCTTACCATATATTGACCGAGACCTCGAACGAGCTTTTATGCGACTCTGCATACAGTTAACGCTCGTATGAAGCTTCTATTTAGGAAATTAACTTGAATTTTTTATACCAAATAGAGCTTTCAACTATACTTACGATACTATACAAAAAAATTAAAAATTAAAAAATAAAAGTTTTTTTTTTTCAAAACACGTTAAGTGTGATGAGTCGATCGACCCACCATACATACGCTCATAAGATTTTCAATATAGTTAAGGTCAGTGTGAGCTTATTTATACATATTTGAATTTCAAAATTTTGTGACAGTATAGAATTCTTAAGCATCCTGTGTATGTTTGTTAGCAAAATCCATTTTGTCAATTTTTTGCAAAATGGCGACAAGTATTAAAATTCAATCACTTATTACTCAGTAGTGTTCAATTTTGTCAAAAAGGTCTCTATACATGAAATGTTGAGAAGCCTAAAGCTCATCTAAGTAAAATATAAAAAATATATATTTTTGCTTGAAAACAAGCGATGTATCAGTTCGATCGTACCCCCATACTAGCCATTTTGAGACTTTCGGAAGAGTTAACGCTCTTAACTGCTTGGTTTCGAAGATTAAAATTTTAATTTTTAATATCGCATAGAACTAACGTGCAGCCCCTATACGTTATGTTTAAAAAAAATATATAAAATTTTTTTTCAAAATGGCGGCTATCGTAAAAATTCAAAGTGTCATAACTTTGCTAAATCAAATCCTACTGAAAAATGTCGTATGCAAAAAGTGTTTGGAATTTTATTTTGCATATAAAATCAATTTTTAATTATTTTTTTTAATAAAAACCGAGTCTTACCATATATTGACCGAGACCTCGAACGAGCTTTTATGCGACTCTGCATACAGTTAACGCTCGTATGAAGCTTCTATTTAAGAAATTGACTTGAATTTTTTATACCAAATAGAGCTTTCAACTATACTTACGATACTATACAAAAAAATTAAAAATTAAAAAATAAAAGTATTTTTTTTTCAAAACACGTTTAGTGTGATGAGTCGATCGACCCACCATACATACGCTCATAAGATTTTCAATATAGTTAAGGTCAGTGTGAGCTTATTTATACATATTTGAATTTCAAAATTTTGTGACAGTATAGAATTCTTAAGCATCCTGTGTATGTTCGTTAGCAAAATCCATTTTGTCAATTTTTTGCAAAATGGCGACAAGTATTAAAATTCAATCACTTATTACTCAGTAGTGTTCAATTTTGTCAAAAAGGTCACTATACATGAAATGTTGAGAAGCCTAAAGCTCATCTAAGTAAAATATAAAAAATATATATTTTTGCTTGAAAACAAGCGATGTATCAGTTCGATCGTACCCCCATACTAGCCATTTTGAGACTTTCGGAAGAGTTAACGCTCTTAACTGCTTGGTTTCGAAGATTAAAATTTTAATTTTTAATATCGCATAGAACTAACGTGCAGCCCCTTTACGTTATGTTTAAAAAAAATATATAAAATTTTTTTTTAAAATGGCGGCTATCGTAAAAATTCAAAGTGTCATAACTTTGCTAAATCAAATCCTACTGAAAAATGTCGTATGCAAAAAGTGTTTGGAATTTTATTTTGCATATAAAAGCAATTTTTAATTATTTTTTTTTTAATAAAAACCGAGTCTTACCATATATTGACCGAGACCTCGAACGAGCTTTTATGCGACTCTGCATACAGTTAACGCTCGTATGAAGCTTCTATTTAAGAAATTGACTTGAATTTTTTATACCAAATAGAGCTTTCAACTATACTTACGATACTATACAAAAAAATTAAAAATTAAAAAATAAAAGTATTTTTTTTTCAAAACACGTTTAGTGTGATGAGTCGATCGACCCACCATACATACGCTCATAAGATTTTCAATATAGTTAAGGTCAGTGTGAGCTTATTTATACATATTTGAATTTCAAAATTTTGTGACAGTATAGAATTCTTAAGCATCCTGTGTATGTTTGTTAGCAAAATCCATTTTGTCAATTTTTTGCAAAATGGCGACAAGTATTAAAATTCAATCACTTATTACTCAGTAGTGTTCAATTTTGTCAAAAAGGTCTCTATACATGAAATGTTGAGAAGCCTAAAGCTCATCTAAGTAAAATATAAAAAATATATATTTTTGCTTGAAAACAAGCGATGTATCAGTTCGATCGTACCCCCATACTAGCCATTTTGAGACTTTCGGAAGAGTTAACGCTCTTAACTGCTTGGTTTCGAAGATTAAAATTTTAATTTTTAATATCGCATAGAACTAACGTGCAGCCCCTATACGTTATGTTTAAAAAAAATATATAAAATTTTTTTTCAAAATGGCGGCTATCGTAAAAATTCAAAGTGTCATAACTTTGCTAAATCAAATCCTACTGAAAAATGTCGTATGCAAAAAGTGTTTGGAATTTTATTTTGCATATAAAAGCAATTTTTAATTATTTTTTTTTTAATAAAAACCGAGTCTTACCATATATTGACCGAGACCTCGAACGAGCTTTTATGCGACTCTGCATACAGTTAGCGCTCGTATGAAGCTTCTATTTAAGAAATTGACTTGAATTTTTTATACCAAATAGAGCTTTTAACTATACTTACGATACTATACAAAAAAATTAAAAATTAAAAAATAAAAGTATTTTTTTTTCAAAACACGTTTAGTGTGATGAGTCGATCGACCCACCATACATACGCTCATAAGATTTTCAATATAGTTAAGGTCAGTGTGAGCTTATTTATACATATTTGAATTTCAAAATTTTGTGACAGTATAGAATTCTTAAGCATCCTGTGTATGTTTGTTAGCAAAATCCATTTTGTCAATTTTTTGCAAAATGGCGACAAGTATTAAAATTCAATCACTTATTACTCAGTAGTGTTCAATTTTGTCAAAAAGGTCTCTATACATGAAATGTTGAGAAGCCTAAAGCTCATCTAAGTAAAATATAAAAAATATATATTTTTGCTTGAAAACAAGCGATGTATCAGTTCGATCGTACCCCCATACTAGCCATTTTGAGACTTTCGGAAGAGTTAACGCTCTTAACTGCTTGGTTTCGAAGATTAAAATTTTAATTTTTAATATCGCATAGAACTAACGTGCAGCCCCTATACGTTATGTTTAAAAAAAATATATAAAATTTTTTTTCAAAATGGCGGCTATCGTAAAAATTCAAAGTGTCATAACTTTGCTAAATCAAATCCTACTGAAAAATGTCGTATGCAAAAAGTGTTTGGAATTTTATTTTGCATATAAAAGCAATTTTTAATTATTTTTTTTTTAATAAAAACCGAGTCTTACCATATATTGACCGAGACCTCGAACGAGCTTTTATGCGACTCTGCATACAGTTAACGCTCGTATGAAGCTTCTATTTAAGTAATTAACTTGAATTTTTTATACCAAATAGAGCTTTCAACTATACTTACGATACTATACAAAAAAATTAAAAATTAAAAAATAAAAGTTTTTTTTTTTTAAAACACGTTTAGTGTGATGAGTCGATCGACCCACCATACATACGCTCATAAGATTTTCAATATAGTTAAGGTCAGTGTGAGCTTATTTATACATATTTGAATTTCAAAATTTTGTGACAGTATAGAATTCTTAAGCATCCTGTGTATGTTTGTTAGCAAAATCCATTTTGTCAATTTTTTGCAAAATGGCGACAAGTATTAAAATTCAATCACTTATTACTCAGTAGTGTTCAATTTTGTCAAAAAGGTCTCTATACATGAAATGTTGAGAAGCCTAAAGCTCATCTAAGTAAAATATAAAAAATATATATTTTTGCTTGAAAACAAGCGATGTATCAGTTCGATCGTACCCCCATACTAGCCATTTTGAGACTTTCGGAAGAGTTAACGCTCTTAACTGCTTGGTTTCGAAGATTAAAATTTTAATTTTTAATATCGCATAGAACTAACGTGCAGCCCCTATACGTTATGTTTAAAAAAAATATATAAAATTTTTTTTCAAAATGGCGGCTATCGTAAAAATTCAAAGTGTCATAACTTTGCTAAATCAAATCCTACTGAAAAATGTCGTATGCAAAAAGTGTTTGGAATTTTATTTTGCATATAAAAGCAATTTTTAATTATTTTTTTTTTAATAAAAACCGAGTCTTACCATATATTGACCGAGACCTCGAACGAGCTTTTATGCGACTCTGCATACAGTTAACGCTCGTATGAAGCTTCTATTTAAGAAATTGACTTGAATTTTTTATACCAAATAGAGCTTTCAACTATACTTACGATACTATACAAAAAAATTAAAAATTAAAAAATAAAAGTATTTTTTTTTCAAAACACGTTTAGTGTGATGAGTCGATCGACCCACCATACATACGCTCATAAGATTTTCAATATAGTTAAGGTCAGTGTGAGCTTATTTATACATATTTGAATTTCAAAATTTTGTGACAGTATAGAATTCTTAAGCATCCTGTGTATGTTTGTTAGCAAAATCCATTTCGTCAATTTTTTGCAAAATGGCGACAAGTATTAAAATTCAATCACTTATTACTCAGTAGTGTTCAATTTTGTCAAAAAGGTCTCTATACATGAAATGTTGAGAAGCCTAAAGCTCATCTAAGTAAAATATAAAAAATATATATTTTTGCTTGAAAACAAGCGATGTATCAGTTCGATCGTACCCCCATACTAGCCATTTTGAGACTTTCGGAAGAGTTAACGCTCTTAACTGCTTGGTTTCGAAGATTAAAATTTTAATTTTTAATATCGCATAGAACTAACGTGCAGCCCCTATACGTTATGTTTAAAAAAAATATATAAAATTTTTTTTCAAAATGGCGGCTATCGTAAAAATTCAAAGTGTCATAACTTTGCTAAATCAAATCCTACTGAAAAATGTCGTATGCAAAAAGTGTTTGGAATTTTATTTTGCATATAAAAGCAATTTTTAATTATTTTTTTTAATAAAAACCGAGTCTTACCATATATTGACCGAGACCTCGAACGAGCTTTTATGCGACTCTGCATACAGTTAACGCTCGTATGAAGCTTCTATTCAAGAAATTGACTTGAATTTTTTATACCAAATAGAGCTTTCAACTATACTTACGATACTATACAAAAAAATTAAAAATTAAAAAATAAAAGTATTTTTTTTTCAAAACACGTTTAGTGTGATGAGTCGATCGACCCACCATACATACGCTCATAAGATTTTCAATATAGTTAAGGTCAATGTGAGCTTATTTATACATATTTGAATTTTAAAATTTTGTGACAGTATAGAATTCTTAAGCATCCTGTGTATGTTTGTTAGCAAAATCCATTTTGTCAATATTTTGCAAAATGGCGACAAGTATTAAAATTCAATCACTTATTTCTCAGTAGTGTTCAATTTTGTCAAAAAGGTCTCTATACATGAAATGTTGAGAAGCCTAAAGCTCATCTAAGTAAAATATAAAAAATATATATTTTTGCTTGAAAACAAGCGATGTATCAGTTCGATCGTACCCCCATACTAGCCATTTTGAGACTTTCGGAAGAGTTAACGCTCCTAACTGCTTGGTTTCGAAGATTAAAATTTTAATTTTTAATATCGCATAGAACTAACGTGCAGCCCCTATACGTTATGTTTAAAAAAAATATATAAAAATTTTTTTCAAAATGGCGGCTATCGTAAAAATTCAAAGTGTCATAACTTTGCTAAATCAAATCCTACTAAAAAATGTCGTATGCAAAAAGTGTTTGGAATTTTATTTTGCATATAAAAGCAATTTTTAATTATTTTTTTTTTAATAAAAACCGAGTCTTACCATATATTGACCGAGACCTCGAACGAGCTTTTATGCGACTCTGCATACAGTTAACGCTCGTATGAAGCTTCTATTTAAGAAATTGACTTGAATTTTTTATACCAAATAGAGCTTTCAACTATACTTACGATACTATACAAAAAAATTAAAAATTAAAAAATAAAAGTATTTTTTTTTCAAAACACGTTAAGTGTGATGAGTCGATCGACCCACCATACATACGCTCATAAGATTTTAAATATAGTTAAGGTCAGTGTGAGCTTATTTATACATATTTAAATTTCAAAATTTTGTGACAGTATAGAATTCTTAAGCATCCTGTGTATGTTTGTTAGCAAAATCCATTTTGTCAATTTTTTGCAAAATGGCGACAAGTATTAAAATTCAATCACTTATTACTCAGTAGTGTTCAATTTTGTCAAAAAGGTCTCTATACATGAAATGTTGAGAAGCCTAAAGCTCATCTAAGTAAAATATAAAAAATATATATTTTTGCTTGAAAACAAGCGATGTATCAGTTCGATCGTACCCCCATACTAGCCATTTTGAGACTTTCGGAAGAGTTAACGCTCTTAACTGCTTGGTTTCGAAGATTAAAATTTTAATTTTTAATATCGCATAGAACTAACGTGCAGCCCCTATACGTTATGTTTAAAAAAAATATATAAATTTTTTTTTCAAAATGGCGGCTATCGTAAAAATTCAAAGTGTCATAACTTTGCTAAATCAAATCCTACTGAAAAATGTCGTATGCAAAAAGTGTTTGGAATTTTATTTTGCATATAAAAGCAATTTTTAATTATTTTTTTTTTAATAAAAACCGAGTCTTACCATATATTGACCGAGACCTCGAACGAGCTTTTATGCGACTCTGCATACAGTTAACGCTCGTATGAAGCTTCTATTTAAGAAATTGACTTGAATTTTTTATACCAAATAGAGCTTTCAACTATACTTACGATACTATACAAAAAAATTAAAAATTAAAAAATAAAAGTATTTTTTTTTCAAAACACGTTTAGTGTGATGAGTCGATCGACCCACCATACATACGCTCATAAGATTTTCAATATAGTTAAGGTCAGTGTGAGCTTATTTATACATATTTGAATTTCAAAATTTTGTGACAGTATAGAATTCTTAAGCATCCTGTGTATGTTTGTTAGCAAAATCCATTTTGTCAATTTTTTGCAAAATGGCGACAAGTATTAAAATTCAATCACTTATTACTCAGTAGTGTTCAATTTTGTCAAAAAGGTCTCTATACATGAAATGTTGAGAAGCCTAAAGCTCATCTAAGTAAAATATAAAAAATATATATTTTTGCTTGAAAACAAGCGATGTATCAGTTCGATCGTACCCCCATACTAGCCATTTTGAGACTTTCGGAAGAGTTAACGCTCTTAACTGCTTGGTTTCGAAGATTAAAATTTTAATTTTTAATATCGCATAGAACTAACGTGCAGCCCCTATACGTTATGTTTAAAAAAAATATATAATTTTTTTTTTCAAAATGGCGGCTATCGTAAAAATTCAAAGTGTCATAACTTTGCTAAATCAAATCCTACTGAAACATGTCGTATGCAAAAAGTGTTTGGAATTTTATTTTGCATATAAAAGCAATTTTTAATTATTTTTTTTTTAATAAAAACCGAGTCTTACCATATATTGACCGAGACCTCGAACGAGCTTTTATGCGACTCTGCATACAGTTAACGCTCGTATGAAGCTTCTATTTAAGAAATTGACTTGAATTTTTTATACCAAATAGAGCTTTCAACTATACTTACGATACTATACAAAAAAATTAAAAATTAAAAAATAAAAGTATTTTTTTTTCAAAACACGTTTAGTGTGATGAGTCGATCGACCCACCATACATACGCTCATAAGATTTTCAATATAGTTAAGGTCAGTGTGAGCTTATTTATACATATTTGAATTTCAAAATTTTGTGACAGTATAGAATTCTTAAGCATCCTGTGTATGTTTGTTAGCAAAATCCATTTTGTCAATTTTTTGCAAAATGGCGACAAGTATTAAAATTCAATCACTTATTACTCAGTAGTGTTCAATTTTGTCAAAAAGGTCTCTATACATGAAATGTTGAGAAGCCTAAAGCTCATCTAAGTAAAATATAAAAAATATATATTTTTGCTTGAAAACAAGCGATGTATCAGTTCGATCGTACCCCCATACTAGCCATTTTGAGACTTTCGGAAGAGTTAACGCTCTTAACTGCTTGGTTTCGAAGATTAAAATTTTAATTTTTAATATCGCATAGAACTAACGTGCAGCCCCTATACGTTATGTTTAAAAAAAATATATAAAATTTTTTTTCAAAATGGCGGCTATCGTAAAAATTCAAAGTGTCATAACTTTGCTAAATCAAATCCTACTGAAACATGTCGTATGCAAAAAGTGTTTAGAATTTTATTTTGCATATAAAAGCAATTTTTAACTATTTTTTTTTTAATAAAAACCGAGTCTTACCATATATTGACCGAGACCTCGAACGAGCTTTTATGCGACTCTGCATACAGTTAACGCTCGTATGAAGCTTCTATTTAAGAAATTGACTTGAATTTTTTATACCAAATAGAGCTTTCAACTATACTTACGATACTATACAAAAAAATTAAAAATTAAAAAATAAAAGTATTTTTTTTTCAAAACACGTTTAGTGTGATGAGTCGATCGACCCACCATACATACGCTCATAAGATTTTCAATATAGTTAAGGTCAGTGTGAGCTTATTTATACATATTTGAATTTCAAAATTTTGTGACAGTATAGAATTCTTAAGCATCCTGTGTATGTTTGTTAGCAAAATCCATTTTGTCAATTTTTTGCAAAATGGCGACAAGTATTAAAATTCAATCACTTATTACTCAGTAGTGTTCAATTTTGTCAAAAAGATCTCTATACATGAAATGTTGAGAAGCCTAAAGCTCATCTAAGTAAAATATAAAAAATATATATTTTTGCTTGAAAACAAGCGATGTATCAGTTCGATCGTACCCCCATACTAGCCATTTTGAGACTTTCGGAAGAGTTAACGCTCTTAACTGCTTGGTTTCGAAGATTAAAATTTTAATTTTTAATATCGCATAGAACTAACGTGCAGCCCCTATACGTTATGTTTAAAAAAAATATATAAAAAATTTTTTCAAAATGGCGGCTATCGTAAAAATTCAAAGTGTCATAACTTTGCTAAATCAAATCCTACTGAAAAATGTCGTATGCAAAAAGTGTTTGGAATTTTATTTTGCATATAAAAGCAATTTTTAATTATTTTTTTTTTAATAAAAACCGAGTCTTACTATATATTGACCGAGACCTCGAACGAGCTTTTATGCGACTCTGCATACAGTTAACGCTCGTATGAAGCTTCTATTTAAGAAATTGACTTGAATTTTTTATACCAAATAGAGCTTTCAACTATACTTACGATACTATACAAAAAAATTAAAAATTAAAAAATAAAAGTATTTTTTTTTCAAAACACGTTTAGTGTGATGAGTCGATCGACCCACCATACATACGCTCATAAGATTTTCAATATAGTTAAGGTCAGTGTGAGCTTATTTATACATATTTGAATTTCAAAATTTTGTGACAGTATAGAATTCTTAAGCATCCTGTGTATGTTTGTTATCAAAATCCATTTTGTCAATTTTTTGCAAAATGGCGACAAGTATTAAAATTCAATCACTTATTACTCAGTAGTGTTCAATTTTGTCAAAAAGGTCTCTATACATGAAATGTTGAAAAGCCTAAAGCTCATCTGAGTAAAATATAAAAAATATATATTTTTGCTTGAAAACAAGCGATGTATCAGTTCGATCGTACCCCCATACTAGCCATTTTAAGACTTTCGGAAGAGTTAACGCTCTTAACTGCTTGGTTTCTAAGATTAAAATTTTAATTTTTAATATCGCATAGAACTAACGTGCAGCCCCTATACGTTATGTTTAAAAAAAATATATAATTTTTTTTTTCAAAATGGCGGCTATCGTAAAAATTCAAAGTGTCATAACTTTGCTAAATCAAATCCTACTGAAAAATGTCGTATGCAAAAAGTGTTTGGAATTTAATTTTGCATATAAAAGCAATTTTTAATTATTTTTTTTAATAAAAACCGAGTCTTACCATATATTGACCGAGACCTCGAACGAGCTTTTATGCGACTCTGCATACAGTTAACGCTCGTATGAAGCTTCTATTTAAGAAATTGACTTGAATTTTTTATACCAAATAAAGCTTTCAACTATACTTACGATACTATACAAAAAAATTAAAAATTAAAAAATAAAAGTATTTTTTTTTCAAAACACGTTTAGTGTGATGAGTCGATCGACCCACCATACATACGCTCATAAGATTTTCAATATAGTTAAGGTCAGTGTGAGCTTATTTATACATATTTGAATTTTAAAATTTTGTGACAGTATAGAATTCTTAAGCATCCTGTGTATGTTTGTTAGCAAAATCCATTTTGTCAATATTTTGCAAAATGGCGACAAGTATTAAAATTCAATCACTTATTTCTCAGTAGTGTTCAATTTTGTCAAAAAGGTCTCTATACATGAAATGTTGAGAAGCCTAAAGCTCATCTAAGTAAAATATAAAAAATATATATTTTTGCTTGAAAACAAGCGATGTATCAGTTCGATCGTACCCCCATACTAGCCATTTTGAGACTTTCGGAAGAGTTAACGCTCCTAACTGCTTGGTTTCGAAGATTAAAATTTTAATTTTGAATATCGCATAGAACTAACGTGCAGCCCCTATACGTTATGTTTAAAAAAAATATATAAAAATTTTTTTCAAAATGGCGGCTATCGTAAAAATTCAAAGTGTCATAACTTTGCTAAATCAAATCCTACTAAAAAATGTTGTATACAAAAAGTGTTTGGAATTTTATTTTGCATATAAAAGCAATTTTTAATTATTTTTTTTTTAATAAAAACCGAGTCTTACTATATATTGACCGAGACCTCGAACGAGCTTTTATGCGACTCTGCATACAGTTAACGCTCGTATGAAGCTTCTATTTAAGAAATTGACTTGAATTTTTTATACCAAATAGAGCTTTCAACTATACTTACGATACTATACAAAAAAATTAAAAATTAAAAAATAAAAGTATTTTTTTTTCAAAACACGTTTAGTGTGATGAGTCGATCGACCCACCATACATACGCTCATAAGATTAGTAATATAGTTAAGGTCAGTGTGAGCTTATTTATACATATTTGAATTTCAAAATTTTGTGACAGTATAGAATTCTTAAGCATCCTGTGTATGTTTGTTAGCAAAATCCATTTTGTCAATATTTTGCAAAATGGCGACAAGTATTAAAATTCAATCACTTATTACTCAGTAGTGTTCAATTTTGTCAAAAAGGTCTCTATACATGAAATGTTGAGAAGCCTAAAGCTCATCTAAGTAAAATATAAAAAATATATATTTTTGCTTGAAAACAAGCGATGTATCAGTTCGATCGTACCCCCATACTAGCCATTTTGAGACTTTCGGAAGAGTTAACGCTCTTAACTGCTTTGTTTCAAAGATTAAAATTTTAATTTTTAATATCGCATAGAACTAACGTGCAGCCCCTATACGTTATGTTTAAAAAAAATATATAAAATTTTTTTTCAAAATGGCGGCTATCGTAAAAATTCAAAGTGTCATAACTTTGCTAAATCAAATCCTACTTAAAAATGTCGTTTGCAAAAAGTGTTCGGAATTTTATTTTGCATATAAAAGCAATTTTTAATTATTTTTTTTTTAATAAAAACCGAGTCTTACCATATATTGACCGAGACCTCGAACGAGCTTTTATGCGACTCTGCATACAGTTAACGCTCGTATGAAGCTTCTATTTAAGAAATTGACTTGAATTTTTTAAACCAAATAGAGCTTTCAACTATACTTACGATACTGTACAAAAAAATTAAAAATTAAAAAATAAAAGTATTTTTTATTCAAAACACGTTTAGTGTGATGAGTCGATCGACCCACCATACATACGCTGATAAGATTTTCAATATAGTTAAGGTCAGTGTGAGCTTATTTATACATATTTGAATTTAAAAATTTTGTGACAGTATAGAATTCTTAAGCATCCTGTGTATGTTTGTTAGCAAAATCCATTTTGTCAATTTTTTGCAAAATGGCGACAAGTATTAAAATTCAATCACTTATTACTCAGTAGTGTTCAATTTTGTCAAAAAGGTCTCTATACATGAAATGTTGAGAAGCCTAAAGCTCATCTAAGTAAAATATAAAAAATATATATTTTTGCTTGAAAACAAGCGATGTATCAGTTCGATCGTACCCCCATACTAGCCATTTTGAGACTTTCGGAAGAGTTAACGCTCTTAACTGCTTGGTTTCGAAGATTAAAATTTTAATTTTTAATATCGCATAGAACTAACGTGCAGCCCCTATACGTTATGTTTAAAAAAAATATATAAAATTTTTTTTCAAAATGGCGGCTATCGTAAAAATTCAAAGTGTCATAACTTTGCTAAATCAAATCCTACTGAAAAATGTCGTATGCAAAAAGTGTTTGGAATTTTATTTTGCATATAAAAGCAATTTTTAATTATTTTTTTTTTAATAAAAACCGAGTCTTACCATATATTGACCGAGACCTCGAACGAGCTTTTATGCGACTCTGCATACAGTTAACGCTCGTATAAAGCTTCTATTTAAGAAATTGACTTGAATTTTTTATACCAAATAGAGCTTTCAACTATACTTACGATACTGTACAAAAAAATTAAAAATTAAAAAATAAAAGTATTTTTTTTTCAAAACACGTTCAGTGTGATGAGTCGATCGACCCACCATACATACGCTCATAAGATTTTCAATATAGTTAAGGTCAGTGTGAGCTTATTTATACATATTTGAATTTCAAAATTTTGTGACAGTATAGAATTCTTAAGCATCCTGTGTATGTTTGTTATCAAAATCCATTTTGTCAATTTTTTGCAAAATGGCGACAAGTATTAAAATTCAATCACTTATTACTCAGTAGTGTTCAATTTTGTCAAAAAGGTCTCTATACATGAAATGTTGAGAAGCCTAAAGCTCATCTAAGTAAAATATAAAAAATATATATTTTTGCTTGAAAACAAGCGATGTATCAGTTCGATCGTACCCCCATACTAGCCATTTTGAGACTTTCGGAAGAGTTAACGCTCTTAACTGCTTTGTTTCAAAGATAAAAATTTTAATTTTTAATATCGCATAGAACTAACGTGCAGCCCCTATACGTTATGTTTAAAAAAAATATATAAAATTTTTTTTCAAAATGGCGGCTATCGTAAAAATTCAAAGTGTCATAACTTTGCTAAATCAAATCCTACTTAAAAATGTCGTTAGCAAAAAGTGTTCGGAATTTTATTTTGCATATAAAAGCAATTTTTAATTATTTTTTTTTTATTAAAAACCGAGTCTTACCATATATTGACCGAGACCTCGAACGAGCTTTTATGCGACTCTGCATACAGTTAACGCTCGTATGAAGCTTTTATTTAAGAAATTGACTTGAATTTTTTAAACCAAATAGAGCTTTCAACTATACTTACGATACTGTACAAAAAAATTAAAAATTAAAAAATAAAAGTATTTTTTATTCAAAACACGTTTAGTGTGATGAGTCGATCGACCCACCATACATACGCTGATAAGATTTTCAATATAGTTAAGGTCAGTGTGAGCTTATTTATACATATTTGAATTTAAAAATTTTGTGACAGTATAGAATTCTTAAGCATCCTGTGTATGTTTGTTAGCAAAATCCATTTTGTCAATTTTTTGCAAAATGGCGACAAGTATTAAAATTCAATCACTTATTACTCAGTAGTGTTCAATTTTGTCAAAAAGGTCTCTATACATGAAATGTTGAGAAGCCTAAAGCTCATCTAAGTAAAATATAAAAAATATATATTTTTGCTTGAAAACAAGCGATGTATCAGTTCGATCGTACCCCCATACTAGCCATTTTGAGACTTTCGGAAGAGTTAACGCTCTTAACTGCTTGGTTTCGAAGATTAAAATTTTAATTTTTAATATCGCATAGAACTAACGTGCAGCCCCTATACGTTATGTTTAAAAAAAATATATAAAATTTTTTTTCAAAATGGCGGCTATCGTAAAAATTCAAAGTGTCATAACTTTGCTAAATCAAATCCTACTGAAAAATGTCGTATGCAAAAAGTGTTTGGAATTTTATTTTGCATATAAAAGCAATTTTTAATTATTTTTTTTTTAATAAAAACCGAGTCTTACCATATATTGACCGAGACCTCGAACGAGCTTTTATGCGACTCTGCATACAGTTAACGCTCGTATGAAGCTTTTATTAAAGAAATTGACTTGAATTTTTTATACCAAATAGAGCTTTCAACTATACTTACGATACTATACAAAAAAATTAAAAATTAAAAAATAAAAGTATTTTTTTTTCAAAACACGTTTAGTGTGATGAGTCGATCGACCCACCATACATACGCTCATAAGATTTTTAATATAGTTAAGGTCAGTGTGAGCTTATTTATACATATTTGAATTTCAAAATTTTGTGACAGTATAGAATTCTTAAGCATCCTGTGTATGTTTGTTAGCAAAATCCATTTTGTCAATTTTTTGCAAAATGGCGACAAGTATTAAAATTCAATCACTTATTACTCAGTAGTGTTCAATTTTGTCAAAAAGGTCTCTATACATGAAATGTTGAGAAGCCTAAAGCTCATATAAGTAAAATATAAAAAATATATATTTTTGCTTGAAAACAAGCGATGTATCAGTTCGATCGTACCCCCATACTAGCCATTTTGAGACTTTCGGAAGAGTTAACGCTCTTAACTGCTTGGTTTG
Organism: Plectrocnemia conspersa; assembly: GCF_051122295.1. Classification (NCBI taxonomy): domain Eukaryota; kingdom Metazoa; phylum Arthropoda; class Insecta; order Trichoptera; family Polycentropodidae; genus Plectrocnemia; species Plectrocnemia conspersa. Next base: position 30,755,378 of record NW_028277167.1, on the reverse strand, counting down.
GAAGATTAAAATTTTAATTTTTAATATCGCATAGAACTAACGTGCAGCCCCTATACGTTATGTTTAAAAAAAATATATAAAATTTTTTTTCAAAATGGCGGCTATCGTAAAAATTCAAAGTGTCATAACTTTGCTAAATCAAATCCTACTGAAAAATGTCGTATGCAAAAAGTGTTTGGAATTTTATTTTGCATATAAAAGCAATTTTTAATTATTTTTTTTTTAATAAAAACCGAGTCTTACCATATATTGACCGAGACCTCGAACGAGCTTTTATGCGACTCTGCATACAGTTAACGCTCGTATGAAGCTTCTATTTAAGAAATTGACTTGAATTTTTTATACCAAATAGAGCTTTCAACTATACTTACGATACTATACAAAAAAATTAAAAATTAAAAAATAAAAGTATTTTTTTTTCAAAACACGTTTAGTGTGATGAGTCGATCGACCCACCATACATACGCTCATAAGATTTTCAATATAGTTAAGGTCAGTGTGAGCTTATTTATACATATTTGAATTTGAAAATTTTGTGACAGTATAGAATTCTTCAGCATCCTGTGTATGTTTGTTAGCAAAATCCATTTTGTCAATTTTTTGCAAAATGGCGACAAGTATTAAAATTCAATCACTTATTACTCAGTAGTATTCAATTTTGTCAAAAAGGTCTCTATACATGAAATGTTGAGAAGCCTAAAGCTCATCTAAGTAAAATATAAAAAATATATATTTTTGCTTGAAAACAAGCGATGTATCAGTTCGATCGTACCCCCATACTAGCCATTTTGAGACTTTCGGAAGAGTTAACGCTCTTAACTGCTTGGTTTCGAAGATTAAAATTTTAATTTTTAATATCGCATAGAACTAACGTGCAGCCCCTATACGTTATGTTTAAAAAAAATATATAAATTTTTTTTTCAAAATATCGGCTATCGTAAAAATTCAAAGTGTCATAACTTTGCTAAATCAAATCCTACTGAAAAATGTCGTATGCAAAAAGTGTTTGTAATTTTATTTTGCATATAAAAGCAATTTTTAATTATTTTTTTTTTAATAAAAACCGAGTCTTACTATATATTGACCGAGACCTCGAACGAGCTTTTATGCGACTCTGCATACAGTTAACGCTCGTATGAAGCTTCTATTTAAGAAATTGACTTGAATTTTTTATACCAAATAGAGCTTTCAACTATACTTACGATACTGTACAAAAAAATTAAAAATTAAAAAATAAAAGTATTTTTTTTTCAAAACACGTTCAGTGTGATGAGTCGATCGACCCACCATACATACGCTCATAAGATTTTCAATATAGTTAAGGTCAGTGTGAGCTTATTTATACATATTTGAATTTCAAAATTTTGTGACAGTATAGAATTCTTAAGCACCCTGTGTATGTTTGTTATCAAAATCCATTTTGTCAATTTTTTGCAAAATGGCGACAAGTATTAAAATTCAATCACTTATTACTCAGTAGTGTTCAATTTTGTCAAAAAGGTCTCTATACATGAAATGTTGAGAAGCCTAAAGCTCATCTAAGTAAAATATAAAAAATATATATTTTTGCTTGAAAACAAGCGATGTATCAGTTCGATCGTACCCCCATACTAGCCATTTTGAGACTTTCGGAAGAGTTAACGCTCTTAACTGCTTGGTTTCGAAGATTAAAATTTTAATTTTTTAAATCGCATAGAACTAACGTGCAGCCCCTATACGTTATGTTTAAAAAAAATATATAAAATTTTTTTTCAAAATGGCGGCTATCGTAAAAATTCAAAGTGTCATAACTTTGCTAAATCAAATCCTATTGAAAAATGTCGTATGCAAAAAGTGTTTGGAATTTTATTTTGCATATAAAAGCAATTTTTAATTATTTTTTTTTAATAAAAACCGAGTCTTACCATATATTGACCGAGACCTCGAACGAGCTTTTATGCGACTCTGCATACAGTTAACGCTCGTATGAAGCTTCTATTTAAGAAATTGACTTGAATTTTTTATACCAAATAGAGCTTTCAACTATACTTACGATACTATACAAAAAAATTAAAAATTAAAAAATAAAAGTATTTTTTTTTCAAAACACGTTTAGTGTGATGAGTCGATCGACCCACCATACATACGCTCATAAGATTTTCAATATAGTTAAGGTCAGTGTAAGCTTATTTATACATATTTGAATTTCAAAATTTTGTGACAGTATAGAATTCTTAAGCATCCTGTGTATGTTTGTTAGCAAAATCCATTTTGTCAATTTTTTGCAAAATGGCGACAAGTATTAAAATTCAATCACTTATTACTCAGTAGTGTTCAATTTTGTCAAAAAGGTCTCTATACATGAAATGTTGAGAAGCCTAAAGCTCATCTAAGTAAAATATAAAAAATATATATTTTTGCTTGAAAACAAGCGATGTATCAGTTCGATCGTACCCCCATACTAGCCATTTTGAGACTTTCGGAAGAGTTAACGCTCTTAACTGCTTGGTTTCGAAGATTAAAATTTTAATTTTTAATATCGCATAGAACTAACGTGCAGCCCCTATACGTTATGTTTAAAAAAAATATATAAATTTTTTTTTCAAAATGGCGGCTATCGTAAAAATTCAAAGTGTCATAACTTTGCTAAATCAAATCCTACTGAAAAATGTCGTATGCAAAAAGTGTTTGGAATTTTATTTTGCATATAAAAGCAATTTTTAATTATTTTTTTTTTAATAAAAACCGAGTCTTACCATATATTGACCGAGACCTCGAACGAGCTTTTATGCGACTCTGCATACAGTTAACGCTCGTATTAAGCTTTTATTTAAGAAATTGACTTGAATTTTTTATACCAAATAGAGCTTTCAACTATACTTACGATACTATACAAAAAAATTAAAAATTAAAAAATAAAAGTATTTTTTTTTCAAAACACGTTTAGTGTGATGAGTCGATCGACCCACCATACATACGCTCATAAGATTTTCAATATAGTTAAGGTCAGTGTGAGCTTATTTATACATATTTGAATTTCAAAATTTTGTGACAGTATAGAATTCTTAAGCATCCTGTGTATGTTTGTTAGCAAAATCCATTTTGTCAATTTTTTGCAAAATGGCGACAAGTATTAAAATTCAATCACTTATTACTCAGTAGTGTTCAATTTTGTCAAAAAGGTCTCTATACATGAAATGTTGAGAAGCCTAAAGCTCATCTAAGTAAAATATAAAAAATATATATTTTTGCTTGAAAACAAGCGATGTATCAGTTCGATCGTACCCCCATACTAGCCATTTTGAGACTTTCGGAAGAGTTAACGCTCTTAACTGCTTGGTTTCGAAGATTAAAATTTTAATTTTTAATATCGCATAGAACTAACGTGCAGCCCCTATACGTTATGTTTAAAAAAAATATATAAAATTTTTTTTCAAAATGGCGGCTATCGTAAAAATTCAAAGTGTCATAACTTTGCTAAATCAAATCCTACTGAAAAATGTCGTATGCAAAAAGTGTTTGGAATTTTATTTTGCATATAAAAGCAATTTTTAATTATTTTTTTTTTAATAAAAACCGAGTCTTACCATATATTGACCGAGACCTCGAACGAGCTTTTATGCGACTCTGCATACAGTTAACGCTCGTATGAAGCTTCTATTTAAGAAATTGACTTGAATTTTTTATACCAAATAGAGCTTTCAACTATACTTACGATACTATACAAAAAAATTAAAAATTAAAAAATAAAAGTATTTTTTTTTCAAAACACGTTTAGTGTGATGAGTCGATCGACCCACCATACATACGCTCATAAGATTTTCAATATAGTTAAGGTCAGTGTGAGCTTATTTATACATATTTGAATTTCAAAATTTTGTGACAGTATAGAATTCTTAAGCATCCTGTGTATGTTTGTTAGCAAAATCCATTTTGTCAATTTTTTGCAAAATGGCGACAAGTATTAAAATTCAATCACTTATTACTCAGTAGTGTTCAATTTTGTCAAAAAGGTCTCTATACATGAAATGTTGAGAAGCCTAAAGCTCATCTAAGTAAAATATAAAAAATATATATTTTTGCTTGAAAACAAGCGATGTATCAGTTCGATCGTACCCCCATACTAGCCATTTTGAGACTTTCGGAAGAGTTAACGCTCTTAACTGCTTGGTTTCGAAGATTAAAATTTTAATTTTTAATATCGCATAGAACTAACGTGCAGCCCCTATACGTTATGTTTAAAAAAAATATATAAAATTTTTTTTCAAAATGGCGGCTATCGTAAAAATTCAAAGTGTCATAACTTTGCTAAATCAAATCCTACTGAAAAATGTCGTATGCAAAAAGTGTTTGGAATTTTATTTTGCATATAAAAGCAGTTTTTAATTATTTTTTTTTTAATAAAAACCGAGTCTTACCATATATTGACCGAGACCTCGAACGAGCTTTTATGCGACTCTGCATACAGTTAACGCTCGTATGAAGCTTCTATTTAAGAAATTGACTTGAATTTTTTATACCAAATAGAGCTTTCAACTATACTTACGATACTGTACAAAAAAATTAAAAATTAAAAAATAAAAGTATTTTTTTTTCAAAACACGTTTAGTGTGATGAGTCGATCGACCCACCATACATACGCTCATAAGATTTTCAATATAGTTAAGGTCAGTGTGAGCTTATTTATACATATTTGAATTTCAAAATTTTGTGACAGTATAGAATTCTTAAGCATCCTGTGTATGTTTGTTAGCAAAATCCATTTTGTCAATTTTTTGCAAAATGGCGACAAGTATTAAAATTCAATCACTTATTACTCAGTAGTGTTCAATTTTGTCAAAATGGTCTCTATACATAAAATGTTGAGAAGCCTAAAGCTCATCTAAGTAAAATATAAAAAATATATATTTTTGCTTGAAAACAAGCGATGTATCAGTTCGATCGTACCCCCATACTAGCCATTTTGAGACTTTCGGAAGAGTTAACGCTCTTAACTGCTTGGTTTCGAAGATTAAAATTTTAATTTTTAATATCGCATAGAACTAACGTGCAGCCCCTATACGTTATGTTTAAAAAAAATATATAAAATTTTTTTCAAAATGGCGGCTATCATAAAAATTCAAAGTGTCATAACTTTGCTAAATCAAATCCTACTGAAAAATGTCGTATGCAAAAAGTGTTTGGAATTTTATTTTGCATATAAAAGCAATTTTTAATTATTTTTTTTTTAATAAAAACCGAGTCTTACCATATATTGACCGAGACCTCGAACGAGCTTTTATGCGACTCTGCATACAGTTAACGCTCGTATGAAGCTTCTATTTAAGAAATTGACTTGAATTTTTTATACCCAATAGAGCTTTCAACTATACTTACGATACTATACAAAAAAATTAAAAATTAAAAAATAAAAGTATTTTTTTTTCAAAACACGTTTAGTGTGATGAGTCGATCGACCCACCATACATACGCTCATAAGATTTTCAATATAGTTAAGGTCAGTGTGAGCTTATTTATACATATTTGAATTTCAAAATTTTGTGACAGTATAGAATTCTTAAGCATCCTGTGTATGTTTGTTAGCAAAATCCATTTTGTCAATTTTTTGCAAAATGGCGACAAGTATTAAAATTCAATCACTTATTACTCAGTAGTGTTCAATTTTGTCAAAAAGGTCTCTATACATGAAATGTTGAGAAGCCTAAAGCTCATCTAAGTAAAATATAAAAAATATATATTTTTGCTTGAAAACAAGCGATGTATCAGTTCGATCGTACCCCCATACTAGCCATTTTGAGACTTTCGGAAGAGTTAACGCTCTTAACTGCTTGGTTTCGAAGATTAAAATTTTAATTTTTAATATCGCATAGAACTAACGTGCAGCCCCTATACGTTATGTTTAAAAAAAATATATAAAATTTTTTTTCAAAATAGCGGCTATCGTAAAAATTCAAAGTGTCATAACTTTGCTAAATCAAATCCTACTGAAAAATGTCGAATGCAAAAAGTGTTTGGAATTTTATTTTGCATATAAAAGCAATTTTTAATTATTTTTTTTTTAATAAAAACCGAGTCTTACCATATATTGACCGAGACCTCGAACGAGCTTTTATGCGACTCTGCATACAGTTAACGCTCGTATGAAGCTTCTATTTAAGAAATTGACTTGAATTTTTTATACCCAATAGAGCTTTCAACTATACTTACGATACTATACAAAAAAATTAAAAATTAAAAAATAAAAGTATTTTTTTTTCAAAACACGTTTAGTGTGATGAGTCGATCGACCCACCATACATACGCTCATAAGATTTTCAATATAGTTAAGGTCAGTGTGAGCTTATTTATACATATTTGAATTTCAAAATTTTGTGACAGTATAGAATTCTTAAGCATCCTGTGTATGTTTGTTAGCAAAATCCATTTTGTCAATTTTTTGCAAAATGGCGACAAGTATTAAAATTCAATCACTTATTACTCAGTAGTGTTCAATTTTGTCAAAAAGGTCTCTATACATGAAATGTTGAGAAGCCTAAAGCTCATCTAAGTAAAATATAAAAAATATATATTTTTGCTTGAAAACAAGCGATGTATCAGTTCGATCGTACCCCCATACTAGCCATTTTGAGACTTTCGGAAGAGTTAACGCTCTTAACTGCTTGGTTTCGAAGATTAAAATTTTAATTTTTAATATCGCATAGAACTAACGTGCAGCCCCTATACGTTATGTTTAAAAAAAATATATAAAATTTTTTTTCAAAATAGCGGCTATCGTAAAAATTCAAAGTGTCATAACTTTGCTAAATCAAATCCTACTGAAAAATGTCGAATGCAAAAAGTGTTTGGAATTTTATTTTGCATATAAAAGCAATTTTTAATTATTTTTTTTTTAATAAAAACCGAGTCTTACCATATATTGACCGAGACCTCGAACGAGCTTTTATGCGACTCTGCATACAGTTAACGCTCGTATGAAGCTTCTATTTGAGAAATTGACTTGAATTTTTTATACCAAATAGAGCTTTCAACTATACTTACGATACTGTACAAAAAAATTAAAAATTAAAAAATAAAAGTATTTTTTTTTCAAAACACGTTTAGTGTGATGAGTCGATCGACCCACCATACATACGCTCATAAGATTTTCAATATAGTTAAGGTCAGTGTGAGCTTATTTATACATATTTGAATTTCAAAATTTTGTGACAGTATAGAATTCTTAAGCATCCTGTGTATGTTTGTTAGCAAAATCCATTTTGTCAATTTTTTGCAAAATGGCGACAAGTATTAAAATTCAATCACTTATTACTCAGTAGTGTTCAATTTTGTCAAAAAGGTCTCTATACATGAAATGTTGAGAAGCCTAAAGCTCATCTAAGTAAAATATAAAAAATATATATTTTTGCTTGAAAACAAGCGATGTATCAGTTCGATCGTACCCCCATACTAGCCATTTTGAGACTTTCGGAAGAGTTAACGCTCTTAACTGCTTGGTTTCGAAGATTAAAATTTTAATTTTTAATATCGCATAGAACTAACGTGCAGCCCCTATACGTTATGTTTAAAAAAAATATATAAAATTTTTTTTCAAAATGGCGGCTATCGTAAAAATTCAAAGTGTCATAACTTTGCTAAATCAAATCCTACTGAAAAATGTCGTATGCAAAAAGTGTTTGGAATTTTATTTTGCATATAAAAGCAATTTTTAATTATTTTTTTTTTAATAAAAACCGAGTCTTACCATATATTGACCGAGACCTCGAACGAGCTTTTATGCGACTCTGCATACAGTTAACGCTCGTATGAAGCTTCTATTTAAGAAATTGACTTGAATTTTTTATACCAAATAGAGCTTTCAACTATACTTACGATACTATACAAAAAAATTAAAAATTAAAAAATAAAAGTATTTTTTTTTCAAAACACGTTTAGTGTGATGAGTCGATCGACCCACCATACATACGCTCATAAGATTTTGAATATAGTTAAGGTCAGTGTGAGCTTATTTATACATATTTGAATTTCAAAATTTTGTGACAGTATAGAATTCTTAAGCATGCTGTGTATGTTTGTTATCAAAATCCATTTTGTCAATTTTTTGCAAAATGGCGACAAGTATTAAAATTCAATCACTTATTACTCAGTAGTGTTCAATTTTGTCAAAAAGGTCTCTATACATGAAATGTTGAAAAGCCTAAAGCTCATCTGAGTAAAATATAAAAAATATATATTTTTGCTTGAAAACAAGCGATGTATCAGTTCGATCGTACCCCCATACTAGCCATTTTGAGACTTTCGGAAGAGTTAACGCTCTTAACTGCTTGGTTTCGAAGATTAAAATTTTAATTTTTAATATCGCATAGAACTAACGTGCAGCCCCTATACGTTATGTTTAAAAAAAATATATAAAATTTTTTTTCAAAATGGCGGCTATCGTAAAAATTCAAAGTGTCATAACTTTGCTAAATCAAATCCTACTGAAAAATGTCGTATGCAAAAAGTGTTTGGAATTTTATTTTGCATATAAAAGCAATTTTTAATTATTTTTTTTTTAATAAAAACCGAGTCTTACCATATATTGACCGAGACCTCGAACGAGCTTTTATGCGACTCTGCATACAGTTAACGCTCGTATGAAGCTTCTATTTAAGAAATTGACTTGAATTTTTTATACCAAATAGAGCTTTCAACTATACTTACGATACTATACAAAAAAATTAAAAATTAAAAAATAAAAGTATTTTTTTTTCAAAACACGTTTAGTGTGATGAGTCGATCGACCCACCATACATACGCTCATAAGATTTTCAATATAGTTAAGGTCAGTGTGAGCTTATTTATACATATTTGAATTTCAAAATTTTGTGACAGTATAGAATTCTTAAGCATCCTGTGTATGTTTGTTAGCAAAATCCATTTTGTCAATTTTTTGCAAAATGGCGACAAGTATTAAAATTCAATCACTTATTACTCAGTAGTGTTCAATTTTGTCAAAAAGGTCTCTATACATGAAATGTTGAGAAGCCTAAAGCTCATCTAAGTAAAATATAAAAAATATATATTTTTGCTTGAAAACAAGCGATGTATCAGTTCGATCGTACCCCCATACTAGCCATTTTGAGACTTTCGGAAGAGTTAACGCTCTTAACTGCTTGGTTTCGAAGATTAAAATTTTAATTTTTAATATCGCATAGAACTAACGTGCAGCCCCTATACGTTATGTTTAAAAAAAATATATAAAATTTTTTTTCAAAATGGCGGCTATCGTAAAAATTCAAAGTGTCATAACTTTGCTAAATCAAATCCTACTGAAACATGTCGTATGCAAAAAGTGTTTAGAATTTTATTTTGCATATAAAAGCAATTTTTAACTATTTTTTTTTTAATAAAAACCGAGTCTTACCATATATTGACCGAGACCTCGAACGAGCTTTTATGCGACTCTGCATACAGTTAACGCTCGTATGAAGCTTCTATTTAAGAAATTGACTTGAATTTTTTATACCAAATAGAGCTTTCAACTATACTTACGATACTATACAAAAAAATTAAAAATTAAAAAATAAAAGTATTTTTTTTTCAAAACACGTTTAGTGTGATGAGTCGATCGACCCACCATACATACGCTCATAAGATTTTCAATATAGTTAAGGTCAGTGTGAGCTTATTTATACATATTTGAATTTCAAAATTTTGTGACAGTATAGAATTCTTAAGCATCCTGTGTATGTTTGTTAGCAAAATCCATTTTGTCAATTTTTTGCAAAATGGCGACAAGTATTAAAATTCAATCACTTATTACTCAGTAGTGTTCAATTTTGTCAAAAAGGTCTCTATACATGAAATGTTGAGAAGCCTAAAGCTCATCTAAGTAAAATATAAAAAATATATATTTTTGCTTGAAAACAAGCGATGTATCAGTTCGATCGTACCCCCATACTAGCCATTTTGAGACTTTCGGAAGAGTTAACGCTCTTAACTGCTTGGTTTCGAAGATTAAAATTTTAATTTTTAATATCGCATAGAACTAACGTGCAGCCCCTATACGTTATGTTTAAAAAAAATATATAAAATTTTTTTTCAAAATGGCGGCTATCGTAAAAATTCAAAGTGTCATAACTTTGCTAAATCAAATCCTACTGAAAAATGTCGTATGCAAAAAGTGTTTGGAATTTTATTTTGCATATAAAAGCAGTTTTTAATTATTTTTTTTTTAATAAAAACCGAGTCTTACCATATATTGACCGAGACCTCGAACGAGCTTTTATGCGACTCTGCATACAGTTAACGCTCGTATGAAGCTTCTATTTAAGAAATTGACTTGAATTTTTTATACCAAATAGAGCTTTCAACTATACTTACGATACTGTACAAAAAAATTAAAAATTAAAAAATAAAAGTATTTTTTTTTCAAAACACGTTTAGTGTGATGAGTCGATCGACCCACCATACATACGCTCATAAGATTTTCAATATAGTTAAGGTCAGTGTGAGCTTATTTATACATATTTGAATTTCAAAATTTTGTGACAGTATAGAATTCTTAAGCATCCTGTGTATGTTTGTTAGCAAAATCCATTTTGTCAATTTTTTGCAAAATGGCGACAAGTATTAAAATTCAATCACTTATTACTCAGTAGTGTTCAATTTTGTCAAAAAGGTCTCTATACATAAAATGTTGAGAAGCCTAAAGCTCATCTAAGTAAAATATAAAAAATATATATTTTTGCTTGAAAACAAGCGATGTATCAGTTCGATCGTACCCCCATACTAGCCATTTTGAGACTTTCGGAAGAGTTAACGCTCTTAACTGCTTGGTTTCGAAGATTAAAATTTTAATTTTTAATATCGCATAGAACTAACGTGCAGCCCCTATACGTTATGTTTAAAAAAAATATATAAAATTTTTTTCAAAATGGCGGCTATCATAAAAATTCAAAGTGTCATAACTTTGCTAAATCAAATCCTACTGAAAAATGTCGTATGCAAAAAGTGTTTGGAATTTTATTTTGCATATAAAAGCAATTTTTAATTATTTTTTTTTTAATAAAAACCGAGTCTTACCATATATTGACCGAGACCTCGAACGAGCTTTTATGCGACTCTGCATACAGTTAACGCTCGTATGAAGCTTCTATTTAAGAAATTGACTTGAATTTTTTATACCCAATAGAGCTTTCAACTATACTTACGATACTATACAAAAAAATTAAAAATTAAAAAATAAAAGTATTTTTTTTTCAAAACACGTTTAGTGTGATGAGTCGATCGACCCACCATACATACGCTCATAAGATTTTCAATATAGTTAAGGTCAGTGTGAGCTTATTTATACATATTTGAATTTCAAAATTTTGTGACAGTATAGAATTCTTAAGCATCCTGTGTATGTTTGTTAGCAAAATCCATTTTGTCAATTTTTTGCAAAATGGCGACAAGTATTAAAATTCAATCACTTATTACTCAGTAGTGTTCAATTTTGTCAAAAAGGTCTCTATACATGAAATGTTGAGAAGCCTAAAGCTCATCTAAGTAAAATATAAAAAATATATATTTTTGCTTGAAAACAAGCGATGTATCAGTTCGATCGTACCCCCATACTAGCCATTTTGAGACTTTCGGAAGAGTTAACGCTCTTAACTGCTTGGTTTCGAAGATTAAAATTTTAATTTTTAATATCGCATAGAACTAACGTGCAGCCCCTATACGTTATGTTTAAAAAAAATATATAAAATTTTTTTTCAAAATAGCGGCTATCGTAAAAATTCAAAGTGTCATAACTTTGCTAAATCAAATCCTACTGAAAAATGTCGAATGCAAAAAGTGTTTGGAATTTTATTTTGCATATAAAAGCAATTTTTAATTATTTTTTTTTTAATAAAAACCGAGTCTTACCATATATTGACCGAGACCTCGAACGAGCTTTTATGCGACTCTGCATACAGTTAACGCTCGTATGAAGCTTCTATTTGAGAAATTGACTTGAATTTTTTATACCAAATAGAGCTTTCAACTATACTTACGATACTGTACAAAAAAATTAAAAATTAAAAAATAAAAGTATTTTTTTTTCAAAACACGTTTAGTGTGATGAGTCGATCGACCCACCATACATACGCTCATAAGATTTTCAATATAGTTAAGGTCAGTGTGAGCTTATTTATACATATTTGAATTTCAAAATTTTGTGACAGTATAGAATTCTTAAGCATCCTGTGTATGTTTGTTAGCAAAATCCATTTTGTCAATTTTTTGCAAAATGGCGACAAGTATTAAAATTCAATCACTTATTACTCAGTAGTGTTCAATTTTGTCAAAAAGGTCTCTATACATGAAATGTTGAGAAGCCTAAAGCTCATCTAAGTAAAATATAAAAAATATATATTTTTGCTTGAAAACAAGCGATGTATCAGTTCGATCGTACCCCCATACTAGCCATTTTGAGACTTTCGGAAGAGTTAACGCTCTTAACTGCTTGGTTTCAAGGATTAAAATTTTAATTTTTAATATCGCATAGAACTAACGTGCAGCCCCTATACGTTATGTTTAAAAAAAATATATAAAATTTTTTTTCAAAATGGCGGCTATCGTAAAAATTCAAAGTGTCATAACTTTGCTAAATCAAATCCTACTGAAAAATGTCGTATGCAAAAAGTGTTTGGAATTTTATTTTGCATATAAAAGCAATTTTTAATTATTTTTTTTTTAATAAAAACCGAGTCTTACCATATATTGACCGAGACCTCGAACGAGCTTTTATGCGACTCTGCATACAGTTAACGCTCGTATGAAGCTTCTATTTAAGAAATTGACTTGAATTTTTTATACCAAATAGAGCTTTCAACTATACTTACGATACTATACAAAAAAATTAAAAATTAAAAAATAAAAGTATTTTTTTTTCAAAACACGTTTAGTGTGATGAGTCGATCGACCCACCATACATACGCTCATAAGATTTTGAATATAGTTAAGGTCAGTGTGAGCTTATTTATACATATTTGAATTTCAAAATTTTGTGACAGTATAGAATTCTTAAGCATGCTGTGTATGTTTGTTATCAAAATCCATTTTGTCAATTTTTTGCAAAATGGCGACAAGTATTAAAATTCAATCACTTATTACTCAGTAGTGTTCAATTTTGTCAAAAAGGTCTCTATACATGAAATGTTGAAAAGCCTAAAGCTCATCTGAGTAAAATATAAAAAATATATATTTTTGCTTGAAAACAAGCGATGTATCAGTTCGATCGTACCCCCATACTAGCCATTTTGAGACTTTCGGAAGAGTTAACGCTCTTAACTGCTTGGTTTCGAAGATTAAAATTTTAATTTTTAATATCGCATAGAACTAACGTGCAGCCCCTATACGTTATGTTTAAAAAAAATATATAAAATTTTTTTTCAAAATGGCGGCTATCGTAAAAATTCAAAGTGTCATAACTTTGCTAAATCAAATCCTACTGAAAAATGTCGTATGCAAAAAGTGTTTGGAATTTTATTTTGCATATAAAAGCAATTTTTAATTATTTTTTTTTTAATAAAAACCGAGTCTTACCATATATTGACCGAGACCTCGAACGAGCTTTTATGCGACTCTGCATACAGTTAACGCTCGTATGAAGCTTCTATTTAAGAAATTGACTTGAATTTTTTATACCAAATAGAGCTTTCAACTATACTTACGATACTATACAAAAAAATTAAAAATTAAAAAATAAAAGTATTTTTTTTTCAAAACACGTTTAGTGTGATGAGTCGATCGACCCACGATACATACGCTCATAAGATTTTCAATATAGTTAAGGTCAGTGTGAGCTTATTTATACATATTTGAATTTCAAAATTTTGTGACAGTATAGAATTCTTAAGCATCCTGTGTATGTTTGTTAGCAAAATCCATTTTGTCAATTTTTTGCAAAATGGCGACAAGTATTAAAATTCAATCACTTATTACTCAGTAGTGTTCAATTTTGTCAAAAAGGTCTCTATACATGAAATGTTGAGAAGCCTAAAGCTCATCTAAGTAAAATATAAAAAATATATATTTTTGCTTGAAAACAAGCGATGTATCAGTTCGATCGTACCCCCATACTAGCCATTTTGAGACTTTCGGAAGAGTTAACGCTCTTAACTGCTTGGTTTCGAAGATTAAAATTTTAATTTTTAATATCGCATAGAACTAACGTGCAGCCCCTATACGTTATGTTTAAAAAAAATATATAAAATTTTTTTTCAAAATGGCGGCTATCGTAAAAATTCAAAGTGTCATAACTTTGCTAAATCAAATCCTACTGAAACATGTCGTATGCAAAAAGTGTTTAGAATTTTATTTTGCATATAAAAGCAATTTTTAACTATTTTTTTTTTAATAAAAACCGAGTCTTACCATATATTGACCGAGACCTCGAACGAGCTTTTATGCGACTCTGCATACAGTTAACGCTCGTATGAAGCTTCTATTTAAGAAATTGACTTGAATTTTTTATACCAAATAGAGCTTTCAACTATACTTACGATACTATACAAAAAAATTAAAAATTAAAAAATAAAAGTATTTTTTTTTCAAAACACGTTTAGTGTGATGAGTCGATCGACCCACCATACATACGCTCATAAGATTTTCAATATAGTTAAGGTCAGTGTGAGCTTATTTATACATATTTGAATTTCAAAATTTTGTGACAGTATAGAATTCTTAAGCATCCTGTGTATGTTTGTTAGCAAAATCCATTTTGTCAATTTTTTGCAAAATGGCGACAAGTATTAAAATTCAATCACTTATTACTCAGTAGTGTTCAATTTTGTCAAAAAGGTCTCTATACATGAAATGTTGAGAAGCCTAAAGCTCATCTAAGTAAAATATAAAAAATATATATTTTTGCTTGAAAACAAGCGATGTATCAGTTCGATCGTACCCCCATACTAGCCATTTTGAGACTTTCGGAAGAGTTAACGCTCTTAACTGCTTGGTTTCGAAGATTAAAATTTTAATTTTTAATATCGCATAGAACTAACGTGCAGCCCCTATACGTTATGTTTAAAAAAAATATATAAAATTTTTTTTCAAAATGGCGGCTATCGTAAATATTCAAAGTGTCATAACTTTGCTAAATCAAATCCTACTGAAAAATGTCGTATGCAAAAAGTGTTTGGAATTTTATTTTGCATATAAAAGCAGTTTTTAATTATTTTTTTTTTAATAAAAACCGAGTCTTACCATATATTGACCGAGACCTCGAACGAGCTTTTATGCGACTCTGCATACAGTTAACGCTCGTATGAAGCTTCTATTTAAGAAATTGACTTGAATTTTTTATACCAAATAGAGCTTTCAACTATACTTACGATACTGTACAAAAAAATTAAAAATTAAAAAATAAAAGTATTTTTTTTTCAAAACACGTTTAGTGTGATGAGTCGATCGACCCACCATACATACGCTCATAAGATTTTCAATATAGTTAAGGTCAGTGTGAGCTTATTTATACATATTTGAATTTCAAAATTTTGTGACAGTATAGAATTCTTAAGCATCCTGTGTATGTTTGTTAGCAAAATCCATTTTGTCAATTTTTTGCAAAATGGCGACAAGTATTAAAATTCAATCACTTATTACTCAGTAGTGTTCAATTTTGTCAAAAAGGTCTCTATACATAAAATGTTGAGAAGCCTAAAGCTCATCTAAGTAAAATATAAAAAATATATATTTTTGCTTGAAAACAAGCGATGTATCAGTTCGATCGTACCCCCATACTAGCCATTTTGAGACTTTCGGAAGAGTTAACGCTCTTAACTGCTTGGTTTCGAAGATTAAAATTTTAATTTTTAATATCGCATAGAACTAACGTGCAGCCCCTATACGTTATGTTTAAAAAAAATATATAAAATTTTTTTTCAAAATGGCGGCTATCGTAAAAATTCAAAGTGTCATAACTTTGCTAAATCAAATCCTACTGAAAAATGTCGTATGCAAAAAGTGTTTGGAATTTTATTTTGCATATAAAAGCAATTTTTAATTATTTTTTTTAATAAAAACTGAGTCTTACCATATATTGACCGAGACCTCGAACGAGCTTTTATGCGACTCTGCATACAGTTAACGCTCGTATGAAGCTTCTATTTAAGAAATTAACTTGAATTTTTTATACCAAATAGAGCTTTCAACTATACTTACGATACTATACAAAAAAATTAAAAATTAAAAAATAAAAGTATTTTTTTTTCAAAACACGTTTAGTGTGATGAGTCGATCGACCCACCATACATACGCTCATAAGATTTTCAATATAGTTAAGGTCAGTGTGAGCTTATTTATACATATTTGAATTTCAAAATTTTGTGACAGTATAGAATTCTTAAGCATCCTGTGTATGTTTGTTAGCAAAATCCATTTTGTCAATTTTTTGCAAAATGGCGACAAGTATTAAAATTCAATCACTTATTACTCAGTAGTGTTCAATTTTGTCAAAAAGGTCTCTATACATGAAATGTTGAGAAGCCTAAAGCTCATCTAAGTAAAATATAAAAAATATATATTTTTGCTTGAAAACAAGCGATGTATCAGTTCGATCGTACCCCCATACTAGCCATTTTGAGACTTTCGGAAGAGTTAACGCTCTTAACTGCTTGGTTTCGAAGATTAAAATTTTAATTTTTAATATCGCATAGAACTAACGTGCAGCCCCTATACGTTATGTTTAAAAAAAATATATAAAATTTTTTTTCAAAATGGCGGCTATCGTAAAAATTCAAAGTGTCATAACTTTGCTAAATCAAATCCTACTGAAAAATGTCGTATGCAAAAAGTGTTTGGAATTTTATTTTGCATATAAAAGCAATTTTTAATTATTTTTTTTTTAATAAAAACCGAGTCTTACCATATATTGACCGAGACCTCGAACGAGCTTTTATGCGACTCTGCATACAGTTAACGCTCGTATGAAGCTTCTATTTGAGAAATTGACTTGAATTTTTTATACCAAATAGAGCTTTCAACTATACTTACGATACTGTACAAAAAAATTAAAAATTAAAAAATAAAAGTATTTTTTTTTCAAAACACGTTTAGTGTGATGAGTCGATCGACCCACCATACATACGCTCATAAGATTTTCAATATAGTTAAGGTCAGTGTGAGCTTATTTATACATATTTGAATTTCAAAATTTTGTGACAGTATAGAATTCTTAAGCATCCTGTGTATGTTTGTTAGCAAAATCCATTTTGTCAATTTTTTGCAAAATGGCGACAAGTATTAAAATTCAATCACTTATTACTCAGTAGTGTTCAATTTTGTCAAAAAGGTCTCTATACATGAAATGTTGAGAAGCCTAAAGCTCATCTAAGTAAAATATAAAAAATATATATTTTTGCTTGAAAACAAGCGATGTATCAGTTCGATCGTACCCCCATACTAGCCATTTTGAGACTTTCGGAAGAGTTAACGCTCTTAACTGCTTGGTTTCAAAGATTAAAATTTTAATTTTTAATATCGCATAGAACTAACGTGCAGCCCCTATACGTTATGTTTAAAAAAAATATATAAAATTTTTTTTCAAAATGGCGGCTATCGTAAAAATTCAAAGTGTCATAACTTTGCTAAATCAAATCCTACTGAAAAATGTCGTATGCAAAAAGTGTTTGGAATTTTATTTTGCATATAAAAGCAATTTTTAATTATTTTTTTTTTAATAAAAACCGAGTCTTACCATATATTGACCGAGACCTCGAACGAGCTTTTATGCGACTCTGCATACAGTTAACGCTCGTATGAAGCTTCTATTTAAGAAATTGACTTGAATTTTTTATACCAAATAGAGCTTTCAACTATACTTACGATACTATACAAAAAAATTAAAAATTAAAAAATAAAAGTATTTTTTTTTCAAAACACGTTTAGTGTGATGAGTCGATCGACCCACCATACATACGCTCATAAGATTTTCAATATAGTTAAGGTCAGTGTGAGCTTATTTATACATATTTGAATTTCAAAATTTTGTGACAGTATAGAATTCTTAAGCATCCTGTGTATGTTTGTTAGCAAAATCCATTTTGTCAATTTTTTGCAAAATGGCGACAAGTATTAAAATTCAATCACTTATTACTCAGTAGTGTTCAATTTTGTCAAAAAGGTCTCTATACATGAAATGTTGAGAAGCCTAAAGCTCATCTAAGTAAAATATAAAAAATATATATTTTTGCTTGAAAACAAGCGATGTATCAGTTCGATCGTACCCCCATACTAGCCATTTTGAGACTTTCGGAAGAGTTAACGCTCTTAACTGCTTGGTTTCGAAGATTAAAATTTTAATTTTTAATATCGCATAGAACTAACGTGCAGCCCCTATACGTTATGTTTAAAAAAAATATATAAAATTTTTTTTCAAAATAGCGGCTATCGTAAAAATTCAAAGTGTCATAACTTTGCTAAATCAAATCCTACTGAAAAATGTCGTATGCAAAAAGTGTTTGGAATTTTATTTTGCATATAAAAGCAATTTTTAATTATTTTTTTTTTAATAAAAACCGAGTCTTACCATATATTGACCGAGACCTCGAACGAGCTTTTATGCGACTCTGCATACAGTTAACGCTCGTATGAAGCTTCTATTTAAGAAATTGACTTGAATTTTTTATACCAAATAGAGCTTTCAACTATACTTACGATACTATACAAAAAAATTAAAAATTAAAAAATAAAAGTATTTTTTTTTCAAAACACGTTTAGTGTGATGAGTCGATCGACCCACCATACATACGCTCATAAGATTTTCAATATAGTTAAGGTCAGTGTGAGCTTATTTATACATATTTGAATTTCAAAATTTTGTGACAGTATAGAATTCTTAAGCATCCTGTGTATGTTTGTTAGCAAAATCCATTTTGTCAATTTTTTGCAAAATGGCGACAAGTATTAAAATTCAATCACTTATTACTCAGTAGTGTTCAATTTTGTCAAAAAGG
This sequence comes from Plectrocnemia conspersa, assembly GCF_051122295.1. Classification (NCBI taxonomy): domain Eukaryota; kingdom Metazoa; phylum Arthropoda; class Insecta; order Trichoptera; family Polycentropodidae; genus Plectrocnemia; species Plectrocnemia conspersa. The sequence goes on along the minus strand of NW_028277167.1, from coordinate 30,736,431 downwards.
TCTCTATACATGAAATGTTGAGAAGCCTAAAGCTCATCTAAGTAAAATATAAAAAATATATATTTTTGCTTGAAAACAAGCGATGTATCAGTTCGATCGTACCCCCATACTAGCCATTTTGAGACTTTCGGAAGAGTTAACGCTCTTAACTGCTTGGTTTCGAAGATTAAAATTTTAATTTTTAATATCGCATAGAACTAACGTGCAGCCCCTATACGTTATGTTTAAAAAAAATATATAAAATTTTTTTTTTAAATGGCGGCTATCGTAAAAATTCAAAGTGTCATAACTTTGCTAAATCAAATCCTACTGAAAAATGTCGTATGCAAAAAGTGTTTGGAATTTTATTTTGCATATAAAAGCAATTTTTAATTATTTTTTTTTTAATAAAAACCGAGTCTTACCATATATTGACCGAGACCTCGAACGAGCTTTTATGCGACTCTGCATACAGTTAACGCTCGTATGAAGCTTCTATTTGAGAAATTGACTTCAATTTTTTATACCAAATAGAGCTTTCAACTATACTTACGATACTGTACAAAAAAATTAAAAATTAAAAAATAAAAGTATTTTTTTTTCAAAACACGTTTAGTGTGATGAGTCGATCGACCCACCATACATACGCTCATAAGATTTTCAATATAGTTAAGGTCAGTGTGAGCTTATTTATACATATTTGAATTTGAAAATTTTGTGACAGTATAGAATTCTTAAGCATCCTGTGTATGTTTGTTAGCAAAATCCATTTTGTCAATTTTTTGCAAAATGGCGACAAGTATTAAAATTCAATCACTTATTACTCAGTAGTGTTCAATTTTGTCAAAAAGGTCTCTATACATGAAATGTTGAGAAGCCTATAGCTCATCTAAGTAAAATATAAAAAATATATATTTTTGCTTGAAAACAAGCGATGTATCAGTTCGATCGTACCCCCATACTAGCCATTTTGAGACTTTCGGAAGAGTTAACGCTCTTAACTGCTTGGTTTCGAAGATTAAAATTTTAATTTTTAATATCGCATAGAACTAACGTGCAGCCCCTATACGTTATGTTTAAAAAAAATATATAAAATTTTTTTTCAAAATGGCGGCTATCGTAAAAATTCAAAGTGTCATAACTTTGCTAAATCAAATCCTACTGAAAAATGTCGTATGCAAAAAGTGTTTGGAATTTTATTTTGCATATAAAAGCAATTTTTAATTATTATTTTTTTTAATAAAAACCGAGTCTTACCATATATTGACCGAGACCTCGAACGAGCTTTTATGCGACTCTGCATACAGTTAACGCTCGTATGAAGCTTCTATTTAAGAAATTGACTTGAATTTTTTATACCAAATAGAGCTTTCAACTATACTTACGATACTATACAAAAAAATTAAAAATTAAAAAATAAGGGTATTTTTTTTTCAAAACACGTTTAGTGTGATGAGTCGATCGACCCACCATACATACGCTCATAAGATTTTCAATATAGTTAAGGTCAGTGTGAGCTTATTTATACATATTTGAATTTCAAAATTTTGTGACAGTATAGAATTCTTAAGCATCCTGTGTATGTTTGTTAGCAAAATCCATTTTGTCAATTTTTTGCAAAATGGCGACAAGTATTAAAATTCAATCACTTATTACTCAGTAGTGTTCAATTTTGTCAAAAAGGTCTCTATACATTAAATGTTGAGAAGCCTAAAGCTCATCTAAGTAAAATATAAAAAATATATATTTTTGCTTGAAAACAAGCGATGTATCAGTTCGATCGTACCCCCATACTAGCCATTTTGAGACTTTCGGAAGAGTTAACGCTCTTAACTGCTTGGTTTCGAAGATTAAAATTTTAATTTTTAATATCGCATAGAACTAACGTGCAGCCCCTATACGTTATGTTTAAAAAAAATATATAAAATTTTTTTTCAAAATGGCGGCTATCGTAAAAATTCAAAGTGTCATAACTTTGCTAAATCAAATCCTACTGAAAAATGTCGTATGCAAAAAGTGTTTGGAATTTTATTTTGCATATAAAAGCAATTTTTAATTATTTTTTTTTTAATAAAAACCGAGTCTTACCATATATTGACCGAGACCTCGAACGAGCTTTTATGCGACTCTGCATACAGTTAACGCTCGTATGATGCTTCTATTTAAGAAATTGACTTGAATTTTTTATACCAAATAGAGCTTTCAACTATACTTACGATACTATACAAAAAAATTAAAAATTAAAAAATAAAAGTATTTTTTTTTCAAAACACGTTTAGTGTGATGAGTCGATCGACCCACCATACATACGCTCATAAGATTTTCAATATAGTTAAGGTCAGTGTGAGCTTATTTATACATATTTGAATTTCAAAATTTTGTGACAGTATAGAATTCTTAAGCATCCTGTGTATGTTTGTTAGCAAAATCCATTTTGTCAATTTTTTGCAAAATGGCGACAAGTATTAAAATTCAATCACTTATTACTCAGTAGTGTTCAATTTTGTCAAAAAGGTCTCTATACATGAAATGTTGAGAAGCCTAAAGCTCATCTAAGTAAAATATAAAAAATATATATTTTTGCTTGAAAACAAGCGATGTATCAGTTCGATCGTACCCCCATACTAGCCATTTTGAGACTTTCGGAAGAGTTAACGCTCTTAACTGCATGGTTTCGAAGATTAAAATTTTAATTTTTAATATCGCATAGAACTAACGTGCAGCCCCTATACGTTATGTTTAAAAAAAATATATAAAATTTTTTTTCAAAATGGCGGCTATCGTAAAAATTCAAAGTGTCATAACTTTGCTAAATCAAATCCTACTGAAAAATGTCGTATGCAAAAAGTGTTTGGAATTTTATTTTGCATATAAAAGCAATTTTTAATTATTTTTTTTTTAATAAAAACCGAGTCTTACCATATATTGACCGAGACCTCGAACGAGCTTTTATGCGACTCTGCATACAGTTAACGCTCGTATGAAGCTTCTATTTAAGAAATTGACTTGAATTTTTTATACCAAATAGAGCTTTCAACTATACTTACGATACTATACAAAAAAATTAAAAATTAAAAAATAAAAGTATTTTTTTTTCAAAACACGTTTAGTGTGATGAGTCGATCGACCCACCATACATACGCTCATAAGATTTTCAATATAGTTAAGGTCAGTGTGAGCTTATTTATACATATTTGAATTTCAAAATTTTGTGACAGTATAGAATTCTTAAGCATCCTGTGTATGTTTGTTAGCAAAATCCATTTTGTCAATTTTTTGCAAAATGGCGACAAGTATTAAAATTCAATCACTTATTACTCAGTAGTGTTCAATTTTGTCAAAAAGGTCTCTATACATGAAATGTTGAGAAGCCTAAAGCTCATCTAAGTAAAATATAAAAAATATATATTTTTGCTTGAAAACAAGCGATGTATCAGTTCGATCGTACCCCCATACTAGCCATTTTGAGACTTTCGGAAGAGTTAACGCTCTTAACTGCTTGGTTTCGAAGATTAAAATTTTAATTTTTAATATCGCATAGAACTAACGTGCAGCCCCTATACGTTATGTTTAAAAAAAATATATAAAATTTTTTTTTAAAATGGCGGCTATCGTAAAAATTCAAAGTGTCATACCTTTGCTAAATCAAATCCTACTGAAAAATGTCGTATGCAAAAAGTGTTTGGAATTTTATTTTGCATATAAAAGCAATTTTTAATTATTATTTTTTTTAATAAAAACCGAGTCTTACCATATATTGACCGAGACCTCGAACGAGCTTTTATGCGACTCTGCATACAGTTAACGCTCGTATGAAGCTTCTATTTAAGAAATTGACTTGAATTTTTTATACCAAATAGAGCTTTCAACTATACTTACGATACTATACAAAAAAATTAAAAATTAAAAAATAAGGGTATTTTTTTTTCAAAACACGTTTAGTGTGATGAGTCGATCGACCCACCATACATACGCTCATAAGATTTTCAATATAGTTAAGGTCAGTGTGAGCTTATTTATACATATTTGAATTTGAAAATTTTGTGACAGTATAGAATTCTTAAGCATCCTGTGTATGTTTGTTAGCAAAATCCATTTTGTCAATTTTTTGCAAAATGGCGACAAGTATTAAAATTCAATCACTTATTACTCAGTAGTGTTCAATTTTGTCAAAAAGGTCTCTATACATGAAATGTTGAGAAGCCTATAGCTCATCTAAGTAAAATATAAAAAATATATATTTTTGCTTGAAAATAAGCGATGTATCAGTTCGATCGTACCCCCATACTAGCCATTTTGAGACTTTCGGAAGAGTTAACGCTCTTAACTGCTTGGTTTCGAAGATTAAAATTTGAATTTTTAATATCGCATAGAACTAACGTGCAGCCCCTATACGTTATGTTTAAAAAAAATATATAAAATTTTTTTTCAAAATGGCGGCTATCGTAAAAATTCAAAGTGTCATAACTTTGCTAAATCAAATCCTACTGAAAAATGTCGTATGCAAAAAGTGTTTGGAATTTTATTTTGCATATAAAAGCAATTTTTAATTATTATTTTTTTTAATAAAAACCGAGTCTTACCATATATTGACCGAGACCTCGAACGAGCTTTTATGCGACTCTGCATACAGTTAACGCTCGTATGAAGCTTCTATTTAAGAAATTGACTTGAATTTTTTGTACCAAATAGAGCTTTCAACTATACTTACGATACTATACAAAAAAATTAAAAATTAAAAAATAAGGGTATTTTTTTTTCAAAACACGTTTAGTGTGATGAGTCGATCGACCCACCATACATACGCTCATAAGATTTTCAATATAGTTAAGGTCAGTGTGAGCTTATTTATACATATTTGAATTTCAAAATTTTGTGACAGTATAGAATTCTTAAGCATCCTGTGTATGTTTGTTAGCAAAATCCATTTTGTCAATTTTTTGCAAAATGGCGACAAGTATTAAAATTCAATCACTTATTACTCAGTAGTGTTTAATTTTGTCAAAAAGGTCTCTATACATTAAATGTTGAGAAGCCTAAAGCTCATCTAAGTAAAATATAAAAAATATATATTTTTGCTTGAAAACAAGCGATGTATCAGTTCGATCGTACCCCCATACTAGCCATTTTGAGACTTTCGGAAGAGTTAACGCTCTTAACTGCTTGGTTTCGAAGATTAAAATTTTAATTTTTAATATCGCATAGAACTAACGTGCAGCCCCTATACGTTATGTTTAAAAAAAATATATAAAATTTTTTTTCAAAATGGCGGCTATCGTAAAAATTCAAAGTGTCATAACTTTGCTAAATTAAATCCTACTGAAAAATGTCGTATGCAAAAAGTGTTTGGAATTTTATTTTGCATATAAAAGCAATTTTTAATTATTTTTTTTTTAATAAAAACCGAGTCTTACCATATATTGACCGAGACCTCGAACGAGCTTTTATGCGACTCTGCATACAGTTAACGCTCGTATGAAGCTTCTATTTAAGAAATTGACTTGAATTTTTTATACCAAATAGAGCTTTCAACTATACTTACGATACTATACAAAAAAATTAAAAATTAAAAAATAAAAGTATTTTTTTTTCAAAACACGTTTAGTGTGATGAGTCGATCGACCCACCATACATACGCTCATAAGATTTTCAATATAGTTAAGGTCAGTGTGAGCTTATTTATACATATTTGAATTTCAAAATTTTGTGACAGTATAGAATTCTTAAGCATCCTGTGTATGTTTGTTAGCAAAATCCATTTTGTCAATTTTTTGCAAAATGGCGACAAGTATTAAAATTCAATCACTTATTACTCAGTAGTGTTCAATTTTGTCAAAAAGGTCTCTATACATGAAATGTTGAGAAGCCTAAAGCTCATCTAAGTAAAATATAAAAAATATATATTTTTGCTTGAAAACAAGCGATGTATCAGTTCGATCGTACCCCCATACTAGCCATTTTGAGACTTTCGGAAGAGTTAACGCTCTTAACTGCTTGGTTTCGAAGATTAAAATTTTAATTTTTAATATCGCATAGAACTAACGTGCAGCCCCTATACGTTATGTTTAAAAAAAATATATAAAATTTTTTTTCAAAATGGCGGCTATCGTAAAAATTCAAAGTGTCATAACTTTGCTAAATCAAATCCTACTGAAAAATGTCGTATGCAAAAAGTGTTTGGAATTTTATTTTGCATATAAAAGCAATTTTTAATTATTTTTTTTTTAATAAAAACCGAGTCTTACCATATATTGACCGAGACCTCGAACGAGCTTTTATGCGACTCTGCATACAGTTAACGCTCGTATGAAGCTTCTATTTAAGAAATTGACTTGAATTTTTTATACCAAATAGAGCTTTCAACTATACTTACGATACTATACAAAAAAATTAAAAATTAAAAAATAAAAGTATTTTTTTTTCAAAACACGTTTAGTGTGATGAGTCGATCGACCCACCATACATACGCTCATAAGATTTTCAATATAGTTAAGGTCAGTGTGAGCTTATTTATACATATTTGAATTTCAAAATTTAGTGACAGTATAGAATTCTTAAGCATCCTGTGTATGTTTGTTAGCAAAATCCATTTTGTCAATTTTTTGCAAAATGGCGACAAGTATTAAAATTCAATCACTTATTACTCAGTAGTGTTCAATTTTGTCAAAAAGGTCTCTATACATGAAATGTTGAGAAGCCTAAAGCTCATCTAAGTAAAATATAAAAAATATATATTTTTGCTTGAAAACAAGCGATGTATCAGTTCGATCGTACCCCCATACTAGCCATTTTGAGACTTTCGGAAGAGTTAACGCTCTTAACTGCTTGGTTTCGAAGATTAAAATTTTAATTTTTAATATCGCATAGAACTAACGTGCAGCCCCTATACGTTATGTTTTAAAAAAATATATAAAATTTTTTTTCAAAATGGTGGCTATCGTAAAAATTCAAAGTGTCATAACTTTGCTAAATCAAATCCTACTGAAAAATGTCGTATGCAAAAAGTGTTTGGAATTTTATTTTGCATATAAAAGCAATTTTTAATTATTTTTTTTTTAATAAAAACCGAGTCTTACCATATATTGACCGAGACCTCGAACGAGCTTTTATGCGACTCTGCATACAGTTAACGCTCGTATGAAGCTTCTATTTAAGAAATTGACTTGAATTTTTTATACCAAATAGAGCTTTCAACTATACTTACGATACTATACAAAAAAATTAAAAATTAAAAAATAAAAGTATTTTTTTTTCAAAACACGTTTAGTGTGATGAGTCGATCGACCCACCATACATACGCTCATAAGATTTTCAATATAGTTAAGGTCAGTGTGAGCTTATTTATACATATTTGAATTTCAAAATTTTGTGACAGTATAGAATTCTTAAGCATCCTGTGTATGTTTGTTAGCAAAATCCATTTTGTCAATTTTTTGCAAAATGGCGACAAGTATTAAAATTTAATCACTTATTACTCAGTAGTGTTCAATTTTGTCAAAAAGGTCTCTATACATGAAATGTTGAGAAGCCTAAAGCTCATCTAAGTAAAATATAAAAAATATATATTTTTGCTTGAAAACAAGCGATGTATCAGTTCGATCGTACCCCCATACTAGCCATTTTGAGACTTTCGGAAGAGTTAACGCTCTTAACTGCTTGGTTTCGAAGATTAAAATTTAAATTTTTAATATCGCATAGAACTAACGTGCAGCCCCTATACGTTATGTTTAAAAAAAATATATAAAATTTTTTTTCAAAATGGCGGCTATCGTAAAAATTCAAAGTGTCATAACTTTGCTAAATCAAATCCTACTGAAAAATGTCGTATGCAAAAAGTGTTTGGAATTTTATTTTGCATATAAAAGCAATTTTTAATTATTTTTTTTTTAATAAAAACCGAGTCTTACCATATATTGACCGAGACCTCGAACGAGCTTTTATGCGACTCTGCATACAGTTAACGCTCGTATGAAGCTTCTATTTAAGAAATTGACTTGAATTTTTTATACCAAATAGAGCTTTCAACTATACTTACGATACTGTACAAAAAAATTAAAAATTAAAAAATAAAAGTATTTTTTTTTCAAAACACGTTTAGTGTGATGAGTCGATCGACCCACCATACATACGCTCATAAGATTTTCAATATAGTTAAGGTCAGTGTGAGCTTATTTATACATATTTGAATTTCAAAATTTTGTGACAGTATAGAATTCTTAAGCATCCTGTGTATGTTTGTTAGCAAAATCCATTTTGTCAATTTTTTGCAAAATGGCGACAAGTATTAAAATTCAATCACTTATTACTCAGTAGTGTTCAATTTTGTCAAAAAGGTCTCTATACATGAAATGTTGAGAAGCCTAAAGCTCATCTAAGTAAAATATAAAAAATATATATTTTTGCTTGAAAACAAGCGATGTATCAGTTCGATCGTACCCCCATACTAGCCATTTTGAGACTTTCGGAAGAGTTAACGCTCTTAACTGCTTGGTTTCGAAGATTAAAATTTTAATTTTTAATATCGCATAGAACTAACGTGCAGCCCCTATACGTTATGTTTAAAAAAAATATATAAATTTTTTTTTCAAAATGGCGGCTATCGTAAAAATTCAAAGTGTCATAACTTTGCTAAATCAAATCCTACTGAAAAATGTCGTATGCAAAAAGTGTTTGGAATTTTATTTTGCATATAAAAGCAATTTTTAATTATTATTTTTTTTAATAAAAACCGAGTCTTACCATATATTGACCGAGACCTCGAACGAGCTTTTATGCGACTCTGCATACAGTTAACGCTCGTATGAAGCTTCTATTTAAGAAATTGACTTGAATTTTTTATACCAAATAGAGCTTTCAACTATACTTACGATACTATACAAAAAAATTAAAAATTAAAAAATAAAAGTATTTTTTTTTCAAAACACGTTTAGTGTGATGAGTCGATCGACCCACCATACATACGCTCATAAGATTTTCAATATAGTTAAGGTCAGTGTGAGCTTATTTATACATATTTGAATTTGAAAATTTTGTGACAGTATAGAATTCTTAAGCATCCTGTGTATGTTTGTTAGCAAAATCCATTTTGTCAATTTTTTGCAAAATGGCGACAAGTATTAAAATTCAATCACTTATTACTCAGTAGTGTTTAATTTTGTCAAAAAAGTCTCTATACATGAAATGTTGAGAAGCCTAAAGCTCATCTAAGTAAAATATAAAAAATATATATTTTTGCTTGAAAACAAGCGATGTATCAGTTCGATCGTACCCCCATACTAGCCATTTTGAGACTTTCGGAAGAGTTAACGCTCTTAACTGCTTGGTTTCGAAGATTCAAATTTTAATTTTTAATATCGCATAGAACTAACGTGCAGCCCCTATACGTTATGTTTAAAAAAAATATATAAAATTTTTTTTCAAAATGGCGGCTATCGTAAAAATTCAAAGTGTCATAACTTTGCTAAATCAAATCCTACTGAAAAATGTCGTATGCAAAAAGTGTTTGGAATTTTATTTTGCATATAAAAGCAATTTTTAATTATTTTTTTTTAATAAAAACCGAGTCTTACCATATATTGACCGAGACCTCGAACGAGCTTTTATGCGACTCTGCATACAGTTAACGCTCGTATGAAGCTTCTATTTAAGAAATTGACTTGAATTTTTTATACCAAATAGAGCTTTCAACTATACTTACGATACTATACAAAAAAATTAAAAATTAAAAAATAAAAGTATTTTTTTTTCAAAACACGTTTAGTGTGAAGAGTCGATCGACCCACCATACATACGCTCATAAGATTTTCAATATAGTTAAGGTCAGTGTGAGCTTATTTATACATATTTGAATTTCAAAATTTTGTGACAGTATAGAATTCTTAAGCATCCTGTGTATGTTTGTTAGCAAAATCCATTTTGTCAATTTTTTGCAAAATGGCGACAAGTATTAAAATTCAATCACTTATTACTCAGTAGTGTTCAATTTTGTCAAAAAGGTCTCTATACATGAAATGTTGAGAAGCCTAAAGCTCATCTAAGTAAAATATAAAAAATATATATTTTTGCTTGAAAACAAGCGATGTATCAGTTCGATCGTACCCCCATACTAGCCATTTTGAGACTTTCGGAAGAGTTAACGCTCTTAACTGCTTGGTTTCGAAGATTAAAATTTTAATTTTTAATATCGCATAGAACTAACGTGCAGCCCCTATACGTTATGTTTAAAAAAAATATATAAAATTTTTTTTCAAAATGGCGGCTATCGTAAAAATTCAAAGTGTCATAACTTTGCTAAATCAAATCCTACTGAAAAATGTCGTATGCAAAAAGTGTTTGGAATTTTATTTTGCATATAAAAGCAATTTTTAATTATTTTTTTTTTAATAAAAACCGAGTCTTACCATATATTGACCGAGACCTCGAACGAGCTTTTATGCGACTCTGCATACAGTTAACGCTCGTATGAAGCTTCTATTTAAAAAATTGACTTGAATTTTTTATACCAAATAGAGCTTTCAACTATACTTACGATACTATACAAAAAAATTAAAAATTAAAAAATAAAAGTATTTTTTTTTCAAAACACGTTTAGTGTGAAGAGTCGATCGACCCACCATACATACGCTCATAAGATTTTCAATATAGTTAAGGTCAGTGTGAGCTTATTTATACATATTTGAATTTCAAAATTTTGTGACAGTATAGAATTCTTAAGCATCCTGTGTATGTTTGTTAACAAAATCCATTTTGTCAATTTTTTGCAAAATGGCGACAAGTATTAAAATTCAATCACTTATTACTCAGTAGTGTTCAATTTTGTCAAAAAGGTCTCTATACATGAAATGTTGAGAAGCCTAAAGCTCATCTAAGTAAAATATAAAAAATATATATTTTTGCTTGAAAACAAGCGATGTATCAGTTCGATCGTACCCCCATACTAGCCATTTTGAGACTTTCGGAAGAGTTAACGCTCTTAACTGCTTGGTTTCGAAGATTAAAATTTTAATTTTTAATATCGCATAGAACTAACGTGCAGCCCCTATACGTTATGTTTAAAAAAAATATATAAAATTTTTTTTCAAAATGGCGGCTATCGTAAAAATTCAAAGTGTCATAACTTTGCTAAATCAAATCCTACTGAAAAATGTCGTATGCAAAAAGTGTTTGGAATTTTATTTTGCATATAAAAGCAATTTTTAATTATTTTTTTTAATAAAAACCGAGTCTTACCATATATTGACCGAGACCTCGAACGAGCTTTTATGCGACTCTGCATACAGTTAACGCTCGTATGAAGCTTCTATTTAAGAAATTGACTTGAATTTTTTATACCAAATAGAGCTTTCAACTATACTTACGATACTATACAAAAAAATTAAAAATTAAAAAATAAAAGTATTTTTTTTTCAAAACACGTTTAGTGTGATGAGTCGATCGACCCACCATACATACGCTCATAAGATTTTCAATATAGTTAAGGTCAGTGTGAGCTTATTTATACATATTTGAATTTCAAAATTTTGTGACAGTATAGAATTCTTAAGCATCCTGTGTATGTTTGTTAGCAAAATCCATTTTGTCAATTTTTTGCAAAATGGCGACAAGTATTAAAATTCAATCACTTATTACTCAGTAGTGTTCAATTTTGTCAAAAAGGTCTCTATACATGAAATGTTGAGAAGCCTAAAGCTCATCTAAGTAAAATATAAAAAATATATATTTTTGCTTGAAAACAAGCGATGTATCAGTTCGATCGTACCCCCATACTAGCCATTTTGAGACTTTCGGAAGAGTTAACGCTCTTAACTGCTTGGTTTCGAAGATTAAAATTTTAATTTTTAATATCGCATAGAACTAACGTGCAGCCCCTATACGTTATGTTTAAAAAAAATATATAAAATTTTTTTTCAAAATGGCGGCTATCGTAAAAATTCAAAGTGTCATAACTTTGCTAAATCAAATCCTACTGAAAAATGTCGTATGCAAAAAGTGTTTGGAATTTTATTTTGCATATAAAAGCAATTTTTAATTATTTTTTTTTTAATAAAAACCGAGTCTTACCATATATTGACCGAGACCTCGAACGAGCTTTTATGCGACTCTGCATACAGTTAACGCTCGTATGAAGCTTCTATTTAAGAAATTGACTTGAATTTTTTATACCAAATAGAGCTTTCAACTATACTTACGATACTGTACAAAAAAATTAAAAATTAAAAAATAAAAGTATTTTTTTTTCAAAACACGTTTAGTGTGATGAGTCGATCGACCCACCATACATACGCTCATAAGATTTTCAATATAGTTAAGGTCAGTGTGAGCTTATTTATACATATTTGAATTTCAAAATTTTGTGACAGTATAGAATTCTTAAGCATCCTGTGTATGTTTGTTAGCAAAATCCATTTTGTCAATTTTTTGCAAAATGGCGACAAGTATTAAAATTCAATCACTTATTACTCAGTAGTGTTCAATTTTGTCAAAAAGGTCTCTATACATGAAATGTTGAGAAGCCTAAAGCTCATCTAAGTAAAATATAAAAAATATATATTTTTGCTTGAAAACAAGCGATGTATCAGTTCGATCGTACCCCCATACTAGCCATTTTGAGACTTTCGGAAGAGTTAACGCTCTTAACTGCTTGGTTTCGAAGATTAAAATTTTAATTTTTAATATCGCATAGAACTAACGTGCAGCCCCTATACGTTATGTTTAAAAAAAATATATAAATTTTTTTTTCAAAATGGCGGCTATCGTAAAAATTCAAAGTGTCATAACTTTGCTAAATCAAATCCTACTGAAAAATGTCGTATGCAAAAAGTGTTTGGAATTTTATTTTGCATATAAAAGCAATTTTTAATTATTATTTTTTTTAATAAAAACCGAGTCTTACCATATATTGACCGAGACCTCGAACGAGCTTTTATGCGACTCTGCATACAGTTAACGCTCGTATGAAGCTTCTATTTAAGAAATTGACTTGAATTTTTTATACCAAATAGAGCTTTCAACTATACTTACGATACTATACAAAAAAATTAAAAATTAAAAAATAAAAGTATTTTTTTTTCAAAACACGTTTAGTGTGATGAGTCGATCGACCCACCATACATACGCTCATAAGATTTTCAATATAGTTAAGGTCAGTGTGAGCTTATTTATACATATTTGAATTTGAAAATTTTGTGACAGTATAGAATTCTTAAGCATCCTGTGTATGTTTGTTAGCAAAATCCATTTTGTCAATTTTTTGCAAAATGGCGACAAGTATTAAAATTCAATCACTTATTACTCAGTAGTGTTTAATTTTGTCAAAAAAGTCTCTATACATGAAATGTTGAGAAGCCTAAAGCTCATCTAAGTAAAATATAAAAAATATATATTTTTGCTTGAAAACAAGCGATGTATCAGTTCGATCGTACCCCCATACTAGCCATTTTGAGACTTTCGGAAGAGTTAACGCTCTTAACTGCTTGGTTTCGAAGATTCAAATTTTAATTTTTAATATCGCATAGAACTAACGTGCAGCCCCTATACGTTATGTTTAAAAAAAATATATAAAATTTTTTTTCAAAATGGCGGCTATCGTAAAAATTCAAAGTGTCATAACTTTGCTAAATCAAATCCTACTGAAAAATGTCGTATGCAAAAAGTGTTTGGAATTTTATTTTGCATATAAAAGCAATTTTTAATTATTTTTTTTTAATAAAAACCGAGTCTTACCATATATTGACCGAGACCTCGAACGAGCTTTTATGCGACTCTGCATACAGTTAACGCTCGTATGAAGCTTCTATTTAAGAAATTGACTTGAATTTTTTATACCAAATAGAGCTTTCAACTATACTTACGATACTATACAAAAAAATTAAAAATTAAAAAATAAAAGTATTTTTTTTTCAAAACACGTTTAGTGTGAAGAGTCGATCGACCCACCATACATACGCTCATAAGATTTTCAATATAGTTAAGGTCAGTGTGAGCTTATTTATACATATTTGAATTTCAAAATTTTGTGACAGTATAGAATTCTTAAGCATCCTGTGTATGTTTGTTAGCAAAATCCATTTTGTCAATTTTTTGCAAAATGGCGACAAGTATTAAAATTCAATCACTTATTACTCAGTAGTGTTCAATTTTGTCAAAAAGGTCTCTATACATGAAATGTTGAGAAGCCTAAAGCTCATCTAAGTAAAATATAAAAAATATATATTTTTGCTTGAAAACAAGCGATGTATCAGTTCGATCGTACCCCCATACTAGCCATTTTGAGACTTTCGGAAGAGTTAACGCTCTTAACTGCTTGGTTTCGAAGATTAAAATTTTAATTTTTAATATCGCATAGAACTAACGTGCAGCCCCTATACGTTATGTTTAAAAAAAATATATAAAATTTTTTTTCAAAATGGCGGCTATCGTAAAAATTCAAAGTGTCATAACTTTGCTAAATCAAATCCTACTGAAAAATGTCGTATGCAAAAAGTGTTTGGAATTTTATTTTGCATATAAAAGCAATTTTTAATTATTTTTTTTTTAATAAAAACCGAGTCTTACCATATATTGACCGAGACCTCGAACGAGCTTTTATGCGACTCTGCATACAGTTAACGCTCGTATGAAGCTTCTATTTAAAAAATTGACTTGAATTTTTTATACCAAATAGAGCTTTCAACTATACTTACGATACTATACAAAAAAATTAAAAATTAAAAAATAAAAGTATTTTTTTTTCAAAACACGTTTAGTGTGAAGAGTCGATCGACCCACCATACATACGCTCATAAGATTTTCAATATAGTTAAGGTCAGTGTGAGCTTATTTATACATATTTGAATTTCAAAATTTTGTGACAGTATAGAATTCTTAAGCATCCTGTGTATGTTTGTTAACAAAATCCATTTTGTCAATTTTTTGCAAAATGGCGACAAGTATTAAAATTCAATCACTTATTACTCAGTAGTGTTCAATTTTGTCAAAAAGGTCTCTATACATGAAATGTTGAGAAGCCTAAAGCTCATCTAAGTAAAATATAAAAAATATATATTTTTGCTTGAAAACAAGCGATGTATCAGTTCGATCGTACCCCCATACTAGCCATTTTGAGACTTTCGGAAGAGTTAACGCTCTTAACTGCTTGGTTTCGAAGATTAAAATTTTAATTTTTAATATCGCATAGAACTAACGTGCAGCCCCTATACGTTATGTTTAAAAAAAATATATAAAATTTTTTTTCAAAATGGCGGCTATCGTAAAAATTCAAAGTGTCATAACTTTGCTAAATCAAATCCTACTGAAAAATGTCGTATGCAAAAAGTGTTTGGAATTTTATTTTGCATATAAAAGCAATTTTTAATTATTTTTTTTAATAAAAACCGAGTCTTACCATATATTGACCGAGACCTCGAACGAGCTTTTATGCGACTCTGCATACAGTTAACGCTCGTATGAAGCTTCTATTTAAGAAATTGACTTGAATTTTTTATACCAAATAGAGCTTTCAACTATACTTACGATACTATACAAAAAAATTAAAAATTAAAAAATAAAAGTATTTTTTTTTCAAAACACGTTTAGTGTGATGAGTCGATCGACCCACCATACATACGCTCATAAGATTTTCAATATAGTTAAGGTCAGTGTGAGCTTATTTATACATATTTGAATTTCAAAATTTTGTGACAGTATAGAATTCTTAAGCATCCTGTGTATGTTTGTTAGCAAAATCCATTTTGTCAATTTTTTGCAAAATGGCGACAAGTATTAAAATTCAATCACTTATTACTCAGTAGTGTTCAATTTTGTCAAAAAGGTCTCTATACATGAAATGTTGAGAAGCCTAAAGCTCATCTAAGTAAAATATAAAAAATATATATTTTTGCTTGAAAACAAGCGATGTATCAGTTCGATCGTACCCCCATACTAGCCATTTTGAGACTTTCGGAAGAGTTAACGCTCTTAACTGCTTGGTTTCGAAGATTAAAATTTTAATTTTTAATATCGCATAGAACTAACGTGCAGCCCCTATACGTTATGTTTAAAAAAAATATATAAAATTTTTTTTCAAAATGGCGGCTATCGTAAAAATTCAAAGTGTCATAACTTTGCTAAATCAAATCCTACTGAAAAATGTCGTATGCAAAAAGTGTTTGGAATTTTATTTTGCATATAAAAGCAATTTTTAATTATTTTTTTTTTAATAAAAACCGAGTCTTACCATATATTGACCGAGACCTCGAACGAGCTTTTATGCGACTCTGCATACAGTTAACGCTCGTATGAAGCTTCTATTTAAGAAATTGACTTGAATTTTTTATACCAAATAGAGCTTTCAACAAAACACGTTTAGTGTGATGAGTCGATCGACCCACCATACATACGCTCATAAGATTTTCAATATAGTTAAGGTCAGTGTGAACTTATTTATACATATTTGAATTTCAAAATTTTGTGACAGTATAGAATTCTTAAGCATCCTGTGTATGTTTGTTAGCAAAATCCATTTTGTCAATTTTTTGCAAAATGGCGACAAGTATTAAAATTCAATCACTTATTACTCAGTAGTGTTCAATTTTGTCAAAAAGGTCTCTATACATGAAATGTTGAGAAGCCTAAAGCTCATCTAAGTAAAATATAAAAAATATATATTTTTGCTTGAAAACAAGCGATGTATCAGTTCGATCGTACCCCCATACTAGCCATTTTGAGACTTTCGGAAGAGTTAACGCTCTTAACTGCTTGGTTTCGAAGATTAAAATTTTAATTTTTAATATCGCATAGAACTAACGTGCAGCCCCTATACGTTATGTTTAAAAAAAATATATAAAATTTTTTTTCAAAATGGCGGCTATCGTAAAAATTCAAAGTGTCATAACTTTGCTAAATCAAATCCTACTGAAAAATGTCGTATGCAAAAAGTGTTTGGAATTTTATTTTGCATATAAAAGCAATTTTTAATTATTTTTTTTTTAATAAAAACCGAGTCTTACCATATATTGACCGAGACCTCGAACGAGCTTTTATGCGACTCTGCATACAGTTAACGCTCGTATGAAGCTTCTATTTGAGAAATTGACTTGAATTTTTTATACCAAATAGAGCTTTTAACTATACTTACGATACTATACAAAAAAATTAAAAATTAAAAAATAAAAGTATTTTTTTTTCAAAACACGTTTAGTGTGATGAGTCGATCGACCCACCATACATACGCTCATAAGATTTTCAATATAGTTAAGGTCAGTGTGAGCTTATTTATACATATTTGAATTTCAAAATTTTGTGACAGTATAGAATTCTTAAGCATCCTGTGTATGTTTGTTAGCAAAATCCATTTTGTCAATTTTTTGCAAAATGGCGACAAGTATTAAAATTCAATCACTTATTACTCAGTAGTGTTCAATTTTGTCAAAAAGGTCTCTATACATGAAATGTTGAGAAGCCTAAAGCTCATCTAAGTAAAATATAAAAAATATATATTTTTGCTTGAAAACAAGCGATGTATCAGTTCGATCGTACCCCCATACTAGCCATTTTGAGACTTTCGGAAGAGTTAACGCTCTTAACTGCTTGGTTTCGAAGATTAAAATTTTAATTTTTAATATCGCATAGAACTAACGTGCAGCCCCTATACGTTATGTTTAAAAAAAATATATAAATTTTTTTTTCAAAATGGCGGCTATCGTAAAAATTCAAAGTGTCATAACTTTGCTAAATCAAATCCTACTGAAAAATGTCGTATGCAAAAAGTGTTTGGAATTTTATTTTGCATATAAAAGCAATTTTTAATTATTATTTTTTTAATAAAAACCGAGTCTTACCATATATTGACCGAGACCTCGAACGAGCTTTTATGCGACTCTGCATACAGTTAACGCTCGTATGAAGCTTCTATTTAAGAAATTGACTTGAATTTTTTATACCAAATAGAGCTTTCAACTATACTTACGATACTATACAAAAAAATTAAAAATTAAAAAATAAAAGTATTTTTTTTTCAAAACACGTTTAGTGTGATGAGTCGATCGACCCACCATACATACGCTCATAAGATTTTCAATATAGTTAAGGTCAGTGTGAGCTTATTTATACATATTTGAATTTCAAAATTTTGTGACAGTATAGAATTCTTAAGCATCCTGTGTATGTTTGTTAGCAAAATCCATTTTGTCAATTTTTTGCAAAATGGCGACAAGTATTAAAATTCAATCACTTATTACTCAGTAGTGTTCAATTTTGTCAAAAAGGTCTCTATACATGAAATGTTGAGAAGCCTAAAGCTCATCTAAGTAAAATATAAAAAATATATATTTTTGCTTGAAAACAAGCGATGTATCAGTTCGATCGTACCCCCATACTAGCCATTTTGAGACTTTCGGAAGAGTTAACGCTCTTAACTGCTTGGTTTCGAAGATTAAAATTTTAATTTTTAATATCGCATAGAACTAACGTGCAGCCCCTATACGTTATGTTTAAAAAAAATATATAAAAATTTTTTTCAAAATGGCGGCTATCGTAAAAATTCAAAGTGTCATAACTTTGCTAAATCAAATCCTACTGAAAAATGTCGTATGCAAAAAGTGTTTGGAATTTTATTTTGCATATAAAAGCAATTTTTAATTATTTTTTTTTTAATAAAAACCGAGTCTTACCATATATTGACCGAGACCTCGAACGAGCTTTTATGCGACTCTGCATACAGTTAACGCTCGTATGAAGCTTCTATTTAAGAAATTGACTTGAATTTTTTATACCAAATAGAGCTTTCAACTATACTTACGATACTATACAAAAAAATTAAAAATTAAAAAATAAAAGTATTTTTTTTTCAAAACACGTTTAGTGTGATGAGTCGATCGACCCACCATACATACGCTCATAAGATTTTCAATATAGTTAAGGTCAGTGTGAGCTTATTTATACATATTTGAATTTCAAAATTTTGTGACAGTATAGAATTCTTAAGCATCCTGTGTATGTTTGTTAGCAAAATCCATTTTGTCAATTTTTTGCAAAATGGCGACAAGTATTAAAATTCAATCACTTATTACTCAGTAGTGTTCAATTTTGTCAAAAAGGTCTCTATACATGAAATGTTGAGAAGCCTAAAGCTCATCTAAGTAAAATATAAAAAATATATATTTTTGCTTGAAAACAAGCGATGTATCAGTTCGATCGTACCCCCATACTAGCCATTTTGAGACTTTCGGAAGAGTTAACGCTCTTAACTGCTTGGTTTCGAAGATTAAAAT
This sequence comes from Plectrocnemia conspersa, assembly GCF_051122295.1. Lineage (NCBI taxonomy): Eukaryota > Metazoa > Arthropoda > Insecta > Trichoptera > Polycentropodidae > Plectrocnemia > Plectrocnemia conspersa. The sequence continues at coordinate 30,717,205 of NW_028277167.1, read as the reverse complement.
TTTAATTTTTAATATCGCATAGAACTAACGTGCAGCCCCTATACGTTATGTTTAAAAAAAATATATAAAATTTTTTTTCAAAATGGCGGCTATCGTAAAAATTCAAAGTGTCATAACTTTGCTAAATCAAATCCTACTGAAAAATGTCGTATGCAAAAAGTGTTTGGAATTTTATTTTGCATATAAAAGCAATTTTTAATTATTTTTTTTTTAATAAAAACCGAGTCTTACCATATATTGACCGAGACCTCGAACGAGCTTTTATGCGACTCTGCATACAGTTAACGCTCGTATGAAGCTTCTATTTAAGAAATTGACTTGAATTTTTTATACCAAATAGAGCTTTCAACTATACTTACGATACTATACAAAAAAATTAAAAATTAAAAAATAAAAGTATTTTTTTTTCAAAACACGTTTAGTGTGATGAGTCGATCGACCCACCATACATACGCTCATAAGATTTTCAATATAGTTAAGGTCAGTGTGAGCTTATTTATACATATTTGAATTTCAAAATTTTGTGACAGTATAGAATTCTTAAGCATCCTGTGTATGTTTGTTAGCAAAATCCATTTTGTCAATTTTTTGCAAAATGGCGACAAGTATTAAAATTCAATCACTTATTACTCAGTAGTGTTCAATTTTGTCAAAAAGGTCTCTATACATGAAATGTTGAGAAGCCTAAAGCTCATCTAAGTAAAATATAAAAAATATATATTTTTGCTTGAAAACAAGCGATGTATCAGTTCGATCGTACCCCCATACTAGCCATTTTGAGACTTTCGGAAGAGTTAACGCTCTTAACTGCTTGGTTTCGAAGATTAAAATTTTAATTTTTAATATCGCATAGAACTAACGTGCAGCCCCTATACGTTATGTTTAAAAAAAATATATAAAATTTTTTTTCAAAATGGCGGCTATCGTAAAAATTCAAAGTGTCATAACTTTGCTAAATCAAATCCTACTGAAAAATGTCGTATGCAAAAAGTGTTTGGAATTTTATTTTGCATATAAAAGCAATTTTTAATTATTTTTTTTTAATAAAAACCGAGTCTTACCATATATTGACCGAGACCTCGAACGAGCTTTTATGCGACTCTGCATACAGTTAACGCTCGTATGAAGCTTCTATTTAAGAAATTGACTTGAATTTTTTATACCAAATAGAGCTTTCAACTATACTTACGATACTATACAAAAAAATTAAAAATTAAAAAATAAAAGTATTTTTTTTTCAAAACACGTTTAGTGTGATGAGTCGATCGACCCACCATACATACGCTCATAAGATTTTCAATATAGTTAAGGTCAGTGTGAGCTTATTTATACATATTTGAATTTCAAAATTTTGTGACAGTATAGAATTCTTAAGCATCCTGTGTATGTTTGTTAGCAAAATCCATTTTGTCAATTTTTTGCAAAATGGCGACAAGTATTAAAATTCAATCACTTATTACTCAGTAGTGTTCAATTTTGTCAAAAAGGTCTCTATACATGAAATGTTGAGAAGCCTAAAGCTCATCTAAGTAAAATATAAAAAATATATATTTTTGCTTGAAAACAAGCGATGTATCAGTTCGATCGTACCCCCATACTAGCCATTTTGAGACTTTCGGAAGAGTTAACGCTCTTAACTGCTTGGTTTCGAAGATTAAAATTTTAATTTTTAATATCGCATAGAACTAACGTGCAGCCCCTATACGTTATGTTTAAAAAAAATATATAAAATTTTTTTTCAAAATGGCGGCTATCGTAAAAATTCAAAGTGTCATAACTTTGCTAAATCAAATCCTACTGAAAAATGTCGTATGCAAAAAGTGTTTGGAATTTTATTTTGCATATAAAAGCAATTTTTAATTATTTTTTTTTTAATAAAAACCGAGTCTTACCATATATTGACCGAGACCTCGAACGAGCTTTTATGCGACTCTGCATACAGTTAACGCTCGAATGAAGCTTCTATTTTAGAAATTGACTTGAATTTTTTATACCAAATAGAGCTTTCAACTATACTTACGATACTATACAAAAAAATTAAAAATTAAAAAATAAAAGTATTTTTTTTTCAAAACACGTTTAGTGTGATGAGTCGATCGATCCACCATACATACGCTCATAAGATTTTCAATATAGTTAAGGTCAGTGTGAGCTTATTTATACATATTTGAATTTCAAAATTTTGTGACAGTATAGAATTCTTAAGCATCCTGTGTATGTTTGTTAGCAAAATCCATTTTGTCAATTTTTTGCAAAATGGCGACAAGTATTAAAATTCAATCACTTATTACTCAGTAGTGTTCAATTTTGTCAAAAAGGTCTCTATACATGAAATGTTGAGAAGCCTAAAGCTCATCTAAGTAAAATATAAAAAATATATATTTTTGCTTGAAAACAAGCGATGTATCAGTTCGATCGTACCCCCATACTAGCCATTTTGAGACTTTCGGAAGAGTTAACGCTCTTAACTGCTTGGTTTCGAAGATTAAAATTTTAATTTTTAATATCGCATAGAACTAACGTGCAGCCCCTATACGTTATGTTTAAAAAAAATATATAAAATTTTTTTTCAAAATGGCGGCTATCGTAAAAATTCAAAGTGTCATAACTTTGCTAAATCAAATCCTACTGAAAAATGTCGTATGCAAAAAGTGTTTGGAATTTTATTTTGCATATAAAAGCAATTTTTAATTATTTTTTTTTTAATAAAAACCGAGTCTTACCATATATTGACCGAGACCTCGAACGAGCTTTTATGCGACTCTGCATACAGTTAACGCTCGTATGAAGCTTCTATTTAAGAAATTGACTTGAATTTTTTATACCAAATAGAGCTTTCAACTATACTTACGATACTATACAAAAAAATTAAAAATTAAAAAATAAAAGTATTTTTTTTTCAAAACACGTTTAGTGTGATGAGTCGATCGACCCACCATACATACGCTCATAAGATTTTCAATATAGTTAAGGTCAGTGTGAGCTTATTTATACATATTTGAATTTAAAAATTTTGTGACAGTATAGAATTCTTAAGCATCCTGTGTATGTTTGTTAGCAAAATCCATTTTGTCAATTTTTTGCAAAATGGCGACAAGTATTAAAATTCAATCACTTATTACTCAGTAGTGTTCAATTTTGTCAAAAAGGTCTCTATACATGAAATGTTGAGAAGCCTAAAGCTCATCTAAGTAAAATATAAAAAATATATATTTTTGCTTGAAAACAAGCGATGTATCAGTTCGATCGTACCCCCATACTAGCCATTTTGAGACTTTCGGAAGAGTTAACGCTCTTAACTGCTTGGTTTCGAAGATTAAAATTTTAATTTTTAATATCGCATAGAACTAACGTGCAGCCCCTATACGTTATGTTTAAAAAAAATATATAAAATTTTTTTTCAAAATGGCGGCTATCGTAGAAATTCAAAGTGTCATAACTTTGCTAAATCAAATCCTACTGAAAAATGTCGTATGCAAAAAGTGTTTGGAATTTTATTTTGCATATAAAAGCAATTTTTAATTATTTTTTTTTTAATAAAAACCGAGTCTTACCATATATTGACCGAGACCTCGAACGAGCTTTTATGCGACTCTGCATACAGTTAACGCTCGAATGAAGCTTCTATTTTAGAAATTGACTTGAATTTTTTATACCAAATAGAGCTTTCAACTATACTTACGATACTATACAAAAAAATTAAAAATTAAAAAATAAAAGTATTTTTTTTTCAAAACACGTTTAGTGTGATGAGTCGATCGATCCACCATACATACGCTCATAAGATTTTCAATATAGTTAAGGTCAGTGTGAGCTTATTTATACATATTTGAATTTCAAAATTTTGTGACAGTATAGAATTCTTAAGCATCCTGTGTATGTTTGTTAGCAAAATCCATTTTGTCAATTTTTTGCAAAATGGCGACAAGTATTAAAATTCAATCACTTATTACTCAGTAGTGTTCAATTTTGTCAAAAAGGTCTCTATACATGAAATGTTGAGAAGCCTAAAGCTCATCTAAGTAAAATATAAAAAATATATATTTTTGCTTGAAAACAAGCGATGTATCAGTTCGATCGTACCCCCATACTAGCCATTTTGAGACTTTCGGAAGAGTTAACGCTCTTAACTGCTTGGTTTCGAAGATTAAAATTTTAATTTTTAATATCGCATAGAACTAACGTGCAGCCCCTATACGTTATGTTTAAAAAAAATATATAAAATTTTTTTTCAAAATGGCGGCTATCGTAAAAATTCAAAGTGTCATAACTTTGCTAAATCAAATCCTACTGAAAAATGTCGTATGCAAAAAGTGTTTGGAATTTTATTTTGCATATAAAAGCAATTTTTAATTATTTTTTTTTTAATAAAAACCGAGTCTTACCATATATTGACCGAGACCTCGAACGAGCTTTTATGCGACTCTGCATACAGTTAACGCTCGTATGAAGCTTCTATTTAAGAAATTGACTTGAATTTTTTATACCAAATAGAGCTTTCAACTATACTTACGATACTATACAAAAAAATTAAAAATTAAAAAATAAAAGTATTTTTTTTTCAAAACACGTTTAGTGTGATGAGTCGATCATCCCACCATACATACGCTCATAAGATTTTCAATATAGTTAAGGTCAGTGTGAGCTTATTTATACATATTTGAATTTCAAAATTTTGTGACAGTATAGAATTCTTAAGCATCCTGTGTATGTTTGTTAGCAAAATCCATTTTGTCAATTTTTTGCAAAATGGCGACAAGTATTAAAATTCAATCACTTATTACTCAGTAGTGTTCAATTTTGTCAAAAAGGTCTCTATACATGAAATGTTGAGAAGCCTAAAGCTCATCTAAGTAAAATATAAAAAATATATATTTTTGCTTGAAAACAAGCGATGTATCAGTTCGATCGTACCCCCATACTAGCCATTTTGAGACTTTCGGAAGAGTTAACGCTCTTAACTGCTTGGTTTCGAAGATTAAAATTTTAATTTTTAATATCGCATAGAACTAACGTGCAGCCCCTATACGTTATGTTTAAAAAAAATATATAAATTTTTTTTTCAAAATGGCGGCTATCGTAAAAATTCAAAGTGTCATAACTTTGCTAAATCAAATCCTACTGAAAAATGTCGTATGCAAAAAGTGTTTGGAATTTTATTTTGCATATAAAAGCAATTTTTAATTATTTTTTTTTTAATAAAAACCGAGTCTTACCATATATTGACCGAGACCTCGAACGAGCTTTTATGCGACTCTGCATACAGTTAACGCTCGTATTAAGCTTTTATTTAAGAAATTGACTTGAATTTTTTATACCAAATAGAGCTTTCAACTATACTTACGATACTATACAAAAAAATTAAAAATTAAAAAATAAAAGTATTTTTTTTTCAAAACACGTTTAGTGTGATGAGTCGATCGACCCACCATACATACGCTCATAAGATTTTCAATATAGTTAAGGTCAGTGTGAGCTTATTTATACATATTTGAATTTCAAAATTTTGTGACAGTATAGAATTCTTAAGCATCCTGTGTATGTTTGTTAGCAAAATCCATTTTGTCAATTTTTTGCAAAATGGCGACAAGTATTAAAATTCAATCACTTATTACTCAGTAGTGTTCAATTTTGTCAAAAAGGTCTCTATACATGAAATGTTGAGAAGCCTAAAGCTCATCTAAGTAAAATATAAAAAATATATATTTTTGCTTGAAAACAAGCGATGTATCAGTTCGATCGTACCCCCATACTAGCCATTTTGAGACTTTCGGAAGAGTTAACGCTCTTAACTGCTTGGTTTCGAAGATTAAAATTTTAATTTTTCATATCGCATAGAACTAACGTGCAGCCCCTATACGTTATGTTTAAAAAAAATATATAAAATTTTTTTTCAAAATGGCGGCTATCGTAAAAATTCAAAGTGTCATAACTTTGCTAAATCAAATCCTACTGAAAAATGTCGTATGCAAAAAGTGTTTGGAATTTTATTTTGCATATAAAAGCAATTTTTAATTATTTTTTTTTTAATAAAAACCGAGTCTTACCATATATTGACCGAGACCTCGAACGAGCTTTTATGCGACTCTGCATACAGTTAACGCTCGTATGAAGCTTCTATTTAAGAAATTGACTTGAATTTTTTATACCAAATAGAGCTTTCAACTATACTTACGATACTATACAAAAAAATTAAAAATTAAAAAATAAAAGTATTTTTTTTTCAAAACACGTTTAGTGTGATGAGTCGATCGACCCACCATACATACGCTCATACGATTTTCAATATAGTTAAGGTCAGTGTGAGCTTATTTATACATATTTGAATTTCAAAATTTTGTGACAGTATAGAATTCTTAAGCATCCTGTGTATGTTTGTTAGCAAAATCCATTTTGTCAATTTTTTGCAAAATGGCGACAAGTATTAAAATTCAATCACTTATTACTCAGTAGTGTTCAATTTTGTCAAAAAGGTCTCTATACATGAAATGTTGAGAAGCCTAAAGCTCATCTAAGTAAAATATAAAAAATATATATTTTTGCTTGAAAACAAGCGATGTATCAGTTCGATCGTACCCCCATACTAGCCATTTTGAGACTTTCGGAAGAGTTAACGCTCTTAACTGCTTGGTTTCGAAGATTAAAATTTTAATTTTTAATATCGCATAGAACTAACGTGCAGCCCCTATACGTTATGTTTAAAAAAAATATATAAAAATTTTTTTCAAAATGGCGGCTATCGTAAAAATTCAAAGTGTCATAACTTTGCTAAATCAAATCCTACTGAAAAATGTCGTATGCAAAAAGTGTTTGGAATTTTATTTTGCATATAAAAGCAATTTTTAATTATTTTTTTTTTAATAAAAACCGAGTCTTACCATATATTGACCGAGACCTCGAACGAGCTTTTATGCGACTCTGCATACAGTTAACGCTCGTATGAAGCTTCTATTTAAGAAATTGACTTGAATTTTTTATACCAAATAGAGCTTTCAACTATACTTACAATACTATACAAAAAAATTAAAAATTAAAAAATAAAAGTATTTTTTTTTCAAAACACGTTTAGTGTGATGAGTCGATCGACCCACCATACATACGCTCATAAGATTTTCAATATAGTTAAGGTCAGTGTGAGCTTATTTATACATATTTGAATTTCAAAATTTTGTGACAGTATAGAATTCTTAAGCATCCTGTGTATGTTTGTTAGCAAAATCCATTTTGTCAATTTTTTGCAAAATGGCGACAAGTATTAAAATTCAATCACTTATTACTCAGTAGTGTTCAATTTTGTCAAAAAGGTCTCTATACATGAAATGTTGAGAAGCCTAAAGCTCATCTAAGTAAAATATAAAAAATATATATTTTTGCTTGAAAACAAGCGATGTATCAGTTCGATCGTACCCCCATACTAGCCATTTTGAGACTTTCGGAAGAGTTAACGCTCTTAACTGCTTGGTTTCGAAGATTAAAATTTAAATTTTTAATATCGCATAGAACTAACGTGCAGCCCCTATACGTTATGTTTAAAAAAAATATATAAAATTTTTTTTCAAAATGGCGGCTATCGTAAAAATTCAAAGTGTCATAACTTTGCTAAATCAAATCCTACTGAAAAATGTCGTATGCAAAAAGTGTTTGGAATTTTATTTTGCATATAAAAGCAATTTTTAATTATTTTTTTTTTAATAAAAACCGAGTCTTACCATATATTGACCGAGACCTCGAACGAGCTTTTATGCGACTCTGCATACAGTTAACGCTCGTATGAAGCTTCTATTTAAGAAATTGACTTGAATTTTTTATACCAAATAGAGCTTTCAACTATACTTACGATACTATACAAAAAAATTAAAAATTAAAAAATAAAAGTATTTTTTTTTCAAAACACGTTTAGTGTGATGAGTCGATCGACCCACCATACATACGCTCATACGATTTTTAATATAGTTAAGGTCAGTGTGAGCTTATTTATACATATTTGAATTTCAAAATTTTGTGACAGTATAGAATTCTTAAGCATCCTGTGTATGTTTGTTAGCAAAATCCATTTTGTCAATTTTTTGCAAAATGGCGACAAGTATTAAAATTCAATCACTTATTACTCAGTAGTGTTCAATTTTGTCAAAAAGGTCTCTATACATGAAATGTTGAGAAGCCTAAAGCTCATCTAAGTAAAATATAAAAAATATATATTTTTGCTTGAAAACAAGCGATGTATCAGTTCGATCGTACCCCCATACTAGCCATTTTGAGACTTTCGGAAGAGTTAACGCTCTTAACTGCTTGGTTTCGAAGATTAAAATTTTAATTTTTCATATCGCATAGAACTAACGTGCAGCCCCTATACGTTATGTTTAAAAAAAATATATAAAATTTTTTTTCAAAATGGCGGCTATCGTAAAAATTCAAAGTGTCATAACTTTGCTAAATCAAATCCTACTGAAAAATGTCGTATGCAAAAAGTGTTTGGAATTTTATTTTGCATATAAAAGCAATTTTTAATTATTTTTTTTTTAATAAAAACCGAGTCTTACCATATATTGACCGAGACCTCGAACGAGCTTTTATGCGACTCTGCATACAGTTAACGCTCGTATGAAGCTTCTATTTAAGAAATTGACTTGAATTTTTTATACCAAATAGAGCTTTCAACTATACTTACGATACTATACAAAAAAATTAAAAATTAAAAAATAAAAGTATTTTTTTTTCAAAACACGTTTAGTGTGATGAGTCGATCGACCCACCATACATACGCTCATACGATTTTCAATATAGTTAAGGTCAGTGTGAGCTTATTTATACATATTTGAATTTCAAAATTTTGTGACAGTATAGAATTCTTAAGCATCCTGTGTATGTTTGTTAGCAAAATCCATTTTGTCAATTTTTTGCAAAATGGCGACAAGTATTAAAATTCAATCACTTATTACTCAGTAGTGTTCAATTTTGTCAAAAAGGTCTCTATACATGAAATGTTGAGAAGCCTAAAGCTCATCTAAGTAAAATATAAAAAATATATATTTTTGCTTGAAAACAAGCGATGTATCAGTTCGATCGTACCCCCATACTAGCCATTTTGAGACTTTCGGAAGAGTTAACGCTCTTAACTGCTTGGTTTCGAAGATTAAAATTTTAATTTTTAATATCGCATAGAACTAACGTGCAGCCCCTATACGTTATGTTTAAAAAAAATATATAAAATTTTTTTTCAAAATGGCGGCTATCGTAAAAATTCAAAGTGTCATAACTTTGCTAAATCAAATCCTACTGAAAAATGTCGTATGCAAAAAGTGTTTGGAATTTTATTTTGCATATAAAAGCAATTTTTAATTATTTTTTTTTTAATAAAAACCGAGTCTTACCATATATTGACCGAGACCTCGAACGAGCTTTTATGCGACTCTGCATACAGTTAACGCTCGTATGAAGCTTCTATTTAAGAAATTGACTTGAATTTTTTATACCAAATAGAGCTTTCAACTATACTTACGATACTATACAAAAAAATTAAAAATTAAAAAATAAAAGTATTTTTTTTTCAAAACACGTTTAGTGTGATGAGTCGATCGACCCACCATACATACGCTCATACGATTTTTAATATAGTTAAGGTCAGTGTGAGCTTATTTATACATATTTGAATTTCAAAATTTTGTGACAGTATAGAATTCTTAAGCATCCTGTGTATGTTTGTTAGCAAAATCCATTTTGTCAATTTTTTGCAAAATGGCGACAAGTATTAAAATTCAATCACTTATTACTCAGTAGTGTTCAATTTTGTCAAAAAGGTCTCTATACATGAAATGTTGAGAAGCCTAAAGCTCATCTAAGTAAAATATAAAAAATATATATTTTTGCTTGAAAACAAGCGATGTATCAGTTCGATCGTACCCCCATACTAGCCATTTTGAGACTTTCGGAAGAGTTAACGCTCTTAACTGCTTGGTTTCGAAGATTAAAATTTTAATTTTTAATATCGCATAGAACTAACGTGCAGCCCCTATACGTTATGTTTAAAAAAAATATATAAAATTTTTTTTCAAAATGGCGGCTATCGTAGAAATTCAAAGTGTCATAACTTTGCTAAATCAAATCCTACTGAAAAATGTCGTATGCAAAAAGTGTTTGGAATTTTATTTTGCATATAAAAGCAATTTTTAATTATTTTTTTTTTAATAAAAACCGAGTCTTACCATATATTAACCGAGACCTCGAACGAGCTTTTATGCGACTCTGCATACAGTTAACGCTCGAATGAAGCTTCTATTTTAGAAATTGACTTGAATTTTTTATACCAAATAGAGCTTTCAACTATACTTACGATACTATACAAAAAAATTAAAAATTAAAAAATAAAAGTATTTTTTTTTCAAAACACGTTTAGTGTGATGAGTCGATCGATCCACCATACATACGCTCATAAGATTTTCAATATAGTTAAGGTCAGTGTGAGCTTATTTATACATATTTGAATTTCAAAATTTTGTGACAGTATAGAATTCTTAAGCATCCTGTGTATGTTTGTTAGCAAAATCCATTTTGTCAATTTTTTGCAAAATGGCGACAAGTATTAAAATTCAATCACTTATTACTCAGTAGTGTTCAATTTTGTCAAAAAGGTCTCTATACATGAAATGTTGAGAAGCCTAAAGCTCATCTAAGTAAAATATAAAAAATATATATTTTTGCTTGAAAACAAGCGATGTATCAGTTCGATCGTACCCCCATACTAGCCATTTTGAGACTTTCGGAAGAGTTAACGCTCTTAACTGCTTGGTTTCGAAGATTAAAATTTTAATTTTTAATATCGCATAGAACTAACGTGCAGCCCCTATACGTTATGTTTAAAAAAAATATATAAAATTTTTTTTCAAAATGGCGGCTATCGTAAAAATTCAAAGTGTCATAACTTTGCTAAATCAAATCCTACTGAAAAATGTCGTATGCAAAAAGTGTTTGGAATTTTATTTTGCATATAAAAGCAATTTTTAATTATTTTTTTTTTAATAAAAACCGAGTCTTACCATATATTGACCGAGACCTCGAACGAGCTTTTATGCGACTCTGCATACAGTTAACGCTCGTATGAAGCTTCTATTTAAGAAATTGACTTGAATTTTTTATACCAAATAGAGCTTTCAACTATACTTACGATACTATACAAAAAAATTAAAAATTAAAAAATAAAAGTATTTTTTTTTCAAAACACGTTTAGTGTGATGAGTCGATCGACCCACCATACATACGCTCATAAGATTTTCAATATAGTTAAGGTCAGTGTGAGCTTATTTATACATATTTGAATTTCAAAATTTTGTGACAGTATAGAATTCTTAAGCATCCTGTGTATGTTTGTTAGCAAAATCCATTTTGTCAATTTTTTGCAAAATGGCGACAAGTATTAAAATTCAATCACTTATTACTCAGTAGTGTTCAATTTTGTCAAAAAGGTCTCTATACATGAAATGTTGAGAAGCCTAAAGCTCATCTAAGTAAAATATAAAAAATATATATTTTTGCTTGAAAACAAGCGATGTATCAGTTCGATCGTACCCCCATACTAGCCATTTTGAGACTTTCGGAAGAGTTAACGCTCTTAACTGCTTGGTTTCGAAGATTAAAATTTTAATTTTTCATATCGCATAGAACTAACGTGCAGCCCCTATACGTTATGTTTAAAAAAAATATATAAAATTTTTTTTCAAAATGGCGGCTATCGTAAAAATTCAAAGTGTCATAACTTTGCTAAATCAAATCCTACTGAAAAATGTCGTATGCAAAAAGTGTTTGGAATTTTATTTTGCATATAAAAGCAATTTTTAATTATTTTTTTTTTAATAAAAACCGAGTCTTACCATATATTGACCTAGACCTCGAACGAGCTTTTATGCGACTCTGCATACAGTTAACGCTCGTATGAAGCTTCTATTTAAGAAATTGACTTGAATTTTTTATACCAAATAGAGCTTTCAACTATACTTACGATACTATACAAAAAAATTAAAAATTAAAAAATAAAAGTATTTTTTTTTCAAAACACGTTTAGTGTGATGAGTCGATCGACCCACCATACATACGCTCATACGATTTTCAATATAGTTAAGGTCAGTGTGAGCTTATTTATACATATTTGAATTTCAAAATTTTGTGACAGTATAGAATTCTTAAGCATCCTGTGTATGTTTGTTAGCAAAATCCATTTTGTCAATTTTTTGCAAAATGGCGACAAGTATTAAAATTCAATCACTTATTACTCAGTAGTGTTCAATTTTGTCAAAAAGGTCTCTATACATGAAATGTTGAGAAGCCTAAAGCTCATCTAAGTAAAATATAAAAAATATATATTTTTGCTTGAAAACAAGCGATGTATCAGTTCGATCGTACCCCCATACTAGCCATTTTGAGACTTTCGGAAGAGTTAACGCTCTTAACTGCTTGGTTTCGAAGATTAAAATTTTAATTTTTAATATCGCATAGAACTAACGTGCAGCCCCTATACGTTATGTTTAAAAAAAATATATAAAATTTTTTTTCAAAATGGCGGCTATCGTAAAAATTCAAAGTGTCATAACTTTGCTAAATCAAATCCTACTGAAAAATGTCGTATGCAAAAAGTGTTTGGAATTTTATTTTGCATATAAAAGCAATTTTTAATTATTTTTTTTTTAATAAAAACCGAGTCTTACCATATATTGACCGAGACCTCGAACGAGCTTTTATGCGACTCTGCATACAGTTAACGCTCGTATGAAGCTTCTATTTAAGAAATTGACTTGAATTTTTTATACCAAATAGAGCTTTCAACTATACTTACGATACTATACAAAAAAATTAAAAATTAAAAAATAAAAGTATTTTTTTTTCAAAACACGTTTAGTGTGATGAGTCGATCGACCCACCATACATACGCTCATAAGATTTTCAATATAGTTAAGGTCAGTGTGAGCTTATTTATACATATTTGAATTTCAAAATTTTGTGACAGTATAGAATTCTTAAGCATCCTGTGTATGTTTGTTAGCAAAATCCATTTTGTCAATTTTTTGCAAAATGGCGACAAGTATTAAAATTCAATCACTTATTACTCAGTAGTGTTCAATTTTGTCAAAAAGGTCTCTATACATGAAATGTTGAGAAGCCTAAAGCTCATCTAAGTAAAATATAAAAAATATATATTTTTGCTTGAAAACAAGCGATGTATCAGTTCGATCGTACCCCCATACTAGCCATTTTGAGACTTTCGGAAGAGTTAACGCTCTTAACTGCTTGGTTTCATAGATTAAAATTTTAATTTTTAATATCGCATAGAACTAACGTGCAGCCCCTATACGTTATGTTTAAAAAAAATATATAAAAATTTTTTTCAAAATGGCGGCTATCGTAAAAATTCAAAGTGTCATAACTTTGCTAAATCAAATCCTACTGAAAAATGTTGTATGAAAAAGTGTTTGGAATTTTATTTTGCATATAAAAGCAATTTTTAATTATTTTTTTTTTAATAAAAACCGAGTCTTACCATATATTGACCGAGACCTCGAACGAGCTTTTATGCGACTCTGCATACAGTTAACGCTCGTATGAAGCTTCTATTTAAGAAATTGACTTGAATTTTTTATACCAAATAGAGCTTTCAACAAAACACGTTTAGTGTGATGAGTCGATCGACCCACCATACATACGCTCATAAGATTTTCAATATAGTTAAGGTCAGTGTGAGCTTATTTATACATATTTGAATTTCAAAATTTTGTGACAGTATAGAATTCTTAAGCATCCTGTGTATGTTTGTTAGCAAAATCCATTTTGTCAATTTTTTGCAAAATGGCGACAAGTATTAAAATTCAATCACTTATTACTCAGTAGTGTTCAATTTTGTCAAAAAGGTCTCTATACATGAAATGTTGAGAAGCCTAAAGCTCATCTAAGTAAAATATAAAAATTATATATTTTTGCTTGAAAACAAGCGATGTATCAGTTCGATCGTACCCCCATACTAGCCATTTTGAGACTTTCGGAAGAGTTAACGCTCTTAACTGCTTGGTTTCGAAGATTAAAATTTTAATTTTTAATATCGCATAGAACTAACGTGCAGCCCCTATACGTTATGTTTAAAAAAAATATATAAAAATTTTTTTCAAAATGGCGGCTATCGTAAAAATTCAAAGTGTCATAACTTTGCTAAATCAAATCCTACTGAAAAATGTCGTATGCAAAAAGTGTTTGGAATTTTATTTTGCATATAAAAGCAATTTTTAATTATTTTTCTTTTAATAAAAACCGAGTCTTACCATATATTGACCGAGACCTCGAACGAGCTTTTATGCGACTCTGCATACAGTTAACGCTCGTATGAAGCTTCTATTTAAGAAATTGACTTGAATTTTTTATACCAAATAGAGCTTTCAACTATACTTACGATACTATACAAAAAAATTAAAAATTAAAAAATAAAAGTATTTTTTTTTCAAAACACGTTTAGTGTGATGAGTCGATCGACCCACCATACATACGCTCATAAGATTTTCAATATAGTTAAGGTCAGTGTGAGCTTATTTATACATATTTGAATTTCAAAATTTTGTGACAGTATAGAATTCTTAAGCATCCTGTGTATGTTTGTTAGCAAAATCCATTTTGTCAATTTTTTGCAAAATGGCGACAAGTATTAAAATTCAATCACTTATTACTCAGTAGTGTTCAATTTTGTCAAAAAGGTCTCTATACATGAAATGTTGAGAAGCCTAAAGCTCATCTAAGTAAAATATAAAAAATATATATTTTGAGACTTTCGGAAGAGTTAACGCTCTTAACTGCTTGGTTTCGAAGATTAAAATTTTAATTTTTAATATCGCATAGAACTAACGTGCAGCCCCTATACGTTATGTTTAAAAAAAATATATAAATTTTTTTTTCAAAATGGCGGCTATCGTAAAAATTCAAAGTGTCATAACTTTGCTAAATCAAATCCTACTGAAAAATGTCGTATGCAAAAAGTGTTTGGAATTTTATTTTGCATATAAAAGCAATTTTTAATTATTTTTTTTAATAAAAACCGAGTCTTACCATATATTGACCGAGACCTCGAACGAGCTTTTATGCGACTCTGCATACAGTTAACGCTCGTATGAAGCTTCTATTTAAGAAATTGACTTGAATTTTTTATACCAAATAGAGCTTTCAACTATACTTACGATACTATACAAAAAAATTAAAAATTAAAAAATAAAAGTATTTTTTTTTCAAAACACGTTTAGTGTGATGAGTCGATCGACCCACCATACATACGCTCATAAGATTTTCAATATAGTTAAGGTCAGTGTGAGCTTATTTATACATATTTGAATTTCAAAATTTTGTGACAGTATAGAATTCTTAAGCATCCTGTGTATGTTTGTTAGCAAAATCCATTTTGTCAATTTTTTGCAAAATGGCGACAAGTATTAAAATTCAATCACTTATTACTCAGTAGTGTTCAATTTTGTCAAAAAGGTCTCTATACATGAAATGTTGAGAAGCCTAAAGCTCATCTAAGTAAAATATAAAAAATATATATTTTTGCTTGAAAACAAGCGATGTATCAGTTCGATCGTACCCCCATACTAGCCATTTTGAGACTTTCGGAAGAGTTAACGCTCTTAACTGCTTGGTTTCGAAGATTAAAATTTTAATTTTTAATATCGCATAGAACTAACGTGCAGCCCCTATACGTTATGTTTAAAAAAAATATATAAAATTTTTTTTCAAAATAGCGGCTATCGTAAAAATTCAAAGTGTCATAACTTTGCTAAATCAAATCCTACTGAAAAATGTCGTATGCAAAAAGTGTTTGGAATTTTATTTTGCATATAAAAGCAATTTTTAATTATTATTTTTTTTAATAAAAACCGAGTCTTACCATATATTGACCGAGACCTCGAACGAGCTTTTATGCGACTCTGCATACAGTTAACGCTCGTATGAAGCTTCTATTTAAGAAATTGACTTGAATTTTTTATACCAAATAGAGCTTTCAACTATACTTACGATACTATACAAAAAAATTAAAAAATAAAAGTATTTTTTTTTCAAAACACGTTTAGTGTGATGAGTCGATCGACCCACCATACATACGCTCATAAGATTTTCAATATAGTTAAGGTCAGTGTAAGCTTATTTATACATATTTGAATTTCAAAATTTTGTGACAGTATAGAATTCTTAAGCATCCTGTGTATGTTTGTTAGCAAAATCCATTTTGTCAATTTTTTGCAAAATGGCGACAAGTATTAAAATTCAATCACTTATTACTCAGTAGTGTTCAATTTTGTCAAAAAGGTCTCTATACATGAAATGTTGAGAAGCCTAAAGCTTATCTAAGTAAAATATAAAAAATATATATTTTTGCTTGAAAACAAGCGATGTATCAGTTCGATCGTACCCCCATACTAGCCATTTTGAGACTTTCGGAAGAGTTAACGCTCTTAACTGCTTGGTTTCGAAGATTAAAATTTTAATTTTTAATATCGCATAGAACTAACGTGCAGCCCCTATACGTTATGTTTAAAAAAAATATATAAAATTTTTTTTCAAAATGGCGGCTATCGTAAAAATTCAAAGTGTCATAACTTTGCTAAATCAAATCCTACTGAAAAATGTCGTATGCAAAAAGTGTTTGGAATTTTATTTTGCATATAAAAGCAATTTTTAATTATTATTTTTTTTAATAAAAACCGAGTCTTACCATATATTGACCGAGACCTCGAACGAGCTTTTATGCGACTCTGCATACAGTTAACGCTCGTATGAAGCTTCTATTTAAGAAATTGACTTGAATTTTTTATACCCAATAGAGCTTTCAACTATACTTACGATACTATACAAAAAAATTTAAAATTAAAAAATAAAAGTATTTTTTTTTCAAAACACGTTTAGTGTGATGAGTCGATTGACCCACCATACATACGCTCATAAGATTTTCAATATAGTTAAGGTCAGTGTGAGCTTATTTATACATATTTGAATTTCAAAATTTTGTGACAGTATAGAATTCTTAAGCATCCTGTGTATGTTTGTTAGCAAAATCCATTTTGTCAATTTTTTGCAAAATGGCGACAAGTATTAAAATTCAATCACTTATTACTCAGTAGTGTTCAATTTTGTCAAAAAGGTCTCTATACATGAAATGTTGAGAAGCCTAAAGCTCATCTAAGTAAAATATAAAAAATATATATTTTTGCTTGAAAACAAGCGATGTATCAGTTCGATCGTACCCCCATACTAGCCATTTTGAGACTTTCGGAAGAGTTAACGCTCTTAACTGCTTGGTTTCGAAGATTAAAATTTTAATTTTTAATATCGCATAGAACTAACGTGCAGCCCCTATACGTTATGTTTAAAAAAAATATATAAAATTTTTTTTCAAAATGGCGGCTATCGTAAAAATTCAAAGTGTCATAACTTTGCTAAATCAAATCCTACTGAAAAATGTCGTATGCAAAAAGTGTTTGGAATTTTATTTTGCATATAAAAGCAATTTTTAATTATTATTTTTTTTAATAAAAACCGAGTCTTACCATATATTGACCGAGACCTCGAACGAGCTTTTATGCGACTCTGCATACAGTTAACGCTCGTATGAAGCTTCTATTTAAGAAATTGACTTGAATTTTTTATACCAAATAGAGCTTTCAACTATACTTACGATACTATACAAAAAAATTAAAAAATAAAAGTATTTTTTTTTCAAAACACGTTTAGTGTGATGAGTCGATCGACCCACCATACATACGCTCATAAGATTTTCAATATAGTTAAGGTCAGTGTGAGCTTATTTATACATATTTGAATTTCAAAATTTTGTGACAGTATAGAATTCTTAAGCATCCTGTGTATGTTTGTTAGCAAAATCCATTTTGTCAATTTTTTGCAAAATGGCGACAAGTATTAAAATTCAATCACTTATTACTCAGTAGTGTTCAATTTTGTCAAAAAGGTCTCTATACATGAAATGTTGAGAAGCCTAAAGCTCATCTAAGTAAAATATAAAAAATA
Organism: Plectrocnemia conspersa; assembly: GCF_051122295.1. NCBI lineage: Eukaryota > Metazoa > Arthropoda > Insecta > Trichoptera > Polycentropodidae > Plectrocnemia > Plectrocnemia conspersa. The sequence continues at coordinate 30,699,166 of NW_028277167.1, read as the reverse complement.
TATATTTTTGCTTGAAAACAAGCGATGTATCAGTTCGATCGTACCCCCATACTAGCCATTTTGAGACTTTCGGAAGAGTTAACGCTCTTAACTGCTTGGTTTCGAAGATTAAAATTTTAATTTTTAATATCGCATAGAACTAACGTGCAGCCCCTATACGTTATGTTTAAAAAAAATATATAAAATTTTTTTTCAAAATGGCGGCTATCGTAAAAATTCAAAGTGTCATAACTTTGCTAAATCAAATCCTACTGAAAAATGTCGTATGCAAAAAGTGTTTGGAATTTTATTTTGCATATAAAAGCAATTTTTAATTATTTTTTTTTTAATAAAAACCGAGTCTTACCATATATTGACCGAGACCTCGAACGAGCTTTTATGCGACTCTGCATACAGTTAACGCTCGTATGAAGCTTCTATTTAGGAAATTGACTTGAATTTTTCATACCAAATAGAGCTTTCAACTATACTTACGATACTATACAAAAAAATTAAAAATTAAAAAATAAAAGTATTTTTTTTTCAAAACACGTTTAGTGTGATGAGTCGATCGACCCACCATACATACGCTCATAAGATTTTCAATATAGTTAAGGTCAGTGTGAGCTTATTTATACATATTTGAATTTCAAAATTTTGTGACAGTATAGAATTCTTAAGCATCCTGTGTATGTTTGTTAGCAAAATCCATTTTGTCAATTTTTTGCAAAATGGCGACAAGTATTAAAATTCAATCACTTATTACTCAGTAGTGTTCAATTTTGTCAAAAAGGTCTCTATACATGAAATCTTGAGAAGCCTAAAGCTCATCTAAGTAAAATATAAAAAATATATATTTTTGCTTGAAAACAAGCGATGTATCAGTTCGATCGTACCCCCATACTAGCCATTTTGAGACTTTCGGAAGAGTTAACGCTCTTAACTGCTTGGTTTCGAAGATTAAAATTTTAATTTTTAATATCGCATAGAACTAACGTGCAGCCCCTATACGTTATGTTTAAAAAAAATATATAAAATTTTTTTTCAAAATGGCGGCTATCGTAAAAATTCAAAGTGTCATAACTTTGCTAAATCAAATCCTACTGAAAAATGTCGTATGCAAAAAGTGTTTGGAATTTTATTTTGCATATAAAAGCAATTTTTAATTATTTTTTTTTTAATAAAAACCGAGTCTTACCATATATTGACCGAGACCTCGAACGAGCTTTTATGCGACTCTGCATACAGTTAACGCTCGTATGAAGCTTCTATTTAAGAAATTGACTTAAATTTTTTATACCAAATAGAGCTTTCAACTATACTTACGATACTATACAAAAAAATTAAAAATTAAAAAATAAAAGTATTTTTTTTTCAAAACACGTTAAGTGTGATGAGTCGATCGACCCACCATACATACGCTCATAAGATTTTCAATATAGTTAAGGTCAGTGTGAGCTTATTTATACATATTTGAATTTCAAAATTTTGTGACAGTATAGAATTCTTAAGCATCCTGTGTATGTTTGTTAGCAAAATCCATTTTGTCAATTTTTTGCAAAATGGCGACAAGTATTAAAATTCAATCACTTATTACTCAGTAGTGTTCAATTTTGTCGAAAAGGTCTCTATACATGAAATGTTGAGAAGCCTAAAGCCCATCTAAGTAAAATATAAAAAATATATATTTTTGCTTGAAAACAAGCGATGTATCAGTTCGATCGTACCCCCATACTAGCCATTTTGAGACTTTCGGAAGAGTTAACGCTCTTAACTGCTTGGTTTCGAAGATTAAAATTTTAATTTTTAATATCGCATAGAACTAACGTGCAGCCCCTATACGTTATGTTTAAAAAAAATATATAAAATTTTTTTTCAAAATGGCGGCTATCGTAAAAATTCAAAGTGTCATAACTTTGCTAAATCAAATCCTACTGAAAAATGTCGTATGCAAAAAGTGTTTGGAATTTTATTTTGCATATAAAAGCAATTTTTAATTATTTTTTTTTTAATAAAAACCGAGTCTTACCATATATTGACCGAGACCTCGAACGAGCTTTTATGCGACTCTGCATACAGTTAACGCTCGTATGAAGCTTCTATTTAAGAAATTGACTTGAATTTTTTATACCAAATAGAGCTTTCAACTATACTTACGATACTATACAAAAAAATTAAAAATTAAAAAATAAAAGTATTTTTTTTTCAAAACACGTTTAGTGTGATGAGTCGATCGACCCACCATACATACGCTCATAAGATTTTCAATATAGTTAAGGTCAGTGTGAGCTTATTTATACATATTTGAATTTCAAAATTTTGTGACAGTATAGAATTCTTAAGCATCCTGTGTATGTTTGTTAGCAAAATCCATTTTGTCAATTTTTTGCAAAATGGCGACAAGTATTAAAATTCAATCACTTATTACTCAGTAGTGTTCAATTTTGTCAAAAAGGTCTCTATACATGAAATGTTGAGAAGCCTAAAGCTCATCTAAGTAAAATATAAAAAATATATATTTTGAGACTTTCGGAAGAGTTAACGCTCTTAACTGCTTGGTTTCGAAGATTAAAATTTTAATTTTTAATATCGCATAGAACTAACGTGCAGCCCCTATACGTTATGTTTAAAAAAAATATATAAAATTTTTTTTCAAAATGGCGGCTATCGTAAAAATTCAAAGTGTCATAACTTTGCTAAATCAAATCCTACTGAAAAATGTCGTATGAAAAAAGTGTTTGGAATTTTATTTTGCATATAAAAGCAATTTTTAATTATTTTTTTTTTAATAAAAACCGAGTCTTACCATATATTGACCGAGACCTCGAACGAGCTTTTATGCGACTCTGCATACAGTTAACGCTCGTATGAAGCTTCTATTTAAGAAATTGACTTGAATTTTTTATACCAAATAGAGCTTTCAACTATACTTACGATACTATACAAAAAAATTAAAAATTAAAAAATAAAAGTATTTTTTTTTCAAAACACGTTTAGTGTGATGAGTCGATCGACCCACCATACATACGCTCATAAGATTTTCAATATAGTTAAGGTCAGTGTGAGCTTATTTATACATATTTGAATTTCAAAATTTTGTGACAGTATAGAATTCTTAAGCATCCTGTGTATGTTTGTTAGCAAAATCCATTTTGTCAATTTTTTGCAAAATGGCGACAAGTATTAAAATTCAATCACTTATTACTCAGTAGTGTTCAATTTTGTCAAAAAGGTCTCTATACATGAAATGTTGAGAAGCCTAAAGCTCATCTAAGTAAAATATAAAAAATATATATTTTTGCTTGAAAACAAGCGATGTATCAGTTCGATCGTACCCCCATACTAGCCATTTTGAGACTTTCGGAAGAGTTAACGCTCTTAACTGCTTGGTTTCGAAGATTAAAATTTTAATTTTTAATATCGCATAGAACTAACGTGCAGCCCCTATACGTTATGTTTAAAAAAAATATATAAAATTTTTTTTTATTTTTTTAAATCAAATCCTACTGAAAAATATCGTATGCAAAAAGTGTTTGAAATTTTATTTTGCATATAAAAGCAATTTTTAATTATTTTTTTTTTAATAAAAACCGAGTCTTACCATATATTGACCGAGACCTCGAACGAGCTTTTATGCGACTCTGCATACAGTTAACGCTCGTATGAAGCTTCTATTTAAGAAATTGACTTGAATTTTTTATACCAAATAGAGCTTTCAACTATACTTACGATACTATACAAAAAAATTAAAAATTAAAAAATAAAAGTATTTTTTTTTCAAAACACGTTTAGTGTGATGAGTCGATCGACCCACCTTACGCTCATAAGATTTTCAATATAGTTAAGGTCAGTGTGAGCTTATTTATACATATTTGAATTTCAAAATTTTGTGACAGTATAGAATTCTTAAGCATCCTGTGTATGTTTGTTAGCAAAATCCATTTTGTCAATTTTTTGCAAAATGGCGACAAGTATTAAAATTCAATCACTTATTACTCAGTAGTGTTCAATTTTGTCAAAAAGGTCTCTATACATGAAATGTTGAGAAGCCTAAAGCTCATCTAAGTAAAATATAAAAAATATATATTTTTGCTTGAAAACAAGCGATGTATCAGTTCGATCGTACCCCCATACTAGCCATTTTGAGACTTTCGGAAGAGTTAACGCTCTTAACTGCTTGGTTTCGAAGATTAAAATTTTAATTTTTAATATCGCATAGAACTAACGTGCAGCCCCTATACGTTATGTTTAAAAAAAATATATAAAATTTTTTTTCAAAATGGCGGCTATCGTAAAAATTCAAAGTGTCATAACTTTGCTAAATCAAATCCTACTGAAAAATGTCGTATGCAAAAAGTGTTTGGAATTTTATTTTGCATATAAAAGCAATTTTTAATTATTTTTTTTTTAATAAAAACCGAGTCTTACCATATATTGACCGAGACCTCGAACGAGCTTTTATGCGACTCTGCATACAGTTAACGCTCGTATGAAGCTTCTATTTAAGAAATTGACTTGAATTTTTTATACCAAATAGAGCTTTCAACTATACTTACGATACTGTACAAAAAAATTAAAAATTAAAAAATAAAAGTATTTTTTTTTCAAAACACGTTTAGTGTGATGAGTCGATCGACCCACCATACATACGCTCATAAGATTTTCAATATAGTTAAGGTCAGTGTGAGCTTATTTATACATATTTGAATTTCAAAATTTTGTGACAGTATAGAATTCTTATGCATCCTGTGTATGTTTGTTAGCAAAATCCATTTTGTCAATTTTTTGCAAAATGGCGACAAGTATTAAAATTCAATCACTTATTACTCAGTAGTGTTCAATTTTGTCAAAAAGGTCTCTATACATGAAATGTTGAGAAGCCTAAAGCTCATCTAAGTAAAATATAAAAAATATATATTTTGAGACTTTCGGAAGAGTTAACGCTCTTAACTGCTTGGTTTCGAAGATTAAAATTTTAATTTTTAATATCGCATAGAACTAACGTGCAGCCCCTATACGTTATGTTTAAAAAAAATATATAAATTTTTTTTTCAAAATGGCGGCTATCGTAAAAATTCAAAGTGTCATAACTTTGCTAAATCAAATCCTACTGAAAAATGTCGTATGCAAAAAGTGTTTGGAATTTTATTTTGCATATAAAAGCAGTTTTTAATTTTTTTTTTTAATAAAAACCGAGTCTTACCATATATTGACCGAGACCTCGAACGAGCTTTTATGCGACCCTGCATACAGTTAACGCTCGTATGAAGCTTCTATTTAAGAAATTGACTAGAATTTTTTATACCAAATAGAGCTTTCAACTATACTTACGATACTATACAAAAAAATTAAAAATTAAAAAATAAAAGTATTTTTTTTTCAAAACACGTTTAGTGTGATGAGTCGATCGACCCACCATACATACGCTCATAAGATTTTCAATATAGTTAAGGTCAGTGTGAGCTTATTTATACATATTTGAATTTCAAAATTTTGTGACAGTATAGAATTCTTAAGCATCCTGTGTATGTTTGTTAGCAAAATCCATTTTGTCAATTTTTTGCAAAATGGCGACAAGTATTAAAATTCAATCACTTATTACTCAGTAGTGTTCAATTTTGTCGAAAAGGTCTCTATACATGAAATGTTGAGAAGCCTAAAGCTCATCTAAGTAAAATATAAAAAATATATATTTTTGCTTGAAAACAAGCGATGTATCAGTTCGATCGTACCCCCATACTAGCCATTTTGAGACTTTCGGAAGAGTTAACGCTCTTAACTGCTTGGTTTCGAAGATTAAAATTTTAATTTTTAATATCGCATAGAACTAACGTGCAGCCCCTATACGTTATGTTTAAAAAAAATATATAAAATTTTTTTTCAAAATGGCGGCTATCGTAAAAATTCAAAGTGTCATAACTTTGCTAAATCAAATCCTACTGAAAAATGTCGTATGCAAAAAGTGTTTGGAATTTTATTTTGCATATAAAAGCAATTTTTAATTATTTTTTTTTTAATAAAAACCGAGTCTTACCATATATTGACCGAGACCTCGAACGAGCTTTTATGCGACTCTGCATACAGTTAACGCTCGTATGAAGCTTCTATTTAAGAAATTGACTTGAATTTTTTATACCAAATAGAGCTTTCAACTATACTTACGATACTATACAAAAAAATTAAAAATTAAAAAATAAAAGTATTTTTTTTTCAAAACACGTTTAGTGTGATGAGTCGATCGACCCACCATACATACGCTCATAAGATTTTCAATATAGTTAAGGTCAGTGTGAGCTTATTTATACATATTTGAATTTCAAAATTTTGTGACAGTATAGAATTCTTAAGCATCCTGTGTATGTTTGTTAGCAAAATCCATTTTGTCAATTTTTTGCAAAATGGCGACAAGTATTAAAATTCAATCACTTATTACTCAGTAGTGTTCAATTTTGTCAAAAAGGTCTCTATACATGAAATGTTGAGAAGCCTAAAGCTCATCTAAGTAAAATATAAAAAATATATATTTTTGCTTGAAAACAAGCGATGTATCAGTTCGATCGTACCCCCATACTAGCCATTTTGAGACTTTCGGAAGAGTTAACGCTCTTAACTGCTTGGTTTCGAAGATTAAAATTTTAATTTTTAATATCGCATAGAACTAACGTGCAGCCCCTATACGTTATGTTTAAAAAAAATATATAAAATTTTTTTTCAAAATGGCGGCTATCGTAAAAATTCAAAGTGTCATAACTTTGCTAAATCAAATCCTACTGAAAAATGTCGTATGCAAAAAGTGTTTGGAATTTTATTTTGCATATAAAAGCAATTTTTATTATTTTTTTTTTAATAAAAACCGAGTCTTACCATATATTGACCGAGACCTCGAACGAGCTTTTATGCGACTCTGCATACAGTTAACGCTCGTATGAAGCTTCTATTTAAGAAATTGACTTGAATTTTTTATACCAAATAGAGCTTTCAACTATACTTACGATACTATACAAAAAAATTAAAAATTAAAAAATAAAAGTATTTTTTTTTCAAAACACGTTTAGTGTGATGAGTCGATCGACCCACCATACATACGCTCATAAGATTTTCAATATAGTTAAGGTCAGTGTGAGCTTATTTATACATATTTGAATTTCAAAATTTTGTGACAGTATAGAATTCTTAAGCATCCTGTGTATGTTTGTTAGCAAAATCCATTTTGTCAATTTTTTGCAAAATGGCGACAAGTATTAAAATTCAATCACTTATTACTCAGTAGTGTTCAATTTTGTCAAAAAGGTCTCTATACATGAAATGTTGAGAAGCCTAAAGCTCATCTAAGTAAAATATAAAAAATATATATTTTTGCTTGAAAACAAGCGATGTATCAGTTCGATCGTACCCCCATACTAGCCATTTTGAGACTTTCGGAAGAGTTAACGCTCTTAACTGCTTGGTTTCGAAGATTAAAATTTTAATTTTTAATATCGCATAGAACTAACGTGCAGCCCCTATACGTTATGTTTAAAAAAAATATATAAAATTTTTTTTCAAAATGGCGGCTATCGTAAAAATTCAAAGTGTCATAACTTTGCTAAATCAAATCCTACTGAAAAATGTCGTATGCAAAAAGTGTTTGGAATTTTATTTTGCATATAAAAGCAATTTTTAATTATTTTTTTTTTAATAAAAACCGAGTCTTACCATATATTGACCGAGACCTCGAACGAGCTTTTATGCGACTCTGCATACAGTTAACGCTCGTATGAAGCTTCTATTTAAGAAATTGACTTGAATTTTTTATACCAAATAGAGCTTTCAACTATACTTACGATACTATACAAAAAAATTAAAAATTAAAAAATAAAAGTATTTTTTTTTCAAAACACGTTTAGTGTGATGAGTCGATCGACCCACCATACATACGCTCATAAGATTTTCAATATAGTTAAGGTCAGTGTGAGCTTATTTATACATATTTGAATTTCAAAATTTTGTGACAGTATAGAATTCTTAAGCATCCTGTGTATGTTTGTTAGCAAAATCCATTTTGTCAATTTTTTGCAAAATGGCGACAAGTATTAAAATTCAATCACTTATTACTCAGTAGTGTTCAATTTTGTCAAAAAGGTCTCTATACATGAAATGTTGAGAAGCCTAAAGCTCATCTAAGTAAAATATAAAAAATATATATTTTTGCTTGAAAACAAGCGATGTATCAGTTCGATCGTACCCCCATACTAGCCATTTTGAGACTTTCGGAAGAGTTAACGCTCTTAACTGCTTGGTTTCGAAGATTAAAATTTTAATTTTTAATAGCATAGAACTAACGTGCAGCCCCTATACGTTATGTTTAAAAAAAATATATAAAATTTTTTTTCAAAATGGCGGCTATCGTAAAAATTCAAAGTGTCATAACTTTGCTAAATCAAATCCTACTGAAAAATGTCGTATGCAAAAAGTGTTTGGAATTTTATTTTGCATATAAAAGCAGTTTTTAATTTTTTTTTTTTTAATAAAAACCGAGTCTTACCATATATTGACCGAGACCTCGAACGAGCTTTTATGCGACTCTGCATACAGTTAACGCTCGTATGAAGCTTCTATTTAAGAAATTGACTTGAATTTTTTATACCAAATAGAGCTTTCAACTATACTTACGATACTGTACAAAAAAATTAAAAATTAAAAAATAAAAGTATTTTTTTTTCAAAACACGTTTAGTGTGATGAGTCGATCGACCCACCATACATACGCTCATAAGATTTTCAATATAGTTAAGGTCAGTGTGAGCTTATTTATACATATTTGAATTTCAAAATTTTGTGACAGTATAGAATTCTTAAGCATCCTGTGTATGTTTGTTAGCAAAATCCATTTTGTCAATTTTTTGCAAAATGGCGACAAGTATTAAAATTCAATCACTTATTACTCAGTAGTGTTCAATTTTGTCAAAAAGGTCTCTATACATGAAATGTTGAGAAGCCTAAAGCTCATCTAAGTAAAATATAAAAAATATATATTTTTGCTTGAAAACAAGCGATGTATCAGTTCGATCGTACCCCCATACTAGCCATTTTGAGACTTTCGAAAGAGTTAACGCTCTTAACTGCTTGGTTTCGAAGATTAAAATTTTAATTTTCAATATCGCATAGAACTAACGTGCAGCCCCTATACGTTATGTTTAAAAAAAATATATAAAATTTTTTTTCAAAATGGCGGCTATCGTAAAAATTCAAAGTGTCATAACTTTGCTAAATCAAATCCTACTGAAAAATGTCGTATGCAAAAAGTGTTTGGAATTTTATTTTGCATATAAAAGCAATTTTTAATTATTTTTTTTTTAATAAAAACCGAGTCTTACCATATATTGACCGAGACCTCGAACGAGCTTTTATGCGACTCTGCATACAGTTAACGCTCGTATGAAGCTTCTATTTAAGAAATTGACTTGAATTTTTTATACCAAATAGAGCTTTCAACTATACTTACGATACTATACAAAAAAATTAAAAATTAAAAAATAAAAGTATTTTTTTTTCAAAACACGTTTAGTGTGATGAGTCGATCGACCCACCATACATACGCTCATAAGATTTTCAATATAGTTAAGGTCAGTGTGAGCTTATTTATACATATTTGAATTTCAAAATTTTGTGACAGTATAGAATTCTTAAGCATCCTGTGTATGTTTGTTAGCAAAATCCATTTTGTCAATTTTTTGCAAAATGGCGACAAGTATTAAAATTCAATCACTTATTACTCAGTAGTGTTCAATTTTGTCAAAAAGGTCTCTATACATGAAATGTTGAGAAGCCTAAAGCTCATCTAAGTAAAATATAAAAAATATATATTTTTGCTTGAAAACAAGCGATGTATCAGTTCGATCGTACCCCCATACTAGCCATTTTGAGACTTTCGGAAGAGTTAACGCTCTTAACTGCTTGGTTTCGAAGATTAAAATTTTAATTTTTAATATCGCATAGAACTAACGTGCAGCCCCTATACGTTATGTTTAAAAAAAATATATAAAATTTTTTTTCAAAATGGCGGCTATCGTAAAAATTCAAAGTGTCATAACTTTGCTAAATCAAATCCTACTGAAAAATGTCGTATGCAAAAAGTGTTTGGAATTTTATTTTGCATATAAAAGCAATTTTTAATTATTTTTTTTTTAATAAAAACCGAGTCTTACCATATATTGACCGAGACCTCGAACGAGCTTTTATGCGACTCTGCATACAGTTAACGCTCGTATGAAGCTTCTATTTAAGAAATTGACTTGAATTTTTTATACCAAATAGAGCTTTCAACTATACTTACGATACTATACAAAAAAATTAAAAATTAAAAAATAAAAGTATTTTTTTTTCAAAACACGTTTAGTGTGATGAGTCGATCGACCCACCATACATACGCTCATAAGATTTTCAATATAGTTAAGGTCAGTGTGAGCTTATTTATACATATTTGAATTTCAAAATTTTGTGACAGTATAGAATTCTTAAGCATCCTGTGTATGTTTGTTAGCAAAATCCATTTTGTCAATTTTTTGCAAAATGGCGACAAGTATTAAAATTCAATCACTTATTACTCAGTAGTGTTCAATTTTGTCAAAAAGGTCTCTATACATGAAATGTTGAGAAGCCTAAAGCTCATCTAAGTAAAATATAAAAAATATATATTTTTGCTTGAAAACAAGCGATGTATCAGTTCGATCGTACCCCCATACTAGCCATTTTGAGACTTTCGGATGAGTTAACGCTCTTAACTGCTTGGTTTCGAAGATTAAAATTTTAATTTTTAATAGCATAGAACTAACGTGCAGCCCCTATACGTTATGTTTAAAAAAAATATATAAAATTTTTTTTCAAAATGGCGGCTATCGTAAAAATTCAAAGTGTCATAACTTTGCTAAATCAAATCCTACTGAAAAATGTCGTATGCAAAAAGTGTTTGGAATTTTATTTTGCATATAAAAGCAGTTTTTAATTTTTTTTTTTTTAATAAAAACCGAGTCTTACCATATATTGACCGAGACCTCGAACGAGCTTTTATGCGACTCTGCATACAGTTAACGCTCGTATGAAGCTTCTATTTAAGAAATTGACTTGAATTTTTTATACCAAATAGAGCTTTCAACTATACTTACGATACTGTACAAAAAAATTAAAAATTAAAAAATAAAAGTATTTTTTTTTCAAAACACGTTTAGTGTGATGAGTCGATCGACCCACCATACATACGCTCATAAGATTTTCAATATAGTTAAGGTCAGTGTGAGCTTATTTATACATATTTGAATTTCAAAATTTTGTGACAGTATAGAATTCTTAAGCATCCTGTGTATGTTTGTTAGCAAAATCCATTTTGTCAATTTTTTGCAAAATGGCGACAAGTATTAAAATTCAATCACTTATTACTCAGTAGTGTTCAATTTTGTCAAAAAGGTCTCTATACATGAAATGTTGAGAAGCCTAAAGCTCATCTAAGTAAAATATAAAAAATATATATTTTTGCTTGAAAACAAGCGATGTATCAGTTCGATCGTACCCCCATACTAGCCATTTTGAGACTTTCGAAAGAGTTAACGCTCTTAACTGCTTGGTTTCGAAGATTAAAATTTTAATTTTCAATATCGCATAGAACTAACGTGCAGCCCCTATACGTTATGTTTAAAAAAAATATATAAAATTTTTTTTCAAAATGGCGGCTATCGTAAAAATTCAAAGTGTCATAACTTTGCTAAATCAAATCCTACTGAAAAATGTCGTATGCAAAAAGTGTTTGGAATTTTATTTTGCATATAAAAGCAATTTTTAATTATTTTTTTTTTAATAAAAACCGAGTCTTACCATATATTGACCGAGACCTCGAACGAGCTTTTATGCGACTCTGCATACAGTTAACGCTCGTATGAAGCTTCTATTTAAGAAATTGACTTGAATTTTTTATACCAAATAGAGCTTTCAACTATACTTACGATACTGTACAAAAAAATTAAAAATTAAAAAATAAAAGTATTTTTTTTTCAAAACACGTTTAGTGTGATGAGTCGATCGACCCACCATACATACGCTCATAAGATTTTCAATATAGTTAAGGTCAGTGTGAGCTTATTTATACATATTTGAATTTCAAAATTTTGTGACAGTATAGAATTCTTAAGCATCCTGTGTATGTTTGTTAGCAAAATCCATTTTGTCAATTTTTTGCAAAATGGCGACAAGTATTAAAATTCAATCACTTATTACTCAGTAGTGTTCAATTTTGTCAAAAAGGTCTCTATACATGAAATGTTGAGAAGCCTAAAGCTCATCTAAGTAAAATATAAAAAATATATATTTTTGCTTGAAAACAAGCGATGTATCAGTTCGATCGTACCCCCATACTAGCCATTTTGAGACTTTCGGAAGAGTTAACGCTCTTAACTGCTTGGTTTCGAAGATTAAAATTTTAATTTTTAATATCGCATAGAACTAACGTGCAGCCCCTATACGTTATGTTTAAAAAAAATATATAAAATTTTTTTTCAAAATGGCGGCTATCGTAAAAATTCAAAGTGTCATAACTTTGCTAAATCAAATCCTACTGAAAAATGTCGTATGCAAAAAGTGTTTGGAATTTTATTTTGCATATAAAAGCAATTTTTAATTATTTTTTTTTTAATAAAAACCGAGTCTTACCATATATTGACCGAGACCTCGAACGAGCTTTTATGCGACTCTGCATACAGTTAACGCTCGTATGAAGCTTCTATTTAAGAAATTGACTTGAATTTTTTATACCAAATAGAGCTTTCAACTATACTTACGATACTATACAAAAAAATTAAAAATTAAAAAATAAAAGTATTTTTTTTTCAAAACACGTTTAGTGTGATGAGTCGATCGACCCACCATACATACGCTCATAAGATTTTCAATATAGTTAAGGTCAGTGTGAGCTTATTTATACATATTTGAATTTCAAAATTTTGTGACAGTATAGAATTCTTAAGCATCCTGTGTATGTTTGTTAGCAAAATCCATTTTGTCAATTTTTTGCAAAATGGCGACAAGTATTAAAATTCAATCACTTATTACTCAGTAGTGTTCAATTTTGTCAAAAAGGTCTCTATACATGAAATGTTGAGAAGCCTAAAGCTCATCTAAGTAAAATATAAAAAATATATATTTTTGCTTGAAAACAAGCGATGTATCAGTTCGATCGTACCCCCATACTAGCCATTTTGAGACTTTCGGAAGAGTTAACGCTCTTAACTGCTTGGTTTCGAAGATTAAAATTTTAATTTTCAATATCGCATAGAACTAACGTGCAGCCCCTATACGTTATGTTTAAAAAAAATATATAAAATTTTTTTTCAAAATGGCGGCTATCGTAAAAATTCAAAGTGTCATAACTTTGCTAAATCAAATCCTACTGAAAAATGTCGTATGCAAAAAGTGTTTGGAATTTTATTTTGCATATAAAAGCAGTTTTTAATTATTTTTTTTTTAATAAAAACCGAGTCTTACTATATATTGACCGAGACCTCGAACGAGCTTTTATGCGACCCTGCATACAGTTAACGCTCGTATGAAGCTTCTATTTAAGAAATTGACTTGAATTTTTTATACCAAATAGAGCTTTCAACTATACTTACGATACTATACAAAAAAATTAAAAATTAAAAAATAAAAGTATTTTTTTTTCAAAACACGTTTAGTGTGATGAGTCGATCGACCCACCATACATACGCTCATAAGATTTTCAATATAGTTAAGGTCAGTGTGAGCTTATTTATACATATTTGAATTTCAAAATTTTGTGACAGTATAGAATTCTTAAGCATCCTGTGTATGTTTGTTAGCAAAATCCATTTTGTCAATTTTTTGCAAAATGGCGACAAGTATTAAAATTCAATCACTTATTACTTAGTAGTGTTCAATTTTGTCAAAAAGGTCTCTATACATGAAATGTTGAGAAGCCTAAAGCTCATCTAAGTAAAATATAAAAAATATATATTTTTGCTTGAAAACAAGCGATGTATCAGTTCGATCGTACCCCCATACTAGCCATTTTGAGACTTTAGGAAGAGTTAACGCTCTTAACTGCTTGGTTTCGAAGATTAAAATTTTAATTTTTAATATCGCATAGAACTAACGTGCAGCCCCTATACGTTATGTTTAAAAAAAATATATAAAATTTTTTTTCAAAATGGCGGCTATCGTAAAAATTCAAAGTGTCATAACTTTGCTAAATCAAATCCTACTGAAAAATGTTGTATGCAAAAAAGGTTTGGAATTTTATTTTGCATATAAAAGCAGTTTTTAATTTTTTTTTTTTTAATAAAAACCGAGTCTTACCATATATTGACCGAGACCTCGAACGAGCTTTTATGCGACTCTGCATACAGTTAACGCTCGTATGAAGCTTCTATTTAAGAAATTGACTTGAATTTTTTATACCAAATAGAGCTTTCAACTATACTTACGATACTGTACAAAAAAATTAAAAATTAAAAAATAAAAGTATTTTTTTTTCAAAACACGTTTAGTGTGATGAGTCGATCGACCCACCATACATACGCTCATAAGATTTTCAATATAGTTAAGGTCAGTGTGAGCTTATTTATACATATTTGAATTTCAAAATTTTGTGACAGTATAGAATTCTTAAGCATCCTGTGTATGTTTGTTAGCAAAATCCATTTTGTCAATTTTTTGCAAAATGGCGACAAGTATTAAAATTCAATCACTTATTACTCAGTAGTGTTCAATTTTGTCAAAAAGGTCTCTATACATGAAATGTTGAGAAGCCTAAAGCTCATCTAAGTAAAATATAAAAAATATATATTTTTGCTTGAAAACAAGCGATGTATCAGTTCGATCGTACCCCCATACTAGCCATTTTGAGACTTTCGGAAGAGTTAACGCTCTTAACTGCTTGGTTTCGAAGATTAAAATTTTAATTTTTAATATCGCATAGAACTAACGTGCAGCCCCTATACGTTATGTTTAAAAAAAATATATAAAATTTTTTTTCAAAATGGCGGCTATCGTAAAAATTCAAAGTGTCATAACTTTGCTAAATCAAATCCTACTGAAAAATGTCGTATGCAAAAAGTGTTTGGAATTTTATTTTGCATATAAAAGCTGTTTTTAATTATTTTTTTTTTAATAAAAACCGAGTCTTACCATATATTGACCGAGACCTCGAACGAGCTTTTATGCGACCCTGCATACAGTTAACGCTCGTATGAAGCTTCTATTTAAGAAATTGACTTGAATTTTTTATACCAAATAGAGCTTTCAACTATACTTACGATACTATACAAAAAAATTAAAAATTAAAAAATAAAAGTATTTTTTTTTCAAAACACGTTTAGTGTGATGAGTCGATCGACCCACCATACATACGCTCATAAGATTTTCAATATAGTTAAGGTCAGTGTAAGCTTATTTATACATATTTGAATTTCAAAATTTTGTGACAGTATAGAATTCTTAAGCATCCTGTGTATGTTTGTTAGCAAAATCCATTTTGTCAATTTTTTGCAAAATGGCGACAAGTATTAAAATTCAATCACTTATTACTCAGTAGTGTTCAATTTTGTCAAAAAGGTCTCTATACATGAAATGTTGAGAAGCCTAAAGCTCATCTAAGTAAAATATAAAAAATATATATTTTTGCTTGAAAACAAGCGATGTATCGGTTCGATCGTACCCCCATACTAGCCATTTTGAGACTTTCGGAAGAGTTAACGCTCTTAACTGCTTGGTTTCGAAGATTAAAATTTTAATTTTTAATATCGCATAGAACTAACGTGCAGCCCCTATACGTTATGTTTAAAAAAAATATATAAAATTTTTTTTCAAAATGGCGGCTATCGTAAAAATTCAAAGTGTCATAACTTTGCTAAATCAAATCCTACTGAAAAATGTCGTATGCAAAAAGTGTTTGGAATTTTATTTTGCATATAAAAGCAATTTTTAATTATTTTTTTTTTAATAAAAACCGAGTCTTACCATATATTGACCGAGACCTCGAACGAGCTTTTATGCGACTCTGCATACAGTTAACGCTCGTATGAAGCTTCTATTTAAGAAATTGACTTGAATTTTTTATACCAAATAGAGCTTTCAACTATACTTACGATACTATACAAAAAAATTAAAAATTAAAAAATAAAAGTATTTTTTTTTCAAAACACGTTTAGTGTGATGAGTCGATCGACCCACCATACATACGCTCATAAGATTTTCAATATAGTTAAGGTCAGTGTGAGCTTATTTATACATATTTGAATTTCAATTTTTGTGACAGTATAGAATTCTTAAGCATCCTGTGTATGTTTGTTAGCAAAATCCATTTTGTCAATTTTTTGCAAAATGGCGACAAGTATTAAAATTCAATCACTTATAACTCAGTAGTGTTGAATTTTGTCGAAAAGGCCTCTATACATGAAATGTTAAGAAGCCTAAAGTTCATCTAAGTAAAATATAAAAAATATATATTTTTGCTTGAAAACAAGCGATGTATCAGTACGATCGTACCCCCATACTAGCCATTTTGAGACTTTCGGAAGAGTTAACGCTCTTAACTGCTTGGTTATAAAGATTAAAATTTAAATTTTGAGTATCGCATAGAACTAACGCGCAGCCCTTATACGTTATGTTTAAAAAAAATATATAAATTTTTTTTTCAAAATGGCGGCTATCGTAAAAATTCAAAGTGTCATAACTTTGCTAAATACTATCCTACTGAAAAATGTCGTATGCAAAAAGTGTTTGGAATTTTAATTTGCATATAAAAGCAATTTTTAATTATTTTTTTTTTAATAAAAACCGAGTCTTACCATATATTGACCGAGACCTCGAACGAGCTTTTATGCGACTCTGCATATAGTTAACGCTCGTATGAGGCTTCTATTTAAGAAATCGACTTGAATTTTTTAAACAAAATAGAGCTTTCGACTATACTTACGATACTATAAAAAAAAATTAAAAATTAAAAAATAAAAGTATTTTTTTTTCAAAACACGTTTAGTGTGATGAGTCGATCGACCCACCATACATACGCTCATAAGATTTTCAATATATTTAAGGTCAGTGTGAGCTTATTTATACATATTTGAATTTCAATTTTTGTGACAGTATAGAATTCTTAAGCACCTGTGTATGTTTGTTAGCAAAATCCATTTTGTCAATTTTTTGCAAAATGGCGACAAGTATTAAAATTCAATCACTTATAACTCAGTAGTGTTGAATTTTGTCGAAAAGGTCTCTATACATGAAATGTTGAGAAGCCTAAAGTTCATCTAAGTAAAATATAAAAAATATATATTTTTGCTTGAAAACAAGCGATGTATCAGTTCGATCGTACCCCCATACTAGCCATTTTGAGACTTTCGGAAGAGTTAACGCTCTTAACTGCTTGGTTTCGAAGATTAAAATTTTAATTTATAATATCGCATAGAACTAACGTGCAGCCCCTATACGTTATGTTTAAAAAAAATATATAAAATTTTTTTTCAAAATGGCGGCTATCGTAAAAATTCAAAGTGTCATAACTTTGCTAAATCAAATCCTACTGAAAAATGTCGTATGCAAAAAGTGTTTGGAATTTTATTTTGCATATAAAAGCAGTTTTTAATTTTTTTTTTTTTAATAAAAACCGAGTCTTACCATATATTGACCGAGACCTCGAACGAGCTTTTATGCGACTCTGCATACAGTTAACGCTCGTATGAAGCTTCTATTTAAGAAATTGACTTGAATTTTTTATACCAAATAGAGCTTTCAACTATACTTACGATACTGTACAAAAAAATTAAAAATTAAAAAATAAAAGTATTTTTTTTTCAAAACACGTTTAGTGTGATGAGTCGATCGACCCACCATACATACGCTCATAAGATTTTCAATATAGTTAAGGTCAGTGTGAGCTTATTTATACATATTTGAATTTCAAAATTTTGTGACAGTATAGAATTCTTAAGCATCCTGTGTATGTTTGTTAGCAAAATCCATTTTGTCAATTTTTTGCAAAATGGCGACAAGTATTAAAATTCAATCACTTATTACTCAGTAGTGTTCAATTTTGTCAAAAAGGTCTCTATACATGAAATGTTGAGAAGCCTAAAGCTCATCTAAGTAAAATATAAAAAATATATATTTTTGCTTGAAAACAAGCGATGTATCAGTTCGATCGTACCCCCATACTAGCCATTTTGAGACTTTCGGAAGAGTTAACGCTCTTAACTGCTTGGTTTCGAAGATTAAAATTTTAATTTTTAATATCGCATAGAACTAACGTGCAGCCCCTATACGTTATGTTTAAAAAAAATATATAAAATTTTTTTTCAAAATGGCGGCTATCGTAAAAATTCAAAGTGTCATAACTTTGCTAAATCAAATCCTACTGAAAAATGTCGTATGCAAAAAGTGTTTGGAATTTTATATTGCATATAAAAGCAGTTTTTAATTTTTTTTTTTTTAATAAAAACCGAGTCTTACCATATATTGACCGAGACCTCGAACGAGCTTTTATGCGACTCTGCATACAGTTAACGCTCGTATGAAGCTTCTATTTAAGAAATTGACTTGAATTTTTTATACCAAATAGAGCTTTCAACTATACTTACGATACTGTACAAAAAAATTAAAAATTAAAAAATAAAAGTATTTTTTTTTCAAAACACGTTTAGTGTGATGAGTCGATCGACCCACCATACATACGCTCATAAGATTTTCAATATAGTTAAGGTCAGTGTGAGCTTATTTATACATATTTGAATTTCAAAATTTTGTGACAGTATAGAATTCTTAAGCATCCTGTGTATGTTTGTTAGCAAAATCCATTTTGTCAATTTTTTGCAAAATGGCGACAAGTATTAAAATTCAATCACTTATTACTCAGTAGTGTTTAATTTTGTCAAAAAGGTCTCTATACATGAAATGTTGAGAAGCCTAAAGCTCATCTAAGTAAAATATAAAAAATATATATTTTTGCTTGAAAACAAGCGATGTATCAGTTCGATCGTACCCCCATACTAGCCATTTTGAGACTTTCGGAAGAGTTAACGCTCTTAACTGCTTGGTTTCGAAGATTAAAATTTTAATTTTTAATATCGCATAGAACTAACGTGCAGCCCCTATACGTTATGTTTAAAAAAAATATATAAAATTTTTTTTCAAAATGGCGGCTATCGTAAAAATTCAAAGTGTCATAACTTTGCTAAATCAAATCCTACTGAAAAATGTCGTATGCAAAAAGTGTTTGGAATTTTATTTTGCATATAAAAGCAGTTTTTAATTATTTTTTTTTTAATAAAAACCGAGTCTTACCATATATTGACCGAGACCTCGAACGAGCTTTTATGCGACCCTGCATACAGTTAACGCTCGTATGAAGCTTCTATTTAAGAAATTGACTTGAATTTTTTATACCAAATAGAGCTTTCAACTATACTTACGATACTATACAAAAAAATTAAAAATTAAAAAATAAAAGTATTTTTTTTTCAAAACACGTTTAGTGTGATGAGTCGATCGACCCACCATACATACGCTCATAAGATTTTCAATATAGTTAAGGTCAGTGTGAGCTTATTTATACATATTTGAATTTCAAAATTTTGTGACAGTATAGAATTCTTAAGCATCCTGTGTATGTTTGTTAGCAAAATCCATTTTGTCAATTTTTTGCAAAATGGCGACAAGTATTAAAATTCAATCACTTATTACTCAGTAGTGTTCAATTTTGTCAAAAAGGTCTCTATACACGAAATGTTGAGAAGCCTAAAGCTCATCTAAGTAAAATATAAAAAATATATATTTTTGCTTGAAAACAAGCGATGTATCAGTTCGATCGTACCCCCATACTAGCCATTTTGAGACTTTCGGAAGAGTTAACGCTCTTAACTGCTTGGTTTCGAAGATTAAAATTTTAATTTTTAATATCGCATAGAACTAACGTGCAGCCCCTATACGTTATGTTTAAAAAAAATATATAAAATTTTTTTTCAAAATGGCGGCTATCGTAAAAATTCAAAGTGTCATAACTTTGCTAAATCAAATCCTACTGAAAAATGTCGTATGCAAAAAGTGTTTGGAATTTTATTTTGCATATAAAAGCAATTTTTAATTATTATTTTTTTTAATAAAAACCGAGTCTTACCATATATTGACCGAGACCTCGAACGAGCTTTTATGCGACTCTGCATACAGTTAACGCTCGTATGAAGCTTCTATTTAAGAAATTGACTAGAATTTTTTATACCAAATAGAGCTTTCAACTATACTTACGATACTATACAAAAAATTTTAAAATTAAAAAATAAAAGTATTTTTTTTTCAAAACACGTTTAGTGTGATGAGTCGATCGACCCACCATACATACGCTCATAAGATTTTCAATATAGTTAAGGTCAGTGTGAGCTTATTTATACATATTTGAATTTCAAAATTTTGTGACAGTATAGAATTCTTAAGCATCCTGTGTATGTTTGTTAGCAAAATCCATTTTGTCAATTTTTTGCAAAATGGCGACAAGTATTAAAATTCAATCACTTATTACTCAGTAGTGTTCAATTTTGTCAAAAAGGTCTCTATACATGAAATGTTGAGAAGCCTAAAGCTCATCTAAGTAAAATATAAAAAATATATATTTTTGCTTGAAAACAAGCGATGTATCAGTTCGATCGTACCCCCATACTAGCCATTTTGAGACTTTCGGAAGAGTTAACGCTCTTAACTGCTTGGTTTCGAAGATTAAAATTTTAATTTTTAATATCGCATAGAACTAACGTGCAGCCCCTATACGTTATGTTTAAAAAAAATATATAAAATTTTTTTTCAAAATGGCGGCTATCGTAAAAATTCAAAGTGTCATAACTTTGCTAAATCAAATCCTACTGAAAAATGTCGTATGCAAAAAGTGTTTGGAATTTTATTTTGCATATAAAAGCAGTTTTTAATTATTTTTTTTTTAATAAAAACCGAGTCTTACCATATATTGACCGAGACCTCGAACGAGCTTTTATGCGACCCTGCATACAGTTAACGCTCGTATGAAGCTTCTATTTAAGAAATTGACTTGAATTTTTTATACCAAATAGAGCTTTCAACTATACTTACGATACTATACAAAAAAATTAAAAATTAAAAAATAAAAGTATTTTTTTTTCAAAACACGTTTAGTGTGATGAGTCGATCGACCCACCATACATACGCTCATAAGATTTTCAATATAGTTAAGGTCAGTGTGAGCTTATTTATACATATTTGAATTTCAAAATTTTGTGACAGTATAGAATTCTTAAGCATCCTGTGTATGTTTGTTAGCAAAATCCATTTTGTCAATTTTTTGCAAAATGGCGACAAGTATTAAAATTCAATCACTTATTACTCAGTAGTGTTCAATTTTGTCAAAAAGGTCTCTATACATGAAATGTTGAGAAGCCTAAAGCTCATCTAAGTAAAATATAAAAAATATATATTTTTGCTTGAAAACAAGCGATGTATCGGTTCGATCGTACCCCCATACTAGCCATTTTGAGACTTTCGGAAGAGTTAACGCTCTTAACTGCTTGGTTTCGAAGATTAAAATTTTAATTTTTAATATCGCATAGAACTAACGTGCAGCCCCTATACGTTATGTTTAAAAAAAATATATAAAATTTTTTTTCAAAATGGCGGCTATCGTAAAAATTCAAAGTGTCATAACTTTGCTAAATCAAATCCTACTGAAAAATGTCGTATGCAAAAAGTGTTTGGAATTTTATTTTGCATATAAAAGCAGTTTTTAATTTTTTTTTTTTTAATAAAAACCGAGTCTTACCATATATTGACCGAGACCTCGAACGAGCTTTTATGCGACTCTGCATACAGTTAACGCTCGTATGAAGCTTCTATTTAAGAAATTGACTTGAATTTTTTATACCAAATAGAGCTTTCAACTATACTTACGATACTGTACAAAAAAATTAAAAATTAGAAAATAAAAGTATTTTTTTTTCAAAACACGTTTAGTGTGATGAGTCGATCGACCCACCATACATACGCTCATAAGATTTTCAATATAGTTAAGGTCAGTGTGAGCTTATTTATACATATTTGAATTTCAAAATTTTGTGACAGTATAGAATTCTTAAGCATCCTGTGTATGTTTGTTAGCAAAATCCATTTTGTCAATTTTTTGCAAAATGGCGACAAGTATTAAAATTCAATCACTTATTACTCAGTAGTGTTCAATTTTGTCAAAAAGGTCTCTATACATGAAATGTTGAGAAGCCTAAAGCTCATCTAAGTAAAATATAAAAAATATATATTTTTGCTTGAAAACAAGCGATGTATCAGTTCGATCGTACCCCCATACTAGCCATTTTGAGACTTTCGGAAGAGTTAACGCTCTTAACTGCTTGGTTTCGAAGATTAAAATTTTAATTTTTAATATCGCATAGAACTAACGTGCAGCCCCTATACGTTATGTTTAAAAAAAATATATAAAATTTTTTTTCAAAATGGCGGCTATCGTAAAAATTCAAAGTGTCATAACTTTGCTAAATCAAATCCAACTGAAAAATGTCGTATGCAAAAAGTGTTTGGAATTTTATTTTGCATATAAAAGCAATTTTTATTTATTTTTTTTTTAATAAAAACCGAGTCTTACCATATATTGACCGAGACCTCGAACGAGCTTTTATGCGACTCTGCATACAGTTAACGCTCGTATGAAGCTTCTATTTAAGAAATTGACTTGAATTTTTTATACCAAATAGAGCTTTCAACTATACTTACGATACTATACAAAAAAATTAAAAATTAAAAAATAAAAGTATTTTTTTTTCAAAACACGTTTAGTGTGATGAGTCGATCGACCCACCATACATACGCTCATAAGATTTTCAATATAGTTAAGGTCAGTGTGAGCTTATTTATACATATTTGAATTTCAAAATTTTGTGACAGTATAGAATTCTTAAGCATCCTGTGTATGTTTGTTAGCAAAATCCATTTTGTCAATTTTTTGCAAAATGGCGACAAGTATTAAAATTCAATCACTTATTACTCAGTAGTGTTCAATTTTGTCAAAAAGGTCTCTATACATGAAATGTTGAGAAGCCTAAAGCTCATCTAAGTAAAATATAAAAAATATATATTTTTGCTTGAAAACAAGCGATGTATCAGTTCGATCGTACCCCCATACTAGCCATTTTGAGACTTTCGGAAGAGTTAACGCTCTTAACTGCTTGGTTTCGAAGATTAAAATTTTAATTTTTAATATCGCATAGAACTAACGTGCAGCCCCTATACGTTATGTTTAAAAAAAATATATAAAATTTTTTTAAAATGGCGGCTATCGTAAAAATTCAAAGTGTCATAACTTTGCTAAATCAAATCCTACTGAAAAATGTCGTATGCAAAAAGTGTTTGGAATTTTATTTTGCATATAAAAGCAATTTTTTATTATTTTTTTTTTAATAAAAACCGAGTCTTACCATATATTGACCGAGACCTCGAACGAGCTTTTATGCGACTCTGCATACAGTTAACGCTCGTATGAAGCTTCTATTTAAGAAATTGACTTGAATTTTTTATACCAAATAGAGCTTTCAACTATACTTACGATACTATACAAAAAAATTAAAAATTAAAAAATAAAAGTATTTTTTTTTCAAAACACGTTTAGTGTGATGAGTCGATCGACCCACCATACATACGCTCATAAGATTTTCAATATAGTTAAGGTCAGTGTGAGCTTATTTATACATATTTGAATTTCAAAATTTTGTGACAGTATAGAATTCTTAAGCATCCTGTGTATGTTTGTTAGCAAAATCCATTTTGTCAATTTTTTGCAAAATGGCGACAAGTATTAAAATTCAATCACTTATTACTCAGTAGTGTTCAATTTTGTCAAAAAGGTCTCTATACATGAAATGTTGAGAAGCCTAAAGCTCATCTAAGTAAAATATAAAAAATATATATTTTTGCTTGAAAACAAGCGATGTATCAGTTCGATCGTACCCCCATACTAGCCATTTTGAGACTTTCGGAAGAGTTAACGCTCTTAACTGCTTGGTTTCGAAGATTAAAATTTTAATTTTTAATATCGCATAGAACTAACGTGCAGCCCCTATACGTTATGTTTAAAAAAAATATATAAAATTTTTTTTCAAAATGGCGGCTATCGTAAAAATTCAAAGTGTCATAACTTTGCTAAATCAAATCCTACTAAAAAATGTCGTATGCAAAAAGTGTTTGGAATTTTATTTTGCATATAAAAGCAGTTTTTATTTATTTTTTTTTTAATAAAAACCGAGTCTTACCATATATTGACCGAGACCTCGAACGAGCTTTTATGCGACCCTGCATACAGTTAACGCTCGTATGAAGCTTCTATTTAAGAAATTGACTTGAATTTTTTATACCAAATAGAGCTTTCAACTATACTTACGATACTATACAAAAAAATTAAAAATTAAAAAATAAAAGTATTTTTTTTTCAAAACACGTTTAGTGTGATGAGTCGATCGACCCACCATACATACGCTCATAAGATTTTCAATATAGTTAAGGTCAGTGTGAGCTTATTTATACATATTTGAATTTCAAAATTTTGTGACAGTATAGAATTCTTAAGCATCCTGTGTATGTTTGTTAGCAAAATCCATTTTGTCAATTTTTTGCAAAATGGCGACAAGTATTAAAATTCAATCACTTATTACTCAGTAGTGTTCAATTTTGTCAAAAAGGTCTCTATACATGAAATGTTGAGAAGCCTAAAGCTCATCTAAGTAAAATATAAAAAATATATATTTTTGCTTGAAAACAAGCGATGTATCAGTTCGATCGTACCCCCATACTAGCCATTTTGAGACTTTCGGAAGAGTTACCGCTCTTAACTGCTTGGTTTCGAAGATTAAAATTTTAATTTTTAATATCGCATAGAACTAACGTGCAGCCCCTATACGTTATGTTTAAAAAAAATATATAAAATTTTTTTTCAAAATGGCGGCTATCGTAAAAATTCAAAGTGTCATAACTTTGCTAAATCAAATCCTACTGAAAAATGTCGTATGCAAAAAGTGTTTGGAATTTTATTTTGCATATAAAAGCAGTTTTTAATTTTTTTTTTTTTAATAAAAACCGAGTCTTACCATATATTGACCGAGACCTCGAACGAGCTTTTATGCGACTCTGCATACAGTTAACGCTCGTATGAAGCTTCTATTTAAGAAATTGACTTGAATTTTTTATACCAAATAGAGCTTTCAACTATACTTACGATACTGTACAAAAAAATTAAAAATTAGAAAATAAAAGTATTTTTTTTTCAAAACACGTTTAGTGTGATGAGTCGATCGACCCACCATACATACGCTCATAAGATTTTCAATATAGTTAAGGTCAGTGTGAGCTTATTTATACATATTTGAATTTTAAAATTTTGTGACAGTATAGAATTCTTAAGCATCCTGTGTATGTTTGTTAGCAAAATCCATTTTGTCAATTTTTTGCAAAATGGCGACAAGTATTAAAATTCAATCACTTATTACTCAGTAGTGTTCAATTTTGTCAAAAAGGTCTCTATACATGAAATGTTGAGAAGCCTAAAGCTCATCTAAGTAAAATATAAAAAATATATATTTTTGCTTGAAAACAAGCGATGTATCAGTTCGATCGTACCCCCATACTAGCCATTTTGAGACTTTCGGAAGAGTTAACGCTCTTAACTGCTTGGTTTCGAAGATTAAAATTTTAATTTTTAATATCGCATAGAACTAACGTGCAGCCCCTATACGTTATGTTTAAAAAAAATATATAAAATTTTTTTTCAAAATGGCGGCTATCGTAAAAATTCAAAGTGTCATAACTTTGCTAAATCAAATCCAACTGAAAAATGTCGTATGCAAAAAGTGTTTGGAATTTTATTTTGCATATAAAAGCAATTTTTAATTATTTTTTTTTTAATAAAAACCGAGTCTTACCATATATTGACCGAGACCTCGAACGAGCTTTTATGCGACTCTGCATACAGTTAACGCTCGTATGAAGCTTCTATTTAAGAAATTGACTTGAATTTTTTATACCAAATAGAGCTTTCAACTATACTTACGATACTATACAAAAAAATTAAAAATTAAAAAATAAAAGTATTTTTTTTTCAAAACACGTTTAGTGTGATGAGTCGATCGACCCACCATACATACGCTCATAAGATTTTCAATATAGTTAAGGTCAGTGTGAGCTTATTTATACATATTTGAATTTCAAAATTTTGTGACAGTATAGAATTCTTAAGCATCCTGTGTATGTTTGTTAGCAAAATCCATTTTGTCAATTTTTTGCAAAATGGCGACAAGTATTAAAATTCAATCACTTATTACTCAGTAGTGTTCAATTTTGTCAAAAAGGTCTCTATACATGAAATGTTGAGAAGCCTAAAGCTCATCTAAGTAAAATATAAAAAATATATATTTTTGCTTGAAAACAAGCGATGTATCAGTTCGATCGTACCCCCATACTAGCCATTTTGAGACTTTCGGAAGAGTTAACGCTCTTAACTGCTTGGTTTCGAAGATTAAAATTTTAATTTTTAATATCGCATAGAACTAACGTGCAGCCCCTATACGTTATGTTTAAAAAAAATATATAAAATTTTTTTTCAAAATGGCGGCTATCGTAAAAATTCAAAGTGTCATAACTTTGCTAAATCAAATCCTACTGAAACATGTCGTATGCAAAAAGTGTTTGGAATTTTATTTTGCATATAAAAGCAATTTTTAATTATTTTTTTTTTAATAAAAACCGAGTCTTACCATATATTGACCGAGACCTCGAACGAGCTTTTATGCGACTCTGCATACAGTTAACGCTCGTATGAAGCTTCTATTTAAGAAATTGAATTGAATTTTTTATACCAAATAGAGCTTTCAACTATACTTACGATACTGTACAAAAAAATTAAAAATTAAAAAATAAAAGTATTTTTTTTTCAAAACACGTTTAGTGTGATGAGTCGATCGACCCACCATACATACGCTCATAAGATTTTCAATATAGTTAAGGTCAGTGTGAGCTTATTTATACATATTTGAATTTCAAAATTTTGTGACAGTATAGAATTCTTAAGCATCCTGTGTATGTTTGTTAGCAAAATCCATTTTGTCAATTTTTTGCAAAATGGCGACAAGTATTAAAATTCAATCACTTATTACTCAGTAGTGTTCAATTTTGTCAAAAAGGTCTCTATACATGAAATGTTGAGAAGCCTAAAGCTCATCTAAGTAAAATATAAAAAATATATATTTTCGCTTGAAAACAAGCGATGTATCAGTTCGATCGTACCCCCATACTAGCCATTTTGAGACTTTAGGAAGAGTTAACGCTCTTAACTGCTTGGTTTCGAAGATTAAAATTTTAATTTTTAATATCGCATAGAACTAACGTGCAGCCCCTATACGTTATGTTTAAAAAAAATATATAAAATTTTTTTAAAATGGCGGCTATCGTAAAAATTCAAAGTGTCATAACTTTGCTAAATCAAATCCTACTGAAAAATGTCGTATGCAAAAAGTGTTTGGAATTTTATTTTGCATATAAAAGCAATTTTTTATTATTTTTTTTTTAATAAAAACCGAGTCTTACCATATATTGACCGAGACCTCGAACGAGCTTTTATGCGACTCTGCATACAGTTAACGCTCGTATGAAGCTTCTATTTAAGAAATTGACTTGAATTTTTTATACCAAATAGAGCTTTCAACTATACTTACGATACTATACAAAAAAATTAAAAATTAAAAAATAAAAGTATTTTTTTTTCAAAACACGTTTAGTGTGATGAGTCGATCGACCCACCATACATACGCTCATAAGATTTTCAATATAGTTAAGGTCAGTGTGAGCTTATTTATACATATTTGAATTTCAAAATTTTGTGACAGTATAGAATTCTTAAGCATCCTGTGTATGTTTGTTAGCAAAATCCATTTTGTCAATTTTTTGCAAAATGGCGACAAGTATTAAAATTCAATCACTTATTACTCAGTAGTGTTCAATTTTGTCAAAAAGGTCTCTATACATGAAATGTTGAGAAGCCTAAAGCTCATCTAAGTAAAATATAAAAAATATATATTTTTGCTTGAAAACAAGCGATGTATCAGTTCGATCGTACCCCCATACTAGCCATTTTGAGACTTTCGGAAGAGTTAACGCTCTTAACTGCTTGGTTTCGAAGATTAAAATTTTAATTTTTAATATCGCATAGAACTAACGTGCAGCCCCTATACGTTATGTTTAAAAAAAATATATAAAATTTTTTTTAAAATGGCGGCTATCGTAAAAATTCAAAGTGTCATAACTTTGCTAAATCAAATCCTACTGAAACATGTCGTATGCAAAAAGTGTTTGGAATTTTATTTTGCAAATAAAAGCAATTTTTAATTATTTTTTTTTTAATAAAAACCGAGTCTTACCATATATTGACCGAGACCTCGAACGAGCTTTTATGCGACTCTGCATACAGTTAACGCTCGTATGAAGCTTCTATTTAAGAAATTGACTTGAATTTTTTATACCAAATAGAGCTTTCAACTATACTTACGATACTATACAAAAAAATTAAAAATTAAAAAATAAAAGTATTTTTTTTTCAAAACACGTTTAGTGTGATGAGTCGATCGACCCACCATACATACGCTCATAAGATTTTCAATATAGTTAAGGTCAGTGTGAGCTTATTTATACATATTTGAATTTCAAAATTTTGTGACAGTATAGAATTCTTAAGCATCCTGTGTATGTTTGTTAGCAAAATCCATTTTGTCAATTTTTTGCAAAATGGCGACAAGTATTAAAATTCAATCACTTATTACTCAGTAGTGTTCAATTTTGTCAAAAAGATCTCTATACATGAAATGTTGAGAAGCCTAAAGCTCATCTAAGTAAAATATAAAAAATATATATTTTTGCTTGAAAACAAGCGATGTATCAGTTCGATCGTACCCCCATACTAGCCATTTTGAGACTTTCGGAAGAGTTAACGCTCTTAACTGCTTGGTTTCGAAGATTAAAATTTTAATTTATAATATCGCATAGAACTAACGTGCAGCCCCTATACGTTATGTTTAAAAAAAATATATAAAATTTTTTTTCAAAATGGCGGCTATCGTAAAAATTCAAAGTGTCATAACTTTGCTAAATCAAATCCTACTGAAAAATGTCGTATGCAAAAAGTGTTTGGAATTTTATTTTGCATATAAAAGCAGTTTTTAATTTTTTTTTTTTTAATAAAAACCGAGTCTTACCATATATTGACCGAGACCTCGAACGAGCTTTTATGCGACTCTGCATACAGTTAACGCTCGTATGAAGCTTCTATTTAAGAAATTGACTTGAATTTTTTATACCAAATAGAGCTTTCAACTATACTTACGATACTGTACAAAAAAATTAAAAATTAAAAAATAAAAGTATTTTTTTTTCAAAACACGTTTAGTGTGATGAGTCGATCGACCCACCATACATACGCTCATAAGATTTTCAATATAGTTAAGGTCAGTGTGAGCTTATTTATACATATTTGAATTTCAAAATTTTGTGACAGTATAGAATTCTTAAGCATCCTGTGTATGTTTGTTAGCAAAATCCATTTTGTCAATTTTTTGCAAAATGGTGACAAGTATTAAAATTCAATCACTTATTACTCAGTAGTGTTCAATTTTGTCAAAAAGGTCTCTATACATGAAATGTTGAGAAGCCTAAAGCTCATCTAAGTAAAATATAAAAAATATATATTTTTGCTTGAAAACAAGCGATGTATCAGTTCGATCGTACCCCCATACTAGCCATTTTGAGACTTTCGGAAGAGTTAACGCTCTTAACTGCTTGGTTTCGAAGATTAAAATTTTAATTTTTAATATCGCATAGAACTAACGTGCAGCCCCTATACGTTATGTTTAAAAAAAATATATAAATTTTTTTTTCAAAATGGCGGCTATCGTAAAAATTCAAAGTGTCATAACTTTGCTAAATCATATCCTACTAAAAAATGTCGTATGCAAAAAGTGTTTGGAATTTTATTTTGCATATAAAAGCAGTTTTTATTTATTTTTTTTTTAATAAAAACCGAGTCTTACCATATATTGACCGAGACCTCGAACGAGCTTTTATGCGACCCTGCATACAGTTAACGCTCGTATGAAGCTTCTATTTAAGAAATTGACTTGAATTTTTTATACCAAATAGAGCTTTCAACTATACTTACGATACTATACAAAAAAATTAAAAATTAAAAAATAAAAGTATTTTTTTTTCAAAACACGTTTAGTGTGATGAGTCGATCGACCCACCATACATACGCTCATAAGATTTTCAATATAGTTAAGGTCAGTGTGAGCTTATTTATACATATTTGAATTTCAAAATTTTGTGACAGTATAGAATTCTTAAGCATCCTGTGTATGTTTGTTAGCAAAATCCATTTTGTCAATTTTTTGCAAAATGGCGACAAGTATTAAAATTCAATCACTTATTACTCAGTAGTGTTCAATTTTGTCAAAAAGGTCTCTATACATGAAATGTTGAGAAGCCTAAAGCTCATCTAAGTAAAATATAAAAAATATATATTTTTGCTTGAAAACAAGCGATGTATCAGTTCGATCGTACCCCCATACTAGCCATTTTGAGACTTTCGGAAGAGTTAACGCTCTTAACTGCTTGGTTTCGAAGATTAAAATTTTAATTTATAATATCGCATAGAACTAACGTGCAGCCCCTATACGTTATGTTTAAAAAAAATATATAAAATTTTTTTTCAAAATGGCGGCTATCGTAAAAATTCAAAGTGTCATAACTTTGCTAAATCAAATCCTACTGAAAAATGTCGTATGCAAAAAGTGTTTGGAATTTTATTTTGCATATAAAAGCAGTTTTTAATTTTTTTTTTTTTAATAAAAACCGAGTCTTACCATATATTGACCGAGACCTCGAACGAGCTTTTATGCGACTCTGCATACAGTTAACGCTCGTATGAAGCTTCTATTTAAGAAATTGACTTGAATTTTTTATACCAAATAGAGCTTTCAACTATACTTACGATACTGTACAAAAAAATTAAAAATTAAAAAATAAAAGTATTTTTTTTTCAAAACACGTTTAGTGTGATGAGTCGATCGACCCACCATACATACGCTCATAAGATTTTCAATATAGTTAAGGTCAGTGTGAGCTTATTTATACATATTTGAATTTCAAAATTTTGTGACAGTATAGAATTCTTAAGCATCCTGTGTATGTTTGTTAGCAAAATCCATTTTGTCAATTTTTTGCAAAATGGTGACAAGTATTAAAATTCAATCACTTATTACTCAGTAGTGTTCAATTTTGTCAAAAAGGTCTCTATACATGAAATGTTGAGAAGCCTAAAGCTCATCTAAGTAAAATATAAAAAATATATATTTTTGCTTGAAAACAAGCGATGTATCAGTTCGATCGTACCCCCATACTAGCCATTTTGAGACTTTCGGAAGAGTTAACGCTCTTAACTGCTTGGTTTCGAAGATTAAAATTTTAATTTTTAATATCGCATAGAACTAACGTGCAGCCCCTATACGTTATGTTTAAAAAAAATATATAAAATTTTTTTTCAAAATGGCGGCTATCGTAAAAATTCAAAGTGTCATAACTTTGCTAAATCATATCCTACTAAGAAATGTCGTATGCAAAAAGTGTTTGGAATTTTATTTTGCATATAAAAGCAGTTTTTATTTATTTTTTTTTTAATAAAAACCGAGTCTTACCATATATTGACCGAGACCTCGAACGAGCTTTTATGCGACCCTGCATACAGTTAACGCTCGTATAAAGCTTCTATTTAAGAAATTGACTTGAATTTTTTATACCAAATAGAGCTTTCAACTATACTTACGATACTATACAAAAAAATTAAAAATTAAAAAATAAAAGTATTTTTTTTTCAAAACACGTTTAGTGTGATGAGTCGATCGACCCACCATACATACGCTCATAAGATTTTCAATATAGTTAAGGTCAGTGTGAGCTTATTTATACATATTTGAATTTCAAAATTTTGTGACAGTATAGAATTTTTAAGCATCCTGTGTATGTTTGTTAGCAAAATCCATTTTGTCAATTTTTTGCAAAATGGCGACAAGTATTAAAATTCAATCACTTATTACTCAGTAGTGTTCAATTTTGTCAAAAAGGTCTCTATACATGAAATGTTGAGAAGCCTAAAGCTCATCTAAGTAAAATATAAAAAATATATATTTTTGCTTGAAAACAAGCGATGTATCAGTTCGATCGTACCCCCATACTAGCCATTTTGAGACTTTCGGAAGAGTTAACGCTCTTAACTGCTTGGTTTCGAAGATTAAAATTTTAATTTTTAATATCGCATAGAACTAACGTGCAGCCCCTATACGTTATGTTTAAAAAAAATATATAAAATTTTTTTTCAAAATGGCGGCTATCGTAAAAATTCAAAGTGTCATAACTTTGCTAAATCAAATCCTTTTGAAAAATGTCGTATGCAAAAAGTGTTTGGAATTTTATTTTGCATATAAAAGCAATTTTTAATTATTTTTTTTTTAATAAAAACCGAGTCTTACCATATATTGACCGAGACCTCGAACGAGCTTTTATGCGACTCTGCATACAGTTAACGCTCGTATGAAGCTTCTATTTAAGAAATTGACTTGAATTTTTTATACCAAATAGAGCTTTCAACTATACTTACGATACTATACAAAAAAATTAAAAATTAAAAAATAAAAGTATTTTTTTTTCAAAACACGTTTAGTGTGATGAGTCGATCGACCCACCATACATACGCTCATAAGATTTTCAATATAGTTAAGGTCAGTGTGAGCTTATTTATACATATTTGAATTTCAAAATTTTGTGACAGTATAGAATTCTTAAGCATCCTGTGTATGTTTGTTAGCAAAATCCATTTTGTCAATTTTTTGCAAAATGGCGACAAGTATTAAAATTCAATCACTTATTACTCAGTAGTGTTCAATTTTGTCAAAAAGGTCTCTATACATGAAATGTTGAGAAGCCTAAAGCTCATCTAAGTAAAATATAAAAAATATATATTTTTGCTTGAAAACAAGCGATGTATCAGTTCGATCGTACCCCCATACTAGCCATTTTGAGACTTTCGGAAGAGTTAACGCTCTTAACTGCTTGGTTTCGAAGATTAAAATTTTAATTTTTAATATCGCATAGAACTAACGTGCAGCCCCTATACGTTATGTTTAAAAAAAATATATAAAATTTTTTTTCAAAATGGCGGCTATCGTAAAAATTCAAAGTGTCATAACTTTGCTAAATCAAATCCTACTGAAACATGTCGTATGCAAAAAGTGTTTGGAATTTTATTTTGCATATAAAAGCAATTTTTAATTATTTTTTTTTTAATAAAAACCGAGTCTTACCATATATTGACCGAGACCTCGAACGAGCTTTTATGCGACTCTGCATACAGTTAACGCTCGTATGAAGCTTCTATTTAAGAAATTGACTTGAATTTTTTATACCAAATAGAGCTTTCAACTATACTTACGATACTATACAAAAAAATTAAAAATTAAAAAATAAAAGTATTTTTTTTTCAAAACACGTTTAGTGTGATGAGTCGATCGACCCACCATACATACGCTCATAAGATTTTCAATATAGTTAAGGTCAGTGTGAGCTTATTTATACATATTTGAATTTCAAAATTTTGTGACAGTATAGAATTCTTAAGCATCCTGTGTATGTTTGTTAGCAAAATCCATTTTGTCAATTTTTTGCAAAATGGCGACAAGTATTAAAATTCAATCACTTATTACTCAGTAGTGTTCAATTTTGTCAAAAAGGTCTCTATACATGAAATGTTGAGAAGCCTAAAGCTCATCTAAGTAAAATATAAAAAATATATATTTTTGCTTGAAAACAAGCGATGTATCAGTTCGATCGTACCCCCATACTAGCCATTTTGAGACTTTCGGAAGAGTTAACGCTCTTAACTGCTTGGTTTCGAAGATTAAAATTTTAATTTTTAATATCGCATAGAACTAACGTGCAGCCCCTATACGTTATGTTTAAAAAAAATATATAAAATTTTTTTTCAAAATGGCGGCTATCGTAAAAATTCAAAGTGTCATAACTTTGCTAAATCAAATCCTACTAAAAAATGTCGTATGCAAAAAGTGTTTGGAATTTTATTTTGCATATAAAAGCAGTTTTTATTTATTTTTTTTTTAATAAAAACCGAGTCTTACCATATATTGACCGAGACCTCGAACGAGCTTTTATGCGACCCTGCATACAGTTAACGCTCGTATGAAGCTTCTATTTAAGAAATTGACTTGAATTTTTTATACCAAATAGAGCTTTCAACTATACTTACGATACTATACAAAAAAATTAAAAATTAAAAAATAAAAGTATTTTTTTTTCAAAACACGTTTAGTGTGATGAGTCGATCGACCCACCATACATACGCTCATAAGATTTTCAATATAGTTAAGGTCAGTGTGAGCTTATTTATACATATTTGAATTTCAAAATTTTGTGACAGTATAGAATTCTTAAGCATCCTGTGTATGTTTGTTAGCAAAATCCATTTTGTCAATTTTTTGCAAAATGGCGACAAGTATTAAAATTCAATCACTTATTACTCAGTAGTGTTCAATTTTGTCAAAAAGGTCTCTATACATGAAATGTTGAGAAGCCTAAAGCTCATCTAAGTAAAATATAAAAAATATATATTTTTGCTTGAAAACAAGCGATGTATCAGTTCGATCGTACCCCCATACTAGCCATTTTGAGACTTTCGGAAGAGTTACCGCTCTTAACTGCTTGGTTTCGAAGATTAAAATTTTAATTTTTAATATCGCATAGAACTAACGTGCAGCCCCTATACGTTATGTTTAAAAAAAATATATAAAATTTTTTTTCAAAATGGCGGCTATCGTAAAAATTCAAAGTGTCATAACTTTGCTAAATCAAATCCTACTGAAAAATGTCGTATGCAAAAAGTGTTTGGAATTTTATTTTGCATATAAAAGCAATTTTTAATTATTTTTTTTTTAATAAAAACCGAGTCTTACCATATATTGACCGAGACCTCGAACGAGCTTTTATGCGACTCTGCATACAGTTAACGCTCGTATAAAGCTTCTATTTAAGAAATTGACTTGAATTTTTTATACCAAATAGAGCTTTCAACTATACTTACGATACTATACAAAAAAATTAAAAATTAAAAAATAAAAGTATTTTTTTTTCAAAACACGTTTAGTGTGATGAGTCGATCGACCCACCATACATACGCTCATAAGATTTTCAATATAGTTAAGGTCAGTGTGAGCTTATTTATACATATTTGAATTTCAAAATTTTGTGACAGTATAGAATTCTTAAGCATCCTGTGTATGTTTGTTAGCAAAATCCATTTTGTCAATTTTTTGCAAAATGGCGACAAGTATTAAAATTCAATCACTTATTACTCAGTAGTGTTCAATTTTGTCAAAAAGGTCTCTATACATGAAATGTTGAGAAGCCTAAAGCTCATCTAAGTAAAATATAAAAAATATATATTTTTGCTTGAAAACAAGCGATGTATCAGTTCGATCGTACCCCCATACTAGCCATTTTGAGACTTTCGGAAGAGTTAACGCTCTTAACTGCTTGGTTTCGAAGATTAAAATTTTAATTTTTAATATCGCATAGAACTAACGTGCAGCCCCCTATACGTTATGTTTAAAAAAAATATATAAAAATTTTTTTCAAAATGGCGGCTATCGTAAAAATTCAAAGTGTCATAACTTTGCTAAATCAAATCCTACTAAAAAATGTCGTATGCAAAAAGTGTTTGGAATTTTATTTTGCATATAAAAGCAATTTTTAATTATTTTTTTTTTAATAAAAACCGAGTCTTACCATATATTGACCGAGACCTCGAACGAGCTTTTATGCGACTCTGCATACAGTTAACGCTCGTATGAAGCTTCTATTTAAGAAATTGACTTGAATTTTTTATACCAAATAGAGCTTTCAACTATACTTACGATACTGTACAAAAAAATTAAAAATTAAAAAATAAAAGTATTTTTTTTAAAACACGTTTAGTGTGATGAGTCGATCGACCCACCATACATACGCTCATAAGATTTTCAATATAGTTAAGGTCAGTGTGAGCTTATTTATACATATTTGAATTTCAAAATTTTGTGACAGTATAGAATTCTTAAGCATCCTGTGTATGTTTGTTAGCAAAATCCATTTTGTCAATTTTTTGCAAAATGGCGACAAGTATTAAAATTCAATCACTTATTACTCAGTAGTGTTCAATTTTGTCAAAAAGGTCTCTATACATGAAATGTTGAGAAGCCTAAAGCTCATCTAAGTAAAATATAAAAAATATATATTTTTGCTTGAAAACAAGCGATGTATCAGTTCGATCGTACCCCCATACTAGCCATTTTGAGACTTTCGGAAGAGTTAACGCTCTTAACTGCTTGGTTTCGAAGATTAAAATTTTAATTTTTAATATCGCATAGAACTAACGTGCAGCCCCCTATACGTTATGTTTAAAAAAAATATATAAAAATTTTTTTCAAAATGGCGGCTATCGTAAAAATTCAAAGTGTCATAACTTTGCTAAATCAAATCCTACTAAAAAATGTCGTATGCAAAAAGTGTTTGGAATTTTATTTTGCATATAAAAGCAATTTTTAATTATTTTTTTTTTAATAAAAACCGAGTCTTACCATATATTGACCGAGACCTCGAACGAGCTTTTATGCGACTCTGCATACAGTTAACGCTCGTATGAAGCTTCTATTTAAGAAATTGAATTGAATTTTTTATTCCAAATAGAGCTTTCAACTATACTTACGATACTATACAAAAAAATTAAAAATTAAAAAATAAAAGTATTTTTTTTTCAAAACACGTTTAGTGTGATGAGTCGATCGACCCACCATACATACGCTCATAAGATTTTCAATATAGTTAAGGTCAGTGTGAGCTTATTTATACATATTTGAATTTCAAAATTTTGTGACAGTATAGAATTCTTAAGCATCCTGTGTATGTTTGTTAGCAAAATCCATTTTGTCAATTTTTTGCAAAATGGCGACAAGTATTAAAATTCAATCACTTATTACTCAGTAGTGTTCAATTTTGTCAAAAAGGTCTCTATACATGAAATGTTGAGAAGCCTAAAGCTCATCTAAGTAAAATATAAAAAATATATATTTTTGCTTGAAAACAAGCGATGTATCAGTTCGATCGTACCCCCATACTAGCCATTTTGAGACTTTCGGAAGAGTTAACGCTCTTAACTGCTTGGTTTCGAAGATTAAAATTTTAATTTATAATATCGCATAGAACTAACGTGCAGCCCCTATACGTTATGTTTAAAAAAAATATATAAAATTTTTTTTCAAAATGGCGGCTATCGTAAAAATTCAAAGTGTCATAACTTTGCTAAATCAAATCCTACTGAAAAATGTCGTATGCAAAAAGTGTTTGGAATTTTATTTTGCATATAAAAGCAGTTTTTAATTTTTTTTTTTTTAATAAAAACCGAGTCTTACCATATATTGACCGAGACCTCGAACGAGCTTTTATGCGACTCTGCATACAGTTAACGCTCGTATGAAGCTTCTATTTAAGAAATTGACTTGAATTTTTTATACCAAATAGAGCTTTCAACTATACTTACGATACTGTACAAAAAAATTAAAAATTAAAAAATAAAAGTATTTTTTTTTCAAAACACGTTTAGTGTGATGAGTCGATCGACCCACCATACATACGCTCATAAGATTTTCAATATAGTTAAGGTCAGTGTGAGCTTATTTATACATATTTGAATTTCAAAATTTTGTGACAGTATAGAATTCTTAAGCATCCTGTGTATGTTTGTTAGCAAAATCCATTTTGTCAATTTTTTGCAAAATGGTGACAAGTATTAAAATTCAATCACTTATTACTCAGTAGTGTTCAATTTTGTCAAAAAGGTCTCTATACATGAAATGTTGAGAAGCCTAAAGCTCATCTAAGTAAAATATAAAAAATATATATTTTTGCTTGAAAACAAGCGATGTATCAGTTCGATCGTACCCCCATACTAGCCATTTTGAGACTTTCGGAAGAGTTAACGCTCTTAACTGCTTGGTTTCGAAGATTAAAATTTTAATTTTTAATATCGCATAGAACTAACGTGCAGCCCCTATACGTTATGTTTAAAAAAAATATATAAAATTTTTTTTCAAAATGGCGGCTATCGTAAAAATTCAAAGTGTCATAACTTTGCTAAATCATATCCTACTAAGAAATGTCGTATGCAAAAAGTGTTTGGAATTTTATTTTGCATATAAAAGCAGTTTTTATTTATTTTTTTTTTAATAAAAACCGAGTCTTACCATATATTGACCGAGACCTCGAACGAGCTTTTATGCGACCCTGCATACAGTTAACGCTCGTATGAAGCTTCTATTTAAGAAATTGACTTGAATTTTTTATACCAAATAGAGCTTTCAACTATACTTACGATACTATACAAAAAAATTAAAAATTAAAAAATAAAAGTATTTTTTTTTCAAAACACGTTTAGTGTGATGAGTCGATCGACCCACCATACATACGCTCATAAGATTTTCAATATAGTTAAGGTCAGTGTGAGCTTATTTATACATATTTGAATTTCAAAATTTTGTGACAGTATAGAATTTTTAAGCATCCTGTGTATGTTTGTTAGCAAAATCCATTTTGTCAATTTTTTGCAAAATGGCGACAAGTATTAAAATTCAATCACTTATTACTCAGTAGTGTTCAATTTTGTCAAAAAGGTCTCTATACATGAAATGTTGAGAAGCCTAAAGCTCATCTAAGTAAAATATAAAAAATATATATTTTTGCTTGAAAACAAGCGATGTATCAGTTCGATCGTACCCCCATACTAGCCATTTTGAGACTTTCGGAAGAGTTAACGCTCTTAACTGCTTGGTTTCGAAGATTAAAATTTTAATTTTTAATATCGCATAGAACTAACGTGCAGCCCCTATACGTTATGTTTAAAAAAAATATATAAAATTTTTTTTCAAAATGGCGGCTATCGTAAAAATTCAAAGTGTCATAACTTTGCTAAATCAAATCCTTTTGAAAAATGTGGTATGCAAAAAGTGTTTGGAATTTTATTTTGCATATAAAAGCAATTTTTAATTATTTTTTTTTTAATAAAAACCGAGTCTTACCATATATTGACCGAGACCTCGAACGAGCTTTTATGCGACTCTGCATACAGTTAACGCTCGTATGAAGCTTCTATTTAAGAAATTGACTTGAATTTTTTATACCAAATAGAGCTTTCAACTATACTTACGATACTATACAAAAAAATTAAAAATTAAAAAATAAAAGTATTTTTTTTTCAAAACACGTTTAGTGTGATGAGTCGATCGACCCACCATACATACGCTCATAAGATTTTCAATATAGTTAAGGTC
Organism: Plectrocnemia conspersa; assembly: GCF_051122295.1. Taxonomy (NCBI): domain Eukaryota; kingdom Metazoa; phylum Arthropoda; class Insecta; order Trichoptera; family Polycentropodidae; genus Plectrocnemia; species Plectrocnemia conspersa. Next base: position 30,659,673 of record NW_028277167.1, on the reverse strand, counting down.
AGTGTGAGCTTATTTATACATATTTGAATTTCAAAATTTTGTGACAGTATAGAATTCTTAAGCATCCTGTGTATGTTTGTTAGCAAAATCCATTTTGTCAATTTTTTGCAAAATGGCGACAAGTATTAAAATTCAATCACTTATTACTCAGTAGTGTTCAATTTTGTCAAAAAGGTCTCTATACATGAAATGTTGAGAAGCCTAAAGCTCATCTAAGTAAAATATAAAAAATATATATTTTTGCTTGAAAACAAGCGATGTATCAGTTCGATCGTACCCCCATACTAGCCATTTTGAGACTTTCGGAAGAGTTAACGCTCTTAACTGCTTGGTTTCGAAGATTAAAATTTTAATTTTTAATATCGCATAGAACTAACGTGCAGCCCCTATACGTTATGTTTAAAAAAAATATATAAAATTTTTTTTCAAAATGGCGGCTATCGTAAAAATTCAAAGTGTCATAACTTTGCTAAATCAAATCCTACTGAAACATGTCGTATGCAAAAAGTGTTTGGAATTTTATTTTGCATATAAAAGCAATTTTTAATTATTTTTTTTTTAATAAAAACCGAGTCTTACCATATATTGACCGAGACCTCGAACGAGCTTTTATGCGACTCTGCATACAGTTAACGCTCGTATGAAGCTTCTATTTAAGAAATTGACTTGAATTTTTTATACCAAATAGAGCTTTCAACTATACTTACGATACTATACAAAAAAATTAAAAATTAAAAAATAAAAGTATTTTTTTTTCAAAACACGTTTAGTGTGATGAGTCGATCGACCCACCATACATACGCTCATAAGATTTTCAATATAGTTAAGGTCAGTGTGAGCTTATTTATACATATTTGAATTTCAAAATTTTGTGACAGTATAGAATTCTTAAGCATCCTGTGTATGTTTGTTAGCAAAATCCATTTTGTCAATTTTTTGCAAAATGGCGACAAGTATTAAAATTCAATCACTTATTACTCAGTAGTGTTCAATTTTGTCAAAAAGGTCTCTATACATGAAATGTTGAGAAGCCTAAAGCTCATCTAAGTAAAATATAAAAAATATATATTTTTGCTTGAAAACAAGCGATGTATCAGTTCGATCGTACCCCCATACTAGCCATTTTGAGACTTTCGGAAGAGTTACCGCTCTTAACTGCTTGGTTTCGAAGATTAAAATTTTAATTTTTAATATCGCATAGAACTAACGTGCAGCCCCTATACGTTATGTTTAAAAAAAATATATAAAATTTTTTTTCAAAATGGCGGCTATCGTAAAAATTCAAAGTGTCATAACTTTGCTAAATCAAATCCTACTGAAAAATGTCGTATGCAAAAAGTGTTTGGAATTTTATTTTGCATATAAAAGCAATTTTTAATTATTTTTTTTTTAATAAAAACCGAGTCTTACCATATATTGACCGAGACCTCGAACGAGCTTTTATGCGACTCTGCATACAGTTAACGCTCGTATGAAGCTTCTATTTAAGAAATTGACTTGAATTTTTTATACCAAATAGAGCTTTCAACTATACTTACGATACTATACAAAAAAATTAAAAATTAAAAAATAAAAGTATTTTTTTTTCAAAACACGTTTAGTGTGATGAGTCGATCGACCCACCATACATACGCTCATAAGATTTTCAATATAGTTAAGGTCAGTGTGAGCTTATTTATACATATTTGAATTTCAAAATTTTGTGACAGTATAGAATTCTTAAGCATCCTGTGTATGTTTGTTAGCAAAATCCATTTTGTCAATTTTTTGCAAAATGGCGACAAGTATTAAAATTCAATCACTTATTACTCAGTAGTGTTCAATTTTGTCAAAAAGGTCTCTATACATGAAATGTTGAGAAGCCTAAAGCTCATCTAAGTAAAATATAAAAAATATATATTTTTGCTTGAAAACAAGCGATGTATCAGTTCGATCGTACCCCCATACTAGCCATTTTGAGACTTTCGGAAGAGTTAACGCTCTTAACTGCTTGGTTTCGAAGATTAAAATTTTAATTTTTAATATCGCATAGAACTAACGTGCAGCCCCCTATACGTTATGTTTAAAAAAAATATATAAAAATTTTTTTCAAAATGGCGGCTATCGTAAAAATTCAAAGTGTCATAACTTTGCTAAATCAAATCCTACTAAAAAATGTCGTATGCAAAAAGTGTTTGGAATTTTATTTTGCATATAAAAGCAATTTTTAATTATTTTTTTTTTAATAAAAACCGAGTCTTACCATATATTGACCGAGACCTCGAACGAGCTTTTATGCGACTCTGCATACAGTTAACGCTCGTATGAAGCTTCTATTTAAGAAATTGACTTGAATTTTTTATACCAAATAGAGCTTTCAACTATACTTACGATACTGTACAAAAAAATTAAAAATTAAAAAATAAAAGTATTTTTTTTAAAACACGTTTAGTGTGATGAGTCGATCGACCCACCATACATACGCTCATAAGATTTTCAATATAGTTAAGGTCAGTGTGAGCTTATTTATACATATTTGAATTTCAAAATTTTGTGACAGTATAGAATTCTTAAGCATCCTGTGTATGTTTGTTAGCAAAATCCATTTTGTCAATTTTTTGCAAAATGGCGACAAGTATTAAAATTCAATCACTTATTACTCAGTAGTGTTCAATTTTGTCAAAAAGGTCTCTATACATGAAATGTTGAGAAGCCTAAAGCTCATCTAAGTAAAATATAAAAAATATATATTTTTGCTTGAAAACAAGCGATGTATCAGTTCGATCGTACCCCCATACTAGCCATTTTGAGACTTTCGGAAGAGTTAACGCTCTTAACTGCTTGGTTTCGAAGATTAAAATTTTAATTTTTAATATCGCATAGAACTAACGTGCAGCCCCTATACGTTATGTTTAAAAAAAATATATAAAATTTTTTTTCAAAATGGCGGCTATCGTAAAAATTCAAAGTGTCATAACTTTGCTAAATCAAATCCTACTGAAAAATGTCGTATGCAAAAAGTGTTTGGAATTTTATTTTGCATATAAAAGCAATTTTTAATTATTTTTTTTTTAATAAAAACCGAGTCTTACCATATATTGACCGAGACCTCGAACGAGCTTTTATGCGACTCTGCATACAGTTAACGCTCGTATGAAGCTTCTATTTAAGAAATTGACTTGAATTTTTTATACCAAATAGAGCTTTCAACTATACTTACGATACTATACAAAAAAATTAAAAATTAAAAAATAAAAGTATTTTTTTTTCAAAACACGTTTAGTGTGATGAGTCGATCGACCCACCATACATACGCTCATAAGATTTTCAATATAGTTAAGGTCAGTGTGAGCTTATTTATACATATTTGAATTTCAAAATTTTGTGACAGTATAGAATTCTTAAGCATCCTGTGTATGTTTGTTAGCAAAATCCATTTTGTCAATTTTTTGCAAAATGGCGACAAGTATTAAAATTCAATCACTTATTACTCAGTGGTGTTCAATTTTGTCAAAAAGGTCTCTATACATGAAATGTTGAGAAGCCTAAAGCTCATCTAAGTAAAATATAAAAAATATATATTTTTGCTTGAAAACAAGCGATGTATCAGTTCGATCGTACCCCCATACTAGCCATTTTGAGACTTTCGGAAGAGTTAACGCTCTTAACTGCTTGGTTTCGAAGATTAAAATTTTAATTTTTAATATCGCATAGAACTAACGTGCAGCCCCTATACGTTATGTTTAAAAAAAATATATAAAATTTTTTTTCAAAATGGCGGCTATCGTAAAAATTCAAAGTGTCATAACTTTGCTAAATCAAATCCTACTGAAACATGTCGTATGCAAAAAGTGTTTGGAATTTTATTTTGCATATAAAAGCAATTTTTAATTATTTTTTTTTTAATAAAAACCGAGTCTTACCATATATTGACCGAGACCTCGAACGAGCTTTTATGCGACTCTGCATACAGTTAACGCTCGTATGAAGCTTCTATTTAAGAAATTGACTTGAATTTTTTATACCAAATAGAGCTTTCAACTATACTTACGATACTATACAAAAAAATTAAAAATTAAAAAATAAAAGTATTTTTTTTTCAAAACACGTTTAGTGTGATGAGTCGATCGACCCACCATACATACGCTCATAAGATTTTCAATATAGTTAAGGTCAGTGTGAGCTTATTTATACATATTTGAATTTCAAAATTTTGTGACAGTATAGAATTCTTAAGCATTCTGTGTATGTTTGTTAGCAAAATCCATTTTGTCAATTTTTTGCAAAATGGCGACAAGTATTAAAATTCAATCACTTATTACTCAGTAGTGTTCAATTTTGTCAAAAAGGTCTCTATACATGAAATGTTGAGAAGCCTAAACCTCATCTAAGTAAAATATAAAAAATATATATTTTTGCTTGAAAACAAGCTATGTATCAGTTCGATCGTACCCCCATACTAGCCATTTTGAGACTTTCGGAAGAGTTAACGCTCTTAACTGCTTGGTTTCGAAGATTAAAATTTTAATTTTTAATATCGCATAGAACTAACGTGCAGCCCCTATACGTTATGTTTAAAAAAAATATATAAAATTTTTTTTCAAAATGGCGGCTATCGTAAAAATTCAAAGTGTCATAACTTTGCTAAATCAAATCCTACTGAAAAATGTCGTATGCAAAAAGTGTTTGGAATTTTATTTTGCATATAAAAGCAATTTTTAATTATTTTTTTTTTAATAAAAACCGAGTCTTACCATATATTGACCGAGACCTCGAACGAGCTTTTATGCGACTCTGCATACAGTTAACGCTCGTATGAAGCTTCTATTTAAGAAATTGACTTGAATTTTTTATACCAAATAGAGCTTTCAACTATACTTACGATACTATACAAAAAAATTAAAAATTAAAAAATAAAAGTATTTTTTTTTCAAAACACGTTTAGTGTGATGAGTCGATCGACCCACCATACATACGCTCATAAGATTTTCAATATAGTTAAGGTCAGTGTGAGCTTATTTATACATATTTGAATTTCAAAATTTTGTGACAGTATAGAATTCTTAAGCATCCTGTGTATGTTTGTTAGCAAAATCCATTTTGTCAATTTTTTGCAAAATGGCGACAAGTATTAAAATTCAATCACTTATTACTCAGTAGTGTTCAATTTTGTCAAAAAGGTCTCTATACATGAAATGTTGAGAAGCCTAAAGCTCATCTAAGTAAAATATAAAAAATATATATTTTTGCTTGAAAACAAGCGATGTATCAGTTCGATCGTACCCCCATACTAGCCATTTTGAGACTTTCGGAAGAGTTAACGCTCTTAACTGCTTGGTTTCGAAGATTAAAATTTTAATTTTTAATATCGCATAGAACTAACGTGCAGCCCCTATACGTTATGTTTAAAAAAAATATATAAAATTTTTTTTCAAAATGGCGGCTATCGTAAAAATTCAAAGTGTCATAACTTTGCTAAATCAAATCCTACTGAAACATGTCGTATGCAAAAAGTGTTTGGAATTTTATTTTGCATATAAAAGCAATTTTTAATTATTTTTTTTTTAATAAAAACCGAGTCTTACCATATATTGACCGAGACCTCGAACGAGCTTTTATGCGACTCTGCATACAGTTAACGCTCGTATGAAGCTTCTATTTAAGAAATTGACTTGAATTTTTTATACCAAATAAAGCTTTCAACTATACTTACGATACTATACAAAAAAATTAAAAATTAAAAAATAAAAGTATTTTTTTTTCAAAACACGTTTAGTGTGATGAGTCGATCGACCCACCATACATACGCTCATAAGATTTTCAATATAGTTAAGGTCAGTGTGAGCTTATTTATACATATTTGAATTTCAAAATTTTGTGACAGTATAGAATTCTTAAGCATCCTGTGTATGTTTGTTAGCAAAATCCATTTTGTCAATTTTTTGCAAAATGGCGACAAGTATTAAAATTCAATCACTTATTACTCAGTAGTGTTCAATTTTGTCAAAAAGGTCTCTATACATGAAATGTTGAGAAGCCTAAAGCTCATCTAAGTAAAATATAAAAAATATATATTTTGAGACTTTCGGAAGAGTTAACGCTCTTAACTGCTTGGTTTCGAAGATTAAAATTTAAATTTTTAATATCGCATAGAACTAACGTGCAGCCCCTATACGTTATGTTTAAAAAAAATATATAAAATTTTTTTTCAAAATGGCGGCTATCGTAAAAATTCAAAGTGTCATAACTTTGCTAAATCAAATCCTACTGAAAAATGTCGTATGCAAAAAGTGTTTGGAATTTTATTTTGCATATAAAAGCAATTTTTAATTATTTTTTTTTTAATAAAAACCGAGTCTTACCATATATTGACCGAGACCTCGAACGAGCTTTTATGCGACTCTGCATACAGTTAACGCTCGTATGAAGCTTCTATTTAAGAAATTGACTTGAATTTTTTATACCAAATAGAGCTTTCAACTATACTTACGATACTATACAAAAAAATTAAAAATTAAAAAATAAAAGTATTTTTTTTTCAAAACACGTTTAGTGTGATGAGTCGATCGACCCACCATACATACGCTCATAAGATTTTCAATATAGTTAAGGTCAGTGTGAGCTTATTTATACATATTTGAATTTCAAAATTTTGTGACAGTATAGAATTCTTAAGCATTCTGTGTATGTTTGTTAGCAAAATCCATTTTGTCAATTTTTTGCAAAATGGCGACAAGTATTAAAATTCAATCACTTATTACTCAGTAGTGTTCAATTTTGTCAAAAAGGTCTCTATACATGAAATGTTGAGAAGCCTAAAGCTCATCTAAGTAAAATATAAAAAATATATATTTTGAGACTTTCGGAAGAGTTAACGCTCTTAACTGCTTGGTTTCGAAGATTAAAATTTTAATTTTTAATATCGCATAGAACTAACGTGCAGCCCCTATACGTTATGTTTAAAAAAAATATATAAAATTTTTTTTCAAAATGGCGGCTATCGTAAAAATTCAAAGTGTCATAACTTTGCTAAATCAAATCCTACTAAAAAATGTCGTATGCAAAAAGTGTTTGGAATTTTATTTTGCATATAAAAGCAATTTTTAATTATTTTTTTTTTAATAAAAACCGAGTCTTACCATATATTGACCGAGACCTCGAACGAGCTTTTATGCGACTCTGCATACAGTTAACGCTCGTATGAAGCTTCTATTTAAGAAATTGACTTGAATTTTTTATACCAAATAGAGCTTTCAACTATACTTACGATACTATACAAAAAAATTAAAAATTAAAAAATAAAAGTATTTTTTTTTCAAAACACGTTTAGTGTGATGAGTCGATCGACCCACCATACATACGCTCATAAGATTTTCAATATAGTTAAGGTCAGTGTGAGCTTATTTATACATATTTGAATTTCAAAATTTTGTGACAGTATAGAATTCTTAAGCATCCTGTGTATGTTTGTTAGCAAAATCCATTTTGTCAATTTTTTGCAAAATGGCGACAAGTATTAAAATTCAATCACTTATTACTCAGTAGTGTTCAATTTTGTCAAAAAGGTCTCTATACATGAAATGTTGAGAAGCCTAAAGCTCATCTAAGTAAAATATAAAAAATATATATTTTTGCTTGAAAACAAGCGATGTATCAGTTCGATCGTACCCCCATACTAGCCATTTTGAGACTTTCGGAAGAGTTAACGCTCTTAACTGCTTGGTTTCGAAGATTAAAATTTTAATTTTTAATATCGCATAGAACTAACGTGCAGCCCCTATACGTTATGTTTAAAAAAAATATATAAAAATTTTTTTCAAAATGGCGGCTATCGTAAAAATTCAAAGTGTCATAACTTTGCTAAATCAAATCCTACTGAAAAATGTCGTATGCAAAAAGTGTTTGGAATTTTATTTTGCATATAAAAGCAATTTTTAATTATTTTTTTTTTAATAAAAACCGAGTCTTACCATATATTGACCGAGACCTCGAACGAGCTTTTATGCGACTCTGCATACAGTTAACGCTCGTATGAAGCTTCTATTTAAGAAATTGACTTGAATTTTTTATACCAAATAGAGCTTTCAACTATACTTACGATACTATACAAAAAAATTAAAAATTAAAAAATAAAAGTATTTTTTTTTCAAAACACGTTTAGTGTGATGAGTCGATCGACCCACCATACATACGCTCATAAGATTTTCAATATAGTTAAGGTCAGTGTGAGCTTATTTATACATATTTGAATTTCAAAATTTTGTGACAGTATAGAATTCTTAAGCATCCTGTGTATGTTTGTTAGCAAAATCCATTTTGTCAATTTTTTGCAAAATGGCGACAAGTATTAAAATTCAATCACTTATTACTCAGTAGTGTTCAATTTTGTCAAAAAGGTCTCTATACATGAAATGTTGAGAAGCCTAAAGCTCATCTAAGTAAAATATAAAAAATATATATTTTGAGACTTTCGGAAGAGTTAACGCTCTTAACTGCTTGGTTTCGAAGATTAAAATTTTAATTTTTAATATCGCATAGAACTAACGTGCAGCCCCTATACGTTATGTTTAAAAAAAATATATAAAATTTTTTTTCAAAATGGCGGCTATCGTAAAAATTCAAAGTGTCATAACTTTGCTAAATCAAATCCTACTAAAAAATGTCGTATGCAAAAAGTGTTTGGAATTTTATTTTGCATATAAAAGCAATTTTTAATTATTTTTTTTTTAATAAAAACCGAGTCTTACCATATATTGACCGAGACCTCGAACGAGCTTTTATGCGACTCTGCATACAGTTAACGCTCGTATGAAGCTTCTATTTAAGAAATTGACTTGAATTTTTTATACCAAATAGAGCTTTCAACTATACTTACGATACTATACAAAAAAATTAAAAATTAAAAAATAAAAGTATTTTTTTTTCAAAACACGTTTAGTGTGATGAGTCGATCGACCCACCATACATACGCTCATAAGATTTTCAATATAGTTAAGGTCAGTGTGAGCTTATTTATACATATTTGAATTTCAAAATTTTGTGACAGTATAGAATTCTTAAGCATCCTGTGTATGTTTGTTAGCAAAATCCATTTTGTCAATTTTTTGCAAAATGGCGACAAGTATTAAAATTCAATCACTTATTACTCAGTAGTGTTCAATTTTGTCAAAAAGGTCTCTATACATGAAATGTTGAGAAGCCTAAAGCTCATCTAAGTAAAATATAAAAAATATATATTTTTGCTTGAAAACAAGCGATGTATCAGTTCGATCGTACCCCCATACTAGCCATTTTGAGACTTTCGGAAGAGTTAACGCTCTTAACTGCTTGGTTTCGAAGATTAAAATTTTAATTTTTAATATCGCATAGAACTAACGTGCAGCCCCTATACGTTATGTTTAAAAAAAATATATAAAAATTTTTTTCAAAATGGCGGCTATCGTAAAAATTCAAAGTGTCATAACTTTGCTAAATCAAATCCTACTGAAAAATGTCGTATGCAAAAAGTGTTTGGAATTTTATTTTGCATATAAAAGCAATTTTTAATTATTTTTTTTTTAATAAAAACCGAGTCTTACCATATATTGACCGAGACCTCGAACGAGCTTTTATGCGACTCTGCATACAGTTAACGCTCGTATGAAGCTTCTATTTAAGAAATTGACTTGAATTTTTTATACCAAATAGAGCTTTCAACTATACTTACGATACTATACAAAAAAATTAAAAATTAAAAAATAAAAGTATTTTTTTTTCAAAACACGTTTAGTGTGATGAGTCGATCGACCCACCATACATACGCTCATAAGATTTTCAATATAGTTAAGGTCAGTGTGAGCTTATTTATACATATTTGAATTTCAAAATTTTGTGACAGTATAGAATTCTTAAGCATCCTGTGTATGTTTGTTAGCAAAATCCATTTTGTCAATTTTTTGCAAAATGGCGACAAGTATTAAAATTCAATCACTTATTACTCAGTGGTGTTCAATTTTGTCAAAAAGGTCTCTATACATGAAATGTTGAGAAGCCTAAAGCTCATCTAAGTAAAATATAAAAAATATATATTTTTGCTTGAAAACAAGCGATGTATCAGTTCGATCGTACCCCCATACTAGCCATTTTGAGACTTTCGGAAGAGTTAACGCTCTTAACTGCTTGGTTTCGAAGATTAAAATTTTAATTTTTAATATCGCATAGAACTAACGTGCAGCCCCTATACGTTATGTTTAAAAAAAATATATAAAATTTTTTTTCAAAATGGCGGCTATCGTAAAAATTCAAAGTGTCATAACTTTGCTAAATCAAATCCTACTGAAACATGTCGTATGCAAAAAGTGTTTGGAATTTTATTTTGCATATAAAAGCAATTTTTAATTATTTTTTTTTTAATAAAAACCGAGTCTTACCATATATTGACCGAGACCTCGAACGAGCTTTTATGCGACTCTGCATACAGTTAACGCTCGTATGAAGCTTCTATTTAAGAAATTGACTTGAATTTTTTATACCAAATAGAGCTTTCAACTATACTTACGATACTATACAAAAAAATTAAAAATTAAAAAATAAAAGTATTTTTTTTTCAAAACACGTTTAGTGTGATGAGTCGATCGACCCACCATACATACGCTCATAAGATTTTCAATATAGTTAAGGTCAGTGTGAGCTTATTTATACATATTTGAATTTCAAAATTTTGTGACAGTATAGAATTCTTAAGCATTCTGTGTATGTTTGTTAGCAAAATCCATTTTGTCAATTTTTTGCAAAATGGCGACAAGTATTAAAATTCAATCACTTATTACTCAGTAGTGTTCAATTTTGTCAAAAAGGTCTCTATACATGAAATGTTGAGAAGCCTAAACCTCATCTAAGTAAAATATAAAAAATATATATTTTTGCTTGAAAACAAGCTATGTATCAGTTCGATCGTACCCCCATACTAGCCATTTTGAGACTTTCGGAAGAGTTAACGCTCTTAACTGCTTGGTTTCGAAGATTAAAATTTTAATTTTTAATATCGCATAGAACTAACGTGCAGCCCCTATACGTTATGTTTAAAAAAAATATATAAAATTTTTTTTCAAAATGGCGGCTATCGTAAAAATTCAAAGTGTCATAACTTTGCTAAATCAAATCCTACTGAAAAATGTCGTATGCAAAAAGTGTTTGGAATTTTATTTTGCATATAAAAGCAATTTTTAATTATTTTTTTTTTAATAAAAACCGAGTCTTACCATATATTGACCGAGACCTCGAACGAGCTTTTATGCGACTCTGCATACAGTTAACGCTCGTATGAAGCTTCTATTTAAGAAATTGACTTGAATTTTTTATACCAAATAGAGCTTTCAACTATACTTACGATACTATACAAAAAAATTAAAAATTAAAAAATAAAAGTATTTTTTTTTCAAAACACGTTTAGTGTGATGAGTCGATCGACCCACCATACATACGCTCATAAGATTTTCAATATAGTTAAGGTCAGTGTGAGCTTATTTATACATATTTGAATTTCAAAATTTTGTGACAGTATAGAATTCTTAAGCATCCTGTGTATGTTTGTTAGCAAAATCCATTTTGTCAATTTTTTGCAAAATGGCGACAAGTATTAAAATTCAATCACTTATTACTCAGTAGTGTTCAATTTTGTCAAAAAGGTCTCTATACATGAAATGTTGAGAAGCCTAAAGCTCATCTAAGTAAAATATAAAAAATATATATTTTTGCTTGAAAACAAGCGATGTATCAGTTCGATCGTACCCCCATACTAGCCATTTTGAGACTTTCGGAAGAGTTAACGCTCTTAACTGCTTGGTTTCGAAGATTAAAATTTTAATTTTTAATATCGCATAGAACTAACGTGCAGCCCCTATACGTTATGTTTAAAAAAAATATATAAAATTTTTTTTCAAAATGGCGGCTATCGTAAAAATTCAAAGTGTCATAACTTTGCTAAATCAAATCCTACTGAAACATGTCGTATGCAAAAAGTGTTTGGAATTTTATTTTGCATATAAAAGCAATTTTTAATTATTTTTTTTTTAATAAAAACCGAGTCTTACCATATATTGACCGAGACCTCGAACGAGCTTTTATGCGACTCTGCATACAGTTAACGCTCGTATGAAGCTTCTATTTAAGAAATTGACTTGAATTTTTTATACCAAATAAAGCTTTCAACTATACTTACGATACTATACAAAAAAATTAAAAATTAAAAAATAAAAGTATTTTTTTTTCAAAACACGTTTAGTGTGATGAGTCGATCGACCCACCATACATACGCTCATAAGATTTTCAATATAGTTAAGGTCAGTGTGAGCTTATTTATACATATTTGAATTTCAAAATTTTGTGACAGTATAGAATTCTTAAGCATCCTGTGTATGTTTGTTAGCAAAATCCATTTTGTCAATTTTTTGCAAAATGGCGACAAGTATTAAAATTCAATCACTTATTACTCAGTAGTGTTCAATTTTGTCAAAAAGGTCTCTATACATGAAATGTTGAGAAGCCTAAAGCTCATCTAAGTAAAATATAAAAAATATATATTTTGAGACTTTCGGAAGAGTTAACGCTCTTAACTGCTTGGTTTCGAAGATTAAAATTTAAATTTTTAATATCGCATAGAACTAACGTGCAGCCCCTATACGTTATGTTTAAAAAAAATATATAAAATTTTTTTTCAAAATGGCGGCTATCGTAAAAATTCAAAGTGTCATAACTTTGCTAAATCAAATCCTACTGAAAAATGTCGTATGCAAAAAGTGTTTGGAATTTTATTTTGCATATAAAAGCAATTTTTAATTATTTTTTTTTTAATAAAAACCGAGTCTTACCATATATTGACCGAGACCTCGAACGAGCTTTTATGCGACTCTGCATACAGTTAACGCTCGTATGAAGCTTCTATTTAAGAAATTGACTTGAATTTTTTATACCAAATAGAGCTTTCAACTATACTTACGATACTATACAAAAAAATTAAAAATTAAAAAATAAAAGTATTTTTTTTTCAAAACACGTTTAGTGTGATGAGTCGATCGACCCACCATACATACGCTCATAAGATTTTCAATATAGTTAAGGTCAGTGTGAGCTTATTTATACATATTTGAATTTCAAAATTTTGTGACAGTATAGAATTCTTAAGCATTCTGTGTATGTTTGTTAGCAAAATCCATTTTGTCAATTTTTTGCAAAATGGCGACAAGTATTAAAATTCAATCACTTATTACTCAGTAGTGTTCAATTTTGTCAAAAAGGTCTCTATACATGAAATGTTGAGAAGCCTAAAGCTCATCTAAGTAAAATATAAAAAATATATATTTTGAGACTTTCGGAAGAGTTAACGCTCTTAACTGCTTGGTTTCGAAGATTAAAATTTTAATTTTTAATATCGCATAGAACTAACGTGCAGCCCCTATACGTTATGTTTAAAAAAAATATATAAAATTTTTTTTCAAAATGGCGGCTATCGTAAAAATTCAAAGTGTCATAACTTTGCTAAATCAAATCCTACTAAAAAATGTCGTATGCAAAAAGTGTTTGGAATTTTATTTTGCATATAAAAGCAATTTTTAATTATTTTTTTTTTAATAAAAACCGAGTCTTACCATATATTGACCGAGACCTCGAACGAGCTTTTATGCGACTCTGCATACAGTTAACGCTCGTATGAAGCTTCTATTTAAGAAATTGACTTGAATTTTTTATACCAAATAGAGCTTTCAACTATACTTACGATACTATACAAAAAAATTAAAAATTAAAAAATAAAAGTATTTTTTTTTCAAAACACGTTTAGTGTGATGAGTCGATCGACCCACCATACATACGCTCATAAGATTTTCAATATAGTTAAGGTCAGTGTGAGCTTATTTATACATATTTGAATTTCAAAATTTTGTGACAGTATAGAATTCTTAAGCATCCTGTGTATGTTTGTTAGCAAAATCCATTTTGTCAATTTTTTGCAAAATGGCGACAAGTATTAAAATTCAATCACTTATTACTCAGTAGTGTTCAATTTTGTCAAAAAGGTCTCTATACATGAAATGTTGAGAAGCCTAAAGCTCATCTAAGTAAAATATAAAAAATATATATTTTTGCTTGAAAACAAGCGATGTATCAGTTCGATCGTACCCCCATACTAGCCATTTTGAGACTTTCGGAAGAGTTAACGCTCTTAACTGCTTGGTTTCGAAGATTAAAATTTTAATTTTTAATATCGCATAGAACTAACGTGCAGCCCCTATACGTTATGTTTAAAAAAAATATATAAAAATTTTTTTCAAAATGGCGGCTATCGTAAAAATTCAAAGTGTCATAACTTTGCTAAATCAAATCCTACTGAAAAATGTCGTATGCAAAAAGTGTTTGGAATTTTATTTTGCATATAAAAGCAATTTTTAATTATTTTTTTTTTAATAAAAACCGAGTCTTACCATATATTGACCGAGACCTCGAACGAGCTTTTATGCGACTCTGCATACAGTTAACGCTCGTATGAAGCTTCTATTTAAGAAATTGACTTGAATTTTTTATACCAAATAGAGCTTTCAACTATACTTACGATACTATACAAAAAAATTAAAAATTAAAAAATAAAAGTATTTTTTTTTCAAAACACGTTTAGTGTGATGAGTCGATCGACCCACCATACATACGCTCATAAGATTTTCAATATAGTTAAGGTCAGTGTGAGCTTATTTATACATATTTGAATTTCAAAATTTTGTGACAGTATAGAATTCTTAAGCATCCTGTGTATGTTTGTTAGCAAAATCCATTTTGTCAATTTTTTGCAAAATGGCGACAAGTATTAAAATTCAATCACTTATTACTCAGTAGTGTTCAATTTTGTCAAAAAGGTCTCTATACATGAAATGTTGAGAAGCCTAAAGCTCATCTAAGTAAAATATAAAAAATATATATTTTGAGACTTTCGGAAGAGTTAACGCTCTTAACTGCTTGGTTTCGAAGATTAAAATTTTAATTTTTAATATCGCATAGAACTAACGTGCAGCCCCTATACGTTATGTTTAAAAAAAATATATAAAATTTTTTTTCAAAATGGCGGCTATCGTAAAAATTCAAAGTGTCATAACTTTGCTAAATCAAATCCTACTAAAAAATGTCGTATGCAAAAAGTGTTTGGAATTTTATTTTGCATATAAAAGCAATTTTTAATTATTTTTTTTTTAATAAAAACCGAGTCTTACCATATATTGACCGAGACCTCGAACGAGCTTTTATGCGACTCTGCATACAGTTAACGCTCGTATGAAGCTTCTATTTAAGAAATTGACTTGAATTTTTTATACCAAATAGAGCTTTCAACTATACTTACGATACTATACAAAAAAATTAAAAATTAAAAAATAAAAGTATTTTTTTTTCAAAACACGTTTAGTGTGATGAGTCGATCGACCCACCATACATACGCTCATAAGATTTTCAATATAGTTAAGGTCAGTGTGAGCTTATTTATACATATTTGAATTTCAAAATTTTGTGACAGTATAGAATTCTTAAGCATCCTGTGTATGTTTGTTAGCAAAATCCATTTTGTCAATTTTTTGCAAAATGGCGACAAGTATTAAAATTCAATCACTTATTACTCAGTAGTGTTCAATTTTGTCAAAAAGGTCTCTATACATGAAATGTTGAGAAGCCTAAAGCTCATCTAAGTAAAATATAAAAAATATATATTTTTGCTTGAAAACAAGCGATGTATCAGTTCGATCGTACCCCCATACTAGCCATTTTGAGACTTTCGGAAGAGTTAACGCTCTTAACTGCTTGGTTTCGAAGATTAAAATTTTAATTTTTAATATCGCATAGAACTAACGTGCAGCCCCTATACGTTATGTTTAAAAAAAATATATAAAAATTTTTTTCAAAATGGCGGCTATCGTAAAAATTCAAAGTGTCATAACTTTGCTAAATCAAATCCTACTGAAAAATGTCGTATGCAAAAAGTGTTTGGAATTTTATTTTGCATATAAAAGCAATTTTTAATTATTTTTTTTTTAATAAAAACCGAGTCTTACCATATATTGACCGAGACCTCGAACGAGCTTTTATGCGACTCTGCATACAGTTAACGCTCGTATGAAGCTTCTATTTAAGAAATTGACTTGAATTTTTTATACCAAATAGAGCTTTCAACTATACTTACGATACTATACAAAAAAATTAAAAATTAAAAAATAAAAGTATTTTTTTTTCAAAACACGTTTAGTGTGATGAGTCGATCGACCCACCATACATACGCTCATAAGATTTTCAATATAGTTAAGGTCAGTGTGAGCTTATTTATACATATTTGAATTTCAAAATTTTGTGACAGTATAGAATTCTTAAGCATCCTGTGTATGTTTGTTAGCAAAATCCATTTTGTCAATTTTTTGCAAAATGGCGACAAGTATTAAAATTCAATCACTTATTACTCAGTAGTGTTCAATTTTGTCAAAAAGGTCTCTATACATGAAATGTTGAGAAGCCTAAAGCTCATCTAAGTAAAATATAAAAAATATATATTTTTGCTTGAAAACAAGCGATGTATCAGTTCGATCGTACCCCCATACTAGCCATTTTGAGACTTTCGGAAGAGTTAACGCTCTTTACTGCTTGGTTTCGAAGATTAAAATTTTAATTTTTAATATCGCATAGAACTAACGTGCAGCCCCTATACGTTATGTTTAAAAAAAATATATAAAATTTTTTTTCAAAATGGCGGCTATCGTAAAAATTCAAAGTGTCATAACTTTGCTAAATCAAATCCTAATGAAAAATGTCGTATGCAAAAAGTGTTTGGAATTTTATTTTGCATATAAAAGCAATTTTTAATTATTTTTTTTTTAATAAAAACCGAGTCTTACCATATATTGACCGAGACCTCGAACGAGCTTTTATGCGACTCTGCATACAGTTAACGCTCGTATGAAGCTTCTATTTAAGAAATTGACTTGAATTTTTTATACCAAATAGAGCTTTCAACTATACTTACGATACTATACAAAAAAATTAAAAATTAAAAAATAAAAGTATTTTTTTTTCAAAACACGTTTAGTGTGATGAGTCGATCGACCCACCATACATACGCTCATAAGATTTTCAATATAGTTAAGGTCAGTGTGAGCTTATTTATACATATTTGAATTTCAAAATTTTGTGACAGTATAGAATTCTTAAGCATCCTGTGTATGTTTGTTAGCAAAATCCATTTTGTCAATTTTTTGCAAAATGGCGACAAGTATTAAAATTCAATCACTTATTACTCAGTAGTGTTCAATTTTGTCAAAAAGGTCTCTATACATGAAATGTTGAGAAGCCTAAAGCTCATCTAAGTAAAATATAAAAAATATATATTTTTGCTTGAAAACAAGCGATGTATCAGTTCGATCGTACCCCCATACTAGCCATTTTGAGACTTTCGGAAGAGTTAACGCTCTTAACTGCTTGGTTTCGAAGATTAAAATTTTAATTTTTAATATCGCATAGAACTAACGTGCAGCCCCTATACGTTATGTTTAAAAAAAATATATAAAATTTTTTTTCAAAATGGCGGCTATCGTAAAAATTCAAAGTGTCATAACTTTGCTAAATCAAATCCTACTGAAAAATGTCGTATGCAAAAAGTGTTTGGAATTATATTTTGCATATAAAAGCAATTTTTAATTATTTTTTTTTTAATAAAAACCGAGTCTTACCATATATTGACCGAGACCTCGAACGAGCTTTTATGCGACTCTGCATACAGTTAACGCTCGTATGAAGCTTCTATTTAAGAAATTGACTTGAATTTTTTATACCAAATAGAGCTTTCAACTATACTTACGATACTATACAAAAAAATTAAAAATTAAAAAATAAAAGTATTTTTTTTTCAAAACACGTTTAGTGTGATGAGTCGATCGACCCACCATACATACGCTCATAAGATTTTCAATATAGTTAAGGTCAGTGTGAGCTTATTTATACATATTTGAATTTCAAAATTTTGTGACAGTATAGAATTCTTAAGCATCCTGTGTATGTTTGTTAGCAAAATCCATTTTGTCAATTTTTTGCAAAATGGCGACAAGTATTAAAATTCAATCACTTATTACTCAGTAGTGTTCAATTTTGTCAAAAAGGTCTCTATACATGAAATGTTGAGAAGCCTAAAGCTCATCTAAGTAAAATATAAAAAATATATATTTTTGCTTGAAAACAAGCGATGTATCAGTTCGATCGTACCCCCATACTAGCCATTTTGAGACTTTCGGAAGAGTTAACGCTCTTAACTGCTTGGTTTCGAAGATTAAAATTTTAATTTTTAATATCGCATAGAACTAACGTGCAGCCCCTATACGTTATGTTTAAAAAAAATATATAAAATTTTTTTTTAAAATGGCGGCTATCGTAAAAATTCAAAGTGTCATAACTTTGCTAAATCAAATCCTACTGAAAAATGTCGTATGCAAAAAGTGTTTGGAATTATATTTTGCATATAAAAGCAATTTTTAATTATTTTTTTTTTTAATAAAAACCGAGTCTTACCATATATTGACCGAGACCTCGAACGAGCTTTTATGCGACTCTGCATACAGTTAACGCTCGTATGAAGCTTCTATTTAAGAAATTGACTTGAATTTTTTATACCAAATAGAGCTTTCAACTATACTTACGATACTATACAAAAAAATTAAAAATTAAAAAATAAAAGTATTTTTTTTTCAAAACACGTTTAGTGTGATGAGTCGATCGACCCACCATACATACGCTCATAAGATTTTCAATATAGTTAAGGTCAGTGTGAGCTTATTTATACATATTTGAATTTCAAAATTTTGTGACAGTATAGAATTCTTAAGCATCCTGTGTATGTTTGTTAGCAAAATCCATTTTGTCAATTTTTTGCAAAATGGCGACAAGTATTAAAATTCAATCACTTATTACTCAGTAGTGTTCAATTTTGTCAAAAAGGTCTCTATACATGAAATGTTGAGAAGCCTAAAGCTCATCTAAGTAAAATATAAAAAATATATATTTTTGCTTGAAAACAAGCGATGTATCAGTTCGATCGTACCCCCATACTAGCCATTTTGAGACTTTCGGAAGAGTTAACGCTCTTAACTGCTTGGTTTCGAAGATTAAAATTTTAATTTTTAATATCGCATAGAACTAACGTGCAGCCCCTATACGTTATGTTTAAAAAAAATATATAAAATTTTTTTTCAAAATGGCGGCTATCGTAAAAATTCAAAGTGTCATAACTTTGCTAAATCAAATCCTACTGAAAAATGTCGTATGCAAAAAGTGTTTGGAATTATATTTTGCATATAAAAGCAATTTTTAATTATTTTTTTTTTTAATAAAAACCGAGTCTTACCATATATTGACCGAGACCTCGAACGAGCTTTTATGCGACTCTGCATACAGTTAACGCTCGTATGAAGCTTCTATTTAAGAAATTGACTTGAATTTTTTATACCAAATAGAGCTTTCAACTATACTTACGATACTATACAAAAAAATTAAAAATTAAAAAATAAAAGTATTTTTTTTTCAAAACACGTTTAGTGTGATGAGTCGATCGACCCACCATACATACGCTCATAAGATTTTCAATATAGTTAAGGTCAGTGTGAGCTTATTTATACATATTTGAATTTCAAAATTTTGTGACAGTATAGAATTCTTAAGCATCCTGTGTATGTTTGTTAGCAAAATCCATTTTGTCAATTTTTTGCAAAATGGCGACAAGTATTAAAATTCAATCACTTATTACTCAGTAGTGTTCAATTTTGTCAAAAAGGTCTCTATACATGAAATGTTGAGAAGCCTAAAGCTCATCTAAGTAAAATATAAAAAATATATATTTTTGCTTGAAAACAAGCGATGTATCAGTTCGATCGTACCCCCATACTAGCCATTTTGAGACTTTCGGAAGAGTTAACGCTCTTAACTGCTTGGTTTCGAAGATTAAAATTTTAATTTTTAATATCGCATAGAACTAACGTGCAGCCCCTATACGTTATGTTTAAAAAAAATATATAAATTTTTTTTTCAAAATGGCGGCTATCGTAAAAATTCAAAGTGTCATAACTTTGCTAAATCAAATCCTACTGAAAAATGTCGTATGCAAAAAGTGTTTGGAATTATATTTTGCATATAAAAGCAATTTTTAATTATTTTTTTTTTAATAAAAACCGAGTCTTACCATATATTGACCGAGACCTCGAACGAGCTTTTATGCGACTCTGCATACAGTTAACGCTCGTATGAAGCTTCTATTTAAGAAATTGACTTGAATTTT
Organism: Plectrocnemia conspersa; assembly: GCF_051122295.1. Classification (NCBI taxonomy): domain Eukaryota; kingdom Metazoa; phylum Arthropoda; class Insecta; order Trichoptera; family Polycentropodidae; genus Plectrocnemia; species Plectrocnemia conspersa. The sequence goes on along the minus strand of NW_028277167.1, from coordinate 30,639,377 downwards.
TTATACCAAATAGAGCTTTCAACTATACTTACGATACTATACAAAAAAATTAAAAATTAAAAAATAAAAGTATTTTTTTTTCAAAACACGTTTAGTGTGATGAGTCGATCGACCCACCATACATACGCTCATAAGATTTTCAATATAGTTAAGGTCAGTGTGAGCTTATTTATACATATTTGAATTTCAAAATTTTGTGACAGTATAGAATTCTTAAGCATCCTGTGTATGTTTGTTAGCAAAATCCATTTTGTCAATTTTTTGCAAAATGGCGACAAGTATTAAAATTCAATCACTTATTACTCAGTAGTGTTCAATTTTGTCAAAAAGGTCTCTATACATGAAATGTTGAGAAGCCTAAAGCTCATCTAAGTAAAATATAAAAAATATATATTTTTGCTTGAAAACAAGCGATGTATCAGTTCGATCGTACCCCCATACTAGCCATTTTGAGACTTTCGGAAGAGTTAACGCTCTTAACTGCTTGGTTTCGAAGATTAAAATTTTAATTTTTAATATCGCATAGAACTAACGTGCAGCCCCTATACGTTATGTTTAAAAAAAATATATAAAATTTTTTTTCAAAATGGCGGCTATCGTAAAAATTCAAAGTGTCATAACTTTGCTAAATCAAATCCTACTGAAAAATGTCGTATGCAAAAAGTGTTTGGAATTTTATTTTGCATATAAAAGCAATTTTTAATTATTTTTTTTTTAATAAAAACCGAGTCTTACCATATATTGACCGAGACCTCGAACGAGCTTTTATGCGACTCTGCATACAGTTAACGCTCGTATAAAGCTTCTATTTAAGAAATTGACTTGAATTTTTTATACCAAATAGAGCTTTCAACTATACTTACGATACTGTACAAAAAAATTAAAAATTAAAAAATAAAAGTATTTTTTTTTCAAAACACGTTCAGTGTGATGAGTCGATCGACCCACCATACATACGCTCATAAGATTTTCAATATAGTTAAGGTCAGTGTGAGCTTATTTATACATATTTGAATTTCAAAATTTTGTGACAGTATAGAATTCTTAAGCATCCTGTGTATGTTTGTTATCAAAATCCATTTTGTCAATTTTTTGCAAAATGGCGACAAGTATTAAAATTCAATCACTTATTACTCAGTAGTGTTCAATTTTGTCAAAAAGGTCTCTATACATGAAATGTTGAGAAGCCTAAAGCTCATCTAAGTAAAATATAAAAAATATATATTTTTGCTTGAAAACAAGCGATGTATCAGTTCGATCGTACCCCCATACTAGCCATTTTGAGACTTTCGGAAGAGTTAACGCTCTTAACTGCTTTGTTTCAAAGATAAAAATTTTAATTTTTAATATCGCATAGAACTAACGTGCAGCCCCTATACGTTATGTTTAAAAAAAATATATAAAATTTTTTTTCAAAATGGCGGCTATCGTAAAAATTCAAAGTGTCATAACTTTGCTAAATCAAATCCTACTTAAAAATGTCGTTTGCAAAAAGTGTTCGGAATTTTATTTTGCATATAAAAGCAATTTTTAATTATTTTTTTTTTATTAAAAACCGAGTCTTACCATATATTGACCGAGACCTCGAACGAGCTTTTATGCGACTCTGCATACAGTTAACGCTCGTATGAAGCTTTTATTTAAGAAATTGACTTGAATTTTTTAAACCAAATAGAGCTTTCAACTATACTTACGATACTGTACAAAAAAATTAAATATTAAAAAATAAAAGTATTTTTTATTCAAAACACGTTTAGTGTGATGAGTCGATCGACCCACCATACATACGCTGATAAGATTTTCAATATAGTTAAGGTCAGTGTGAGCTTATTTATACATATTTGAATTTAAAAATTTTGTGACAGTATAGAATTCTTAAGCATCCTGTGTATGTTTGTTAGCAAAATCCATTTTGTCAATTTTTTGCAAAATGGCGACAAGTATTAAAATTCAATCACTTATTACTCAGTAGTGTTCAATTTTGTCAAAAAGGTCTCTATACATGAAATGTTGAGAAGCCTAAAGCTCATCTAAGTAAAATATAAAAAATATATATTTTTGCTTGAAAACAAGCGATGTATCAGTTCGATCGTACCCCCATACTAGCCATTTTGAGACTTTCGGAAGAGTTAACGCTCTTAACTGCTTGGTTTCGAAGATTAAAATTTTAATTTTTAATATCGCATAGAACTAACGTGCAGCCCCTATACGTTATGTTTAAAAAAAATATATAAAATTTTTTTTCAAAATGGCGGCTATCGTAAAAATTCAAAGTGTCATAACTTTGCTAAATCAAATCCTACTGAAAAATGTCGTATGCAAAAAGTGTTTGGAATTTTATTTTGCATATAAAAGCAATTTTTAATTATTTTTTTTTTAATAAAAACCGAGTCTTACCATATATTGACCGAGACCTCGAACGAGCTTTTATGCGACTCTGCATACAGTTAACGCTCGTATGAAGCTTTTATTTAAGAAATTGACTTGAATTTTTTATACCAAATAGAGCTTTCAACTATACTTACGATACTATACAAAAAAATTAAAAATTAAAAAATAAAAGTATTTTTTTTTCAAAACACGTTTAGTGTGATGAGTCGATCGACCCACCATACATACGCTCATAAGATTTTCAATATAGTTAAGGTCAGTGTGAGCTTATTTATACATATTTGAATTTCAAAATTTTGTGACAGTATAGAATTCTTAAGCATCCTGTGTATGTTTGTTAGCAAAATCCATTTTGTCAATTTTTTGCAAAATGGCGACAAGTATTAAAATTCAATCACTTATTACTCAGTAGTGTTCAATTTTGTCAAAAAGGTCTCTATACATGAAATGTTGAGAAGCCTAAAGCTCATCTAAGTAAAATATAAAAAATATATATTTTTGCTTGAAAACAAGCGATGTATCAGTTCGATCGTACCCCCATACTAGCCATTTTGAGACTTTCGGAAGAGTTAACGCTCTTAACTGCTTTGTTTCAAAGATAAAAATTTTAATTTTTAATATCGCATAGAACTAACGTGCAGCCCCTATACGTTATGTTTAAAAAAAATATATAAAATTTTTTTTCAAAATGGCGGCTATCGTAAAAATTCAAAGTGTCATAACTTTGCTAAATCAAATCCTACTTAAAAATGTCGTTTGCAAAAAGTGTTCGGAATTTTATTTTGCATATAAAAGCAATTTTTAATTATTTTTTTTTTATTAAAAACCGAGTCTTACCATATATTGACCGAGACCTCGAACGAGCTTTTATGCGACTCTGCATACAGTTAACGCTCGTATGAAGCTTTTATTTAAGAAATTGACTTGAATTTTTTAAACCAAATAGAGCTTTCAACTATACTTACGATACTGTACAAAAAAATTAAAAATTAAAAAATAAAAGTATTTTTTATTCAAAACACGTTTAGTGTGATGAGTCGATCGACCCACCATACATACGCTGATAAGATTTTCAATATAGTTAAGGTCAGTGTGAGCTTATTTATACATATTTGAATTTCAAAATTTTGTGACAGTATAGAATTCTTAAGCATCCTGTGTATGTTTGTTAGCAAAATCCATTTTGTCAATTTTTTGCAAAATGGCGACAAGTATTAAAATTCAATCACTTATTACTCAGTAGTGTTCAATTTTGTCAAAAAGGTCTCTATACATGAAATGTTGAGAAGCCTAAAGCTCATCTAAGTAAAATATAAAAAATATATATTTTTGCTTGAAAACAAGCGATGTATCAGTTCGATCGTACCCCCATACTAGCCATTTTGAGACTTTCGGAAGAGTTAACGCTCTTAACTGCTTGGTTTCGAAGATTAAAATTTTAATTTTTAATATCGCATAGAACTAACGTGCAGCCCCTATACGTTATGTTTAAAAAAAATATATAAATTTTTTTTTCAAAATGGCGGCTATCGTAAAAATTCAAAGTGTCATAACTTTGCTAAATCAAATCCTACTGAAAAATGTCGTATGCAAAAAGTGTTTGGAATTTTATTTTGCATATAAAAGCAATTTTTAATTATTTTTTTTTTAATAAAAACCGAGTCTTACCATATATTGACCGAGACCTCGAACGAGCTTTTATGCGACTCTGCATACAGTTAACGCTCGTATGAAGCTTCTATTTAAGAAATTGACTTGAATTTTTTATACCAAATAGAGCTTACAACTATACTTACGATACTGTACAAAAAAATTAAAAATTAAAAAATAAAAGTATTTTTTTTAAAACACGTTTAGTGTGATGAGTCGATCGACCCACCATACATACGCTCATAAGATTTTCAATATAGTTAAGGTCAGTGTGAGCTTATTTATACATATTTGAATTTCAAAATTTTGTGACAGTATAGAATTCTTAAGCATCCTGTGTATGTTTGTTAGCAAAATCCATTTTGTCAATTTTTTGCAAAATGGCGACAAGTATTAAAATTCAATCACTTATTACTCAGTAGTGTTCAATTTTGTCAAAAAGGTCTCTATACATGAAATGTTGAGAAGCCTAAAGCTCATCTAAGTAAAATATAAAAAATATATATTTTTGCTTGAAAACAAGCGATGTATCAGTTCGATCGTACCCCCATACTAGCCATTTTGAGACTTTCGGAAGAGTTAACGCTCTTAACTGCTTGGTTTCGAAGATTAAAATTTTAATTTTTAATATCGCATAGAACTAACGTGCAGCCCCTATACGTTATGTTTAAAAAAAATATATAAAATTTTTTTTCAAAATGGCGGCTATCATAAAAATTCAAAGTGTCATAACTTTGCTAAATCAAATCCTACTGAAAAATGTCGTATGCAAAAAGTGTTTGGAATTTTATTTTGCATATAAAAGCAATTTTTAATTATTTTTTTTTTAATAAAAACCGAGTCTTACCATATATTGACCGAGACCTCGAACGAGCTTTTATGCGACTCTGCATACAGTTAACGCTCGTATGAAGCTTTTATTTAAGAAATTGACTTGAATTTTTTATACCAAATAGAGCTTTCAACTATACTTACGATACTATACAAAAAAATTAAAAATTAAAAAATAAAAGTATTTTTTTTTCAAAACACGTTTAGTGTGATGAGTCGATCGACCCACCATACATACGCTCATAAGATTTTCAATATAGTTAAGGTCAGTGTGAGCTTATTTATACATATTTGAATTTCAAAATTTTGTGACAGTATAGAATTCTTAAGCATCCTGTGTATGTTTGTTAGCAAAATCCATTTTGTCAATTTTTTGCAAAATGGCGACAAGTATTAAAATTCAATCACTTATTACTCAGTAGTGTTCAATTTTGTCAAAAAGGTCTCTATACATGAAATGTTGAGAAGCCTAAAGCTCATCTAAGTAAAATATAAAAAATATATATTTTTGCTTGAAAACAAGCGATGTATCAGTTCGATCGTACCCCCATACTAGCCATTTTGAGACTTTCGGAAGAGTTAACGCTCTTAACTGCTTGGTTTCGAAGATTAAAATTTTAATTTTTAATATCGCATAGAACTAACGTGCAGCCCCTATACGTTATGTTTAAAAAAAATATATAAATTTTTTTTTCAAAATGGCGGCTATCGTAAAAATTCAAAGTGTCATAACTTTGCTAAATCAAATCCTACTGAAAAATGTCGTATGCAAAAAGTGTTTGGAATTTTATTTTGCATATAAAAGCAATTTTTAATTATTTTTTTTTTAATAAAAACCGAGTCTTACCATATATTGACCGAGACCTCGAACGAGCTTTTATGCGACTCTGCATACAGTTAACGCTCGTATGAAGCTTCTATTTAAGAAATTGACTTGAATTTTTTATACCAAATAGAGCTTACAACTATACTTACGATACTGTACAAAAAAATTAAAAATTAAAAAATAAAAGTATTTTTTTTAAAACACGTTTAGTGTGATGAGTCGATCGACCCACCATACATACGCTCATAAGATTTTCAATATAGTTAAGGTCAGTGTGAGCTTATTTATACATATTTGAATTTAAAAATTTTGTGACAGTATAGAATTCTTAAGCATCCTGTGTATGTTTGTTAGCAAAATCCATTTTGTCAATTTTTTGCAAAATGGCGACAAGTATTAAAATTCAATCACTTATTACTCAGTAGTGTTCAATTTTGTCAAAAAGGTCTCTATACATGAAATGTTGAGAAGCCTAAAGCTCATCTAAGTAAAATATAAAAAATATATATTTTTGCTTGAAAACAAGCGATGTATCAGTTCGATCGTACCCCCATACTAGCCATTTTGAGACTTTCGGAAGAGTTAACGCTCTTAACTGCTTGGTTTCGAAGATTAAAATTTTAATTTTTAATATCGCATAGAACTAACGTGCAGCCCCTATACGTTATGTTTAAAAAAAATATATAAAATTTTTTTTCAAAATGGCGGCTATCATAAAAATTCAAAGTGTCATAACTTTGCTAAATCAAATCCTACTGAAAAATGTCGTATGCAAAAAGTGTTTGGAATTTTATTTTGCATATAAAACCAATTTTTAATTATTTTTTTTTTAATAAAAACCGAGTCTTACCATATATTGACCGAGACCTCGAACGAGCTTTTATGCGACTCTGCATACAGTTAACGCTCGTATAAAGCTTCTATTTAAGAAATTGACTTGAATTTTTTATACCAAATAGAGCTTTCAACTATACTTACGATACTATACAAAAAAATTAAAAATTAAAAAATAAAAGTATTTTTTTTTCAAAACACGTTTAGTGTGATGAGTCGATCGACCCACCATACATACGCTCATAAGATTTTCAATATAGTTAAGGTCAGTGTGAGCTTATTTATACATATTTGAATTTCAAAATTTTGTGACAGTATAGAATTCTTAAGCATCCTGTGTATGTTTGTTAGCAAAATCCATTTTGTCAATTTTTTGCAAAATGGCGACAAGTATTAAAATTCAATCACTTATTACTCAGTAGTGTTCAATTTTGTCAAAAAGGTCTCTATACATGAAATGTTGAGAAGCCTAAAGCTCATCTAAGTAAAATATAAAAAATATATATTTTTGCTTGAAAACAAGCGATGTATCAGTTCGATCGTACCCCCATACTAGCCATTTTGAGACTTTCGGAAGAGTTAACGCTCTTAACTGCTTGGTTTCGAAGATTAAAATTTTAATTTTTAATATCGCATAGAACTAACGTGCAGCCCCTATACGTTATGTTTAAAAAAAATATATAAAAATTTTTTTCAAAATGGCGGCTATCATAAAAATTCAAAGTGTCATAACTTTGCTAAATCAAATCCTACTGAAAAATGTCGTATGCAAAAAGTGTTTGGAATTTTATTTTGCATATAAAAGCAATTTTTAATTATTTTTTTTTTAATAAAAACCGAGTCTTACCATATATTGACCGAGACCTCGAACGAGCTTTTATGCGACTCTGCATACAGTTAACGCTCGTATAAAGCTTCTATTTAAGAAATTGACTTGAATTTTTTATACCAAATAGAGCTTTCAACTATACTTACGATACTATACAAAAAAATTAAAAATTAAAAAATAAAAGTATTTTTTTTTCAAAACACGTTTAGTGTGATGAGTCGATCGACCCACCATACATACGCTCATAAGATTTTCAATATAGTTAAGGTCAGTGTGAGCTTATTTATACATATTTGAATTTCAAAATTTTGTGACAGTATAGAATTCTTAAGCATCCTGTGTATGTTTGTTAGCAAAATCCATTTTGTCAATTTTTTGCAAAATGGCGACAAGTATTAAAATTCAATCACTTATTACTCAGTAGTGTTCAATTTTGTCAAAAAGGTCTCTATACATGAAATGTTGAGAAGCCTAAAGCTCATCTAAGTAAAATATAAAAAATATATATTTTTGCTTGAAAACAAGCGATGTATCAGTTCGATCGTACCCCCATACTAGCCATTTTGAGACTTTCGGAAGAGTTAACGCTCTTAACTGCTTGGTTTCGAAGATTAAAATTTTAATTTTTAATATCGCATAGAACTAACGTGCAGCCCCTATACGTTATGTTTAAAAAAAATATATAAAATTTTTTTTCAAAATGGCGGCTATCGTAAAAATTCAAAGTGTCATAACTTTGCTAAATTAAATCTTACTGAAAAATGTCGTATGCAAAAAGTGTTTGGAATTTTATTTTGCATATAAAAGCAATTTTTAATTATTTTTTTTTTAATAAAAACCGAGTCTTACCATATATTGACCGAGACCTCGAACGAGCTTTTATGCGACTCTGCATACAGTTAACGCTCGTATGAAGCTTCTATTTAAGAAATTGACTTGAATTTTTTATACCAAATAGAGCTTTCAACTATACTTACGATACTATACAAAAAAATTAAAAATTAAAAAATAAAAGTATTTTTTTTTCAAAACACGTTTAGTGTGATGAGTCGATCGACCCACCATACATACGCTCATAAGATTTTCAATATAGTTAAGGTCAGTGTGAGCTTATTTATACATATTTGAATTTCAAAATTTTGTGACAGTATAGAATTCTTAAGCATCCTGTGTATGTTTGTTAGCAAAATCCATTTTGTCAATTTTTTGCAAAATGGCGACAAGTATTAAAATTCAATCACTTATTACTCAGTAGTGTTCAATTTTGTCAAAAAGGTCTCTATACATGAAATGTTGAGAAGCCTAAAGCTCATCTAAGTAAAATATAAAAAATATATATTTTTGCTTGAAAACAAGCGATGTATCAGTTCGATCGTACCCCCATACTAGCCATTTTGAGACTTTCGGAAGAGTTAACGCTCTTAACTGCTTGGTTTCGAAGATTAAAATTTTAATTTTTAATATCGCATAGAACTAACGTGCAGCCCCTATACGTTATGTTTAAAAAAAATATATAAAATTTTTTTTCAAAATGGCGGCTATCGTAAAAATTCAAAGTGTCATAACTTTGCTAAATCAAATCCTACTGAAAAATGTCGTATGCAAAAAGTGTTTGGAATTTTATTTTGCATATAAAAGCAATTTTTAATTATTTTTTTTTTAATAAAAACCGAGTCTTACCATATATTGACCGAGACCTCGAACGAGCTTTTATGCGACTCTGCATACAGTTAACGCTCGTATGAAGCTTCTATTTAAGAAATTGACTTGAATTTTTTATACCAAATAGAGCTTTCAACTATACTTACGATACTATACAAAAAAATTAAAAATTAAAAAATAAAAGTATTTTTTTTTCAAAACACGTTTAGTGTGATGAGTCGATCGACCCACCATACATACGCTCATAAGATTTTCAATATAGTTAAGGTCAGTGTGAGCTTATTTATACATATTTGAATTTCAAAATTTTGTGACAGTATAGAATTCTTAAGCATCCTGTGTATGTTTGTTAGCAAAATCCATTTTGTCAATTTTTTGCAAAATGGCGACAAGTATTAAAATTCAATCACTTATTACTCAGTAGTGTTCAATTTTGTCAAAAAGGTCTCTATACATGAAATGTTGAGAAGCCTAAAGCTCATCTAAGTAAAATATAAAAAATATATATTTTTGCTTGAAAACAAGCGATGTATCAGTTCGATCGTACCCCCATACTAGCCATTTTGAGACTTTCGGAAGAGTTAACGCTCTTAACTGCTTGGTTTCGAAGATTAAAATTTTAATTTTTAATATCGCATAGAACTAACGTGCAGCCCCTATACGTTATGTTTAAAAAAAATATATAAAATTTTTTTTTAAAATGGCGGCTATCGTAAAAATTCAAAGTGTCATAACTTTGCTAAATCAAATCCTACTGAAAAATGTCGTATGCAAAAAGTGTTTGGAATTTTATTTTGCATATAAAAGCAATTTTTAATTATTTTTTTTTCAATAAAAACCGAGTCTTACCATATATTGACCGAGACCTCGAACGAGCTTTTATGCGACTCTGCATACAGTTAACGCTCGTATGAAGCTTCTATTTAAGAAATTGACTTGAATTTTTTATACCAAATAAAGCTTTCAACTATACTTACGATACTATACAAAAAAATTAAAAATTAAAAAATAAAAGTATTTTTTTTTCAAAACACGTTTAGTGTGATGAGTCGATCGACCCACCATACATACGCTCATAAGATTTTCAATATAGTTAAGGTCAGTGTGAGCTTATTTATACATATTTGAATTTCAAAATTTTGTGACAGTATAGAATTCTTAAGCATCCTGTGTATGTTTGTTAGCAAAATCCATTTTGTCAATTTTTTGCAAAATGGCGACAAGTATTAAAATTCAATCACTTATTACTCAGTAGTGTTCAATTTTGTCAAAAAGGTCTCTATACATGAAATGTTGAGAAGCCTAAAGCTCATCTAAGTAAAATATAAAAAATATATATTTTTGCTTGAAAACAAGCGATGTATCAGTTCGATCGTACCCCCATACTAGCCATTTTGAGACTTTCGGAAGAGTTAACGCTCTTAACTGCTTGGTTTCGAAGATTAAAATTTTAATTTTTAATATCGCATAGAACTAACGTGCAGCCCCTATACGTTATGTTTAAAAAAAATATATAAAATTTTTTTTCAAAATGGCGGCTATCGTAAAAATTCAAAGTGTCATAACTTTGCTAAATCAAATCCTACTGAAAAATGTCGTATGCAAAAAGTGTTTGGAATTTTATTTTGCATATAAAAGCAATTTTTAATTATTTTTTTTTTAATAAAAACCGAGTCTTACCATATATTGACCGAGACCTCGAACGAGCTTTTATGCGACTCTGCATACAGTTAACGCTCGTATGAAGCTTTTATTTAAGAAATTGACTTGAATTTTTTATACCAAATAGAGCTTTCAACTATACTTACGATACTATACAAAAAAATTCAAAATTAAAAAATAAAAGTATTTTTTTTTCAAAACACGTTTAGTGTGATGAGTCGATCGACCCACCATACATACGCTCATAAGATTTTCAATATAGTTAAGGTCAGTGTGAGCTTATTTATACATATTTGAATTTCAAAATTTTGTGACAGTATAGAATTCTTAAGCATCCTGTGTATGTTTGTTAGCAAAATCCATTTTGTCAATTTTTTGCAAAATGGCGACAAGTATTAAAATTCAATCACTTATTACTCAGTAGTGTTCAATTTTGTCAAAAAGGTCTCTATACATGAAATGTTGAGAAGCCTAAAGCTCATCTAAGTAAAATATAAAAAATATATATTTTTGCTTGAAAACAAGCGATGTATCAGTTCGATCGTACCCCCATACTAGCCATTTTGAGACTTTCGGAAGAGTTAACGCTCTTAACTGCTTGGTTTCGAAGATTAAAATTTTAATTTTTAATATCGCATAGAACTAACGTGCAGCCCCTATACGTTATGTTTAAAAAAAATATATAAAATTTTTTTTCAAAATGGCGGCTATCGTAAAAATTCAAAGTGTCATAACTTTGCTAAATCAAATCCTACTGAAAAATGTCGTATGCAAAAAGTGTTTGGAATTATATTTTGCATATAAAAGCAATTTTTAATTATTTTTTTTTTAATAAAAACCGAGTCTTACCATATATTGACCGAGACCTCGAACGAGCTTTTATGCGACTCTGCATACAGTTAACGCTCGTATGAAGCTTCTATTTAAGAAATTGACTTGAATTTTTTATACCAAATAGAGCTTTCAACTATACTTACGATACTATACAAAAAAATTAAAAATTAAAAAATAAAAGTATTTTTTTTTCAAAACACGTTTAGTGTGATGAGTCGATCGACCCACCATACATACGCTCATAAGATTTTCAATATAGTTAAGGTCAGTGTGAGCTTATTTATACATATTTGAATTTCAAAATTTTGTGACAGTATAGAATTCTTAAGCATCCTGTGTATGTTTGTTAGCAAAATCCATTTTGTCAATTTTTTGCAAAATGGCGACAAGTATTAAAATTCAATCACTTATTACTCAGTAGTGTTCAATTTTGTCAAAAAGGTCTCTATACATGAAATGTTGAGAAGCTTAAAGCTCATCTAAGTAAAATATAAAAAATATATATTTTTGCTTGAAAACAAGCGATGTATCAGTTCGATCGTACCGATATACTAGCCATTTTGAGACTTTCGGAAGAGTTAACGCTCTTAACTGCTTGGTTTCGAAGATTAAAATTTTAATTTTTAATATCGCATAGAACTAACGTGCAGCCCCTATACGTTATGTTTAAAAAAAATATATAAAATTTTTTTTCAAAATGGCGGCTATCGTAAAAATTCAAAGTGTCATAACTTTGCTAAATCAAATCCTACTGAAAAATGTCGTATGCAAAAAGTGTTTGGAATTTTATTTTGCATATAAAAGCAATTTTTAATTATTTTTTTTTTAATAAAAACCGAGTCTTACCATTTATTGACCGAGACCTCGAACGAGCTTTTATGCGACTCTGCATACAGTTAACGCTCGTATGAAGCTTCTATTTAAGAAATTGACTTGAATTTTTTATACCAAATAGAGCTTTTAACTATACTTACGATACTATACAAAAAAATTAAAAATTAAAAAATAAAAGTATTTTTTTTTCAAAACACGTTTAGTGTGATGAGTCGATCGACCCACCATACATACGCTCATAAGAATTTCAATATAGTTAAGGTCAGTGTGAGCTTATTTATACATATTTGAATTTCAAAATTTTGTGACAGTATAGAATTCTTAAGCATCCTGTGTATGTTTGTTAGCAAAATCCATTTTGTCAATTTTTTGCAAAATGGCGACAAGTATTAAAATTCAATCACTTATTACTCAGTAGTGTTCAATTTTGTCAAAAAGGTCTCTATACATGAAATGTTGAGAAGCCTAAAGCTCATCTAAGTAAAATATAAAAAATATATATTTTTGCTTGAAAACAAGCGATGTATCAGTTCGATCGTACCCCCATACTAGCCATTTTGAGACTTTCGGAAGAGTTAACGCTCTTAACTGCTTGGTTTCGAAGATTAAAATTTTAATTTTTAATATCGCATAGAACTAACGTGCAGCCCCTATACGTTATGTTTAAAAAAAATATATAAAAATTTTTTTCAAAATGGCGGCTATCGTAAAAATTCAAAGTGTCATAACTTTGCTAAATCAAATCCTACTAAAAAATGTCGTATGCAAAAAGTGTTTGGAATTATATTTTGCATATAAAAGCAATTTTTAATTATTTTTTTTTTAATAAAAACCGAGTCTTACCATATATTGACCGAGACCTCGAACGAGCTTTTATGCGACTCTGCATACAGTTAACGCTCGTATGAAGCTTCTATTTAAGAAATTGACTTGAATTTTTTATACCAAATAGAGCTTTCAACTAAACTTACGATACTATACAAAAAAATTAAAAATTAAAAAATAAAAGTATTTTTTTTTCAAAACACGTTTAGTGTGATGAGTCGATCGACCCACCATACATACGCTCATAAGATTTTCAATATAGTTAAGGTCAGTGTGAGCTTATTTATACATATTTGAATTTCAAAATTTTGTGACAGTATAGAATTCTTAAGCATCCTGTGTATGTTTGTTAGCAAAATCCATTTTGTCAATTTTTTGCAAAATGGCGACAAGTATTAAAATTCAATCACTTATTACTCAGTAGTGTTCAATTTTGTCAAAAAGGTCTCTATACATGAAATGTTGAGAAGCCTAAAGCTCATCTAAGTAAAATATAAAAAATATATATTTTTGCTTGAAAACAAGCGATGTATCAGTTCGATCGTACCCCCATACTAGCCATTTTGAGACTTTCGGAAGAGTTAACGCTCTTAACTGCTTGGTTTCGAAGATTAAAATTTTAATTTTTAATATCGCATAGAACTAACGTGCAGCCCCTATACGTAATGTTTAAAAAAAATATATAAAATTTTTTTTCAAAATGGCGGCTATCGTAAAAATTCAAAGTGTCATAACTTTGCTAAATCAAATCCTACTGAAAAATGTCGTATGCAAAAAGTGTTTGGAATTTTATTTTGCATATAAAAGCAATTTTTAATTATTTTTTTTTTAATAAAAACCGAGTCTTACCATATATTGACCGAGACCTCGAACGAGCTTTTATGCGACTCTGCATACAGTTAACGCTCGTATGAAGCTTCTATTTAAGAAATTGACTTGAATTTTTTATACCAAATAGAGCTTTCAACTATACTTACGATACTATACAAAAAAATTAAAAATTAAAAAATAAAAGTATTTTTTTTTCAAAACACGTTTAGTGTGATGAGTCGATCGACCCACCATACATACGCTCATAAGATTTTCAATATAGTTAAGGTCAGTGTGAGCTTATTTATACATATTTAAATTTCAAAATTTTGTGACAGTATAGAATTCTTAAGCATCCTGTGTATGTTTGTTAGCAAAATCCATTTTGTCAATTTTTTGCAAAATGGCGACAAGTATTAAAATTCAATCACTTATTACTCAGTAGTGTTCAATTTTGTCAAAAAGGTCTCTATACATGAAATGTTGAGAAGCCTAAAGCTCATCTAAGTAAAATATAAAAAATATATATTTTTGCTTGAAAACAAGCGATGTATCAGTTCGATCGTACCCCCATACTAGCCATTTTGAGACTTTCGGAAGAGTTAACGCTCTTAACTGCTTGGTTTTAAAGATTAAAATTTTAATTTTAAATATCGCATAGAACTAACGTGCAGCCCCTATACGTAATGTTTAAAAAAAATATATAAAATTTTTTTTCAAAATGGCGGCTATCGTAAAAATTCAAAGTGTCATAACTTTGCTAAATCAAATCCTACTGAAAAATGTCGTATGCAAAAAGTGTTTGGAATTTTATTTTGCATATAAAAACAATTTTTAATTATTTTTTTTTTAATAAAAACCGAGTCTTACCATATATTGACCGAGACCTCGAACGAGCTTTTATGCGACTCTGCATACAGTTAACGCTCGTATGAAGCTTCTATTTAAGAAATTGACTTGAATTTTTTATACCAAATAGAGCTTTCAACTATACTTACGATACTATACAAAAAAATTAAAAATTAAAAAATAAAAGTATTTTTTTTTCAAAACACGTTTAGTGTGATGAGTCGATCGACCCACCATACATACGCTCATAAGATTTTCAATATAGTTAAGGTCAGTGTGAGCTTATTTATACATATTTGAATTTCAAAATTTTGTGACAGTATAGAATTCTTAAGCATCCTGTGTATGTTTGTTAGCAAAATCCATTTTGTCAATTTTTTGCAAAATGGCGACAAGTATTAAAATTCAATCACTTATTACTCAGTAGTGTTCAATTTTGTCAAAAAGGTCTCTATACATGAAATGTTGAGAAGCCTAAAGCTCATCTAAGTAAAATATAAAAAATATATATTTTTGCTTGAAAACAAGCGATGTATCAGTTCGATCGTACCCCCATACTAGCCATTTTGAGACTTTCGGAAGAGTTAACGCTCTTAACTGCTTGGTTTCGAAGATTAAAATTTTAATTTTTAATATCGCATAGAACTAACGTGCAGCCCCTATACGTTATGTTTAAAAAAAATATATAAAATTTTTTTTCAAAATGGCGGCTATCGTAAAAATTCAAAGTGTCATAACTTTGCTAAATCATATCCTACTGAAAAATGTCGTATGCAAAAAGTGTTTGGAATTATATTTTGCATATAAAAGCAATTTTTAATTATTTTTTTTTTAATAAAAACCGAGTCTTACCATATATTGACCGAGACCTCGAACGAGCTTTTATGCGACTCTGCATACAGTTAACGCTCGTATGAAGCTTCTATTTAAGAAATTGACTTGAATTTTTTATACCAAATAGAGCTTTCAACTATACTTACGATACTATACAAAAAAATTAAAAATTAAAAAATAAAAGTATTTTTTTTTCAAAACACGTTTAGTGTGATGAGTCGATCGACCCACCATACATACGCTCATAAGATTTTTAATATAGTTAAGGTCAGTGTGAGCTTATTTATACATATTTGAATTTCAAAATTTTGTGACAGTATAGAATTCTTAAGCATCCTGTGTATGTTTGTTAGCAAAATCCATTTTGTCAATTTTTTGCAAAATGGCGACAAGTATTAAAATTCAATCACTTATTACTCAGTAGTGTTCAATTTTGTCAAAAAGGTCTCTATACATGAAATGTTGAGAAGCCTAAAGCTCATCTAAGTAAAATATAAAAAATATATATTTTTGCTTGAAAACAAGCGATGTATCAGTTCGATCGTACCCCCATACTAGCCATTTTGAGACTTTCGGAAGAGTTAACGCTCTTAACTGCTTGGTTTCGAAGATTAAAATTTTAATTTTAAATATCGCATAGAACTAACGTGCAGCCCCTATACGTTATGTTTAAAAAAAATATATAAAATTTTTTTTCAAAATGGCGGCTATCGTAAAAATTCAAAGTGTCATAACTTTGCTAAATAAAATCCTACTGAAAAATGTCGTATGCAAAAAGTGTTTGGAATTATATTTTGCATATAAAAGCAATTTTTAATTATTTTTTTTTTAATAAAAACCGAGTCTTACCATATATTGACCGAGACCTCGAACGAGCTTTTATGCGACTCTGCATACAGTTAACGCTCGTATGAAGTTTCTATTTAAGAAATTGACTTGAATTTTTTATACCAAATAGAGCTTTCAACTATACTTACGATACTATACAAAAAAATTAAAAATTAAAAAATAAAAGTATTTTTTTTTCAAAACACGTTTAGTGTGATGAGTCGATCGACCCACCATACATACGCTCATAAGATTTTCAATATAGTTAAGGTCAGTGTGAGCTTATTTATACATATTCGAATTTCAAAATTTTGTGACAGTATAGAATTCTTAAGCATCCTGTGTATGTTTGTTAGCAAAATCCATTTTGTCAATTTTTTGCAAAATGGCGACAAGTATTAAAATTCAATCACTTATTACTCAGTAGTGTTCAATTTTGTCAAAAAGGTCTTTATACATGAAATGTTGAGAAGCCTAAAGCTCATCTAAGTAAAATATAAAAAATATATATTTTTGCTTGAAAACAAGCGATGTATCAGTTCGATCGTACCCCCATACTAGCCATTTTGAGACTTTCGGAAGAGTTAACGCTCTTAACTGCTTGGTTTCGAAGATTAAAATTTTAATTTTTAATATCGCATAGAACTAACGTGCAGCCCCTATACGTTATGTTTAAAAAAAATATATAAAATTTTTTTTCAAAATGGCGGCTATCGTAAAAATTCAAAGTGTCATAACTTTGCTAAATCAAATCCTACTGAAAAATGTCGTATGCAAAAAGTGTTTGTAATTTTATTTTGCATATAAAAGAAATTTTTAATTATTTTTTTTTTAATAAAAACCGAGTCTTACCATATATTGACCGAGACCTCGAACGAGCTTTTATGCGACTCTGCATACAGTTAACGCTCGTATGAAGCTTCTATTTAAGAAATTGACTTGAATTTTTTATACCAAATAGAGCTTTCAACTATACTTACGATACTATACAAAAAAATTAAAAATTAAAAAATAAAAGTATTTTTTTTTCAAAACACGTTTAGTGTGATGAGTCGATCGACCCACCATACATACGCTCATAAGATTTTCAATATAGTTAAGGTCAGTGTGAGCTTATTTATACATATTTGAATTTCAAAATTTTGTGACAGTATAGAATTCTTAAGCATCCTGTGTATGTTTGTTAGCAAAATCCATTTTGTCAATTTTTTGCAAAATGGCGACAAGTATTAAAATTCAATCACTTATTACTCAGTAGTGTTCAATTTTGTCAAAAAGGTCTCTATACATGAAATGTTGAGAAGCCTAAAGCTCATCTAAGTAAAATATAAAAAATATATATTTTTGCTTGAAAACAAGCGATGTATCAGTTCGATCGTACCCCCATACTAGCCATTTTGAGACTTTCGGAAGAGTTAACGCTCTTAACTGCTTGGTTTCGAAGATTAAAATTTTAATTTTTAATATCGCATAGAACTAACGTGCAGCCCCTATACGTTATGTTTAAAAAAAATATATAAAATTTTTTTTCAAAATGGCGGCTATCGTAAAAATTCAAAGTGTCATAACTTTGCTAAATCAAATCCTACTGAAAAATGTCGTATGCAAAAAGTGTTTGGAATTTTATTTTGCATATAAAAGCAATTTTTAATTATTTTTTTTAATAAAAACTGAGTCTTACCATATATTGACCGAGACCTCGAACGAGCTTTTATGCGACTCTGCATACAGTTAACGCTCGTATGAAGCTTCTATTTAAGAAATTAACTTGAATTTTTTATACCAAATAGAGCTTTCAACTATACTTACGATACTATACAAAAAAATTAAAAATTAAAAAATAAAAGTATTTTTTTTTCAAAACACGTTTAGTGTGATGAGTCGATCGACCCACCATACATACGCTCATAAGATTTTCAATATAGTTAAGGTCAGTGTGAGCTTATTTATACATATTTGAATTTCAAAATTTTGTGACAGTATAGAATTCTTAAGCATCCTGTGTATGTTTGTTAGCAAAATCCATTTTGTCAATTTTTTGCAAAATGGCGACAAGTATTAAAATTCAATCACTTATTACTCAGTAGTGTTCAATTTTGTCAAAAAGGTCTCTATACATGAAATGTTGAGAAGCCTAAAGCTCATCTAAGTAAAATATAAAAAATATATATTTTTGCTTGAAAACAAGCGATGTATCAGTTCGATCGTACCCCCATACTAGCCATTTTGAGACTTTCGGAAGAGTTAACGCTCTTAACTGCTTGGTTTCGAAGATTAAAATTTTAATTTTTAATATCGCATAGAACTAACGTGCAGCCCCTATACGTTATGTTTAAAAAAAATATATAAAATTTTTTTTCAAAATGGCGGCTATCGTAAAAATTTAAAGTGTCATAACTTTGCTAAATCAAATCCTACTAAAACATGTCGTATGCAAAAAGTGTTTGGAATTTTATTTTGCATATAAAAGCAATTTTTAATTATTTTTTTTTTAATAAAAACCGAGTCTTACCATATATTGACCGAGACCTCGAACGAGCTTTTATGCGACTCTGCATACAGTTAACGCTCGTATAAAGCTTCTATTTAAGAAATTGACTTGAATTTTTTATACCAAATAGAGCTTTCCACTATACTTACGATACTATACAAAAAAATTAAAAATTAAAAAATAAAAGTATTTTTTTTTCAAAACACGTTTAGTGTGATGAGTCGATCGACCCACCATACATCCGCTCATAAGATTTTCAATATAGTTAAGGTCAGTGTGAGCTTATTTATACATATTTGAATTTCAAAATTTTGTGACAGTATAGAATTCTTAAGCATCCTGTGTATGTTTGTTAGCAAAATCCATTTTGTCAATTTTTTGCAAAATGGCGACAAGTATTAAAATTCAATCACTTATTACTCAGTAGTGTTCAATTTTGTCAAAAAGGTCTCTATACATGAAATGTTGAGAAGCCTAAAGCTCATCTAAGTAAAATATAAAAAATATATATTTTTGCTTGAAAACAAGCGATGTATCAGTTCGATCGTACCCCCATACTAGCCATTTTGAGACTTTCGGAAGAGTTAACGCTCTTAACTGCTTGGTTTGGAAGATTATAATTTTATTTTTTAATATCGCATAGAACTAACGTGCAGCCCCTATACGTTATGTTTAAAAAAAATATATAAAATTTTTTTTTAAAATGGCGGCTATCGTAAAAATTCAAAGTGTCATAACTTTGCTAAATCAAATTCTACTGAAAAATGTCGTATGCAAAAAGTGTTTGGAATTTTATTTTGCATATAAAAGCAATTTTTAATTATTTTTTTTTTAATAAAAACCGAGTATTACCATATATTGACCGAGACCTCGAACGAGCTTTTATGCGACTCTGCATACAGTTAACGCTCGTATGAAGCTTCTATTTAAGAAATTGACTTGAATTTTTTATACCAAATAGAGCTTTCAACTATACTTACGATACTATACAAAAAAATTAAAAATTAAAAAATAAAAGTATTTTTTTTTCAAAACACGTTTAGTGTGATGAGTCGATCGACCCACCATACATACGCTCATAAGATTTTCAATATAGTTAAGGTCAGTGTGAGCTTATTTATACATATTTGAATTTCAAAATTTTGTGACAGTATAGAATTCTTAAGCATCCTGTGTATGTTTGTTAGCAAAATCCATTTTGTCAATTTTTTGCAAAATGGCGACAAGTATTAAAATTCAATCACTTATTACTCAGTAGTGTTCAATTTTGTCAAAAAGGTCTCTATACATGAAATGTTGAGAAGCCTAAAGCTCATCTAAGTAAAATATAAAAAATATATATTTTTGCTTGAAAACAAGCGATGTATCAGTTCGATCGTACCCCCATACTAGCCATTTTGAGACTTTCGGAAGAGTTAACGCTCTTAACTGCTTGGTTTCGAAGATTAAAATTTTAATTTTTAATATCGCATAGAACTAACGTGCAGCCCCTATACGTTATGTTTAAAAAAAATATATAAAATTTTTTTTCAAAATGGCGGCTATCGTAAAAATTCAAAGTGTCATAACTTTGCTAAATCAAATCCTACTGAAAAATGTCGTATGCAAAAAGTGTTTGGAATTTTATTTTGCATATAAAAGCAATTTTTAATTATTTTTTTTAATAAAAACTGAGTCTTACCATATATTGACCGAGACCTCGAACGAGCTTTTATGCGACTCTGCATACAGTTAACGCTCGTATGAAGCTTCTATTTAAGAAATTAACTTGAATTTTTTATACCAAATAGAGCTTTCAACTATACTTACGATACTATACAAAAAAATTAAAAATTAAAAAATAAAAGTATTTTTTTTTCAAAACACGTTTAGTGTGATGAGTCGATCGACCCACCATACATACGCTCATAAGATTTTCAATATAGTTAAGGT
This sequence comes from Plectrocnemia conspersa, assembly GCF_051122295.1. NCBI lineage: Eukaryota > Metazoa > Arthropoda > Insecta > Trichoptera > Polycentropodidae > Plectrocnemia > Plectrocnemia conspersa. The sequence goes on along the minus strand of NW_028277167.1, from coordinate 30,618,455 downwards.
CAGTGTGAGCTTATTTATACATATTTGAATTTCAAAATTTTGTGACAGTATAGAATTCTTAAGCATCCTGTGTATGTTTGTTAGCAAAATCCATTTTGTCAATTTTTTGCAAAATGGCGACAAGTATTAAAATTCAATCACTTATTACTCAGTAGTGTTCAATTTTGTCAAAAAGGTCTCTATACATGAAATGTTGAGAAGCCTAAAGCTCATCTAAGTAAAATATAAAAAATATATATTTTGAGACTTTCGGAAGAGTTAACGCTCTTAACTGCTTGGTTTCGAAGATTAAAATTTTAATTTTTAATATCGCATAGAACTAACGTGCAGCCCCTATACGTTATGTTTAAAAAAAATATATAAATTTTTTTTTCAAAATGGCGGCTATCGTAAAAATTCAAAGTGTCATAACTTTGCTAAATCAAATCCTACTGAAAAATGTCGTATGCAAAAAGTGTTTGGAATTTTATTTTGCATATAAAAGCAGTTTTTAATTTTTTTTTTTAATAAAAACCGAGTCTTACCATATATTGACCGAGACCTCGAACGAGCTTTTATGCGACCCTGCATACAGTTAACGCTCGTATGAAGCTTCTATTTAAGAAATTGACTAGAATTTTTTATACCAAATAGAGCTTTCAACTATACTTACGATACTATACAAAAAAATTAAAAATTAAAAAATAAAAGTATTTTTTTTTCAAAACACGTTTAGTGTGATGAGTCGATCGACCCACCATACATACGCTCATAAGATTTTCAATATAGTTAAGGTCAGTGTGAGCTTATTTATACATATTTGAATTTCAAAATTTTGTGACAGTATAGAATTCTTAAGCATCCTGTGTATGTTTGTTAGCAAAATCCATTTTGTCAATTTTTTGCAAAATGGCGACAAGTATTAAAATTCAATCACTTATTACTCAGTAGTGTTCAATTTTGTCGAAAAGGTCTCTATACATGAAATGTTGAGAAGCCTAAAGCTCATCTAAGTAAAATATAAAAAATATATATTTTTGCTTGAAAACAAGCGATGTATCAGTTCGATCGTACCCCCATACTAGCCATTTTGAGACTTTCGGAAGAGTTAACGCTCTTAACTGCTTGGTTTCGAAGATTAAAATTTTAATTTTTAATATCGCATAGAACTAACGTGCAGCCCCTATACGTTATGTTTAAAAAAAATATATAAAATTTTTTTTCAAAATGGCGGCTATCGTAAAAATTCAAAGTGTCATAACTTTGCTAAATCAAATCCTACTGAAAAATGTCGTATGCAAAAAGTGTTTGGAATTTTATTTTGCATATAAAAGCAATTTTTAATTATTTTTTTTTTAATAAAAACCGAGTCTTACCATATATTGACCGAGACCTCGAACGAGCTTTTATGCGACTCTGCATACAGTTAACGCTCGTATGAAGCTTCTATTTAAGAAATTGACTTGAATTTTTTATACCAAATAGAGCTTTCAACTATACTTACGATACTATACAAAAAAATTAAAAATTAAAAAATAAAAGTATTTTTTTTTCAAAACACGTTTAGTGTGATGAGTCGATCGACCCACCATACATACGCTCATAAGATTTTCAATATAGTTAAGGTCAGTGTGAGCTTATTTATACATATTTGAATTTCAAAATTTTGTGACAGTATAGAATTCTTAAGCATCCTGTGTATGTTTGTTAGCAAAATCCATTTTGTCAATTTTTTGCAAAATGGCGACAAGTATTAAAATTCAATCACTTATTACTCAGTAGTGTTCAATTTTGTCAAAAAGGTCTCTATACATGAAATGTTGAGAAGCCTAAAGCTCATCTAAGTAAAATATAAAAAATATATATTTTTGCTTGAAAACAAGCGATGTATCAGTTCGATCGTACCCCCATACTAGCCATTTTGAGACTTTCGGAAGAGTTAACGCTCTTAACTGCTTGGTTTCGAAGATTAAAATTTTAATTTTTAATATCGCATAGAACTAACGTGCAGCCCCTATACGTTATGTTTAAAAAAAATATATAAAATTTTTTTTCAAAATGGCGGCTATCGTAAAAATTCAAAGTGTCATAACTTTGCTAAATCAAATCCTACTGAAAAATGTCGTATGCAAAAAGTGTTTGGAATTTTATTTTGCATATAAAAGCAATTTTTAATTATTTTTTTTTTAATAAAAACCGAGTCTTACCATATATTGACCGAGACCTCGAACGAGCTTTTATGCGACTCTGCATACAGTTAACGCTCGTATGAAGCTTCTATTTAAGAAATTAACTTGAATTTTTTATACCAAATAGAGCTTTCAACTATACTTACGATACTATACAAAAAAATTAAAAATTAAAAAATAAAAGTTTTTTTTTTTTAAAACACGTTTAGTGTGATGAGTCGATCGACCCACCATACATACGCTCATAAGATTTTCAATATAGTTAAGGTCAGTGTGAGCTTATTTATACATATTTGAATTTCAAAATTTTGTGACAGTATAGAATTCTTAAGCATCCTGTGTATGTTTGTTAGCAAAATCCATTTTGTCAATTTTTTGCAAAATGGCGACAAGTATTAAAATTCAATCACTTATTACTCAGTAGTGTTCAATTTTGTCAAAAAGGTCTCTATACATGAAATGTTGAGAAGCCTAAAGCTCATCTAAGTAAAATATAAAAAATATATATTTTTGCTTGAAAACAAGCGATGTATCAGTTCGATCGTACCCCCATACTAGCCATTTTGAGACTTTCGGAAGAGTTAACGCTCTTAACTGCTTGGTTTCGAAGATTAAAATTTTAATTTTTAATATCGCATAGAACTAACGTGCAGCCCCTATACGTTATGTTTAAAAAAAATATATAAAATTTTTTTTCAAAATGGCGGCTATCGTAAAAATTTAAAGTGTCATAACTTTGCTAAATCAAATCCTACTAAAACATGTCGTATGCAAAAAGTGTTTGGAATTTTATTTTGCATATAAAAGCAATTTTTAATTATTTTTTTTTTAATAAAAACCGAGTCTTACCATATATTGACCGAGACCTCGAACGAGCTTTTATGCGACTCTGCATACAGTTAACGCTCGTATAAAGCTTCTATTTAAGAAATTGACTTGAATTTTTTATACCAAATAGAGCTTTCCACTATACTTACGATACTATACAAAAAAATTAAAAATTAAAAAATAAAAGTATTTTTTTTTCAAAACACGTTTAGTGTGATGAGTCGATCGACCCACCATACATCCGCTCATAAGATTTTCAATATAGTTAAGGTCAGTGTGAGCTTATTTATACATATTTGAATTTCAAAATTTTGTGACAGTATAGAATTCTTAAGCATCCTGTGTATGTTTGTTAGCAAAATCCATTTTGTCAATTTTTTGCAAAATGGCGACAAGTATTAAAATTCAATCACTTATTACTCAGTAGTGTTCAATTTTGTCAAAAAGGTCTCTATACATGAAATGTTGAGAAGCCTAAAGCTCATCTAAGTAAAATATAAAAAATATATATTTTTGCTTGAAAACAAGCGATGTATCAGTTCGATCGTACCCCCATACTAGCCATTTTGAGACTTTCGGAAGAGTTAACGCTCTTAACTGCTTGGTTTCGAAGATTATAATTTTATTTTTTAATATCGCATAGAACTAACGTGCAGCCCCTATACGTTATGTTTAAAAAAAATATATAAAATTTTTTTTTAAAATGGCGGCTATCGTAAAAATTCAAAGTGTCATAACTTTGCTAAATCAAATTCTACTGAAAAATGTCGTATGCAAAAAGTGTTTGGAATTTTATTTTGCATATAAAAGCAATTTTTAATTATTTTTTTTTTAATAAAAACCGAGTATTACCATATATTGACCGAGACCTCGAACGAGCTTTTATGCGACTCTGCATACAGTTAACGCTCGTATGAAGCTTCTATTTAAGAAATTGACTTAAATTTTTTATACCAAATAGAGCTTTCAACTATACTTACGATACTATACAAAAAAATTAAAAATTAAAAAATAAAAGTATTTTTTTTTCAAAACACGTTTAGTGTGATGAGTCGATCGACCCACCATACATACGCTCATAAGATTTTCAATATAGTTAAGGTCAGTGTGAGCTTATTTATACATATTTGAATTTCAAAATTTTGTGACAGTATAGAATTCTTAAGCATCCTGTGTATGTTTGTTAGCAAAATCCATTTTGTCAATTTTTTGCAAAATGGCGACAAGTATTAAAATTCAATCACTTATTACTCAGTAGTGTTCAATTTTGTCAAAAAGGTCTCTATACATGAAATGTTGAGAAGCCTAAAGCTCATCTAAGTAAAATATAAAAAATATATATTTTTGCTTGAAAACAAGCGATGTATCAGTTCGATCGTACCCCCATACTAGCCATTTTGAGACTTTCGGAAGAGTTAACGCTCTTAACTGCTTGGTTTCGAAGATTAAAATTTTAATTTTTAATATCGCATAGAACTAACGTGCAGCCCCTATACGTTATGTTTAAAAAAAATATATAAAATTTTTTTTCAAAATGGCGGCTATCGTAAAAATTCAAAGTGTCATAACTTTGCTAAATCAAATCCTACTGAAAAATGTCGTATGCAAAAAGTGTTTGGAATTTTATTTTGCATATAAAAGCAATTTTTAATTATTTTTTTTTTAATAAAAACCGAGTCTTACCATATATTGACCGAGACCTCGAACGAGCTTTTATGCGACTCTGCATACAGTTAGCGCTCGTATTAGGCTTCTATTTAAGAAATTGACTTGAATTTTTTATACCAAATAGAGCTTTTAACTATACTTACGATACTATACAAAAAAATTAAAAATTAAAAAATAAAAGTATTTTTTTTTCAAAACACGTTTAGTGTGATGAGTCGATCGACCCACCATACATACGCTCATAAGATTTTCAATATAGTTAAGGTCAGTGTGAGCTTATTTATACATATTTGAATTTCAAAATTTTGTGACAGTATAGAATTCTTAAGCATCCTGTGTATGTTTGTTAGCAAAATCCATTTTGTCAATTTTTTGCAAAATGGCGACAAGTATTAAAATTCAATCACTTATTACTCAGTAGTGTTCAATTTTGTCAAAAAGGTCTCTATACATGAAATGTTGAGAAGCCTAAAGCTCATCTAAGTAAAATATAAAAAATATATATTTTTGCTTGAAAACAAGCGATGTATCAGTTCGATCGTACCCCCATACTAGCCATTTTGAGACTTTCGGAAGAGTTAACGCTCTTAACTGCTTGGTTTCGAAGATTAAAATTTTAATTTTTAATATCGCATAGAACTAACGTGCAGCCCCTATACGTTATGTTTAAAAAAAATATATAAAATTTTTTTTCAAAATGGCGGCTATCGTAAAAATTCAAAGTGTCATAACTTTGCTAAATCAAATCCTACTGAAAAATGTCGTATGCAAAAAGTGTTTGGAATTTTATTTTGCATATAAAAGCAATTTTTAATTATTTTTTTTTTAATAAAAACCGAGTCTTACCATATATTGACCGAGACCTCGAACGAGCTTTTATGCGACTCTGCATACAGTTAACGCTCGTATGAAGCTTCTATTTAAGAAATTAACTTGAATTTTTTATACCAAATAGAGCTTTCAACTATACTTACGATACTATACAAAAAAATTAAAAAATAAAAAATAAAAGTTTTTTTTTTTTAAAACACGTTTAGTGTGATGAGTCGATCGACCCACCATACATACGCTCATAAGATTTTCAATATAGTTAAGGTCAGTGTGAGCTTATTTATACATATTTGAATTTCAAAATTTTGTGACAGTATAGAATTCTTAAGCATCCTGTGTATGTTTGTTAGCAAAATCCATTTTGTCAATTTTTTGCAAAATGGCGACAAGTATTAAAATTCAATCACTTATTACTCAGTAGTGTTCAATTTTGTCAAAAAGGTCTCTATACATGAAATGTTGAAAAGCCTAAAGCTCATCTAAGTAAAATATAAAAAATATATATTTTTGCTTGAAAACAAGCGATGTATCAGTTCGATCGTACCCCCATACTAGCCATTTTGAGACTTTCGGAAGAGTTAACGCTCTTAACTGCTTGGTTTCGAAGATTAAAATTTTAATTTTTAATATCGCATAGAACTAACGTGCAGCCCTTATACGTTATGTTTAAAAAAAATATATAAATTTTTTTTTCAAAATGGCGGCTATCGTAAAAATTCAAAGTGTCATAACTTTGCTAAATCAAATCCTACTGAAACATGTCGTATGCAAAAAGCGTTTGGAATTTTATTTTGCATATAAAAGCAATTTTTAATTATTTTTTTTTTAATAAAAACCGAGTCTTACCATATATTGACCGAGACCTCGAACGAGCTTTTATGCGACTCTGCATACAGTTAACGCTCGTATGAAGCTTCTATTTAAGAAATTGACTTGAATTTTTTATACCAAATAGAGCTTTCAACTATACTTACGATACTATACAAAAAAATTAAAAATTAAAAAATAAAAGTATTTTTTTTTCAAAACACGTTTAGTGTGATGAGTCGATCGACCCACCATACATACGCTCATAAGATTTTCAATATAGTTAAGGTCAGTGTGAGCTTATTTATACATATTTGAATTTCAAAATTTTGTGACAGTATAGAATTCTTAAGCATCCTGTGTATGTTTGTTAGCAAAATCCATTTTGTCAATTTTTTGCAAAATGGCGACAAGTATTAAAATTCAATCACTTATTACTCAGTAGTGTTCAATTTTGTCAAAAAGGTCTCTATACATGAAATGTTGAGAAGCCTAAAGCTCATCTAAGTAAAATATAAAAAATATATATTTTTGCTTGAAAACAAGCGATGTATCAGTTCGATCGTACCCCCATACTAGCCATTTTGAGACTTTCGGAAGAGTTAACGCTCTTAACTGCTTGGTTTCGAAGATTATAATTTTATTTTTTAATATCGCATAGAACTAACGTGCAGCCCCTATACGTTATGTTTAAAAAAAATATATAAAATTTTTTTTCAAAATGGCGGCTATCGTAAAAATTCAAAGTGTCATAACTTTGCTAAATCAAATCCTACTGAAAAATGTCGTATGCAAAAAGTGTTTGGAATTTTATTTTGCATATAAAAGCAATTTTTAATTATTTTTTTTTTAATAAAAACCGAGTCTTACCATATATTGACCGAGACCTCGAACGAGCTTTTATGCGACTCTGCATACAGTTAACGCTCGTATGAAGCTTCTATTTAAGAAATTGACTTGAATTTTTTATACCAAATAGAGCTTTCAACTATACTTACGATACTATACAAAAAAATTAAAAATTAAAAAATAAAAGTATTTTTTTTTCAAAACACGTTTAGTGTGATGAGTCGATCGACCCACCATACATACGCTCATAAGATTTTCAATATAGTTAAGGTCAGTGTGAGCTTATTTATACATATTTGAATTTCAAAATTTTGTGACAGTATAGAATTCTTAAGCATCCTGTGTATGTTTGTTAGCAAAATCCATTTTGTCAATTTTTTGCAAAATGGCGACAAGTATTAAAATTCAATCACTTATTACTCAGTAGTGTTCAATTTTGTCAAAAAGGTCTCTATACATGAAATGTTGAGAAGCCTAAAGCTCATCTAAGTAAAATATAAAAAATATATATTTTTGCTTGAAAACAAGCGATGTATCAGTTCGATCGTACCCCCATACTAGCCATTTTGAGACTTTCGGAAGAGTTAACGCTCTTAACTGCTTGGTTTCGAAGATTAAAATTTTAATTTTTAATATCGCATAGAACTAACGTGCAGCCCCTATACGTTATGTTTAAAAAAAATATATAAAATTTTTTTTTAAAATGGCGGCTATCGTAAAAATTCAAAGTGTCATAACTTTGCTAAATCAAATCCTACTGAAAAATGTCGTATGCAAAAAGTGTTTGGAATTTTATTTTGCATATAAAAGCAATTTTTAATTATTTTTTTTTTAATAAAAACCGAGTCTTACCATATATTGACCGAGACCTCGAACGAGCTTTTATGCGACTCTGCATACAGTTAACGCTCGTATGAAGCTTCTATTTGAGAAATTGACTTGAATTTTTTATACCAAATAGAGCTTTCAACTATACTTACGATACTGTACAAAAAAATTAAAAATTAAAAAATAAAAGTATTTTTTTTTCAAAACACGTTTAGTGTGATGAGTCGATCGACCCACCATACATACGCTCATAAGATTTTCAATATAGTTAAGGTCAGTGTGAGCTTATTTATACATATTTGAATTTCAAAATTTTGTGACAGTATAGAATTCTTAAGCATCCTGTGTATGTTTGTTAGCAAAATCCATTTTGTCAATTTTTTGCAAAATGGCGACAAGTATTAAAATTCAATCACTTATTACTCAGTAGTGTTCAATTTTGTCAAAAAGGTCTCTATACATGAAATGTTGAGAAGCCTAAAGCTCATCTAAGTAAAATATAAAAAATATATATTTTTGCTTGAAAACAAGCGATGTATCAGTTCGATCGTACCCCCATACTAGCCATTTTGAGACTTTCGGAAGAGTTAACGCTCTTAACTGCTTGGTTTCGAAGATTAAAATTTTAATTTTTAATATCGCATAGAACTAACGTGCAGCCCCTATACGTTATGTTTAAAAAAAATATATAAAATTTTTTTTCAAAATGGCGGCTATCGTAAAAATTCAAAGTGTCATAACTTTGCTAAATCAAATCCTACTGAAACATGTCGTATGCAAAAAGTGTTTGGAATTTTATTTTGCATATAAAAGCAATTTTTAATTATTTTTTTTTTAATAAAAACCGAGTCTTACCATATATTGACCGAGACCTCGAACGAGCTTTTATGCGACTCTGCATACAGTTAACGCTCGTATGAAGCTTCTATTTAAGAAATTGACTTGAATTTTTTATACCAAATAGAGCTTTCAACTATACTTACGATACTATACAAAAAAATTAAAAATTAAAAAATAAAAGTATTTTTTTTTCAAAACACGTTTAGTGTGATGAGTCGATCGACCCACCATACATACGCTCATAAGATTTTCAATATAGTTAAGGTCAGTGTGAGCTTATTTATACATATTTGAATTTCAAAATTTTGTGACAGTATAGAATTCTTAAGCATCCTGTGTATGTTTGTTAGCAAAATCCATTTTGTCAATTTTTTGCAAAATGGCGACAAGTATTAAAATTCAATCACTTATTACTCAGTAGTGTTCAATTTTGTCAAAAAGGTCTCTATACATGAAATGTTGAGAAGCCTAAAGCTCATCTAAGTAAAATATAAAAAATATATATTTTTGCTTGAAAACAAGCGATGTATCAGTTCGATCGTACCCCCATACTAGCCATTTTGAGACTTTCGGAAGAGTTAACGCTCTTAACTGCTTGGTTTCGAAGATTAAAATTTTATTTTTTAATATCGCATAGAACTAACGTGCAGCCCCTATACGTTATGTTTAAAAAAAATATATAAAATTTTTTTTCAAAATGGCGGCTATCGTAAAAATTCAAAGTGTCATAACTTTGCTAAATCAAATCCTACTGAAAAATGTCGTATTCAAAAAGTGTTTGGAATTTTATTTTGCATATAAAAGCAATTTTTAATTATTTTTTTTTTAATAAAAACCGAGTCTTACCATTTATTGACCGAGACCTCGAACGAGCTTTTATGCGACTCTGCATACAGTTAACGCTCGTATGAAGCTTCTATTTAAGAAATTGACTTGAATTTTTTATACCAAATAGAGCTTTTAACTATACTTACGATACTATACAAAAAAATTAAAAATTAAAAAATAAAAGTATTTTTTTTTCAAAACACGTTTAGTGTGATGAGTCGATCGACCCACCATACATACGCTCATAAGATTTTCAATATAGTTAAGGTCAGTGTGAGCTTATTTATACATATTTGAATTTCAAAATTTTGTGACAGTATAGAATTCTTAAGCATCCTGTGTATGTTTGTTAGCAAAATCCATTTTGTCAATTTTTTGCAAAATGGCGACAAGTATTAAAATTCAATCACTTATTACTCAGTAGTGTTCAATTTTGTCAAAAAGGTCTCTATACATGAAATGTTGAGAAGCCTAAAGCTCATCTAAGTAAAATATAAAAAATATATATTTTTGCTTGAAAACAAGCGATGTATCAGTTCGATCGTACCCCCATACTAGCCATTTTGAGACTTTCGGAAGAGTTATAGCTCTTAACTGCTTGGTTTCGAAGATTAAAATTTTAATTTTTAATATCGCATAGAACTAACGTGCAGCCCCTATACGTTATGTTTAAAAAAAATATATAAAATTTTTTTTCAAAATGGCGGCTATCGTAAAAATTCAAAGTGTCATAACTTTGCTAAATCAAATCCTACTGAAACATGTCGTATGCAAAAAGTGTTTGGAATTTTATTTTGCATATAAAAGCAATTTTTAATTATTTTTTTTTTAATAAAAACCGAGTCTTACCATATATTGACCGAGACCTCGAACGAGCTTTTATGCGACTCTGCATACAGTTAACGCTCGTATGAAGCTTCTATTTAAGAAATTGACTTGAATTTTTTATACCAAATAGAGCTTTCAACTATACTTACGATACTATACAAAAAAATTAAAAATTAAAAAATAAAAGTATTTTTTTTTCAAAACACGTTTAGTGTGATGAGTCGATCGACCCACCATACATACGCTCATAAGATTTTCAATATAGTTAAGGTCAGTGTGAGCTTATTTATACATATTTGAATTTCAAAATTTTGTGACAGTATAGAATTCTTAAGCATCCTGTGTATGTTTGTTAGCAAAATCCATTTTGTCAATTTTTTGCAAAATGGCGACAAGTATTAAAATTCAATCACTTATTACTCAGTAGTGTTCAATTTTGTCAAAAAGGTCTCTATACATGAAATGTTGAGAAGCCTAAAGCTCATCTAAGTAAAATATAAAAAATATATATTTTTGCTTGAAAACAAGCGATGTATCAGTTCGATCGTACCCCCATACTAGCCATTTTGAGACTTTCGGAAGAGTTAACGCTCTTAACTGCTTGGTTTCGAAGATTAAAATTTTATTTTTTAATATCGCATAGAACTAACGTGCAGCCCCTATACGTTATGTTTAAAAAAAATATATAAAATTTTTTTTCAAAATGGCGGCTATCGTAAAAATTCAAAGTGTCATAACTTTGCTAAATCAAATCCTACTGAAAAATGTCGTATTCAAAAAGTGTTTGGAATTTTATTTTGCATATAAAAGCAATTTTTAATTATTTTTTTTTTAATAAAAACCGAGTCTTACCATTTATTGACCGAGACCTCGAACGAGCTTTTATGCGACTCTGCATACAGTTAACGCTCGTATGAAGCTTCTATTTAAGAAATTGACTTGAATTTTTTATACCAAATAGAGCTTTTAACTATACTTACGATACTATACAAAAAAATTAAAAATTAAAAAATAAAAGTATTTTTTTTTCAAAACACGTTTAGTGTGATGAGTCGATCGACCCACCATACATACGCTCATAAGATTTTCAATATAGTTAAGGTCAGTGTGAGCTTATTTATACATATTTGAATTTCAAAATTTTGTGACAGTATAGAATTCTTAAGCATCCTGTGTATGTTTGTTAGCAAAATCCATTTTGTCAATTTTTTGCAAAATGGCGACAAGTATTAAAATTCAATCACTTATTACTCAGTAGTGTTCAATTTTGTCAAAAAGGTCTCTATACATGAAATGTTGAGAAGCCTAAAGCTCATCTAAGTAAAATATAAAAAATATATATTTTTGCTTGAAAACAAGCGATGTATCAGTTCGATCGTACCCCCATACTAGCCATTTTGAGACTTTCGGAAGAGTTAACGCTCTTAACTGCTTGGTTTCGAAGATTAAAATTTTAATTTTTAATATCGCATAGAACTAACGTGCAGCCCCTATACGTTATGTTTAAAAAAAATATATAAAATTTTTTTTCAAAATGGCGGCTATCGTAAAAATTCAAAGTGTCATAACTTTGCTAAATCAAATCCTACTGAAAAATGTCGTATGCAAAAAGTGTTTGGAATTTTATTTTGCATATAAAAGCAATTTTTAATTATTTTTTTTTTAATAAAAACCGAGTCTTACCATATATTGACCGAGACCTCGAACGAGCTTTTATGCGACTCTGCATACAGTTAGCGCTCGTATGAAGCTTCTATTTAAGAAATTGACTTGAATTTTTTATACCAAATAGAGCTTTTAACTATACTTACGATACTATACAAAAAAATTAAAAATTAAAAAATAAAAGTATTTTTTTTTCAAAACACGTTTAGTGTGATGAGTCGATCGACCCACCATACATACGCTCATAAGATTTTCAATATAGTTAAGGTCAGTGTGAGCTTATTTATACATATTTGAATTTCAAAATTTTGTGACAGTATAGAATTCTTAAGCATCCTGTGTATGTTTGTTAGCAAAATCCATTTTGTCAATTTTTTGCAAAATGGCGACAAGTATTAAAATTCAATCACTTATTACTCAGTAGTGTTCAATTTTGTCAAAAAGGTCTCTATACATGAAATGTTGAGAAGCCTAAAGCTCATCTAAGTAAAATATAAAAAATATATATTTTTGCTTGAAAACAAGCGATGTATCAGTTCGATCGTACCCCCATACTAGCCATTTTGAGACTTTCGGAAGAGTTAACGCTCTTAACTGCTTGGTTTCGAAGATTAAAATTTTAATTTTTAATATCGCATAGAACTAACGTGCAGCCCCTATACGTTATGTTTAAAAAAAATATATAAAAATTTTTTTCAAAATGGCGGCTATCGTAAAAATTCAAAGTGTCATAACTTTGCTAAATCAAATCCTACTGAAAAATGTCGTATGCAAAAAGTGTTTGGAATTTTATTTTGCATATAAAAGCAATTTTTAATTATTTTTTTTTTAATAAAAACCGAGTCTTACCATATATTGACCGAGACCTCGAACGAGCTTTTATGCGACTCTGCATACAGTTAACGCTCGTATGAAGCTTCTATTTAGGAAATTAACTTGAATTTTTTATACCAAATAGAGCTTTCAACTATACTTACGATACTATACAAAAAAATTAAAAATTAAAAAATAAAAGTTTTTTTTTTTCAAAACACGTTAAGTGTGATGAGTCGATCGACCCACCATACATACGCTCATAAGATTTTCAATATAGTTAAGGTCAGTGTGAGCTTATTTATACATATTTGAATTTCAAAATTTTGTGACAGTATAGAATTCTTAAGCATCCTGTGTATGTTTGTTAGCAAAATCCATTTTGTCAATTTTTTGCAAAATGGCGACAAGTATTAAAATTCAATCACTTATTACTCAGTAGTGTTCAATTTTGTCAAAAAGGTCTCTATACATGAAATGTTGAGAAGCCTAAAGCTCATCTAAGTAAAATATAAAAAATATATATTTTTGCTTGAAAACAAGCGATGTATCAGTTCGATCGTACCCCCATACTAGCCATTTTGAGACTTTCGGAAGAGTTAACGCTCTTAACTGCTTGGTTTCGAAGATTAAAATTTTAATTTTTAATATCGCATAGAACTAACGTGCAGCCCCTATACGTTATGTTTAAAAAAAATATATAAAATTTTTTTTCAAAATGGCGGCTATCGTAAAAATTCAAAGTGTCATAACTTTGCTAAATCAAATCCTACTGAAAAATGTCGTATGCAAAAAGTGTTTGGAATTTTATTTTGCATATAAAAGCAATTTTTAATTATTTTTTTTAATAAAAACCGAGTCTTACCATATATTGACCGAGACCTCGAACGAGCTTTTATGCGACTCTGCATACAGTTAACGCTCGTATGAAGCTTCTATTTAAGAAATTGACTTGAATTTTTTATACCAAATAGAGCTTTCAACTATACTTACGATACTATACAAAAAAATTAAAAATTAAAAAATAAAAGTATTTTTTTTTCAAAACACGTTTAGTGTGATGAGTCGATCGACCCACCATACATACGCTCATAAGATTTTCAATATAGTTAAGGTCAGTGTGAGCTTATTTATACATATTTGAATTTCAAAATTTTGTGACAGTATAGAATTCTTAAGCATCCTGTGTATGTTCGTTAGCAAAATCCATTTTGTCAATTTTTTGCAAAATGGCGACAAGTATTAAAATTCAATCACTTATTACTCAGTAGTGTTCAATTTTGTCAAAAAGGTCACTATACATGAAATGTTGAGAAGCCTAAAGCTCATCTAAGTAAAATATAAAAAATATATATTTTTGCTTGAAAACAAGCGATGTATCAGTTCGATCGTACCCCCATACTAGCCATTTTGAGACTTTCGGAAGAGTTAACGCTCTTAACTGCTTGGTTTCGAAGATTAAAATTTTAATTTTTAATATCGCATAGAACTAACGTGCAGCCCCTTTACGTTATGTTTAAAAAAAATATATAAAATTTTTTTTTAAAATGGCGGCTATCGTAAAAATTCAAAGTGTCATAACTTTGCTAAATCAAATCCTACTGAAAAATGTCGTATGCAAAAAGTGTTTGGAATTTTATTTTGCATATAAAAGCAATTTTTAATTATTTTTTTTTTAATAAAAACCGAGTCTTACCATATATTGACCGAGACCTCGAACGAGCTTTTATGCGACTCTGCATACAGTTAACGCTCGTATGAAGCTTCTATTTAAGAAATTGACTTGAATTTTTTATACCAAATAGAGCTTTCAACTATACTTACGATACTATACAAAAAAATTAAAAATTAAAAAATAAAAGTATTTTTTTTTCAAAACACGTTTAGTGTGATGAGTCGATCGACCCACCATACATACGCTCATAAGATTTTCAATATAGTTAAGGTCAGTGTGAGCTTATTTATACATATTTGAATTTCAAAATTTTGTGACAGTATAGAATTCTTAAGCATCCTGTGTATGTTTGTTAGCAAAATCCATTTTGTCAATTTTTTGCAAAATGGCGACAAGTATTAAAATTCAATCACTTATTACTCAGTAGTGTTCAATTTTGTCAAAAAGGTCTCTATACATGAAATGTTGAGAAGCCTAAAGCTCATCTAAGTAAAATATAAAAAATATATATTTTTGCTTGAAAACAAGCGATGTATCAGTTCGATCGTACCCCCATACTAGCCATTTTGAGACTTTCGGAAGAGTTAACGCTCTTAACTGCTTGGTTTCGAAGATTAAAATTTTAATTTTTAATATCGCATAGAACTAACGTGCAGCCCCTATACGTTATGTTTAAAAAAAATATATAAAATTTTTTTTCAAAATGGCGGCTATCGTAAAAATTCAAAGTGTCATAACTTTGCTAAATCAAATCCTACTGAAAAATGTCGTATGCAAAAAGTGTTTGGAATTTTATTTTGCATATAAAAGCAATTTTTAATTATTTTTTTTTTAATAAAAACCGAGTCTTACCATATATTGACCGAGACCTCGAACGAGCTTTTATGCGACTCTGCATACAGTTAACGCTCGTATGAAGCTTCTATTTAAGAAATTGACTTGAATTTTTTATACCAAATAGAGCTTTCAACTATACTTACGATACTATACAAAAAAATTAAAAATTAAAAAATAAAAGTATTTTTTTTTCAAAACACGTTTAGTGTGATGAGTCGATCGACCCACCATACATACGCTCATAAGATTTTCAATATAGTTAAGGTCAGTGTGAGCTTATTTATACATATTTGAATTTCAAAATTTTGTGACAGTATAGAATTCTTAAGCATCCTGTGTATGTTTGTTAGCAAAATCCATTTCGTCAATTTTTTGCAAAATGGCGACAAGTATTAAAATTCAATCACTTATTACTCAGTAGTGTTCAATTTTGTCAAAAAGGTCTCTATACATGAAATGTTGAGAAGCCTAAAGCTCATCTAAGTAAAATATAAAAAATATATATTTTTGCTTGAAAACAAGCGATGTATCAGTTCGATCGTACCCCCATACTAGCCATTTTGAGACTTTCGGAAGAGTTAACGCTCTTAACTGCTTGGTTTCGAAGATTAAAATTTTAATTTTTAATATCGCATAGAACTAACGTGCAGCCCCTATACGTTATGTTTAAAAAAAATATATAAAATTTTTTTTCAAAATGGCGGCTATCGTAAAAATTCAAAGTGTCATAACTTTGCTAAATCAAATCCTACTGAAAAATGTCGTATGCAAAAAGTGTTTGGAATTTTATTTTGCATATAAAAGCAATTTTTAATTATTTTTTTTAATAAAAACCGAGTCTTACCATATATTGACCGAGACCTCGAACGAGCTTTTATGCGACTCTGCATACAGTTAACGCTCGTATGAAGCTTCTATTCAAGAAATTGACTTGAATTTTTTATACCAAATAGAGCTTTCAACTATACTTACGATACTATACAAAAAAATTAAAAATTAAAAAATAAAAGTATTTTTTTTTCAAAACACGTTTAGTGTGATGAGTCGATCGACCCACCATACATACGCTCATAAGATTTTCAATATAGTTAAGGTCAATGTGAGCTTATTTATACATATTTGAATTTTAAAATTTTGTGACAGTATAGAATTCTTAAGCATCCTGTGTATGTTTGTTAGCAAAATCCATTTTGTCAATATTTTGCAAAATGGCGACAAGTATTAAAATTCAATCACTTATTTCTCAGTAGTGTTCAATTTTGTCAAAAAGGTCTCTATACATGAAATGTTGAGAAGCCTAAAGCTCATCTAAGTAAAATATAAAAAATATATATTTTTGCTTGAAAACAAGCGATGTATCAGTTCGATCGTACCCCCATACTAGCCATTTTGAGACTTTCGGAAGAGTTAACGCTCCTAACTGCTTGGTTTCGAAGATTAAAATTTTAATTTTTAATATCGCATAGAACTAACGTGCAGCCCCTATACGTTATGTTTAAAAAAAATATATAAAAATTTTTTTCAAAATGGCGGCTATCGTAAAAATTCAAAGTGTCATAACTTTGCTAAATCAAATCCTACTAAAAAATGTCGTATGCAAAAAGTGTTTGGAATTTTATTTTGCATATAAAAGCAATTTTTAATTATTTTTTTTTTAATAAAAACCGAGTCTTACCATATATTGACCGAGACCTCGAACGAGCTTTTATGCGACTCTGCATACAGTTAACGCTCGTATGAAGCTTCTATTTAAGAAATTGACTTGAATTTTTTATACCAAATAGAGCTTTCAACTATACTTACGATACTATACAAAAAAATTAAAAATTAAAAAATAAAAGTATTTTTTTTTCAAAACACGTTAAGTGTGATGAGTCGATCGACCCACCATACATACGCTCATAAGATTTTAAATATAGTTAAGGTCAGTGTGAGCTTATTTATACATATTTGAATTTCAAAATTTTGTGACAGTATAGAATTCTTAAGCATCCTGTGTATGTTTGTTAGCAAAATCCATTTTGTCAATTTTTTGCAAAATGGCGACAAGTATTAAAATTCAATCACTTATTACTCAGTAGTGTTCAATTTTGTCAAAAAGGTCTCTATACATGAAATGTTGAGAAGCCTAAAGCTCATCTAAGTAAAATATAAAAAATATATATTTTTGCTTGAAAACAAGCGATGTATCAGTTCGATCGTACCCCCATACTAGCCATTTTGAGACTTTCGGAAGAGTTAACGCTCTTAACTGCTTGGTTTCGAAGATTAAAATTTTAATTTTTAATATCGCATAGAACTAACGTGCAGCCCCTATACGTTATGTTTAAAAAAAATATATAAATTTTTTTTTCAAAATGGCGGCTATCGTAAAAATTCAAAGTGTCATAACTTTGCTAAATCAAATCCTACTGAAAAATGTCGTATGCAAAAAGTGTTTGGAATTTTATTTTGCATATAAAAGCAATTTTTAATTATTTTTTTTTTAATAAAAACCGAGTCTTACCATATATTGACCGAGACCTCGAACGAGCTTTTATGCGACTCTGCATACAGTTAACGCTCGTATGAAGCTTCTATTTAAGAAATTGACTTGAATTTTTTATACCAAATAGAGCTTTCAACTATACTTACGATACTATACAAAAAAATTAAAAATTAAAAAATAAAAGTATTTTTTTTTCAAAACACGTTTAGTGTGATGAGTCGATCGACCCACCATACATACGCTCATAAGATTTTCAATATAGTTAAGGTCAGTGTGAGCTTATTTATACATATTTGAATTTCAAAATTTTGTGACAGTATAGAATTCTTAAGCATCCTGTGTATGTTTGTTAGCAAAATCCATTTTGTCAATTTTTTGCAAAATGGCGACAAGTATTAAAATTCAATCACTTATTACTCAGTAGTGTTCAATTTTGTCAAAAAGGTCTCTATACATGAAATGTTGAGAAGCCTAAAGCTCATCTAAGTAAAATATAAAAAATATATATTTTTGCTTGAAAACAAGCGATGTATCAGTTCGATCGTACCCCCATACTAGCCATTTTGAGACTTTCGGAAGAGTTAACGCTCTTAACTGCTTGGTTTCGAAGATTAAAATTTTAATTTTTAATATCGCATAGAACTAACGTGCAGCCCCTATACGTTATGTTTAAAAAAAATATATAATTTTTTTTTTCAAAATGGCGGCTATCGTAAAAATTCAAAGTGTCATAACTTTGCTAAATCAAATCCTACTGAAACATGTCGTATGCAAAAAGTGTTTGGAATTTTATTTTGCATATAAAAGCAATTTTTAATTATTTTTTTTTTAATAAAAACCGAGTCTTACCATATATTGACCGAGACCTCGAACGAGCTTTTATGCGACTCTGCATACAGTTAACGCTCGTATGAAGCTTCTATTTAAGAAATTGACTTGAATTTTTTATACCAAATAGAGCTTTCAACTATACTTACGATACTATACAAAAAAATTAAAAATTAAAAAATAAAAGTATTTTTTTTTCAAAACACGTTTAGTGTGATGAGTCGATCGACCCACCATACATACGCTCATAAGATTTTCAATATAGTTAAGGTCAGTGTGAGCTTATTTATACATATTTGAATTTCAAAATTTTGTGACAGTATAGAATTCTTAAGCATCCTGTGTATGTTTGTTAGCAAAATCCATTTTGTCAATTTTTTGCAAAATGGCGACAAGTATTAAAATTCAATCACTTATTACTCAGTAGTGTTCAATTTTGTCAAAAAGATCTCTATACATGAAATGTTGAGAAGCCTAAAGCTCATCTAAGTAAAATATAAAAAATATATATTTTTGCTTGAAAACAAGCGATGTATCAGTTCGATCGTACCCCCATACTAGCCATTTTGAGACTTTCGGAAGAGTTAACGCTCTTAACTGCTTGGTTTCGAAGATTAAAATTTTAATTTTTAATATCGCATAGAACTAACGTGCAGCCCCTATACGTTATGTTTAAAAAAAATATATAAAAATTTTTTTCAAAATGGCGGCTATCGTAAAAATTCAAAGTGTCATAACTTTGCTAAATCAAATCCTACTGAAAAATGTCGTATGCAAAAAGTGTTTGGAATTTTATTTTGCATATAAAAGCAATTTTTAATTATTTTTTTTTTAATAAAAACCGAGTCTTACTATATATTGACCGAGACCTCGAACGAGCTTTTATGCGACTCTGCATACAGTTAACGCTCGTATGAAGCTTCTATTTAAGAAATTGACTTGAATTTTTTATACCAAATAGAGCTTTCAACTATACTTACGATACTATACAAAAAAATTAAAAATTAAAAAATAAAAGTATTTTTTTTTCAAAACACGTTTAGTGTGATGAGTCGATCGACCCACCATACATACGCTCATAAGATTTTCAATATAGTTAAGGTCAGTGTGAGCTTATTTATACATATTTGAATTTCAAAATTTTGTGACAGTATAGAATTCTTAAGCATCCTGTGTATGTTTGTTATCAAAATCCATTTTGTCAATTTTTTGCAAAATGGCGACAAGTATTAAAATTCAATCACTTATTACTCAGTAGTGTTCAATTTTGTCAAAAAGGTCTCTATACATGAAATGTTGAAAAGCCTAAAGCTCATCTGAGTAAAATATAAAAAATATATATTTTTGCTTGAAAACAAGCGATGTATCAGTTCGATCGTACCCCCATACTAGCCATTTTGAGACTTTCGGAAGAGTTAACGCTCTTAACTGCTTGGTTTCGAAGATTAAAATTTTAATTTTTAATATCGCATAGAACTAACGTGCAGCCCCTATACGTTATGTTTAAAAAAAATATATAATTTTTTTTTTCAAAATGGCGGCTATCGTAAAAATTCAAAGTGTCATAACTTTGCTAAATCAAATCCTACTGAAAAATGTCGTATGCAAAAAGTGTTTGGAATTTTATTTTGCATATAAAAGCAATTTTTAATTATTTTTTTTAATAAAAACCGAGTCTTACCATATATTGACCGAGACCTCGAACGAGCTTTTATGCGACTCTGCATACAGTTAACGCTCGTATGAAGCTTCTATTTAAGAAATTGACTTGAATTTTTTATACCAAATAAAGCTTTCAACTATACTTACGATACTATACAAAAAAATTAAAAATTAAAAAATAAAAGTATTTTTTTTTCAAAACACGTTTAGTGTGATGAGTCGATCGACCCACCATACATACGCTCATAAGATTTTCAATATAGTTAAGGTCAGTGTGAGCTTATTTATACATATTTGAATTTTAAAATTTTGTGACAGTATAGAATTCTTAAGCATCCTGTGTATGTTTGTTAGCAAAATCCATTTTGTCAATATTTTGCAAAATGGCGACAAGTATTAAAATTCAATCACTTATTTCTCAGTAGTGTTCAATTTTGTCAAAAAGGTCTCTATACATGAAATGTTGAGAAGCCTAAAGCTCATCTAAGTAAAATATAAAAAATATATATTTTTGCTTGAAAACAAGCGATGTATCAGTTCGATCGTACCCCCATACTAGCCATTTTGAGACTTTCGGAAGAGTTAACGCTCCTAACTGCTTGGTTTCGAAGATTAAAATTTTAATTTTGAATATCGCATAGAACTAACGTGCAGCCCCTATACGTTATGTTTAAAAAAAATATATAAAAATTTTTTTCAAAATGGCGGCTATCGTGAAAATTCAAAGTGTCATAACTTTGCTAAATCAAATCCTACTAAAAAATGTTGTATACAAAAAGTGTTTGGAATTTTATTTTGCATATAAAAGCAATTTTTAATTATTTTTTTTTTAATAAAAACCGAGTCTTACTATATATTGACCGAGACCTCGAACGAGCTTTTATGCGACTCTGCATACAGTTAACGCTCGTATGAAGCTTCTATTTAAGAAATTGACTTGAATTTTTTATACCAAATAGAGCTTTCAACTATACTTACGATACTATACAAAAAAATTAAAAATTAAAAAATAAAAGTATTTTTTTTTCAAAACACGTTTAGTGTGATGAGTCGATCGACCCACCATACATACGCTCATAAGATTAGTAATATAGTTAAGGTCAGTGTGAGCTTATTTATACATATTTGAATTTCAAAATTTTGTGACAGTATAGAATTCTTAAGCATCCTGTGTATGTTTGTTAGCAAAATCCATTTTGTCAATATTTTGCAAAATGGCGACAAGTATTAAAATTCAATCACTTATTACTCAGTAGTGTTCAATTTTGTCAAAAAGGTCTCTATACATGAAATGTTGAGAAGCCTAAAGCTCATCTAAGTAAAATATAAAAAATATATATTTTTGCTTGAAAACAAGCGATGTATCAGTTCGATCGTACCCCCATACTAGCCATTTTGAGACTTTCTGAAGAGTTAACGCTCTTAACTGCTTTGTTTCAAAGATTAAAATTTTAATTTTTAATATCGCATAGAACTAACGTGCAGCCCCTATACGTTATGTTTAAAAAAAATATATAAAATTTTTTTTCAAAATGGCGGCTATCGTAAAAATTCAAAGTGTCATAACTTTGCTAAATCAAATCCTACTTAAAAATGTCGTTTGCAAAAAGTGTTCGGAATTTTATTTTGCATATAAAAGCAATTTTTAATTATTTTTTTTTTAATAAAAACCGAGTCTTACCATATATTGACCGAGACCTCGAACGAGCTTTTATGCGACTCTGCATACAGTTAACGCTCGTATGAAGCTTCTATTCAAGAAATTGACTTGAATTTTTTATACCAAATAGAGCTTTCAACTATACTTACGATACTATACAAAAAAATTAAAAATTAAAAAATAAAAGTATTTTTTTTTCAAAACACGTTTAGTGTGATGAGTCGATCGACCCACCATACATACGCTCATAAGATTTTCAATATAGTTAAGGTCAATGTGAGCTTATTTATACATATTTGAATTTTAAAATTTTGTGACAGTATAGAATTCTTAAGCATCCTGTGTATGTTTGTTAGCAAAATCCATTTTGTCAATATTTTGCAAAATGGCGACAAGTATTAAAATTCAATCACTTATTTCTCAGTAGTGTTCAATTTTGTCAAAAAGGTCTCTATACATGAAATGTTGAGAAGCCTAAAGCTCATCTAAGTAAAATATAAAAAATATATATTTTTGCTTGAAAACAAGCGATGTATCAGTTCGATCGTACCCCCATACTAGCCATTTTGAGACTTTCGGAAGAGTTAACGCTCCTAACTGCTTGGTTTCGAAGATTAAAATTTTAATTTTTAATATCGCATAGAACTAACGTGCAGCCCCTATACGTTATGTTTAAAAAAAATATATAAAAATTTTTTTCAAAATGGCGGCTATCGTAAAAATTCAAAGTGTCATAACTTTGCTAAATCAAATCCTACTAAAAAATGTCGTATGCAAAAAGTGTTTGGAATTTTATTTTGCATATAAAAGCAATTTTTAATTATTTTTTTTTTAATAAAAACCGAGTCTTACCATATATTGACCGAGACCTCGAACGAGCTTTTATGCGACTCTGCATACAGTTAACGCTCGTATGAAGCTTCTATTTAAGAAATTGACTTGAATTTTTTATACCAAATAGAGCTTTCAACTATACTTACGATACTATACAAAAAAATTAAAAATTAAAAAATAAAAGTATTTTTTTTTCAAAACACGTTAAGTGTGATGAGTCGATCGACCCACCATACATACGCTCATAAGATTTTAAATATAGTTAAGGTCAGTGTGAGCTTATTTATACATATTTGAATTTCAAAATTTTGTGACAGTATAGAATTCTTAAGCATCCTGTGTATGTTTGTTAGCAAAATCCATTTTGTCAATTTTTTGCAAAATGGCGACAAGTATTAAAATTCAATCACTTATTACTCAGTAGTGTTCAATTTTGTCAAAAAGGTCTCTATACATGAAATGTTGAGAAGCCTAAAGCTCATCTAAGTAAAATATAAAAAATATATATTTTTGCTTGAAAACAAGCGATGTATCAGTTCGATCGTACCCCCATACTAGCCATTTTGAGACTTTCGGAAGAGTTAACGCTCTTAACTGCTTGGTTTCGAAGATTAAAATTTTAATTTTTAATATCGCATAGAACTAACGTGCAGCCCCTATACGTTATGTTTAAAAAAAATATATAAATTTTTTTTTCAAAATGGCGGCTATCGTAAAAATTCAAAGTGTCATAACTTTGCTAAATCAAATCCTACTGAAAAATGTCGTATGCAAAAAGTGTTTGGAATTTTATTTTGCATATAAAAGCAATTTTTAATTATTTTTTTTTTAATAAAAACCGAGTCTTACCATATATTGACCGAGACCTCGAACGAGCTTTTATGCGACTCTGCATACAGTTAACGCTCGTATGAAGCTTCTATTTAAGAAATTGACTTGAATTTTTTATACCAAATAGAGCTTTCAACTATACTTACGATACTATACAAAAAAATTAAAAATTAAAAAATAAAAGTATTTTTTTTTCAAAACACGTTTAGTGTGATGAGTCGATCGACCCACCATACATACGCTCATAAGATTTTCAATATAGTTAAGGTCAGTGTGAGCTTATTTATACATATTTGAATTTCAAAATTTTGTGACAGTATAGAATTCTTAAGCATCCTGTGTATGTTTGTTAGCAAAATCCATTTTGTCAATTTTTTGCAAAATGGCGACAAGTATTAAAATTCAATCACTTATTACTCAGTAGTGTTCAATTTTGTCAAAAAGGTCTCTATACATGAAATGTTGAGAAGCCTAAAGCTCATCTAAGTAAAATATAAAAAATATATATTTTTGCTTGAAAACAAGCGATGTATCAGTTCGATCGTACCCCCATACTAGCCATTTTGAGACTTTCGGAAGAGTTAACGCTCTTAACTGCTTGGTTTCGAAGATTAAAATTTTAATTTTTAATATCGCATAGAACTAACGTGCAGCCCCTATACGTTATGTTTAAAAAAAATATATAATTTTTTTTTTCAAAATGGCGGCTATCGTAAAAATTCAAAGTGTCATAACTTTGCTAAATCAAATCCTACTGAAACATGTCGTATGCAAAAAGTGTTTGGAATTTTATTTTGCATATAAAAGCAATTTTTAATTATTTTTTTTTTAATAAAAACCGAGTCTTACCATATATTGACCGAGACCTCGAACGAGCTTTTATGCGACTCTGCATACAGTTAACGCTCGTATGAAGCTTCTATTTAAGAAATTGACTTGAATTTTTTATACCAAATAGAGCTTTCAACTATACTTACGATACTATACAAAAAAATTAAAAATTAAAAAATAAAAGTATTTTTTTTTCAAAACACGTTTAGTGTGATGAGTCGATCGACCCACCATACATACGCTCATAAGATTTTCAATATAGTTAAGGTCAGTGTGAGCTTATTTATACATATTTGAATTTCAAAATTTTGTGACAGTATAGAATTCTTAAGCATCCTGTGTATGTTTGTTAGCAAAATCCATTTTGTCAATTTTTTGCAAAATGGCGACAAGTATTAAAATTCAATCACTTATTACTCAGTAGTGTTCAATTTTGTCAAAAAGATCTCTATACATGAAATGTTGAGAAGCCTAAAGCTCATCTAAGTAAAATATAAAAAATATATATTTTTGCTTGAAAACAAGCGATGTATCAGTTCGATCGTACCCCCATACTAGCCATTTTGAGACTTTCGGAAGAGTTAACGCTCTTAACTGCTTGGTTTCGAAGATTAAAATTTTAATTTTTAATATCGCATAGAACTAACGTGCAGCCCCTATACGTTATGTTTAAAAAAAATATATAAAAATTTTTTTCAAAATGGCGGCTATCGTAAAAATTCAAAGTGTCATAACTTTGCTAAATCAAATCCTACTGAAAAATGTCGTATGCAAAAAGTGTTTGGAATTTTATTTTGCATATAAAAGCAATTTTTAATTATTTTTTTTTTAATAAAAACCGAGTCTTACTATATATTGACCGAGACCTCGAACGAGCTTTTATGCGACTCTGCATACAGTTAACGCTCGTATGAAGCTTCTATTTAAGAAATTGACTTGAATTTTTTATACCAAATAGAGCTTTCAACTATACTTACGATACTATACAAAAAAATTAAAAATTAAAAAATAAAAGTATTTTTTTTTCAAAACACGTTTAGTGTGATGAGTCGATCGACCCACCATACATACGCTCATAAGATTTTCAATATAGTTAAGGTCAGTGTGAGCTTATTTATACATATTTGAATTTCAAAATTTTGTGACAGTATAGAATTCTTAAGCATCCTGTGTATGTTTGTTATCAAAATCCATTTTGTCAATTTTTTGCAAAATGGCGACAAGTATTAAAATTCAATCACTTATTACTCAGTAGTGTTCAATTTTGTCAAAAAGGTCTCTATACATGAAATGTTGAAAAGCCTAAAGCTCATCTGAGTAAAATATAAAAAATATATATTTTTGCTTGAAAACAAGCGATGTATCAGTTCGATCGTACCCCCATACTAGCCATTTTGAGACTTTCGGAAGAGTTAACGCTCTTAACTGCTTGGTTTCGAAGATTAAAATTTTAATTTTTAATATCGCATAGAACTAACGTGCAGCCCCTATACGTTATGTTTAAAAAAAATATATAATTTTTTTTTTCAAAATGGCGGCTATCGTAAAAATTCAAAGTGTCATAACTTTGCTAAATCAAATCCTACTGAAAAATGTCGTATGCAAAAAGTGTTTGGAATTTTATTTTGCATATAAAAGCAATTTTTAATTATTTTTTTTAATAAAAACCGAGTCTTACCATATATTGACCGAGACCTCGAACGAGCTTTTATGCGACTCTGCATACAGTTAACGCTCGTATGAAGCTTCTATTTAAGAAATTGACTTGAATTTTTTATACCAAATAAAGCTTTCAACTATACTTACGATACTATACAAAAAAATTAAAAATTAAAAAATAAAAGTATTTTTTTTTCAAAACACGTTTAGTGTGATGAGTCGATCGACCCACCATACATACGCTCATAAGATTTTCAATATAGTTAAGGTCAGTGTGAGCTTATTTATACATATTTGAATTTTAAAATTTTGTGACAGTATAGAATTCTTAAGCATCCTGTGTATGTTTGTTAGCAAAATCCATTTTGTCAATATTTTGCAAAATGGCGACAAGTATTAAAATTCAATCACTTATTTCTCAGTAGTGTTCAATTTTGTCAAAAAGGTCTCTATACATGAAATGTTGAGAAGCCTAAAGCTCATCTAAGTAAAATATAAAAAATATATATTTTTGCTTGAAAACAAGCGATGTATCAGTTCGATCGTACCCCCATACTAGCCATTTTGAGACTTTCGGAAGAGTTAACGCTCCTAACTGCTTGGTTTCGAAGATTAAAATTTTAATTTTGAATATCGCATAGAACTAACGTGCAGCCCCTATACGTTATGTTTAAAAAAAATATATAAAAATTTTTTTCAAAATGGCGGCTATCGTAAAAATTCAAAGTGTCATAACTTTGCTAAATCAAATCCTACTAAAAAATGTTGTATACAAAAAGTGTTTGGAATTTTATTTTGCATATAAAAGCAATTTTTAATTATTTTTTTTTTAATAAAAACCGAGTCTTACTATATATTGACCGAGACCTCGAACGAGCTTTTATGCGACTCTGCATACAGTTAACGCTCGTATGAAGCTTCTATTTAAGAAATTGACTTGAATTTTTTATACCAAATAGAGCTTTCAACTATACTTACGATACTATACAAAAAAATTAAAAATTAAAAAATAAAAGTATTTTTTTTTCAAAACACGTTTAGTGTGATGAGTCGATCGACCCACCATACATACGCTCATAAGATTAGTAATATAGTTAAGGTCAGTGTGAGCTTATTTATACATATTTGAATTTCAAAATTTTGTGACAGTATAGAATTCTTAAGCATCCTGTGTATGTTTGTTAGCAAAATCCATTTTGTCAATATTTTGCAAAATGGCGACAAGTATTAAAATTCAATCACTTATTACTCAGTAGTGTTCAATTTTGTCAAAAAGGTCTCTATACATGAAATGTTGAGAAGCCTAAAGCTCATCTAAGTAAAATATAAAAAATATATATTTTTGCTTGAAAACAAGCGATGTATCAGTTCGATCGTACCCCCATACTAGCCATTTTGAGACTTTCGGAAGAGTTAACGCTCTTAACTGCTTTGTTTCAAAGATTAAAATTTTAATTTTTAATATCGCATAGAACTAACGTGCAGCCCCTATACGTTATGTTTAAAAAAAATATATAAAATTTTTTTTCAAAATGGCGGCTATCGTAAAAATTCAAAGTGTCATAACTTTGCTAAATCAAATCCTACTTAAAAATGTCGTTTGCAAAAAGTGTTCGGAATTTTATTTTGCATATAAAAGCAATTTTTAATTATTTTTTTTTTAATAAAAACCGAGTCTTACCATATATTGACCGAGACCTCGAACGAGCTTTTATGCGACTCTGCATACAGTTAACGCTCGTATGAAGCTTCTATTTAAGAAATTGACTTGAATTTTTTAAACCAAATAGAGCTTTCAACTATACTTACGATACTGTACAAAAAAATTAAAAATTAAAAAATAAAAGTATTTTTTATTCAAAACACGTTTAGTGTGATGAGTCGATCGACCCACCATACATACGCTGATAAGATTTTCAATATAGTTAAGGTCAGTGTGAGCTTATTTATACATATTTGAATTTAAAAATTTTGTGACAGTATAGAATTCTTAAGCATCCTGTGTATGTTTGTTAGCAAAATCCATTTTGTCAATTTTTTGCAAAATGGCGACAAGTATTAAAATTCAATCACTTATTACTCAGTAGTGTTCAATTTTGTCAAAAAGGTCTCTATACATGAAATGTTGAGAAGCCTAAAGCTCATCTAAGTAAAATATAAAAAATATATATTTTTGCTTGAAAACAAGCGATGTATCAGTTCGATCGTACCCCCATACTAGCCATTTTGAGACTTTCGGAAGAGTTAACGCTCTTAACTGCTTGGTTTCGAAGATTAAAATTTTAATTTTTAATATCGCATAGAACTAACGTGCAGCCCCTATACGTTATGTTTAAAAAAAATATATAAAATTTTTTTTCAAAATGGCGGCTATCGTAAAAATTCAAAGTGTCATAACTTTGCTAAATCAAATCCTACTGAAAAATGTCGTATGCAAAAAGTGTTTGGAATTTTATTTTGCATATAAAAGCAATTTTTAATTATTTTTTTTTTAATAAAAACCGAGTCTTACCATATATTGACCGAGACCTCGAACGAGCTTTTATGCGACTCTGCATACAGTTAACGCTCGTATAAAGCTTCTATTTAAGAAATTGACTTGAATTTTTTATACCAAATAGAGCTTTCAACTATACTTACGATACTGTACAAAAAAATTAAAAATTAAAAAATAAAAGTATTTTTTTTTCAAAACACGTTCAGTGTGATGAGTCGATCGACCCACCATACATACGCTCATAAGATTTTCAATATAGTTAAGGTCAGTGTGAGCTTATTTATACATATTTGAATTTCAAAATTTTGTGACAGTATAGAATTCTTAAGCATCCTGTGTATGTTTGTTAGCAAAATCCATTTTGTCAATTTTTTGCAAAATGGCGACAAGTATTAAAATTCAATCACTTATTACTCAGTAGTGTTCAATTTTGTCAAAAAGGTCTCTATACATGAAATGTTGAGAAGCCTAAAGCTCATATAAGTAAAATATAAAAAATATATATTTTTGCTTGAAAACAAGCGATGTATCAGTTCGATCGTACCCCCATACTAGCCATTTTGAGACTTTCGGAAGAGTTAACGCTCTTAACTGCTTGGTTTGGAAGATTAAAATTTTAATTTTTAATATCGCATAGAACTAACGTGCAGCCCCTATACGTTATGTTTAAAAAAAATATATAAAATTTTTTTTCAAAATGGCGGCTATCGTAAAAATTCAAAGTGTCATAACTTTGCTAAATCAAATCCTACTGAAAAATGTCGTATGCAAAAAGTGTTTGGAATTTTATTTTGCATATAAAAGCAATTTTTAATTATTTTTTTTTTAATAAAAACCGAGTCTTACCATATATTGACCGAGACCTCGAACGAGCTTTTATGCGACTCTGCATACAGTTAACGCTCGTATGAAGCTTCTATTTAAGAAATTGACTTGAATTTTTTATACCAAATAGAGCTTTCAACTATACTTACGATACTATACAAAAAAATTAAAAATTAAAAAATAAAAGTATTTTTTTTTCAAAACACGTTTAGTGTGATGAGTCGATCGACCCACCATACATACGCTCATAAGATTTTCAATATAGTTAAGGTCAGTGTGAGCTTATTTATACATATTTGAATTTGAAAATTTTGTGACAGTATAGAATTCTTCAGCATCCTGTGTATGTTTGTTAGCAAAATCCATTTTGTCAATTTTTTGCAAAATGGCGACAAGTATTAAAATTCAATCACTTATTACTCAGTAGTATTCAATTTTGTCAAAAAGGTCTCTATACATGAAATGTTGAGAAGCCTAAAGCTCATCTAAGTAAAATATAAAAAATATATATTTTTGCTTGAAAACAAGCGATGTATCAGTTCGATCGTACCCCCATACTAGCCATTTTGAGACTTTCGGAAGAGTTAACGCTCTTAACTGCTTGGTTTCGAAGATTAAAATTTTAATTTTTAATATCGCATAGAACTAACGTGCAGCCCCTATACGTTATGTTTAAAAAAAATATATAAATTTTTTTTTCAAAATGGCGGCTATCGTAAAAATTCAAAGTGTCATAACTTTGCTAAATCAAATCCTACTGAAAAATGTCGTATGCAAAAAGTGTTTGGAATTTTATTTTGCATATAAAAGCAATTTTTAATTATTTTTTTTTTAATAAAAACCGAGTCTTACCATATATTGACCGAGACCTCGAACGAGCTTTTATGCGACTCTGCATACAGTTAACGCTCGTATGAAGCTTTTATTAAAGAAATTGACTTGAATTTTTTATACCAAATAGAGCTTTCAACTATACTTACGATACTATACAAAAAAATTAAAAATTAAAAAATAAAAGTATTTTTTTTTCAAAACACGTTTAGTGTGATGAGTCGATCGACCCACCATACATACGCTCATAAGATTTTTAATATAGTTAAGGTCAGTGTGAGCTTATTTATACATATTTGAATTTCAAAATTTTGTGACAGTATAGAATTCTTAAGCATCCTGTGTATGTTTGTTAGCAAAATCCATTTTGTCAATTTTTTGCAAAATGGCGACAAGTATTAAAATTCAATCACTTATTACTCAGTAGTGTTCAATTTTGTCAAAAAGGTCTCTATACATGAAATGTTGAGAAGCCTAAAGCTCATATAAGTAAAATATAAAAAATATATATTTTTGCTTGAAAACAAGCGATGTATCAGTTCGATCGTACCCCCATACTAGCCATTTTGAGACTTTCGGAAGAGTTAACGCTCTTAACTGCTTGGTTTGGAAGATTAAAATTTTAATTTTTAATATCGCATAGAACTAACGTGCAGCCCCTATACGTTATGTTTAAAAAAAATATATAAAATTTTTTTTCAAAATGGCGGCTATCGTAAAAATTCAAAGTGTCATAACTTTGCTAAATCAAATCCTACTGAAAAATGTCGTATGCAAAAAGTGTTTGGAATTTTATTTTGCATATAAAAGCAATTTTTAATTATTTTTTTTTTAATAAAAACCGAGTCTTACCATATATTGACCGAGACCTCGAACGAGCTTTTATGCGACTCTGCATACAGTTAACGCTCGTATGAAGCTTCTATTTAAGAAATTGACTTGAATTTTTTATACCAAATAGAGCTTTCAACTATACTTACGATACTATACAAAAAAATTAAAAATTAAAAAATAAAAGTATTTTTTTTTCAAAACACGTTTAGTGTGATGAGTCGATCGACCCACCATACATACGCTCATAAGATTTTCAATATAGTTAAGGTCAGTGTGAGCTTATTTATACATATTTGAATTTGAAAATTTTGTGACAGTATAGAATTCTTCAGCATCCTGTGTATGTTTGTTAGCAAAATCCATTTTGTCAATTTTTTGCAAAATGGCGACAAGTATTAAAATTCAATCACTTATTACTCAGTAGTATTCAATTTTGTCAAAAAGGTCTCTATACATGAAATGTTGAGAAGCCTAAAGCTCATCTAAGTAAAATATAAAAAATATATATTTTTGCTTGAAAACAAGCGATGTATCAGTTCGATCGTACCCCCATACTAGCCATTTTGAGACTTTCGGAAGAGTTAACGCTCTTAACTGCTTGGTTTCGAAGATTAAAATTTTAATTTTTAATATCGCATAGAACTAACGTGCAGCCCCTATACGTTATGTTTAAAAAAAATATATAAATTTTTTTTTCAAAATGGCGGCTATCGTAAAAATTCAAAGTGTCATAACTTTGCTAAATCAAATCCTACTGAAAAATGTCGTATGCAAAAAGTGTTTGGAATTTTATTTTGCATATAAAAGCAATTTTTAATTATTTTTTTTAATAAAAACCGAGTCTTACCATATATTGACCGAGACCTCGAACGAGCTTTTATGCGACTCTGCATACAGTTAACGCTCGTATGAAGCTTCTATTCAAGAAATTGACTTGAATTTTTTATACCAAATAGAGCTTTCAACTATACTTACGATACTATACAAAAAAATTAAAAATTAAAAAATAAAAGTATTTTTTTTTCAAAACACGTTTAGTGTGATGAGTCGATCGACCCACCATACATACGCTCATAAGATTTTCAATATAGTTAAGGTCAATGTGAGCTTATTTATACATATTTGAATTTTAAAATTTTGTGACAGTATAGAATTCTTAAGCATCCTGTGTATGTTTGTTAGCAAAATCCATTTTGTCAATATTTTGCAAAATGGCGACAAGTATTAAAATTCAATCACTTATTTCTCAGTAGTGTTCAATTTTGTCAAAAAGGTCTCTATACATGAAATGTTGAGAAGCCTAAAGCTCATCTAAGTAAAATATAAAAAATATATATTTTTGCTTGAAAACAAGCGATGTATCAGTTCGATCGTACCCCCATACTAGCCATTTTGAGACTTTCGGAAGAGTTAACGCTCCTAACTGCTTGGTTTCGAAGATTAAAATTTTAATTTTTAATATCGCATAGAACTAACGTGCAGCCCCTATACGTTATGTTTAAAAAAAATATATAAAAATTTTTTTCAAAATGGCGGCTATCGTAAAAATTCAAAGTGTCATAACTTTGCTAAATCAAATCCTACTAAAAAATGTCGTATGCAAAAAGTGTTTGGAATTTTATTTTGCATATAAAAGCAATTTTTAATTATTTTTTTTTTAATAAAAACCGAGTCTTACCATATATTGACCGAGACCTCGAACGAGCTTTTATGCGACTCTGCATACAGTTAACGCTCGTATGAAGCTTCTATTTAAGAAATTGACTTGAATTTTTTATACCAAATAGAGCTTTCAACTATACTTACGATACTATACAAAAAAATTAAAAATTAAAAAATAAAAGTATTTTTTTTTCAAAACACGTTAAGTGTGATGAGTCGATCGACCCACCATACATACGCTCATAAGATTTTAAATATAGTTAAGGTCAGTGTGAGCTTATTTATACATATTTGAATTTCAAAATTTTGTGACAGTATAGAATTCTTAAGCATCCTGTGTATGTTTGTTAGCAAAATCCATTTTGTCAATTTTTTGCAAAATGGCGACAAGTATTAAAATTCAATCACTTATTACTCAGTAGTGTTCAATTTTGTCAAAAAGGTCTCTATACATGAAATGTTGAGAAGCCTAAAGCTCATCTAAGTAAAATATAAAAAATATATATTTTTGCTTGAAAACAAGCGATGTATCAGTTCGATCGTACCCCCATACTAGCCATTTTGAGACTTTCGGAAGAGTTAACGCTCTTAACTGCTTGGTTTCGAAGATTAAAATTTTAATTTTTAATATCGCATAGAACTAACGTGCAGCCCCTATACGTTATGTTTAAAAAAAATATATAAAAATTTTTTTCAAAATGGCGGCTATCGTAAAAATTCAAAGTGTAATAACTTTGCTAAATCAAATCCTACTGAAAAATGTCGTATGCAAAAAGTGTTAGGAATTTTATTTTGCATATAAAAGCAATTTTTAATTATTTTTTTTTTAATAAAAACCGAGTCTTACCATATATTGACCGAGACCTCGAACGAGCTTTTATGCGACTCTGCATACAGTTAACGCTCGTATGAAGCTTCTATTCAAGAAATTGACTTGAATTTTTTATACCAAATAGAGCTTTCAACTATACTTACGATACTATACAAAAAAATTAAAAATTAAAAAATAAAAGTATTTTTTTTTCAAAACACGTTTAGTGTGATGAGTCGATCGACCCACCATACATACGCTCATAAGATTTTCAATATAGTTAAGGTCAGTGTGAGCTTATTTATACATATTTGAATTTCAAAATTTTGTGACAGTATAGAATTCTTAAGCATCCTGTGTATGTTTGTTAGCAAAATCCATTTTGTCAATTTTTTGCAAAATGGCGACAAGTATTAAAATTCAATCACTTATTACTCAGTAGTGTTCAATTTTGTCAAAAAGGTCTCTATACATGAAATGTTGAGAAGCCTAAAGCTCATCTAAGTAAAATATAAAAAATATATATTTTTGCTTGAAAACAAGCGATGTATCAGTTCGATCGTACCCCCATACTAGCCATTTTGAGACTTTCGGAAGAGTTAACGCTCTTAACTGCTTGGTTTCGAAGATTAAAATTTTAATTTTTAATATCGCATAGAACTAACGTGCAGCCCCTATACGTTATGTTTAAAAAAAATATATAAAATTTTTTTTCAAAATGGCGGCTATCGTAAAAATTCAAAGTGTCATAACTTTGCTAAATCAAATCCTACTGAAAAATGTCGTATGCAAAAAGTGTTTGGAATTTTATTTTGCATATAAAAGCAATTTTTAATTATTTTTTTTTTAATAAAAACCGAGTCTTACCATATATTGACCGAGACCTCGAACGAGCTTTTATGCGACTCTGCATACAGTTAACGCTCGTATGAAGCTTCTATTTAAGAAATTGACTTGAATTTTTTATACCAAATAGAGCTTTCAACTATACTTACGATACTATACAAAAAAATTAAAAATTAAAAAATAAAAGTATTTTTTTTTCAAAACACGTTTAGTGTGATGAGTCGATCGACCCACCATACATACGCTCATAAGATTTTCAATATAGTTAAGGTCAGTGTGAGCTTATTTATACATATTTGAATTTCAAAATTTTGTGACAGTATAGAATTCTTAAGCATCCTGTGTATGTTTGTTAGCAAAATCCATTTTGTCAATTTTTTGCAAAATGGCGACAAGTATTAAAATTCAATCACTTATTACTCAGTAGTGTTCAATTTTGTCAAAAAGGTCTCTATACATGAAATGTTGAGAAGCCTAAAGCTCATCTAAGTAAAATATAAAAAATATATATTTTTGCTTGAAAACAAGCGATGTATCAGTTCGATCGTACCCCCATACTAGCCATTTTGAGACTTTCGGAAGAGTTAACGCTCTTAACTGCTTGGTTTCGAAGATTAAAATTTTAATTTTTAATATCGCATAGAACTAACGTGCAGCCCCTATACGTTATGTTTAAAAAAAATATATAAAATTTTTTTTCAAAATGGCGGCTATCGTAAAAATTCAAAGTGTCATAACTTTGCTAAATCAAATCCTACTGAAAAATGTCGTATGCAAAAAGTGTTTGGAATTTTATTTTGCATATAAAAGCAGTTTTTAATTATTTTTTTTTTAATAAAAACCGAGTCTTACCATATATTGACCGAGACCTCGAACGAGCTTTTATGCGACTCTGCATACAGTTAACGCTCGTATGAAGCTTCTATTTAAGAAATTGACTTGAATTTTTTATACCAAATAGAGCTTTCAACTATACTTACGATACTGTACAAAAAAATTAAAAATTAAAAAATAAAAGTATTTTTTTTTCAAAACACGTTTAGTGTGATGAGTCGATCGACCCACCATACATACGCTCATAAGATTTTCAATATAGTTAAGGTCAGTGTGAGCTTATTTATACATATTTGAATTTCAAAATTTTGTGACAGTATAGAATTCTTAAGCATCCTGTGTATGTTTGTTAGCAAAATCCATTTTGTCAATTT
Source organism: Plectrocnemia conspersa (assembly GCF_051122295.1). NCBI lineage: Eukaryota > Metazoa > Arthropoda > Insecta > Trichoptera > Polycentropodidae > Plectrocnemia > Plectrocnemia conspersa. Next base: position 30,582,683 of record NW_028277167.1, on the reverse strand, counting down.
TTTGCAAAATGGCGACAAGTATTAAAATTCAATCACTTATTACTCAGTAGTGTTCAATTTTGTCAAAAAGGTCTCTATACATAAAATGTTGAGAAGCCTAAAGCTCATCTAAGTAAAATATAAAAAATATATATTTTTGCTTGAAAACAAGCGATGTATCAGTTCGATCGTACCCCCATACTAGCCATTTTGAGACTTTCGGAAGAGTTAACGCTCTTAACTGCTTGGTTTCGAAGATTAAAATTTTAATTTTTAATATCGCATAGAACTAACGTGCAGCCCCTATACGTTATGTTTAAAAAAAATATATAAAATTTTTTTCAAAATGGCGGCTATCATAAAAATTCAAAGTGTCATAACTTTGCTAAATCAAATCCTACTGAAAAATGTCGTATGCAAAAAGTGTTTGGAATTTTATTTTGCATATAAAAGCAATTTTTAATTATTTTTTTTTTAATAAAAACCGAGTCTTACCATATATTGACCGAGACCTCGAACGAGCTTTTATGCGACTCTGCATACAGTTAACGCTCGTATGAAGCTTCTATTTAAGAAATTGACTTGAATTTTTTATACCCAATAGAGCTTTCAACTATACTTACGATACTATACAAAAAAATTAAAAATTAAAAAATAAAAGTATTTTTTTTTCAAAACACGTTTAGTGTGATGAGTCGATCGACCCACCATACATACGCTCATAAGATTTTCAATATAGTTAAGGTCAGTGTGAGCTTATTTATACATATTTGAATTTCAAAATTTTGTGACAGTATAGAATTCTTAAGCATCCTGTGTATGTTTGTTAGCAAAATCCATTTTGTCAATTTTTTGCAAAATGGCGACAAGTATTAAAATTCAATCACTTATTACTCAGTAGTGTTCAATTTTGTCAAAAAGGTCTCTATACATGAAATGTTGAGAAGCCTAAAGCTCATCTAAGTAAAATATAAAAAATATATATTTTTGCTTGAAAACAAGCGATGTATCAGTTCGATCGTACCCCCATACTAGCCATTTTGAGACTTTCGGAAGAGTTAACGCTCTTAACTGCTTGGTTTCGAAGATTAAAATTTTAATTTTTAATATCGCATAGAACTAACGTGCAGCCCCTATACGTTATGTTTAAAAAAAATATATAAAATTTTTTTTCAAAATAGCGGCTATCGTAAAAATTCAAAGTGTCATAACTTTGCTAAATCAAATCCTACTGAAAAATGTCGAATGCAAAAAGTGTTTGGAATTTTATTTTGCATATAAAAGCAATTTTTAATTATTTTTTTTTTAATAAAAACCGAGTCTTACCATATATTGACCGAGACCTCGAACGAGCTTTTATGCGACTCTGCATACAGTTAACGCTCGTATGAAGCTTCTATTTAAGAAATTGACTTGAATTTTTTATACCCAATAGAGCTTTCAACTATACTTACGATACTATACAAAAAAATTAAAAATTAAAAAATAAAAGTATTTTTTTTTCAAAACACGTTTAGTGTGATGAGTCGATCGACCCACCATACATACGCTCATAAGATTTTCAATATAGTTAAGGTCAGTGTGAGCTTATTTATACATATTTGAATTTCAAAATTTTGTGACAGTATAGAATTCTTAAGCATCCTGTGTATGTTTGTTAGCAAAATCCATTTTGTCAATTTTTTGCAAAATGGCGACAAGTATTAAAATTCAATCACTTATTACTCAGTAGTGTTCAATTTTGTCAAAAAGGTCTCTATACATGAAATGTTGAGAAGCCTAAAGCTCATCTAAGTAAAATATAAAAAATATATATTTTTGCTTGAAAACAAGCGATGTATCAGTTCGATCGTACCCCCATACTAGCCATTTTGAGACTTTCGGAAGAGTTAACGCTCTTAACTGCTTGGTTTCGAAGATTAAAATTTTAATTTTTAATATCGCATAGAACTAACGTGCAGCCCCTATACGTTATGTTTAAAAAAAATATATAAAATTTTTTTTCAAAATAGCGGCTATCGTAAAAATTCAAAGTGTCATAACTTTGCTAAATCAAATCCTACTGAAAAATGTCGAATGCAAAAAGTGTTTGGAATTTTATTTTGCATATAAAAGCAATTTTTAATTATTTTTTTTTTAATAAAAACCGAGTCTTACCATATATTGACCGAGACCTCGAACGAGCTTTTATGCGACTCTGCATACAGTTAACGCTCGTATGAAGCTTCTATTTGAGAAATTGACTTGAATTTTTTATACCAAATAGAGCTTTCAACTATACTTACGATACTGTACAAAAAAATTAAAAATTAAAAAATAAAAGTATTTTTTTTTCAAAACACGTTTAGTGTGATGAGTCGATCGACCCACCATACATACGCTCATAAGATTTTCAATATAGTTAAGGTCAGTGTGAGCTTATTTATACATATTTGAATTTCAAAATTTTGTGACAGTATAGAATTCTTAAGCATCCTGTGTATGTTTGTTAGCAAAATCCATTTTGTCAATTTTTTGCAAAATGGCGACAAGTATTAAAATTCAATCACTTATTACTCAGTAGTGTTCAATTTTGTCAAAAAGGTCTCTATACATGAAATGTTGAGAAGCCTAAAGCTCATCTAAGTAAAATATAAAAAATATATATTTTTGCTTGAAAACAAGCGATGTATCAGTTCGATCGTACCCCCATACTAGCCATTTTGAGACTTTCGGAAGAGTTAACGCTCTTAACTGCTTGGTTTCGAAGATTAAAATTTTAATTTTTAATATCGCATAGAACTAACGTGCAGCCCCTATACGTTATGTTTAAAAAAAATATATAAAATTTTTTTTCAAAATGGCGGCTATCGTAAAAATTCAAAGTGTCATAACTTTGCTAAATCAAATCCTACTGAAAAATGTCGTATGCAAAAAGTGTTTGGAATTTTATTTTGCATATAAAAGCAATTTTTAATTATTTTTTTTTTAATAAAAACCGAGTCTTACCATATATTGACCGAGACCTCGAACGAGCTTTTATGCGACTCTGCATACAGTTAACGCTCGTATGAAGCTTCTATTTAAGAAATTGACTTGAATTTTTTATACCAAATAGAGCTTTCAACTATACTTACGATACTATACAAAAAAATTAAAAATTAAAAAATAAAAGTATTTTTTTTTCAAAACACGTTTAGTGTGATGAGTCGATCGACCCACCATACATACGCTCATAAGATTTTGAATATAGTTAAGGTCAGTGTGAGCTTATTTATACATATTTGAATTTCAAAATTTTGTGACAGTATAGAATTCTTAAGCATGCTGTGTATGTTTGTTATCAAAATCCATTTTGTCAATTTTTTGCAAAATGGCGACAAGTATTAAAATTCAATCACTTATTACTCAGTAGTGTTCAATTTTGTCAAAAAGGTCTCTATACATGAAATGTTGAAAAGCCTAAAGCTCATCTGAGTAAAATATAAAAAATATATATTTTTGCTTGAAAACAAGCGATGTATCAGTTCGATCGTACCCCCATACTAGCCATTTTGAGACTTTCGGAAGAGTTAACGCTCTTAACTGCTTGGTTTCGAAGATTAAAATTTTAATTTTTAATATCGCATAGAACTAACGTGCAGCCCCTATACGTTATGTTTAAAAAAAATATATAAAATTTTTTTTCAAAATGGCGGCTATCGTAAAAATTCAAAGTGTCATAACTTTGCTAAATCAAATCCTACTGAAAAATGTCGTATGCAAAAAGTGTTTGGAATTTTATTTTGCATATAAAAGCAATTTTTAATTATTTTTTTTTTAATAAAAACCGAGTCTTACCATATATTGACCGAGACCTCGAACGAGCTTTTATGCGACTCTGCATACAGTTAACGCTCGTATGAAGCTTCTATTTAAGAAATTGACTTGAATTTTTTATACCAAATAGAGCTTTCAACTATACTTACGATACTATACAAAAAAATTAAAAATTAAAAAATAAAAGTATTTTTTTTTCAAAACACGTTTAGTGTGATGAGTCGATCGACCCACCATACATACGCTCATAAGATTTTCAATATAGTTAAGGTCAGTGTGAGCTTATTTATACATATTTGAATTTCAAAATTTTGTGACAGTATAGAATTCTTAAGCATCCTGTGTATGTTTGTTAGCAAAATCCATTTTGTCAATTTTTTGCAAAATGGCGACAAGTATTAAAATTCAATCACTTATTACTCAGTAGTGTTCAATTTTGTCAAAAAGGTCTCTATACATGAAATGTTGAGAAGCCTAAAGCTCATCTAAGTAAAATATAAAAAATATATATTTTTGCTTGAAAACAAGCGATGTATCAGTTCGATCGTACCCCCATACTAGCCATTTTGAGACTTTCGGAAGAGTTAACGCTCTTAACTGCTTGGTTTCGAAGATTAAAATTTTAATTTTTAATATCGCATAGAACTAACGTGCAGCCCCTATACGTTATGTTTAAAAAAAATATATAAAATTTTTTTTCAAAATGGCGGCTATCGTAAAAATTCAAAGTGTCATAACTTTGCTAAATCAAATCCTACTGAAACATGTCGTATGCAAAAAGTGTTTAGAATTTTATTTTGCATATAAAAGCAATTTTTAACTATTTTTTTTTTAATAAAAACCGAGTCTTACCATATATTGACCGAGACCTCGAACGAGCTTTTATGCGACTCTGCATACAGTTAACGCTCGTATGAAGCTTCTATTTAAGAAATTGACTTGAATTTTTTATACCAAATAGAGCTTTCAACTATACTTACGATACTATACAAAAAAATTAAAAATTAAAAAATAAAAGTATTTTTTTTTCAAAACACGTTTAGTGTGATGAGTCGATCGACCCACCATACATACGCTCATAAGATTTTCAATATAGTTAAGGTCAGTGTGAGCTTATTTATACATATTTGAATTTCAAAATTTTGTGACAGTATAGAATTCTTAAGCATCCTGTGTATGTTTGTTAGCAAAATCCATTTTGTCAATTTTTTGCAAAATGGCGACAAGTATTAAAATTCAATCACTTATTACTCAGTAGTGTTCAATTTTGTCAAAAAGGTCTCTATACATGAAATGTTGAGAAGCCTAAAGCTCATCTAAGTAAAATATAAAAAATATATATTTTTGCTTGAAAACAAGCGATGTATCAGTTCGATCGTACCCCCATACTAGCCATTTTGAGACTTTCGGAAGAGTTAACGCTCTTAACTGCTTGGTTTCGAAGATTAAAATTTTAATTTTTAATATCGCATAGAACTAACGTGCAGCCCCTATACGTTATGTTTAAAAAAAATATATAAAATTTTTTTTCAAAATGGCGGCTATCGTAAAAATTCAAAGTGTCATAACTTTGCTAAATCAAATCCTACTGAAAAATGTCGTATGCAAAAAGTGTTTGGAATTTTATTTTGCATATAAAAGCAGTTTTTAATTATTTTTTTTTTAATAAAAACCGAGTCTTACCATATATTGACCGAGACCTCGAACGAGCTTTTATGCGACTCTGCATACAGTTAACGCTCGTATGAAGCTTCTATTTAAGAAATTGACTTGAATTTTTTATACCAAATAGAGCTTTCAACTATACTTACGATACTGTACAAAAAAATTAAAAATTAAAAAATAAAAGTATTTTTTTTTCAAAACACGTTTAGTGTGATGAGTCGATCGACCCACCATACATACGCTCATAAGATTTTCAATATAGTTAAGGTCAGTGTGAGCTTATTTATACATATTTGAATTTCAAAATTTTGTGACAGTATAGAATTCTTAAGCATCCTGTGTATGTTTGTTAGCAAAATCCATTTTGTCAATTTTTTGCAAAATGGCGACAAGTATTAAAATTCAATCACTTATTACTCAGTAGTGTTCAATTTTGTCAAAAAGGTCTCTATACATAAAATGTTGAGAAGCCTAAAGCTCATCTAAGTAAAATATAAAAAATATATATTTTTGCTTGAAAACAAGCGATGTATCAGTTCGATCGTACCCCCATACTAGCCATTTTGAGACTTTCGGAAGAGTTAACGCTCTTAACTGCTTGGTTTCGAAGATTAAAATTTTAATTTTTAATATCGCATAGAACTAACGTGCAGCCCCTATACGTTATGTTTAAAAAAAATATATAAAATTTTTTTCAAAATGGCGGCTATCATAAAAATTCAAAGTGTCATAACTTTGCTAAATCAAATCCTACTGAAAAATGTCGTATGCAAAAAGTGTTTGGAATTTTATTTTGCATATAAAAGCAATTTTTAATTATTTTTTTTTTAATAAAAACCGAGTCTTACCATATATTGACCGAGACCTCGAACGAGCTTTTATGCGACTCTGCATACAGTTAACGCTCGTATGAAGCTTCTATTTAAGAAATTGACTTGAATTTTTTATACCCAATAGAGCTTTCAACTATACTTACGATACTATACAAAAAAATTAAAAATTAAAAAATAAAAGTATTTTTTTTTCAAAACACGTTTAGTGTGATGAGTCGATCGACCCACCATACATACGCTCATAAGATTTTCAATATAGTTAAGGTCAGTGTGAGCTTATTTATACATATTTGAATTTCAAAATTTTGTGACAGTATAGAATTCTTAAGCATCCTGTGTATGTTTGTTAGCAAAATCCATTTTGTCAATTTTTTGCAAAATGGCGACAAGTATTAAAATTCAATCACTTATTACTCAGTAGTGTTCAATTTTGTCAAAAAGGTCTCTATACATGAAATGTTGAGAAGCCTAAAGCTCATCTAAGTAAAATATAAAAAATATATATTTTTGCTTGAAAACAAGCGATGTATCAGTTCGATCGTACCCCCATACTAGCCATTTTGAGACTTTCGGAAGAGTTAACGCTCTTAACTGCTTGGTTTCGAAGATTAAAATTTTAATTTTTAATATCGCATAGAACTAACGTGCAGCCCCTATACGTTATGTTTAAAAAAAATATATAAAATTTTTTTTCAAAATAGCGGCTATCGTAAAAATTCAAAGTGTCATAACTTTGCTAAATCAAATCCTACTGAAAAATGTCGAATGCAAAAAGTGTTTGGAATTTTATTTTGCATATAAAAGCAATTTTTAATTATTTTTTTTTTAATAAAAACCGAGTCTTACCATATATTGACCGAGACCTCGAACGAGCTTTTATGCGACTCTGCATACAGTTAACGCTCGTATGAAGCTTCTATTTGAGAAATTGACTTGAATTTTTTATACCAAATAGAGCTTTCAACTATACTTACGATACTGTACAAAAAAATTAAAAATTAAAAAATAAAAGTATTTTTTTTTCAAAACACGTTTAGTGTGATGAGTCGATCGACCCACCATACATACGCTCATAAGATTTTCAATATAGTTAAGGTCAGTGTGAGCTTATTTATACATATTTGAATTTCAAAATTTTGTGACAGTATAGAATTCTTAAGCATCCTGTGTATGTTTGTTAGCAAAATCCATTTTGTCAATTTTTTGCAAAATGGCGACAAGTATTAAAATTCAATCACTTATTACTCAGTAGTGTTCAATTTTGTCAAAAAGGTCTCTATACATGAAATGTTGAGAAGCCTAAAGCTCATCTAAGTAAAATATAAAAAATATATATTTTTGCTTGAAAACAAGCGATGTATCAGTTCGATCGTACCCCCATACTAGCCATTTTGAGACTTTCGGAAGAGTTAACGCTCTTAACTGCTTGGTTTCAAGAATTAAAATTTTAATTTTTAATATCGCATAGAACTAACGTGCAGCCCCTATACGTTATGTTTAAAAAAAATATATAAAATTTTTTTTCAAAATGGCGGCTATCGTAAAAATTCAAAGTGTCATAACTTTGCTAAATCAAATCCTACTGAAAAATGTCGTATGCAAAAAGTGTTTGGAATTTTATTTTGCATATAAAAGCAATTTTTAATTATTTTTTTTTTAATAAAAACCGAGTCTTACCATATATTGACCGAGACCTCGAACGAGCTTTTATGCGACTCTGCATACAGTTAACGCTCGTATGAAGCTTCTATTTAAGAAATTGACTTGAATTTTTTATACCAAATAGAGCTTTCAACTATACTTACGATACTATACAAAAAAATTAAAAATTAAAAAATAAAAGTATTTTTTTTTCAAAACACGTTTAGTGTGATGAGTCGATCGACCCACCATACATACGCTCATAAGATTTTGAATATAGTTAAGGTCAGTGTGAGCTTATTTATACATATTTGAATTTCAAAATTTTGTGACAGTATAGAATTCTTAAGCATGCTGTGTATGTTTGTTATCAAAATCCATTTTGTCAATTTTTTGCAAAATGGCGACAAGTATTAAAATTCAATCACTTATTACTCAGTAGTGTTCAATTTTGTCAAAAAGGTCTCTATACATGAAATGTTGAAAAGCCTAAAGCTCATCTGAGTAAAATATAAAAAATATATATTTTTGCTTGAAAACAAGCGATGTATCAGTTCGATCGTACCCCCATACTAGCCATTTTGAGACTTTCGGAAGAGTTAACGCTCTTAACTGCTTGGTTTCGAAGATTAAAATTTTAATTTTTAATATCGCATAGAACTAACGTGCAGCCCCTATACGTTATGTTTAAAAAAAATATATAAAATTTTTTTTCAAAATGGCGGCTATCGTAAAAATTCAAAGTGTCATAACTTTGCTAAATCAAATCCTACTGAAAAATGTCGTATGCAAAAAGTGTTTGGAATTTTATTTTGCATATAAAAGCAATTTTTAATTATTTTTTTTTTAATAAAAACCGAGTCTTACCATATATTGACCGAGACCTCGAACGAGCTTTTATGCGACTCTGCATACAGTTAACGCTCGTATGAAGCTTCTATTTAAGAAATTGACTTGAATTTTTTATACCAAATAGAGCTTTCAACTATACTTACGATACTATACAAAAAAATTAAAAATTAAAAAATAAAAGTATTTTTTTTTCAAAACACGTTTAGTGTGATGAGTCGATCGACCCACCATACATACGCTCATAAGATTTTCAATATAGTTAAGGTCAGTGTGAGCTTATTTATACATATTTGAATTTCAAAATTTTGTGACAGTATAGAATTCTTAAGCATCCTGTGTATGTTTGTTAGCAAAATCCATTTTGTCAATTTTTTGCAAAATGGCGACAAGTATTAAAATTCAATCACTTATTACTCAGTAGTGTTCAATTTTGTCAAAAAGGTCTCTATACATGAAATGTTGAGAAGCCTAAAGCTCATCTAAGTAAAATATAAAAAATATATATTTTTGCTTGAAAACAAGCGATGTATCAGTTCGATCGTACCCCCATACTAGCCATTTTGAGACTTTCGGAAGAGTTAACGCTCTTAACTGCTTGGTTTCGAAGATTAAAATTTTAATTTTTAATATCGCATAGAACTAACGTGCAGCCCCTATACGTTATGTTTAAAAAAAATATATAAAATTTTTTTTCAAAATGGCGGCTATCGTAAAAATTCAAAGTGTCATAACTTTGCTAAATCAAATCCTACTGAAACATGTCGTATGCAAAAAGTGTTTAGAATTTTATTTTGCATATAAAAGCAATTTTTAACTATTTTTTTTTTAATAAAAACCGAGTCTTACCATATATTGACCGAGACCTCGAACGAGCTTTTATGCGACTCTGCATACAGTTAACGCTCGTATGAAGCTTCTATTTAAGAAATTGACTTGAATTTTTTATACCAAATAGAGCTTTCAACTATACTTACGATACTATACAAAAAAATTAAAAATTAAAAAATAAAAGTATTTTTTTTTCAAAACACGTTTAGTGTGATGAGTCGATCGACCCACCATACATACGCTCATAAGATTTTCAATATAGTTAAGGTCAGTGTGAGCTTATTTATACATATTTGAATTTCAAAATTTTGTGACAGTATAGAATTCTTAAGCATCCTGTGTATGTTTGTTAGCAAAATCCATTTTGTCAATTTTTTGCAAAATGGCGACAAGTATTAAAATTCAATCACTTATTACTCAGTAGTGTTCAATTTTGTCAAAAAGGTCTCTATACATGAAATGTTGAGAAGCCTAAAGCTCATCTAAGTAAAATATAAAAAATATATATTTTTGCTTGAAAACAAGCGATGTATCAGTTCGATCGTACCCCCATACTAGCCATTTTGAGACTTTCGGAAGAGTTAACGCTCTTAACTGCTTGGTTTCGAAGATTAAAATTTTAATTTTTAATATCGCATAGAACTAACGTGCAGCCCCTATACGTTATGTTTAAAAAAAATATATAAAATTTTTTTTCAAAATGGCGGCTATCGTAAAAATTCAAAGTGTCATAACTTTGCTAAATCAAATCCTACTGAAAAATGTCGTATGCAAAAAGTGTTTGGAATTTTATTTTGCATATAAAAGCAGTTTTTAATTATTTTTTTTTTAATAAAAACCGAGTCTTACCATATATTGACCGAGACCTCGAACGAGCTTTTATGCGACTCTGCATACAGTTAACGCTCGTATGAAGCTTCTATTTAAGAAATTGACTTGAATTTTTTATACCAAATAGAGCTTTCAACTATACTTACGATACTGTACAAAAAAATTAAAAATTAAAAAATAAAAGTATTTTTTTTTCAAAACACGTTTAGTGTGATGAGTCGATCGACCCACCATACATACGCTCATAAGATTTTCAATATAGTTAAGGTCAGTGTGAGCTTATTTATACATATTTGAATTTCAAAATTTTGTGACAGTATAGAATTCTTAAGCATCCTGTGTATGTTTGTTAGCAAAATCCATTTTGTCAATTTTTTGCAAAATGGCGACAAGTATTAAAATTCAATCACTTATTACTCAGTAGTGTTCAATTTTGTCAAAAAGGTCTCTATACATAAAATGTTGAGAAGCCTAAAGCTCATCTAAGTAAAATATAAAAAATATATATTTTTGCTTGAAAACAAGCGATGTATCAGTTCGATCGTACCCCCATACTAGCCATTTTGAGACTTTCGGAAGAGTTAACGCTCTTAACTGCTTGGTTTCGAAGATTAAAATTTTAATTTTTAATATCGCATAGAACTAACGTGCAGCCCCTATACGTTATGTTTAAAAAAAATATATAAAATTTTTTTTCAAAATGGCGGCTATCGTAAAAATTCAAAGTGTCATAACTTTGCTAAATCAAATCCTACTGAAAAATGTCGTATGCAAAAAGTGTTTGGAATTTTATTTTGCATATAAAAGCAATTTTTAATTATTTTTTTTAATAAAAACTGAGTCTTACCATATATTGACCGAGACCTCGAACGAGCTTTTATGCGACTCTGCATACAGTTAACGCTCGTATGAAGCTTCTATTTAAGAAATTAACTTGAATTTTTTATACCAAATAGAGCTTTCAACTATACTTACGATACTATACAAAAAAATTAAAAATTAAAAAATAAAAGTATTTTTTTTTCAAAACACGTTTAGTGTGATGAGTCGATCGACCCACCATACATACGCTCATAAGATTTTCAATATAGTTAAGGTCAGTGTGAGCTTATTTATACATATTTGAATTTCAAAATTTTGTGACAGTATAGAATTCTTAAGCATCCTGTGTATGTTTGTTAGCAAAATCCATTTTGTCAATTTTTTGCAAAATGGCGACAAGTATTAAAATTCAATCACTTATTACTCAGTAGTGTTCAATTTTGTCAAAAAGGTCTCTATACATGAAATGTTGAGAAGCCTAAAGCTCATCTAAGTAAAATATAAAAAATATATATTTTTGCTTGAAAACAAGCGATGTATCAGTTCGATCGTACCCCCATACTAGCCATTTTGAGACTTTCGGAAGAGTTAACGCTCTTAACTGCTTGGTTTCGAAGATTAAAATTTTAATTTTTAATATCGCATAGAACTAACGTGCAGCCCCTATACGTTATGTTTAAAAAAAATATATAAAATTTTTTTTCAAAATGGCGGCTATCGTAAAAATTCAAAGTGTCATAACTTTGCTAAATCAAATCCTACTGAAAAATGTCGTATGCAAAAAGTGTTTGGAATTTTATTTTGCATATAAAAGCAATTTTTAATTATTTTTTTTTTAATAAAAACCGAGTCTTACCATATATTGACCGAGACCTCGAACGAGCTTTTATGCGACTCTGCATACAGTTAACGCTCGTATGAAGCTTCTATTTGAGAAATTGACTTGAATTTTTTATACCAAATAGAGCTTTCAACTATACTTACGATACTGTACAAAAAAATTAAAAATTAAAAAATAAAAGTATTTTTTTTTCAAAACACGTTTAGTGTGATGGGTCGATCGACCCACCATACATACGCTCATAAGATTTTCAATATAGTTAAGGTCAGTGTGAGCTTATTTATACATATTTGAATTTCAAAATTTTGTGACAGTATAGAATTCTTAAGCATCCTGTGTATGTTTGTTAGCAAAATCCATTTTGTCAATTTTTTGCAAAATGGCGACAAGTATTAAAATTCAATCACTTATTACTCAGTAGTGTTCAATTTTGTCAAAAAGGTCTCTATACATGAAATGTTGAGAAGCCTAAAGCTCATCTAAGTAAAATATAAAAAATATATATTTTTGCTTGAAAACAAGCGATGTATCAGTTCGATCGTACCCCCATACTAGCCATTTTGAGACTTTCGGAAGAGTTAACGCTCTTAACTGCTTGGTTTCAAAGATTAAAATTTTAATTTTTAATATCGCATAGAACTAACGTGCAGCCCCTATACGTTATGTTTAAAAAAAATATATAAAATTTTTTTTCAAAATGGCGGCTATCGTAAAAATTCAAAGTGTCATAACTTTGCTAAATCAAATCCTACTGAAAAATGTCGTATGCAAAAAGTGTTTGGAATTTTATTTTGCATATAAAAGCAATTTTTAATTATTTTTTTTTTAATAAAAACCGAGTCTTACCATATATTGACCGAGACCTCGAACGAGCTTTTATGCGACTCTGCATACAGTTAACGCTCGTATGAAGCTTCTATTTAAGAAATTGACTTGAATTTTTTATACCAAATAGAGCTTTCAACTATACTTACGATACTATACAAAAAAATTAAAAATTAAAAAATAAAAGTATTTTTTTTTCAAAACACGTTTAGTGTGATGAGTCGATCGACCCACCATACATACGCTCATAAGATTTTCAATATAGTTAAGGTCAGTGTGAGCTTATTTATACATATTTGAATTTCAAAATTTTGTGACAGTATAGAATTCTTAAGCATCCTGTGTATGTTTGTTAGCAAAATCCATTTTGTCAATTTTTTGCAAAATGGCGACAAGTATTAAAATTCAATCACTTATTACTCAGTAGTGTTCAATTTTGTCAAAAAGGTCTCTATACATGAAATGTTGAGAAGCCTAAAGCTCATCTAAGTAAAATATAAAAAATATATATTTTTGCTTGAAAACAAGCGATGTATCAGTTCGATCGTACCCCCATACTAGCCATTTTGAGACTTTCGGAAGAGTTAACGCTCTTAACTGCTTGGTTTCGAAGATTAAAATTTTAATTTTTATTATCGCATAGAACTAACGTGCAGCCCCTATACGTTATGTTTAAAAAAAATATATAAAATTTTTTTTCAAAATAGCGGCTATCGTAAAAATTCAAAGTGTCATAACTTTGCTAAATCAAATCCTACTGAAAAATGTCGTATGCAAAAAGTGTTTGGAATTTTATTTTGCATATAAAAGCAATTTTTAATTATTTTTTTTTTAATAAAAACCGAGTCTTACCATATATTGACCGAGACCTCGAACGAGCTTTTATGCGACTCTGCATACAGTTAACGCTCGTATGAAGCTTCTATTTAAGAAATTGACTTGAATTTTTTATACCAAATAGAGCTTTCAACTATACTTACGATACTATACAAAAAAATTAAAAATTAAAAAATAAAAGTATTTTTTTTTCAAAACACGTTTAGTGTGATGAGTCGATCGACCCACCATACATACGCTCATAAGATTTTCAATATAGTTAAGGTCAGTGTGAGCTTATTTATACATATTTGAATTTCAAAATTTTGTGACAGTATAGAATTCTTAAGCATCCTGTGTATGTTTGTTAGCAAAATCCATTTTGTCAATTTTTTGCAAAATGGCGACAAGTATTAAAATTCAATCACTTATTACTCAGTAGTGTTCAATTTTGTCAAAAAGGTCTCTATACATGAAATGTTGAGAAGCCTAAAGCTCATCTAAGTAAAATATAAAAAATATATATTTTTGCTTGAAAACAAGCGATGTATCAGTTCGATCGTACCCCCATACTAGCCATTTTGAGACTTTCGGAAGAGTTAACGCTCTTAACTGCTTGGTTTCGAAGATTAAAATTTTAATTTTTAATATCGCATAGAACTAACGTGCAGCCCCTATACGTTATGTTTAAAAAAAATATATAAAATTTTTTTTTTAAATGGCGGCTATCGTAAAAATTCAAAGTGTCATAACTTTGCTAAATCAAATCCTACTGAAAAATGTCGTATGCAAAAAGTGTTTGGAATTTTATTTTGCATATAAAAGCAATTTTTAATTATTATTTTTTTTAATAAAAACCGAGTCTTACCATATATTGACCGAGACCTCGAACGAGCTTTTATGCGACTCTGCATACAGTTAACGCTCGTATGAAGCTTCTATTTAAGAAATTGACTTGAATTTTTTATACCAAATAGAGCTTTCAACTATACTTACGATACTATACAAAAAAATTAAAAATTAAAAAATAAGGGTATTTTTTTTTCAAAACACGTTTAGTGTGATGAGTCGATCGACCCACCATACATACGCTCATAAGATTTTCAATATAGTTAAGGTCAGTGTGAGCTTATTTATACATATTTGAATTTCAAAATTTTGTGACAGTATAGAATTCTTAAGCATCCTGTGTATGTTTGTTAGCAAAATCCATTTTGTCAATTTTTTGCAAAATGGCGACAAGTATTAAAATTCAATCACTTATTACTCAGTAGTGTTCAATTTTGTCAAAAAGGTCTCTATACATTAAATGTTGAGAAGCCTAAAGCTCATCTAAGTAAAATATAAAAAATATATATTTTTGCTTGAAAACAAGCGATGTATCAGTTCGATCGTACCCCCATACTAGCCATTTTGAGACTTTCGGAAGAGTTAACGCTCTTAACTGCTTGGTTTCGAAGATTAAAATTTTAATTTTTAATATCGCATAGAACTAACGTGCAGCCCCTATACGTTATGTTTAAAAAAAATATATAAAATTTTTTTTCAAAATGGCGGCTATCGTAAAAATTCAAAGTGTCATAACTTTGCTAAATCAAATCCTACTGAAAAATGTCGTATGCAAAAAGTGTTTGGAATTTTATTTTGCATATAAAAGCAATTTTTAATTATTTTTTTTTTAATAAAAACCGAGTCTTACCATATATTGACCGAGACCTCGAACGAGCTTTTATGCGACTCTGCATACAGTTAACGCTCGTATGAAGCTTCTATTTAAGAAATTGACTTGAATTTTTTATACCAAATAGAGCTTTCAACTATACTTACGATACTATACAAAAAAATTAAAAATTAAAAAATAAAAGTATTTTTTTTTCAAAACACGTTTAGTGTGATGAGTCGATCGACCCACCATACATACGCTCATAAGATTTTCAATATAGTTAAGGTCAGTGTGAGCTTATTTATACATATTTGAATTTCAAAATTTTGTGACAGTATAGAATTCTTAAGCATCCTGTGTATGTTTGTTAGCAAAATCCATTTTGTCAATTTTTTGCAAAATGGCGACAAGTATTAAAATTCAATCACTTATTACTCAGTAGTGTTCAATTTTGTCAAAAAGGTCTCTATACATGAAATGTTGAGAAGCCTAAAGCTCATCTAAGTAAAATATAAAAAATATATATTTTTGCTTGAAAACAAGCGATGTATCAGTTCGATCGTACCCCCATACTAGCCATTTTGAGACTTTCGGAAGAGTTAACGCTCTTAACTGCATGGTTTCGAAGATTAAAATTTTAATTTTTAATATCGCATAGAACTAACGTGCAGCCCCTATACGTTATGTTTAAAAAAAATATATAAAATTTTTTTTCAAAATGGCGGCTATCGTAAAAATTCAAAGTGTCATAACTTTGCTAAATCAAATCCTACTGAAAAATGTCGTATGCAAAAAGTGTTTGGAATTTTATTTTGCATATAAAAGCAATTTTTAATTATTTTTTTTTTAATAAAAACCGAGTCTTACCATATATTGACCGAGACCTCGAACGAGCTTTTATGCGACTCTGCATACAGTTAACGCTCGTATGAAGCTTCTATTTAAGAAATTGACTTGAATTTTTTATACCAAATAGAGCTTTCAACTATACTTACGATACTATACAAAAAAATTAAAAATTAAAAAATAAAAGTATTTTTTTTTCAAAACACGTTTAGTGTGATGAGTCGATCGACCCACCATACATACGCTCATAAGATTTTCAATATAGTTAAGGTCAGTGTGAGCTTATTTATACATATTTGAATTTCAAAATTTTGTGACAGTATAGAATTCTTAAGCATCCTGTGTATGTTTGTTAGCAAAATCCATTTTGTCAATTTTTTGCAAAATGGCGACAAGTATTAAAATTCAATCACTTATTACTCAGTAGTGTTCAATTTTGTCAAAAAGGTCTCTATACATGAAATGTTGAGAAGCCTAAAGCTCATCTAAGTAAAATATAAAAAATATATATTTTTGCTTGAAAACAAGCGATGTATCAGTTCGATCGTACCCCCATACTAGCCATTTTGAGACTTTCGGAAGAGTTAACGCTCTTAACTGCTTGGTTTCGAAGATTAAAATTTTAATTTTTAATATCGCATAGAACTAACGTGCAGCCCCTATACGTTATGTTTAAAAAAAATATATAAAATTTTTTTTTAAAATGGCGGCTATCGTAAAAATTCAAAGTGTCATACCTTTGCTAAATCAAATCCTACTGAAAAATGTCGTATGCAAAAAGTGTTTGGAATTTTATTTTGCATATAAAAGCAATTTTTAATTATTATTTTTTTTAATAAAAACCGAGTCTTACCATATATTGACCGAGACCTCGAACGAGCTTTTATGCGACTCTGCATACAGTTAACGCTCGTATGAAGCTTCTATTTAAGAAATTAACTTGAATTTTTTATACCAAATAGAGCTTTCAACTATACTTACGATACTATACAAAAAAATTAAAAATTAAAAAATAAAAGTATTTTTTTTTCAAAACACGTTTAGTGTGATGAGTCGATCGACCCACCATACATACGCTCATAAGATTTTCAATATAGTTAAGGTCAGTGTGAGCTTATTTATACATATTTGAATTTCAAAATTTTGTGACAGTATAGAATTCTTAAGCATCCTGTGTATGTTTGTTAGCAAAATCCATTTTGTCAATTTTTTGCAAAATGGCGACAAGTATTAAAATTCAATCACTTATTACTCAGTAGTGTTCAATTTTGTCAAAAAGGTCTCTATACATGAAATGTTGAGAAGCCTAAAGCTCATCTAAGTAAAATATAAAAAATATATATTTTTGCTTGAAAACAAGCGATGTATCAGTTCGATCGTACCCCCATACTAGCCATTTTGAGACTTTCGGAAGAGTTAACGCTCTTAACTGCTTGGTTTCGAAGATTAAAATTTTAATTTTTAATATCGCATAGAACTAACGTGCAGCCCCTATACGTTATGTTTAAAAAAAATATATAAAATTTTTTTTCAAAATGGCGGCTATCGTAAAAATTCAAAGTGTCATAACTTTGCTAAATCAAATCCTACTGAAAAATGTCGTATGCAAAAAGTGTTTGGAATTTTATTTTGCATATAAAAGCAATTTTTAATTATTTTTTTTTTAATAAAAACCGAGTCTTACCATATATTGACCGAGACCTCGAACGAGCTTTTATGCGACTCTGCATACAGTTAACGCTCGTATGAAGCTTCTATTTGAGAAATTGACTTGAATTTTTTATACCAAATAGAGCTTTCAACTATACTTACGATACTGTACAAAAAAATTAAAAATTAAAAAATAAAAGTATTTTTTTTTCAAAACACGTTTAGTGTGATGGGTCGATCGACCCACCATACATACGCTCATAAGATTTTCAATATAGTTAAGGTCAGTGTGAGCTTATTTATACATATTTGAATTTCAAAATTTTGTGACAGTATAGAATTCTTAAGCATCCTGTGTATGTTTGTTAGCAAAATCCATTTTGTCAATTTTTTGCAAAATGGCGACAAGTATTAAAATTCAATCACTTATTACTCAGTAGTGTTCAATTTTGTCAAAAAGGTCTCTATACATGAAATGTTGAGAAGCCTAAAGCTCATCTAAGTAAAATATAAAAAATATATATTTTTGCTTGAAAACAAGCGATGTATCAGTTCGATCGTACCCCCATACTAGCCATTTTGAGACTTTCGGAAGAGTTAACGCTCTTAACTGCTTGGTTTCAAAGATTAAAATTTTAATTTTTAATATCGCATAGAACTAACGTGCAGCCCCTATACGTTATGTTTAAAAAAAATATATAAAATTTTTTTTCAAAATGGCGGCTATCGTAAAAATTCAAAGTGTCATAACTTTGCTAAATCAAATCCTACTGAAAAATGTCGTATGCAAAAAGTGTTTGGAATTTTATTTTGCATATAAAAGCAATTTTTAATTATTTTTTTTTTAATAAAAACCGAGTCTTACCATATATTGACCGAGACCTCGAACGAGCTTTTATGCGACTCTGCATACAGTTAACGCTCGTATGAAGCTTCTATTTAAGAAATTGACTTGAATTTTTTATACCAAATAGAGCTTTCAACTATACTTACGATACTATACAAAAAAATTAAAAATTAAAAAATAAAAGTATTTTTTTTTCAAAACACGTTTAGTGTGATGAGTCGATCGACCCACCATACATACGCTCATAAGATTTTCAATATAGTTAAGGTCAGTGTGAGCTTATTTATACATATTTGAATTTCAAAATTTTGTGACAGTATAGAATTCTTAAGCATCCTGTGTATGTTTGTTAGCAAAATCCATTTTGTCAATTTTTTGCAAAATGGCGACAAGTATTAAAATTCAATCACTTATTACTCAGTAGTGTTCAATTTTGTCAAAAAGGTCTCTATACATGAAATGTTGAGAAGCCTAAAGCTCATCTAAGTAAAATATAAAAAATATATATTTTTGCTTGAAAACAAGCGATGTATCAGTTCGATCGTACCCCCATACTAGCCATTTTGAGACTTTCGGAAGAGTTAACGCTCTTAACTGCATGGTTTCGAAGATTAAAATTTTAATTTTTAATATCGCATAGAACTAACGTGCAGCCCCTATACGTTATGTTTAAAAAAAATATATAAAATTTTTTTTCAAAATGGCGGCTATCGTAAAAATTCAAAGTGTCATAACTTTGCTAAATCAAATCCTACTGAAAAATGTCGTATGCAAAAAGTGTTTGGAATTTTATTTTGCATATAAAAGCAATTTTTAATTATTTTTTTTTTAATAAAAACCGAGTCTTACCATATATTGACCGAGACCTCGAACGAGCTTTTATGCGACTCTGCATACAGTTAACGCTCGTATGAAGCTTCTATTTAAGAAATTGACTTGAATTTTTTATACCAAATAGAGCTTTCAACTATACTTACGATACTATACAAAAAAATTAAAAATTAAAAAATAAAAGTATTTTTTTTTCAAAACACGTTTAGTGTGATGAGTCGATCGACCCACCATACATACGCTCATAAGATTTTCAATATAGTTAAGGTCAGTGTGAGCTTATTTATACATATTTGAATTTCAAAATTTTGTGACAGTATAGAATTCTTAAGCATCCTGTGTATGTTTGTTAGCAAAATCCATTTTGTCAATTTTTTGCAAAATGGCGACAAGTATTAAAATTCAATCACTTATTACTCAGTAGTGTTCAATTTTGTCAAAAAGGTCTCTATACATGAAATGTTGAGAAGCCTAAAGCTCATCTAAGTAAAATATAAAAAATATATATTTTTGCTTGAAAACAAGCGATGTATCAGTTCGATCGTACCCCCATACTAGCCATTTTGAGACTTTCGGAAGAGTTAACGCTCTTAACTGCTTGGTTTCGAAGATTAAAATTTTAATTTTTAATATCGCATAGAACTAACGTGCAGCCCCTATACGTTATGTTTAAAAAAAATATATAAAATTTTTTTTTAAAATGGCGGCTATCGTAAAAATTCAAAGTGTCATACCTTTGCTAAATCAAATCCTACTGAAAAATGTCGTATGCAAAAAGTGTTTGGAATTTTATTTTGCATATAAAAGCAATTTTTAATTATTATTTTTTTTAATAAAAACCGAGTCTTACCATATATTGACCGAGACCTCGAACGAGCTTTTATGCGACTCTGCATACAGTTAACGCTCGTATGAAGCTTCTATTTAAGAAATTGACTTGAATTTTTTATACCAAATAGAGCTTTCAACTATACTTACGATACTATACAAAAAAATTAAAAATTAAAAAATAAGGGTATTTTTTTTTCAAAACACGTTTAGTGTGATGAGTCGATCGACCCACCATACATACGCTCATAAGATTTTCAATATAGTTAAGGTCAGTGTGAGCTTATTTATACATATTTGAATTTGAAAATTTTGTGACAGTATAGAATTCTTAAGCATCCTGTGTATGTTTGTTAGCAAAATCCATTTTGTCAATTTTTTGCAAAATGGCGACAAGTATTAAAATTCAATCACTTATTACTCAGTAGTGTTCAATTTTGTCAAAAAGGTCTCTATACATGAAATGTTGAGAAGCCTATAGCTCATCTAAGTAAAATATAAAAAATATATATTTTTGCTTGAAAACAAGCGATGTATCAGTTCGATCGTACCCCCATACTAGCCATTTTGAGACTTTCGGAAGAGTTAACGCTCTTAACTGCTTGGTTTCGAAGATTAAAATTTGAATTTTTAATATCGCATAGAACTAACGTGCAGCCCCTATACGTTATGTTTAAAAAAAATATATAAAATTTTTTTTCAAAATGGCGGCTATCGTAAAAATTCAAAGTGTCATAACTTTGCTAAATCAAATCCTACTGAAAAATGTCGTATGCAAAAAGTGTTTGGAATTTTATTTTGCATATAAAAGCAATTTTTAATTATTATTTTTTTTAATAAAAACCGAGTCTTACCATATATTGACCGAGACCTCGAACGAGCTTTTATGCGACTCTGCATACAGTTAACGCTCGTATGAAGCTTCTATTTAAGAAATTGACTTGAATTTTTTGTACCAAATAGAGCTTTCAACTATACTTACGATACTATACAAAAAAATTAAAAATTAAAAAATAAGGGTATTTTTTTTTCAAAACACGTTTAGTGTGATGAGTCGATCGACCCACCATACATACGCTCATAAGATTTTCAATATAGTTAAGGTCAGTGTGAGCTTATTTATACATATTTGAATTTCAAAATTTTGTGACAGTATAGAATTCTTAAGCATCCTGTGTATGTTTGTTAGCAAAATCCATTTTGTCAATTTTTTGCAAAATGGCGACAAGTATTAAAATTCAATCACTTATTACTCAGTAGTGTTCAATTTTGTCAAAAAGGTCTCTATACATTAAATGTTGAGAAGCCTAAAGCTCATCTAAGTAAAATATAAAAAATATATATTTTTGCTTGAAAACAAGCGATGTATCAGTTCGATCGTACCCCCATACTAGCCATTTTGAGACTTTCGGAAGAGTTAACGCTCTTAACTGCTTGGTTTCGAAGATTAAAATTTTAATTTTTAATATCGCATAGAACTAACGTGCAGCCCCTATACGTTATGTTTAAAAAAAATATATAAAATTTTTTTTCAAAATGGCGGCTATCGTAAAAATTCAAAGTGTCATAACTTTGCTAAATTAAATCCTACTGAAAAATGTCGTATGCAAAAAGTGTTTGGAATTTTATTTTGCATATAAAAGCAATTTTTAATTATTTTTTTTTTAATAAAAACCGAGTCTTACCATATATTGACCGAGACCTCGAACGAGCTTTTATGCGACTCTGCATACAGTTAACGCTCGTATGAAGCTTCTATTTAAGAAATTGACTTGAATTTTTTATACCAAATAGAGCTTTCAACTATACTTACGATACTATACAAAAAAATTAAAAATTAAAAAATAAAAGTATTTTTTTTTCAAAACACGTTTAGTGTGATGAGTCGATCGACCCACCATACATACGCTCATAAGATTTTCAATATAGTTAAGGTCAGTGTGAGCTTATTTATACATATTTGAATTTCAAAATTTTGTGACAGTATAGAATTCTTAAGCATCCTGTGTATGTTTGTTAGCAAAATCCATTTTGTCAATTTTTTGCAAAATGGCGACAAGTATTAAAATTCAATCACTTATTACTCAGTAGTGTTCAATTTTGTCAAAAAGGTCTCTATACATGAAATGTTGAGAAGCCTAAAGCTCATCTAAGTAAAATATAAAAAATATATATTTTTGCTTGAAAACAAGCGATGTATCAGTTCGATCGTACCCCCATACTAGCCATTTTGAGACTTTCGGAAGAGTTAACGCTCTTAACTGCTTGGTTTCGAAGATTAAAATTTTAATTTTTAATATCGCATAGAACTAACGTGCAGCCCCTATACGTTATGTTTAAAAAAAATATATAAAATTTTTTTTCAAAATGGCGGCTATCGTAAAAATTCAAAGTGTCATAACTTTGCTAAATCAAATCCTACTGAAAAATGTCGTATGCAAAAAGTGTTTGGAATTTTATTTTGCATATAAAAGCAATTTTTAATTATTTTTTTTTTAATAAAAACCGAGTCTTACCATATATTGACCGAGACCTCGAACGAGCTTTTATGCGACTCTGCATACAGTTAACGCTCGTATGAAGCTTCTATTTAAGAAATTGACTTGAATTTTTTATACCAAATAGAGCTTTCAACTATACTTACGATACTATACAAAAAAATTAAAAATTAAAAAATAAAAGTATTTTTTTTTCAAAACACGTTTAGTGTGATGAGTCGATCGACCCACCATACATACGCTCATAAGATTTTCAATATAGTTAAGGTCAGTGTGAGCTTATTTATACATATTTGAATTTCAAAATTTAGTGACAGTATAGAATTCTTAAGCATCCTGTGTATGTTTGTTAGCAAAATCCATTTTGTCAATTTTTTGCAAAATGGCGACAAGTATTAAAATTCAATCACTTATTACTCAGTAGTGTTCAATTTTGTCAAAAAGGTCTCTATACATGAAATGTTGAGAAGCCTAAAGCTCATCTAAGTAAAATATAAAAAATATATATTTTTGCTTGAAAACAAGCGATGTATCAGTTCGATCGTACCCCCATACTAGCCATTTTGAGACTTTCGGAAGAGTTAACGCTCTTAACTGCTTGGTTTCGAAGATTAAAATTTTAATTTTTAATATCGCATAGAACTAACGTGCAGCCCCTATACGTTATGTTTTAAAAAAATATATAAAATTTTTTTTCAAAATGGTGGCTATCGTAAAAATTCAAAGTGTCATAACTTTGCTAAATCAAATCCTACTGAAAAATGTCGTATGAAAAAAGTGTTTGGAATTTTATTTTGCATATAAAAGCAATTTTTAATTATTTTTTTTTTAATAAAAACCGAGTCTTACCATATATTGACCGAGACCTCGAACGAGCTTTTATGCGACTCTGCATACAGTTAACGCTCGTATGAAGCTTCTATTTAAGAAATTGACTTGAATTTTTTATACCAAATAGAGCTTTCAACTATACTTACGATACTATACAAAAAAATTAAAAATTAAAAAATAAAAGTATTTTTTTTTCAAAACACGTTTAGTGTGATGAGTCGATCGACCCACCATACATACGCTCATAAGATTTTCAATATAGTTAAGGTCAGTGTGAGCTTATTTATACATATTTGAATTTCAAAATTTTGTGACAGTATAGAATTCTTAAGCATCCTGTGTATGTTTGTTAGCAAAATCCATTTTGTCAATTTTTTGCAAAATGGCGACAAGTATTAAAATTCAATCACTTATTACTCAGTAGTGTTCAATTTTGTCAAAAAGGTCTCTATACATGAAATGTTGAGAAGCCTAAAGCTCATCTAAGTAAAATATAAAAAATATATATTTTTGCTTGAAAACAAGCGATGTATCAGTTCGATCGTACCCCCATACTAGCCATTTTGAGACTTTCGGAAGAGTTAACGCTCTTAACTGCTTGGTTTCGAAGATTAAAATTTAAATTTTTAATATCGCATAGAACTAACGTGCAGCCCCTATACGTTATGTTTAAAAAAAATATATAAAATTTTTTTTCAAAATGGCGGCTATCGTAAAAATTCAAAGTGTCATAACTTTGCTAAATCAAATCCTACTGAAAAATGTCGTATGCAAAAAGTGTTTGGAATTTTATTTTGCATATAAAAGCAATTTTTAATTATTTTTTTTTTAATAAAAACCGAGTCTTACCATATATTGACCGAGACCTCGAACGAGCTTTTATGCGACTCTGCATACAGTTAACGCTCGTATGAAGCTTCTATTTAAGAAATTGACTTGAATTTTTTATACCAAATAGAGCTTTCAACTATACTTACGATACTGTACAAAAAAATTAAAAATTAAAAAATAAAAGTATTTTTTTTTCAAAACACGTTTAGTGTGATGAGTCGATCGACCCACCATACATACGCTCATAAGATTTTCAATATAGTTAAGGTCAGTGTGAGCTTATTTATACATATTTGAATTTCAAAATTTTGTGACAGTATAGAATTCTTAAGCATCCTGTGTATGTTTGTTAGCAAAATCCATTTTGTCAATTTTTTGCAAAATGGCGACAAGTATTAAAATTCAATCACTTATTACTCAGTAGTGTTCAATTTTGTCAAAAAGGTCTCTATACATGAAATGTTGAGAAGCCTAAAGCTCATCTAAGTAAAATATAAAAAATATATATTTTTGCTTGAAAACAAGCGATGTATCAGTTCGATCGTACCCCCATACTAGCCATTTTGAGACTTTCGGAAGAGTTAACGCTCTTAACTGCTTGGTTTCGAAGATTAAAATTTTAATTTTTAATATCGCATAGAACTAACGTGCAGCCCCTATACGTTATGTTTAAAAAAAATATATAAATTTTTTTTTCAAAATGGCGGCTATCGTAAAAATTCAAAGTGTCATAACTTTGCTAAATCAAATCCTACTGAAAAATGTCGTATGCAAAAAGTGTTTGGAATTTTATTTTGCATATAAAAGCAATTTTTAATTATTATTTTTTTTAATAAAAACCGAGTCTTACCATATATTGACCGAGACCTCGAACGAGCTTTTATGCGACTCTGCATACAGTTAACGCTCGTATGAAGCTTCTATTTAAGAAATTGACTTGAATTTTTTATACCAAATAGAGCTTTCAACTATACTTACGATACTATACAAAAAAATTAAAAATTAAAAAATAAAAGTATTTTTTTTTCAAAACACGTTTAGTGTGATGAGTCGATCGACCCACCATACATACGCTCATAAGATTTTCAATATAGTTAAGGTCAGTGTGAGCTTATTTATACATATTTGAATTTGAAAATTTTGTGACAGTATAGAATTCTTAAGCATCCTGTGTATGTTCGTTAGCAAAATCCATTTTGTCAATTTTTTGCAAAATGGCGACAAGTATTAAAATTCAATCACTTATTACTCAGTAGTGTTTAATTTTGTCAAAAAAGTCTCTATACATGAAATGTTGAGAAGCCTAAAGCTCATCTAAGTAAAATATAAAAAATATATATTTTTGCTTGAAAACAAGCGATGTATCAGTTCGATCGTACCCCCATACTAGCCATTTTGAGACTTTCGGAAGAGTTAACGCTCTTAACTGCTTGGTTTCGAAGATTCAAATTTTAATTTTTAATATCGCATAGAACTAACGTGCAGCCCCTATACGTTATGTTTAAAAAAAATATATAAAATTTTTTTTCAAAATGGCGGCTATCGTAAAAATTCAAAGTGTCATAACTTTGCTAAATCAAATCCTACTGAAAAATGTCGTATGCAAAAAGTGTTTGGAATTTTATTTTGCATATAAAAGCAATTTTTAATTATTTTTTTTTAATAAAAACCGAGTCTTACCATATATTGACCGAGACCTCGAACGAGCTTTTATGCGACTCTGCATACAGTTAACGCTCGTATGAAGCTTCTATTTAAGAAATTGACTTGAATTTTTTATACCAAATAGAGCTTTCAACTATACTTACGATACTATACAAAAAAATTAAAAATTAAAAAATAAAAGTATTTTTTTTTCAAAACACGTTTAGTGTGAAGAGTCGATCGACCCACCATACATACGCTCATAAGATTTTCAATATAGTTAAGGTCAGTGTGAGCTTATTTATACATATTTGAATTTCAAAATTTTGTGACAGTATAGAATTCTTAAGCATCCTGTGTATGTTTGTTAGCAAAATCCATTTTGTCAATTTTTTGCAAAATGGCGACAAGTATTAAAATTCAATCACTTATTACTCAGTAGTGTTCAATTTTGTCAAAAAGGTCTCTATACATGAAATGTTGAGAAGCCTAAAGCTCATCTAAGTAAAATATAAAAAATATATATTTTTGCTTGAAAACAAGCGATGTATCAGTTCGATCGTACCCCCATACTAGCCATTTTGAGACTTTCGGAAGAGTTAACGCTCTTAACTGCTTGGTTTCGAAGATTAAAATTTTAATTTTTAATATCGCATAGAACTAACGTGCAGCCCCTATACGTTATGTTTAAAAAAAATATATAAAATTTTTTTTCAAAATGGCGGCTATCGTAAAAATTCAAAGTGTCATAACTTTGCTAAATCAAATCCTACTGAAAAATGTCGTATGCAAAAAGTGTTTGGAATTTTATTTTGCATATAAAAGCAATTTTTAATTATTTTTTTTTTAATAAAAACCGAGTCTTACCATATATTGACCGAGACCTCGAACGAGCTTTTATGCGACTCTGCATACAGTTAGCGCTCGTATGAAGCTTCTATTTAAGAAATTGACTTGAATTTTTTATACCAAATAGAGCTTTTAACTATACTTACGATACTATACAAAAAAATTAAAAATTAAAAAATAAAAGTATTTTTTTTTCAAAACACGTTTAGTGTGATGAGTCGATCGACCCACCATACATACGCTCATAAGATTTTCAATATAGTTAAGGTCAGTGTGAGCTTATTTATACATATTTGAATTTCAAAATTTTGTGACAGTATAGAATTCTTAAGCATCCTGTGTATGTTTGTTAGCAAAATCCATTTTGTCAATTTTTTGCAAAATGGCGACAAGTATTAAAATTCAATCACTTATTACTCAGTAGTGTTCAATTTTGTCAAAAAGGTCTCTATACATGAAATGTTGAGAAGCCTAAAGCTCATCTAAGTAAAATATAAAAAATATATATTTTTGCTTGAAAACAAGCGATGTATCAGTTCGATCGTACCCCCATACTAGCCATTTTGAGACTTTCGGAAGAGTTAACGCTCTTAACTGCTTGGTTTCGAAGATTAAAATTTTAATTTTTAATATCGCATAGAACTAACGTGCAGCCCCTATACGTTATGTTTAAAAAAAATATATAAAATTTTTTTTCAAAATGGCGGCTATCGTAAAAATTCAAAGTGTCATAACTTTGCTAAATCAAATCCTACTGAAAAATGTCGTATGCAAAAAGTGTTTGGAATTTTATTTTGCATATAAAAGCAATTTTTAATTATTTTTTTTTTAATAAAAACCGAGTCTTACCATATATTGACCGAGACCTCGAACGAGCTTTTATGCGACTCTGCATACAGTTAACGCTCGTATGAAGCTTCTATTTAAGAAATTGACTTGAATTTTTTATACCAAATAGAGCTTTCAACTATACTTACGATACTATACAAAAAAATTAAAAATTAAAAAATAAAAGTATTTTTTTTTCAAAACACGTTTAGTGTGATGAGTCGATCGACCCACCATACATACGCTCATAAGATTTTCAATATAGTTAAGGTCAGTGTGAGCTTATTTATACATATTTGAATTTCAAAATTTTGTGACAGTATAGAATTCTTAAGCATCCTGTGTATGTTTGTTAGCAAAATCCATTTCGTCAATTTTTTGCAAAATGGCGACAAGTATTAAAATTCAATCACTTATTACTCAGTAGTGTTCAATTTTGTCAAAAAGGTCTCTATACATGAAATGTTGAGAAGCCTAAAGCTCATCTAAGTAAAATATAAAAAATATATATTTTTGCTTGAAAACAAGCGATGTATCAGTTCGATCGTACCCCCATACTAGCCATTTTGAGACTTTCGGAAGAGTTAACGCTCTTAACTGCTTGGTTTCGAAGATTAAAATTTTAATTTTTAATATCGCATAGAACTAACGTGCAGCCCCTATACGTTATGTTTAAAAAAAATATATAAAATTTTTTTTCAAAATGGCGGCTATCGTAAAAATTCAAAGTGTCATAACTTTGCTAAATCAAATCCTACTGAAAAATGTCGTATGCAAAAAGTGTTTGGAATTTTATTTTGCATATAAAAGCAATTTTTAATTATTTTTTTTAATAAAAACCGAGTCTTACCATATATTGACCGAGACCTCGAACGAGCTTTTATGCGACTCTGCATACAGTTAACGCTCGTATGAAGCTTCTATTCAAGAAATTGACTTGAATTTTTTATACCAAATAGAGCTTTCAACTATACTTACGATACTATACAAAAAAATTAAAAATTAAAAAATAAAAGTATTTTTTTTTCAAAACACGTTTAGTGTGATGAGTCGATCGACCCACCATACATACGCTCATAAGATTTTCAATATAGTTAAGGTCAATGTGAGCTTATTTATACATATTTGAATTTTAAAATTTTGTGACAGTATAGAATTCTTAAGCATCCTGTGTATGTTTGTTAGCAAAATCCATTTTGTCAATATTTTGCAAAATGGCGACAAGTATTAAAATTCAATCACTTATTTCTCAGTAGTGTTCAATTTTGTCAAAAAGGTCTCTATACATGAAATGTTGAGAAGCCTAAAGCTCATCTAAGTAAAATATAAAAAATATATATTTTTGCTTGAAAACAAGCGATGTATCAGTTCGATCGTACCCCCATACTAGCCATTTTGAGACTTTCGGAAGAGTTAACGCTCCTAACTGCTTGGTTTCGAAGATTAAAATTTTAATTTTTAATATCGCATAGAACTAACGTGCAGCCCCTATACGTTATGTTTAAAAAAAATATATAAAAATTTTTTTCAAAATGGCGGCTATCGTAAAAATTCAAAGTGTCATAACTTTGCTAAATCAAATCCTACTAAAAAATGTCGTATGCAAAAAGTGTTTGGAATTTTATTTTGCATATAAAAGCAATTTTTAATTATTTTTTTTTTAATAAAAACCGAGTCTTACCATATATTGACCGAGACCTCGAACGAGCTTTTATGCGACTCTGCATACAGTTAACGCTCGTATGAAGCTTCTATTTAAGAAATTGACTTGAATTTTTTATACCAAATAGAGCTTTCAACTATACTTACGATACTATACAAAAAAATTAAAAATTAAAAAATAAAAGTATTTTTTTTTCAAAACACGTTAAGTGTGATGAGTCGATCGACCCACCATACATACGCTCATAAGATTTTAAATATAGTTAAGGTCAGTGTGAGCTTATTTATACATATTTGAATTTCAAAATTTTGTGACAGTATAGAATTCTTAAGCATCCTGTGTATGTTTGTTAGCAAAATCCATTTTGTCAATTTTTTGCAAAATGGCGACAAGTATTAAAATTCAATCACTTATTACTCAGTAGTGTTCAATTTTGTCAAAAAGGTCTCTATACATGAAATGTTGAGAAGCCTAAAGCTCATCTAAGTAAAATATAAAAAATATATATTTTTGCTTGAAAACAAGCGATGTATCAGTTCGATCGTACCCCCATACTAGCCATTTTGAGACTTTCGGAAGAGTTAACGCTCTTAACTGCTTGGTTTCGAAGATTAAAATTTTAATTTTTAATATCGCATAGAACTAACGTGCAGCCCCTATACGTTATGTTTAAAAAAAATATATAAATTTTTTTTTCAAAATGGCGGCTATCGTAAAAATTCAAAGTGTCATAACTTTGCTAAATCAAATCCTACTGAAAAATGTCGTATGCAAAAAGTGTTTGGAATTTTATTTTGCATATAAAAGCAATTTTTAATTATTTTTTTTTTAATAAAAACCGAGTCTTACCATATATTGACCGAGACCTCGAACGAGCTTTTATGCGACTCTGCATACAGTTAACGCTCGTATGAAGCTTCTATTTAAGAAATTGACTTGAATTTTTTATACCAAATAGAGCTTTCAACTATACTTACGATACTATACAAAAAAATTAAAAATTAAAAAATAAAAGTATTTTTTTTTCAAAACACGTTTAGTGTGATGAGTCGATCGACCCACCATACATACGCTCATAAGATTTTCAATATAGTTAAGGTCAGTGTGAGCTTATTTATACATATTTGAATTTCAAAATTTTGTGACAGTATAGAATTCTTAAGCATCCTGTGTATGTTTGTTAGCAAAATCCATTTTGTCAATTTTTTGCAAAATGGCGACAAGTATTAAAATTCAATCACTTATTACTCAGTAGTGTTCAATTTTGTCAAAAAGGTCTCTATACATGAAATGTTGAGAAGCCTAAAGCTCATCTAAGTAAAATATAAAAAATATATATTTTTGCTTGAAAACAAGCGATGTATCAGTTCGATCGTACCCCCATACTAGCCATTTTGAGACTTTCGGAAGAGTTAACGCTCTTAACTGCTTGGTTTCGAAGATTAAAATTTTAATTTTTAATATCGCATAGAACTAACGTGCAGCCCCTATACGTTATGTTTAAAAAAAATATATAAAATTTTTTTTCAAAATGGCGGCTATCGTAAAAATTCAAAGTGTCATAACTTTGCTAAATCAAATCCTACTGAAAAATGTCGTATGCAAAAAGTGTTTGGAATTTTATTTTGCATATAAAAGCAATTTTTAATTATTTTTTTTTTAATAAAAACCGAGTCTTACCATATATTGACCGAGACCTCGAACGAGCTTTTATGCGACTCTGCATACAGTTAGCGCTCGTATGAAGCTTCTATTTAAGAAATTGACTTGAATTTTTTATACCAAATAGAGCTTTTAACTATACTTACGATACTATACAAAAAAATTAAAAATTAAAAAATAAAAGTATTTTTTTTTCAAAACACGTTTAGTGTGATGAGTCGATCGACCCACCATACATACGCTCATAAGATTTTCAATATAGTTAAGGTCAGTGTGAGCTTATTTATACATATTTGAATTTCAAAATTTTGTGACAGTATAGAATTCTTAAGCATCCTGTGTATGTTTGTTAGCAAAATCCATTTTGTCAATTTTTTGCAAAATGGCGACAAGTATTAAAATTCAATCACTTATTACTCAGTAGTGTTCAATTTTGTCAAAAAGGTCTCTATACATGAAATGTTGAGAAGCCTAAAGCTCATCTAAGTAAAATATAAAAAATATATATTTTTGCTTGAAAACAAGCGATGTATCAGTTCGATCGTACCCCCATACTAGCCATTTTGAGACTTTCGGAAGAGTTAACGCTCTTAACTGCTTGGTTTCGAAGATTAAAATTTTAATTTTTAATATCGCATAGAACTAACGTGCAGCCCCTATACGTTATGTTTAAAAAAAATATATAAAATTTTTTTTCAAAATGGCGGCTATCGTAAAAATTCAAAGTGTCATAACTTTGCTAAATCAAATCCTACTGAAAAATGTCGTATGCAAAAAGTGTTTGGAATTTTATTTTGCATATAAAAGCAATTTTTAATTATTTTTTTTTTAATAAAAACCGAGTCTTACCATATATTGACCGAGACCTCGAACGAGCTTTTATGCGACTCTGCATACAGTTAACGCTCGTATGAAGCTTCTATTTAAGAAATTGACTTGAATTTTTTATACCAAATAGAGCTTTCAACTATACTTACGATACTATACAAAAAAATTAAAAATTAAAAAATAAAAGTATTTTTTTTTCAAAACACGTTTAGTGTGATGAGTCGATCGACCCACCATACATACGCTCATAAGATTTTCAATATAGTTAAGGTCAGTGTGAGCTTATTTATACATATTTGAATTTCAAAATTTTGTGACAGTATAGAATTCTTAAGCATCCTGTGTATGTTTGTTAGCAAAATCCATTTCGTCAATTTTTTGCAAAATGGCGACAAGTATTAAAATTCAATCACTTATTACTCAGTAGTGTTCAATTTTGTCAAAAAGGTCTCTATACATGAAATGTTGAGAAGCCTAAAGCTCATCTAAGTAAAATATAAAAAATATATATTTTTGCTTGAAAACAAGCGATGTATCAGTTCGATCGTACCCCCATACTAGCCATTTTGAGACTTTCGGAAGAGTTAACGCTCTTAACTGCTTGGTTTCGAAGATTAAAATTTTAATTTTTAATATCGCATAGAACTAACGTGCAGCCCCTATACGTTATGTTTAAAAAAAATATATAAAATTTTTTTTCAAAATGGCGGCTATCGTAAAAATTCAAAGTGTCATAACTTTGCTAAATCAAATCCTACTGAAAAATGTCGTATGCAAAAAGTGTTTGGAATTTTATTTTGCATATAAAAGCAATTTTTAATTATTTTTTTTAATAAAAACCGAGTCTTACCATATATTGACCGAGACCTCGAACGAGCTTTTATGCGACTCTGCATACAGTTAACGCTCGTATGAAGCTTCTATTCAAGAAATTGACTTGAATTTTTTATACCAAATAGAGCTTTCAACTATACTTACGATACTATACAAAAAAATTAAAAATTAAAAAATAAAAGTATTTTTTTTTCAAAACACGTTTAGTGTGATGAGTCGATCGACCCACCATACATACGCTCATAAGATTTTCAATATAGTTAAGGTCAATGTGAGCTTATTTATACATATTTGAATTTTAAAATTTTGTGACAGTATAGAATTCTTAAGCATCCTGTGTATGTTTGTTAGCAAAATCCATTTTGTCAATATTTTGCAAAATGGCGACAAGTATTAAAATTCAATCACTTATTTCTCAGTAGTGTTCAATTTTGTCAAAAAGGTCTCTATACATGAAATGTTGAGAAGCCTAAAGCTCATCTAAGTAAAATATAAAAAATATATATTTTTGCTTGAAAACAAGCGATGTATCAGTTCGATCGTACCCCCATACTAGCCATTTTGAGACTTTCGGAAGAGTTAACGCTCCTAACTGCTTGGTTTCGAAGATTAAAATTTTAATTTTTAATATCGCATAGAACTAACGTGCAGCCCCTATACGTTATGTTTAAAAAAAATATATAAAAATTTTTTTCAAAATGGCGGCTATCGTAAAAATTCAAAGTGTCATAACTTTGCTAAATCAAATCCTACTAAAAAATGTCGTATGCAAAAAGTGTTTGGAATTTTATTTTGCATATAAAAGCAATTTTTAATTATTTTTTTTTTAATAAAAACCGAGTCTTACCATATATTGACCGAGACCTCGAACGAGCTTTTATGCGACTCTGCATACAGTTAACGCTCGTATGAAGCTTCTATTTAAGAAATTGACTTGAATTTTTTATACCAAATAGAGCTTTCAACTATACTTACGATACTATACAAAAAAATTAAAAATTAAAAAATAAAAGTATTTTTTTTTCAAAACACGTTAAGTGTGATGAGTCGATCGACCCACCATACATACGCTCATAAGATTTTAAATATAGTTAAGGTCAGTGTGAGCTTATTTATACATATTTGAATTTCAAAATTTTGTGACAGTATAGAATTCTTAAGCATCCTGTGTATGTTTGTTAGCAAAATCCATTTTGTCAATTTTTTGCAAAATGGCGACAAGTATTAAAATTCAATCACTTATTACTCAGTAGTGTTCAATTTTGTCAAAAAGGTCTCTATACATGAAATGTTGAGAAGCCTAAAGCTCATCTAAGTAAAATATAAAAAATATATATTTTTGCTTGAAAACAAGCGATGTATCAGTTCGATCGTACCCCCATACTAGCCATTTTGAGACTTTCGGAAGAGTTAACGCTCTTAACTGCTTGGTTTCGAAGATTAAAATTTTAATTTTTAATATCGCATAGAACTAACGTGCAGCCCCTATACGTTATGTTTAAAAAAAATATATAAATTTTTTTTTCAAAATGGCGGCTATCGTAAAAATTCAAAGTGTCATAACTTTGCTAAATCAAATCCTACTGAAAAATGTCGTATGCAAAAAGTGTTTGGAATTTTATTTTGCATATAAAAGCAATTTTTAATTATTTTTTTTTTAATAAAAACCGAGTCTTACCATATATTGACCGAGACCTCGAACGAGCTTTTATGCGACTCTGCATACAGTTAACGCTCGTATGAAGCTTCTATTTAAGAAATTGACTTGAATTTTTTATACCAAATAGAGCTTTCAACTATACTTACGATACTATACAAAAAAATTAAAAATTAAAAAATAAAAGTATTTTTTTTTCAAAACACGTTTAGTGTGATGAGTCGATCGACCCACCATACATACGCTCATAAGATTTTCAATATAGTTAAGGTCAGTGTGAGCTTATTTATACATATTTGAATTTCAAAATTTTGTGACAGTATAGAATTCTTAAGCATCCTGTGTATGTTTGTTAGCAAAATCCATTTTGTCAATTTTTTGCAAAATGGCGACAAGTATTAAAATTCAATCACTTATTACTCAGTAGTGTTCAATTTTGTCAAAAAGGTCTCTATACATGAAATGTTGAGAAGCCTAAAGCTCATCTAAGTAAAATATAAAAAATATATATTTTTGCTTGAAAACAAGCGATGTATCAGTTCGATCGTACCCCCATACTAGCCATTTTGAGACTTTCGGAAGAGTTAACGCTCTTAACTGCTTGGTTTCGAAGATTAAAATTTTAATTTTTAATATCGCATAGAACTAACGTGCAGCCCCTATACGTTATGTTTAAAAAAAATATATAATTTTTTTTTTCAAAATGGCGGCTATCGTAAAAATTCAAAGTGTCATAACTTTGCTAAATCAAATCCTACTGAAACATGTCGTATGCAAAAAGTGTTTGGAATTTTATTTTGCATATAAAAGCAATTTTTAATTATTTTTTTTTTAATAAAAACCGAGTCTTACCATATATTGACCGAGACCTCGAACGAGCTTTTATGCGACTCTGCATACAGTTAACGCTCGTATGAAGCTTCTATTTAAGAAATTGACTTGAATTTTTTATACCAAATAGAGCTTTCAACTATACTTACGATACTATACAAAAAAATTAAAAATTAAAAAATAAAAGTATTTTTTTTTCAAAACACGTTTAGTGTGATGAGTCGATCGACCCACCATACATACGCTCATAAGATTTTCAATATAGTTAAGGTCAGTGTGAGCTTATTTATACATATTTGAATTTCAAAATTTTGTGACAGTATAGAATTCTTAAGCATCCTGTGTATGTTTGTTAGCAAAATCCATTTTGTCAATTTTTTGCAAAATGGCGACAAGTATTAAAATTCAATCACTTATTACTCAGTAGTGTTCAATTTTGTCAAAAAGGTCTCTATACATGAAATGTTGAGAAGCCTAAAGCTCATCTAAGTAAAATATAAAAAATATATATTTTTGCTTGAAAACAAGCGATGTATCAGTTCGATCGTACCCCCATACTAGCCATTTTGAGACTTTCGGAAGAGTTAACGCTCTTAACTGCTTGGTTTCGAAGATTAAAATTTTAATTTTTAATATCGCATAGAACTAACGTGCAGCCCCTATACGTTATGTTTAAAAAAAATATATAAAATTTTTTTTCAAAATGGCGGCTATCGTAAAAATTCAAAGTGTCATAACTTTGCTAAATCAAATCCTACTGAAACATGTCGTATGCAAAAAGTGTTTAGAATTTTATTTTGCATATAAAAGCAATTTTTAACTATTTTTTTTTTAATAAAAACCGAGTCTTACCATATATTGACCGAGACCTCGAACGAGCTTTTATGCGACTCTGCATACAGTTAACGCTCGTATGAAGCTTCTATTTAAGAAATTGACTTGAATTTTTTATACCAAATAGAGCTTTCAACTATACTTACGATACTATACAAAAAAATTAAAAATTAAAAAATAAAAGTATTTTTTTTTCAAAACACGTTTAGTGTGATGAGTCGATCGACCCACCATACATACGCTCATAAGATTTTCAATATAGTTAAGGTCAGTGTGAGCTTATTTATACATATTTGAATTTCAAAATTTTGTGACAGTATAGAATTCTTAAGCATCCTGTGTATGTTTGTTAGCAAAATCCATTTTGTCAATTTTTTGCAAAATGGCGACAAGTATTAAAATTCAATCACTTATTACTCAGTAGTGTTCAATTTTGTCAAAAAGATCTCTATACATGAAATGTTGAGAAGCCTAAAGCTCATCTAAGTAAAATATAAAAAATATATATTTTTGCTTGAAAACAAGCGATGTATCAGTTCGATCGTACCCCCATACTAGCCATTTTGAGACTTTCGGAAGAGTTAACGCTCTTAACTGCTTGGTTTCGAAGATTAAAATTTTAATTTTTAATATCGCATAGAACTAACGTGCAGCCCCTATACGTTATGTTTAAAAAAAATATATAAAAATTTTTTTCAAAATGGCGGCTATCGTAAAAATTCAAAGTGTCATAACTTTGCTAAATCAAATCCTACTGAAAAATGTCGTATGCAAAAAGTGTTTGGAATTTTATTTTGCATATAAAAGCAATTTTTAATTATTTTTTTTTTAATAAAAACCGAGTCTTACTATATATTGACCGAGACCTCGAACGAGCTTTTATGCGACTCTGCATACAGTTAACGCTCGTATGAAGCTTCTATTTAAGAAATTGACTTGAATTTTTTATACCAAATAGAGCTTTCAACTATACTTACGATACTATACAAAAAAATTAAAAATTAAAAAATAAAAGTATTTTTTTTTCAAAACACGTTTAGTGTGATGAGTCGATCGACCCACCATACATACGCTCATAAGATTTTCAATATAGTTAAGGTCAGTGTGAGCTTATTTATACATATTTGAATTTCAAAATTTTGTGACAGTATAGAATTCTTAAGCATCCTGTGTATGTTTGTTATCAAAATCCATTTTGTCAATTTTTTGCAAAATGGCGACAAGTATTAAAATTCAATCACTTATTACTCAGTAGTGTTCAATTTTGTCAAAAAGGTCTCTATACATGAAATGTTGAAAAGCCTAAAGCTCATCTGAGTAAAATATAAAAAATATATATTTTTGCTTGAAAACAAGCGATGTATCAGTTCGATCGTACCCCCATACTAGCCATTTTGAGACTTTCGGAAGAGTTAACGCTCTTAACTGCTTGGTTTCGAAGATTAAAATTTTAATTTTTAATATCGCATAGAACTAACGTGCAGCCCCTATACGTTATGTTTAAAAAAAATATATAATTTTTTTTTTCAAAATGGCGGCTATCGTAAAAATTCAAAGTGTCATAACTTTGCTAAATCAAATCCTACTGAAAAATGTCGTATGCAAAAAGTGTTTGGAATTTTATTTTGCATATAAAAGCAATTTTTAATTATTTTTTTTAATAAAAACCGAGTCTTACCATATATTGACCGAGACCTCGAACGAGCTTTTATGCGACTCTGCATACAGTTAACGCTCGTATGAAGCTTCTATTTAAGAAATTGACTTGAATTTTTTATACCAAATAAAGCTTTCAACTATACTTACGATACTATACAAAAAAATTAAAAATTAAAAAATAAAAGTATTTTTTTTTCAAAACACGTTTAGTGTGATGAGTCGATCGACCCACCATACATACGCTCATAAGATTTTCAATATAGTTAAGGTCAGTGTGAGCTTATTTATACATATTTGAATTTTAAAATTTTGTGACAGTATAGAATTCTTAAGCATCCTGTGTATGTTTGTTAGCAAAATCCATTTTGTCAATATTTTGCAAAATGGCGACAAGTATTAAAATTCAATCACTTATTTCTCAGTAGTGTTCAATTTTGTCAAAAAGGTCTCTATACATGAAATGTTGAGAAGCCTAAAGCTCATCTAAGTAAAATATAAAAAATATATATTTTTGCTTGAAAACAAGCGATGTATCAGTTCGATCGTACCCCCATACTAGCCATTTTGAGACTTTCGGAAGAGTTAACGCTCCTAACTGCTTGGTTTCGAAGATTAAAATTTTAATTTTGAATATCGCATAGAACTAACGTGCAGCCCCTATACGTTATGTTTAAAAAAAATATATAAAAATTTTTTTCAAAATGGCGGCTATCGTAAAAATTCAAAGTGTCATAACTTTGCTAAATCAAATCCTACTAAAAAATGTTGTATACAAAAAGTGTTTGGAATTTTATTTTGCATATAAAAGCAATTTTTAATTATTTTTTTTTTAATAAAAACCGAGTCTTACTATATATTGACCGAGACCTCGAACGAGCTTTTATGCGACTCTGCATACAGTTAACGCTCGTATGAAGCTTCTATTTAAGAAATTGACTTGAATTTTTTATACCAAATAGAGCTTTCAACTATACTTACGATACTATACAAAAAAATTAAAAATTAAAAAATAAAAGTATTTTTTTTTCAAAACACGTTTAGTGTGATGAGTCGATCGACCCACCATACATACGCTCATAAGATTAGTAATATAGTTAAGGTCAGTGTGAGCTTATTTATACATATTTGAATTTCAAAATTTTGTGACAGTATAGAATTCTTAAGCATCCTGTGTATGTTTGTTAGCAAAATCCATTTTGTCAATATTTTGCAAAATGGCGACAAGTATTAAAATTCAATCACTTATTACTCAGTAGTGTTCAATTTTGTCAAAAAGGTCTCTATACATGAAATGTTGAGAAGCCTAAAGCTCATCTAAGTAAAATATAAAAAATATATATTTTTGCTTGAAAACAAGCGATGTATCAGTTCGATCGTACCCCCATACTAGCCATTTTGAGACTTTCGGAAGAGTTAACGCTCTTAACTGCTTGGTTTCGAAGATTAAAATTTTAATTTTTAATATCGCATAGAACTAACGTGCAGCCCCTATACGTTATGTTTAAAAAAAATATATAAAATTTTTTTTCAAAATGGCGGCTATCGTAAAAATTCAAAGTGTCATAACTTTGCTAAATCAAATCCTACTGAAAAATGTCGTATGCAAAAAGTGTTTGGAATTTTATTTTGCATATAAAAGCAATTTTTAATTATTTTTTTTAATAAAAACCGAGTCTTACCATATATTGACCGAGACCTCGAACGAGCTTTTATGCGACTCTGCATACAGTTAACGCTCGTATGAAGCTTCTATTCAAGAAATTGACTTGAATTTTTTATACCAAATAGAGCTTTCAACTATACTTACGATACTATACAAAAAAATTAAAAATTAAAAAATAAAAGTATTTTTTTTTCAAAACACGTTTAGTGTGATGAGTCGATCGACCCACCATACATACGCTCATAAGATTTTCAATATAGTTAAGGTCAATGTGAGCTTATTTATACATATTTGAATTTTAAAATTTTGTGACAGTATAGAATTCTTAAGCATCCTGTGTATGTTTGTTAGCAAAATCCATTTTGTCAATATTTTGCAAAATGGCGACAAGTATTAAAATTCAATCACTTATTTCTCAGTAGTGTTCAATTTTGTCAAAAAGGTCTCTATACATGAAATGTTGAGAAGCCTAAAGCTCATCTAAGTAAAATATAAAAAATATATATTTTTGCTTGAAAACAAGCGATGTATCAGTTCGATCGTACCCCCATACTAGCCATTTTGAGACTTTCGGAAGAGTTAACGCTCCTAACTGCTTGGTTTCAAAGATTAAAATTTTAATTTTTAATATCGCATAGAACTAACGTGCAGCCCCTATACGTTATGTTTAAAAAAAATATATAAAATTTTTTTTCAAAATGGCGGCTATCGTAAAAATTCAAAGTGTCATAACTTTGCTAAATCAAATCCTACTGAAAAATGTCGTATGCAAAAAGTGTTTGGAATTTTATTTTGCATATAAAAGCAATTTTTAATTATTTTTTTTTTAATAAAAACCGAGTCTTACCATATATTGACCGAGACCTCGAACGAGCTTTTATGCGACTCTGCATACAGTTAACGCTCGTATAAAGCTTCTATTTAAGAAATTGACTTGAATTTTTTATACCAAATAGAGCTTTCAACTATACTTACGATACTGTACAAAAAAATTAAAAATTAAAAAATAAAAGTATTTTTTTTTCAAAACACGTTCAGTGTGATGAGTCGATCGACCCACCATACATACGCTCATAAGATTTTCAATATAGTTAAGGTCAGTGTGAGCTTATTTATACATATTTGAATTTCAAAATTTTGTGACAGTATAGAATTCTTAAGCATCCTGTGTATGTTTGTTATCAAAATCCATTTTGTCAATTTTTTGCAAAATGGCGACAAGTATTAAAATTCAATCACTTATTACTCAGTAGTGTTCAATTTTGTCAAAAAGGTCTCTATACATGAAATGTTGAGAAGCCTAAAGCTCATCTAAGTAAAATATAAAAAATATATATTTTTGCTTGAAAACAAGCGATG
Organism: Plectrocnemia conspersa; assembly: GCF_051122295.1. Lineage (NCBI taxonomy): Eukaryota > Metazoa > Arthropoda > Insecta > Trichoptera > Polycentropodidae > Plectrocnemia > Plectrocnemia conspersa. The sequence continues at coordinate 30,541,816 of NW_028277167.1, read as the reverse complement.
TATCAGTTCGATCGTACCCCCATACTAGCCATTTTGAGACTTTCGGAAGAGTTAACGCTCTTAACTGCTTTGTTTCAAAGATAAAAATTTTAATTTTTAATATCGCATAGAACTAACGTGCAGCCCCTATACGTTATGTTTAAAAAAAATATATAAAATTTTTTTTCAAAATGGCGGCTATCGTAAAAATTCAAAGTGTCATAACTTTGCTAAATCAAATCCTACTTAAAAATGTCGTTTGCAAAAAGTGTTCGGAATTTTATTTTGCATATAAAAGCAATTTTTAATTATTTTTTTTTTATTAAAAACCGAGTCTTACCATATATTGACCGAGACCTCGAACGAGCTTTTATGCGACTCTGCATACAGTTAACGCTCGTATGAAGCTTTTATTTAAGAAATTGACTTGAATTTTTTAAACCAAATAGAGCTTTCAACTATACTTACGATACTGTACAAAAAAATTAAAAATTAAAAAATAAAAGTATTTTTTATTCAAAACACGTTTAGTGTGATGAGTCGATCGACCCACCATACATACGCTGATAAGATTTTCAATATAGTTAAGGTCAGTGTGAGCTTATTTATACATATTTGAATTTAAAAATTTTGTGACAGTATAGAATTCTTAAGCATCCTGTGTATGTTTGTTAGCAAAATCCATTTTGTCAATTTTTTGCAAAATGGCGACAAGTATTAAAATTCAATCACTTATTACTCAGTAGTGTTCAATTTTGTCAAAAAGGTCTCTATACATGAAATGTTGAGAAGCCTAAAGCTCATCTAAGTAAAATATAAAAAATATATATTTTTGCTTGAAAACAAGCGATGTATCAGTTCGATCGTACCCCCATACTAGCCATTTTGAGACTTTCGGAAGAGTTAACGCTCTTAACTGCTTGGTTTCGAAGATTAAAATTTTAATTTTTAATATCGCATAGAACTAACGTGCAGCCCCTATACGTTATGTTTAAAAAAAATATATAAAAATTTTTTTCAAAATGGCGGCTATCGTAAAAATTCAAAGTGTAATAACTTTGCTAAATCAAATCCTACTGAAAAATGTCGTATGCAAAAAGTGTTAGGAATTTTATTTTGCATATAAAAGCAATTTTTAATTATTTTTTTTTTAATAAAAACCGAGTCTTACCATATATTGACCGAGACCTCGAACGAGCTTTTATGCGACTCTGCATACAGTTAACGCTCGTATGAAGCTTCTATTCAAGAAATTGACTTGAATTTTTTATACCAAATAGAGCTTTCAACTATACTTACGATACTATACAAAAAAATTAAAAATTAAAAAATAAAAGTATTTTTTTTTCAAAACACGTTTAGTGTGATGAGTCGATCGACCCACCATACATACGCTCATAAGATTTTCAATATAGTTAAGGTCAGTGTGAGCTTATTTATACATATTTGAATTTCAAAATTTTGTGACAGTATAGAATTCTTAAGCATCCTGTGTATGTTTGTTAGCAAAATCCATTTTGTCAATTTTTTGCAAAATGGCGACAAGTATTAAAATTCAATCACTTATTACTCAGTAGTGTTCAATTTTGTCAAAAAGGTCTCTATACATGAAATGTTGAGAAGCCTAAAGCTCATCTAAGTAAAATATAAAAAATATATATTTTTGCTTGAAAACAAGCGATGTATCAGTTCGATCGTACCCCCATACTAGCCATTTTGAGACTTTCGGAAGAGTTAACGCTCTTAACTGCTTGGTTTCGAAGATTAAAATTTTAATTTTTAATATCGCATAGAACTAATGTGCAGCCCCTATACGTTATGTTTAAAAAAAATATATAAAATTTTTTTTCAAAATGGCGGCTATCGTAAAAATTCAAAGTGTCATAACTTTGCTAAATCAAATCCTACTGAAAAATGTCGTATGCAAAAAGTGTTTGGAATTTTATTTTGCATATAAAAGCAATTTTTAATTATTTTTTTTTTAATAAAAACCGAGTCTTACCATATATTGACCGAGACCTCGAACGAGCTTTTATGCGACTCTGCATACAGTTAACGCTCGTATGAAGCTTCTATTTAAGAAATTGACTTGAATTTTTTATACCAAATAGAGCTTTCAACTATACTTACGATACTATACAAAAAAATTAAAAATTAAAAAATAAAAGTATTTTTTTTTCAAAACACGTTTAGTGTGATGAGTCGATCGACCCACCATACATACGCTCATAAGATTTTCAATATAGTTAAGGTCAGTGTGAGCTTATTTATACATATTTGAATTTGAAAATTTTGTGACAGTATAGAATTCTTCAGCATCCTGTGTATGTTTGTTAGCAAAATCCATTTTGTCAATTTTTTGCAAAATGGCGACAAGTATTAAAATTCAATCACTTATTACTCAGTAGTATTCAATTTTGTCAAAAAGGTCTCTATACATGAAATGTTGAGAAGCCTAAAGCTCATCTAAGTAAAATATAAAAAATATATATTTTTGCTTGAAAACAAGCGATGTATCAGTTCGATCGTACCCCCATACTAGCCATTTTGAGACTTTCGGAAGAGTTAACGCTCTTAACTGCTTGGTTTCGAAGATTAAAATTTTAATTTTTAATATCGCATAGAACTAACGTGCAGCCCCTATACGTTATGTTTAAAAAAAATATATAAATTTTTTTTTCAAAATGGCGGCTATCGTAAAAATTCAAAGTGTCATAACTTTGCTAAATCAAATCCTACTGAAAAATGTCGTATGCAAAAAGTGTTTGTAATTTTATTTTGCATATAAAAGCAATTTTTAATTATTTTTTTTTTAATAAAAACCGAGTCTTACTATATATTGACCGAGACCTCGAACGAGCTTTTATGCGACTCTGCATACAGTTAACGCTCGTATGAAGCTTCTATTTAAGAAATTGACTTGAATTTTTTATACCAAATAGAGCTTTCAACTATACTTACGATACTGTACAAAAAAATTAAAAATTAAAAAATAAAAGTATTTTTTTTTCAATACACGTTCAGTGTGATGAGTCGATCGACCCACCATACATACGCTCATAAGATTTTCAATATAGTTAAGGTCAGTGTGAGCTTATTTATACATATTTGAATTTCAAAATTTTGTGACAGTATAGAATTCTTAAGCACCCTGTGTATGTTTGTTATCAAAATCCATTTTGTCAATTTTTTGCAAAATGGCGACAAGTATTAAAATTCAATCACTTATTACTCAGTAGTGTTCAATTTTGTCAAAAAGGTCTCTATACATGAAATGTTGAGAAGCCTAAAGCTCATCTAAGTAAAATATAAAAAATATATATTTTTGCTTGAAAACAAGCGATGTATCAGTTCGATCGTACCCCCATACTAGCCATTTTGAGACTTTCGGAAGAGTTAACGCTCTTAACTGCTTGGTTTCGAAGATTAAAATTTTAATTTTTTAAATCGCATAGAACTAACGTGCAGCCCCTATACGTTATGTTTAAAAAAAATATATAAAATTTTTTTTCAAAATGGCGGCTATCGTAAAAATTCAAAGTGTCATAACTTTGCTAAATCAAATCCTATTGAAAAATGTCGTATGCAAAAAGTGTTTGGAATTTTATTTTGCATATAAAAGCAATTTTTAATTATTTTTTTTTAATAAAAACCGAGTCTTACCATATATTGACCGAGACCTCGAACGAGCTTTTATGCGACTCTGCATACAGTTAACGCTCGTATGAAGCTTCTATTTAAGAAATTGACTTGAATTTTTTATACCAAATAGAGCTTTCAACTATACTTACGATACTATACAAAAAAATTAAAAATTAAAAAATAAAAGTATTTTTTTTTCAAAACACGTTTAGTGTGATGAGTCGATCGACCCACCATACATACGCTCATAAGATTTTCAATATAGTTAAGGTCAGTGTAAGCTTATTTATACATATTTGAATTTCAAAATTTTGTGACAGTATAGAATTCTTAAGCATCCTGTGTATGTTTGTTAGCAAAATCCATTTTGTCAATTTTTTGCAAAATGGCGACAAGTATTAAAATTCAATCACTTATTACTCAGTAGTGTTCAATTTTGTCAAAAAGGTCTCTATACATGAAATGTTGAGAAGCCTAAAGCTCATCTAAGTAAAATATAAAAAATATATATTTTTGCTTGAAAACAAGCGATGTATCAGTTCGATCGTACCCCCATACTAGCCATTTTGAGACTTTCGGAAGAGTTAACGCTCTTAACTGCTTGGTTTCGAAGATTAAAATTTTAATTTTTAATATCGCATAGAACTAACGTGCAGCCCCTATACGTTATGTTTAAAAAAAATATATAAAAATTTTTTTCAAAATGGCGGCTATCGTAAAAATTCAAAGTGTAATAACTTTGCTAAATCAAATCCTACTGAAAAATGTCGTATGCAAAAAGTGTTAGGAATTTTATTTTGCATATAAAAGCAATTTTTAATTATTTTTTTTTTAATAAAAACCGAGTCTTACCATATATTGACCGAGACCTCGAACGAGCTTTTATGCGACTCTGCATACAGTTAACGCTCGTATGAAGCTTCTATTCAAGAAATTGACTTGAATTTTTTATACCAAATAGAGCTTTCAACTATACTTACGATACTATACAAAAAAATTAAAAATTAAAAAATAAAAGTATTTTTTTTTCAAAACACGTTTAGTGTGATGAGTCGATCGACCCACCATACATACGCTCATAAGATTTTCAATATAGTTAAGGTCAGTGTGAGCTTATTTATACATATTTGAATTTCAAAATTTTGTGACAGTATAGAATTCTTAAGCATCCTGTGTATGTTTGTTAGCAAAATCCATTTTGTCAATTTTTTGCAAAATGGCGACAAGTATTAAAATTCAATCACTTATTACTCAGTAGTGTTCAATTTTGTCAAAAAGGTCTCTATACATGAAATGTTGAGAAGCCTAAAGCTCATCTAAGTAAAATATAAAAAATATATATTTTTGCTTGAAAACAAGCGATGTATCAGTTCGATCGTACCCCCATACTAGCCATTTTGAGACTTTCGGAAGAGTTAACGCTCTTAACTGCTTGGTTTCGAAGATTAAAATTTTAATTTTTAATATCGCATAGAACTAACGTGCAGCCCCTATACGTTATGTTTAAAAAAAATATATAAAATTTTTTTTCAAAATGGCGGCTATCGTAAAAATTCAAAGTGTCATAACTTTGCTAAATCAAATCCTACTGAAAAATGTCGTATGCAAAAAGTGTTTGGAATTTTATTTTGCATATAAAAGCAATTTTTAATTATTTTTTTTTTAATAAAAACCGAGTCTTACCATATATTGACCGAGACCTCGAACGAGCTTTTATGCGACTCTGCATACAGTTAACGCTCGTATGAAGCTTCTATTTAAGAAATTGACTTGAATTTTTTATACCAAATAGAGCTTTCAACTATACTTACGATACTATACAAAAAAATTAAAAATTAAAAAATAAAAGTATTTTTTTTTCAAAACACGTTTAGTGTGATGAGTCGATCGACCCACCATACATACGCTCATAAGATTTTCAATATAGTTAAGGTCAGTGTGAGCTTATTTATACATATTTGAATTTCAAAATTTTGTGACAGTATAGAATTCTTAAGCATCCTGTGTATGTTTGTTAGCAAAATCCATTTTGTCAATTTTTTGCAAAATGGCGACAAGTATTAAAATTCAATCACTTATTACTCAGTAGTGTTCAATTTTGTCAAAAAGGTCTCTATACATGAAATGTTGAGAAGCCTAAAGCTCATCTAAGTAAAATATAAAAAATATATATTTTTGCTTGAAAACAAGCGATGTATCAGTTCGATCGTACCCCCATACTAGCCATTTTGAGACTTTCGGAAGAGTTAACGCTCTTAACTGCTTGGTTTCGAAGATTAAAATTTTAATTTTTAATATCGCATAGAACTAACGTGCAGCCCCTATACGTTATGTTTAAAAAAAATATATAAAATTTTTTTTCAAAATGGCGGCTATCGTAAAAATTCAAAGTGTCATAACTTTGCTAAATCAAATCCTACTGAAAAATGTCGTATGCAAAAAGTGTTTGGAATTTTATTTTGCATATAAAAGCAGTTTTTAATTATTTTTTTTTTAATAAAAACCGAGTCTTACCATATATTGACCGAGACCTCGAACGAGCTTTTATGCGACTCTGCATACAGTTAACGCTCGTATGAAGCTTCTATTTAAGAAATTGACTTGAATTTTTTATACCAAATAGAGCTTTCAACTATACTTACGATACTGTACAAAAAAATTAAAAATTAAAAAATAAAAGTATTTTTTTTTCAAAACACGTTTAGTGTGATGAGTCGATCGACCCACCATACATACGCTCATAAGATTTTCAATATAGTTAAGGTCAGTGTGAGCTTATTTATACATATTTGAATTTCAAAATTTTGTGACAGTATAGAATTCTTAAGCATCCTGTGTATGTTTGTTAGCAAAATCCATTTTGTCAATTTTTTGCAAAATGGCGACAAGTATTAAAATTCAATCACTTATTACTCAGTAGTGTTCAATTTTGTCAAAAAGGTCTCTATACATAAAATGTTGAGAAGCCTAAAGCTCATCTAAGTAAAATATAAAAAATATATATTTTTGCTTGAAAACAAGCGATGTATCAGTTCGATCGTACCCCCATACTAGCCATTTTGAGACTTTCGGAAGAGTTAACGCTCTTAACTGCTTGGTTTCGAAGATTAAAATTTTAATTTTTAATATCGCATAGAACTAACGTGCAGCCCCTATACGTTATGTTTAAAAAAAATATATAAAATTTTTTTCAAAATGGCGGCTATCATAAAAATTCAAAGTGTCATAACTTTGCTAAATCAAATCCTACTGAAAAATGTCGTATGCAAAAAGTGTTTGGAATTTTATTTTGCATATAAAAGCAATTTTTAATTATTTTTTTTTTAATAAAAACCGAGTCTTACCATATATTGACCGAGACCTCGAACGAGCTTTTATGCGACTCTGCATACAGTTAACGCTCGTATGAAGCTTCTATTTAAGAAATTGACTTGAATTTTTTATACCCAATAGAGCTTTCAACTATACTTACGATACTATACAAAAAAATTAAAAATTAAAAAATAAAAGTATTTTTTTTTCAAAACACGTTTAGTGTGATGAGTCGATCGACCCACCATACATACGCTCATAAGATTTTCAATATAGTTAAGGTCAGTGTGAGCTTATTTATACATATTTGAATTTCAAAATTTTGTGACAGTATAGAATTCTTAAGCATCCTGTGTATGTTTGTTAGCAAAATCCATTTTGTCAATTTTTTGCAAAATGGCGACAAGTATTAAAATTCAATCACTTATTACTCAGTAGTGTTCAATTTTGTCAAAAAGGTCTCTATACATGAAATGTTGAGAAGCCTAAAGCTCATCTAAGTAAAATATAAAAAATATATATTTTTGCTTGAAAACAAGCGATGTATCAGTTCGATCGTACCCCCATACTAGCCATTTTGAGACTTTCGGAAGAGTTAACGCTCTTAACTGCTTGGTTTCGAAGATTAAAATTTTAATTTTTAATATCGCATAGAACTAACGTGCAGCCCCTATACGTTATGTTTAAAAAAAATATATAAAATTTTTTTTCAAAATAGCGGCTATCGTAAAAATTCAAAGTGTCATAACTTTGCTAAATCAAATCCTACTGAAAAATGTCGAATGCAAAAAGTGTTTGGAATTTTATTTTGCATATAAAAGCAATTTTTAATTATTTTTTTTTTAATAAAAACCGAGTCTTACCATATATTGACCGAGACCTCGAACGAGCTTTTATGCGACTCTGCATACAGTTAACGCTCGTATGAAGCTTCTATTTAAGAAATTGACTTGAATTTTTTATTCCCAATAGAGCTTTCAACTATACTTACGATACTATACAAAAAAATTAAAAATTAAAAAATAAAAGTATTTTTTTTTCAAAACACGTTTAGTGTGATGAGTCGATCGACCCACCATACATACGCTCATAAGATTTTCAATATAGTTAAGGTCAGTGTGAGCTTATTTATACATATTTGAATTTCAAAATTTTGTGACAGTATAGAATTCTTAAGCATCCTGTGTATGTTTGTTAGCAAAATCCATTTTGTCAATTTTTTGCAAAATGGCGACAAGTATTAAAATTCAATCACTTATTACTCAGTAGTGTTCAATTTTGTCAAAAAGGTCTCTATACATGAAATGTTGAGAAGCCTAAAGCTCATCTAAGTAAAATATAAAAAATATATATTTTTGCTTGAAAACAAGCGATGTATCAGTTCGATCGTACCCCCATACTAGCCATTTTGAGACTTTCGGAAGAGTTAACGCTCTTAACTGCTTGGTTTCGAAGATTAAAATTTTAATTTTTAATATCGCATAGAACTAACGTGCAGCCCCTATACGTTATGTTTAAAAAAAATATATAAAATTTTTTTTCAAAATAGCGGCTATCGTAAAAATTCAAAGTGTCATAACTTTGCTAAATCAAATCCTACTGAAAAATGTCGAATGCAAAAAGTGTTTGGAATTTTATTTTGCATATAAAAGCAATTTTTAATTATTTTTTTTTTAATAAAAACCGAGTCTTACCATATATTGACCGAGACCTCGAACGAGCTTTTATGCGACTCTGCATACAGTTAACGCTCGTATGAAGCTTCTATTTGAGAAATTGACTTGAATTTTTTATACCAAATAGAGCTTTCAACTATACTTACGATACTGTACAAAAAAATTAAAAATTAAAAAATAAAAGTATTTTTTTTTCAAAACACGTTTAGTGTGATGAGTCGATCGACCCACCATACATACGCTCATAAGATTTTCAATATAGTTAAGGTCAGTGTGAGCTTATTTATACATATTTGAATTTCAAAATTTTGTGACAGTATAGAATTCTTAAGCATCCTGTGTATGTTTGTTAGCAAAATCCATTTTGTCAATTTTTTGCAAAATGGCGACAAGTATTAAAATTCAATCACTTATTACTCAGTAGTGTTCAATTTTGTCAAAAAGGTCTCTATACATGAAATGTTGAGAAGCCTAAAGCTCATCTAAGTAAAATATAAAAAATATATATTTTTGCTTGAAAACAAGCGATGTATCAGTTCGATCGTACCCCCATACTAGCCATTTTGAGACTTTCGGAAGAGTTAACGCTCTTAACTGCTTGGTTTCGAAGATTAAAATTTTAATTTTTAATATCGCATAGAACTAACGTGCAGCCCCTATACGTTATGTTTAAAAAAAATATATAAAATTTTTTTTCAAAATGGCGGCTATCGTAAAAATTCAAAGTGTCATAACTTTGCTAAATCAAATCCTACTGAAAAATGTCGTATGCAAAAAGTGTTTGGAATTTTATTTTGCATATAAAAGCAATTTTTAATTATTTTTTTTTTAATAAAAACCGAGTCTTACCATATATTGACCGAGACCTCGAACGAGCTTTTATGCGACTCTGCATACAGTTAACGCTCGTATGAAGCTTCTATTTAAGAAATTGACTTGAATTTTTTATACCAAATAGAGCTTTCAACTATACTTACGATACTATACAAAAAAATTAAAAATTAAAAAATAAAAGTATTTTTTTTTCAAAACACGTTTAGTGTGATGAGTCGATCGACCCACCATACATACGCTCATAAGATTTTGAATATAGTTAAGGTCAGTGTGAGCTTATTTATACATATTTGAATTTCAAAATTTTGTGACAGTATAGAATTCTTAAGCATGCTGTGTATGTTTGTTATCAAAATCCATTTTGTCAATTTTTTGCAAAATGGCGACAAGTATTAAAATTCAATCACTTATTACTCAGTAGTGTTCAATTTTGTCAAAAAGGTCTCTATACATGAAATGTTGAAAAGCCTAAAGCTCATCTGAGTAAAATATAAAAAATATATATTTTTGCTTGAAAACAAGCGATGTATCAGTTCGATCGTACCCCCATACTAGCCATTTTGAGACTTTCGGAAGAGTTAACGCTCTTAACTGCTTGGTTTCGAAGATTAAAATTTTAATTTTTAATATCGCATAGAACTAACGTGCAGCCCCTATACGTTATGTTTAAAAAAAATATATAAAATTTTTTTTCAAAATGGCGGCTATCGTAAAAATTCAAAGTGTCATAACTTTGCTAAATCAAATCCTACTGAAAAATGTCGTATGCAAAAAGTGTTTGGAATTTTATTTTGCATATAAAAGCAATTTTTAATTATTTTTTTTTTAATAAAAACCGAGTCTTACCATATATTGACCGAGACCTCGAACGAGCTTTTATGCGACTCTGCATACAGTTAACGCTCGTATGAAGCTTCTATTTAAGAAATTGACTTGAATTTTTTATACCAAATAGAGCTTTCAACTATACTTACGATACTATACAAAAAAATTAAAAATTAAAAAATAAAAGTATTTTTTTTTCAAAACACGTTTAGTGTGATGAGTCGATCGACCCACCATACATACGCTCATAAGATTTTCAATATAGTTAAGGTCAGTGTGAGCTTATTTATACATATTTGAATTTCAAAATTTTGTGACAGTATAGAATTCTTAAGCATCCTGTGTATGTTTGTTAGCAAAATCCATTTTGTCAATTTTTTGCAAAATGGCGACAAGTATTAAAATTCAATCACTTATTACTCAGTAGTGTTCAATTTTGTCAAAAAGGTCTCTATACATGAAATGTTGAGAAGCCTAAAGCTCATCTAAGTAAAATATAAAAAATATATATTTTTGCTTGAAAACAAGCGATGTATCAGTTCGATCGTACCCCCATACTAGCCATTTTGAGACTTTCGGAAGAGTTAACGCTCTTAACTGCTTGGTTTCGAAGATTAAAATTTTAATTTTTAATATCGCATAGAACTAACGTGCAGCCCCTATACGTTATGTTTAAAAAAAATATATAAAATTTTTTTTCAAAATGGCGGCTATCGTAAAAATTCAAAGTGTCATAACTTTGCTAAATCAAATCCTACTGAAACATGTCGTATGCAAAAAGTGTTTAGAATTTTATTTTGCATATAAAAGAAATTTTTAACTATTTTTTTTTTAATAAAAACCGAGTCTTACCATATATTGACCGAGACCTCGAACGAGCTTTTATGCGACTCTGCATACAGTTAACGCTCGTATGAAGCTTCTATTTAAGAAATTGACTTGAATTTTTTATACCAAATAGAGCTTTCAACTATACTTACGATACTATACAAAAAAATTAAAAATTAAAAAATAAAAGTATTTTTTTTTCAAAACACGTTTAGTGTGATGAGTCGATCGACCCACCATACATACGCTCATAAGATTTTCAATATAGTTAAGGTCAGTGTGAGCTTATTTATACATATTTGAATTTCAAAATTTTGTGACAGTATAGAATTCTTAAGCATCCTGTGTATGTTTGTTAGCAAAATCCATTTTGTCAATTTTTTGCAAAATGGCGACAAGTATTAAAATTCAATCACTTATTACTCAGTAGTGTTCAATTTTGTCAAAAAGGTCTCTATACATGAAATGTTGAGAAGCCTAAAGCTCATCTAAGTAAAATATAAAAAATATATATTTTTGCTTGAAAACAAGCGATGTATCAGTTCGATCGTACCCCCATACTAGCCATTTTGAGACTTTCGGAAGAGTTAACGCTCTTAACTGCTTGGTTTCGAAGATTAAAATTTTAATTTTTAATATCGCATAGAACTAACGTGCAGCCCCTATACGTTATGTTTAAAAAAAATATATAAAATTTTTTTTCAAAATGGCAACTATCGTAAAAATTCAAAGTGTCATAACTTTGCTAAATCAAATCCTACTGAAAAATGTCGTATGCAAAAAGTGTTTGGAATTTTATTTTGCATATAAAAGCAGTTTTTAATTATTTTTTTTTTAATAAAAACCGAGTCTTACCATATATTGACCGAGACCTCGAACGAGCTTTTATGCGACTCTGCATACAGTTAACGCTCGTATGAAGCTTCTATTTAAGAAATTGACTTGAATTTTTTATACCAAATAGAGCTTTCAACTATACTTACGATACTGTACAAAAAAATTAAAAATTAAAAAATAAAAGTATTTTTTTTTCAAAACACGTTTAGTGTGATGAGTCGATCGACCCACCATACATACGCTCATAAGATTTTCAATATAGTTAAGGTCAGTGTGAGCTTATTTATACATATTTGAATTTCAAAATTTTGTGACAGTATAGAATTCTTAAGCATCCTGTGTATGTTTGTTAGCAAAATCCATTTTGTCAATTTTTTGCAAAATGGCGACAAGTATTAAAATTCAATCACTTATTACTCAGTAGTGTTCAATTTTGTCAAAAAGGTCTCTATACATAAAATGTTGAGAAGCCTAAAGCTCATCTAAGTAAAATATAAAAAATATATATTTTTGCTTGAAAACAAGCGATGTATCAGTTCGATCGTACCCCCATACTAGCCATTTTGAGACTTTCGGAAGAGTTAACGCTCTTAACTGCTTGGTTTCGAAGATTAAAATTTTAATTTTTAATATCGCATAGAACTAACGTGCAGCCCCTATACGTTATGTTTAAAAAAAATATATAAAATTTTTTTCAAAATGGCGGCTATCATAAAAATTCAAAGTGTCATAACTTTGCTAAATCAAATCCTACTGAAAAATGTCGTATGCAAAAAGTGTTTGGAATTTTATTTTGCATATAAAAGCAATTTTTAATTATTTTTTTTTTAATAAAAACCGAGTCTTACCATATATTGACCGAGACCTCGAACGAGCTTTTATGCGACTCTGCATACAGTTAACGCTCGTATGAAGCTTCTATTTAAGAAATTGACTTGAATTTTTTATACCCAATAGAGCTTTCAACTATACTTACGATACTATACAAAAAAATTAAAAATTAAAAAATAAAAGTATTTTTTTTTCAAAACACGTTTAGTGTGATGAGTCGATCGACCCACCATACATACGCTCATAAGATTTTCAATATAGTTAAGGTCAGTGTGAGCTTATTTATACATATTTGAATTTCAAAATTTTGTGACAGTATAGAATTCTTAAGCATCCTGTGTATGTTTGTTAGCAAAATCCATTTTGTCAATTTTTTGCAAAATGGCGACAAGTATTAAAATTCAATCACTTATTACTCAGTAGTGTTCAATTTTGTCAAAAAGGTCTCTATACATGAAATGTTGAGAAGCCTAAAGCTCATCTAAGTAAAATATAAAAAATATATATTTTTGCTTGAAAACAAGCGATGTATCAGTTCGATCGTACCCCCATACTAGCCATTTTGAGACTTTCGGAAGAGTTAACGCTCTTAACTGCTTGGTTTCGAAGATTAAAATTTTAATTTTTAATATCGCATAGAACTAACGTGCAGCCCCTATACGTTATGTTTAAAAAAAATATATAAAATTTTTTTTCAAAATAGCGGCTATCGTAAAAATTCAAAGTGTCATAACTTTGCTAAATCAAATCCTACTGAAAAATGTCGAATGCAAAAAGTGTTTGGAATTTTATTTTGCATATAAAAGCAATTTTTAATTATTTTTTTTTTAATAAAAACCGAGTCTTACCATATATTGACCGAGACCTCGAACGAGCTTTTATGCGACTCTGCATACAGTTAACGCTCGTATGAAGCTTCTATTTGAGAAATTGACTTGAATTTTTTATACCAAATAGAGCTTTCAACTATACTTACGATACTGTACAAAAAAATTAAAAATTAAAAAATAAAAGTATTTTTTTTTCAAAACACGTTTAGTGTGATGAGTCGATCGACCCACCATACATACGCTCATAAGATTTTCAATATAGTTAAGGTCAGTGTGAGCTTATTTATACATATTTGAATTTCAATTTTTGTGACAGTATAGAATTCTTAAGCAGCCTGTGTATGTTTGTTAGCAAAATCCATTTTGTCAATTTTTTGCAAAATGGCGACAAGTATTAAAATTCAATCACTTATTACTCAGTAGTGTTCAATTTTGTCAAAAAGGTCTCTATACATGAAATGTTGAGAAGCCTAAAGCTCATCTAAGTAAAATATAAAAAATATATATTTTTGCTTGAAAACAAGCGATGTATCAGTTCGATCGTACCCCCATACTAGCCATTTTGAGACTTTCGGAAGAGTTAACGCTCTTAACTGCTTGGTTTCAAGGATTAAAATTTTAATTTTTAATATCGCATAGAACTAACGTGCAGCCCCTATACGTTATGTTTAAAAAAAATATATAAAATTTTTTTTCAAAATGGCGGCTATCGTAAAAATTCAAAGTGTCATAACTTTGCTAAATCAAATCCTACTGAAAAATGTCGTATGCAAAAAGTGTTTGGAATTTTATTTTGCATATAAAAGCAATTTTTAATTATTTTTTTTTTAATAAAAACCGAGTCTTACCATATATTGACCGAGACCTCGAACGAGCTTTTATGCGACTCTGCATACAGTTAACGCTCGTATGAAGCTTCTATTTAAGAAATTGACTTGAATTTTTTATACCAAATAGAGCTTTCAACTATACTTACGATACTATACAAAAAAATTAAAAATTAAAAAATAAAAGTATTTTTTTTTCAAAACACGTTTAGTGTGATGAGTCGATCGACCCACCATACATACGCTCATAAGATTTTGAATATAGTTAAGGTCAGTGTGAGCTTATTTATACATATTTGAATTTCAAAATTTTGTGACAGTATAGAATTCTTAAGCATGCTGTGTATGTTTGTTATCAAAATCCATTTTGTCAATTTTTTGCAAAATGGCGACAAGTATTAAAATTCAATCACTTATTACTCAGTAGTGTTCAATTTTGTCAAAAAGGTCTCTATACATGAAATGTTGAAAAGCCTAAAGCTCATCTGAGTAAAATATAAAAAATATATATTTTTGCTTGAAAACAAGCGATGTATCAGTTCGATCGTACCCCCATACTAGCCATTTTGAGACTTTCGGAAGAGTTAACGCTCTTAACTGCTTGGTTTCGAAGATTAAAATTTTAATTTTTAATATCGCATAGAACTAACGTGCAGCCCCTATACGTTATGTTTAAAAAAAATATATAAAATTTTTTTTCAAAATGGCGGCTATCGTAAAAATTCAAAGTGTCATAACTTTGCTAAATCAAATCCTACTGAAAAATGTCGTATGCAAAAAGTGTTTGGAATTTTATTTTGCATATAAAAGCAATTTTTAATTATTTTTTTTTTAATAAAAACCGAGTCTTACCATATATTGACCGAGACCTCGAACGAGCTTTTATGCGACTCTGCATACAGTTAACGCTCGTATGAAGCTTCTATTTAAGAAATTGACTTGAATTTTTTATACCAAATAGAGCTTTCAACTATACTTACGATACTATACAAAAAAATTAAAAATTAAAAAATAAAAGTATTTTTTTTTCAAAACACGTTTAGTGTGATGAGTCGATCGACCCACCATACATACGCTCATAAGATTTTCAATATAGTTAAGGTCAGTGTGAGCTTATTTATACATATTTGAATTTCAAAATTTTGTGACAGTATAGAATTCTTAAGCATCCTGTGTATGTTTGTTAGCAAAATCCATTTTGTCAATTTTTTGCAAAATGGCGACAAGTATTAAAATTCAATCACTTATTACTCAGTAGTGTTCAATTTTGTCAAAAAGGTCTCTATACATGAAATGTTGAGAAGCCTAAAGCTCATCTAAGTAAAATATAAAAAATATATATTTTTGCTTGAAAACAAGCGATGTATCAGTTCGATCGTACCCCCATACTAGCCATTTTGAGACTTTCGGAAGAGTTAACGCTCTTAACTGCTTGGTTTCGAAGATTAAAATTTTAATTTTTAATATCGCATAGAACTAACGTGCAGCCCCTATACGTTATGTTTAAAAAAAATATATAAAATTTTTTTTCAAAATGGCGGCTATCGTAAAAATTCAAAGTGTCATAACTTTGCTAAATCAAATCCTACTGAAACATGTCGTATGCAAAAAGTGTTTAGAATTTTATTTTGCATATAAAAGCAATTTTTAACTATTTTTTTTTTAATAAAAACCGAGTCTTACCATATATTGACCGAGACCTCGAACGAGCTTTTATGCGACTCTGCATACAGTTAACGCTCGTATGAAGCTTCTATTTAAGAAATTGACTTGAATTTTTTATACCAAATAGAGCTTTCAACTATACTTACGATACTATACAAAAAAATTAAAAATTAAAAAATAAAAGTATTTTTTTTTCAAAACACGTTTAGTGTGATGAGTCGATCGACCCACCATACATACGCTCATAAGATTTTCAATATAGTTAAGGTCAGTGTGAGCTTATTTATACATATTTGAATTTCAAAATTTTGTGACAGTATAGAATTCTTAAGCATCCTGTGTATGTTTGTTAGCAAAATCCATTTTGTCAATTTTTTGCAAAATGGCGACAAGTATTAAAATTCAATCACTTATTACTCAGTAGTGTTCAATTTTGTCAAAAAGGTCTCTATACATAAAATGTTGAGAAGCCTAAAGCTCATCTAAGTAAAATATAAAAAATATATATTTTTGCTTGAAAACAAGCGATGTATCAGTTCGATCGTACCCCCATACTAGCCATTTTGAGACTTTCGGAAGAGTTAACGCTCTTAACTGCTTGGTTTCGAAGATTAAAATTTTAATTTTTAATATCGCATAGAACTAACGTGCAGCCCCTATACGTTATGTTTAAAAAAAATATATAAAATTTTTTTTCAAAATGGCGGCTATCGTAAAAATTCAAAGTGTCATAACTTTGCTAAATCAAATCCTACTGAAAAATGTCGTATGCAAAAAGTGTTTGGAATTTTATTTTGCATATAAAAGCAATTTTTAATTATTTTTTTTAATAAAAACTGAGTCTTACCATATATTGACCGAGACCTCGAACGAGCTTTTATGCGACTCTGCATACAGTTAACGCTCGTATGAAGCTTCTATTTAAGAAATTAACTTGAATTTTTTATACCAAATAGAGCTTTCAACTATACTTACGATACTATACAAAAAAATTAAAAATTAAAAAATAAAAGTATTTTTTTTTCAAAACACGTTTAGTGTGATGAGTCGATCGACCCACCATACATACGCTCATAAGATTTTCAATATAGTTAAGGTCAGTGTGAGCTTATTTATACATATTTGAATTTCAAAATTTTGTGACAGTATAGAATTCTTAAGCATCCTGTGTATGTTTGTTAGCAAAATCCATTTTGTCAATTTTTTGCAAAATGGCGACAAGTATTAAAATTCAATCACTTATTACTCAGTAGTGTTCAATTTTGTCAAAAAGGTCTCTATACATGAAATGTTGAGAAGCCTAAAGCTCATCTAAGTAAAATATAAAAAATATATATTTTTGCTTGAAAACAAGCGATGTATCAGTTCGATCGTACCCCCATACTAGCCATTTTGAGACTTTCGGAAGAGTTAACGCTCTTAACTGCTTGGTTTCGAAGATTAAAATTTTAATTTTTAATATCGCATAGAACTAACGTGCAGCCCCTATACGTTATGTTTAAAAAAAATATATAAAATTTTTTTTCAAAATGGCGGCTATCGTAAAAATTCAAAGTGTCATAACTTTGCTAAATCAAATCCTACTGAAAAATGTCGTATGCAAAAAGTGTTTAGAATTTTATTTTGCATATAAAAGCAATTTTTAATTATTTTTTTTTTAATAAAAACCGAGTCTTACCATATATTGACCGAGACCTCGAACGAGCTTTTATGCGACTCTGCATACAGTTAACGCTCGTATGAAGCTTCTATTTGAGAAATTGACTTGAATTTTTTATACCAAATAGAGCTTTCAACTATACTTACGATACTGTACAAAAAAATTAAAAATTAAAAAATAAAAGTATTTTTTTTTCAAAACACGTTTAGTGTGATGGGTCGATCGACCCACCATACATACGCTCATAAGATTTTCAATATAGTTAAGGTCAGTGTGAGCTTATTTATACATATTTGAATTTCAAAATTTTGTGACAGTATAGAATTCTTAAGCATCCTGTGTATGTTTGTTAGCAAAATCCATTTTGTCAATTTTTTGCAAAATGGCGACAAGTATTAAAATTCAATCACTTATTACTCAGTAGTGTTCAATTTTGTCAAAAAGGTCTCTATACATGAAATGTTGAGAAGCCTAAAGCTCATCTAAGTAAAATATAAAAAATATATATTTTTGCTTGAAAACAAGCGATGTATCAGTTCGATCGTACCCCCATACTAGCCATTTTGAGACTTTCGGAAGAGTTAACGCTCTTAACTGCTTGGTTTCAAAGATTAAAATTTTAATTTTTAATATCGCATAGAACTAACGTGCAGCCCCTATACGTTATGTTTAAAAAAAATATATAAAATTTTTTTTCAAAATGGCGGCTATCGTAAAAATTCAAAGTGTCATAACTTTGCTAAATCAAATCCTACTGAAAAATGTCGTATGCAAAAAGTGTTTGGAATTTTATTTTGCATATAAAAGCAATTTTTAATTATTTTTTTTTTAATAAAAACCGAGTCTTACCATATATTGACCGAGACCTCGAACGAGCTTTTATGCGACTCTGCATACAGTTAACGCTCGTATGAAGCTTCTATTTAAGAAATTGACTTGAATTTTTTATACCAAATAGAGCTTTCAACTATACTTACGATACTATACAAAAAAATTAAAAATTAAAAAATAAAAGTATTTTTTTTTCAAAACACGTTTAGTGTGATGAGTCGATCGACCCACCATACATACGCTCATAAGATTTTCAATATAGTTAAGGTCAGTGTGAGCTTATTTATACATATTTGAATTTCAAAATTTTGTGACAGTATAGAATTCTTAAGCATCCTGTGTATGTTTGTTAGCAAAATCCATTTTGTCAATTTTTTGCAAAATGGCGACAAGTATTAAAATTCAATCACTTATTACTCAGTAGTGTTCAATTTTGTCAAAAAGGTCTCTATACATGAAATGTTGAGAAGCCTAAAGCTCATCTAAGTAAAATATAAAAAATATATATTTTTGCTTGAAAACAAGCGATGTATCAGTTCGATCGTACCCCCATACTAGCCATTTTGAGACTTTCGGAAGAGTTAACGCTCTTAACTGCTTGGTTTCGAAGATTAAAATTTTAATTTTTATTATCGCATAGAACTAACGTGCAGCCCCTATACGTTATGTTTAAAAAAAATATATAAAATTTTTTTTCAAAATAGCGGCTATCGTAAAAATTCAAAGTGTCATAACTTTGCTAAATCAAATCCTACTGAAAAATGTCGTATGCAAAAAGTGTTTGGAATTTTATTTTGCATATAAAAGCAATTTTTAATTATTTTTTTTTTAATAAAAACCGAGTCTTACCATATATTGACCGAGACCTCGAACGAGCTTTTATGCGACTCTGCATACAGTTAACGCTCGTATGAAGCTTCTATTTAAGAAATTGACTTGAATTTTTTATACCAAATAGAGCTTTCAACTATACTTACGATACTATACAAAAAAATTAAAAATTAAAAAATAAAAGTATTTTTTTTTCAAAACACGTTTAGTGTGATGAGTCGATCGACCCACCATACATACGCTCATAAGATTTTCAATATAGTTAAGGTCAGTGTGAGCTTATTTATACATATTTGAATTTCAAAATTTTGTGACAGTATAGAATTCTTAAGCATCCTGTGTATGTTTGTTAGCAAAATCCATTTTGTCAATTTTTTGCAAAATGGCGACAAGTATTAAAATTCAATCACTTATTACTCAGTAGTGTTCAATTTTGTCAAAAAGGTCTCTATACATGAAATGTTGAGAAGCCTAAAGCTCATCTAAGTAAAATATAAAAAATATATATTTTTGCTTGAAAACAAGCGATGTATCAGTTCGATCGTACCCCCATACTAGCCATTTTGAGACTTTCGGAAGAGTTAACGCTCTTAACTGCTTGGTTTCGAAGATTAAAATTTTAATTTTTAATATCGCATAGAACTAACGTGCAGCCCCTATACGTTATGTTTAAAAAAAATATATAAAATTTTTTTTTTAAATGGCGGCTATCGTAAAAATTCAAAGTGTCATAACTTTGCTAAATCAAATCCTACTGAAAAATGTCGTATGCAAAAAGTGTTTGGAATTTTATTTTGCATATAAAAGCAATTTTTAATTATTATTTTTTTTAATAAAAACCGAGTCTTACCATATATTGACCGAGACCTCGAACGAGCTTTTATGCGACTCTGCATACAGTTAACGCTCGTATGAAGCTTCTATTTAAGAAATTGACTTGAATTTTTTATACCAAATAGAGCTTTCAACTATACTTACGATACTATACAAAAAAATTAAAAATTAAAAAATAAGGGTATTTTTTTTTCAAAACACGTTTAGTGTGATGAGTCGATCGACCCACCATACATACGCTCATAAGATTTTCAATATAGTTAAGGTCAGTGTGAGCTTATTTATACATATTTGAATTTCAAAATTTTGTGACAGTATAGAATTCTTAAGCATCCTGTGTATGTTTGTTAGCAAAATCCATTTTGTCAATTTTTTGCAAAATGGCGACAAGTATTAAAATTCAATCACTTATTACTCAGTAGTGTTCAATTTTGTCAAAAAGGTCTCTATGCATTAAATGTTGAGAAGCCTAAAGCTCATCTAAGTAAAATATAAAAAATATATATTTTTGCTTGAAAACAAGCGATGTATCAGTTCGATCGTACCCCCATACTAGCCATTTTGAGACTTTCGGAAGAGTTAACGCTCTTAACTGCTTGGTTTCGAAGATTAAAATTTTAATTTTTAATATCGCATAGAACTAACGTGCAGCCCCTATACGTTATGTTTAAAAAAAATATATAAAATTTTTTTTCAAAATGGCGGCTATCGTAAAAATTCAAAGTGTCATAACTTTGCTAAATCAAATCCTACTGAAAAATGTCGTATGCAAAAAGTGTTTGGAATTTTATTTTGCATATAAAAGCAATTTTTAATTATTTTTTTTTTAATAAAAACCGAGTCTTACCATATATTGACCGAGACCTCGAACGAGCTTTTATGCGACTCTGCATACAGTTAACGCTCGTATGAAGCTTCTATTTAAGAAATTGACTTGAATTTTTTATACCAAATAGAGCTTTCAACTATACTTACGATACTATACAAAAAAATTAAAAATTAAAAAATAAAAGTATTTTTTTTTCAAAACACGTTTAGTGTGATGAGTCGATCGACCCACCATACATACGCTCATAAGATTTTCAATATAGTTAAGGTCAGTGTGAGCTTATTTATACATATTTGAATTTCAAAATTTTGTGACAGTATAGAATTCTTAAGCATCCTGTGTATGTTTGTTAGCAAAATCCATTTTGTCAATTTTTTGCAAAATGGCGACAAGTATTAAAATTCAATCACTTATTACTCAGTAGTGTTCAATTTTGTCAAAAAGGTCTCTATACATGAAATGTTGAGAAGCCTAAAGCTCATCTAAGTAAAATATAAAAAATATATATTTTTGCTTGAAAACAAGCGATGTATCAGTTCGATCGTACCCCCATACTAGCCATTTTGAGACTTTCGGAAGAGTTAACGCTCTTAACTGCATGGTTTCGAAGATTAAAATTTTAATTTTTAATATCGCATAGAACTAACGTGCAGCCCCTATACGTTATGTTTAAAAAAAATATATAAAATTTTTTTTCAAAATGGCGGCTATCGTAAAAATTCAAAGTGTCATAACTTTGCTAAATCAAATCCTACTGAAAAATGTCGTATGCAAAAAGTGTTTGGAATTTTTTTTTGCATATAAAAGCAATTTTTAATTATTTTTTTTTTAATAAAAACCGAGTCTTACCATATATTGACCGAGACCTCGAACGAGCTTTTATGCGACTCTGCATACAGTTAACGCTCGTATGAAGCTTCTATTTAAGAAATTGACTTGAATTTTTTATACCAAATAGAGCTTTCAACTATACTTACGATACTATACAAAAAAATTAAAAATTAAAAAATAAAAGTATTTTTTTTTCAAAACACGTTTAGTGTGATGAGTCGATCGACCCACCATACATACGCTCATAAGATTTTCAATATAGTTAAGGTCAGTGTGAGCTTATTTATACATATTTGAATTTCAAAATTTTGTGACAGTATAGAATTCTTAAGCATCCTGTGTATGTTTGTTAGCAAAATCCATTTTGTCAATTTTTTGCAAAATGGCGACAAGTATTAAAATTCAATCACTTATTACTCAGTAGTGTTCAATTTTGTCAAAAAGGTCTCTATACATGAAATGTTGAGAAGCCTAAAGCTCATCTAAGTAAAATATAAAAAATATATATTTTTGCTTGAAAACAAGCGATGTATCAGTTCGATCGTACCCCCATACTAGCCATTTTGAGACTTTCGGAAGAGTTAACGCTCTTAACTGCTTGGTTTCGAAGATTAAAATTTTAATTTTTAATATCGCATAGAACTAACGTGCAGCCCCTATACGTTATGTTTAAAAAAAATATATAAAATTTTTTTTTAAAATGGCGGCTATCGTAAAAATTCAAAGTGTCATACCTTTGCTAAATCAAATCCTACTGAAAAATGTCGTATGCAAAAAGTGTTTGGAATTTTATTTTGCATATAAAAGCAATTTTTAATTATTATTTTTTTTAATAAAAACCGAGTCTTACCATATATTGACCGAGACCTCGAACGAGCTTTTATGCGACTCTGCATACAGTTAACGCTCGTATGAAGCTTCTATTTAAGAAATTGACTTGAATTTTTTATACCAAATAGAGCTTTCAACTATACTTACGATACTATACAAAAAAATTAAAAATTAAAAAATAAGGGTATTTTTTTTTCAAAACACGTTTAGTGTGATGAGTCGATCGACCCACCATACATACGCTCATAAGATTTTCAATATAGTTAAGGTCAGTGTGAGCTTATTTATACATATTTGAATTTGAAAATTTTGTGACAGTATAGAATTCTTAAGCATCCTGTGTATGTTTGTTAGCAAAATCCATTTTGTCAATTTTTTGCAAAATGGCGACAAGTATTAAAATTCAATCACTTATTACTCAGTAGTGTTCAATTTTGTCAAAAAGGTCTCTATACATGAAATGTTGAGAAGCCTATAGCTCATCTAAGTAAAATATAAAAAATATATATTTTTGCTTGAAAACAAGCGATGTATCAGTTCGATCGTACCCCCATACTAGCCATTTTGAGACTTTCGGAAGAGTTAACGCTCTTAACTGCTTGGTTTCGAAGATTAAAATTTGAATTTTTAATATCGCATAGAACTAACGTGCAGCCCCTATACGTTATGTTTAAAAAAAATATATAAAATTTTTTTTCAAAATGGCGGCTATCGTAAAAATTCAAAGTGTCATAACTTTGCTAAATCAAATCCTACTGAAAAATGTCGTATGCAAAAAGTGTTTGGAATTTTATTTTGCATATAAAAGCAATTTTTAATTATTATTTTTTTTAATAAAAACCGAGTCTTACCATATATTGACCGAGACCTCGAACGAGCTTTTATGCGACTCTGCATACAGTTAACGCTCGTATGAAGCTTCTATTTAAGAAATTGACTTGAATTTTTTGTACCAAATAGAGCTTTCAACTATACTTACGATACTATACAAAAAAATTAAAAATTAAAAAATAAGGGTATTTTTTTTTCAAAACACGTTTAGTGTGATGAGTCGATCGACCCACCATACATACGCTCATAAGATTTTCAATATAGTTAAGGTCAGTGTGAGCTTATTTATACATATTTGAATTTCAAAATTTTGTGACAGTATAGAATTCTTAAGCATCCTGTGTATGTTTGTTAGCAAAATCCATTTTGTCAATTTTTTGCAAAATGGCGACAAGTATTAAAATTCAATCACTTATTACTCAGTAGTGTTCAATTTTGTCAAAAAGGTCTCTACACATTAAATGTTGAGAAGCCTAAAGCTCATCTAAGTAAAATATAAAAAATATATATTTTTGCTTGAAAACAAGCGATGTATCAGTTCGATCGTACCCCCATACTAGCCATTTTGAGACTTTCGGAAGAGTTAACGCTCTTAACTGCTTGGTTTCGAAGATTAAAATTTTAATTTTTAATATCGCATAGAACTAACGTGCAGCCCCTATACGTTATGTTTAAAAAAAATATATAAAATTTTTTTTCAAAATGGCGGCTATCGTAAAAATTCAAAGTGTCATAACTTTGCTAAATTAAATCCTACTGAAAAATGTCGTATGCAAAAAGTGTTTGGAATTTTATTTTGCATATAAAAGCAATTTTTAATTATTTTTTTTTTAATAAAAACCGAGTCTTACCATATATTGACCGAGACCTCGAACGAGCTTTTATGCGACTCTGCATACAGTTAACGCTCGTATGAAGCTTCTATTTAAGAAATTGACTTGAATTTTTTATACCAAATAGAGCTTTCAACTATACTTACGATACTATACAAAAAAATTAAAAATTAAAAAATAAAAGTATTTTTTTTTCAAAACACGTTTAGTGTGATGAGTCGATCGACCCACCATACATACGCTCATAAGATTTTCAATATAGTTAAGGTCAGTGTGAGCTTATTTATACATATTTGAATTTCAAAATTTTGTGACAGTATAGAATTCTTAAGCATCCTGTGTATGTTTGTTAGCAAAATCCATTTTGTCAATTTTTTGCAAAATGGCGACAAGTATTAAAATTCAATCACTTATTACTCAGTAGTGTTCAATTTTGTCAAAAAGGTCTCTATACATGAAATGTTGAGAAGCCTAAAGCTCATCTAAGTAAAATATAAAAAATATATATTTTTGCTTGAAAACAAGCGATGTATCAGTTCGATCGTACCCCCATACTAGCCATTTTGAGACTTTCGGAAGAGTTAACGCTCTTAACTGCTTGGTTTCGAAGATTAAAATTTTAATTTTTAATATCGCATAGAACTAACGTGCAGCCCCTATACGTTATGTTTAAAAAAAATATATAAAATTTTTTTTCAAAATGGCGGCTATCGTAAAAATTCAAAGTGTCATAACTTTGCTAAATCAAATCCTACTGAAAAATGTCGTATGCAAAAAGTGTTTGAAATTTTATTTTGCATATAAAAGCAATTTTTAATTATTTTTTTTTTAATAAAAACCGAGTCTTACCATATATTGACCGAGACCTCGAACGAGCTTTTATGCGACTCTGCATACAGTTAACGCTCGTATGAAGCTTCTATTTAAGAAATTGACTTGAATTTTTTATACCAAATAGAGCTTTCAACTATACTTACGATACTATACAAAAAAATTAAAAATTAAAAAATAAAAGTATTTTTTTTTCAAAACACGTTTAGTGTGATGAGTCGATCGACCCACCATACATACGCTCATAAGATTTTCAATATAGTTAAGGTCAGTGTGAGCTTATTTATACATATTTGAATTTCAAAATTTAGTGACAGTATAGAATTCTTAAGCATCCTGTGTATGTTTGTTAGCAAAATCCATTTTGTCAATTTTTTGCAAAATGGCGACAAGTATTAAAATTCAATCACTTATTACTCAGTAGTGTTCAATTTTGTCAAAAAGGTCTCTATACATGAAATGTTGAGAAGCCTAAAGCTCATCTAAGTAAAATATAAAAAATATATATTTTTGCTTGAAAACAAGCGATGTATCAGTTCGATCGTACCCCCATACTAGCCATTTTGAGACTTTCGGAAGAGTTAACGCTCTTAACTGCTTGGTTTCGAAGATTAAAATTTTAATTTTTAATATCGCATAGAACTAACGTGCAGCCCCTATACGTTATGTTTTAAAAAAATATATAAAATTTTTTTTCAAAATGGTGGCTATCGTAAAAATTCAAAGTGTCATAACTTTGCTAAATCAAATCCTACTGAAAAATGTCGTATGCAAAAAGTGTTTGGAATTTTATTTTGCATATAAAAGCAATTTTTAATTATTTTTTTTTTAATAAAAACCGAGTCTTACCATATATTGACCGAGACCTCGAACGAGCTTTTATGCGACTCTGCATACAGTTAACGCTCGTATGAAGCTTCTATTTAAGAAATTGACTTGAATTTTTTATACCAAATAGAGCTTTCAACTATACTTACGATACTATACAAAAAAATTAAAAATTAAAAAATAAAAGTATTTTTTTTTCAAAACACGTTTAGTGTGATGAGTCGATCGACCCACCATACATACGCTCATAAGATTTTCAATATAGTTAAGGTCAGTGTGAGCTTATTTATACATATTTGAATTTCAAAATTTTGTGACAGTATAGAATTCTTAAGCATCCTGTGTATGTTTGTTAGCAAAATCCATTTTGTCAATTTTTTGCAAAATGGCGACAAGTATTAAAATTCAATCACTTATTACTCAGTAGTGTTCAATTTTGTCAAAAAGGTCTCTATACATGAAATGTTGAGAAGCCTAAAGCTCATCTAAGTAAAATATAAAAAATATATATTTTTGCTTGAAAACAAGCGATGTATCAGTTCGATCGTACCCCCATACTAGCCATTTTGAGACTTTCGGAAGAGTTAACGCTCTTAACTGCTTGGTTTCGAAGATTAAAATTTTAATTTTTAATATCGCATAGAACTAACGTGCAGCCCCTATACGTTATGTTTAAAAAAAATATATAAAATTTTTTTTTAAAATGGCGGCTATCGTAAAAATTCAAAGTGTCATACCTTTGCTAAATCAAATCCTACTGAAAAATGTCGTATGCAAAAAGTGTTTGGAATTTTATTTTGCATATAAAAGCAATTTTTAATTATTATTTTTTTTAATAAAAACCGAGTCTTACCATATATTGACCGAGACCTCGAACGAGCTTTTATGCGACTCTGCATACAGTTAACGCTCGTATGAAGCTTCTATTTAAGAAATTGACTTGAATTTTTTATACCAAATAGAGCTTTCAACTATACTTACGATACTATACAAAAAAATTAAAAATTAAAAAATAAGGGTATTTTTTTTTCAAAACACGTTTAGTGTGATGAGTCGATCGACCCACCATACATACGCTCATAAGATTTTCAATATAGTTAAGGTCAGTGTGAGCTTATTTATACATATTTGAATTTGAAAATTTTGTGACAGTATAGAATTCTTAAGCATCCTGTGTATGTTTGTTAGCAAAATCCATTTTGTCAATTTTTTGCAAAATGGCGACAAGTATTAAAATTCAATCACTTATTACTCAGTAGTGTTCAATTTTGTCAAAAAGGTCTCTATACATGAAATGTTGAGAAGCCTATAGCTCATCTAAGTAAAATATAAAAAATATATATTTTTGCTTGAAAACAAGCGATGTATCAGTTCGATCGTACCCCCATACTAGCCATTTTGAGACTTTCGGAAGAGTTAACGCTCTTAACTGCTTGGTTTCGAAGATTAAAATTTGAATTTTTAATATCGCATAGAACTAACGTGCAGCCCCTATACGTTATGTTTAAAAAAAATATATAAAATTTTTTTTCAAAATGGCGGCTATCGTAAAAATTCAAAGTGTCATAACTTTGCTAAATCAAATCCTACTGAAAAATGTCGTATGCAAAAAGTGTTTGGAATTTTATTTTGCATATAAAAGCAATTTTTAATTATTATTTTTTTTAATAAAAACCGAGTCTTACCATATATTGACCGAGACCTCGAACGAGCTTTTATGCGACTCTGCATACAGTTAACGCTCGTATGAAGCTTCTATTTAAGAAATTGACTTGAATTTTTTGTACCAAATAGAGCTTTCAACTATACTTACGATACTATACAAAAAAATTAAAAATTAAAAAATAAGGGTATTTTTTTTTCAAAACACGTTTAGTGTGATGAGTCGATCGACCCACCATACATACGCTCATAAGATTTTCAATATAGTTAAGGTCAGTGTGAGCTTATTTATACATATTTGAATTTCAAAATTTTGTGACAGTATAGAATTCTTAAGCATCCTGTGTATGTTTGTTAGCAAAATCCATTTTGTCAATTTTTTGCAAAATGGCGACAAGTATTAAAATTCAATCACTTATTACTCAGTAGTGTTCAATTTTGTCAAAAAGGTCTCTATACATTAAATGTTGAGAAGCCTAAAGCTCATCTAAGTAAAATATAAAAAATATATATTTTTGCTTGAAAACAAGCGATGTATCAGTTCGATCGTACCCCCATACTAGCCATTTTGAGACTTTCGGAAGAGTTAACGCTCTTAACTGCTTGGTTTCGAAGATTAAAATTTTAATTTTTAATATCGCATAGAACTAACGTGCAGCCCCTATACGTTATGTTTAAAAAAAATATATAAAATTTTTTTTCAAAATGGCGGCTATCGTAAAAATTCAAAGTGTCATAACTTTGCTAAATTAAATCCTACTGAAAAATGTCGTATGCAAAAAGTGTTTGGAATTTTATTTTGCATATAAAAGCAATTTTTAATTATTTTTTTTTTAATAAAAACCGAGTCTTACCATATATTGACCGAGACCTCGAACGAGCTTTTATGCGACTCTGCATACAGTTAACGCTCGTATGAAGCTTCTATTTAAGAAATTGACTTGAATTTTTTATACCAAATAGAGCTTTCAACTATACTTACGATACTATACAAAAAAATTAAAAATTAAAAAATAAAAGTATTTTTTTTTCAAAACACGTTTAGTGTGATGAGTCGATCGACCCACCATACATACGCTCATAAGATTTTCAATATAGTTAAGGTCAGTGTGAGCTTATTTATACATATTTGAATTTCAAAATTTTGTGACAGTATAGAATTCTTAAGCATCCTGTGTATGTTTGTTAGCAAAATCCATTTTGTCAATTTTTTGCAAAATGGCGACAAGTATTAAAATTCAATCACTTATTACTCAGTAGTGTTCAATTTTGTCAAAAAGGTCTCTATACATGAAATGTTGAGAAGCCTAAAGCTCATCTAAGTAAAATATAAAAAATATATATTTTTGCTTGAAAACAAGCGATGTATCAGTTCGATCGTACCCCCATACTAGCCATTTTGAGACTTTCGGAAGAGTTAACGCTCTTAACTGCTTGGTTTCGAAGATTAAAATTTTAATTTTTAATATCGCATAGAACTAACGTGCAGCCCCTATACGTTATGTTTAAAAAAAATATATAAAATTTTTTTTCAAAATGGCGGCTATCGTAAAAATTCAAAGTGTCATAACTTTGCTAAATCAAATCCTACTGAAAAATGTCGTATGCAAAAAGTGTTTGGAATTTTATTTTGCATATAAAAGCAATTTTTAATTATTTTTTTTTTAATAAAAACCGAGTCTTACCATATATTGACCGAGACCTCGAACGAGCTTTTATGCGACTCTGCATACAGTTAACGCTCGTATGAAGCTTCTATTTAAGAAATTGACTTGAATTTTTTATACCAAATAGAGCTTTCAACTATACTTACGATACTATACAAAAAAATTAAAAATTAAAAAATAAAAGTATTTTTTTTTCAAAACACGTTTAGTGTGATGAGTCGATCGACCCACCATACATACGCTCATAAGATTTTCAATATAGTTAAGGTCAGTGTGAGCTTATTTATACATATTTGAATTTCAAAATTTAGTGACAGTATAGAATTCTTAAGCATCCTGTGTATGTTTGTTAGCAAAATCCATTTTGTCAATTTTTTGCAAAATGGCGACAAGTATTAAAATTCAATCACTTATTACTCAGTAGTGTTCAATTTTGTCAAAAAGGTCTCTATACATGAAATGTTGAGAAGCCTAAAGCTCATCTAAGTAAAATATAAAAAATATATATTTTTGCTTGAAAACAAGCGATGTATCAGTTCGATCGTACCCCCATACTAGCCATTTTGAGACTTTCGGAAGAGTTAACGCTCTTAACTGCTTGGTTTCGAAGATTAAAATTTTAATTTTTAATATCGCATAGAACTAACGTGCAGCCCCTATACGTTATGTTTTAAAAAAATATATAAAATTTTTTTTCAAAATGGTGGCTATCGTAAAAATTCAAAGTGTCATAACTTTGCTAAATCAAATCCTACTGAAAAATGTCGTATGCAAAAAGTGTTTGGAATTTTATTTTGCATATAAAAGCAATTTTTAATTATTTTTTTTTTAATAAAAACCGAGTCTTACCATATATTGACCGAGACCTCGAACGAGCTTTTATGCGACTCTGCATACAGTTAACGCTCGTATGAAGCTTCTATTTAAGAAATTGACTTGAATTTTTTATACCAAATAGAGCTTTCAACTATACTTACGATACTATACAAAAAAATTAAAAATTAAAAAATAAAAGTATTTTTTTTTCAAAACACGTTTAGTGTGATGAGTCGATCGACCCACCATACATACGCTCATAAGATTTTCAATATAGTTAAGGTCAGTGTGAGCTTATTTATACATATTTGAATTTCAAAATTTTGTGACAGTATAGAATTCTTAAGCATCCTGTGTATGTTTGTTAGCAAAATCCATTTTGTCAATTTTTTGCAAAATGGCGACAAGTATTAAAATTCAATCACTTATTACTCAGTAGTGTTCAATTTTGTCAAAAAGGTCTCTATACATGAAATGTTGAGAAGCCTAAAGCTCATCTAAGTAAAATATAAAAAATATATATTTTTGCTTGAAAACAAGCGATGTATCAGTTCGATCGTACCCCCATACTAGCCATTTTGAGACTTTCGGAAGAGTTAACGCTCTTAACTGCTTGGTTTCGAAGATTAAAATTTAAATTTTTAATATCGCATAGAACTAACGTGCAGCCCCTATACGTTATGTTTAAAAAAAATATATAAAATTTTTTTTCAAAATGGCGGCTATCGTAAAAATTCAAAGTGTCATAACTTTGCTAAATCAAATCCTACTGAAAAATGTCGTATGCAAAAAGTGTTTGGAATTTTATTTTGCATATAAAAGCAATTTTTAATTATTTTTTTTTTAATAAAAACCGAGTCTTACCATATATTGACCGAGACCTCGAACGAGCTTTTATGCGACTCTGCATACAGTTAACGCTCGTATGAAGCTTCTATTTAAGAAATTGACTTGAATTTTTTATTCCAAATAGAGCTTTCAACTATACTTACGATACTGTACAAAAAAATTAAAAATTAAAAAATAAAAGTATTTTTTTTTCAAAACACGTTTAGTGTGATGAGTCGATCGACCCACCATACATACGCTCATAAGATTTTCAATATAGTTAAGGTCAGTGTGAGCTTATTTATACATATTTGAATTTCAAAATTTTGTGACAGTATAGAATTCTTAAGCATCCTGTGTATGTTTGTTAGCAAAATCCATTTTGTCAATTTTTTGCAAAATGGCGACAAGTATTAAAATTCAATCACTTATTACTCAGTAGTGTTCAATTTTGTCAAAAAGGTCTCTATACATGAAATGTTGAGAAGCCTAAAGCTCATCTAAGTAAAATATAAAAAATATATATTTTTGCTTGAAAACAAGCGATGTATCAGTTCGATCGTACCCCCATACTAGCCATTTTGAGACTTTCGGAAGAGTTAACGCTCTTAACTGCTTGGTTTCGAAGATTAAAATTTTAATTTTTAATATCGCATAGAACTAACGTGCAGCCCCTATACGTTATGTTTAAAAAAAATATATAAATTTTTTTTTCAAAATGGCGGCTATCGTAAAAATTCAAAGTGTCATAACTTTGCTAAATCAAATCCTACTGAAAAATGTCGTATGCAAAAAGTGTTTGGAATTTTATTTTGCATATAAAAGCAATTTTTAATTATTATTTTTTTTAATAAAAACCGAGTCTTACCATATATTGACCGAGACCTCGAACGAGCTTTTATGCGACTCTGCATACAGTTAACGCTCGTATGAAGCTTCTATTTAAGAAATTGACTTGAATTTTTTATACCAAATAGAGCTTTCAACTATACTTACGATACTATACAAAAAAATTAAAAATTAAAAAATAAAAGTATTTTTTTTTCAAAACACGTTTAGTGTGATGAGTCGATCGACCCACCATACATACGCTCATAAGATTTTCAATATAGTTAAGGTCAGTGTGAGCTTATTTATACATATTTGAATTTGAAAATTTTGTGACAGTATAGAATTCTTAAGCATCCTGTGTATGTTTGTTAGCAAAATCCATTTTGTCAATTTTTTGCAAAATGGCGACAAGTATTAAAATTCAATCACTTATTACTCAGTAGTGTTTAATTTTGTCAAAAAAGTCTCTATACATGAAATGTTGAGAAGCCTAAAGCTCATCTAAGTAAAATATAAAAAATATATATTTTTGCTTGAAAACAAGCGATGTATCAGTTCGATCGTACCCCCATACTAGCCATTTTGAGACTTTCGGAAGAGTTAACGCTCTTAACTGCTTGGTTTCGAAGATTCAAATTTTAATTTTTAATATCGCATAGAACTAACGTGCAGCCCCTATACGTTATGTTTAAAAAAAATATATAAAATTTTTTTTCAAAATGGCGGCTATCGTAAAAATTCAAAGTGTCATAACTTTGCTAAATCAAATCCTACTGAAAAATGTCGTATGCAAAAAGTGTTTGGAATTTTATTTTGCATATAAAAGCAATTTTTAATTATTTTTTTTTAATAAAAACCGAGTCTTACCATATATTGACCGAGACCTCGAACGAGCTTTTATGCGACTCTGCATACAGTTAACGCTCGTATGAAGCTTCTATTTAAGAAATTGACTTGAATTTTTTATACCAAATAGAGCTTTCAACTATACTTACGATACTATACAAAAAAATTAAAAATTAAAAAATAAAAGTATTTTTTTTTCAAAACACGTTTAGTGTGAAGAGTCGATCGACCCACCATACATACGCTCATAAGATTTTCAATATAGTTAAGGTCAGTGTGAGCTTATTTATACATATTTGAATTTCAAAATTTTGTGACAGTATAGAATTCTTAAGCATCCTGTGTATGTTTGTTAGCAAAATCCATTTTGTCAATTTTTTGCAAAATGGCGACAAGTATTAAAATTCAATCACTTATTACTCAGTAGTGTTCAATTTTGTCAAAAAGGTCTCTATACATGAAATGTTGAGAAGCCTAAAGCTCATCTAAGTAAAATATAAAAAATATATATTTTTGCTTGAAAACAAGCGATGTATCAGTTCGATCGTACCCCCATACTAGCCATTTTGAGACTTTCGGAAGAGTTAACGCTCTTAACTGCTTGGTTTCGAAGATTAAAATTTTAATTTTTAATATCGCATAGAACTAACGTGCAGCCCCTATACGTTATGTTTAAAAAAAATATATAAAATTTTTTTTCAAAATGGCGGCTATCGTAAAAATTCAAAGTGTCATAACTTTGCTAAATCAAATCCTACTGAAAAATCTCGTATGCAAAAAGTGTTTGGAATTTTATTTTGCATATAAAAGCAATTTTTAATTATTTTTTTTTTAATAAAAACCGAGTCTTACCATATATTGACCGAGACCTCGAACGAGCTTTTATGCGACTCTGCATACAGTTAACGCTCGTATGAAGCTTCTATTTAAAAAATTGACTTGAATTTTTTATACCAAATAGAGCTTTCAACTATACTTACGATACTATACAAAAAAATTAAAAATTAAAAAATAAAAGTATTTTTTTTTCAAAACACGTTTAGTGTGAAGAGTCGATCGACCCACCATACATACGCTCATAAGATTTTCAATATAGTTAAGGTCAGTGTGAGCTTATTTATACATATTTGAATTTCAAAATTTTGTGACAGTATAGAATTCTTAAGCATCCTGTGTATGTTTGTTAACAAAATCCATTTTGTCAATTTTTTGCAAAATGGCGACAAGTATTAAAATTCAATCACTTATTACTCAGTAGTGTTCAATTTTGTCAAAAAGGTCTCTATACATGAAATGTTGAGAAGCCTAAAGCTCATCTAAGTAAAATATAAAAAATATATATTTTTGCTTGAAAACAAGCGATGTATCAGTTCGATCGTACCCCCATACTAGCCATTTTGAGACTTTCGGAAGAGTTAACGCTCTTAACTGCTTGGTTTCGAAGATTAAAATTTTAATTTTTAATATCGCATAGAACTAACGTGCAGCCCCTATACGTTATGTTTAAAAAAAATATATAAAATTTTTTTTCAAAATGGCGGCTATCGTAAAAATTCAAAGTGTCATAACTTTGCTAAATCAAATCCTACTGAAAAATGTCGTATGCAAAAAGTGTTTGGAATTTTATTTTGCATATAAAAGCAATTTTTAATTATTTTTTTTAATAAAAACCGAGTCTTACCATATATTGACCGAGACCTCGAACGAGCTTTTATGCGACTCTGCATACAGTTAACGCTCGTATGAAGCTTCTATTTAAGAAATTGACTTGAATTTTTTATACCAAATAGAGCTTTCAACTATACTTACGATACTATACAAAAAAATTAAAAATTAAAAAATAAAAGTATTTTTTTTTCAAAACACGTTTAGTGTGATGAGTCGATCGACCCACCATACATACGCTCATAAGATTTTCAATATAGTTAAGGTCAGTGTGAGCTTATTTATACATATTTGAATTTCAAAATTTTGTGACAGTATAGAATTCTTAAGCATCCTGTGTATGTTTGTTAGCAAAATCCATTTTGTCAATTTTTTGCAAAATGGCGACAAGTATTAAAATTCAATCACTTATTACTCAGTAGTGTTCAATTTTGTCAAAAAGGTCTCTATACATGAAATGTTGAGAAGCCTAAAGCTCATCTAAGTAAAATATAAAAAATATATATTTTTGCTTGAAAACAAGCGATGTATCAGTTCGATCGTACCCCCATACTAGCCATTTTGAGACTTTCGGAAGAGTTAACGCTCTTAACTGCTTGGTTTCGAAGATTAAAATTTTAATTTTTAATATCGCATAGAACTAACGTGCAGCCCCTATACGTTATGTTTAAAAAAAATATATAAAATTTTTTTTCAAAATGGCGGCTATCGTAAAAATTCAAAGTGTCATAACTTTGCTAAATCAAATCCTACTGAAAAATGTCGTATGCAAAAAGTGTTTGGAATTTTATTTTGCATATAAAAGCAATTTTTAATTATTTTTTTTTTAATAAAAACCGAGTCTTACCATATATTGACCGAGACCTCGAACGAGCTTTTATGCGACTCTGCATACAGTTAACGCTCGTATGAAGCTTCTATTTAAGAAATTGACTTGAATTTTTTATACCAAATAGAGCTTTCAACTATACTTACGATACTGTACAAAAAAATTAAAAATTAAAAAATAAAAGTATTTTTTTTTCAAAACACGTTTAGTGTGATGAGTCGATCGACCCACCATACATACGCTCATAAGATTTTCAATATAGTTAAGGTCAGTGTGAGCTTATTTATACATATTTGAATTTCAAAATTTTGTGACAGTATAGAATTCTTAAGCATCCTGTGTATGTTTGTTAGCAAAATCCATTTTGTCAATTTTTTGCAAAATGGCGACAAGTATTAAAATTCAATCACTTATTACTCAGTAGTGTTCAATTTTGTCAAAAAGGTCTCTATACATGAAATGTTGAGAAGCCTAAAGCTCATCTAAGTAAAATATAAAAAATATATATTTTTGCTTGAAAACAAGCGATGTATCAGTTCGATCGTACCCCCATACTAGCCATTTTGAGACTTTCGGAAGAGTTAACGCTCTTAACTGCTTGGTTTCGAAGATTAAAATTTTAATTTTTAATATCGCATAGAACTAACGTGCAGCCCCTATACGTTATGTTTAAAAAAAATATATAAATTTTTTTTTCAAAATGGCGGCTATCGTAAAAATTCAAAGTGTCATAACTTTGCTAAATCAAATCCTACTGAAAAATGTCGTATGCAAAAAGTGTTTGGAATTTTATTTTGCATATAAAAGCAATTTTTAATTATTATTTTTTTTAATAAAAACCGAGTCTTACCATATATTGACCGAGACCTCGAACGAGCTTTTATGCGACTCTGCATACAGTTAACGCTCGTATGAAGCTTCTATTTAAGAAATTGACTTGAATTTTTTATACCAAATAGAGCTTTCAACTATACTTACGATACTATACAAAAAAATTAAAAATTAAAAAATAAAAGTATTTTTTTTTCAAAACACGTTTAGTGTGATGAGTCGATCGACCCACCATACATACGCTCATAAGATTTTCAATATAGTTAAGGTCAGTGTGAGCTTATTTATACATATTTGAATTTGAAAATTTTGTGACAGTATAGAATTCTTAAGCATCCTGTGTATGTTTGTTAGCAAAATCCATTTTGTCAATTTTTTGCAAAATGGCGACAAGTATTAAAATTCAATCACTTATTACTCAGTAGTGTTTAATTTTGTCAAAAAAGTCTCTATACATGAAATGTTGAGAAGCCTAAAGCTCATCTAAGTAAAATATAAAAAATATATATTTTTGCTTGAAAACAAGCGATGTATCAGTTCGATCGTACCCCCATACTAGCCATTTTGAGACTTTCGGAAGAGTTAACGCTCTTAACTGCTTGGTTTCGAAGATTCAAATTTTAATTTTTAATATCGCATAGAACTAACGTGCAGCCCCTATACGTTATGTTTAAAAAAAATATATAAAATTTTTTTTCAAAATGGCGGCTATCGTAAAAATTCAAAGTGTCATAACTTTGCTAAATCAAATCCTACTGAAAAATGTCGTATGCAAAAAGTGTTTGGAATTTTATTTTGCATATAAAAGCAATTTTTAATTATTTTTTTTTAATAAAAACCGAGTCTTACCATATATTGACCGAGACCTCGAACGAGCTTTTATGCGACTCTGCATACAGTTAACGCTCGTATGAAGCTTCTATTTAAGAAATTGACTTGAATTTTTTATACCAAATAGAGCTTTCAACTATACTTACGATACTATACAAAAAAATTAAAAATTAAAAAATAAAAGTATTTTTTTTTCAAAACACGTTTAGTGTGAAGAGTCGATCGACCCACCATACATACGCTCATAAGATTTTCAATATAGTTAAGGTCAGTGTGAGCTTATTTATACATATTTGAATTTCAAAATTTTGTGACAGTATAGAATTCTTAAGCATCCTGTGTATGTTTGTTAGCAAAATCCATTTTGTCAATTTTTTGCAAAATGGCGACAAGTATTAAAATTCAATCACTTATTACTCAGTAGTGTTCAATTTTGTCAAAAAGGTCTCTATACATGAAATGTTGAGAAGCCTAAAGCTCATCTAAGTAAAATATAAAAAATATATATTTTTGCTTGAAAACAAGCGATGTATCAGTTCGATCGTACCCCCATACTAGCCATTTTGAGACTTTCGGAAGAGTTAACGCTCTTAACTGCTTGGTTTCGAAGATTAAAATTTTAATTTTTAATATCGCATAGAACTAACGTGCAGCCCCTATACGTTATGTTTAAAAAAAATATATAAAATTTTTTTTCAAAATGGCGGCTATCGTAAAAATTCAAAGTGTCATAACTTTGCTAAATCAAATCCTACTGAAAAATGTCGTATGCAAAAAGTGTTTGGAATTTTATTTTGCATATAAAAGCAATTTTTAATTATTTTTTTTTTAATAAAAACCGAGTCTTACCATATATTGACCGAGACCTCGAACGAGCTTTTATGCGACTCTGCATACAGTTAACGCTCGTATGAAGCTTCTATTTAAAAAATTGACTTGAATTTTTTATACCAAATAGAGCTTTCAACTATACTTACGATACTATACAAAAAAATTAAAAATTAAAAAATAAAAGTATTTTTTTTTCAAAACACGTTTAGTGTGAAGAGTCGATCGACCCACCATACATACGCTCATAAGATTTTCAATATAGTTAAGGTCAGTGTGAGCTTATTTATACATATTTGAATTTCAAAATTTTGTGACAGTATAGAATTCTTAAGCATCCTGTGTATGTTTGTTAACAAAATCCATTTTGTCAATTTTTTGCAAAATGGCGACAAGTATTAAAATTCAATCACTTATTACTCAGTAGTGTTCAATTTTGTCAAAAAGGTCTCTATACATGAAATGTTGAGAAGCCTAAAGCTCATCTAAGTAAAATATAAAAAATATATATTTTTGCTTGAAAACAAGCGATGTATCAGTTCGATCGTACCCCCATACTAGCCATTTTGAGACTTTCGGAAGAGTTAACGCTCTTAACTGCTTGGTTTCGAAGATTAAAATTTTAATTTTTAATATCGCATAGAACTAACGTGCAGCCCCTATACGTTATGTTTAAAAAAAATATATAAAATTTTTTTTCAAAATGGCGGCTATCGTAAAAATTCAAAGTGTCATAACTTTGCTAAATCAAATCCTACTGAAAAATGTCGTATGCAAAAAGTGTTTGGAATTTTATTTTGCATATAAAAGCAATTTTTAATTATTTTTTTTAATAAAAACCGAGTCTTACCATATATTGACCGAGACCTCGAACGAGCTTTTATGCGACTCTGCATACAGTTAACGCTCGTATGAAGCTTCTATTTAAGAAATTGACTTGAATTTTTTATACCAAATAGAGCTTTCAACTATACTTACGATACTATACAAAAAAATTAAAAATTAAAAAATAAAAGTATTTTTTTTTCAAAACACGTTTAGTGTGATGAGTCGATCGACCCACCATACATACGCTCATAAGATTTTCAATATAGTTAAGGTCAGTGTGAGCTTATTTATACATATTTGAATTTCAAAATTTTGTGACAGTATAGAATTCTTAAGCATCCTGTGTATGTTTGTTAGCAAAATCCATTTTGTCAATTTTTTGCAAAATGGCGACAAGTATTAAAATTCAATCACTTATTACTCAGTAGTGTTCAATTTTGTCAAAAAGGTCTCTATACATGAAATGTTGAGAAGCCTAAAGCTCATCTAAGTAAAATATAAAAAATATATATTTTTGCTTGAAAACAAGCGATGTATCAGTTCGATCGTACCCCCATACTAGCCATTTTGAGACTTTCGGAAGAGTTAACGCTCTTAACTGCTTGGTTTCGAAGATTAAAATTTTAATTTTTAATATCGCATAGAACTAACGTGCAGCCCCTATACGTTATGTTTAAAAAAAATATATAAAATTTTTTTTCAAAATGGCGGCTATCGTAAAAATTCAAAGTGTCATAACTTTGCTAAATCAAATCCTACTGAAAAATGTCGTATGCAAAAAGTGTTTGGAATTTTATTTTGCATATAAAAGCAATTTTTAATTATTTTTTTTTTAATAAAAACCGAGTCTTACCATATATTGACCGAGACCTCGAACGAGCTTTTATGCGACTCTGCATACAGTTAACGCTCGTATGAAGCTTCTATTTAAGAAATTGACTTGAATTTTTTATACCAAATAGAGCTTTCAACAAAACACGTTTAGTGTGATGAGTCGATCGACCCACCATACATACGCTCATAAGATTTTCAATATAGTTAAGGTCAGTGTGAACTTATTTATACATATTTGAATTTCAAAATTTTGTGACAGTATAGAATTCTTAAGCATCCTGTGTATGTTTGTTAGCAAAATCCATTTTGTCAATTTTTTGCAAAATGGCGACAAGTATTAAAATTCAATCACTTATTACTCAGTAGTGTTCAATTTTGTCAAAAAGGTCTCTATACATGAAATGTTGAGAAGCCTAAAGCTCATCTAAGTAAAATATAAAAAATATATATTTTTGCTTGAAAACAAGCGATGTATCAGTTCGATCGTACCCCCATACTAGCCATTTTGAGACTTTCGGAAGAGTTAACGCTCTTAACTGCTTGGTTTCGAAGATTAAAATTTTAATTTTTAATATCGCATAGAACTAACGTGCAGCCCCTATAC
The DNA here is from genome assembly GCF_051122295.1 of Plectrocnemia conspersa. Classification (NCBI taxonomy): domain Eukaryota; kingdom Metazoa; phylum Arthropoda; class Insecta; order Trichoptera; family Polycentropodidae; genus Plectrocnemia; species Plectrocnemia conspersa. Next base: position 30,501,860 of record NW_028277167.1, on the reverse strand, counting down.
GTTATGTTTAAAAAAAATATATAAAATTTTTTTTCAAAATGGCGGCTATCGTAAAAATTCAAAGTGTCATAACTTTGCTAAATCAAATCCTACTGAAAAATGTCGTATGCAAAAAGTGTTTGGAATTTTATTTTGCATATAAAAGCAATTTTTAATTATTTTTTTTTTAATAAAAACCGAGTCTTACCATATATTGACCGAGACCTCGAACGAGCTTTTATGCGACTCTGCATACAGTTAACGCTCGTATGAAGCTTCTATTTGAGAAATTGACTTGAATTTTTTATACCAAATAGAACTTTTAACTATACTTACGATACTATACAAAAAAATTAAAAATTAAAAAATAAAAGTATTTTTTTTTCAAAACACGTTTAGTGTGATGAGTCGATCGACCCACCATACATACGCTCATAAGATTTTCAATATAGTTAAGGTCAGTGTGAGCTTATTTATACATATTTGAATTTCAAAATTTTGTGACAGTATAGAATTCTTAAGCATCCTGTGTATGTTTGTTAGCAAAATCCATTTTGTCAATTTTTTGCAAAATGGCGACAAGTATTAAAATTCAATCACTTATTACTCAGTAGTGTTCAATTTTGTCAAAAAGGTCTCTATACATGAAATGTTGAGAAGCCTAAAGCTCATCTAAGTAAAATATAAAAAATATATATTTTTGCTTGAAAACAAGCGATGTATCAGTTCGATCGTACCCCCATACTAGCCATTTTGAGACTTTCGGAAGAGTTAACGCTCTTAACTGCTTGGTTTCGAAGATTAAAATTTTAATTTTTAATATCGCATAGAACTAACGTGCAGCCCCTATACGTTATGTTTAAAAAAAATATATAAATTTTTTTTTCAAAATGGCGGCTATCGTAAAAATTCAAAGTGTCATAACTTTGCTAAATCAAATCCTACTGAAAAATGTCGTATGCAAAAAGTGTTTGGAATTTTATTTTGCATATAAAAGCAATTTTTAATTATTATTTTTTTAATAAAAACCGAGTCTTACCATATATTGACCGAGACCTCGAACGAGCTTTTATGCGACTCTGCATACAGTTAACGCTCGTATGAAGCTTCTATTTAAGAAATTGACTTGAATTTTTTATACCAAATAGAGCTTTCAACTATACTTACGATACTATACAAAAAAATTAAAAATTAAAAAATAAAAGTATTTTTTTTTCAAAACACGTTTAGTGTGATGAGTCGATCGACCCACCATACATACGCTCATAAGATTTTCAATATAGTTAAGGTCAGTGTGAGCTTATTTATACATATTTGAATTTCAAAATTTTGTGACAGTATAGAATTCTTAAGCATCCTGTGTATGTTTGTTAGCAAAATCCATTTTGTCAATTTTTTGCAAAATGGCGACAAGTATTAAAATTCAATCACTTATTACTCAGTAGTGTTCAATTTTGTCAAAAAGGTCTCTATACATGAAATGTTGAGAAGCCTAAAGCTCATCTAAGTAAAATATAAAAAATATATATTTTTGCTTGAAAACAAGCGATGTATCAGTTCGATCGTACCCCCATACTAGCCATTTTGAGACTTTCGGAAGAGTTAACGCTCTTAACTGCTTGGTTTCGAAGATTAAAATTTTAATTTTTAATATCGCATAGAACTAACGTGCAGCCCCTATACGTTATGTTTAAAAAAAATATATAAAAATTTTTTTCAAAATGGCGGCTATCGTAAAAATTCAAAGTGTCATAACTTTGCTAAATCAAATCCTACTGAAAAATGTCGTATGCAAAAAGTGTTTGGAATTTTATTTTGCATATAAAAGCAATTTTTAATTATTTTTTTTTTAATAAAAACCGAGTCTTACCATATATTGACCGAGACCTCGAACGAGCTTTTATGCGACTCTGCATACAGTTAACGCTCGTATGAAGCTTCTATTTAAGAAATTGACTTGAATTTTTTATACCAAATAGAGCTTTCAACTATACTTACGATACTATACAAAAAAATTAAAAATTAAAAAATAAAAGTATTTTTTTTTCAAAACACGTTTAGTGTGATGAGTCGATCGACCCACCATACATACGCTCATAAGATTTTCAATATAGTTAAGGTCAGTGTGAGCTTATTTATACATATTTGAATTTCAAAATTTTGTGACAGTATAGAATTCTTAAGCATCCTGTGTATGTTTGTTAGCAAAATCCATTTTGTCAATTTTTTGCAAAATGGCGACAAGTATTAAAATTCAATCACTTATTACTCAGTAGTGTTCAATTTTGTCAAAAAGGTCTCTATACATGAAATGTTGAGAAGCCTAAAGCTCATCTAAGTAAAATATAAAAAATATATATTTTTGCTTGAAAACAAGCGATGTATCAGTTCGATCGTACCCCCATACTAGCCATTTTGAGACTTTCGGAAGAGTTAACGCTCTTAACTGCTTGGTTTCGAAGATTAAAATTTTAATTTTTAATATCGCATAGAACTAACGTGCAGCCCCTATACGTTATGTTTAAAAAAAATATATAAAATTTTTTTTCAAAATGGCGGCTATCGTAAAAATTCAAAGTGTCATAACTTTGCTAAATCAAATCCTACTGAAAAATGTCGTATGCAAAAAGTGTTTGGAATTTTATTTTGCATATAAAAGCAATTTTTAATTATTTTTTTTTTAATAAAAACCGAGTCTTACCATATATTGACCGAGACCTCGAACGAGCTTTTATGCGACTCTGCATACAGTTAACGCTCGTATGAAGCTTCTATTTAAGAAATTGACTTGAATTTTTTATACCAAATAGAGCTTTCAACTATACTTACGATACTATACAAAAAAATTAAAAATTAAAAAATAAAAGTATTTTTTTTTCAAAACACGTTTAGTGTGATGAGTCGATCGACCCACCATACATACGCTCATAAGATTTTCAATATAGTTAAGGTCAGTGTGAGCTTATTTATACATATTTGAATTTCAAAATTTTGTGACAGTATAGAATTCTTAAGCATCCTGTGTATGTTTGTTAGCAAAATCCATTTTGTCAATTTTTTGCAAAATGGCGACAAGTATTAAAATTCAATCACTTATTACTCAGTAGTGTTCAATTTTGTCAAAAAGGTCTCTATACATGAAATGTTGAGAAGCCTAAAGCTCATCTAAGTAAAATATAAAAAATATATATTTTTGCTTGAAAACAAGCGATGTATCAGTTCGATCGTACCCCCATACTAGCCATTTTGAGACTTTCGGAAGAGTTAACGCTCTTAACTGCTTGGTTTCGAAGATTAAAATTTTAATTTTTAATATCGCATAGAACTAACGTGCAGCCCCTATACGTTATGTTTAAAAAAAATATATAAAATTTTTTTTCAAAATAGCGGCTATCGTAAAAATTCAAAGTGTCATAACTTTGCTAAATCAAATCCTACTGAAAAATGTCGTATGCAAAAAGTGTTTGGAATTTTATTTTGCATATAAAAGCAATTTTTAATTATTTTTTTTTAATAAAAACCGAGTCTTACCATATATTGACCGAGACCTCGAACGAGCTTTTATGCGACTCTGCATACAGTTAACGCTCGTATGAAGCTTCTATTTAAGAAATTGACTTGAATTTTTTATACCAAATAGAGCTTTCAACTATACTTACGATACTATACAAAAAAATTAAAAATTAAAAAATAAAAGTATTTTTTTTTCAAAACACGTTTAGTGTGATGAGTCGATCGACCCACCATACATACGCTCATAAGATTTTCAATATAGTTAAGGTCAGTGTGAGCTTATTTATACATATTTGAATTTCAAAATTTTGTGACAGTATAGAATTCTTAAGCATCCTGTGTATGTTTGTTAGCAAAATCCATTTTGTCAATTTTTTGCAAAATGGCGACAAGTATTAAAATTCAATCACTTATTACTCAGTAGTGTTCAATTTTGTCAAAAAGGTCTCTATACATGAAATGTTGAGAAGCCTAAAGCTCATCTAAGTAAAATATAAAAAATATATATTTTTGCTTGAAAACAAGCGATGTATCAGTTCGATCGTACCCCCATACTAGCCATTTTGAGACTTTCGGAAGAGTTAACGCTCTTAACTGCTTGGTTTCGAAGATTAAAATTTTAATTTTTAATATCGCATAGAACTAACGTGCAGCCCCTATACGTTATGTTTAAAAAAAATATATAAATTTTTTTTTCAAAATGGCGGCTATCGTAGAAATTCAAAGTGTCATAACTTTGCTAAATCAAATCCTACTGAAAAATGTCGTATGCAAAAAGTGTTTGGAATTTTATTTTGCATATAAAAGCAATTTTTAATTATTTTTTTTTTAATAAAAACCGAGTCTTACCATATATTGACCGAGACCTCGAACGAGCTTTTATGCGACTCTGCATACAGTTAACGCTCGAATGAAGCTTCTATTTTAGAAATTGACTTGAATTTTTTATACCAAATAGAGCTTTCAACTATACTTACGATACTATACAAAAAAATTAAAAATTAAAAAATAAAAGTATTTTTTTTTCAAAACACGTTTAGTGTGATGAGTCGATCGATCCACCATACATACGCTCATAAGATTTTCAATATAGTTAAGGTCAGTGTGAGCTTATTTATACATATTTGAATTTCAAAATTTTGTGACAGTATAGAATTCTTAAGCATCCTGTGTATGTTTGTTAGCAAAATCCATTTTGTCAATTTTTTGCAAAATGGCGACAAGTATTAAAATTCAATCACTTATTACTCAGTAGTGTTCAATTTTGTCAAAAAGGTCTCTATACATGAAATGTTGAGAAGCCTAAAGCTCATCTAAGTAAAATATAAAAAATATATATTTTTGCTTGAAAACAAGCGATGTATCAGTTCGATCGTACCCCCATACTAGCCATTTTGAGACTTTCGGAAGAGTTAACGCTCTTAACTGCTTGGTTTCGAAGATTAAAATTTTAATTTTTAATATCGCATAGAACTAACGTGCAGCCCCTATACGTTATGTTTAAAAAAAATATATAAAATTTTTTTTCAAAATGGCGGCTATCGTAAAAATTCAAAGTGTCATAACTTTGCTAAATCAAATCCTACTGAAAAATGTCGTATGCAAAAAGTGTTTGGAATTTTATTTTGCATATAAAAGCAATTTTTAATTATTTTTTTTTTAATAAAAACCGAGTCTTACCATATATTGACCGAGACCTCGAACGAGCTTTTATGCGACTCTGCATACAGTTAACGCTCGTATGAAGCTTCTATTTAAGAAATTGACTTGAATTTTTTATACCAAATAGAGCTTTCAACTATACTTACGATACTATACAAAAAAATTAAAAATTAAAAAATAAAAGTATTTTTTTTTCAAAACACGTTTAGTGTGATGAGTCGATCGACCCACCATACATACGCTCATAAGATTTTCAATATAGTTAAGGTCAGTGTGAGCTTATTTATACATATTTGAATTTGAAAATTTTGTGACAGTATAGAATTCTTAAGCATCCTGTGTATGTTTGTTAGCAAAATCCATTTTGTCAATTTTTTGCAAAATGGCGACAAGTATTAAAATTCAATCACTTATTACTCAGTAGTGTTCAATTTTGTCAAAAAGGTCTCTATACATGAAATGTTGAGAAGCCTAAAGCTCATCTAAGTAAAATATAAAAAATATATATTTTTGCTTGAAAACAAGCGATGTATCAGTTCGATCGTACCCCCATACTAGCCATTTTGAGACTTTCGGAAGAGTTAACGCTCTTAACTGCTTGGTTTCGAAGATTAAAATTTTAATTTTTAATATCGCATAGAACTAACGTGCAGCCCCTATACGTTATGTTTAAAAAAAATATATAAAATTTTTTTTCAAAATGGCGGCTATCGTAGAAATTCAAAGTGTCATAACTTTGCTAAATCAAATCCTACTGAAAAATGTCGTATGCAAAAAGTGTTTGGAATTTTATTTTGCATATAAAAGCAATTTTTAATTATTTTTTTTTTAATAAAAACCGAGTCTTACCATATATTGACCGAGACCTCGAACGAGCTTTTATGCGACTCTGCATACAGTTAACGCTCGAATGAAGCTTCTATTTTAGAAATTGACTTGAATTTTTTATACCAAATAGAGCTTTCAACTATACTTACGATACTATACAAAAAAATTAAAAATTAAAAAATAAAAGTATTTTTTTTTCAAAACACGTTTAGTGTGATGAGTCGATCGATCCACCATACATACGCTCATAAGATTTTCAATATAGTTAAGGTCAGTGTGAGCTTATTTATACATATTTGAATTTCAAAATTTTGTGACAGTATAGAATTCTTAAGCATCCTGTGTATGTTTGTTAGCAAAATCCATTTTGTCAATTTTTTGCAAAATGGCGACAAGTATTAAAATTCAATCACTTATTACTCAGTAGTGTTCAATTTTGTCAAAAAGGTCTCTATACATGAAATGTTGAGAAGCCTAAAGCTCATCTAAGTAAAATATAAAAAATATATATTTTTGCTTGAAAACAAGCGATGTATCAGTTCGATCGTACCCCCATACTAGCCATTTTGAGACTTTCGGAAGAGTTAACGCTCTTAACTGCTTGGTTTCGAAGATTAAAATTTTAATTTTTAATATCGCATAGAACTAACGTGCAGCCCCTATACGTTATGTTTAAAAAAAATATATAAAATTTTTTTTCAAAATGGCGGCTATCGTAAAAATTCAAAGTGTCATAACTTTGCTAAATCAAATCCTACTGAAAAATGTCGTATGCAAAAAGTGTTTGGAATTTTATTTTGCATATAAAAGCAATTTTTAATTATTTTTTTTTTAATAAAAACCGAGTCTTACCATATATTGACCGAGACCTCGAACGAGCTTTTATGCGACTCTGCATACAGTTAACGCTCGTATGAAGCTTCTATTTAAGAAATTGACTTGAATTTTTTATACCAAATAGAGCTTTCAACTATACTTACGATACTATACAAAAAAATTAAAAATTAAAAAATAAAAGTATTTTTTTTTCAAAACACGTTTAGTGTGATGAGTCGATCATCCCACCATACATACGCTCATAAGATTTTCAATATAGTTAAGGTCAGTGTGAGCTTATTTATACATATTTGAATTTCAAAATTTTGTGACAGTATAGAATTCTTAAGCATCCTGTGTATGTTTGTTAGCAAAATCCATTTTGTCAATTTTTTGCAAAATGGCGACAAGTATTAAAATTCAATCACTTATTACTCAGTAGTGTTCAATTTTGTCAAAAAGGTCTCTATACATGAAATGTTGAGAAGCCTAAAGCTCATCTAAGTAAAATATAAAAAATATATATTTTTGCTTGAAAACAAGCGATGTATCAGTTCGATCGTACCCCCATACTAGCCATTTTGAGACTTTCGGAAGAGTTAACGCTCTTAACTGCTTGGTTTCGAAGATTAAAATTTTAATTTTTAATATCGCATAGAACTAACGTGCAGCCCCTATACGTTATGTTTAAAAAAAATATATAAATTTTTTTTTCAAAATGGCGGCTATCGTAAAAATTCAAAGTGTCATAACTTTGCTAAATCAAATCCTACTGAAAAATGTCGTATGCAAAAAGTGTTTGGAATTTTATTTTGCATATAAAAGCAATTTTTAATTATTTTTTTTTTAATAAAAACCGAGTCTTACCATATATTGACCGAGACCTCGAACGAGCTTTTATGCGACTCTGCATACAGTTAACGCTCGTATTAAGCTTTTATTTAAGAAATTGACTTGAATTTTTTATACCAAATAGAGCTTTCAACTATACTTACGATACTATACAAAAAAATTAAAAATTAAAAAATAAAAGTATTTTTTTTTCAAAACACGTTTAGTGTGATGAGTCGATCGACCCACCATACATACGCTCATAAGATTTTCAATATAGTTAAGGTCAGTGTGAGCTTATTTATACATATTTGAATTTCAAAATTTTGTGACAGTATAGAATTCTTAAGCATCCTGTGTATGTTTGTTAGCAAAATCCATTTTGTCAATTTTTTGCAAAATGGCGACAAGTATTAAAATTCAATCACTTATTACTCAGTAGTGTTCAATTTTGTCAAAAAGGTCTCTATACATGAAATGTTGAGAAGCCTAAAGCTCATCTAAGTAAAATATAAAAAATATATATTTTTGCTTGAAAACAAGCGATGTATCAGTTCGATCGTACCCCCATACTAGCCATTTTGAGACTTTCGGAAGAGTTAACGCTCTTAACTGCTTGGTTTCGAAGATTAAAATTTTAATTTTTCATATCGCATAGAACTAACGTGCAGCCCCTATACGTTATGTTTAAAAAAAATATATAAAATTTTTTTTCAAAATGGCGGCTATCGTAAAAATTCAAAGTGTCATAACTTTGCTAAATCAAATCCTACTGAAAAATGTCGTATGCAAAAAGTGTTTGGAATTTTATTTTGCATATAAAAGCAATTTTTAATTATTTTTTTTTTAATAAAAACCGAGTCTTACCATATATTGACCGAGACCTCGAACGAGCTTTTATGCGACTCTGCATACAGTTAACGCTCGTATGAAGCTTCTATTTAAGAAATTGACTTGAATTTTTTATACCAAATAGAGCTTTCAACTATACTTACGATACTATACAAAAAAATTAAAAATTAAAAAATAAAAGTATTTTTTTTTCAAAACACGTTTAGTGTGATGAGTCGATCGACCCACCATACATACGCTCATACGATTTTCAATATAGTTAAGGTCAGTGTGAGCTTATTTATACATATTTGAATTTCAAAATTTTGTGACAGTATAGAATTCTTAAGCATCCTGTGTATGTTTGTTAGCAAAATCCATTTTGTCAATTTTTTGCAAAATGGCGACAAGTATTAAAATTCAATCACTTATTACTCAGTAGTGTTCAATTTTGTCAAAAAGGTCTCTATACATGAAATGTTGAGAAGCCTAAAGCTCATCTAAGTAAAATATAAAAAATATATATTTTTGCTTGAAAACAAGCGATGTATCAGTTCGATCGTACCCCCATACTAGCCATTTTGAGACTTTCGGAAGAGTTAACGCTCTTAACTGCTTGGTTTCGAAGATTAAAATTTTAATTTTTAATATCGCATAGAACTAACGTGCAGCCCCTATACGTTATGTTTAAAAAAAATATATAAAAATTTTTTTCAAAATGGCGGCTATCGTAAAAATTCAAAGTGTCATAACTTTGCTAAATCAAATCCTACTGAAAAATGTCGTATGCAAAAAGTGTTTGGAATTTTATTTTGCATATAAAAGCAATTTTTAATTATTTTTTTTTTAATAAAAACCGAGTCTTACCATATATTGACCGAGACCTCGAACGAGCTTTTATGCGACTCTGCATACAGTTAACGCTCGTATGAAGCTTCTATTTAAGAAATTGACTTGAATTTTTTATACCAAATAGAGCTTTCAACTATACTTACAATACTATACAAAAAAATTAAAAATTAAAAAATAAAAGTATTTTTTTTTCAAAACACGTTTAGTGTGATGAGTCGATCGACCCACCATACATACGCTCATAAGATTTTCAATATAGTTAAGGTCAGTGTGAGCTTATTTATACATATTTGAATTTCAAAATTTTGTGACAGTATAGAATTCTTAAGCATCCTGTGTATGTTTGTTAGCAAAATCCATTTTGTCAATTTTTTGCAAAATGGCGACAAGTATTAAAATTCAATCACTTATTACTCAGTAGTGTTCAATTTTGTCAAAAAGGTCTCTATACATGAAATGTTGAGAAGCCTAAAGCTCATCTAAGTAAAATATAAAAAATATATATTTTTGCTTGAAAACAAGCGATGTATCAGTTCGATCGTACCCCCATACTAGCCATTTTGAGACTTTCGGAAGAGTTAACGCTCTTAACTGCTTGGTTTCGAAGATTAAAATTTTAATTTTTAATATCGCATAGAACTAACGTGCAGCCCCTATACGTTATGTTTAAAAAAAATATATAAAATTTTTTTTCAAAATGGCGGCTATCGTAAAAATTCAAAGTGTCATAACTTTGCTAAATCAAATCCTACTGAAAAATGTCGTATGCAAAAAGTGTTTGGAATTTTATTTTGCATATAAAAGCAATTTTTAATTATTTTTTTTTTAATAAAAACCGAGTCTTACCATATATTGACCGAGACCTCGAACGAGCTTTTATGCGACTCTGCATACAGTTAACGCTCGTATGAAGCTTCTATTTAAGAAATTGACTTGAATTTTTTATACCAAATAGAGCTTTCAACTATACTTACGATACTATACAAAAAAATTAAAAATTAAAAAATAAAAGTATTTTTTTTTCAAAACACGTTTAGTGTGATGAGTCGATCGACCCACCATACATACGCTCATACGATTTTTAATATAGTTAAGGTCAGTGTGAGCTTATTTATACATATTTGAATTTCAAAATTTTGTGACAGTATAGAATTCTTAAGCATCCTGTGTATGTTTGTTAGCAAAATCCATTTTGTCAATTTTTTGCAAAATGGCGACAAGTATTAAAATTCAATCACTTATTACTCAGTAGTGTTCAATTTTGTCAAAAAGGTCTCTATACATGAAATGTTGAGAAGCCTAAAGCTCATCTAAGTAAAATATAAAAAATATATATTTTTGCTTGAAAACAAGCGATGTATCAGTTCGATCGTACCCCCATACTAGCCATTTTGAGACTTTCGGAAGAGTTAACGCTCTTAACTGCTTGGTTTCGAAGATTAAAATTTTAATTTTTCATATCGCATAGAACTAACGTGCAGCCCCTATACGTTATGTTTAAAAAAAATATATAAAATTTTTTTTCAAAATGGCGGCTATCGTAAAAATTCAAAGTGTCATAACTTTGCTAAATCAAATCCTACTGAAAAATGTCGTATGCAAAAAGTGTTTGGAATTTTATTTTGCATATAAAAGCAATTTTTAATTATTTTTTTTTTAATAAAAACCGAGTCTTACCATATATTGACCGAGACCTCGAACGAGCTTTTATGCGACTCTGCATACAGTTAACGCTCGTATGAAGCTTCTATTTAAGAAATTGACTTGAATTTTTTATACCAAATAGAGCTTTCAACTATACTTACGATACTATACAAAAAAATTAAAAATTAAAAAATAAAAGTATTTTTTTTTCAAAACACGTTTAGTGTGATGAGTCGATCGACCCACCATACATACGCTCATACGATTTTCAATATAGTTAAGGTCAGTGTGAGCTTATTTATACATATTTGAATTTCAAAATTTTGTGACAGTATAGAATTCTTAAGCATCCTGTGTATGTTTGTTAGCAAAATCCATTTTGTCAATTTTTTGCAAAATGGCGACAAGTATTAAAATTCAATCACTTATTACTCAGTAGTGTTCAATTTTGTCAAAAAGGTCTCTATACATGAAATGTTGAGAAGCCTAAAGCTCATCTAAGTAAAATATAAAAAATATATATTTTTGCTTGAAAACAAGCGATGTATCAGTTCGATCGTACCCCCATACTAGCCATTTTGAGACTTTCGGAAGAGTTAACGCTCTTAACTGCTTGGTTTCGAAGATTAAAATTTTAATTTTTAATATCGCATAGAACTAACGTGCAGCCCCTATACGTTATGTTTAAAAAAAATATATAAAATTTTTTTTCAAAATGGCGGCTATCGTAAAAATTCAAAGTGTCATAACTTTGCTAAATCAAATCCTACTGAAAAATGTCGTATGCAAAAAGTGTTTGGAATTTTATTTTGCATATAAAAGCAATTTTTAATTATTTTTTTTTTAATAAAAACCGAGTCTTACCATATATTGACCGAGACCTCGAACGAGCTTTTATGCGACTCTGCATACAGTTAACGCTCGTATGAAGCTTCTATTTAAGAAATTGACTTGAATTTTTTATACCAAATAGAGCTTTCAACTATACTTACAATACTATACAAAAAAATTAAAAATTAAAAAATAAAAGTATTTTTTTTTCAAAACACGTTTAGTGTGATGAGTCGATCGACCCACCATACATACGCTCATAAGATTTTTAATATAGTTAAGGTCAGTGTGAGCTTATTTATACATATTTGAATTTCAAAATTTTGTGACAGTATAGAATTCTTAAGCATCCTGTGTATGTTTGTTAGCAAAATCCATTTTGTCAATTTTTTGCAAAATGGCGACAAGTATTAAAATTCAATCACTTATTACTCAGTAGTGTTCAATTTTGTCAAAAAGGTCTCTATACATGAAATGTTGAGAAGCCTAAAGCTCATCTAAGTAAAATATAAAAAATATATATTTTTGCTTGAAAACAAGCGATGTATCAGTTCGATCGTACCCCCATACTAGCCATTTTGAGACTTTCGGAAGAGTTAACGCTCTTAACTGCTTGGTTTCGAAGATTAAAATTTTAATTTTTAATATCGCATAGAACTAACGTGCAGCCCCTATACGTTATGTTTAAAAAAAATATATAAAATTTTTTTTCAAAATGGCGGCTATCGTAAAAATTCAAAGTGTCATAACTTTGCTAAATCAAATCCTACTGAAAAATGTCGTATGCAAAAAGTGTTTGGAATTTTATTTTGCATATAAAAGCAATTTTTAATTATTTTTTTTTTAATAAAAACCGAGTCTTACCATATATTGACCGAGACCTCGAACGAGCTTTTATGCGACTCTGCATACAGTTAACGCTCGTATGAAGCTTCTATTTAAGAAATTGACTTGAATTTTTTATACCAAATAGAGCTTTCAACTATACTTACGATACTATACAAAAAAATTAAAAATTAAAAAATAAAAGTATTTTTTTTTCAAAACACGTTTAGTGTGATGAGTCGATCGACCCACCATACATACGCTCATACGATTTTTAATATAGTTAAGGTCAGTGTGAGCTTATTTATACATATTTGAATTTCAAAATTTTGTGACAGTATAGAATTCTTAAGCATCCTGTGTATGTTTGTTAGCAAAATCCATTTTGTCAATTTTTTGCAAAATGGCGACAAGTATTAAAATTCAATCACTTATTACTCAGTAGTGTTCAATTTTGTCAAAAAGGTCTCTATACATGAAATGTTGAGAAGCCTAAAGCTCATCTAAGTAAAATATAAAAAATATATATTTTTGCTTGAAAACAAGCGATGTATCAGTTCGATCGTACCCCCATACTAGCCATTTTGAGACTTTCGGAAGAGTTAACGCTCTTAACTGCTTGGTTTCGAAGATTAAAATTTTAATTTTTAATATCGCATAGAACTAACGTGCAGCCCCTATACGTTATGTTTAAAAAAAATATATAAAATTTTTTTTCAAAATGGCGGCTATCGTAGAAATTCAAAGTGTCATAACTTTGCTAAATCAAATCCTACTGAAAAATGTCGTATGCAAAAAGTGTTTGGAATTTTATTTTGCATATAAAAGCAATTTTTAATTATTTTTTTTTTAATAAAAACCGAGTCTTACCATATATTAACCGAGACCTCGAACGAGCTTTTATGCGACTCTGCATACAGTTAACGCTCGAATGAAGCTTCTATTTTAGAAATTGACTTGAATTTTTTATACCAAATAGAGCTTTCAACTATACTTACGATACTATACAAAAAAATTAAAAATTAAAAAATAAAAGTATTTTTTTTTCAAAACACGTTTAGTGTGATGAGTCGATCGATCCACCATACATACGCTCATAAGATTTTCAATATAGTTAAGGTCAGTGTGAGCTTATTTATACATATTTGAATTTCAAAATTTTGTGACAGTATAGAATTCTTAAGCATCCTGTGTATGTTTGTTAGCAAAATCCATTTTGTCAATTTTTTGCAAAATGGCGACAAGTATTAAAATTCAATCACTTATTACTCAGTAGTGTTCAATTTTGTCAAAAAGGTCTCTATACATGAAATGTTGAGAAGCCTAAAGCTCATCTAAGTAAAATATAAAAAATATATATTTTTGCTTGAAAACAAGCGATGTATCAGTTCGATCGTACCCCCATACTAGCCATTTTGAGACTTTCGGAAGAGTTAACGCTCTTAACTGCTTGGTTTCGAAGATTAAAATTTTAATTTTTAATATCGCATAGAACTAACGTGCAGCCCCTATACGTTATGTTTAAAAAAAATATATAAAATTTTTTTTCAAAATGGCGGCTATCGTAAAAATTCAAAGTGTCATAACTTTGCTAAATCAAATCCTACTGAAAAATGTCGTATGCAAAAAGTGTTTGGAATTTTATTTTGCATATAAAAGCAATTTTTAATTATTTTTTTTTTAATAAAAACCGAGTCTTACCATATATTGACCGAGACCTCGAACGAGCTTTTATGCGACTCTGCATACAGTTAACGCTCGTATGAAGCTTCTATTTAAGAAATTGACTTGAATTTTTTATACCAAATAGAGCTTTCAACTATACTTACGATACTATACAAAAAAATTAAAAATTAAAAAATAAAAGTATTTTTTTTTCAAAACACGTTTAGTGTGATGAGTCGATCGACCCACCATACATACGCTCATAAGATTTTCAATATAGTTAAGGTCAGTGTGAGCTTATTTATACATATTTGAATTTCAAAATTTTGTGACAGTATAGAATTCTTAAGCATCCTGTGTATGTTTGTTAGCAAAATCCATTTTGTCAATTTTTTGCAAAATGGCGACAAGTATTAAAATTCAATCACTTATTACTCAGTAGTGTTCAATTTTGTCAAAAAGGTCTCTATACATGAAATGTTGAGAAGCCTAAAGCTCATCTAAGTAAAATATAAAAAATATATATTTTTGCTTGAAAACAAGCGATGTATCAGTTCGATCGTACCCCCATACTAGCCATTTTGAGACTTTCGGAAGAGTTAACGCTCTTAACTGCTTGGTTTCGAAGATTAAAATTTTAATTTTTCATATCGCATAGAACTAACGTGCAGCCCCTATACGTTATGTTTAAAAAAAATATATAAAATTTTTTTTCAAAATGGCGGCTATCGTAAAAATTCAAAGTGTCATAACTTTGCTAAATCAAATCCTACTGAAAAATGTCGTATGCAAAAAGTGTTTGGAATTTTATTTTGCATATAAAAGCAATTTTTAATTATTTTTTTTTTAATAAAAACCGAGTCTTACCATATATTGACCTAGACCTCGAACGAGCTTTTATGCGACTCTGCATACAGTTAACGCTCGTATGAAGCTTCTATTTAAGAAATTGACTTGAATTTTTTATACCAAATAGAGCTTTCAACTATACTTACGATACTATACAAAAAAATTAAAAATTAAAAAATAAAAGTATTTTTTTTTCAAAACACGTTTAGTGTGATGAGTCGATCGACCCACCATACATACGCTCATACGATTTTCAATATAGTTAAGGTCAGTGTGAGCTTATTTATACATATTTGAATTTCAAAATTTTGTGACAGTATAGAATTCTTAAGCATCCTGTGTATGTTTGTTAGCAAAATCCATTTTGTCAATTTTTTGCAAAATGGCGACAAGTATTAAAATTCAATCACTTATTACTCAGTAGTGTTCAATTTTGTCAAAAAGGTCTCTATACATGAAATGTTGAGAAGCCTAAAGCTCATCTAAGTAAAATATAAAAAATATATATTTTTGCTTGAAAACAAGCGATGTATCAGTTCGATCGTACCCCCATACTAGCCATTTTGAGACTTTCGGAAGAGTTAACGCTCTTAACTGCTTGGTTTCGAAGATTAAAATTTTAATTTTTAATATCGCATAGAACTAACGTGCAGCCCCTATACGTTATGTTTAAAAAAAATATATAAAATTTTTTTTCAAAATGGCGGCTATCGTAAAAATTCAAAGTGTCATAACTTTGCTAAATCAAATCCTACTGAAAAATGTCGTATGCAAAAAGTGTTTGGAATTTTATTTTGCATATAAAAGCAATTTTTAATTATTTTTTTTTTAATAAAAACCGAGTCTTACCATATATTGACCGAGACCTCGAACGAGCTTTTATGCGACTCTGCATACAGTTAACGCTCGTATGAAGCTTCTATTTAAGAAATTGACTTGAATTTTTTATACCAAATAGAGCTTTCAACTATACTTACGATACTATACAAAAAAATTAAAAATTAAAAAATAAAAGTATTTTTTTTTCAAAACACGTTTAGTGTGATGAGTCGATCGACCCACCATACATACGCTCATAAGATTTTCAATATAGTTAAGGTCAGTGTGAGCTTATTTATACATATTTGAATTTCAAAATTTTGTGACAGTATAGAATTCTTAAGCATCCTGTGTATGTTTGTTAGCAAAATCCATTTTGTCAATTTTTTGCAAAATGGCGACAAGTATTAAAATTCAATCACTTATTACTCAGTAGTGTTCAATTTTGTCAAAAAGGTCTCTATACATGAAATGTTGAGAAGCCTAAAGCTCATCTAAGTAAAATATAAAAAATATATATTTTTGCTTGAAAACAAGCGATGTATCAGTTCGATCGTACCCCCATACTAGCCATTTTGAGACTTTCGGAAGAGTTAACGCTCTTAACTGCTTGGTTTCGAAGATTAAAATTTTAATTTTTAATATCGCATAGAACTAACGTGCAGCCCCTATACGTTATGTTTAAAAAAAATATATAAAAATTTTTTTCAAAATGGCGGCTATCGTAAAAATTCAAAGTGTCATAACTTTGCTAAATCAAATCCTACTGAAAAATGTTGTATGAAAAAGTGTTTGGAATTTTATTTTGCATATAAAAGCAATTTTTAATTATTTTTTTTTTAATAAAAACCGAGTCTTACCATATATTGACCGAGACCTCGAACGAGCTTTTATGCGACTCTGCATACAGTTAACGCTCGTATGAAGCTTCTATTTAAGAAATTGACTTGAATTTTTTATACCAAATAGAGCTTTCAACAAAACACGTTTAGTGTGATGAGTCGATCGACCCACCATACATACGCTCATAAGATTTTCAATATAGTTAAGGTCAGTGTGAGCTTATTTATACATATTTGAATTTCAAAATTTTGTGACAGTATAGAATTCTTAAGCATCCTGTGTATGTTTGTTAGCAAAATCCATTTTGTCAATTTTTTGCAAAATGGCGACAAGTATTAAAATTCAATCACTTATTACTCAGTAGTGTTCAATTTTGTCAAAAAGGTCTCTATACATGAAATGTTGAGAAGCCTAAAGCTCATCTAAGTAAAATATAAAAATTATATATTTTTGCTTGAAAACAAGCGATGTATCAGTTCGATCGTACCCCCATACTAGCCATTTTGAGACTTTCGGAAGAGTTAACGCTCTTAACTGCTTGGTTTCGAAGATTAAAATTTTAATTTTTAATATCGCATAGAACTAACGTGCAGCCCCTATACGTTATGTTTAAAAAAAATATATAAAAATTTTTTTCAAAATGGCGGCTATCGTAAAAATTCAAAGTGTCATAACTTTGCTAAATCAAATCCTACTGAAAAATGTCGTATGCAAAAAGTGTTTGGAATTTTATTTTGCATATAAAAGCAATTTTTAATTATTTTTCTTTTAATAAAAACCGAGTCTTACCATATATTGACCGAGACCTCGAACGAGCTTTTATGCGACTCTGCATACAGTTAACGCTCGTATGAAGCTTCTATTTAAGAAATTGACTTGAATTTTTTATACCAAATAGAGCTTTCAACTATACTTACGATACTATACAAAAAAATTAAAAATTAAAAAATAAAAGTATTTTTTTTTCAAAACACGTTTAGTGTGATGAGTCGATCGACCCACCATACATACGCTCATAAGATTTTCAATATAGTTAAGGTCAGTGTGAGCTTATTTATACATATTTGAATTTCAAAATTTTGTGACAGTATAGAATTCTTAAGCATCCTGTGTATGTTTGTTAGCAAAATCCATTTTGTCAATTTTTTGCAAAATGGCGACAAGTATTAAAATTCAATCACTTATTACTCAGTAGTGTTCAATTTTGTCAAAAAGGTCTCTATACATGAAATGTTGAGAAGCCTAAAGCTCATCTAAGTAAAATATAAAAAATATATATTTTGAGACTTTCGGAAGAGTTAACGCTCTTAACTGCTTGGTTTCGAAGATTAAAATTTTAATTTTTAATATCGCATAGAACTAACGTGCAGCCCCTATACGTTATGTTTAAAAAAAATATATAAATTTTTTTTTCAAAATGGCGGCTATCGTAAAAATTCAAAGTGTCATAACTTTGCTAAATCAAATCCTACTGAAAAATGTCGTATGCAAAAAGTGTTTGGAATTTTATTTTGCATATAAAAGCAATTTTTAATTATTTTTTTTAATAAAAACCGAGTCTTACCATATATTGACCGAGACCTCGAACGAGCTTTTATGCGACTCTGCATACAGTTAACGCTCGTATGAAGCTTCTATTTAAGAAATTGACTTGAATTTTTTATACCAAATAGAGCTTTCAACTATACTTACGATACTATACAAAAAAATTAAAAATTAAAAAATAAAAGTATTTTTTTTTCAAAACACGTTTAGTGTGATGAGTCGATCGACCCACCATACATACGCTCATAAGATTTTCAATATAGTTAAGGTCAGTGTGAGCTTATTTATACATATTTGAATTTCAAAATTTTGTGACAGTATAGAATTCTTAAGCATCCTGTGTATGTTTGTTAGCAAAATCCATTTTGTCAATTTTTTGCAAAATGGCGACAAGTATTAAAATTCAATCACTTATTACTCAGTAGTGTTCAATTTTGTCAAAAAGGTCTCTATACATGAAATGTTGAGAAGCCTAAAGCTCATCTAAGTAAAATATAAAAAATATATATTTTTGCTTGAAAACAAGCGATGTATCAGTTCGATCGTACCCCCATACTAGCCATTTTGAGACTTTCGGAAGAGTTAACGCTCTTAACTGCTTGGTTTCGAAGATTAAAATTTTAATTTTTAATATCGCATAGAACTAACGTGCAGCCCCTATACGTTATGTTTAAAAAAAATATATAAAATTTTTTTTCAAAATGGCGGCTATCGTAAAAATTCAAAGTGTCATAACTTTGCTAAATCAAATCCTACTGAAAAATGTCGTATGCAAAAAGTGTTTGGAATTTTATTTTGCATATAAAAGCAATTTTTAATTATTTTTTTTTTAATAAAAACCGAGTCTTACCATATATTGACCGAGACCTCGAACGAGCTTTTATGCGACTCTGCATACAGTTAACGCTCGTATGAAGCTTCTATTTAAGAAATTGACTTGAATTTTTTATACCAAATAGAGCTTTCAACTATACTTACGATACTATACAAAAAAATTAAAAATTAAAAAATAAAAGTATTTTTTTTTCAAAACACGTTTAGTGTGATGAGTCGATCGACCCACCATACATACGCTCATAAGATTTTCAATATAGTTAAGGTCAGTGTAAGCTTATTTATACATATTTGAATTTCAAAATTTTGTGACAGTATAGAATTCTTAAGCATCCTGTGTATGTTTGTTAGCAAAATCCATTTTGTCAATTTTTTGCAAAATGGCGACAAGTATTAAAATTCAATCACTTATTACTCAGTAGTGTTCAATTTTGTCAAAAAGGTCTCTATACATGAAATGTTGAGAAGCCTAAAGCTTATCTAAGTAAAATATAAAAAATATATATTTTTGCTTGAAAACAAGCGATGTATCAGTTCGATCGTACCCCCATACTAGCCATTTTGAGACTTTCGGAAGAGTTAACGCTCTTAACTGCTTGGTTTCGAAGATTAAAATTTTAATTTTTAATATCGCATAGAACTAATGTGCAGCCCCTATACGTTATGTTTAAAAAAAATATATAAAATTTTTTTTCAAAATGGCGGCTATCGTAAAAATTCAAAGTGTCATAACTTTGCTAAATCAAATCCTACTGAAAAATGTCGTATGCAAAAAGTGTTTGGAATTTTATTTTGCATATAAAAGCAATTTTTAATTATTATTTTTTTTAATAAAAACCGAGTCTTACCATATATTGACCGAGACCTCGAACGAGCTTTTATGCGACTCTGCATACAGTTAACGCTCGTATGAAGCTTCTATTTAAGAAATTGACTTGAATTTTTTATACCCAATAGAGCTTTCAACTATACTTACGATACTATACAAAAAAATTTAAAATTAAAAAATAAAAGTATTTTTTTTTCAAAACACGTTTAGTGTGATGAGTCGATTGACCCACCATACATACGCTCATAAGATTTTCAATATAGTTAAGGTCAGTGTGAGCTTATTTATACATATTTGAATTTCAAAATTTTGTGACAGTATAGAATTCTTAAGCATCCTGTGTATGTTTGTTAGCAAAATCCATTTTGTCAATTTTTTGCAAAATGGCGACAAGTATTAAAATTCAATCACTTATTACTCAGTAGTGTTCAATTTTGTCAAAAAGGTCTCTATACATGAAATGTTGAGAAGCCTAAAGCTCATCTAAGTAAAATATAAAAAATATATATTTTTGCTTGAAAACAAGCGATGTATCAGTTCGATCGTACCCCCATACTAGCCATTTTGAGACTTTCGGAAGAGTTAACGCTCTTAACTGCTTGGTTTCGAAGATTAAAATTTTAATTTTTAATATCGCATAGAACTAACGTGCAGCCCCTATACGTTATGTTTAAAAAAAATATATAAAATTTTTTTTCAAAATGGCGGCTATCGTAAAAATTCAAAGTGTCATAACTTTGCTAAATCAAATCCTACTGAAAAATGTCGTATGCAAAAAGTGTTTGGAATTTTATTTTGCATATAAAAGCAATTTTTAATTATTATTTTTTTTAATAAAAACCGAGTCTTACCATATATTGACCGAGACCTCGAACGAGCTTTTATGCGACTCTGCATACAGTTAACGCTCGTATGAAGCTTCTATTTAAGAAATTGACTTGAATTTTTTATACCAAATAGAGCTTTCAACTATACTTACGATACTATACAAAAAAATTAAAAAATAAAAGTATTTTTTTTTCAAAACACGTTTAGTGTGATGAGTCGATCGACCCACCATACATACGCTCATAAGATTTTCAATATAGTTAAGGTCAGTGTGAGCTTATTTATACATATTTGAATTTCAAAATTTTGTGACAGTATAGAATTCTTAAGCATCCTGTGTATGTTTGTTAGCAAAATCCATTTTGTCAATTTTTTGCAAAATGGCGACAAGTATTAAAATTCAATCACTTATTACTCAGTAGTGTTCAATTTTGTCAAAAAGGTCTCTATACATGAAATGTTGAGAAGCCTAAAGCTCATCTAAGTAAAATATAAAAAATATATATTTTTGCTTGAAAACAAGCGATGTATCAGTTCGATCGTACCCCCATACTAGCCATTTTGAGACTTTCGGAAGAGTTAACGCTCTTAACTGCTTGGTTTCGAAGATTAAAATTTTAATTTTTAATATCGCATAGAACTAACGTGCAGCCCCTATACGTTATGTTTAAAAAAAATATATAAAATTTTTTTTCAAAATGGCGGCTATCGTAAAAATTCAAAGTGTCATAACTTTGCTAAATCAAATCCTACTGAAAAATGTCGTATGCAAAAAGTGTTTGGAATTTTATTTTGCATATAAAAGCAATTTTTAATTATTTTTTTTTTAATAAAAACCGAG
The DNA here is from genome assembly GCF_051122295.1 of Plectrocnemia conspersa. Lineage (NCBI taxonomy): Eukaryota > Metazoa > Arthropoda > Insecta > Trichoptera > Polycentropodidae > Plectrocnemia > Plectrocnemia conspersa. The sequence goes on along the minus strand of NW_028277167.1, from coordinate 30,480,195 downwards.
TCTTACCATATATTGACCGAGACCTCGAACGAGCTTTTATGCGACTCTGCATACAGTTAACGCTCGTATGAAGCTTCTATTTAGGAAATTGACTTGAATTTTTCATACCAAATAGAGCTTTCAACTATACTTACGATACTATACAAAAAAATTAAAAATTAAAAAATAAAAGTATTTTTTTTTCAAAACACGTTTAGTGTGATGAGTCGATCGACCCACCATACATACGCTCATAAGATTTTCAATATAGTTAAGGTCAGTGTGAGCTTATTTATACATATTTGAATTTCAAAATTTTGTGACAGTATAGAATTCTTAAGCATCCTGTGTATGTTTGTTAGCAAAATCCATTTTGTCAATTTTTTGCAAAATGGCGACAAGTATTAAAATTCAATCACTTATTACTCAGTAGTGTTCAATTTTGTCGAAAAGGTCTCTATACATGAAATGTTGAGAAGCCTAAAGCCCATCTAAGTAAAATATAAAAAATATATATTTTTGCTTGAAAACAAGCGATGTATCAGTTCGATCGTACCCCCATACTAGCCATTTTGAGACTTTCGGAAGAGTTAACGCTCTTAACTGCTTGGTTTCGAAGATTAAAATTTTAATTTTTAATATCGCATAGAACTAACGTGCAGCCCCTATACGTTATGTTTAAAAAAAATATATAAAATTTTTTTTCAAAATGGCGGCTATCGTAAAAATTCAAAGTGTCATAACTTTGCTAAATCAAATCCTACTGAAAAATGTCGTATGCAAAAAGTGTTTGGAATTTTATTTTGCATATAAAAGCAGTTTTTAATTTTTTTTTTTTTAATAAAAACCGAGTCTTACCATATATTGACCGAGACCTCGAACGAGCTTTTATGCGACTCTGCATACAGTTAACGCTCGTATGAAGCTTCTATTTAAGAAATTGACTTGAATTTTTTATACCAAATAGAGCTTTCAACTATACTTACGATACTGTACAAAAAAATTAAAAATTAAAAAATAAAAGTATTTTTTTTTCAAAACACGTTTAGTGTGATGAGTCGATCGACCCACCATACATACGCTCATAAGATTTTCAATATAGTTAAGGTCAGTGTGAGCTTATTTATACATATTTGAATTTCAAAATTTTGTGACAGTATAGAATTCTTAAGCATCCTGTGTATGTTTGTTAGCAAAATCCATTTTGTCAATTTTTTGCAAAATGGCGACAAGTATTAAAATTCAATCACTTATTACTCAGTAGTGTTCAATTTTGTCAAAAAGGTCTCTATACATGAAATGTTGAGAAGCCTAAAGCTCATCTAAGTAAAATATAAAAAATATATATTTTGAGACTTTCGGAAGAGTTAACGCTCTTAACTGCTTGGTTTCGAAGATTAAAATTTTAATTTTTAATATCGCATAGAACTAACGTGCAGCCCCTATACGTTATGTTTAAAAAAAATATATAAAATTTTTTTTCAAAATGGCGGCTATCGTAAAAATTCAAAGTGTCATAACTTTGCTAAATCAAATCCTACTGAAAAATGTCGTATGCAAAAAGTGTTTGGAATTTTATTTTGCATATAAAAGCAATTTTTAATTATTTTTTTTTTAATAAAAACCGAGTCTTACCATATATTGACCGAGACCTCGAACGAGCTTTTATGCGACTCTGCATACAGTTAACGCTCGTATGAAGCTTCTATTTAAGAAATTGACTTGAATTTTTTATACCAAATAGAGCTTTCAACTATACTTACGATACTATACAAAAAAATTAAAAATTAAAAAATAAAAGTATTTTTTTTTCAAAACACGTTTAGTGTGATGAGTCGATCGACCCACCATACATACGCTCATAAGATTTTCAATATAGTTAAGGTCAGTGTGAGCTTATTTATACATATTTGAATTTCAAAATTTTGTGACAGTATAGAATTCTTAAGCATCCTGTGTATGTTTGTTAGCAAAATCCATTTTGTCAATTTTTTGCAAAATGGCGACAAGTATTAAAATTCAATCACTTATTACTCAGTAGTGTTCAATTTTGTCAAAAAGGTCTCTATACATGAAATGTTGAGAAGCCTAAAGCTCATCTAAGTAAAATATAAAAAATATATATTTTGAGACTTTCGGAAGAGTTAACGCTCTTAACTGCTTGGTTTCGAAGATTAAAATTTTAATTTTTAATATCGCATAGAACTAACGTGCAGCCCCTATACGTTATGTTTAAAAAAAATATATAAAATTTTTTTTCAAAATGGCGGCTATCGTAAAAATTCAAAGTGTCATAACTTTGCTAAATCAAATCCTACTGAAAAATGTCGTATGAAAAAAGTGTTTGGAATTTTATTTTGCATATAAAAGCAATTTTTAATTATTTTTTTTTTAATAAAAACCGAGTCTTACCATATATTGACCGAGACCTCGAACGAGCTTTTATGCGACTCTGCATACAGTTAACGCTCGTATGAAGCTTCTATTTAAGAAATTGACTTGAATTTTTTATACCAAATAGAGCTTTCAACTATACTTACGATACTATACAAAAAAATTAAAAATTAAAAAATAAAAGTATTTTTTTTTCAAAACACGTTTAGTGTGATGAGTCGATCGACCCACCATACATACGCTCATAAGATTTTCAATATAGTTAAGGTCAGTGTGAGCTTATTTATACATATTTGAATTTCAAAATTTTGTGACAGTATAGAATTCTTAAGCATCCTGTGTATGTTTGTTAGCAAAATCCATTTTGTCAATTTTTTGCAAAATGGCGACAAGTATTAAAATTCAATCACTTATTACTCAGTAGTGTTCAATTTTGTCAAAAAGGTCTCTATACATGAAATGTTGAGAAGCCTAAAGCTCATCTAAGTAAAATATAAAAAATATATATTTTTGCTTGAAAACAAGCGATGTATCAGTTCGATCGTACCCCCATACTAGCCATTTTGAGACTTTCGGAAGAGTTAACGCTCTTAACTGCTTGGTTTCGAAGATTAAAATTTTAATTTTTAATATCGCATAGAACTAACGTGCAGCCCCTATACGTTATGTTTAAAAAAAATATATAAAATTTTTTTTTATTTTTTTAAATCAAATCCTACTGAAAAATGTCGTATGCAAAAAGTGTTTGAAATTTTATTTTGCATATAAAAGCAATTTTTAATTATTTTTTTTTTAATAAAAACCGAGTCTTACCATATATTGACCGAGACCTCGAACGAGCTTTTATGCGACTCTGCATACAGTTAACGCTCGTATGAAGCTTCTATTTAAGAAATTGACTTGAATTTTTTATACCAAATAGAGCTTTCAACTATACTTACGATACTATACAAAAAAATTAAAAATTAAAAAATAAAAGTATTTTTTTTTCAAAACACGTTTAGTGTGATGAGTCGATCGACCCACCTTACGCTCATAAGATTTTCAATATAGTTAAGGTCAGTGTGAGCTTATTTATACATATTTGAATTTCAAAATTTTGTGACAGTATAGAATTCTTAAGCATCCTGTGTATGTTTGTTAGCAAAATCCATTTTGTCAATTTTTTGCAAAATGGCGACAAGTATTAAAATTCAATCACTTATTACTCAGTAGTGTTCAATTTTGTCAAAAAGGTCTCTATACATGAAATGTTGAGAAGCCTAAAGCTCATCTAAGTAAAATATAAAAAATATATATTTTTGCTTGAAAACAAGCGATGTATCAGTTCGATCGTACCCCCATACTAGCCATTTTGAGACTTTCGGAAGAGTTAACGCTCTTAACTGCTTGGTTTCGAAGATTAAAATTTTAATTTTTAATATCGCATAGAACTAACGTGCAGCCCCTATACGTTATGTTTAAAAAAAATATATAAAATTTTTTTTCAAAATGGCGGCTATCGTAAAAATTCAAAGTGTCATAACTTTGCTAAATCAAATCCTACTGAAAAATGTCGTATGCAAAAAGTGTTTGGAATTTTATTTTGCATATAAAAGCAATTTTTAATTATTTTTTTTTTAATAAAAACCGAGTCTTACCATATATTGACCGAGACCTCGAACGAGCTTTTATGCGACTCTGCATACAGTTAACGCTCGTATGAAGCTTCTATTTAAGAAATTGACTTGAATTTTTTATACCAAATAGAGCTTTCAACTATACTTACGATACTGTACAAAAAAATTAAAAATTAAAAAATAAAAGTATTTTTTTTTCAAAACACGTTTAGTGTGATGAGTCGATCGACCCACCATACATACGCTCATAAGATTTTCAATATAGTTAAGGTCAGTGTGAGCTTATTTATACATATTTGAATTTCAAAATTTTGTGACAGTATAGAATTCTTATGCATCCTGTGTATGTTTGTTAGCAAAATCCATTTTGTCAATTTTTTGCAAAATGGCGACAAGTATTAAAATTCAATCACTTATTACTCAGTAGTGTTCAATTTTGTCAAAAAGGTCTCTATACATGAAATGTTGAGAAGCCTAAAGCTCATCTAAGTAAAATATAAAAAATATATATTTTGAGACTTTCGGAAGAGTTAACGCTCTTAACTGCTTGGTTTCGAAGATTAAAATTTTAATTTTTAATATCGCATAGAACTAACGTGCAGCCCCTATACGTTATGTTTAAAAAAAATATATAAATTTTTTTTTCAAAATGGCGGCTATCGTAAAAATTCAAAGTGTCATAACTTTGCTAAATCAAATCCTACTGAAAAATGTCGTATGCAAAAAGTGTTTGGAATTTTATTTTGCATATAAAAGCAGTTTTTAATTTTTTTTTTTAATAAAAACCGAGTCTTACCATATATTGACCGAGACCTCGAACGAGCTTTTATGCGACCCTGCATACAGTTAACGCTCGTATGAAGCTTCTATTTAAGAAATTGACTAGAATTTTTTATACCAAATAGAGCTTTCAACTATACTTACGATACTATACAAAAAAATTAAAAATTAAAAAATAAAAGTATTTTTTTTTCAAAACACGTTTAGTGTGATGAGTCGATCGACCCACCATACATACGCTCATAAGATTTTCAATATAGTTAAGGTCAGTGTGAGCTTATTTATACATATTTGAATTTCAAAATTTTGTGACAGTATAGAATTCTTAAGCATCCTGTGTATGTTTGTTAGCAAAATCCATTTTGTCAATTTTTTGCAAAATGGCGACAAGTATTAAAATTCAATCACTTATTACTCAGTAGTGTTCAATTTTGTCGAAAAGGTCTCTATACATGAAATGTTGAGAAGCCTAAAGCTCATCTAAGTAAAATATAAAAAATATATATTTTTGCTTGAAAACAAGCGATGTATCAGTTCGATCGTACCCCCATACTAGCCATTTTGAGACTTTCGGAAGAGTTAACGCTCTTAACTGCTTGGTTTCGAAGATTAAAATTTTAATTTTTAATATCGCATAGAACTAACGTGCAGCCCCTATACGTTATGTTTAAAAAAAATATATAAAATTTTTTTTCAAAATGGCGGCTATCGTAAAAATTCAAAGTGTCATAACTTTGCTAAATCAAATCCTACTGAAAAATGTCGTATGCAAAAAGTGTTTGGAATTTTATTTTGCATATAAAAGCAGTTTTTAATTATTTTTTTTTTAATAAAAACCGAGTCTTACCATATATTGACCGAGACCTCGAACGAGCTTTTATGCGACCCTGCATACAGTTAACGCTCGTATGAAGCTTCTATTTAAGAAATTGACTTGAATTTTTTATACCAAATAGAGCTTTCAACTATACTTACGATACTATACAAAAAAATTAAAAATTAAAAAATAAAAGTATTTTTTTTTCAAAACACGTTTAGTGTGATGAGTCGATCGACCCACCATACATACGCTCATAAGATTTTCAATATAGTTAAGGTCAGTGTGAGCTTATTTATACATATTTGAATTTCAAAATTTTGTGACAGTATAGAATTCTTAAGCATCCTGTGTATGTTTGTTAGCAAAATCCATTTTGTCAATTTTTTGCAAAATGGCGACAAGTATTAAAATTCAATCACTTATTACTCAGTAGTGTTCAATTTTGTCAAAAAGGTCTCTATACATGAAATGTTGAGAAGCCTAAAGCTCATCTAAGTAAAATATAAAAAATATATATTTTTGCTTGAAAACAAGCGATGTATCGGTTCGATCGTACCCCCATACTAGCCATTTTGAGACTTTCGGAAGAGTTAACGCTCTTAACTGCTTGGTTTCGAAGATTAAAATTTTAATTTTTAATATCGCATAGAACTAACGTGCAGCCCCTATACGTTATGTTTAAAAAAAATATATAAAATTTTTTTTCAAAATGGCGGCTATCGTAAAAATTCAAAGTGTCATAACTTTGCTAAATCAAATCCTACTGAAAAATGTCGTATGCAAAAAGTGTTTGGAATTTTATTTTGCATATAAAAGCAGTTTTTAATTTTTTTTTTTTTAATAAAAACCGAGTCTTACCATATATTGACCGAGACCTCGAACGAGCTTTTATGCGACTCTGCATACAGTTAACGCTCGTATGAAGCTTCTATTTAAGAAATTGACTTGAATTTTTTATACCAAATAGAGCTTTCAACTATACTTACGATACTGTACAAAAAAATTAAAAATTAGAAAATAAAAGTATTTTTTTTTCAAAACACGTTTAGTGTGATGAGTCGATCGACCCACCATACATACGCTCATAAGATTTTCAATATAGTTAAGGTCAGTGTGAGCTTATTTATACATATTTGAATTTCAAAATTTTGTGACAGTATAGAATTCTTAAGCATCCTGTGTATGTTTGTTAGCAAAATCCATTTTGTCAATTTTTTGCAAAATGGCGACAAGTATTAAAATTCAATCACTTATTACTCAGTAGTGTTCAATTTTGTCAAAAAGGTCTCTATACATGAAATGTTGAGAAGCCTAAAGCTCATCTAAGTAAAATATAAAAAATATATATTTTTGCTTGAAAACAAGCGATGTATCAGTTCGATCGTACCCCCATACTAGCCATTTTGAGACTTTCGGAAGAGTTAACGCTCTTAACTGCTTGGTTTCGAAGATTAAAATTTTAATTTTTAATATCGCATAGAACTAACGTGCAGCCCCTATACGTTATGTTTAAAAAAAATATATAAAATTTTTTTTCAAAATGGCGGCTATCGTAAAAATTCAAAGTGTCATAACTTTGCTAAATCAAATCCAACTGAAAAATGTCGTATGCAAAAAGTGTTTGGAATTTTATTTTGCATATAAAAGCAATTTTTAATTATTTTTTTTTTAATAAAAACCGAGTCTTACCATATATTGACCGAGACCTCGAACGAGCTTTTATGCGACTCTGCATACAGTTAACGCTCGTATGAAGCTTCTATTTAAGAAATTGACTTGAATTTTTTATACCAAATAGAGCTTTCAACTATACTTACGATACTATACAAAAAAATTAAAAATTAAAAAATAAAAGTATTTTTTTTTCAAAACACGTTTAGTGTGATGAGTCGATCGACCCACCATACATACGCTCATAAGATTTTCAATATAGTTAAGGTCAGTGTGAGCTTATTTATACATATTTGAATTTCAAAATTTTGTGACAGTATAGAATTCTTAAGCATCCTGTGTATGTTTGTTAGCAAAATCCATTTTGTCAATTTTTTGCAAAATGGCGACAAGTATTAAAATTCAATCACTTATTACTCAGTAGTGTTCAATTTTGTCAAAAAGGTCTCTATACATGAAATGTTGAGAAGCCTAAAGCTCATCTAAGTAAAATATAAAAAATATATATTTTTGCTTGAAAACAAGCGATGTATCAGTTCGATCGTACCCCCATACTAGCCATTTTGAGACTTTCGGAAGAGTTAACGCTCTTAACTGCTTGGTTTCGAAGATTAAAATTTTAATTTTTAATATCGCATAGAACTAACGTGCAGCCCCTATACGTTATGTTTAAAAAAAATATATAAAATTTTTTTAAAATGGCGGCTATCGTAAAAATTCAAAGTGTCATAACTTTGCTAAATCAAATCCTACTGAAAAATGTCGTATGCAAAAAGTGTTTGGAATTTTATTTTGCATATAAAAGCAATTTTTTATTATTTTTTTTTTAATAAAAACCGAGTCTTACCATATATTGACCGAGACCTCGAACGAGCTTTTATGCGACTCTGCATACAGTTAACGCTCGTATGAAGCTTCTATTTAAGAAATTGACTTGAATTTTTTATACCAAATAGAGCTTTCAACTATACTTACGATACTATACAAAAAAATTAAAAATTAAAAAATAAAAGTATTTTTTTTTCAAAACACGTTTAGTGTGATGAGTCGATCGACCCACCATACATACGCTCATAAGATTTTCAATATAGTTAAGGTCAGTGTGAGCTTATTTATACATATTTGAATTTCAAAATTTTGTGACAGTATAGAATTCTTAAGCATCCTGTGTATGTTTGTTAGCAAAATCCATTTTGTCAATTTTTTGCAAAATGGCGACAAGTATTAAAATTCAATCACTTATTACTCAGTAGTGTTCAATTTTGTCAAAAAGGTCTCTATACATGAAATGTTGAGAAGCCTAAAGCTCATCTAAGTAAAATATAAAAAATATATATTTTTGCTTGAAAACAAGCGATGTATCAGTTCGATCGTACCCCCATACTAGCCATTTTGAGACTTTCGAAAGAGTTAACGCTCTTAACTGCTTGGTTTCGAAGATTAAAATTTTAATTTTCAATATCGCATAGAACTAACGTGCAGCCCCTATACGTTATGTTTAAAAAAAATATATAAAATTTTTTTTCAAAATGGCGGCTATCGTAAAAATTCAAAGTGTCATAACTTTGCTAAATCAAATCCTACTGAAAAATGTCGTATGCAAAAAGTGTTTGGAATTTTATTTTGCATATAAAAGCAATTTTTAATTATTTTTTTTTTAATAAAAACCGAGTCTTACCATATATTGACCGAGACCTCGAACGAGCTTTTATGCGACTCTGCATACAGTTAACGCTCGTATGAAGCTTCTATTTAAGAAATTGACTTGAATTTTTTATACCAAATAGAGCTTTCAACTATACTTACGATACTATACAAAAAAATTAAAAATTAAAAAATAAAAGTATTTTTTTTTCAAAACACGTTTAGTGTGATGAGTCGATCGACCCACCATACATACGCTCATAAGATTTTCAATATAGTTAAGGTCAGTGTGAGCTTATTTATACATATTTGAATTTCAAAATTTTGTGACAGTATAGAATTCTTAAGCATCCTGTGTATGTTTGTTAGCAAAATCCATTTTGTCAATTTTTTGCAAAATGGCGACAAGTATTAAAATTCAATCACTTATTACTCAGTAGTGTTCAATTTTGTCAAAAAGGTCTCTATACATGAAATGTTGAGAAGCCTAAAGCTCATCTAAGTAAAATATAAAAAATATATATTTTTGCTTGAAAACAAGCGATGTATCAGTTCGATCGTACCCCCATACTAGCCATTTTGAGACTTTCGGAAGAGTTAACGCTCTTAACTGCTTGGTTTCGAAGATTAAAATTTTAATTTTTAATATCGCATAGAACTAACGTGCAGCCCCTATACGTTATGTTTAAAAAAAATATATAAAATTTTTTTTCAAAATGGCGGCTATCGTAAAAATTCAAAGTGTCATAACTTTGCTAAATCAAATCCTACTGAAAAATGTCGTATGCAAAAAGTGTTTGGAATTTTATTTTGCATATAAAAGCAATTTTTAATTATTTTTTTTTTAATAAAAACCGAGTCTTACCATATATTGACCGAGACCTCGAACGAGCTTTTATGCGACTCTGCATACAGTTAACGCTCGTATGAAGCTTCTATTTAAGAAATTGACTTGAATTTTTTATACCAAATAGAGCTTTCAACTATACTTACGATACTATACAAAAAAATTAAAAATTAAAAAATAAAAGTATTTTTTTTTCAAAACACGTTTAGTGTGATGAGTCGATCGACCCACCATACATACGCTCATAAGATTTTCAATATAGTTAAGGTCAGTGTGAGCTTATTTATACATATTTGAATTTCAAAATTTTGTGACAGTATAGAATTCTTAAGCATCCTGTGTATGTTTGTTAGCAAAATCCATTTTGTCAATTTTTTGCAAAATGGCGACAAGTATTAAAATTCAATCACTTATTACTCAGTAGTGTTCAATTTTGTCAAAAAGGTCTCTATACATGAAATGTTGAGAAGCCTAAAGCTCATCTAAGTAAAATATAAAAAATATATATTTTTGCTTGAAAACAAGCGATGTATCAGTTCGATCGTACCCCCATACTAGCCATTTTGAGACTTTCGGAAGAGTTAACGCTCTTAACTGCTTGGTTTCGAAGATTAAAATTTTAATTTTTAATAGCATAGAACTAACGTGCAGCCCCTATACGTTATGTTTAAAAAAAATATATAAAATTTTTTTTCAAAATGGCGGCTATCGTAAAAATTCAAAGTGTCATAACTTTGCTAAATCAAATCCTACTGAAAAATGTCGTATGCAAAAAGTGTTTGGAATTTTATTTTGCATATAAAAGCAGTTTTTAATTTTTTTTTTTTTAATAAAAACCGAGTCTTACCATATATTGACCGAGACCTCGAACGAGCTTTTATGCGACTCTGCATACAGTTAACGCTCGTATGAAGCTTCTATTTAAGAAATTGACTTGAATTTTTTATACCAAATAGAGCTTTCAACTATACTTACGATACTGTACAAAAAAATTAAAAATTAAAAAATAAAAGTATTTTTTTTTCAAAACACGTTTAGTGTGATGAGTCGATCGACCCACCATACATACGCTCATAAGATTTTCAATATAGTTAAGGTCAGTGTGAGCTTATTTATACATATTTGAATTTCAAAATTTTGTGACAGTATAGAATTCTTAAGCATCCTGTGTATGTTTGTTAGCAAAATCCATTTTGTCAATTTTTTGCAAAATGGCGACAAGTATTAAAATTCAATCACTTATTACTCAGTAGTGTTCAATTTTGTCAAAAAGGTCTCTATACATGAAATGTTGAGAAGCCTAAAGCTCATCTAAGTAAAATATAAAAAATATATATTTTTGCTTGAAAACAAGCGATGTATCAGTTCGATCGTACCCCCATACTAGCCATTTTGAGACTTTCGAAAGAGTTAACGCTCTTAACTGCTTGGTTTCGAAGATTAAAATTTTAATTTTCAATATCGCATAGAACTAACGTGCAGCCCCTATACGTTATGTTTAAAAAAAATATATAAAATTTTTTTTCAAAATGGCGGCTATCGTAAAAATTCAAAGTGTCATAACTTTGCTAAATCAAATCCTACTGAAAAATGTCGTATGCAAAAAGTGTTTGGAATTTTATTTTGCATATAAAAGCAATTTTTAATTATTTTTTTTTTAATAAAAACCGAGTCTTACCATATATTGACCGAGACCTCGAACGAGCTTTTATGCGACTCTGCATACAGTTAACGCTCGTATGAAGCTTCTATTTAAGAAATTGACTTGAATTTTTTATACCAAATAGAGCTTTCAACTATACTTACGATACTATACAAAAAAATTAAAAATTAAAAAATAAAAGTATTTTTTTTTCAAAACACGTTTAGTGTGATGAGTCGATCGACCCACCATACATACGCTCATAAGATTTTCAATATAGTTAAGGTCAGTGTGAGCTTATTTATACATATTTGAATTTCAAAATTTTGTGACAGTATAGAATTCTTAAGCATCCTGTGTATGTTTGTTAGCAAAATCCATTTTGTCAATTTTTTGCAAAATGGCGACAAGTATTAAAATTCAATCACTTATTACTCAGTAGTGTTCAATTTTGTCAAAAAGGTCTCTATACATGAAATGTTGAGAAGCCTAAAGCTCATCTAAGTAAAATATAAAAAATATATATTTTTGCTTGAAAACAAGCGATGTATCAGTTCGATCGTACCCCCATACTAGCCATTTTGAGACTTTCGGAAGAGTTAACGCTCTTAACTGCTTGGTTTCGAAGATTAAAATTTTAATTTTTAATATCGCATAGAACTAACGTGCAGCCCCTATACGTTATGTTTAAAAAAAATATATAAAATTTTTTTTCAAAATGGCGGCTATCGTAAAAATTCAAAGTGTCATAACTTTGCTAAATCAAATCCTACTGAAAAATGTCGTATGCAAAAAGTGTTTGGAATTTTATTTTGCATATAAAAGCAATTTTTAATTATTTTTTTTAATAAAAACTGAGTCTTACCATATATTGACCGAGACCTCGAACGAGCTTTTATGCGACTCTGCATACAGTTAACGCTCGTATGAAGCTTCTATTTAAGAAATTAACTTGAATTTTTTATACCAAATAGAGCTTTCAACTATACTTACGATACTATACAAAAAAATTAAAAATTAAAAAATAAAAGTATTTTTTTTTCAAAACACGTTTAGTGTGATGAGTCGATCGACCCACCATACATACGCTCATAAGATTTTCAATATAGTTAAGGTCAGTGTGAGCTTATTTATACATATTTGAATTTCAAAATTTTGTGACAGTATAGAATTCTTAAGCATCCTGTGTATGTTTGTTAGCAAAATCCATTTTGTCAATTTTTTGCAAAATGGCGACAAGTATTAAAATTCAATCACTTATTACTCAGTAGTGTTCAATTTTGTCAAAAAGGTCTCTATACATGAAATGTTGAGAAGCCTAAAGCTCATCTAAGTAAAATATAAAAAATATATATTTTTGCTTGAAAACAAGCGATGTATCAGTTCGATCGTACCCCCATACTAGCCATTTTGAGACTTTCGGAAGAGTTAACGCTCTTAACTGCTTGGTTTCGAAGATTAAAATTTTAATTTTTAATATCGCATAGAACTAACGTGCAGCCCCTATACGTTATGTTTAAAAAAAATATATAAAATTTTTTTTCAAAATGGCGGCTATCGTAAAAATTTAAAGTGTCATAACTTTGCTAAATCAAATCCTACTAAAACATGTCGTATGCAAAAAGTGTTTGGAATTTTATTTTGCATATAAAAGCAATTTTTAATTATTTTTTTTTTAATAAAAACCGAGTCTTACCATATATTGACCGAGACCTCGAACGAGCTTTTATGCGACTCTGCATACAGTTAACGCTCGTATAAAGCTTCTATTTAAGAAATTGACTTGAATTTTTTATACCAAATAGAGCTTTCCACTATACTTACGATACTATACAAAAAAATTAAAAATTAAAAAATAAAAGTATTTTTTTTTCAAAACACGTTTAGTGTGATGAGTCGATCGACCCACCATACATCCGCTCATAAGATTTTCAATATAGTTAAGGTCAGTGTGAGCTTATTTATACATATTTGAATTTCAAAATTTTGTGACAGTATAGAATTCTTAAGCATCCTGTGTATGTTTGTTAGCAAAATCCATTTTGTCAATTTTTTGCAAAATGGCGACAAGTATTAAAATTCAATCACTTATTACTCAGTAGTGTTCAATTTTGTCAAAAAGGTCTCTATACATGAAATGTTGAGAAGCCTAAAGCTCATCTAAGTAAAATATAAAAAATATATATTTTTGCTTGAAAACAAGCGATGTATCAGTTCGATCGTACCCCCATACTAGCCATTTTGAGACTTTCGGAAGAGTTAACGCTCTTAACTGCTTGGTTTGGAAGATTATAATTTTATTTTTTAATATCGCATAGAACTAACGTGCAGCCCCTATACGTTATGTTTAAAAAAAATATATAAAATTTTTTTTTAAAATGGCGGCTATCGTAAAAATTCAAAGTGTCATAACTTTGCTAAATCAAATTCTACTGAAAAATGTCGTATGCAAAAAGTGTTTGGAATTTTATTTTGCATATAAAAGCAATTTTTAATTATTTTTTTTTTAATAAAAACCGAGTATTACCATATATTGACCGAGACCTCGAACGAGCTTTTATGCGACTCTGCATACAGTTAACGCTCGTATGAAGCTTCTATTTAAGAAATTGACTTGAATTTTTTATACCAAATAGAGCTTTCAACTATACTTACGATACTATACAAAAAAATTAAAAATTAAAAAATAAAAGTATTTTTTTTTCAAAACACGTTTAGTGTGATGAGTCGATCGACCCACCATACATACGCTCATAAGATTTTCAATATAGTTAAGGTCAGTGTGAGCTTATTTATACATATTTGAATTTCAAAATTTTGTGACAGTATAGAATTCTTAAGCATCCTGTGTATGTTTGTTAGCAAAATCCATTTTGTCAATTTTTTGCAAAATGGCGACAAGTATTAAAATTCAATCACTTATTACTCAGTAGTGTTCAATTTTGTCAAAAAGGTCTCTATACATGAAATGTTGAGAAGCCTAAAGCTCATCTAAGTAAAATATAAAAAATATATATTTTTGCTTGAAAACAAGCGATGTATCAGTTCGATCGTACCCCCATACTAGCCATTTTGAGACTTTCGGAAGAGTTAACGCTCTTAACTGCTTGGTTTCGAAGATTAAAATTTTAATTTTTAATATCGCATAGAACTAACGTGCAGCCCCTATACGTTATGTTTAAAAAAAATATATAAAATTTTTTTTCAAAATGGCGGCTATCGTAAAAATTCAAAGTGTCATAACTTTGCTAAATCAAATCCTACTGAAAAATGTCGTATGCAAAAAGTGTTTGGAATTTTATTTTGCATATAAAAGCAATTTTTAATTATTTTTTTTAATAAAAACTGAGTCTTACCATATATTGACCGAGACCTCGAACGAGCTTTTATGCGACTCTGCATACAGTTAACGCTCGTATGAAGCTTCTATTTAAGAAATTAACTTGAATTTTTTATACCAAATAGAGCTTTCAACTATACTTACGATACTATACAAAAAAATTAAAAATTAAAAAATAAAAGTATTTTTTTTTCAAAACACGTTTAGTGTGATGAGTCGATCGACCCACCATACATACGCTCATAAGATTTTCAATATAGTTAAGGTCAGTGTGAGCTTATTTATACATATTTGAATTTCAAAATTTTGTGACAGTATAGAATTCTTAAGCATCCTGTGTATGTTTGTTAGCAAAATCCATTTTGTCAATTTTTTGCAAAATGGCGACAAGTATTAAAATTCAATCACTTATTACTCAGTAGTGTTCAATTTTGTCAAAAAGGTCTCTATACATGAAATGTTGAGAAGCCTAAAGCTCATCTAAGTAAAATATAAAAAATATATATTTTTGCTTGAAAACAAGCGATGTATCAGTTCGATCGTACCCCCATACTAGCCATTTTGAGACTTTCGGAAGAGTTAACGCTCTTAACTGCTTGGTTTCGAAGATTAAAATTTTAATTTTTAATATCGCATAGAACTAACGTGCAGCCCCTATACGTTATGTTTAAAAAAAATATATAAAATTTTTTTTCAAAATGGCGGCTATCGTAAAAATTCAAAGTGTCATAACTTTGCTAAATCAAATCCTACTGAAAAATGTCGTATGCAAAAAGTGTTTGGAATTTTATTTTGCATATAAAAGCAATTTTTAATTATTTTTTTTTTAATAAAAACCGAGTCTTACCATATATTGACCGAGACCTCGAACGAGCTTTTATGCGACTCTGCATACAGTTAACGCTCGTATGAAGCTTCTATTTAAGAAATTGACTTGAATTTTTTATACCAAATAGAGCTTTCAACTATACTTACGATACTATACAAAAAAATTAAAAATTAAAAAATAAAAGTATTTTTTTTTCAAAACACGTTTAGTGTGATGAGTCGATCGACCCACCATACATACGCTCATAAGATTTTCAATATAGTTAAGGTCAGTGTGAGCTTATTTATACATATTTGAATTTCAAAATTTTGTGACAGTATAGAATTCTTAAGCATCCTGTGTATGTTTGTTAGCAAAATCCATTTTGTCAATTTTTTGCAAAATGGCGACAAGTATTAAAATTCAATCACTTATTACTCAGTAGTGTTCAATTTTGTCAAAAAGGTCTCTATACATGAAATGTTGAGAAGCCTAAAGCTCATCTAAGTAAAATATAAAAAATATATATTTTTGCTTGAAAACAAGCGATGTATCAGTTCGATCGTACCCCCATACTAGCCATTTTGAGACTTTCGGAAGAGTTAACGCTCTTAACTGCTTGGTTTCGAAGATTAAAATTTTAATTTTCAATATCGCATAGAACTAACGTGCAGCCCCTATACGTTATGTTTAAAAAAAATATATAAAATTTTTTTTCAAAATGGCGGCTATCGTAAAAATTCAAAGTGTCATAACTTTGCTAAATCAAATCCTACTGAAAAATGTCGTATGCAAAAAGTGTTTGGAATTTTATTTTGCATATAAAAGCAGTTTTTAATTATTTTTTTTTTAATAAAAACCGAGTCTTACTATATATTGACCGAGACCTCGAACGAGCTTTTATGCGACCCTGCATACAGTTAACGCTCGTATGAAGCTTCTATTTAAGAAATTGACTTGAATTTTTTATACCAAATAGAGCTTTCAACTATACTTACGATACTATACAAAAAAATTAAAAATTAAAAAATAAAAGTATTTTTTTTTCAAAACACGTTTAGTGTGATGAGTCGATCGACCCACCATACATACGCTCATAAGATTTTCAATATAGTTAAGGTCAGTGTGAGCTTATTTATACATATTTGAATTTCAAAATTTTGTGACAGTATAGAATTCTTAAGCATCCTGTGTATGTTTGTTAGCAAAATCCATTTTGTCAATTTTTTGCAAAATGGCGACAAGTATTAAAATTCAATCACTTATTACTTAGTAGTGTTCAATTTTGTCAAAAAGGTCTCTATACATGAAATGTTGAGAAGCCTAAAGCTCATCTAAGTAAAATATAAAAAATATATATTTTTGCTTGAAAACAAGCGATGTATCAGTTCGATCGTACCCCCATACTAGCCATTTTGAGACTTTCGGAAGAGTTAACGCTCTTAACTGCTTGGTTTCGAAGATTAAAATTTTAATTTTTAATATCGCATAGAACTAACGTGCAGCCCCTATACGTTATGTTTAAAAAAAATATATAAAATTTTTTTTCAAAATGGCGGCTATCGTAAAAATTCAAAGTGTCATAACTTTGCTAAATCAAATCCTACTGAAAAATGTTGTATGCAAAAAAGGTTTGGAATTTTATTTTGCATATAAAAGCAGTTTTTAATTTTTTTTTTTTTAATAAAAACCGAGTCTTACCATATATTGACCGAGACCTCGAACGAGCTTTTATGCGACTCTGCATACAGTTAACGCTCGTATGAAGCTTCTATTTAAGAAATTGACTTGAATTTTTTATACCAAATAGAGCTTTCAACTATACTTACGATACTGTACAAAAAAATTAAAAATTAAAAAATAAAAGTATTTTTTTTTCAAAACACGTTTAGTGTGATGAGTCGATCGACCCACCATACATACGCTCATAAGATTTTCAATATAGTTAAGGTCAGTGTGAGCTTATTTATACATATTTGAATTTCAAAATTTTGTGACAGTATAGAATTCTTAAGCATCCTGTGTATGTTTGTTAGCAAAATCCATTTTGTCAATTTTTTGCAAAATGGCGACAAGTATTAAAATTCAATCACTTATTACTCAGTAGTGTTCAATTTTGTCAAAAAGGTCTCTATACATGAAATGTTGAGAAGCCTAAAGCTCATCTAAGTAAAATATAAAAAATATATATTTTTGCTTGAAAACAAGCGATGTATCAGTTCGATCGTACCCCCATACTAGCCATTTTGAGACTTTCGGAAGAGTTAACGCTCTTAACTGCTTGGTTTCGAAGATTAAAATTTTAATTTTTAATATCGCATAGAACTAACGTGCAGCCCCTATACGTTATGTTTAAAAAAAATATATAAAATTTTTTTTCAAAATGGCGGCTATCGTAAAAATTCAAAGTGTCATAACTTTGCTAAATCAAATCCTACTGAAAAATGTCGTATGCAAAAAGTGTTTGGAATTTTATTTTGCATATAAAAGCTGTTTTTAATTATTTTTTTTTTAATAAAAACCGAGTCTTACCATATATTGACCGAGACCTCGAACGAGCTTTTATGCGACCCTGCATACAGTTAACGCTCGTATGAAGCTTCTATTTAAGAAATTGACTTGAATTTTTTATACCAAATAGAGCTTTCAACTATACTTACGATACTATACAAAAAAATTAAAAATTAAAAAATAAAAGTATTTTTTTTTCAAAACACGTTTAGTGTGATGAGTCGATCGACCCACCATACATACGCTCATAAGATTTTCAATATAGTTAAGGTCAGTGTAAGCTTATTTATACATATTTGAATTTCAAAATTTTGTGACAGTATAGAATTCTTAAGCATCCTGTGTATGTTTGTTAGCAAAATCCATTTTGTCAATTTTTTGCAAAATGGCGACAAGTATTAAAATTCAATCACTTATTACTCAGTAGTGTTCAATTTTGTCAAAAAGGTCTCTATACATGAAATGTTGAGAAGCCTAAAGCTCATCTAAGTAAAATATAAAAAATATATATTTTTGCTTGAAAACAAGCGATGTATCGGTTCGATCGTACCCCCATACTAGCCATTTTGAGACTTTCGGAAGAGTTAACGCTCTTAACTGCTTGGTTTCGAAGATTAAAATTTTAATTTTTAATATCGCATAGAACTAACGTGCAGCCCCTATACGTTATGTTTAAAAAAAATATATAAAATTTTTTTTCAAAATGGCGGCTATCGTAAAAATTCAAAGTGTCATAACTTTGCTAAATCAAATCCTACTGAAAAATGTCGTATGCAAAAAGTGTTTGGAATTTTATTTTGCATATAAAAGCAATTTTTAATTATTTTTTTTTTAATAAAAACCGAGTCTTACCATATATTGACCGAGACCTCGAACGAGCTTTTATGCGACTCTGCATACAGTTAACGCTCGTATGAAGCTTCTATTTAAGAAATTGACTTGAATTTTTTATACCAAATAGAGCTTTCAACTATACTTACGATACTATACAAAAAAATTAAAAATTAAAAAATAAAAGTATTTTTTTTTCAAAACACGTTTAGTGTGATGAGTCGATCGACCCACCATACATACGCTCATAAGATTTTCAATATAGTTAAGGTCAGTGTGAGCTTATTTATACATATTTGAATTTCAATTTTTGTGACAGTATAGAATTCTTAAGCATCCTGTGTATGTTTGTTAGCAAAATCCATTTTGTCAATTTTTTGCAAAATGGCGACAAGTATTAAAATTCAATCACTTATAACTCAGTAGTGTTGAATTTTGTCGAAAAGGCCTCTATACATGAAATGTTAAGAAGCCTAAAGTTCATCTAAGTAAAATATAAAAAATATATATTTTTGCTTGAAAACAAGCGATGTATCAGTACGATCGTACCCCCATACTAGCCATTTTGAGACTTTCGGAAGAGTTAACGCTCTTAACTGCTTGGTTATAAAGATTAAAATTTAAATTTTGAGTATCGCATAGAACTAACGCGCAGCCCTTATACGTTATGTTTAAAAAAAATATATAAATTTTTTTTTCAAAATGGCGGCTATCGTAAAAATTCAAAGTGTCATAACTTTGCTAAATACTATCCTACTGAAAAATGTCGTATGCAAAAAGTGTTTGGAATTTTAATTTGCATATAAAAGCAATTTTTAATTATTTTTTTTTTAATAAAAACCGAGTCTTACCATATATTGACCGAGACCTCGAACGAGCTTTTATGCGACTCTGCATATAGTTAACGCTCGTATGAGGCTTCTATTTAAGAAATCGACTTGAATTTTTTAAACAAAATAGAGCTTTCGACTATACTTACGATACTATAAAAAAAAATTAAAAATTAAAAAATAAAAGTATTTTTTTTTCAAAACACGTTTAGTGTGATGAGTCGATCGACCCACCATACATACGCTCATAAGATTTTCAATATATTTAAGGTCAGTGTGAGCTTATTTATACATATTTGAATTTCAATTTTTGTGACAGTATAGAATTCTTAAGCACCTGTGTATGTTTGTTAGCAAAATCCATTTTGTCAATTTTTTGCAAAATGGCGACAAGTATTAAAATTCAATCACTTATAACTCAGTAGTGTTGAATTTTGTCGAAAAGGTCTCTATACATGAAATGTTG
Organism: Plectrocnemia conspersa; assembly: GCF_051122295.1. Classification (NCBI taxonomy): domain Eukaryota; kingdom Metazoa; phylum Arthropoda; class Insecta; order Trichoptera; family Polycentropodidae; genus Plectrocnemia; species Plectrocnemia conspersa. Next base: position 30,460,013 of record NW_028277167.1, on the reverse strand, counting down.
AGAAGCCTAAAGCTCATCTAAGTAAAATATAAAAAATATATATTTTTGCTTGAAAACAAGCGATGTATCAGTTCGATCGTACCCCCATACTAGCCATTTTGAGACTTTCGGAAGAGTTAACGCTCTTAACTGCTTGGTTTCGAAGATTAAAATTTTAATTTATAATATCGCATAGAACTAACGTGCAGCCCCTATACGTTATGTTTAAAAAAAATATATAAAATTTTTTTTCAAAATGGCGGCTATCGTAAAAATTCAAAGTGTCATAACTTTGCTAAATCAAATCCTACTGAAAAATGTCGTATGCAAAAAGTGTTTGGAATTTTATTTTGCATATAAAAGCAGTTTTTAATTTTTTTTTTTTTAATAAAAACCGAGTCTTACCATATATTGACCGAGACCTCGAACGAGCTTTTATGCGACTCTGCATACAGTTAACGCTCGTATGAAGCTTCTATTTAAGAAATTGACTTGAATTTTTTATACCAAATAGAGCTTTCAACTATACTTACGATACTGTACAAAAAAATTAAAAATTAAAAAATAAAAGTATTTTTTTTTCAAAACACGTTTAGTGTGATGAGTCGATCGACCCACCATACATACGCTCATAAGATTTTCAATATAGTTAAGGTCAGTGTGAGCTTATTTATACATATTTGAATTTCAAAATTTTGTGACAGTATAGAATTCTTAAGCATCCTGTGTATGTTTGTTAGCAAAATCCATTTTGTCAATTTTTTGCAAAATGGCGACAAGTATTAAAATTCAATCACTTATTACTCAGTAGTGTTCAATTTTGTCAAAAAGGTCTCTATACATGAAATGTTGAGAAGCCTAAAGCTCATCTAAGTAAAATATAAAAAATATATATTTTTGCTTGAAAACAAGCGATGTATCAGTTCGATCGTACCCCCATACTAGCCATTTTGAGACTTTCGGAAGAGTTAACGCTCTTAACTGCTTGGTTTCGAAGATTAAAATTTTAATTTTTAATATCGCATAGAACTAACGTGCAGCCCCTATACGTTATGTTTAAAAAAAATATATAAAATTTTTTTTCAAAATGGCGGCTATCGTAAAAATTCAAAGTGTCATAACTTTGCTAAATCAAATCCTACTGAAAAATGTCGTATGCAAAAAGTGTTTGGAATTTTATTTTGCATATAAAAGCAGTTTTTAATTTTTTTTTTTTTAATAAAAACCGAGTCTTACCATATATTGACCGAGACCTCGAACGAGCTTTTATGCGACTCTGCATACAGTTAACGCTCGTATGAAGCTTCTATTTAAGAAATTGACTTGAATTTTTTATACCAAATAGAGCTTTCAACTATACTTACGATACTGTACAAAAAAATTAAAAATTAAAAAATAAAAGTATTTTTTTTTCAAAACACGTTTAGTGTGATGAGTCGATCGACCCACCATACATACGCTCATAAGATTTTCAATATAGTTAAGGTCAGTGTGAGCTTATTTATACATATTTGAATTTCAAAATTTTGTGACAGTATAGAATTCTTAAGCATCCTGTGTATGTTTGTTAGCAAAATCCATTTTGTCAATTTTTTGCAAAATGGCGACAAGTATTAAAATTCAATCACTTATTACTCAGTAGTGTTCAATTTTGTCAAAAAGGTCTCTATACATGAAATGTTGAGAAGCCTAAAGCTCATCTAAGTAAAATATAAAAAATATATATTTTTGCTTGAAAACAAGCGATGTATCAGTTCGATCGTACCCCCATACTAGCCATTTTGAGACTTTCGGAAGAGTTAACGCTCTTAACTGCTTGGTTTCGAAGATTAAAATTTTAATTTTTAATATCGCATAGAACTAACGTGCAGCCCCTATACGTTATGTTTAAAAAAAATATATAAAATTTTTTTTCAAAATGGCGGCTATCGTAAAAATTCAAAGTGTCATAACTTTGCTAAATCAAATCCTACTGAAAAATGTCGTATGCAAAAAGTGTTTGGAATTTTATTTTGCATATAAAAGCAATTTTTAATTATTATTTTTTTTAATAAAAACCGAGTCTTACCATATATTGACCGAGACCTCGAACGAGCTTTTATGCGACTCTGCATACAGTTAACGCTCGTATGAAGCTTCTATTTAAGAAATTGACTAGAATTTTTTATACCAAATAGAGCTTTCAACTATACTTACGATACTATACAAAAAATTTTAAAATTAAAAAATAAAAGTATTTTTTTTTCAAAACACGTTTAGTGTGATGAGTCGATCGACCCACCATACATACGCTCATAAGATTTTCAATATAGTTAAGGTCAGTGTGAGCTTATTTATACATATTTGAAATTAAAAATTTTGTGACAGTATAGAATTCTTAAGCATCCTGTGTATGTTTGTTAGCAAAATCCATTTTGTCAATTTTTTGCAAAATGGCGACAAGTATTAAAATTCAATCACTTATTACTCAGTAGTGTTCAATTTTGTCAAAAAGGTCTCTATACATTAAATGTTGAGAAGCCTAAAGCTCATCTAAGTAAAATATAAAAAATATATATTTTTGCTTGAAAACAAGCGATGTATCAGTTCGATCGTACCCCCATACTAGCCATTTTGAGACTTTCGGAAGAGTTAACGCTCTTAACTGCTTGGTTTCGAAGATTAAAATTTTAATTTTTAATATCGCATAGAACTAACGTGCAGCCCCTATACGTTATGTTTAAAAAAAATATATAAAATTTTTTTTCAAAATGGCGGCTATCGTAAAAATTCAAAGTGTCATAACTTTGCTAAATCAAATCCTACTGAAAAATGTCGTATGCAAAAAGTGTTTGGAATTTTATTTTGCATATAAAAGCAATTTTTAATTATTTTTTTTTTAATAAAAACCGAGTCTTACCATATATTGACCGAGACCTCGAACGAGCTTTTATGCGACTCTGCATACAGTTAACGCTCGTATGAAGCTTCTATTTAAGAAATTGACTTGAATTTTTTATACCAAATAGAGCTTTCAACTATACTTACGATACTATACAAAAAAATTAAAAATTAAAAAATAAAAGTATTTTTTTTTCAAAACACGTTTAGTGTGATGAGTCGATCGACCCACCATACATACGCTCATAAGATTTTCAATATAGTTAAGGTCAGTGTGAGCTTATTTATACATATTTGAATTTCAAAATTTTGTGACAGTATAGAATTCTTAAGCATCCTGTGTATGTTTGTTAGCAAAATCCATTTTGTCAATTTTTTGCAAAATGGCGACAAGTATTAAAATTCAATCACTTATTACTCAGTAGTGTTCAATTTTGTCAAAAAGGTCTCTATACATGAAATGTTGAGAAGCCTAAAGCTCATCTAAGTAAAATATAAAAAATATATATTTTTGCTTGAAAACAAGCGATGTATCAGTTCGATCGTACCCCCATACTAGCCATTTTGAGACTTTCGGAAGAGTTAACGCTCTTAACTGCTTGGTTTCGAAGATTAAAATTTTAATTTTTAATATCGCATAGAACTAACGTGCAGCCCCTATACGTTATGTTTAAAAAAAATATATAAAATTTTTTTTCAAAATGGCGGCTATCGTAAAAATTCAAAGTGTCATAACTTTGCTAAATCAAATCCTACTGAAAAATGTCGTATGCAAAAAGTGTTTGGAATTTTATTTTGCATATAAAAGCAGTTTTTAATTATTTTTTTTTTAATAAAAACCGAGTCTTACCATATATTGACCGAGACCTCGAACGAGCTTTTATGCGACCCTGCATACAGTTAACGCTCGTATGAAGCTTCTATTTAAGAAATTGACTTGAATTTTTTATACCAAATAGAGCTTTCAACTATACTTACGATACTATACAAAAAAATTAAAAATTAAAAAATAAAAGTATTTTTTTTTCAAAACACGTTTAGTGTGATGAGTCGATCGACCCACCATACATACGCTCATAAGATTTTCAATATAGTTAAGGTCAGTGTGAGCTTATTTATACATATTTGAATTTCAAAATTTTGTGACAGTATAGAATTCTTAAGCATCCTGTGTATGTTTGTTAGCAAAATCCATTTTGTCAATTTTTTGCAAAATGGCGACAAGTATTAAAATTCAATCACTTATTACTCAGTAGTGTTCAATTTTGTCAAAAAGGTCTCTATACATGAAATGTTGAGAAGCCTAAAGCTCATCTAAGTAAAATATAAAAAATATATATTTTTGCTTGAAAACAAGCGATGTATCGGTTCGATCGTACCCCCATACTAGCCATTTTGAGACTTTCGGAAGAGTTAACGCTCTTAACTGCTTGGTTTCGAAGATTAAAATTTTAATTTTTAATATCGCATAGAACTAACGTGCAGCCCCTATACGTTATGTTTAAAAAAAATATATAAAATTTTTTTTCAAAATGGCGGCTATCGTAAAAATTCAAAGTGTCATAACTTTGCTAAATCAAATCCTACTGAAAAATGTCGTATGCAAAAAGTGTTTGGAATTTTATTTTGCATATAAAAGCAGTTTTTAATTTTTTTTTTTTTAATAAAAACCGAGTCTTACCATATATTGACCGAGACCTCGAACGAGCTTTTATGCGACTCTGCATACAGTTAACGCTCGTATGAAGCTTCTATTTAAGAAATTGACTTGAATTTTTTATACCAAATAGAGCTTTCAACTATACTTACGATACTGTACAAAAAAATTAAAAATTAGAAAATAAAAGTATTTTTTTTTCAAAACACGTTTAGTGTGATGAGTCGATCGACCCACCATACATACGCTCATAAGATTTTCAATATAGTTAAGGTCAGTGTGAGCTTATTTATACATATTTGAATTTCAAAATTTTGTGACAGTATAGAATTCTTAAGCATCCTGTGTATGTTTGTTAGCAAAATCCATTTTGTCAATTTTTTGCAAAATGGCGACAAGTATTAAAATTCAATCACTTATTACTCAGTAGTGTTCAATTTTGTCAAAAAGGTCTCTATACATGAAATGTTGAGAAGCCTAAAGCTCATCTAAGTAAAATATAAAAAATATATATTTTTGCTTGAAAACAAGCGATGTATCAGTTCGATCGTACCCCCATACTAGCCATTTTGAGACTTTCGGAAGAGTTAACGCTCTTAACTGCTTGGTTTCGAAGATTAAAATTTTAATTTTTAATATCGCATAGAACTAACGTGCAGCCCCTATACGTTATGTTTAAAAAAAATATATAAAATTTTTTTTCAAAATGGCGGCTATCGTAAAAATTCAAAGTGTCATAACTTTGCTAAATCAAATCCAACTGAAAAATGTCGTATGCAAAAAGTGTTTGGAATTTTATTTTGCATATAAAAGCAATTTTTAATTATTTTTTTTTTAATAAAAACCGAGTCTTACCATATATTGACCGAGACCTCGAACGAGCTTTTATGCGACTCTGCATACAGTTAACGCTCGTATGAAGCTTCTATTTAAGAAATTGACTTGAATTTTTTATACCAAATAGAGCTTTCAACTATACTTACGATACTATACAAAAAAATTAAAAATTAAAAAATAAAAGTATTTTTTTTTCAAAACACGTTTAGTGTGATGAGTCGATCGACCCACCATACATACGCTCATAAGATTTTCAATATAGTTAAGGTCAGTGTGAGCTTATTTATACATATTTGAATTTCAAAATTTTGTGACAGTATAGAATTCTTAAGCATCCTGTGTATGTTTGTTAGCAAAATCCATTTTGTCAATTTTTTGCAAAATGGCGACAAGTATTAAAATTCAATCACTTATTACTCAGTAGTGTTCAATTTTGTCAAAAAGGTCTCTATACATGAAATGTTGAGAAGCCTAAAGCTCATCTAAGTAAAATATAAAAAATATATATTTTTGCTTGAAAACAAGCGATGTATCAGTTCGATCGTACCCCCATACTAGCCATTTTGAGACTTTCGGAAGAGTTAACGCTCTTAACTGCTTGGTTTCGAAGATTAAAATTTTAATTTTTAATATCGCATAGAACTAACGTGCAGCCCCTATACGTTATGTTTAAAAAAAATATATAAAATTTTTTTAAAATGGCGGCTATCGTAAAAATTCAAAGTGTCATAACTTTGCTAAATCAAATCCTACTGAAAAATGTCGTATGCAAAAAGTGTTTGGAATTTTATTTTGCATATAAAAGCAATTTTTTATTATTTTTTTTTTAATAAAAACCGAGTCTTACCATATATTGACCGAGACCTCGAACGAGCTTTTATGCGACTCTGCATACAGTTAACGCTCGTATGAAGCTTCTATTTAAGAAATTGACTTGAATTTTTTATACCAAATAGAGCTTTCAACTATACTTACGATACTATACAAAAAAATTAAAAATTAAAAAATAAAAGTATTTTTTTTTCAAAACACGTTTAGTGTGATGAGTCGATCGACCCACCATACATACGCTCATAAGATTTTCAATATAGTTAAGGTCAGTGTGAGCTTATTTATACATATTTGAATTTCAAAATTTTGTGACAGTATAGAATTCTTAAGCATCCTGTGTATGTTTGTTAGCAAAATCCATTTTGTCAATTTTTTGCAAAATGGCGACAAGTATTAAAATTCAATCACTTATTACTCAGTAGTGTTCAATTTTGTCAAAAAGGTCTCTATACATGAAATGTTGAGAAGCCTAAAGCTCATCTAAGTAAAATATAAAAAATATATATTTTTGCTTGAAAACAAGCGATGTATCAGTTCGATCGTACCCCCATACTAGCCATTTTGAGACTTTCGGAAGAGTTAACGCTCTTAACTGCTTGGTTTCGAAGATTAAAATTTTAATTTTTAATATCGCATAGAACTAACGTGCAGCCCCTATACGTTATGTTTAAAAAAAATATATAAAATTTTTTTTCAAAATGGCGGCTATCGTAAAAATTCAAAGTGTCATAACTTTGCTAAATCAAATCCTACTAAAAAATGTCGTATGCAAAAAGTGTTTGGAATTTTATTTTGCATATAAAAGCAGTTTTTATTTATTTTTTTTTTAATAAAAACCGAGTCTTACCATATATTGACCGAGACCTCGAACGAGCTTTTATGCGACCCTGCATACAGTTAACGCTCGTATGAAGCTTCTATTTAAGAAATTGACTTGAATTTTTTATACCAAATAGAGCTTTCAACTATACTTACGATACTATACAAAAAAATTAAAAATTAAAAAATAAAAGTATTTTTTTTTCAAAACACGTTTAGTGTGATGAGTCGATCGACCCACCATACATACGCTCATAAGATTTTCAATATAGTTAAGGTCAGTGTGAGCTTATTTATACATATTTGAATTTCAAAATTTTGTGACAGTATAGAATTCTTAAGCATCCTGTGTATGTTTGTTAGCAAAATCCATTTTGTCAATTTTTTGCAAAATGGCGACAAGTATTAAAATTCAATCACTTATTACTCAGTAGTGTTCAATTTTGTCAAAAAGGTCTCTATACATGAAATGTTGAGAAGCCTAAAGCTCATCTAAGTAAAATATAAAAAATATATATTTTTGCTTGAAAACAAGCGATGTATCAGTTCGATCGTACCCCCATACTAGCCATTTTGAGACTTTCGGAAGAGTTACCGCTCTTAACTGCTTGGTTTCGAAGATTAAAATTTTAATTTTTAATATCGCATAGAACTAACGTGCAGCCCCTATACGTTATGTTTAAAAAAAATATATAAAATTTTTTTTCAAAATGGCGGCTATCGTAAAAATTCAAAGTGTCATAACTTTGCTAAATCAAATCCTACTGAAAAATGTCGTATGCAAAAAGTGTTTGGAATTTTATTTTGCATATAAAAGCAGTTTTTAATTTTTTTTTTTTTAATAAAAACCGAGTCTTACCATATATTGACCGAGACCTCGAACGAGCTTTTATGCGACTCTGCATACAGTTAACGCTCGTATGAAGCTTCTATTTAAGAAATTGACTTGAATTTTTTATACCAAATAGAGCTTTCAACTATACTTACGATACTGTACAAAAAAATTAAAAATTAGAAAATAAAAGTATTTTTTTTTCAAAACACGTTTAGTGTGATGAGTCGATCGACCCACCATACATACGCTCATAAGATTTTCAATATAGTTAAGGTCAGTGTGAGCTTATTTATACATATTTGAATTTCAAAATTTTGTGACAGTATAGAATTCTTAAGCATCCTGTGTATGTTTGTTAGCAAAATCCATTTTGTCAATTTTTTGCAAAATGGCGACAAGTATTAAAATTCAATCACTTATTACTCAGTAGTGTTCAATTTTGTCAAAAAGGTCTCTATACATGAAATGTTGAGAAGCCTAAAGCTCATCTAAGTAAAATATAAAAAATATATATTTTTGCTTGAAAACAAGCGATGTATCAGTTCGATCGTACCCCCATACTAGCCATTTTGAGACTTTCGGAAGAGTTAACGCTCTTAACTGCTTGGTTTCGAAGATTAAAATTTTAATTTTTAATATCGCATAGAACTAACGTGCAGCCCCTATACGTTATGTTTAAAAAAAATATATAAAATTTTTTTTCAAAATGGCGGCTATCGTAAAAATTCAAAGTGTCATAACTTTGCTAAATCAAATCCAACTGAAAAATGTCGTATGCAAAAAGTGTTTGGAATTTTATTTTGCATATAAAAGCAATTTTTAATTATTTTTTTTTTAATAAAAACCGAGTCTTACCATATATTGACCGAGACCTCGAACGAGCTTTTATGCGACTCTGCATACAGTTAACGCTCGTATGAAGCTTCTATTTAAGAAATTGACTTGAATTTTTTATACCAAATAGAGCTTTCAACTATACTTACGATACTATACAAAAAAATTAAAAATTAAAAAATAAAAGTATTTTTTTTTCAAAACACGTTTAGTGTGATGAGTCGATCGACCCACCATACATACGCTCATAAGATTTTCAATATAGTTAAGGTCAGTGTGAGCTTATTTATACATATTTGAATTTCAAAATTTTGTGACAGTATAGAATTCTTAAGCATCCTGTGTATGTTTGTTAGCAAAATCCATTTTGTCAATTTTTTGCAAAATGGCGACAAGTATTAAAATTCAATCACTTATTACTCAGTAGTGTTCAATTTTGTCAAAAAGGTCTCTATACATGAAATGTTGAGAAGCCTAAAGCTCATCTAAGTAAAATATAAAAAATATATATTTTTGCTTGAAAACAAGCGATGTATCAGTTCGATCGTACCCCCATACTAGCCATTTTGAGACTTTCGGAAGAGTTAACGCTCTTAACTGCTTGGTTTCGAAGATTAAAATTTTAATTTTTAATATCGCATAGAACTAACGTGCAGCCCCTATACGTTATGTTTAAAAAAAATATATAAAATTTTTTTAAAATGGCGGCTATCGTAAAAATTCAAAGTGTCATAACTTTGCTAAATCAAATCCTACTGAAAAATGTCGTATGCAAAAAGTGTTTGGAATTTTATTTTGCATATAAAAGCAATTTTTTATTATTTTTTTTTTAATAAAAACCGAGTCTTACCATATATTGACCGAGACCTCGAACGAGCTTTTATGCGACTCTGCATACAGTTAACGCTCGTATGAAGCTTCTATTTAAGAAATTGACTTGAATTTTTTATACCAAATAGAGCTTTCAACTATACTTACGATACTATACAAAAAAATTAAAAATTAAAAAATAAAAGTATTTTTTTTTCAAAACACGTTTAGTGTGATGAGTCGATCGACCCACCATACATACGCTCATAAGATTTTCAATATAGTTAAGGTCAGTGTGAGCTTATTTATACATATTTGAATTTCAAAATTTTGTGACAGTATAGAATTCTTAAGCATCCTGTGTATGTTTGTTAGCAAAATCCATTTTGTCAATTTTTTGCAAAATGGCGACAAGTATTAAAATTCAATCACTTATTACTCAGTAGTGTTCAATTTTGTCAAAAAGGTCTCTATACATGAAATGTTGAGAAGCCTAAAGCTCATCTAAGTAAAATATAAAAAATATATATTTTTGCTTGAAAACAAGCGATGTATCAGTTCGATCGTACCCCCATACTAGCCATTTTGAGACTTTCGGAAGAGTTAACGCTCTTAACTGCTTGGTTTCGAAGATTAAAATTTTAATTTTTAATATCGCATAGAACTAACGTGCAGCCCCTATACGTTATGTTTAAAAAAAATATATAAAATTTTTTTTCAAAATGGCGGCTATCGTAAAAATTCAAAGTGTCATAACTTTGCTAAATCAAATCCTACTAAAAAATGTCGTATGCAAAAAGTGTTTGGAATTTTATTTTGCATATAAAAGCAGTTTTTATTTATTTTTTTTTTAATAAAAACCGAGTCTTACCATATATTGACCGAGACCTCGAACGAGCTTTTATGCGACCCTGCATACAGTTAACGCTCGTATGAAGCTTCTATTTAAGAAATTGACTTGAATTTTTTATACCAAATAGAGCTTTCAACTATACTTACGATACTATACAAAAAAATTAAAAATTAAAAAATAAAAGTATTTTTTTTTCAAAACACGTTTAGTGTGATGAGTCGATCGACCCACCATACATACGCTCATAAGATTTTCAATATAGTTAAGGTCAGTGTGAGCTTATTTATACATATTTGAATTTCAAAATTTTGTGACAGTATAGAATTCTTAAGCATCCTGTGTATGTTTGTTAGCAAAATCCATTTTGTCAATTTTTTGCAAAATGGCGACAAGTATTAAAATTCAATCACTTATTACTCAGTAGTGTTCAATTTTGTCAAAAAGGTCTCTATACATGAAATGTTGAGAAGCCTAAAGCTCATCTAAGTAAAATATAAAAAATATATATTTTTGCTTGAAAACAAGCGATGTATCAGTTCGATCGTACCCCCATACTAGCCATTTTGAGACTTTCGGAAGAGTTAACGCTCTTAACTGCTTGGTTTCGAAGATTAAAATTTTAATTTTTAATATCGCATAGAACTAACGTGCAGCCCCTATACGTTATGTTTAAAAAAAATATATAAAATTTTTTTTCAAAATGGCGGCTATCGTAAAAATTCAAAGTGTCATAACTTTGCTAAATCAAATCCTACTGAAACATGTCGTATGCAAAAAGTGTTTGGAATTTTATTTTGCATATAAAAGCAATTTTTAATTATTTTTTTTTTAATAAAAACCGAGTCTTACCATATATTGACCGAGACCTCGAACGAGCTTTTATGCGACTCTGCATACAGTTAACGCTCGTATGAAGCTTCTATTTAAGAAATTGAATTGAATTTTTTATTCCAAATAGAGCTTTCAACTATACTTACGATACTATACAAAAAAATTAAAAATTAAAAAATAAAAGTATTTTTTTTTCAAAACACGTTTAGTGTGATGAGTCGATCGACCCACCATACATACGCTCATAAGATTTTCAATATAGTTAAGGTCAGTGTGAGCTTATTTATACATATTTGAATTTCAAAATTTTGTGACAGTATAGAATTCTTAAGCATCCTGTGTATGTTTGTTAGCAAAATCCATTTTGTCAATTTTTTGCAAAATGGCGACAAGTATTAAAATTCAATCACTTATTACTCAGTAGTGTTCAATTTTGTCAAAAAGGTCTCTATACATGAAATGTTGAGAAGCCTAAAGCTCATCTAAGTAAAATATAAAAAATATATATTTTCGCTTGAAAACAAGCGATGTATCAGTTCGATCGTACCCCCATACTAGCCATTTTGAGACTTTAGGAAGAGTTAACGCTCTTAACTGCTTGGTTTCGAAGATTAAAATTTTAATTTTTAATATCGCATAGAACTAACGTGCAGCCCCTATACGTTATGTTTAAAAAAAATATATAAAATTTTTTTAAAATGGCGGCTATCGTAAAAATTCAAAGTGTCATAACTTTGCTAAATCAAATCCTACTGAAAAATGTCGTATGCAAAAAGTGTTTGGAATTTTATTTTGCATATAAAAGCAATTTTTTATTATTTTTTTTTTAATAAAAACCGAGTCTTACCATATATTGACCGAGACCTCGAACGAGCTTTTATGCGACTCTGCATACAGTTAACGCTCGTATGAAGCTTCTATTTAAGAAATTGACTTGAATTTTTTATACCAAATAGAGCTTTCAACTATACTTACGATACTATACAAAAAAATTAAAAATTAAAAAATAAAAGTATTTTTTTTTCAAAACACGTTTAGTGTGATGAGTCGATCGACCCACCATACATACGCTCATAAGATTTTCAATATAGTTAAGGTCAGTGTGAGCTTATTTATACATATTTGAATTTCAAAATTTTGTGACAGTATAGAATTCTTAAGCATCCTGTGTATGTTTGTTAGCAAAATCCATTTTGTCAATTTTTTGCAAAATGGCGACAAGTATTAAAATTCAATCACTTATTACTCAGTAGTGTTCAATTTTGTCAAAAAGGTCTCTATACATGAAATGTTGAGAAGCCTAAAGCTCATCTAAGTAAAATATAAAAAATATATATTTTTGCTTGAAAACAAGCGATGTATCAGTTCGATCGTACCCCCATACTAGCCATTTTGAGACTTTCGGAAGAGTTAACGCTCTTAACTGCTTGGTTTCGAAGATTAAAATTTTAATTTTTAATATCGCATAGAACTAACGTGCAGCCCCTATACGTTATGTTTAAAAAAAATATATAAAATTTTTTTTCAAAATGGCGGCTATCGTAAAAATTCAAAGTGTCATAACTTTGCTAAATCAAATCATACTGAAACATGTCGTATGCAAAAAGTGTTTGGAATTTTATTTTGCAAATAAAAGCAATTTTTAATTATTTTTTTTTTAATAAAAACCGAGTCTTACCATATATTGACCGAGACCTCGAACGAGCTTTTATGCGACTCTGCATACAGTTAACGCTCGTATGAAGCTTCTATTTAAGAAATTGAATTGAATTTTTTATTCCAAATAGAGCTTTCAACTATACTTACGATACTATACAAAAAAATTAAAAATTAAAAAATAAAAGTATTTTTTTTTCAAAACACGTTTAGTGTGATGAGTCGATCGACCCACCATACATACGCTCATAAGATTTTCAATATAGTTAAGGTCAGTGTGAGCTTATTTATACATATTTGAATTTCAAAATTTTGTGACAGTATAGAATTCTTAAGCATCCTGTGTATGTTTGTTAGCAAAATCCATTTTGTCAATTTTTTGCAAAATGGCGACAAGTATTAAAATTCAATCACTTATTACTCAGTAGTGTTCAATTTTGTCAAAAAGGTCTCTATACATGAAATGTTGAGAAGCCTAAAGCTCATCTAAGTAAAATATAAAAAATATATATTTTTGCTTGAAAACAAGCGATGTATCAGTTCGATCGTACCCCCATACTAGCCATTTTGAGACTTTCGGAAGAGTTAACGCTCTTAACTGCTTGGTTTCGAAGATTAAAATTTTAATTTATAATATCGCATAGAACTAACGTGCAGCCCCTATACGTTATGTTTAAAAAAAATATATAAAATTTTTTTTCAAAATGGCGGCTATCGTAAAAATTCAAAGTGTCATAACTTTGCTAAATCAAATCCTACTGAAAAATGTCGTATGCAAAAAGTGTTTGGAATTTTATTTTGCATATAAAAGCAGTTTTTAATTTTTTTTTTTTTAATAAAAACCGAGTCTTACCATATATTGACCGAGACCTCGAACGAGCTTTTATGCGACTCTGCATACAGTTAACGCTCGTATGAAGCTTCTATTTAAGAAATTGACTTGAATTTTTTATACCAAATAGAGCTTTCAACTATACTTACGATACTGTACAAAAAAATTAAAAATTAAAAAATAAAAGTATTTTTTTTTCAAAACACGTTTAGTGTGATGAGTCGATCGACCCACCATACATACGCTCATAAGATTTTCAATATAGTTAAGGTCAGTGTGAGCTTATTTATACATATTTGAATTTCAAAATTTTGTGACAGTATAGAATTCTTAAGCATCCTGTGTATGTTTGTTAGCAAAATCCATTTTGTCAATTTTTTGCAAAATGGTGACAAGTATTAAAATTCAATCACTTATTACTCAGTAGTGTTCAATTTTGTCAAAAAGGTCTCTATACATGAAATGTTGAGAAGCCTAAAGCTCATCTAAGTAAAATATAAAAAATATATATTTTTGCTTGAAAACAAGCGATGTATCAGTTCGATCGTACCCCCATACTAGCCATTTTGAGACTTTCGGAAGAGTTAACGCTCTTAACTGCTTGGTTTCGAAGATTAAAATTTTAATTTTTAATATCGCATAGAACTAACGTGCAGCCCCTATACGTTATGTTTAAAAAAAATATATAAAATTTTTTTTCAAAATGGCGGCTATCGTAAAAATTCAAAGTGTCATAACTTTGCTAAATCATATCCTACTAAAAAATGTCGTATGCAAAAAGTGTTTGGAATTTTATTTTGCATATAAAAGCAGTTTTTATTTATTTTTTTTTTAATAAAAACCGAGTCTTACCATATATTGACCGAGACCTCGAACGAGCTTTTATGCGACCCTGCATACAGTTAACGCTCGTATGAAGCTTCTATTTAAGAAATTGACTTGAATTTTTTATACCAAATAGAGCTTTCAACTATACTTACGATACTATACAAAAAAATTAAAAATTAAAAAATAAAAGTATTTTTTTTTCAAAACACGTTTAGTGTGATGAGTCGATCGACCCACCATACATACGCTCATAAGATTTTCAATATAGTTAAGGTCAGTGTGAGCTTATTTATACATATTTGAATTTCAAAATTTTGTGACAGTATAGAATTCTTAAGCATCCTGTGTATGTTTGTTAGCAAAATCCATTTTGTCAATTTTTTGCAAAATGGCGACAAGTATTAAAATTCAATCACTTATTACTCAGTAGTGTTCAATTTTGTCAAAAAGGTCTCTATACATGAAATGTTGAGAAGCCTAAAGCTCATCTAAGTAAAATATAAAAAATATATATTTTTGCTTGAAAACAAGCGATGTATCAGTTCGATCGTACCCCCATACTAGCCATTTTGAGACTTTCGGAAGAGTTAACGCTCTTAACTGCTTGGTTTCGAAGATTAAAATTTTAATTTTTAATATCGCATAGAACTAACGTGCAGCCCCTATACGTTATGTTTAAAAAAAATATATAAAATTTTTTTTCAAAATGGCGGCTATCGTAAAAATTCAAAGTGTCATAACTTTGCTAAATCAAATCCTACTGAAACATGTCGTATGCAAAAAGTGTTTGGAATTTTATTTTGCAAATAAAAGCAATTTTTAATTATTTTTTTTTTAATAAAAACCGAGTCTTACCATATATTGACCGAGACCTCGAACGAGCTTTTATGCGACTCTGCATACAGTTAACGCTCGTATGAAGCTTCTATTTAAGAAATTGAATTGAATTTTTTATTCCAAATAGAGCTTTCAACTATACTTACGATACTATACAAAAAAATTAAAAATTAAAAAATAAAAGTATTTTTTTTTCAAAACACGTTTAGTGTGATGAGTCGATCGACCCACCATACATACGCTCATAAGATTTTCAATATAGTTAAGGTCAGTGTGAGCTTATTTATACATATTTGAATTTCAAAATTTTGTGACAGTATAGAATTCTTAAGCATCCTGTGTATGTTTGTTAGCAAAATCCATTTTGTCAATTTTTTGCAAAATGGCGACAAGTATTAAAATTCAATCACTTATTACTCAGTAGTGTTCAATTTTGTCAAAAAGGTCTCTATACATGAAATGTTGAGAAGCCTAAAGCTCATCTAAGTAAAATATAAAAAATATATATTTTTGCTTGAAAACAAGCGATGTATCAGTTCGATCGTACCCCCATACTAGCCATTTTGAGACTTTCGGAAGAGTTAACGCTCTTAACTGCTTGGTTTCGAAGATTAAAATTTTAATTTATAATATCGCATAGAACTAACGTGCAGCCCCTATACGTTATGTTTAAAAAAAATATATAAAATTTTTTTTCAAAATGGCGGCTATCGTAAAAATTCAAAGTGTCATAACTTTGCTAAATCAAATCCTACTGAAAAATGTCGTATGCAAAAAGTGTTTGGAATTTTATTTTGCATATAAAAGCAGTTTTTAATTTTTTTTTTTTTAATAAAAACCGAGTCTTACCATATATTGACCGAGACCTCGAACGAGCTTTTATGCGACTCTGCATACAGTTAACGCTCGTATGAAGCTTCTATTTAAGAAATTGACTTGAATTTTTTATACCAAATAGAGCTTTCAACTATACTTACGATACTGTACAAAAAAATTAAAAATTAAAAAATAAAAGTATTTTTTTTTCAAAACACGTTTAGTGTGATGAGTCGATCGACCCACCATACATACGCTCATAAGATTTTCAATATAGTTAAGGTCAGTGTGAGCTTATTTATACATATTTGAATTTCAAAATTTTGTGACAGTATAGAATTCTTAAGCATCCTGTGTATGTTTGTTAGCAAAATCCATTTTGTCAATTTTTTGCAAAATGGTGACAAGTATTAAAATTCAATCACTTATTACTCAGTAGTGTTCAATTTTGTCAAAAAGGTCTCTATACATGAAATGTTGAGAAGCCTAAAGCTCATCTAAGTAAAATATAAAAAATATATATTTTTGCTTGAAAACAAGCGATGTATCAGTTCGATCGTACCCCCATACTAGCCATTTTGAGACTTTCGGAAGAGTTAACGCTCTTAACTGCTTGGTTTCGAAGATTAAAATTTTAATTTTTAATATCGCATAGAACTAACGTGCAGCCCCTATACGTTATGTTTAAAAAAAATATATAAAATTTTTTTTCAAAATGGCGGCTATCGTAAAAATTCAAAGTGTCATAACTTTGCTAAATCATATCCTACTAAGAAATGTCGTATGCAAAAAGTGTTTGGAATTTTATTTTGCATATAAAAGCAGTTTTTATTTATTTTTTTTTTAATAAAAACCGAGTCTTACCATATATTGACCGAGACCTCGAACGAGCTTTTATGCGACCCTGCATACAGTTAACGCTCGTATGAAGCTTCTATTTAAGAAATTGACTTGAATTTTTTATACCAAATAGAGCTTTCAACTATACTTACGATACTATACAAAAAAATTAAAAATTAAAAAATAAAAGTATTTTTTTTTCAAAACACGTTTAGTGTGATGAGTCGATCGACCCACCATACATACGCTCATAAGATTTTCAATATAGTTAAGGTCAGTGTGAGCTTATTTATACATATTTGAATTTCAAAATTTTGTGACAGTATAGAATTTTTAAGCATCCTGTGTATGTTTGTTAGCAAAATCCATTTTGTCAATTTTTTGCAAAATGGCGACAAGTATTAAAATTCAATCACTTATTACTCAGTAGTGTTCAATTTTGTCAAAAAGGTCTCTATACATGAAATGTTGAGAAGCCTAAAGCTCATCTAAGTAAAATATAAAAAATATATATTTTTGCTTGAAAACAAGCGATGTATCAGTTCGATCGTACCCCCATACTAGCCATTTTGAGACTTTCGGAAGAGTTAACGCTCTTAACTGCTTGGTTTCGAAGATTAAAATTTTAATTTTTAATATCGCATAGAACTAACGTGCAGCCCCTATACGTTATGTTTAAAAAAAATATATAAAATTTTTTTTCAAAATGGCGGCTATCGTAAAAATTCAAAGTGTCATAACTTTGCTAAATCAAATCCTTTTGAAAAATGTCGTATGCAAAAAGTGTTTGGAATTTTATTTTGCATATAAAAGCAATTTTTAATTATTTTTTTTTTAATAAAAACCGAGTCTTACCATATATTGACCGAGACCTCGAACGAGCTTTTATGCGACTCTGCATACAGTTAACGCTCGTATGAAGCTTCTATTTAAGAAATTGACTTGAATTTTTTATACCAAATAGAGCTTTCAACTATACTTACGATACTATACAAAAAAATTAAAAATTAAAAAATAAAAGTATTTTTTTTTCAAAACACGTTTAGTGTGATGAGTCGATCGACCCACCATACATACGCTCATAAGATTTTCAATATAGTTAAGGTCAGTGTGAGCTTATTTATACATATTTGAATTTCAAAATTTTGTGACAGTATAGAATTCTTAAGCATCCTGTGTATGTTTGTTAGCAAAATCCATTTTGTCAATTTTTTGCAAAATGGCGACAAGTATTAAAATTCAATCACTTATTACTCAGTAGTGTTCAATTTTGTCAAAAAGGTCTCTATACATGAAATGTTGAGAAGCCTAAAGCTCATCTAAGTAAAATATAAAAAATATATATTTTTGCTTGAAAACAAGCGATGTATCAGTTCGATCGTACCCCCATACTAGCCATTTTGAGACTTTCGGAAGAGTTAACGCTCTTAACTGCTTGGTTTCGAAGATTAAAATTTTAATTTTTAATATCGCATAGAACTAACGTGCAGCCCCTATACGTTATGTTTAAAAAAAATATATAAAATTTTTTTTCAAAATGGCGGCTATCGTAAAAATTCAAAGTGTCATAACTTTGCTAAATCAAATCCTACTGAAACATGTCGTATGCAAAAAGTGTTTGGAATTTTATTTTGCATATAAAAGCAATTTTTAATTATTTTTTTTTTAATAAAAACCGAGTCTTACCATATATTGACCGAGACCTCGAACGAGCTTTTATGCGACTCTGCATACAGTTAACGCTCGTATGAAGCTTCTATTTAAGAAATTGACTTGAATTTTTTATACCAAATAGAGCTTTCAACTATACTTACGATACTATACAAAAAAATTAAAAATTAAAAAATAAAAGTATTTTTTTTTCAA
Source organism: Plectrocnemia conspersa (assembly GCF_051122295.1). NCBI lineage: Eukaryota > Metazoa > Arthropoda > Insecta > Trichoptera > Polycentropodidae > Plectrocnemia > Plectrocnemia conspersa. The sequence goes on along the minus strand of NW_028277167.1, from coordinate 30,441,172 downwards.
AACACGTTTAGTGTGATGAGTCGATCGACCCACCATACATACGCTCATAAGATTTTCAATATAGTTAAGGTCAGTGTGAGCTTATTTATACATATTTGAATTTCAAAATTTTGTGACAGTATAGAATTCTTAAGCATCCTGTGTATGTTTGTTAGCAAAATCCATTTTGTCAATTTTTTGCAAAATGGCGACAAGTATTAAAATTCAATCACTTATTACTCAGTAGTGTTCAATTTTGTCAAAAAGGTCTCTATACATGAAATGTTGAGAAGCCTAAAGCTCATCTAAGTAAAATATAAAAAATATATATTTTTGCTTGAAAACAAGCGATGTATCAGTTCGATCGTACCCCCATACTAGCCATTTTGAGACTTTCGGAAGAGTTAACGCTCTTAACTGCTTGGTTTCGAAGATTAAAATTTTAATTTTTAATATCGCATAGAACTAACGTGCAGCCCCTATACGTTATGTTTAAAAAAAATATATAAAATTTTTTTTCAAAATGGCGGCTATCGTAAAAATTCAAAGTGTCATAACTTTTCTAAATCAAATCCTACTAAAAAATGTCGTATGCAAAAAGTGTTTGGAATTTTATTTTGCATATAAAAGCAGTTTTTATTTATTTTTTTTTTAATAAAAACCGAGTCTTACCATATATTGACCGAGACCTCGAACGAGCTTTTATGCGACCCTGCATACAGTTAACGCTCGTATGAAGCTTCTATTTAAGAAATTGACTTGAATTTTTTATACCAAATAGAGCTTTCAACTATACTTACGATACTATACAAAAAAATTAAAAATTAAAAAATAAAAGTATTTTTTTTTCAAAACACGTTTAGTGTGATGAGTCGATCGACCCACCATACATACGCTCATAAGATTTTCAATATAGTTAAGGTCAGTGTGAGCTTATTTATACATATTTGAATTTCAAAATTTTGTGACAGTATAGAATTCTTAAGCATCCTGTGTATGTTTGTTAGCAAAATCCATTTTGTCAATTTTTTGCAAAATGGCGACAAGTATTAAAATTCAATCACTTATTACTCAGTAGTGTTCAATTTTGTCAAAAAGGTCTCTATACATGAAATGTTGAGAAGCCTAAAGCTCATCTAAGTAAAATATAAAAAATATATATTTTTGCTTGAAAACAAGCGATGTATCAGTTCGATCGTACCCCCATACTAGCCATTTTGAGACTTTCGGAAGAGTTACCGCTCTTAACTGCTTGGTTTCGAAGATTAAAATTTTAATTTTTAATATCGCATAGAACTAACGTGCAGCCCCTATACGTTATGTTTAAAAAAAATATATAAAATTTTTTTTCAAAATGGCGGCTATCGTAAAAATTCAAAGTGTCATAACTTTGCTAAATCAAATCCTACTGAAAAATGTCGTATGCAAAAAGTGTTTGGAATTTTATTTTGCATATAAAAGCAATTTTTAATTATTTTTTTTTTAATAAAAACCGAGTCTTACCATATATTGACCGAGACCTCGAACGAGCTTTTATGCGACTCTGCATACAGTTAACGCTCGTATGAAGCTTCTATTTAAGAAATTGACTTGAATTTTTTATACCAAATAGAGCTTTCAACTATACTTACGATACTATACAAAAAAATTAAAAATTAAAAAATAAAAGTATTTTTTTTTCAAAACACGTTTAGTGTGATGAGTCGATCGACCCACCATACATACGCTCATAAGATTTTCAATATAGTTAAGGTCAGTGTGAGCTTATTTATACATATTTGAATTTCAAAATTTTGTGACAGTATAGAATTCTTAAGCATCCTGTGTATGTTTGTTAGCAAAATCCATTTTGTCAATTTTTTGCAAAATGGCGACAAGTATTAAAATTCAATCACTTATTACTCAGTAGTGTTCAATTTTGTCAAAAAGGTCTCTATACATGAAATGTTGAGAAGCCTAAAGCTCATCTAAGTAAAATATAAAAAATATATATTTTTGCTTGAAAACAAGCGATGTATCAGTTCGATCGTACCCCCATACTAGCCATTTTGAGACTTTCGGAAGAGTTAACGCTCTTAACTGCTTGGTTTCGAAGATTAAAATTTTAATTTTTAATATCGCATAGAACTAACGTGCAGCCCCCTATACGTTATGTTTAAAAAAAATATATAAAAATTTTTTTCAAAATGGCGGCTATCGTAAAAATTCAAAGTGTCATAACTTTGCTAAATCAAATCCTACTAAAAAATGTCGTATGCAAAAAGTGTTTGGAATTTTATTTTGCATATAAAAGCAATTTTTAATTATTTTTTTTTTAATAAAAACCGAGTCTTACCATATATTGACCGAGACCTCGAACGAGCTTTTATGCGACTCTGCATACAGTTAACGCTCGTATGAAGCTTCTATTTAAGAAATTGACTTGAATTTTTTATACCAAATAGAGCTTTCAACTATACTTACGATACTGTACAAAAAAATTAAAAATTAAAAAATAAAAGTATTTTTTTTAAAACACGTTTAGTGTGATGAGTCGATCGACCCACCATACATACGCTCATAAGATTTTCAATATAGTTAAGGTCAGTGTGAGCTTATTTATACATATTTGAATTTCAAAATTTTGTGACAGTATAGAATTCTTAAGCATCCTGTGTATGTTTGTTAGCAAAATCCATTTTGTCAATTTTTTGCAAAATGGCGACAAGTATTAAAATTCAATCACTTATTACTCAGTAGTGTTCAATTTTGTCAAAAAGGTCTCTATACATGAAATGTTGAGAAGCCTAAAGCTCATCTAAGTAAAATATAAAAAATATATATTTTTGCTTGAAAACAAGCGATGTATCAGTTCGATCGTACCCCCATACTAGCCATTTTGAGACTTTCGGAAGAGTTAACGCTCTTAACTGCTTGGTTTCGAAGATTAAAATTTTAATTTTTAATATCGCATAGAACTAACGTGCAGCCCCTATACGTTATGTTTAAAAAAAATATATAAAAATTTTTTTCAAAATGGCGGCTATCGTAAAAATTCAAAGTGTCATAACTTTGCTAAATCAAATCCTACTGAAACATGTCGTATGCAAAAAGTGTTTGGAATTTTATTTTGCATATAAAAGCAATTTTTAATTATTTTTTTTTTAATAAAAACCGAGTCTTACCATATATTGACCGAGACCTCGAACGAGCTTTTATGCGACTCTGCATACAGTTAACGCTCGTATGAAGCTTCTATTTAAGAAATTGACTTGAATTTTTTATACCAAATAGAGCTTTCAACTATACTTACGATACTATACAAAAAAATTAAAAATTAAAAAATAAAAGTATTTTTTTTTCAAAACACGTTTAGTGTGATGAGTCGATCGACCCACCATACATACGCTCATAAGATTTTCAATATAGTTAAGGTCAGTGTGAGCTTATTTATACATATTTGAATTTCAAAATTTTGTGACAGTATAGAATTCTTAAGCATCCTGTGTATGTTTGTTAGCAAAATCCATTTTGTCAATTTTTTGCAAAATGGCGACAAGTATTAAAATTCAATCACTTATTACTCAGTAGTGTTCAATTTTGTCAAAAAGGTCTCTATACATGAAATGTTGAGAAGCCTAAAGCTCATCTAAGTAAAATATAAAAAATATATATTTTTGCTTGAAAACAAGCGATGTATCAGTTCGATCGTACCCCCATACTAGCCATTTTGAGACTTTCGGAAGAGTTAACGCTCTTAACTGCTTGGTTTCGAAGATTAAAATTTTAATTTTTAATATCGCATAGAACTAACGTGCAGCCCCTATACGTTATGTTTAAAAAAAATATATAAAATTTTTTTTCAAAATGGCGGCTATCGTAAAAATTCAAAGTGTCATAACTTTGCTAAATCAAATCCTACTGAAACATGTCGTATGCAAAAAGTGTTTGGAATTTTATTTTGCATATAAAAGCAATTTTTAATTATTTTTTTTTTAATAAAAACCGAGTCTTACCATATATTGACCGAGACCTCGAACGAGCTTTTATGCGACTCTGCATACAGTTAACGCTCGTATGAAGCTTCTATTTAAGAAATTGACTTGAATTTTTTATACCAAATAGAGCTTTCAACTATACTTACGATACTATACAAAAAAATTAAAAATTAAAAAATAAAAGTATTTTTTTTTCAAAACACGTTTAGTGTGATGAGTCGATCGACCCACCATACATACGCTCATAAGATTTTCAATATAGTTAAGGTCAGTGTGAGCTTATTTATACATATTTGAATTTCAAAATTTTGTGACAGTATAGAATTCTTAAGCATTCTGTGTATGTTTGTTAGCAAAATCCATTTTGTCAATTTTTTGCAAAATGGCGACAAGTATTAAAATTCAATCACTTATTACTCAGTAGTGTTCAATTTTGTCAAAAAGGTCTCTATACATGAAATGTTGAGAAGCCTAAACCTCATCTAAGTAAAATATAAAAAATATATATTTTTGCTTGAAAACAAGCTATGTATCAGTTCGATCGTACCCCCATACTAGCCATTTTGAGACTTTCGGAAGAGTTAACGCTCTTAACTGCTTGGTTTCGAAGATTAAAATTTTAATTTTTAATATCGCATAGAACTAACGTGCAGCCCCTATACGTTATGTTTAAAAAAAATATATAAAATTTTTTTTCAAAATGGCGGCTATCGTAAAAATTCAAAGTGTCATAACTTTGCTAAATCAAATCCTACTAAAAAATGTCGTATGCAAAAAGTGTTTGGAATTTTATTTTGCATATAAAAGCAGTTTTTATTTATTTTTTTTTTAATAAAAACCGAGTCTTACCATATATTGACCGAGACCTCGAACGAGCTTTTATGCGACCCTGCATACAGTTAACGCTCGTATGAAGCTTCTATTTAAGAAATTGACTTGAATTTTTTATACCAAATAGAGCTTTCAACTATACTTACGATACTATACAAAAAAATTAAAAATTAAAAAATAAAAGTATTTTTTTTTCAAAACACGTTTAGTGTGATGAGTCGATCGACCCACCATACATACGCTCATAAGATTTTCAATATAGTTAAGGTCAGTGTGAGCTTATTTATACATATTTGAATTTCAAAATTTTGTGACAGTATAGAATTCTTAAGCATCCTGTGTATGTTTGTTAGCAAAATCCATTTTGTCAATTTTTTGCAAAATGGCGACAAGTATTAAAATTCAATCACTTATTACTCAGTAGTGTTCAATTTTGTCAAAAAGGTCTCTATACATGAAATGTTGAGAAGCCTAAAGCTCATCTAAGTAAAATATAAAAAATATATATTTTTGCTTGAAAACAAGCGATGTATCAGTTCGATCGTACCCCCATACTAGCCATTTTGAGACTTTCGGAAGAGTTACCGCTCTTAACTGCTTGGTTTCGAAGATTAAAATTTTAATTTTTAATATCGCATAGAACTAACGTGCAGCCCCTATACGTTATGTTTAAAAAAAATATATAAAATTTTTTTTCAAAATGGCGGCTATCGTAAAAATTCAAAGTGTCATAACTTTGCTAAATCAAATCCTACTGAAAAATGTCGTATGCAAAAAGTGTTTGGAATTTTATTTTGCATATAAAAGCAATTTTTAATTATTTTTTTTTTAATAAAAACCGAGTCTTACCATATATTGACCGAGACCTCGAACGAGCTTTTATGCGACTCTGCATACAGTTAACGCTCGTATGAAGCTTCTATTTAAGAAATTGACTTGAATTTTTTATACCAAATAGAGCTTTCAACTATACTTACGATACTATACAAAAAAATTAAAAATTAAAAAATAAAAGTATTTTTTTTTCAAAACACGTTTAGTGTGATGAGTCGATCGACCCACCATACATACGCTCATAAGATTTTCAATATAGTTAAGGTCAGTGTGAGCTTATTTATACATATTTGAATTTCAAAATTTTGTGACAGTATAGAATTCTTAAGCATCCTGTGTATGTTTGTTAGCAAAATCCATTTTGTCAATTTTTTGCAAAATGGCGACAAGTATTAAAATTCAATCACTTATTACTCAGTAGTGTTCAATTTTGTCAAAAAGGTCTCTATACATGAAATGTTGAGAAGCCTAAAGCTCATCTAAGTAAAATATAAAAAATATATATTTTTGCTTGAAAACAAGCGATGTATCAGTTCGATCGTACCCCCATACTAGCCATTTTGAGACTTTCGGAAGAGTTAACGCTCTTAACTGCTTGGTTTCGAAGATTAAAATTTTAATTTTTAATATCGCATAGAACTAACGTGCAGCCCCCTATACGTTATGTTTAAAAAAAATATATAAAAATTTTTTTCAAAATGGCGGCTATCGTAAAAATTCAAAGTGTCATAACTTTGCTAAATCAAATCCTACTAAAAAATGTCGTATGCAAAAAGTGTTTGGAATTTTATTTTGCATATAAAAGCAATTTTTAATTATTTTTTTTTTAATAAAAACCGAGTCTTACCATATATTGACCGAGACCTCGAACGAGCTTTTATGCGACCCTGCATACAGTTAACGCTCGTATGAAGCTTCTATTTAAGAAATTGACTTGAATTTTTTATACCAAATAGAGCTTTCAACTATACTTACGATACTATACAAAAAAATTAAAAATTAAAAAATAAAAGTATTTTTTTTTCAAAACACGTTTAGTGTGATGAGTCGATCGACCCACCATACATACGCTCATAAGATTTTCAATATAGTTAAGGTCAGTGTGAGCTTATTTATACATATTTGAATTTCAAAATTTTGTGACAGTATAGAATTCTTAAGCATCCTGTGTATGTTTGTTAGCAAAATCCATTTTGTCAATTTTTTGCAAAATGGCGACAAGTATTAAAATTCAATCACTTATTACTCAGTAGTGTTCAATTTTGTCAAAAAGGTCTCTATACATGAAATGTTGAGAAGCCTAAAGCTCATCTAAGTAAAATATAAAAAATATATATTTTTGCTTGAAAACAAGCGATGTATCAGTTCGATCGTACCCCCATACTAGCCATTTTGAGACTTTCGGAAGAGTTACCGCTCTTAACTGCTTGGTTTCGAAGATTAAAATTTTAATTTTTAATATCGCATAGAACTAACGTGCAGCCCCTATACGTTATGTTTAAAAAAAATATATAAAATTTTTTTTCAAAATGGCGGCTATCGTAAAAATTCAAAGTGTCATAACTTTGCTAAATCAAATCCTACTGAAAAATGTCGTATGCAAAAAGTGTTTGGAATTTTATTTTGCATATAAAAGCAATTTTTAATTATTTTTTTTTTAATAAAAACCGAGTCTTACCATATATTGACCGAGACCTCGAACGAGCTTTTATGCGACTCTGCATACAGTTAACGCTCGTATGAAGCTTCTATTTAAGAAATTGACTTGAATTTTTTATACCAAATAGAGCTTTCAACTATACTTACGATACTATACAAAAAAATTAAAAATTAAAAAATAAAAGTATTTTTTTTTCAAAACACGTTTAGTGTGATGAGTCGATCGACCCACCATACATACGCTCATAAGATTTTCAATATAGTTAAGGTCAGTGTGAGCTTATTTATACATATTTGAATTTCAAAATTTTGTGACAGTATAGAATTCTTAAGCATCCTGTGTATGTTTGTTAGCAAAATCCATTTTGTCAATTTTTTGCAAAATGGCGACAAGTATTAAAATTCAATCACTTATTACTCAGTAGTGTTCAATTTTGTCAAAAAGGTCTCTATACATGAAATGTTGAGAAGCCTAAAGCTCATCTAAGTAAAATATAAAAAATATATATTTTTGCTTGAAAACAAGCGATGTATCAGTTCGATCGTACCCCCATACTAGCCATTTTGAGACTTTCGGAAGAGTTAACGCTCTTAACTGCTTGGTTTCGAAGATTAAAATTTTAATTTTTAATATCGCATAGAACTAACGTGCAGCCCCCTATACGTTATGTTTAAAAAAAATATATAAAAATTTTTTTCAAAATGGCGGCTATCGTAAAAATTCAAAGTGTCATAACTTTGCTAAATCAAATCCTACTAAAAAATGTCGTATGCAAAAAGTGTTTGGAATTTTATTTTGCATATAAAAGCAATTTTTAATTATTTTTTTTTTAATAAAAACCGAGTCTTACCATATATTGACCGAGACCTCGAACGAGCTTTTATGCGACTCTGCATACAGTTAACGCTCGTATGAAGCTTCTATTTAAGAAATTGACTTGAATTTTTTATACCAAATAGAGCTTTCAACTATACTTACGATACTGTACAAAAAAATTAAAAATTAAAAAATAAAAGTATTTTTTTTAAAACACGTTTAGTGTGATGAGTCGATCGACCCACCATACATACGCTCATAAGATTTTCAATATAGTTAAGGTCAGTGTGAGCTTATTTATACATATTTGAATTTCAAAATTTTGTGACAGTATAGAATTCTTAAGCATCCTGTGTATGTTTGTTAGCAAAATCCATTTTGTCAATTTTTTGCAAAATGGCGACAAGTATTAAAATTCAATCACTTATTACTCAGTAGTGTTCAATTTTGTCAAAAAGGTCTCTATACATGAAATGTTGAGAAGCCTAAAGCTCATCTAAGTAAAATATAAAAAATATATATTTTTGCTTGAAAACAAGCGATGTATCAGTTCGATCGTACCCCCATACTAGCCATTTTGAGACTTTCGGAAGAGTTAACGCTCTTAACTGCTTGGTTTCGAAGATTAAAATTTTAATTTTTAATATCGCATAGAACTAACGTGCAGCCCCTATACGTTATGTTTAAAAAAAATATATAAAATTTTTTTTCAAAATGGCGGCTATCGTAAAAATTCAAAGTGTCATAACTTTGCTAAATCAAATCCTACTGAAACATGTCGTATGCAAAAAGTGTTTGGAATTTTATTTTGCATATAAAAGCAATTTTTAATTATTTTTTTTTTAATAAAAACCGAGTCTTACCATATATTGACCGAGACCTCGAACGAGCTTTTATGCGACTCTGCATACAGTTAACGCTCGTATGAAGCTTCTATTTAAAAAATTGACTTGAATTTTTTATACCAAATAGAGCTTTCAACTATACTTACGATACTATACAAAAAAATTAAAAATTAAAAAATAAAAGTATTTTTTTTTCAAAACACGTTTAGTGTGATGAGTCGATCGACCCACCATACATACGCTCATAAGATTTTCAATATAGTTAAGGTCAGTGTGAGCTTATTTATACATATTTGAATTTCAAAATTTTGTGACAGTATAGAATTCTTAAGCATCCTGTGTATGTTTGTTAGCAAAATCCATTTTGTCAATTTTTTGCAAAATGGCGACAAGTATTAAAATTCAATCACTTATTACTCAGTAGTGTTCAATTTTGTCAAAAAGGTCTCTATACATGAAATGTTGAGAAGCCTAAAGCTCATCTAAGTAAAATATAAAAAATATATATTTTTGCTTGAAAACAAGCGATGTATCAGTTCGATCGTACCCCCATACTAGCCATTTTGAGACTTTCGGAAGAGTTAACGCTCTTAACTGCTTGGTTTCGAAGATTAAAATTTTAATTTTTAATATCGCATAGAACTAACGTGCAGCCCCTATACGTTATGTTTAAAAAAAATATATAAAATTTTTTTTCAAAATGGCGGCTATCGTAAAAATTCAAAGTGTCATAACTTTGCTAAATCAAATCCTACTGAAACATGTCGTATGCAAAAAGTGTTTGGAATTTTATTTTGCATATAAAAGCAATTTTTAATTATTTTTTTTTTAATAAAAACCGAGTCTTACCATATATTGACCGAGACCTCGAACGAGCTTTTATGCGACTCTGCATACAGTTAACGCTCGTATGAAGCTTCTATTTAAGAAATTGACTTGAATTTTTTATACCAAATAGAGCTTTCAACTATACTTACGATACTATACAAAAAAATTAAAAATTAAAAAATAAAAGTATTTTTTTTTCAAAACACGTTTAGTGTGATGAGTCGATCGACCCACCATACATACGCTCATAAGATTTTCAATATAGTTAAGGTCAGTGTGAGCTTATTTATACATATTTGAATTTCAAAATTTTGTGACAGTATAGAATTCTTAAGCATTCTGTGTATGTTTGTTAGCAAAATCCATTTTGTCAATTTTTTGCAAAATGGCGACAAGTATTAAAATTCAATCACTTATTACTCAGTAGTGTTCAATTTTGTCAAAAAGGTCTCTATACATGAAATGTTGAGAAGCCTAAACCTCATCTAAGTAAAATATAAAAAATATATATTTTTGCTTGAAAACAAGCTATGTATCAGTTCGATCGTACCCCCATACTAGCCATTTTGAGACTTTCGGAAGAGTTAACGCTCTTAACTGCTTGGTTTCGAAGATTAAAATTTTAATTTTTAATATCGCATAGAACTAACGTGCAGCCCCTATACGTTATGTTTAAAAAAAATATATAAAATTTTTTTTCAAAATGGCGGCTATCGTAAAAATTCAAAGTGTCATAACTTTGCTAAATCAAATCCTACTGAAAAATGTCGTATGCAAAAAGTGTTTGGAATTTTATTTTGCATATAAAAGCAATTTTTAATTATTTTTTTTTTAATAAAAACCGAGTCTTACCATATATTGACCGAGACCTCGAACGAGCTTTTATGCGACTCTGCATACAGTTAACGCTCGTATGAAGCTTCTATTTAAGAAATTGACTTGAATTTTTTATACCAAATAGAGCTTTCAACTATACTTACGATACTATACAAAAAAATTAAAAATTAAAAAATAAAAGTATTTTTTTTTCAAAACACGTTTAGTGTGATGAGTCGATCGACCCACCATACATACGCTCATAAGATTTTCAATATAGTTAAGGTCAGTGTGAGCTTATTTATACATATTTGAATTTCAAAATTTTGTGACAGTATAGAATTCTTAAGCATCCTGTGTATGTTTGTTAGCAAAATCCATTTTGTCAATTTTTTGCAAAATGGCGACAAGTATTAAAATTCAATCACTTATTACTCAGTAGTGTTCAATTTTGTCAAAAAGGTCTCTATACATGAAATGTTGAGAAGCCTAAAGCTCATCTAAGTAAAATATAAAAAATATATATTTTTGCTTGAAAACAAGCGATGTATCAGTTCGATCGTACCCCCATACTAGCCATTTTGAGACTTTCGGAAGAGTTAACGCTCTTAACTGCTTGGTTTCGAAGATTAAAATTTTAATTTTTAATATCGCATAGAACTAACGTGCAGCCCCTATACGTTATGTTTAAAAAAAATATATAAAATTTTTTTTCAAAATGGCGGCTATCGTAAAAATTCAAAGTGTCATAACTTTGCTAAATCAAATCCTACTGAAACATGTCGTATGCAAAAAGTGTTTGGAATTTTATTTTGCATATAAAAGCAATTTTTAATTATTTTTTTTTTAATAAAAACCGAGTCTTACCATATATTGACCGAGACCTCGAACGAGCTTTTATGCGACTCTGCATACAGTTAACGCTCGTATGAAGCTTCTATTTAAGAAATTGACTTGAATTTTTTATACCAAATAAAGCTTTCAACTATACTTACGATACTATACAAAAAAATTAAAAATTAAAAAATAAAAGTATTTTTTTTTCAAAACACGTTTAGTGTGATGAGTCGATCGACCCACCATACATACGCTCATAAGATTTTCAATATAGTTAAGGTCAGTGTGAGCTTATTTATACATATTTGAATTTCAAAATTTTGTGACAGTATAGAATTCTTAAGCATCCTGTGTATGTTTGTTAGCAAAATCCATTTTGTCAATTTTTTGCAAAATGGCGACAAGTATTAAAATTCAATCACTTATTACTCAGTAGTGTTCAATTTTGTCAAAAAGGTCTCTATACATGAAATGTTGAGAAGCCTAAAGCTCATCTAAGTAAAATATAAAAAATATATATTTTGAGACTTTCGGAAGAGTTAACGCTCTTAACTGCTTGGTTTCGAAGATTAAAATTTAAATTTTTAATATCGCATAGAACTAACGTGCAGCCCCTATACGTTATGTTTAAAAAAAATATATAAAATTTTTTTTCAAAATGGCGGCTATCGTAAAAATTCAAAGTGTCATAACTTTGCTAAATCAAATCCTACTGAAAAATGTCGTATGCAAAAAGTGTTTGGAATTTTATTTTGCATATAAAAGCAATTTTTAATTATTTTTTTTTTAATAAAAACCGAGTCTTACCATATATTGACCGAGACCTCGAACGAGCTTTTATGCGACTCTGCATACAGTTAACGCTCGTATGAAGCTTCTATTTAAGAAATTGACTTGAATTTTTTATACCAAATAGAGCTTTCAACTATACTTACGATACTATACAAAAAAATTAAAAATTAAAAAATAAAAGTATTTTTTTTTCAAAACACGTTTAGTGTGATGAGTCGATCGACCCACCATACATACGCTCATAAGATTTTCAATATAGTTAAGGTCAGTGTGAGCTTATTTATACATATTTGAATTTCAAAATTTTGTGACAGTATAGAATTCTTAAGCATTCTGTGTATGTTTGTTAGCAAAATCCATTTTGTCAATTTTTTGCAAAATGGCGACAAGTATTAAAATTCAATCACTTATTACTCAGTAGTGTTCAATTTTGTCAAAAAGGTCTCTATACATGAAATGTTGAGAAGCCTAAAGCTCATCTAAGTAAAATATAAAAAATATATATTTTGAGACTTTCGGAAGAGTTAACGCTCTTAACTGCTTGGTTTCGAAGATTAAAATTTTAATTTTTAATATCGCATAGAACTAACGTGCAGCCCCTATACGTTATGTTTAAAAAAAATATATAAAATTTTTTTTCAAAATGGCGGCTATCGTAAAAATTCAAAGTGTCATAACTTTGCTAAATCAAATCCTACTAAAAAATGTCGTATGCAAAAAGTGTTTGGAATTTTATTTTGCATATAAAAGCAATTTTTAATTATTTTTTTTTTAATAAAAACCGAGTCTTACCATATATTGACCGAGACCTCGAACGAGCTTTTATGCGACTCTGCATACAGTTAACGCTCGTATGAAGCTTCTATTTAAGAAATTGACTTGAATTTTTTATACCAAATAGAGCTTTCAACTATACTTACGATACTATACAAAAAAATTAAAAATTAAAAAATAAAAGTATTTTTTTTTCAAAACACGTTTAGTGTGATGAGTCGATCGACCCACCATACATACGCTCATAAGATTTTCAATATAGTTAAGGTCAGTGTGAGCTTATTTATACATATTTGAATTTCAAAATTTTGTGACAGTATAGAATTCTTAAGCATCCTGTGTATGTTTGTTAGCAAAATCCATTTTGTCAATTTTTTGCAAAATGGCGACAAGTATTAAAATTCAATCACTTATTACTCAGTAGTGTTCAATTTTGTCAAAAAGGTCTCTATACATGAAATGTTGAGAAGCCTAAAGCTCATCTAAGTAAAATATAAAAAATATATATTTTTGCTTGAAAACAAGCGATGTATCAGTTCGATCGTACCCCCATACTAGCCATTTTGAGACTTTCGGAAGAGTTAACGCTCTTAACTGCTTGGTTTCGAAGATTAAAATTTTAATTTTTAATATCGCATAGAACTAACGTGCAGCCCCTATACGTTATGTTTAAAAAAAATATATAAAAATTTTTTTCAAAATGGCGGCTATCGTAAAAATTCAAAGTGTCATAACTTTGCTAAATCAAATCCTACTGAAAAATGTCGTATGCAAAAAGTGTTTGGAATTTTATTTTGCATATAAAAGCAATTTTTAATTATTTTTTTTTTAATAAAAACCGAGTCTTACCATATATTGACCGAGACCTCGAACGAGCTTTTATGCGACTCTGCATACAGTTAACGCTCGTATGAAGCTTCTATTTAAGAAATTGACTTGAATTTTTTATACCAAATAGAGCTTTCAACTATACTTACGATACTATACAAAAAAATTAAAAATTAAAAAATAAAAGTATTTTTTTTTCAAAACACGTTTAGTGTGATGAGTCGATCGACCCACCATACATACGCTCATAAGATTTTCAATATAGTTAAGGTCAGTGTGAGCTTATTTATACATATTTGAATTTCAAAATTTTGTGACAGTATAGAATTCTTAAGCATCCTGTGTATGTTTGTTAGCAAAATCCATTTTGTCAATTTTTTGCAAAATGGCGACAAGTATTAAAATTCAATCACTTATTACTCAGTAGTGTTCAATTTTGTCAAAAAGGTCTCTATACATGAAATGTTGAGAAGCCTAAAGCTCATCTAAGTAAAATATAAAAAATATATATTTTTGCTTGAAAACAAGCGATGTATCAGTTCGATCGTACCCCCATACTAGCCATTTTGAGACTTTCGGAAGAGTTAACGCTCTTTACTGCTTGGTTTCGAAGATTAAAATTTTAATTTTTAATATCGCATAGAACTAACGTGCAGCCCCTATACGTTATGTTTAAAAAAAATATATAAAATTTTTTTTCAAAATGGCGGCTATCGTAAAAATTCAAAGTGTCATAACTTTGCTAAATCAAATCCTAATGAAAAATGTCGTATGCAAAAAGTGTTTGGAATTTTATTTTGCATATAAAAGCAATTTTTAATTATTTTTTTTTTAATAAAAACCGAGTCTTACCATATATTGACCGAGACCTCGAACGAGCTTTTATGCGACTCTGCATACAGTTAACGCTCGTATGAAGCTTCTATTTAAGAAATTGACTTGAATTTTTTATACCAAATAGAGCTTTCAACTATACTTACGATACTATACAAAAAAATTAAAAATTAAAAAATAAAAGTATTTTTTTTTCAAAACACGTTTAGTGTGATGAGTCGATCGACCCACCATACATACGCTCATAAGATTTTCAATATAGTTAAGGTCAGTGTGAGCTTATTTATACATATTTGAATTTCAAAATTTTGTGACAGTATAGAATTCTTAAGCATCCTGTGTATGTTTGTTAGCAAAATCCATTTTGTCAATTTTTTGCAAAATGGCGACAAGTATTAAAATTCAATCACTTATTACTCAGTAGTGTTCAATTTTGTCAAAAAGGTCTCTATACATGAAATGTTGAGAAGCCTAAAGCTCATCTAAGTAAAATATAAAAAATATATATTTTTGCTTGAAAACAAGCGATGTATCAGTTCGATCGTACCCCCATACTAGCCATTTTGAGACTTTCGGAAGAGTTAACGCTCTTAACTGCTTGGTTTCGAAGATTAAAATTTTAATTTTTAATATCGCATAGAACTAACGTGCAGCCCCTATACGTTATGTTTAAAAAAAATATATAAAATTTTTTTTCAAAATGGCGGCTATCGTAAAAATTCAAAGTGTCATAACTTTGCTAAATCAAATCCTACTGAAAAATGTCGTATGCAAAAAGTGTTTGGAATTTTATTTTGCATATAAAAGCAGTTTTTAATTATTTTTTTTTTAATAAAAACCGAGTCTTACCATATATTGACCGAGACCTCGAACGAGCTTTTATGCGACTCTGCATACAGTTAACGCTCGTATGAAGCTTCTATTTAAGAAATTGACTTGAATTTTTTATACCAAATAGAGCTTTCAACTATACTTACGATACTATACAAAAAAATTAAAAATTAAAAAATAAAAGTATTTTTTTTTCAAAACACGTTTAGTGTGATGAGTCGATCGACCCACCATACATACGCTCATAAGATTTTCAATATAGTTAAGGTCAGTGTGAGCTTATTTATACATATTTGAATTTCAAAATTTTGTGACAGTATAGAATTCTTAAGCATCCTGTGTATGTTTGTTAGCAAAATCCATTTTGTCAATTTTTTGCAAAATGGCGACAAGTATTAAAATTCAATCACTTATTACTCAGTAGTGTTCAATTTTGTCAAAAAGGTCTCTATACATGAAATGTTGAGAAGCCTAAAGCTCATCTAAGTAAAATATAAAAAATATATATTTTTGCTTGAAAACAAGCGATGTATCAGTTCGATCGTACCCCCATACTAGCCATTTTGAGACTTTCGGAAGAGTTAACGCTCTTAACTGCTTGGTTTCGAAGATTAAAATTTTAATTTTTAATATCGCATAGAACTAACGTGCAGCCCCTATACGTTATGTTTAAAAAAAATATATAAAATTTTTTTTCAAAATGGCGGCTATCGTAAAAATTCAAAGTGTCATAACTTTGCTAAATCAAATCCTACTGAAAAATGTCGTATGCAAAAAGTGTTTGGAATTTTATTTTGCATATAAAAGCAATTTTTAATTATTTTTTTTTTAATAAAAACCGAGTCTTACCATATATTGACCGAGACCTCGAACGAGCTTTTATGCGACTCTGCATACAGTTAACGCTCGTATGAAGCTTCTATTTAAGAAATTGACTTGAATTTTTTATACCAAATAGAGCTTTCAACTATACTTACGATACTATACAAAAAAATTAAAAATTAAAAAATAAAAGTATTTTTTTTTCAAAACACGTTTAGTGTGATGAGTCGATCGACCCACCATACATACGCTCATAAGATTTTCAATATAGTTAAGGTCAGTGTGAGCTTATTTATACATATTTGAATTTCAAAATTTTGTGACAGTATAGAATTCTTAAGCATCCTGTGTATGTTTGTTAGCAAAATCCATTTTGTCAATTTTTTGCAAAATGGCGACAAGTATTAAAATTCAATCACTTATTACTCAGTAGTGTTCAATTTTGTCAAAAAGAACTCTATACATGAAATGTTGAGAAGCCTAAAGCTCATCTAAGTAAAATATAAAAAATATATATTTTTGCTTGAAAACAAGCGATGTATCAGTTCGATCGTACCCCCATACTAGCCATTTTGAGACTTTCGGAAGAGTTAACGCTCTTAACTGCTTGGTTTCGAAGATTAAAATTTTAATTTTTAATATCGCATAGAACTAACGTGCAGCCCCTATACGTTATGTTTAAAAAAAATATATAAAATTTTTTTTCAAAATGGCGGCTATCGTAAAAATTCAAAGTGTCATAACTTTGCTAAATCAAATCCTACTGAAAAATGTCGTATGCAAAAAGTGTTTGGAATTTTATTTTGCATATAAAAGCAATTTTTAATTATTTTTTTTTTAATAAAAACCGAGTCTTACCATATATTGACCGAGACCTCGAACGAGCTTTTATGCGACTCTGCATACAGTTAACGCTCGTATGAAGCTTCTATTTAAGAAATTGACTTGAATTTTTTATACCAAATAGAGCTTTCAACTATACTTACGATACTATACAAAAAAATTGAAAATTAAAAAATAAAAGTATTTTTTTTTCAAAACACGTTTAGTGTGATGAGTCGCTCGACCCACCATACATACGCTCATAAGATTTTCAATATAGTTAAGGTCAGTGTGAGCTTATTTATACATATTTGAATTTTAAAATTTTGTGACAGTATAGAATTCTTAAGCATCCTGTGTATGTTTGTTAGCAAAATCCATTTTGTCAATTTTTTGCAAAATGGCGACAAGTATTAAAATTCAATCACTTATTACTCAGTAGTGTTCAATTTTGTCAAAAAGGTCTCTATACATGAAATGTTGAGAAGCCTAAAGCTCATCTAAGTAAAATATAAAAAATATATATTTTTGCTTGAAAACAAGCGATGTATCAGTTCGATCGTACCCCCATACTAGCCATTTTGAGACTTTCGGAAGAGTTAACGCTCTTAACTGCTTGGTTTCGAAGATTAAAATTTTAATTTTTAATATCGCATAGAACTAACGTGCAGCCCCTATACGTTATGTTTAAAAAAAATATATAAAGTTTTTTTTCAAAATGGCGGCTATCGTAAAAATTCAAAGTGTCATAACTTTGCTAAATCAAATCCTACTGAAAAATGTCGTATGCAAAAAGTGTTTGGAATTATATTTTGCATATAAAAGCAATTTTTAATTATTTTTTTTTTAATAAAAACCGAGTCTTACCATATATTGACCGAGTCCTCGAACGAGCTTTTATGCGACTCTGCATACAGTTAACGCTCGTATGAAGCTTCTATTTAAGAAATTGACTTGAATTTTTTATACCAAATAGAGCTTTCAACTATACTTACGATACTATACAAAAAAATTAAAAATTAAAAAATAAAAGTATTTTTTTTTCAAAACACGTTTAGTGTGATGAGTCGATCGACCCACCATACATACGCTCATAAGATTTTCAATATAGTTAAGGTCAGTGTGAGCTTATTTATACATATTTGAATTTCAAAATTTTGTGACAGTATAGAATTCTTAAGCATCCTGTGTATGTTTGTTAGCAAAATCCATTTTGTCAATTTTTTGCAAAATGGCGACAAGTATTAAAATTCAATCACTTATTACTCAGTAGTGTTCAATTTTGTCAAAAAGGTCTCTATACATGAAATGTTGAAAAGCCTAAAGCTCATCTAAGTAAAATATAAAAAATATATATTTTTGCTTGAAAACAAGCGATGTATCAGTTCGATCGTACCCCCATACTAGCCATTTTGAGACTTTCGGAAGAGTTAACGCTCTTAACTGCTTGGTTTCGAAGATTAAAATTTTAATTTTTAATATCGCATAGAACTAACGTGCAGCCCCTATACGTTATGTTTAAAAAAAATATATAAAATTTTTTTTCAAAATGGCGGCTATCGTAAAAATTCAAAGTGTCATAACTTTGCTAAATCAAATCCTACTGAAAAATGTCGTATGCAAAAAGTGTTTGGAATTTTATTTTGCATATAAAAGCAATTTTTAATTATTTTTTTTTTAATAAAAACCGAGTCTTACCATATATTGACCGAGACCTCGAACGAGCTTTTATGCGACTCTGCATACAGTTAACGCTCGTATGAAGCTTCTATTTAAGAAATTGACTTGAATTTTTTATACCAAATAGAGCTTTCAACTATACTTACGATACTATACAAAAAAATTAAAAATTAAAAAATAAAAGTATTTTTTTTTCAAAACACGTTTAGTGTGATGAGTCGATCGACCCACCATACATACGCTCATAAGATTTTCAATATAGTTAAGGTCAGTGTGAGCTTATTTATACATATTTGAATTTCAAAATTTTGTGACAGTATAGAATTCTTAAGCATCCTGTGTATGTTTGTTAGCAAAATCCATTTTGTCAATTTTTTGCAAAATGGCGACAAGTATTAAAATTCAATCACTTATTACTCAGTAGTGTTCAATTTTGTCAAAAAGGTCTCTATACATGAAATGTTGAGAAGCCTAAAGCTCATCTAAGTAAAATATAAAAAATATATATTTTTGCTTGAAAACAATCGATGTATCAGTTCGATCGTACCCCCATACTAGCCATTTTGAGACTTTCGGAAGAGTTAACGCTCTTAACTGCTTGGTTTCGAAGATTAAAATTTTAATTTTTAATATCGCATAGAACTAACGTGCAGCCCCTATACGTTATGTTTAAAAAAAATATATAAAATTTTTTTTCAAAATGGCGGCTATCGTAAAAATTCAAAGTGTCATAACTTTGCTAAATCAAATCCTACTGAAAAATGTCGTATGCAAAAAGTGTTTGGAATTTTATTTTGCATATAAAAGCAATTTTTAATTATTTTTTTTTAATAAAAACCGAGTCTTACCATATATTGACCGAGACCTCGAACGAGCTTTTATGCGACTCTGCATACAGTTGACGCTCGTATGAAGCTTCTATTTAAGAAATTGACTTGAATTTTTTATACCAAATAGAGTTTTCAACTATACTTACGATACTATACAAAAAAATTAAAAATTAAAAAATAAAAGTATTTTTTTTTCAAAACACGTTTAGTGTGATGAGTCGATCGACCCACCATACATACGCTCATAAGATTTTCAATATAGTTAAGGTCAGTGTGAGCTTATTTATACATATTTGAATTTTAAAATTTTGTGACAGTATAGAATTCTTAAGCATCCTGTGTATGTTTGTTAGCAAAATCCATTTTGTCAATTTTTTGCAAAATGGCGACAAGTATTAAAATTCAATCACTTATTACTCAGTAGTGTTCAATTTTGTCAAAAAGGTCTCTATACATGAAATGTTGAGAAGCCTAAAGCTCATCTAAGTAAAATATAAAAAATATATATTTTTGCTTGAAAACAAGCGATGTATCAGTTCGATCGTACCCCCATACTAGCCATTTTGAGACTTTCGGAAGAGTTAACGCTCTTAACTGCTTGGTTTCGAAGATTAAAATTTTAATTTTTAATATCGCATAGAACTAACGTGCAGCCCCTATACGTTATGTTTAAAAAAAATATATAAAATTTTTTTTCAAAATGGCGGCTATCGTAAAAATTCAAAGTGTCATAACTTTGCTAAATCAAATCCTACTGAAAAATGTCGTATGCAAAAAGTGTTTGGAATTTTATTTTGCATATAAAAGCAATTTTTAATTATTTTTTTTTTAATAAAAACCGAGTCTTACCATATATTGACCGAGACCTCGAACGAGCTTTTATGCGACTCTGCATACAGTTAGCGCTCGTATGAAGCTTCTATTTAAGAAATTGACTTGAATTTTTTATACCAAATAGAGCTTTCAACTATACTTACGATACTATACAAAAAAATTAAAAATTAAAAAATAAAAGTATTTTTTTTTCAAAACACGTTTAGTGTGATGAGTCGATCGACCCACCATACATACGCTCATAAGATTTTCAATATAGTTAAGGTCAGTGTGAGCTTATTTATACATATTTGAATTTCAAAATTTTGTGACAGTATAGAATTCTTAAGCATCCTGTGTATGTTTGTTAGCAAAATCCATTTTGTCAATTTTTTGCAAAATGGCGACAAGTATTAAAATTCAATCACTTATTACTCAGTAGTGTTCAATTTTGTCAAAAAGAACTCTATACATGAAATGTTGAGAAGCCTAAAGCTCATCTAAGTAAAATATAAAAAATATATATTTTTGCTTGAAAACAAGCGATGTATCAGTTCGATCGTACCCCCATACTAGCCATTTTGAGACTTTCGGAAGAGTTAACGCTCTTAACTGCTTGGTTTCGAAGATTAAAATTTTAATTTTTAATATCGCATAGAACTAACGTGCAGCCCCTATACGTTATGTTTAAAAAAAATATATAAAATTTTTTTTCAAAATGGCGGCTATCGTAAAAATTCAAAGTGTCATAACTTTGCTAAATCAAATCCTACTGAAAAATGTCGTATGCAAAAAGTGTTTGGAATTTTATTTTGCATATAAAAGCAATTTTTAATTATTTTTTTTTTAATAAAAACCGAGTCTTACCATATATTGACCGAGACCTCGAACGAGCTTTTATGCGACTCTGCATACAGTTAACGCTCGTATGAAGCTTCTATTTAAGAAATTGACTTGAATTTTTTATACCAAATAGAGCTTTCAACTATACTTACGATACTATACAAAAAAATTGAAAATTAAAAAATAAAAGTATTTTTTTTTCAAAACACGTTTAGTGTGATGAGTCGCTCGACCCACCATACATACGCTCATAAGATTTTCAATATAGTTAAGGTCAGTGTGAGCTTATTTATACATATTTGAATTTTAAAATTTTGTGACAGTATAGAATTCTTAAGCATCCTGTGTATGTTTGTTAGCAAAATCCATTTTGTCAATTTTTTGCAAAATGGCGACAAGTATTAAAATTCAATCACTTATTACTCAGTAGTGTTCAATTTTGTCAAAAAGGTCTCTATACATGAAATGTTGAGAAGCCTAAAGCTCATCTAAGTAAAATATAAAAAATATATATTTTTGCTTGAAAACAAGCGATGTATCAGTTCGATCGTACCCCCATACTAGCCATTTTGAGACTTTCGGAAGAGTTAACGCTCTTAACTGCTTGGTTTCGAAGATTAAAATTTTAATTTTTAATATCGCATAGAACTAACGTGCAGCCCCTATACGTTATGTTTAAAAAAAATATATAAAGTTTTTTTTCAAAATGGCGGCTATCGTAAAAATTCAAAGTGTCATAACTTTGCTAAATCAAATCCTACTGAAAAATGTCGTATGCAAAAAGTGTTTGGAATTATATTTTGCATATAAAAGCAATTTTTAATTATTTTTTTTTTAATAAAAACCGAGTCTTACCATATATTGACCGAGTCCTCGAACGAGCTTTTATGCGACTCTGCATACAGTTAACGCTCGTATGAAGCTTCTATTTAAGAAATTGACTTGAATTTTTTATACCAAATAGAGCTTTCAACTATACTTACGATACTATACAAAAAAATTAAAAATTAAAAAATAAAAGTATTTTTTTTTCAAAACACGTTTAGTGTGATGAGTCGATCGACCCACCATACATACGCTCATAAGATTTTCAATATAGTTAAGGTCAGTGTGAGCTTATTTATACATATTTGAATTTCAAAATTTTGTGACAGTATAGAATTCTTAAGCATCCTGTGTATGTTTGTTAGCAAAATCCATTTTGTCAATTTTTTGCAAAATGGCGACAAGTATTAAAATTCAATCACTTATTACTCAGTAGTGTTCAATTTTGTCAAAAAGGTCTCTATACATGAAATGTTGAGAAGCCTAAAGCTCATCTAAGTAAAATATAAAAAATATATATTTTTGCTTGAAAACAAGCGATGTATCAGTTCGATCGTACCCCCATACTAGCCATTTTGAGACTTTCGGAAGAGTTAACGCTCTTAACTGCTTGGTTTCGAAGATTAAAATTTTAATTTTTAATATCGCATAGAACTAACGTGCAGCCCCTATACGTTATGTTTAAAAAAAATATATAAAATTTTTTTTCAAAATGGCGGCTATCGTAAAAATTCAAAGTGTCATAACTTTGCTAAATCAAATCCTACTGAAAAATGTCGTATGCAAAAAGTGTTTGGAATTTTATTTTGCATATAAAAGCAATTTTTAATTATTTTTTTTTTAATAAAAACCGAGTCTTACCATATATTGACCGAGACCTCGAACGAGCTTTTATGCGACTCTGCATACAGTTAACGCTCGTATGAAGCTTCTATTTAAGAAATTGACTTGAATTTTTTATACCAAATAGAGCTTTCAACTATACTTACGATACTATACAAAAAAATTAAAAATTAAAAAATAAAAGTATTTTTTTTTCAAAACACGTTTAGTGTGATGAGTCGATCGACCCACCATACATACGCTCATAAGATTTTCAATATAGTTAAGGTCAGTGTGAGCTTATTTATACATATTTGAATTTCAAAATTTTGTGACAGTATAGAATTCTTAAGCATCCTGTGTATGTTTGTTAGCAAAATCCATTTTGTCAATTTTTTGCAAAATGGCGACAAGTATTAAAATTCAATCACTTATTACTCAGTAGTGTTCAATTTTGTCAAAAAGGTCTCTATACATGAAATGTTGAGAAGCCTAAAGCTCATCTAAGTAAAATATAAAAAATATATATTTTTGCTTGAAAACAATCGATGTATCAGTTCGATCGTACCCCCATACTAGCCATTTTGAGACTTTCGGAAGAGTTAACGCTCTTAACTGCTTGGTTTCGAAGATTAAAATTTTAATTTTTAATATCGCATAGAACTAACGTGCAGCCCCTATACGTTATGTTTAAAAAAAATATATAAAATTTTTTTTCAAAATGGCGGCTATCGTAAAAATTCAAAGTGTCATAACTTTGCTAAATCAAATCCTACTGAAAAATGTCGTATGCAAAAAGTGTTTGGAATTTTATTTTGCATATAAAAGCAATTTTTAATTATTTTTTTTTAATAAAAACCGAGTCTTACCATATATTGACCGAGACCTCGAACGAGCTTTTATGCGACTCTGCATACAGTTGACGCTCGTATGAAGCTTCTATTTAAGAAATTGACTTGAATTTTTTATACCAAATAGAGTTTTCAACTATACTTACGATACTATACAAAAAAATTAAAAATTAAAAAATAAAAGTATTTTTTTTTCAAAACACGTTTAGTGTGATGAGTCGATCGACCCACCATACATACGCTCATAAGATTTTCAATATAGTTAAGGTCAGTGTGAGCTTATTTATACATATTTGAATTTCAAAATTTTGTGACAGTATAGAATTCTTAAGCATCCTGTGTATGTTTGTTAGCAAAATCCATTTTGTCAATTTTTTGCAAAATGGCGACAAGTATTAAAATTCAATCACTTATTACTCAGTAGTGTTCAATTTTGTCAAAAAGGTCTCTATACATGAAATGTTGAGAAGCCTAAAGCTCATCTAAGTAAAATATAAAAAATATATATTTTTGCTTGAAAACAAGCGATGTATCAGTTCGATCGTACCCCCATACTAGCCATTTTGAGACTTTCGGAAGAGTTAACGCTCTTAACTGCTTGGTTTCGAAGATTAAAATTTTAATTTTTAATATCGCATAGAACTAACGTGCAGCCCCTATACGTTATGTTTAAAAAAAATATATAAAATTTTTTTTCAAAATGGCGGCTATCGTAAAAATTCAAAGTGTCATAACTTTGCTAAATCAAATCCTACTGAAAAATGTCGTATGCAAAAAGTGTTTGGAATTTTATTTTGCATATAAAAGCAATTTTTAATTATTTTTTTTTTAATAAAAACCGAGTCTTACCATATATTGACCGAGACCTCGAACGAGCTTTTATGCGACTCTGCATACAGTTAGCGCTCGTATGAAGCTTCTATTTAAGAAATTGACTTGAATTTTTTATACCAAATAGAGCTTTCAACTATACTTACGATACTATACAAAAAAATTAAAAATTAAAAAATAAAAGTATTTTTTTTTCAAAACACGTTTAGTGTGATGAGTCGATCGACCCACCATACATACGCTCATAAGATTTTCAATATAGTTAAGGTCAGTGTGAGCTTATTTATACATATTTGAATTTCAAAATTTTGTGACAGTATAGAATTCTTAAGCATCCTGTGTATGTTTGTTAGCAAAATCCATTTTGTCAATTTTTTGCAAAATGGCGACAAGTATTAAAATTCAATCACTTATTACTCAGTAGTGTTCAATTTTGTCAAAAAGAACTCTATACATGAAATGTTGAGAAGCCTAAAGCTCATCTAAGTAAAATATAAAAAATATATATTTTTGCTTGAAAACAAGCGATGTATCAGTTCGATCGTACCCCCATACTAGCCATTTTGAGACTTTCGGAAGAGTTAACGCTCTTAACTGCTTGGTTTCGAAGATTAAAATTTTAATTTTTAATATCGCATAGAACTAACGTGCAGCCCCTATACGTTATGTTTAAAAAAAATATATAAAATTTTTTTTCAAAATGGCGGCTATCGTAAAAATTCAAAGTGTCATAACTTTGCTAAATCAAATCCTACTGAAAAATGTCGTATGCAAAAAGTGTTTGGAATTTTATTTTGCATATAAAAGCAATTTTTAATTATTTTTTTTTTAATAAAAACCGAGTCTTACCATATATTGACCGAGACCTCGAACGAGCTTTTATGCGACTCTGCATACAGTTAACGCTCGTATGAAGCTTCTATTTAAGAAATTGACTTGAATTTTTTATACCAAATAGAGCTTTCAACTATACTTACGATACTATACAAAAAAATTGAAAATTAAAAAATAAAAGTATTTTTTTTTCAAAACACGTTTAGTGTGATGAGTCGCTCGACCCACCATACATACGCTCATAAGATTTTCAATATAGTTAAGGTCAGTGTGAGCTTATTTATACATATTTGAATTTTAAAATTTTGTGACAGTATAGAATTCTTAAGCATCCTGTGTATGTTTGTTAGCAAAATCCATTTTGTCAATTTTTTGCAAAATGGCGACAAGTATTAAAATTCAATCACTTATTACTCAGTAGTGTTCAATTTTGTCAAAAAGGTCTCTATACATGAAATGTTGAGAAGCCTAAAGCTCATCTAAGTAAAATATAAAAAATATATATTTTTGCTTGAAAACAAGCGATGTATCAGTTCGATCGTACCCCCATACTAGCCATTTTGAGACTTTCGGAAGAGTTAACGCTCTTAACTGCTTGGTTTCGAAGATTAAAATTTTAATTTTTAATATCGCATAGAACTAACGTGCAGCCCCTATACGTTATGTTTAAAAAAAATATTTAAAGTTTTTTTTCAAAATGGCGGCTATCGTAAAAATTCAAAGTGTCATAACTTTGCTAAATCAAATCCTACTGAAAAATGTCGTATGCAAAAAGTGTTTGGAATTATATTTTGCATATAAAAGCAATTTTTAATTATTTTTTTTTTAATAAAAACCGAGTCTTACCATATATTGACCGAGTCCTCGAACGAGCTTTTATGCGACTCTGCATACAGTTAACGCTCGTATGAAGCTTCTATTTAAGAAATTGACTTGAATTTTTTATACCAAATAGAGCTTTCAACTATACTTACGATACTATACAAAAAAATTAAAAATTAAAAAATAAAAGTATTTTTTTTTCAAAACACGTTTAGTGTGATGAGTCGATCGACCCACCATACATACGCTCATAAGATTTTCAATATAGTTAAGGTCAGTGTGAGCTTATTTATACATATTTGAATTTCAAAATTTTGTGACAGTATAGAATTCTTAAGCATCCTGTGTATGTTTGTTAGCAAAATCCATTTTGTCAATTTTTTGCAAAATGGCGACAAGTATTAAAATTCAATCACTTATTACTCAGTAGTGTTCAATTTTGTCAAAAAGGTCTCTATACATGAAATGTTGAGAAGCCTAAAGCTCATCTAAGTAAAATATAAAAAATATATATTTTTGCTTGAAAACAAGCGATGTATCAGTTCGATCGTACCCCCATACTAGCCATTTTGAGACTTTCGGAAGAGTTAACGCTCTTAACTGCTTGGTTTCGAAGATTAAAATTTTAATTTTTAATATCGCATAGAACTAACGTGCAGCCCCTATACGTTATGTTTAAAAAAAATATATAAAATTTTTTTTCAAAATGGCGGCTATCGTAAAAATTCAAAGTGTCATAACTTTGCTAAATCAAATCCTACTGAAAAATGTCGTATGCAAAAAGTGTTTGGAATTTTATTTTGCATATAAAAGCAATTTTTAATTATTTTTTTTTTAATAAAAACCGAGTCTTACCATATATTGACCGAGACCTCGAACGAGCTTTTATGCGACTCTGCATACAGTTAACGCTCGTATGAAGCTCCTATTTAAGAAATTGACTTGAATTTTTTATACCAAATAGAGCTTTCAACTATACTTACGATACTATACAAAAAAATTAAAAATTAAAAAATAAAAGTATTTTTTTTTCAAAACACGTTTAGTGTGATGAGTCGATCGACCCACCATACATACGCTCATAAGATTTTCAATATAGTTAAGGTCAGTGTGAGCTTATTTATACATATTTGAATTTCAAAATTTTGTGACAGTATAGAATTCTTAAGCATCCTGTGTATGTTTGTTAGCAAAATCCATTTTGTCAATTTTTTGCAAAATGGCGACAAGTATTAAAATTCAATCACTTATTACTCAGTAGTGTTCAATTTTGTCAAAAAGGTCTCTATACATGAAATGTTGAGAAGCCTAAAGCTCATCTAAGTAAAATATAAAAAATATATATTTTTGCTTGAAAACAAGCGATGTATCAGTTCGATCGTACCCCCATACTAGCCATTTTGAGACTTTCGGAAGAGTTAACGCTCTTAACTGCTTGGTTTCGAAGATTAAAATTTTAATTTTTAATATCGCATAGAACTAACGTGCAGCCCCTATACGTTATGTTTAAAAAAAATATATAAAATTTTTTTTCAAAATGGCGGCTATCGTAAAAATTCAAAGTGTCATAACTTTGCTAAATCAAATCCTACTGAAAAATGTCGTATGCAAAAAGTGTTTGGAATTTTATTTTGCATATAAAAGCAATTTTTAATTATTTTTTTTTAATAAAAACCGAGTCTTACCATATATTGACCGAGACCTCGAACGAGCTTTTATGCGACTCTGCATACAGTTGACGCTCGTATGAAGCTTCTATTTAAGAAATTGACTTGAATTTTTTATACCAAATAGAGCTTTCAACTATACTTACGATACTATACAAAAAAATTAAAAATTAAAAAATAAAAGTATTTTTTTTTCAAAACACGTTTAGTGTGATGAGTCGATCGACCCACCATACATACGCTCATAAGATTTTCAATATAGTTAAGGTCAGTGTGAGCTTATTTATACATATTTGAATTTCAAAATTTTGTGACAGTATAGAATTCTTAAGCATCCTGTGTATGTTTGTTAGCAAAATCCATTTTGTCAATTTTTTGCAAAATGGCGACAAGTATTAAAATTCAATCACTTATTACTCAGTAGTGTTCAATTTTGTCAAAAAGGTCTCTATACATGAAATGTTGAGAAGCCTAAAGCTCATCTAAGTAAAATATAAAAAATATATATTTTTGCTTGAAAACAAGCGATGTATCAGTTCGATCGTACCCCCATACTAGCCATTTTGAGACTTTCGGAAGAGTTAACGCTCTTTACTGCTTGGTTTCGAAGATTAAAATTTTAATTTTTAATATCGCATAGAACTAACGTGCAGCCCCTATACGTTATGTTTAAAAAAAATATATAAAATTTTTTTTCAAAATGGCGGCTATCGTAAAAATTCAAAGTGTCATAACTTTGCTAAATCAAATCCTAATGAAAAATGTCGTATGCAAAAAGTGTTTGGAATTTTATTTTGCATATAAAAGCAATTTTTAATTATTTTTTTTTTAATAAAAACCGAGTCTTACCATATATTGACCGAGACCTCGAACGAGCTTTTATGCGACTCTGCATACAGTTAACGCTCGTATGAAGCTTCTATTTAAGAAATTGACTTGAATTTTTTATACCAAATAGAGCTTTCAACTATACTTACGATACTATACAAAAAAATTAAAAATTAAAAAATAAAAGTATTTTTTTTTCAAAACACGTTTAGTGTGATGAGTCGATCGACCCACCATACATACGCTCATAAGATTTTCAATATAGTTAAGGTCAGTGTGAGCTTATTTATACATATTTGAATTTCAAAATTTTGTGACAGTATAGAATTCTTAAGCATCCTGTGTATGTTTGTTAGCAAAATCCATTTTGTCAATTTTTTGCAAAATGGCGACAAGTATTAAAATTCAATCACTTATTACTCAGTAGTGTTCAATTTTGTCAAAAAGGTCTCTATACATGAAATGTTGAGAAGCCTAAAGCTCATCTAAGTAAAATATAAAAAATATATATTTTTGCTTGAAAACAAGCGATGTATCAGTTCGATCGTACCCCCATACTAGCCATTTTGAGACTTTCGGAAGAGTTAACGCTCTTAACTGCTTGGTTTCGAAGATTAAAATTTTAATTTTTAATATCGCATAGAACTAACGTGCAGCCCCTATACGTTATGTTTAAAAAAAATATATAAAATTTTTTTTCAAAATGGCGGCTATCGTAAAAATTCAAAGTGTCATAACTTTGCTAAATCAAATCCTACTGAAAAATGTCGTATGCAAAAAGTGTTTGGAATTTTATTTTGCATATAAAAGCAATTTTTAATTATTTTTTTTTTAATAAAAACCGAGTCTTACCATATATTGACCGAGACCTCGAACGAGCTTTTATGCGACTCTGCATACAGTTAACGCTCGTATGAAGCTTCTATTTAAGAAATTGACTTGAATTTTTTATACCAAATAGAGCTTTCAACTATACTTACGATACTATACAAAAAAATTAAAAATTAAAAAATAAAAGTATTTTTTTTTCAAAACACGTTTAGTGTGATGAGTCGATCGACCCACCATACATACGCTCATAATATTTTCAATATAGTTAAGGTCAGTGTGAGCTTATTTATACATATTTGAATTTCAAAATTTTGTGACAGTATAGAATTCTTAAGCATCCTGTGTATGTTTGTTAGCAAAATCCATTTTGTCAATTTTTTGCAAAATGGCGACAAGTATTAAAATTCAATCACTTATTACTCAGTAGTGTTCAATTTTGTCAAAAAGGTCTCTATACATGAAATGTTGAGAAGCCTAAAGCTCATCTAAGTAAAATATAAAAAATATATATTTTTGCTTGAAAACAAGCGATGTATCAGTTCGATCGTACCCCCATACTAGCCATTTTGAGACTTTCGGAAGAGTTAACGCTCTTAACTGCTTGGTTTTGAAGATTAAAATTTAAATTTTTAATATCGCATAGAACTAACGTGCAGCCCCTATACGTTATGTTTAAAAAAAATATATAAAATTTTTTTTCAAAATGGCGGCTATCGTAAAAATTCAAAGTGTCATAACTTTGCTAAATCAAATCCTACTGAAAAATGTCGTATGCAAAAAGTGTTTGGAATTTTATTTTGCATATAAAAGCAATTTTTAATTATTTTTTTTTTAATAAAAACCGAGTCTTACCATATATTGACCGAGACCTCGAACGAGCTTTTATGCGACTCTGCATACAGTTAACGCTCGTATGAAGCTTCTATTTAAGAAATTGACTTGAATTTTTTATACCAAATAGAGCTTTCAACTATACTTACGATACTATACAAAAAAATTAAAAATTAAAAAATAAAAGTATTTTTTTTTCAAAACACGTTTAGTGTGATGAGTCGATCGACCCACCATACATACGCTCATAAGATTTTCAATATAGTTAAGGTCAGTGTGAGCTTATTTATACATATTTGAATTTCAAAATTTTGTGACAGTATAGAATTCTTAAGCATCCTGTGTATGTTTGTTAGCAAAATCCATTTTGTCAATTTTTTGCAAAATGGCGACAAGTATTAAAATTCAATCACTTATTACTCAGTAGTGTTCAATTTTGTCAAAAAGGTCTCTATACATGAAATGTTGAGAAGCCTAAAGCTCATCTAAGTAAAATATAAAAAATATATATTTTTGCTTGAAAACAAGCGATGTATCAGTTCGATCGTACCCCCATACTAGCCATTTTGAGACTTTCGGAAGAGTTAACGCTCTTAACTGCTTGGTTTCGAAGATTAAAATTTTAATTTTTAATATCGCATAGAACTAACGTGCAGCCCCTATACGTTATGTTTAAAAAAAATATATAAAATTTTTTTTCAAAATGGCGGCTATCGTAAAAATTCAAAGTGTCATAACTTTGCTAAATCAAATCCTACTAAAAAATGTCGTATGCAAAAAGTGTTTGGAATTTTATTTTGCATATAAAAGCAATTTTTAATTATTTTTTTTTAATAAAAACCGAGTCTTACCATATATTGACCGAGACCTCGAACGAGCTTTTATGCGACTCTGCATACAGTTGACGCTCGTATGAAGCTTCTATTTAAGAAATTGACTTGAATTTTTTATACCAAATAGAGCTTTCAACTATACTTACGATACTATACAAAAAAATTAAAAATTAAAAAATAAAAGTATTTTTTTTTCAAAACACGTTTAGTGTGATGAGTCGATCGACCCACCATACATACGCTCATAAGATTTTCAATATAGTTAAGGTCAGTGTGAGCTTATTTATACATATTTGAATTTCAAAATTTTGTGACAGTATAGAATTCTTAAGCATCCTGTGTATGTTTGTTAGCAAAATCCATTTTGTCAATTTTTTGCAAAATGGCGACAAGTATTAAAATTCAATCACTTATTACTCAGTAGTGTTCAATTTTGTCAAAAAGGTCTCTATACATGAAATGTTGAGAAGCCTAAAGCTCATCTAAGTAAAATATAAAAAATATATATTTTTGCTTGAAAACAAGCGATGTATCAGTTCGATCGTACCCCCATACTAGCCATTTTGAGACTTTCGGAAGAGTTAACGCTCTTAACTGCTTGGTTTCGAAGATTAAAATTTTAATTTTTAATATCGCATAGAACTAACGTGCAGCCCCTATACGTTATGTTTAAAAAAAATATATAAAATTTTTTTTCAAAATGGCGGCTATCGTAAAAATTGAAAGTGTCATAACTTTGCTAAATCAAATCCTACTGAAAAATGTCGTATGCAAAAAGTGTTTGGAATTTTATTTTGCATATAAAAGCAATTTTTAATTATTTTTTTTTTAATAAAAACCGAGTCTTACCATATATTGACCGAGACCTCGAACGAGCTTTTATGCGACTCTGCATACAGTTAACGCTCGTATGAAGCTTCTATTTAAGAAATTGACTTGAATTTTTTATACCAAATAGAGCTTTCAACTATACTTACGATACTATACAAAAAAATTAAAAATTAAAAAATAAAAGTATTTTTTTTTCAAAACACGTTTAGTGTGATGAGTCGATCGACCCACCATACATACGCTCATAAGATTTTCAATATAGTTAAGGTCAGTGTGAGCTTATTTATACATATTTGAATTTCAAAATTTTGTGACAGTATAGAATTCTTAAGCATCCTGTGTATGTTTGTTAGCAAAATCCATTTTGTCAATTTTTTGCAAAATGGCGACAAGTATTAAAATTCAATCACTTATTACTCAGTAGTGTTCAATTTTGTCAAAAAGGTCTCTATACATGAAATGTTGAGAAGCCTAAAGCTCATCTAAGTAAAATATAAAAAATATATATTTTTGCTTGAAAACAAGCGATGTATCAGTTCGATCGTACCCCCATACTAGCCATTTTGAGACTTTCGGAAGAGTTAACGCTCTTAACTGCTTGGTTTCGAAGATTAAAATTTTAATTTTTAATATCGCATAGAACTAACGTGCAGCCCCTATACGTTATGTTTAAAAAAAATATATAAAATTTTTTTTCAAAATGGCGGCTATCGTAAAAATTCAAAGTGTCATAACTTTGCTAAATCAAATCCTACTGAAAAATGTCGTATGCAATAAGTGTTTGGAATTTTATTTTGCATATAAAAGCAATTTTTAATTATTTTTTTTTTAATAAAAACCGAGTCTTACCATATATTGACCGAGACCTCGAACGAGCTTTTATGCGACTCTGCATACAGTTAACGCTCGTATGAAGCTTCTATTTAAGAAATTGACTTGAATTTTTTATACCAAATAGAGCTTTCAACTATACTTACGATACTATACAAAAAAATTAAAAATTAAAAAATAAAAGTATTTTTTTTTCAAAACACGTTTAGTGTGATGAGTCGATCGACCCACCATACATACGCTCATAAGATTTTCAATATAGTTAAGGTCAGTGTGAGCTTATTTATACATATTTGAATTTCAAAATTTTGTGACAGTATAGAATTCTTAAGCATCCTGTGTATGTTTGTTAGCAAAATCCATTTTGTCAATTTTTTGCAAAATGGCGACAAGTATTAAAATTCAATCACTTATTACTCAGTAGTGTTCAATTTTGTCAAAAAGGTCTCTATACATGAAATGTTGAGAAGCCTAAAGCTCATCTAAGTAAAATATAAAAAATATATATTTTTGCTTGAAAACAAGCGATGTATCAGTTCGATCGTACCCCCATACTAGCCATTTTGAGACTTTCGGAAGAGTTAACGCTCTTAACTGCTTGGTTTCGAAGATTAAAATTTTAATTTTTAATATCGCATAGAACTAACGTGCAGCCCCTATACGTTATGTTTAAAAAAAATATATAAAATTTTTTTTCAAAATGGCGGCTATCGTAAAAATTCAAAGTGTCATAACTTTGCTAAATCAAATCCTACTGAAACATGTCGTATGCAAAAAGTGTTTGGAATTTTATTTTGCATATAAAAGCAATTTTTAATTATTTTTTTTTTAATAAAAACCGAGTCTTACCATATATTGACCGAGACCTCGAACGAGCTTTTATGCGACTCTGCATACAGTTAACGCTCGTATGAAGCTTCTATTTAAGAAATTGACTTGAATTTTTTATACCAAATAGAGCTTTCAACTATACTTACGATACTATACAAAAAAATTAAAAATTAAAAAATAAAAGTATTTTTTTTTCAAAACACGTTTAGTGTGATGAGTCGATCGACCCACCATACATACGCTCATAAGATTTTCAATATAGTTAAGGTCAGTGTGAGCTTATTTATACATATTTGAATTTCAAAATTTTGTGACAGTATAGAATTCTTAAGCATCCTGTGTATGTTTGTTAGCAAAATCCATTTTGTCAATTTTTTGCAAAATGGCGACAAGTATTAAAATTCAATCACTTATTACTCAGTAGTGTTCAATTTTGTCAAAAAGGTCTCTATACATGAAATGTTGAGAAGCCTAAAGCTCATCTAAGTAAAATATAAAAAATATATATTTTTGCTTGAAAACAAGCGATGTATCAGTTCGATCGTACCCCCATACTAGCCATTTTGAGACTTTCGGAAGAGTTAACGCTCTTAACTGCTTGGTTTCGAAGATTAAAATTTTAATTTTTAATATCGCATAGAACTAACGTGCAGCCCCTATACGTTATGTTTAAAAAAAATATATAAAATTTTTTTTCAAAATGGCGGCTATCGTAAAAATTCAAAGTGTCATAACTTTGCTAAATCAAATCCTACTGAAAAATGTCGTATGCAAAAAGTGTTTGGAATTTTATTTTGCATATAAAAGCAGTTTTTAATTATTTTTTTTTTAATAAAAACCGAGTCTTACCATATATTGACCGAGACCTCGAACGAGCTTTTATGCGACTCTGCATACAGTTAACGCTCGTATGAAGCTTCTATTTAAGAAATTGACTTGAATTTTTTATACCAAATAGAGCTTTCAACTATACTTACGATACTATACAAAAAAATTAAAAATTAAAAAATAAAAGTATTTTTTTTTCAAAACACGTTTAGTGTGATGAGTCGATCGACCCACCATACATACGCTCATAAGATTTTCAATATAGTTAAGGTCAGTGTGAGCTTATTTATACATATTTGAATTTCAAAATTTTGTGACAGTATAGAATTCTTAAGCATCCTGTGTATGTTTGTTAGCAAAATCCATTTTGTCAATTTTTTGCAAAATGGCGACAAGTATTAAAATTCAATCACTTATTACTCAGTAGTGTTCAATTTTGTCAAAAAGGTCTCTATACATGAAATGTTGAGAAGCCTAAAGCTCATCTAAGTAAAATATAAAAAATATATATTTTTGCTTGAAAACAAGCGATGTATCAGTTCGATCGTACCCCCATACTAGCCATTTTGAGACTTTCGGAAGAGTTAACGCTCTTAACTGCTTGGTTTCGAAGATTAAAATTTTAATTTTTAATATCGCATAGAACTAACGTGCAGCCCCTATACGTTATGTTTAAAAAAAATATATAAAATTTTTTTTCAAAATGGCGGCTATCGTAAAAATTCAAAGTGTCATAACTTTGCTAAATCAAATCCTACTGAAAAATGTCGTATGCAAAAAGTGTTTGGAATTTTATTTTGCATATAAAAGCAATTTTTAATTATTTTTTTTTTAATAAAAACCGAGTCTTACCATATATTGACCGAGACCTCGAACGAGCTTTTATGCGACTCTGCATACAGTTAACGCTCGTATGAAGCTTCTATTTAAGAAATTGACTTGAATTTTTTATACCAAATAGAGCTTTCAACTATACTTACGATACTATACAAAAAAATTAAAAATTAAAAAATAAAAGTATTTTTTTTTCAAAACACGTTTAGTGTGATGAGTCGATCGACCCACCATACATACGCTCATAAGATTTTCAATATAGTTAAGGTCAGTGTGAGCTTATTTATACATATTTGAATTTCAAAATTTTGTGACAGTATAGAATTCTTAAGCATCCTGTGTATGTTTGTTAGCAAAATCCATTTTGTCAATTTTTTGCAAAATGGCGACAAGTATTAAAATTCAATCACTTATTACTCAGTAGTGTTCAATTTTGTCAAAAAGGTCTCTATACATGAAATGTTGAGAAGCCTAAAGCTCATCTAAGTAAAATATAAAAAATATATATTTTTGCTTGAAAACAAGCGATGTATCAGTTCGATCGTACCCCCATACTAGCCATTTTGAGACTTTCGGAAGAGTTAACGCTCTTAACTGCTTGGTTTCGAAGATTAAAATTTTAATTTTTAATATCGCATAGAACTAACGTGTAGCCCCTATACGTTATGTTTAAAAAAA
Source organism: Plectrocnemia conspersa (assembly GCF_051122295.1). Classification (NCBI taxonomy): domain Eukaryota; kingdom Metazoa; phylum Arthropoda; class Insecta; order Trichoptera; family Polycentropodidae; genus Plectrocnemia; species Plectrocnemia conspersa. Next base: position 30,405,072 of record NW_028277167.1, on the reverse strand, counting down.
ATATATAAATTTTTTTTTCAAAATGGCGGCTATCGTAAAAATTCAAAGTGTCATAACTTTGCTAAATCAAATCCTACTGAAAAATGTCGTATGCAAAAAGTGTTTGGAATTATATTTTGCATATAAAAGCAATTTTTAATTATTTTTTTTTTAATAAAAACCGAGTCTTACCATATATTGACCGAGACCTCGAACGAGCTTTTATGCGACTCTGCATACAGTTAACGCTCGTATGAAGCTTCTATTTAAGAAATTGACTTGAATTTTTTATACCAAATAGAGCTTTCAACTATACTTACGATACTATACAAAAAAATTAAAAATTAAAAAATAAAAGTATTTTTTTTTCAAAACACGTTTAGTGTGATGAGTCGATCGACCCACCATACATACGCTCATAAGATTTTCAATATAGTTAAGGTCAGTGTGAGCTTATTTATACATATTTGAATTTCAAAATTTTGTGACAGTATAGAATTCTTAAGCATCCTGTGTATGTTTGTTAGCAAAATCCATTTTGTCAATTTTTTGCAAAATGGCGACAAGTATTAAAATTCAATCACTTATTACTCAGTAGTGTTCAATTTTGTCAAAAAGGTCTCTATACATGAAATGTTGAGAAGCCTAAAGCTCATCTAAGTAAAATATAAAAAATATATATTTTTGCTTGAAAACAAGCGATGTATCAGTTCGATCGTACCCCCATACTAGCCATTTTGAGACTTTCGGAAGAGTTAACGCTCTTAACTGCTTGGTTTCGAAGATTTAAATTTTAATTTTTAATATCGCATAGAACTAACGTGTAGCCCCTATACGTTATGTTTAAAAAAAATATATAAATTTTTTTTTCAAAATGGCGGCTATCGTAAAAATTCAAAGTGTCATAACTTTGCTAAATCAAATCCTACTGAAAAATGTCGTATGCAAAAAGTGTTTGGAATTTTATTTTGCATATAAAAGCAATTTTTAATTATTTTTTTTTTAATAAAAACCGAGTCTTACCATATATTGACCGAGACCTCGAACGAGCTTTTATGCGACTCTGCATACAGTTAACGCTCGTATGAAGCTTCTATTTAAGAAATTGACTTGAATTTTTTATACCAAATAGAGCTTTCAACTATACTTACGATACTATACAAAAAAATTAAAAATTAAAAAATAAAAGTATTTTTTTTTCAAAACACGTTTAGTGTGATGAGTCGATCGACCCACCATACATACGCTCATAAGATTTTCAATATAGTTAAGGTCAGTGTGAGCTTATTTATACATATTTGAATTTCAAAATTTTGTGACAGTATAGAATTCTTAAGCATCCTGTGTATGTTTGTTAGCAAAATCCATTTTGTCAATTTTTTGCAAAATGGCGACAAGTATTAAAATTCAATCACTTATTACTCAGTAGTGTTCAATTTTGTCAAAAAGGTCTCTATACATAAAATGTTGAGAAGCCTAAAGCTCATCTAAGTAAAATATAAAAAATATATATTTTTGCTTGAAAACAAGCGATGTATCAGTTCGATCGTACCCCCATACTAGCCATTTTGAGACTTTCGGAAGAGTTAACGCTCTTAACTGCTTGGTTTCGAAGATTAAAATTTTAATTTTTAATATCGCATAGAACTAACGTGCAGCCCCTATACGTTATGTTTAAAAAAAATATATAAAATTTTTTTTCAAAATGGCGGCTATCGTAAAAATTCAAAGTGTCATAACTTTGCTAAATCAAATCCTACTGAAACATGTCGTATGCAAAAAGTGTTTGGAATTTTATTTTGCATATAAAAGCAATTTTTAATTATTTTTTTTTTAATAAAAACCGAGTCTTACCATATATTGACCGAGACCTCGAACGAGCTTTTATGCGACTCTGCATACAGTTAACGCTCGTATGAAGCTTCTATTTAAGAAATTGACTTGAATTTTTTATACCAAATAGAGCTTTCAACTATACTTACGATACTATACAAAAAAATTAAAAATTAAAAAATAAAAGTATTTTTTTTTCAAAACACGTTTAGTGTGATGAGTCGATCGACCCACCATACATACGCTCATAAGATTTTCAATATAGTTAAGGTCAGTGTGAGCTTATTTATACATATTTGAATTTCAAAATTTTGTGACAGTATAGAATTCTTAAGCATCCTGTGTATGTTTGTTAGCAAAATCCATTTTGTCAATTTTTTGCAAAATGGCGACAAGTATTAAAATTCAATCACTTATTACTCAGTAGTGTTCAATTTTGTCAAAAAGGTCTCTATACATGAAATGTTGAGAAGCCTAAAGCTCATCTAAGTAAAATATAAAAAATATATATTTTTGCTTGAAAACAAGCGATGTATCAGTTCGATCGTACCCCCATACTAGCCATTTTGAGACTTTCGGAAGAGTTAACGCTCTTAACTGCTTGGTTTCGAAGATTAAAATTTTAATTTTTAATATCGCATAGAACTAACGTGCAGCCCCTATACGTTATGTTTAAAAAAAATATATAAAATTTTTTTTCAAAATGGCGGCTATCGTAAAAATTCAAAGTGTCATAACTTTGCTAAATCAAATCCTACTGAAAAATGTCGTATGCAAAAAGTGTTTGGAATTTTATTTTGCATATAAAAGCAATTTTTAATTATTTTTTTTTAATAAAAACCGAGTCTTACCATATATTGACCGAGACCTCGAACGAGCTTTTATGCGACTCTGCATACAGTTAACGCTCGTATGAAGCTTCTATTTAAGAAATTGACTTGAATTTTTTATACCAAATAGAGCTTTCAACTATACTTACGATACTATACAAAAAAATTAAAAATTAAAAAATAAAAGTATTTTTTTTTCAAAACACGTTTAGTGTGATGAGTCGATCGACCCACCATACATACGCTCATAAGATTTTCAATATAGTTAAGGTCAGTGTGAGCTTATTTATACATATTTGAATTTCAAAATTTTGTGACAGTATAGAATTCTTAAGCATCCTGTGTATGTTTGTTAGCAAAATCCATTTTGTCAATTTTTTGCAAAATGGCGACAAGTATTAAAATTCAATCACTTATTACTCAGTAGTGTTCAATTTTGTCAAAAAGGTCTCTATACATGAAATGTTGAGAAGCCTAAAGCTCATCTAAGTAAAATATAAAAAATATATATTTTTGCTTGAAAACAAGCGATGTATCAGTTCGATCGTACCCCCATACTAGCCATTTTGAGACTTTCGGAAGAGTTAACGCTCTTAACTGCTTGGTTTCGAAGATTAAAATTTTAATTTTTAATATCGCATAGAACTAACGTGCAGCCCCTATACGTTATGTTTAAAAAAAATATATAAAATTTTTTTTCAAAATGGCGGCTATCGTAAAAATTCAAAGTGTCATAACTTTTCTAAATCAAATCCTACTGAAAAATGTCGTATGCAAAAAGTGTTTGGAATTTTATTTTGCATATAAAAGCAATTTTTAATTATTTTTTTTTTAATAAAAACCGAGTCTTACCATATATTGACCGAGACCTCGAACGAGCTTTTATGCGACTCTGCATACAGTTAACGCTCGTATGAAGCTTCTATTTAAGAAATTGACTTGAATTATTTATACCAAATAGAGCTTTCAACTATACTTACGATACTATACAAAAAAATTAAAAATTAAAAAATAAAAGTATTTTTTTTTCAAAACACGTTTAGTGTGATGAGTCGATCGACCCACCATACATACGCTCATAAGATTTTCAATATAGTTAAGGTCAGTGTGAGCTTATTTATACATATTTGAATTTCAAAATTTTGTGACAGTATAGAATTCTTAAGCATCCTGTGTATGTTTGTTAGCAAAATCCATTTTGTCAATTTTTTGCAAAATGGCGACAAGTATTAAAATTCAATCACTTATTACTCAGTAGTGTTCAATTTTGTCAAAAAGGTCTCTATACATGAAATGTTGAGAAGCCTAAAGCTCATCTAAGTAAAATATAAAAAATATATATTTTTGCTTGAAAACAAGCGATGTATCAGTTCGATCGTACCCCCATACTAGCCATTTTGAGACTTTCGGAAGAGTTAACGCTCTTAACTGCTTGGTTTCGAAGATTAAAATTTTAATTTTTAATATCGCATAGAACTAACGTGCAGCCCCTATACGTTATGTTTAAAAAAAATATATAAAAATTTTTTTCAAAATGGCGGCTATCGTAAAAATTCAAAGTGTCATAACTTTGCTAAATCAAATCCTACTGAAAAATGTCGTATGCAAAAAGTGTTTGGAATTTTATTTTGCATATAAAAGCAATTTTTAATTATTTTTTTTTAATAAAAACCGAGTCTTACCATATATTGACCGAGACCTCGAACGAGCTTTTATGCGACTCTGCATACAGTTAACGCTCGTATGAAGCTTCTATTTAAGAAATTGACTTGAATTTTTTATACCAAATAGAGCTTTCAACTATACTTACGATACTATACAAAAAAATTAAAAATTAAAAAATAAAAGTATTTTTTTTTCAAAACACGTTTAGTGTGATGAGTCGATCGACCCACCATACATACGCTCATAAGATTTTCAATATAGTTAAGGTCAGTGTGAGCTTATTTATACATATTTGAATTTCAAAATTTTGTGACAGTATAGAATTCTTAAGCATCCTGTGTATGTTTGTTAGCAAAATCCATTTTGTCAATTTTTTGCAAAATGGCGACAAGTATTAAAATTCAATCACTTATTACTCAGTAGTGTTCAATTTTGTCAAAAAGGTCTCTATACATGAAATGTTGAGAAGCCTAAAGCTCATCTAAGTAAAATATAAAAAATATATATTTTTGCTTGAAAACAAGCGATGTATCAGTTCGATCGTACCCCCATACTAGCCATTTTGAGACTTTCGGAAGAGTTAACGCTCTTAACTGCTTGGTTTCGAAGATTAAAATTTTAATTTTTAATATCGCATAGAACTAACGTGCAGCCCCTATACGTTATGTTTAAAAAAAATATATAAAATTTTTTTTCAAAATGGCGGCTATCGTAAAAATTCAAAGTGTCATAACTTTGCTAAATCAAATCCTACTGAAACATGTCGTATGCAAAAAGTGTTTGGAATTTTATTTTGCATATAAAAGCAATTTTTAATTATTTTTTTTTTAATAAAAACCGAGTCTTACCATATATTGACCGAGACCTCGAACGAGCTTTTATGCGACTCTGCATACAGTTAACGCTCGTATGAAGCTTCTATTTAAGAAATTGACTTGAATTTTTTATACCAAATAGAGCTTTCAACTATACTTACGATACTATACAAAAAAATTAAAAATTAAAAAATAAAAGTATTTTTTTTTCAAAACACGTTTAGTGTGATGAGTCGATCGACCCACCATACATACGCTCATAAGATTTTCAATATAGTTAAGGTCAGTGTGAGCTTATTTATACATATTTGAATTTCAAAATTTTGTGACAGTATAGAATTCTTAAGCATCCTGTGTATGTTTGTTAGCAAAATCCATTTTGTCAATTTTTTGCAAAATGGCGACAAGTATTAAAATTCAATCACTTATTACTCAGTAGTGTTCAATTTTGTCAAAAAGGTCTCTATACATGAAATGTTGAGAAGCCTAAAGCTCATCTAAGTAAAATATAAAAAATATATATTTTTGCTTGAAAACAAGCGATGTATCAGTTCGATCGTACCCCCATACTAGCCATTTTGAGACTTTCGGAAGAGTTAACGCTCTTAACTGCTTGGTTTCGAAGATTAAAATTTTAATTTTTAATATCGCATAGAACTAACGTGCAGCCCCTATACGTTATGTTTAAAAAAAATATATAAAATTTTTTTTCAAAATGGCGGCTATCGTAAAAATTCAAAGTGTCATAACTTTGCTAAATCAAATCCTACTGAAAAATGTCGTATGCAAAAAGTGTTTGGAATTTTATTTTGCATATAAAAGCAATTTTTAATTATTTTTTTTTAATAAAAACCGAGTCTTACCATATATTGACCGAGACCTCGAACGAGCTTTTATGCGACTCTGCATACAGTTAACGCTCGTATGAAGCTTCTATTTAAGAAATTGACTTGAATTTTTTATACCAAATAGAGCTTTCAACTATACTTACGATACTATACAAAAAAATTAAAAATTAAAAAATAAAAGTATTTTTTTTTCAAAACACGTTTAGTGTGATGAGTCGATCGACCCACCATACATACGCTCATAAGATTTTCAATATAGTTAAGGTCAGTGTGAGCTTATTTATACATATTTGAATTTCAAAATTTTGTGACAGTATAGAATTCTTAAGCATCCTGTGTATGTTTGTTAGCAAAATCCATTTTGTCAATTTTTTGCAAAATGGCGACAAGTATTAAAATTCAATCACTTATTACTCAGTAGTGTTCAATTTTGTCAAAAAGGTCTCTATACATGAAATGTTGAGAAGCCTAAAGCTCATCTAAGTAAAATATAAAAAATATATATTTTTGCTTGAAAACAAGCGATGTATCAGTTCGATCGTACCCCCATACTAGCCATTTTGAGACTTTCGGAAGAGTTAACGCTCTTAACTGCTTGGTTTCGAAGATTAAAATTTTAATTTTTAATATCGCATAGAACTAACGTGCAGCCCCTATACGTTATGTTTAAAAAAAATATATAAAATTTTTTTTCAAAATGGCGGCTATCGTAAAAATTCAAAGTGTCATAACTTTTCTAAATCAAATCCTACTGAAAAATGTCGTATGCAAAAAGTGTTTGGAATTTTATTTTGCATATAAAAGCAATTTTTAATTATTTTTTTTTTAATAAAAACCGAGTCTTACCATATATTGACCGAGACCTCGAACGAGCTTTTATGCGACTCTGCATACAGTTAACGCTCGTATGAAGCTTCTATTTAAGAAATTGACTTGAATTATTTATACCAAATAGAGCTTTCAACTATACTTACGATACTATACAAAAAAATTAAAAATTAAAAAATAAAAGTATTTTTTTTTCAAAACACGTTTAGTGTGATGAGTCGATCGACCCACCATACATACGCTCATAAGATTTTCAATATAGTTAAGGTCAGTGTGAGCTTATTTATACATATTTGAATTTCAAAATTTTGTGACAGTATAGAATTCTTAAGCATCCTGTGTATGTTTGTTAGCAAAATCCATTTTGTCAATTTTTTGCAAAATGGCGACAAGTATTAAAATTCAATCACTTATTACTCAGTAGTGTTCAATTTTGTCAAAAAGGTCTCTATACATGAAATGTTGAGAAGCCTAAAGCTCATCTAAGTAAAATATAAAAAATATATATTTTTGCTTGAAAACAAGCGATGTATCAGTTCGATCGTACCCCCATACTAGCCATTTTGAGACTTTCGGAAGAGTTAACGCTCTTAACTGCTTGGTTTCGAAGATTAAAATTTTAATTTTTAATATCGCATAGAACTAACGTGCAGCCCCTATACGTTATGTTTAAAAAAAATATATAAAATTTTTTTTCAAAATGGCGGCTATCGTAAAAATTCAAAGTGTCATAACTTTGCTAAATCAAATCCTACTGAAAAATGTCGTATGCAAAAAGTGTTTGGAATTTTATTTTGCATATAAAAGCAATTTTTAATTATTTTTTTTTAATAAAAACCGAGTCTTACCATATATTGACCGAGACCTCGAACGAGCTTTTATGCGACTCTGCATACAGTTAACGCTCGTATGAAGCTTCTATTTAAGAAATTGACTTGAATTTTTTATACCAAATAGAGCTTTCAACTATACTTACGATACTATACAAAAAAATTAAAAATTAAAAAATAAAAGTATTTTTTTTTCAAAACACGTTTAGTGTGATGAGTCGATCGACCCACCATACATACGCTCATAAGATTTTCAATATAGTTAAGGTCAGTGTGAGCTTATTTATACATATTTGAATTTCAAAATTTTGTGACAGTATAGAATTCTTAAGCATCCTGTGTATGTTTGTTAGCAAAATCCATTTTGTCAATTTTTTGCAAAATGGCGACAAGTATTAAAATTCAATCACTTATTACTCAGTAGTGTTCAATTTTGTCAAAAAGGTCTCTATACATGAAATGTTGAGAAGCCTAAAGCTCATCTAAGTAAAATATAAAAAATATATATTTTTGCTTGAAAACAAGCGATGTATCAGTTCGATCGTACCCCCATACTAGCCATTTTGAGACTTTCGGAAGAGTTAACGCTCTTAACTGCTTGGTTTCGAAGATTAAAATTTTAATTTTGAATATCGCATAGAACTAACGTGCAGCCCCTATACGTTATGTTTAAAAAAAATATATAAAATTTTTTTTCAAAATGGCGGCTATCGTAAAAATTCAAAGTGTCATAACTTTGCTAAATCAAATCCTACTGAAAAATGTCGTATGCAAAAAGTGTTTGGAATTTTATTTTGCATATAAAAGCAATTTTTAATTATTTTTTTTTTAATAAAAACCGAGTCTTACCATATATTGACCGAGACCTCGAACGAGCTTTTATGCGACTCTGCATACAGTTAACGCTCGTATGAAGCTTCTATTTAAGAAATTGACTTGAATTTTTTATACCAAATAGAGCTTTCAACTATACTTACGATACTATACAAAAAAATTAAAAATTAAAAAATAAAAGTATTTTTTTTTCAAAACACGTTTAGTGTGATGAGTCGATCGACCCACCATACATACGCTCATAAGATTTTCAATATAGTTAAGGTCAGTGTGAGCTTATTTATACATATTTGAATTTCAAAATTTTGTGACAGTATAGAATTCTTAAGCATCCTGTGTATGTTTGTTAGCAAAATCCATTTTGTCAATTTTTTGCAAAATGGCGACAAGTATTAAAATTCAATCACTTATTACTCAGTAGTGTTCAATTTTGTCAAAAAGGTCTCTATACATGAAATGTTGAGAAGCCTAAAGCTCATCTAAGTAAAATATAAAAAATATATATTTTTGCTTGAAAACAAGCGATGTATCAGTTCGATCGTACCCCCATACTAGCCATTTTGAGACTTTCGGAAGAGTTAACGCTCTTAACTGCTTGGTTTCGAAGATTAAAATTTTAATTTTTAATATCGCATAGAACTAACGTGCAGCCCCTATACGTTATGTTTAAAAAAAATATATAAAATTTTTTTTCAAAATGGCGGCTATCGTAAAAATTCAAAGTGTCATAACTTTGCTAAATCAAATCCTACTGAAAAATGTCGTATGCAAAAAGTGTTTGGAATTTTATTTTGCATATAAAAGCAATTTTTAATTATTTTTTTTTAATAAAAACCGAGTCTTACCATATATTGACCGAGACCTCGAACGAGCTTTTATGCGACTCTGCATACAGTTAACGCTCGTATGAAGCTTCTATTTAAGAAATTGACTTGAATTTTTTATACCAAATAGAGCTTTCAACTATACTTACGATACTATACAAAAAAATTAAAAATTAAAAAATAAAAGTATTTTTTTTTCAAAACACGTTTAGTGTGATGAGTCGATCGACCCACCATACATACGCTCATAAGATTTTCAATATAGTTAAGGTCAGTGTGAGCTTATTTATACATATTTGAATTTCAAAATTTTGTGACAGTATAGAATTCTTAAGCATCCTGTGTATGTTTGTTAGCAAAATCCATTTTGTCAATTTTTTGCAAAATGGCGACAAGTATTAAAATTCAATCACTTATTACTCAGTAGTGTTCAATTTTGTCAAAAAGGTCTCTATACATGAAATGTTGAGAAGCCTAAAGCTCATCTAAGTAAAATATAAAAAATATATATTTTTGCTTGAAAACAAGCGATGTATCAGTTCGATCGTACCCCCATACTAGCCATTTTGAGACTTTCGGAAGAGTTAACGCTCTTAACTGCTTGGTTTCGAAGATTAAAATTTTAATTTTTAATATCGCATAGAACTAACGTGCAGCCCCTATACGTTATGTTTAAAAAAAATATATAAAATTTTTTTTCAAAATGGCGGCTATCGTAAAAATTCAAAGTGTCATAACTTTGCTAAATCAAATCCTACTGAAACATGTCGTATGCAAAAAGTGTTTGGAATTTTATTTTGCATATAAAAGCAATTTTTAATTATTTTTTTTTTAATAAAAACCGAGTCTTACCATATATTGACCGAGACCTCGAACGAGCTTTTATGCGACTCTGCATACAGTTAACGCTCGTATGAAGCTTCTATTTAAGAAATTGACTTGAATTTTTTATACCAAATAGAGCTTTCAACTATACTTACGATACTATACAAAAAAATTAAAAATTAAAAAATAAAAGTATTTTTTTTTCAAAACACGTTTAGTGTGATGAGTCGATCGACCCACCATACATACGCTCATAAGATTTTCAATATAGTTAAGGTCAGTGTGAGCTTATTTATACATATTTGAATTTCAAAATTTTGTGACAGTATAGAATTCTTAAGCATCCTGTGTATGTTTGTTAGCAAAATCCATTTTGTCAATTTTTTGCAAAATGGCGACAAGTATTAAAATTCAATCACTTATTACTCAGTAGTGTTCAATTTTGTCAAAAAGGTCTCTATACATGAAATGTTGAGAAGCCTAAAGCTCATCTAAGTAAAATATAAAAAATATATATTTTTGCTTGAAAACAAGCGATGTATCAGTTCGATCGTACCCCCATACTAGCCATTTTGAGACTTTCGGAAGAGTTAACGCTCTTAACTGCTTGGTTTCGAAGATTAAAATTTTAATTTTTAATATCGCATAGAACTAACGTGCAGCCCTTATACGTTATGTTTAAAAAAAATATATAAAATTTTTTTTCAAAATGGCGGCTATCGTAAAAATTCAAAGTGTCATAACTTTGCTAAATCAAATCCTACTGAAAAATGTCGTATGCAAAAAGTGTTTGGAATTTTATTTTGCATATAAAAGCAATTTTTAATTTTTTTTTTTTTAATAAAAACCGAGTCTTACCATATATTGACCGAGACCTCGAACGAGCTTTTATGCGACTCTGCATACAGTTAACGCTCGTATGAAGCTTCTATTTAAGAAATTGACTTGAATTTTTTATACCAAATAGAGCTTTCAACTATACTTACGATACTATACAAAAAAATTAAAAATTAAAAAATAAAAGTATTTTTTTTTCAAAACACGTTTAGTGTGATGAGTCGATCGACCCACCATACATACGCTCATAAGATTTTCAATATAGTTAAGGTCAGTGTGAGCTTATTTATACATATTTGAATTTCAAAATTTTGTGACAGTATAGAATTCTTAAGCATCCTGTGTATGTTTGTTAGCAAAATCCATTTTGTCAATTTTTTGCAAAATGGCGACAAGTATTAAAATTCAATCACTTATTACTCAGTAGTGTTCAATTTTGTCAAAAAGGTCTCTATACATGAAATGTTGAGAAGCCTAAAGCTCATCTAAGTAAAATATAAAAAATATATATTTTTGCTTGAAAACAAGCGATGTATCAGTTCGATCGTACCCCCATACTAGCCATTTTGAGACTTTCGGAAGAGTTAACGCTCTTAACTGCTTGGTTTCGAAGATTAAAATTTTAATTTTTAATATCGCATAGAACTAACGTGCAGCCCCTATACGTTATGTTTAAAAAAAATATATAAAATTTTTTTTCAAAATGGCGGCTATCGTAAAAATTCAAAGTGTCATAACTTTGCTAAATCAAATCCTACTGAAAAATGTCGTATGCAAAAAGTGTTTGGAATTTTATTTTGCATATAAAAGCAATTTTTAATTATTTTTTTTTTAATAAAAACCGAGTCTTACCATATATTGACCGAGACCTCGAACGAGCTTTTATGCGACTCTGCATACAGTTAACGCTCGTATGAAGCTTTTATTTAAGAAATTGACTTGAATTTTTTATACCAAATAGAGCTTTCAACTATACTTACGATACTATACAAAAAAATTAAAAATTAAAAAATAAAAGTATTTTTTTTTCAAAACACGTTTAGTGTGATGAGTCGATCGACCCACCATACATACGCTCATAAGATTTTCAATATAGTTAAGGTCAGTGTGAGCTTATTTATACATATTTGAATTTCAAAATTTTGTGACAGTATAGAATTCTTAAGCATCCTGTGTATGTTTGTTAGCAAAATCCATTTTGTCAATTTTTTGCAAAATGGCGACAAGTATTAAAATTCAATCACTTATTACTCAGTAGTGTTCAATTTTGTCAAAAAGGTCTCTATACATGAAATGTTGAGAAGCCTAAAGCTCATCTAAGTAAAATATAAAAAATATATATTTTTGCTTGAAAACAAGCGATGTATCAGTTCGATCGTACCCCCATACTAGCCATTTTGAGACTTTCGGAAGAGTTAACCCTCTTAACTGCTTGGTTTCGAAGATTAAAATTTTAATTTTTAATATCGCATAGAACTAACGTGCAGCCCCTATACGTTATGTTTAAAAAAAATATATAAAATTGTTTTTCAAAATGGCGGCTATCGTAAAAATTCAAAGTGTCATAACTTTGCTAAATCAAATCCTACTGAAAAATGTCGTATGCAAAAAGTGTTTGGAATTTTATTTTGCATATAAAAGCAATTTTTAATTTTTTTTTTTTTAATAAAAACCGAGTCTTACCATATATTGACCGAGACCTCGAACGAGCTTTTATGCGACTCTGCATACAGTTAACGCTCGTATGAAGCTTCTATTTAAGAAATTGACTTGAATTTTTTATACCAAATAGAGCTTTCAACTATACTTACGATACTATACAAAAAAATTAAAAATTAAAAAATAAAAGTATTTTTTTTTCAAAACACGTTTAGTGTGATGAGTCGATCGACCCACCATACATACGCTCCTAAGATTTTCAATATAGTTAAGGTCAGTGTGAGCTTATTTATACATATTTGAATTTCAAAATTTTGTGACAGTATAGAATTCTTAAGCATCCTGTGTATGTTTGTTAGCAAAATCCATTTTGTCAATTTTTTGCAAAATGGCGACAAGTATTAAAATTCAATCACTTATTACTCAGTAGTGTTCAATTTTGTCAAAAAGGTCTCTATACATGAAATGTTGAGAAGCCTAAAGCTCATCTAAGTAAAATATAAAAAATCTATATTTTTGCTTGAAAACAAGCGATGTATCAGTTCGATCGTACCCCCATACTAGCCATTTTGAGACTTTCGGAAGAGTTAACGCTCTTAACTGCTTGGTTTCGAAGATTAAAATTTAAATTTTTTATATCGCATAGAACTAACGTGCAGCCCCTATACGTTACGTTTAAAAAAAATATATAAAATTTTTTTTCAAAATGGCGGCTATCGTAAAAATTCAAAGTGTCATAACTTTGCTAAATCAAATCCTACTGAAAAATGTCGTATGCAAAAAGTGTTTGGAATTTTATTTTGCATATAAAAGCAATTTTTAATTATTTTTTTTTTAATAAAAACCGAGTCTTACCATATATTGACCGAGACCTCGAACGAGCTTTTATGCGACTCTGCATACAGTTAACGCTCGTATGAAGCTTCTATTTAAGAAATTGACTTGAATTTTTTATACCAAATAGAGCTTTCAACTATACTTACGATACTATACAAAAAAATTAAAAATTAAAAAATAAAAGTATTTTTTTTTCAAAACACGTTTAGTGTGATGAGTCGATCGACCCACCATACATACGCTCATAAGATTTTCAATATAGTTAAGGTCAGTGTGAGCTTATTTATACATATTTGAATTTCAAAATTTTGTGACAGTATAGAATTCTTAAGCATCCTGTGTATGTTTGTTAGCAAAATTCATTTTGTCAATTTTTTGCAAAATGGCGACAAGTATTAAAATTCAATCACTTATTACTCAGTAGTGTTCAATTTTGTCAAAAAGGTCTCTATACATGAAATGTTGAGAAGCCTAAAGCTCATCTAAGTAAAATATAAAAAATATATATTTTTGCTTGAAAACAAGCGATGTATCAGTTCGATCGTACCCCCATACTAGCCATTTTGAGACTTTCGGAAGAGTTAACGCTCTTAACTGCTTGGTTTCGAAGATTAAAATTTTAATTTTTAATATCGCATAGAACTAACGTGCAGCCCCTATACGTTATGTTTAAAAAAAATATATAAAATTTTTTTTCAAAATGGCGGCTATCGTAAAAATTCAAAGTGTCATAACTTTGCTAAATCAAATCCTACTGAAAAATGTCGTATGCAAAAAGTGTTTGGAATTTTATTTTGCATATAAAAGCAATTTTTAATTATTTTTTTTTTAATAAAAACCGAGTCTTACCATATATTGACCGAGACCTCGAACGAGCTTTTATGCGACTCTGCATACAGTTAACGCTCGTATGAAGCTTCTATTTAAGAAATTGACTTGAATTTTTTATACCAAATAGAGCTTTCAACTATACTTACGATACTATACAAAAAAATTAAAAATTAAAAAATAAAAGTATTTTTTTTTCAAAACACGTTTAGTGTGATGAGTCGATCGACCCACCATACATACGCTCATAAGATTTTCAATATAGTTAAGGTCAGTGTGAGCTTATTTATACATATTTGAATTTCAAAATTTTGTGACAGTATAGAATTCTTAAGCATCCTGTGTATGTTTGTTAGCAAAATCCATTTTGTCAATTTTTTGCAAAATGGCGACAAGTATTAAAATTCAATCACTTATTACTCAGTAGTGTTCAATTTTGTCAAAAAGGTCTCTATACATGAAATGTTGAGAAGCCTAAAGCTCATCTAAGTAAAATATAAAAAATATATATTTTTGCTTGAAAACAAGCGATGTATCAGTTCGATCGTACCCCCATACTAGCCATTTTGAGACTTTCGGAAGAGTTAACGCTCTTAACTGCTTGGTTTCGAAGATTAAAATTTTAATTTTTAATATCGCATAGAACTAACGTGCAGCCCCTATACGTTATGTTTAAAAAAAATATATAAAATTTTTTTTCAAAATGGCGGCTATCGTAAAAATTCAAAGTGTCATAACTTTGCTAAATCAAATCCTACTGAAAAATGTCGTATGCAAAAAGTGTTTGGAATTTTATTTTGCATATAAAAGCAATTTTTAATTATTTTTTTTTTAATAAAAACCGAGTCTTACCATATATTGACCGAGACCTCGAACGAGCTTTTATGCGACTCTGCATACAGTTAACGCTCGTATGAAGCTTCTATTTAAGAAATTGACTTGAATTTTTTATACCAAATAGAGCTTTCAACTATACTTACGATACTATACAAAAAAATTAAAAATTAAAAAATAAAAGTATTTTTTTTTCAAAACACGTTTAGTGTGATGAGTCGATCGACCCACCATACATACGCTCATAAGATTTTCAATATAGTTAAGGTCAGTGTGAGCTTATTTATACATATTTGAATTTCAAAATTTTGTGACAGTATAGAATTCTTAAGCATCCTGTGTATGTTTGTTAGCAAAATCCATTTTGTCAATTTTTTGCAAAATGGCGACAAGTATTAAAATTCAATCACTTATTACTCAGTAGTGTTCAATTTTGTCAAAAAGGTCTCTATACATGAAATGTTGAGAAGCCTAAAGCTCATCTAAGTAAAATATAAAAAATATATATTTTTGCTTGAAAACAAGCGATGTATCAGTTCGATCGTACCCCCATACTAGCCATTTTGAGACTTTCGGAAGAGTTAACGCTCTTAACTGCTTGGTTTCGAAGATTAAAATTTTAATTTTTAATATCGCATAGAACTAATGTGCAGCCCCTATACGTTATGTTTAAAAAAAATATATAAAATTTTTTTTCAAAATGGCGGCTATCGTAAAAATTCAAAGTGTCATAACTTTGCTAAATCAAATCCTACTGAAAAATGTCGTATGCAAAAAGTGTTTGGAATTTTATTTTGCATATAAAAGCAATTTTTAATTATTTTTTTTTTAATAAAAACTGAGTCTTACCATATATTGACCGAGACCTCGAACGAGCTTTTATGCGACTCTGCATACAGTTAACGCTCGTATGAAGCTTCTATTTAAGAAATTGACTTGAATTTTTTATACCAAATAGAGCTTTCAACTATACTTACGATACTATACAAAAAAATTAAAAATTAAAAAATAAAAGTATTTTTTTTTCAAAACACGTTTAGTGTGATGAGTCGATCGACCCACCATACATACGCTCATAAGATTTTCAATATAGTTAAGGTCAGTGTGAGCTTATTTATACATATTTGAATTTCAAAATTTTGTGACAGTATAGAATTCTTAAGCATCCTGTGTATGTTTGTTAGCAAAATCCATTTTGTCAATTTTTTGCAAAATGGCGACAAGTATTAAAATTCAATCACTTATTACTCAGTAGTGTTCAATTTTGTCAAAAAGGTCTCTATACATGAAATGTTGAGAAGCCTAAAGCTCATCTAAGTAAAATATAAAAAATATATATTTTTGCTTGAAAACAAGCGATGTATCAGTTCGATCGTACCCCCATACTAGCCATTTTGAGACTTTCGGAAGAGTTAACGCTCTTAACTGCTTGGTTTCGAAGATTAAAATTTTAATTTTTAATATCGCATAGAACTAACGTGCAGCCCCTATACGTTATGTTTAAAAAAAATATATAAAATTTTTTTTCAAAATGGCGGCTATCGTAAAAATTCAAAGTGTCATAACTTTGCTAAATCAAATCCTACTGAAACATGTCGTATGCAAAAAGTGTTTGGAATTTTATTTTGCATATAAAAGCAATTTTTAATTATTTTTTTTTTAATAAAAACCGAGTCTTACCATATATTGACCGAGACCTCGAACGAGCTTTTATGCGACTCTGCATACAGTTAACGCTCGTATGAAGCTTCTATTTAAGAAATTGACTTGAATTTTTTATACCAAATAGAGCTTTCAACTATACTTACGATACTATACAAAAAAATTAAAAATTAAAAAATAAAAGTATTTTTTTTTCAAAACACGTTTAGTGTGATGAGTCGATCGACCCACCATACATACGCTCATAAGATTTTCAATATAGTTAAGGTCAGTGTGAGCTTATTTATACATATTTGAATTTCAAAATTTTGTGACAGTATAGAATTCTTAAGCATCCTGTGTATGTTTGTTAGCAAAATCCATTTTGTCAATTTTTTGCAAAATGGCGACAAGTATTAAAATTCAATCACTTATTACTCAGTAGTGTTCAATTTTGTCAAAAAGGTCTCTATACATGAAATGTTGAGAAGCCTAAAGCTCATCTAAGTAAAATATAAAAAATATATATTTTTGCTTGAAAACAAGCGATGTATCAGTTCGATCGTACCCCCATACTAGCCATTTTGAGACTTTCGGAAGAGTTAACGCTCTTAACTGCTTGGTTTCGAAGATTAAAATTTTAATTTTTAATATCGCATAGAACTAACGTGCAGCCCCTATACGTTATGTTTAAAAAAAATATATAAAATTTTTTTTCAAAATGGCGGCTATCGTAAAAATTCAAAGTGTCATAACTTTGCTAAATCAAATCCTACTGAAACATGTCGTATGCAAAAAGTGTTTGGAATTTTATTTTGCATATAAAAGCAATTTTTAATTATTTTTTTTTTAATAAAAACCGAGTCTTACCATATATTGACCGAGACCTCGAACGAGCTTTTATGCGACTCTGCATACAGTTAACGCTCGTATGAAGCTTCTATTTAAGAAATTGACTTGAATTTTTTATACCAAATAGAGCTTTCAACTATACTTACGATACTATACAAAAAAATTAAAAATTAAAAAATAAAAGTATTTTTTTTTCAAAACACGTTTAGTGTGATGAGTCGATCGACCCACCATACATACGCTCATAAGATTTTCAATATAGTTAAGGTCAGTGTGAGCTTATTTATACATATTTGAATTTCAAAATTTTGTGACAGTATAGAATTCTTAAGCATCCTGTGTATGTTTGTTAGCAAAATCCATTTTGTCAATTTTTTGCAAAATGGCGACAAGTATTAAAATTCAATCACTTATTACTCAGTAGTGTTCAATTTTGTCAAAAAGGTCTCTATACATGAAATGTTGAGAAGCCTAAAGCTCATCTAAGTAAAATATAAAAAATATATATTTTTGCTTGAAAACAAGCGATGTATCAGTTCGATCGTACCCCCATACTAGCCATTTTGAGACTTTCGGAAGAGTTAACGCTCTTAACTGCTTGGTTTCGAAGATTAAAATTTTAATTTTTAATATCGCATAGAACTAACGTGCAGCCCCTATACGTTATGTTTAAAAAAAATATATAAATTTTTTTTTCAAAATGGCGGCTATCGTAAAAATTCAAAGTGTCATAACTTTGCTAAATCAAATCCTACTGAAAAATGTCGTATGCAAAAAGTGTTTGGAATTTTATTTTGCATATAAAAGCAATTTTTAATTATTTTTTTTTTAATAAAAACCGAGTCTTACCATATATTGACCGAGACCTCGAACGAGCTTTTATGCGACTCTGCATACAGTTAACGCTCGTATGAAGCTTCTATTTAAGAAATTGACTTGAATTTTTTATACCAAATAGAGCTTTCAACTATACTTACGATACTATACAAAAAAATTAAAAATTAAAAAATAAAAGTATTTTTTTTTCAAAACACGTTTAGTGTGATGAGTCGATCGACCCACCATACATACGCTCATAAGATTTTCAATATAGTTAAGGTCAGTGTGAGCTTATTTATACATATTTGAATTTCAAAATTTTGTGACAGTATAGAATTCTTAAGCATCCTGTGTATGTTTGTTAGCAAAATCCATTTTGTCAATTTTTTGCAAAATGGCGACAAGTATTAAAATTCAATCACTTATTACTCAGTAGTGTTCAATTTTGTCAAAAAGGTCTCTATACATGAAATGTTGAAAAGCCTAAAGCTCATCTAAGTAAAATATAAAAAATATATATTTTTGCTTGAAAACAAGCGATGTATCAGTTCGATCGTACCCCCATACTAGCCATTTTGAGACTTTCGGAAGAGTTAACGCTCTTAACTGCTTGGTTTCGAAGATTAAAATTTTAATTTTTATTATCGCATAGAACTAACGTGCAGCCCCTATACGTTATGTTTAAAAAAAATATATAAAATTTTTTTTCAAAATAGCGGCTATCGTAAAAATTCAAAGTGTCATAACTTTGCTAAATCAAATCCTACTGAAAAATGTCGTATGCAAAAAGTGTTTGGAATTTTATTTTGCATATAAAAGCAATTTTTAATTTTTTTTTTTTTAATAAAAACCGAGTCTTACCATATATTGACCGAGACCTCGAACGAGCTTTTATGCGACTCTGCATACAGTTAACGCTCGTATGAAGCTTCTATTTAAGAAATTGACTTGAATTTTTTATACCAAATAGAGCTTTCAACTATACTTACGATACTATACAAAAAAATTAAAAATTAAAAAATAAAAGTATTTTTTTTTCAAAACACGTTTAGTGTGATGAGTCGATCGACCCACCATACATACGCTCATAAGATTTTCAATATAGTTAAGGTCAGTGTGAGCTTATTTATACATATTTGAATTTCAAAATTTTGTGACAGTATAGAATTCTTAAGCATCCTGTGTATGTTTGTTAGCAAAATCTATTTTGCCAATTTTTTGCAAAATGGCGACAAGTATTAAAATTCAATCACTTATTACTCAGTAGTGTTCAATTTTGTCAAAAAGGTCTCTATACATGAAATGTTGAGAAGCCTTAAGCTCATCTAAGTAAAATATAAAAAATATATATTTTTGCTTGAAAACAAGCGATGTATCAGTTCGATCGTACCCCCATACTAGCCATTTTGAGACTTTCGGAAGAGTTAACGCTCTTAACTGCTTGGTTTCGAAGATTAAAATTTTAATTTTTAATATCGCATAGAACTAACGTGCAGCCCCTACACGTTATGTTTAAAAAAAATATATAAAAATTTTTTTCAAAATGGCGGCTATCGTAAAAATTCAAAGTGTCATAACTTTGCTAAATCAAATCCTACTGAAAAATGTCGTATGCAAAAAGTGTTTGGAATTTTATTTTACATATAAAAGCAATTTTTAATTATTTTTTTTTTAATAAAAACCGAGTCTTACCATATATTGACCGAGACCTCGAACGAGCTTTTATGCGACTCTGCATTCAGTTAACGCTCGTATGAAGCTTCTATTTAAGAAATTGACTTGAATTTTTTATACCAAATAGAGCTTTCAACTATACTTACGATACTATACAAAAAAATTAAAAATTAAAAAATAAAAGTATTTTTTTTTCAAAACACGTTTAGTGTGATGAGTCGATCGACCCACCATACATACGCTCATAAGATTTTCAATATAGTTAAGGTCAGTGTGAGCTTATTTATACATATTTGAATTTCAAAATTTTGTGACAGTATAGAATTCTTAAGCATCCTGTGTATGTTTGTTAGCAAAATCCATTTTGTCAATTTTTTGCAAAATGGCGACAAGTATTAAAATTCAATCACTTATTACTCAGTAGTGTTCAATTTTGTCAAAAAGGTCTCTATACATGAAATGTTGAGAAGCCTAAAGCTCATCTAAGTAAAATATAAAAAATATATATTTTTGCTTGAAAACAAGCGATGTATCAGTTCGATCGTACCCCCATACTAGCCATTTTGAGACTTTCGGAAGAGTTAACGCTCTTAACTGCTTGGTTTCGAAGATTAAAATTTTAATTTTTAATATCGCATAGAACTAACGTGCAGCCCCTATACGTTATGTTTAAAAAAAATATATAAAATTTTTTTTCAAAATGGCGGCTATCGTAAAAATTCAAAGTGTCATAACTTTGCTAAATCAAATCCTACTGAAAAATGTTGTATGCAAAAAGTGTTTGGAATTTTATTTTGCATATAAAAGCAATTTTTAATTATTTTTTTTTTAATAAAAACCGAGTCTTACCATATATTGACCGAGACCTCGAACGAGCTTTTATGCGACTCTGCATACAGTTAACGCTCGTATGAAGCTTCTATTTAAGAAATTGACTTGAATTTTTTATACCAAATAGAGCTTTCAACTATACTTACGATACTATACAAAAAAATTAAAAATTAAAAAATAAAAGTATTTTTTTTTCAAAACACGTTTAGTGTGATGAGTCGATCGACCCACCATACATACGCTCATAAGATTTTCAATATAGTTAAGGTCAGTGTGAGCTTATTTATACATATTTGAATTTCAAAATTTTGTGACAGTATAGAATTCTTAAGCATCCTGTGTATGTTTGTTAGCAAAATCCATTTTGTCAATTTTTTGCAAAATGGCGACAAGTATTAAAATTCAATCACTTATTACTCAGTAGTGTTCAATTTTGTCAAAAAGGTCTCTATACATGAAATGTTGAAAAGCCTAAAGCTCATCTAAGTAAAATATAAAAAATATATATTTTTGCTTGAAAACAAGCGATGTATCAGTTCGATCGTACCCCCATACTAGCCATTTTGAGACTTTCGGAAGAGTTAACGCTCTTAACTGCTTGGTTTCGAAGATTAAAATTTTAATTTTTATTATCGCATAGAACTAACGTGCAGCCCCTATACGTTATGTTTAAAAAAAATATATAAAATTTTTTTTCAAAATAGCGGCTATCGTAAAAATTCAAAGTGTCATAACTTTGCTAAATCAAATCCTACTGAAAAATGTCGTATGCAAAAAGTGTTTGGAATTTTATTTTGCATATAAAAGCAATTTTTAATTTTTTTTTTTTTAATAAAAACCGAGTCTTACCATATATTGACCGAGACCTCGAACGAGCTTTTATGCGACTCTGCATACAGTTAACGCTCGTATGAAGCTTCTATTTAAGAAATTGACTTGAATTTTTTATACCAAATAGAGCTTTCAACTATACTTACGATACTATACAAAAAAATTAAAAATTAAAAAATAAAAGTATTTTTTTTTCAAAACACGTTTAGTGTGATGAGTCGATCGACCCACCATACATACGCTCATAAGATTTTCAATATAGTTAAGGTCAGTGTGAGCTTATTTATACATATTTGAATTTCAAAATTTTGTGACAGTATAGAATTCTTAAGCATCCTGTGTATGTTTGTTAGCAAAATCTATTTTGTCAATTTTTTGCAAAATGGCGACAAGTATTAAAATTCAATCACTTATTACTCAGTAGTGTTCAATTTTGTCAAAAAGGTCTCTATACATGAAATGTTGAGAAGCCTAAAGCTCATCTAAGTAAAATATAAAAAATATATATTTTTGCTTGAAAACAAGCGATGTATCAGTTCGATCGTACCCCCATACTAGCCATTTTGAGACTTTCGGAAGAGTTAACGCTCTTAACTGCTTGGTTTCGAAGATTAAAATTTTAATTTTTAATATCGCATAGAACTAACGTGCAGCCCCTATACGTTATGTTTAAAAAAAATATATAAAAATTTTTTTCAAAATGGCGGCTATCGTAAAAATTCAAAGTGTCATAACTTTGCTAAATCAAATCCTACTGAAAAATGTCGTATGCAAAAAGTGTTTGGAATTTTATTTTACATATAAAAGCAATTTTTAATTATTTTTTTTTTAATAAAAACCGAGTCTTACCATATATTGACCGAGACCTCGAACGAGCTTTTATGCGACTCTGCATTCAGTTAACGCTCGTATGAAGCTTCTATTTAAGAAATTGACTTGAATTTTTTATACCAAATAGAGCTTTCAACTATACTTACGATACTATACAAAAAAATTAAAAATTAAAAAATAAAAGTATTTTTTTTTCAAAACACGTTTAGTGTGATGAGTCGATCGACCCACCATACATACGCTCATAAGATTTTCAATATAGTTAAGGTCAGTGTGAGCTTATTTATACATATTTGAATTTCAAAATTTTGTGACAGTATAGAATTCTTAAGCATCCTGTGTATGTTTGTTAGCAAAATCCATTTTGTCAATTTTTTGCAAAATGGCGACAAGTATTAAAATTCAATCACTTATTACTCAGTAGTGTTCAATTTTGTCAAAAAGGTCTCTATACATGAAATGTTGAGAAGCCTAAAGCTCATCTAAGTAAAATATAAAAAATATATATTTTTGCTTGAAAACAAGCGATGTATCAGTTCGATCGTACCCCCATACTAGCCATTTTGAGACTTTCGGAAGAGTTAACGCTCTTAACTGCTTGGTTTCGAAGATTAAAATTTTAATTTTTAATATCGCATAGAACTAACGTGCAGCCCCTATACGTTATGTTTAAAAAAAATATATAAATTTTTTTTTCAAAATGGCGGCTATCGTAAAAATTCAAAGTGTCATAACTTTGCTAAATCAAATCCTACTGAAAAATGTCGTATGCAAAAAGTGTTTGGAATTTTATTTTGCATATAAAAGCAATTTTTAATTATTTTTTTTTTAATAAAAACCGAGTCTTACCATATATTGACCGAGACCTCGAACGAGCTTTTATGCGACTCTGCATACAGTTAACGCTCGTATGAAGCTTCTATTTAAGAAATTGACTTGAATTTTTTATACCAAATAGAGCTTTCAACTATACTTACGATACTATACAAAAAAATTAAAAATTAAAAAATAAAAGTATTTTTTTTTCAAAACACGTTTAGTGTGATGAGTCGATCGACCCACCATACATACGCTCATAAGATTTTCAATATAGTTAAGGTCAGTGTGAGCTTATTTATACATATTTGAATTTCAAAATTTTGTGACAGTATAGAATTCTTAAGCATCCTGTGTATGTTTGTTAGCAAAATCCATTTTGTCAATTTTTTGCAAAATGGCGACAAGTATTAAAATTCAATCACTTATTACTCAGTAGTGTTCAATTTTGTCAAAAAGGTCTCTATACATGAAATGTTGAAAAGCCTAAAGCTCATCTAAGTAAAATATAAAAAATATATATTTTTGCTTGAAAACAAGCGATGTATCAGTTCGATCGTACCCCCATACTAGCCATTTTGAGACTTTCGGAAGAGTTAACGCTCTTAACTGCTTGGTTTCGAAGATTAAAATTTTAATTTTTATTATCGCATAGAACTAACGTGCAGCCCCTATACGTTATGTTTAAAAAAAATATATAAAATTTTTTTTCAAAATAGCGGCTATCGTAAAAATTCAAAGTGTCATAACTTTGCTAAATCAAATCCTACTGAAAAATGTCGTATGCAAAAAGTGTTTGGAATTTTATTTTGCATATAAAAGCAATTTTTAATTTTTTTTTTTTTAATAAAAACCGAGTCTTACCATATATTGACCGAGACCTCGAACGAGCTTTTATGCGACTCTGCATACAGTTAACGCTCGTATGAAGCTTCTATTTAAGAAATTGACTTGAATTTTTTATACCAAATAGAGCTTTCAACTATACTTACGATACTATACAAAAAAATTAAAAATTAAAAAATAAAAGTATTTTTTTTTCAAAACACGTTTAGTGTGATGAGTCGATCGACCCACCATACATACGCTCATAAGATTTTCAATATAGTTAAGGTCAGTGTGAGCTTATTTATACATATTTGAATTTCAAAATTTTGTGACAGTATAGAATTCTTAAGCATCCTGTGTATGTTTGTTAGCAAAATCTATTTTGCCAATTTTTTGCAAAATGGCGACAAGTATTAAAATTCAATCACTTATTACTCAGTAGTGTTCAATTTTGTCAAAAAGGTCTCTATACATGAAATGTTGAGAAGCCTTAAGCTCATCTAAGTAAAATATAAAAAATATATATTTTTGCTTGAAAACAAGCGATGTATCAGTTCGATCGTACCCCCATACTAGCCATTTTGAGACTTTCGGAAGAGTTAACGCTCTTAACTGCTTGGTTTCGAAGATTAAAATTTTAATTTTTAATATCGCATAGAACTAACGTGCAGCCCCTATACGTTATGTTTAAAAAAAATATATAAAAATTTTTTTCAAAATGGCGGCTATCGTAAAAATTCAAAGTGTCATAACTTTGCTAAATCAAATCCTACTGAAAAATGTCGTATGCAAAAAGTGTTTGGAATTTTATTTTACATATAAAAGCAATTTTTAATTATTTTTTTTTTAATAAAAACCGAGTCTTACCATATATTGACCGAGACCTCGAACGAGCTTTTATGCGACTCTGCATTCAGTTAACGCTCGTATGAAGCTTCTATTTAAGAAATTGACTTGAATTTTTTATACCAAATAGAGCTTTCAACTATACTTACGATACTATACAAAAAAATTAAAAATTAAAAAATAAAAGTATTTTTTTTTCAAAACACGTTTAGTGTGATGAGTCGATCGACCCACCATACATACGCTCATAAGATTTTCAATATAGTTAAGGTCAGTGTGAGCTTATTTATACATATTTGAATTTCAAAATTTTGTGACAGTATAGAATTCTTAAGCATCCTGTGTATGTTTGTTAGCAAAATCCATTTTGTCAATTTTTTGCAAAATGGCGACAAGTATTAAAATTCAATCACTTATTACTCAGTAGTGTTCAATTTTGTCAAAAAGGTCTCTATACATGAAATGTTGAGAAGCCTAAAGCTCATCTAAGTAAAATATAAAAAATATATATTTTTGCTTGAAAACAAGCGATGTATCAGTTCGATCGTACCCCCATACTAGCCATTTTGAGACTTTCGGAAGAGTTAACGCTCTTAACTGCTTGGTTTCGAAGATTAAAATTTTAATTTTTAATATCGCATAGAACTAACGTGCAGCCCCTATACGTTATGTTTAAAAAAAATATATAAAATTTTTTTTCAAAATGGCGGCTATCGTAAAAATTCAAAGTGTCATAACTTTGCTAAATCAAATCCTACTGAAAAATGTTGTATGCAAAAAGTGTTTGGAATTTTATTTTGCATATAAAAGCAATTTTTAAAAATTTTTTTTTTAATAAAAACCGAGTCTTACCATATATTGACCGAGACCTCGAACGAGCTTTTATGCGACTCTGCATACAGTTAACGCTCGTATGAAGCTTCTATTTAAGAAATTGACTTGAATTTTTTATACCAAATAGAGCTTTCAACTATACTTACGATACTATACAAAAAAATTAAAAATTAAAAAATAAAAGTATTTTTTTTTCAAAACACGTTTAGTGTGATGAGTCGATCGACCCACCATACATACGCTCATAAGATTTTCAATATAGTTAAGGTCAGTGTGAGCTTATTTATACATATTTGAATTTCAAAATTTTGTGACAGTATAGAATTCTTAAGCATCCTGTGTATGTTTGTTAGCAAAATCCATTTTGTCAATTTTTTGCAAAATGGCGACAAGTATTAAAATTCAATCACTTATTACTCAGTAGTGTTCAATTTTGTCAAAAAGGTCTCTATACATGAAATGTTGAAAAGCCTAAAGCTCATCTAAGTAAAATATAAAAAATATATATTTTTGCTTGAAAACAAGCGATGTATCAGTTCGATCGTACCCCCATACTAGCCATTTTGAGACTTTCGGAAGAGTTAACGCTCTTAACTGCTTGGTTTCGAAGATTAAAATTTTAATTTTTATTATCGCATAGAACTAACGTGCAGCCCCTATACGTTATGTTTAAAAAAAATATATAAAATTTTTTTTCAAAATAGCGGCTATCGTAAAAATTCAAAGTGTCATAACTTTGCTAAATCAAATCCTACTGAAAAATGTCGTATGCAAAAAGTGTTTGGAATTTTATTTTGCATATAAAAGCAATTTTTAATTTTTTTTTTTTTAATAAAAACCGAGTCTTACCATATATTGACCGAGACCTCGAACGAGCTTTTATGCGACTCTGCATACAGTTAACGCTCGTATGAAGCTTCTATTTAAGAAATTGACTTGAATTTTTTATACCAAATAGAGCTTTCAACTATACTTACGATACTATACAAAAAAATTAAAAATTAAAAAATAAAAGTATTTTTTTTTCAAAACACGTTTAGTGTGATGAGTCGATCGACCCACCATACATACGCTCATAAGATTTTCAATATAGTTAAGGTCAGTGTGAGCTTATTTATACATATTTGAATTTCAAAATTTTGTGACAGTATAGAATTCTTAAGCATCCTGTGTATGTTTGTTAGCAAAATCTATTTTGTCAATTTTTTGCAAAATGGCGACAAGTATTAAAATTCAATCACTTATTACTCAGTAGTGTTCAATTTTGTCAAAAAGGTCTCTATACATGAAATGTTGAGAAGCCTAAAGCTCATCTAAGTAAAATATAAAAAATATATATTTTTGCTTGAAAACAAGCGATGTATCAGTTCGATCGTACCCCCATACTAGCCATTTTGAGACTTTCGGAAGAGTTAACGCTCTTAACTGCTTGGTTTCGAAGATTAAAATTTTAATTTTTAATATCGCATAGAACTAACGTGCAGCCCCTATACGTTATGTTTAAAAAAAATATATAAAAATTTTTTTCAAAATGGCGGCTATCGTAAAAATTCAAAGTGTCATAACTTTGCTAAATCAAATCCTACTGAAAAATGTCGTATGCAAAAAGTGTTTGGAATTTTATTTTACATATAAAAGCAATTTTTAATTATTTTTTTTTTAATAAAAACCGAGTCTTACCATATATTGACCGAGACCTCGAACGAGCTTTTATGCGACTCTGCATTCAGTTAACGCTCGTATGAAGCTTCTATTTAAGAAATTGACTTGAATTTTTTATACCAAATAGAGCTTTCAACTATACTTACGATACTATACAAAAAAATTAAAAATTAAAAAATAAAAGTATTTTTTTTTCAAAACACGTTTAGTGTGATGAGTCGATCGACCCACCATACATACGCTCATAAGATTTTCAATATAGTTAAGGTCAGTGTGAGCTTATTTATACATATTTGAATTTCAAAATTTTGTGACAGTATAGAATTCTTAAGCATCCTGTGTATGTTTGTTAGCAAAATCCATTTTGTCAATTTTTTGCAAAATGGCGACAAGTATTAAAATTCAATCACTTATTACTCAGTAGTGTTCAATTTTGTCAAAAAGGTCTCTATACATGAAATGTTGAGAAGCCTAAAGCTCATCTAAGTAAAATATAAAAAATATATATTTTTGCTTGAAAACAAGCGATGTATCAGTTCGATCGTACCCCCATACTAGCCATTTTGAGACTTTCGGAAGAGTTAACGCTCTTAACTGCTTGGTTTCGAAGATTAAAATTTTAATTTTTAATATCGCATAGAACTAACGTGCAGCCCCTATACGTTATGTTTAAAAAAAATATATAAAATTTTTTTTCAAAATGGCGGCTATCGTAAAAATTCAAAGTGTCATAACTTTGCTAAATCAAATCCTACTAAAAAATGTCGTATGCAAAAAGTGTTTGGAATTTTATTTTGCATATAAAAGCAATTTTTAATTATTTTTTTTTTAATAAAAACCGAGTCTTACCATATATTGACCGAGACCTCGAACGAGCTTTTATGCGACTCTGCATACAGTTAACGCTCGTATGAAGCTTCTATTTAAGAAATTGACTTGAATTTTTTATACCAAATAGAGCTTTCAACTATACTTACGATACTATACAAAAAAATTAAAAATTAAAAAATAAAAGTATTTTTTTTTCAAAACACGTTTAGTGTGATGAGTCGATCGACCCACCATACATACGCTCATAAGATTTTCAATATAGTTAAGGTCAGTGTGAGCTTATTTATACATATTTGAATTTCAAAATTTTGTGACAGTATAGAATTCTTAAGCATCCTGTGTATGTTTGTTAGCAAAATCCATTTTGTCAATTTTTTGCAAAATGGCGACAAGTATTAAAATTCAATCACTTATTACTCAGTAGTGTTCAATTTTGTCAAAAAGGTCTCTATACATGAAATGTTGAAAAGCCTAAAGCTCATCTAAGTAAAATATAAAAAATATATATTTTTGCTTGAAAACAAGCGATGTATCAGTTCGATCGTACCCCCATACTAGCCATTTTGAGACTTTCGGAAGAGTTAACGCTCTTAACTGCTTGGTTTCGAAGATTAAAATTTTAATTTTTATTATCGCATAGAACTAACGTGCAGCCCCTATACGTTATGTTTAAAAAAAATATATAAAATTTTTTTTCAAAATAGCGGCTATCGTAAAAATTCAAAGTGTCATAACTTTGCTAAATCAAATCCTACTGAAAAATGTCGTATGCAAAAAGTGTTTGGAATTTTATTTTGCATATAAAAGCAATTTTTAATTTTTTTTTTTTTAATAAAAACCGAGTCTTACCATATATTGACCGAGACCTCGAACGAGCTTTTATGCGACTCTGCATACAGTTAACGCTCGTATGAAGCTTCTATTTAAGAAATTGACTTGAATTTTTTATACCAAATAGAGCTTTCAACTATACTTACGATACTATACAAAAAAATTAAAAATTAAAAAATAAAAGTATTTTTTTTTCAAAACACGTTTAGTGTGATGAGTCGATCGACCCACCATACATACGCTCATAAGATTTTCAATATAGTTAAGGTCAGTGTGAGCTTATTTATACATATTTGAATTTCAAAATTTTGTGACAGTATAGAATTCTTAAGCATCCTGTGTATGTTTGTTAGCAAAATCTATTTTGTCAATTTTTTGCAAAATGGCGACAAGTATTAAAATTCAATCACTTATTACTCAGTAGTGTTCAATTTTGTCAAAAAGGTCTCTATACATGAAATGTTGAGAAGCCTAAAGCTCATCTAAGTAAAATATAAAAAATATATATTTTTGCTTGAAAACAAGCGATGTATCAGTTCGATCGTACCCCCATACTAGCCATTTTGAGACTTTCGGAAGAGTTAACGCTCTTAACTGCTTGGTTTCGAAGATTAAAATTTTAATTTTTAATATCGCATAGAACTAACGTGCAGCCCCTATACGTTATGTTTAAAAAAAATATATAAAGTTTTTTTTCAAAATGGCGGCTATCGTAAAAATTCAAAGTGTCATAACTTTGCTAAATCAAATCCTACTGAAAAATGTCGTATGCAAAAAGTGTTTGGAATTATATTTTGCATATAAAAGCAATTTTTAATTATTTTTTTTTTAATAAAAACCGAGTCTTACCATATATTGACCGAGACCTCGAACGAGCTTTTATGCGACTCTGCATACAGTTAACGCTCGTATGAAGCTTCTATTTAAGAAATTGACTTGAATTTTTTATACCAAATAGAGCTTTCAACTATACTTACGATACTATACAAAAAAATTAAAAATTAAAAAATAAAAGTATTTTTTTTTCAAAACACGTTTAGTGTGATGAGTCGATCGACCCACCATACATACGCTCATAAGATTTATAATATAGTTAAGGTCAGTGTGAGCTTATTTATACATATTTGAATTTCAAAATTTTGTGACAGTATAGAATTCTTAAGCATCCTGTGTATGTTTGTTAGCAAAATCCATTTTGTCAATTTTTTGCAAAATGGCGACAAGTATTAAAATTCAATCACTTATTACTCAGTAGTGTTCAATTTTGTCAAAAAGGTCTCTATACATGAAATGTTGAGAAGCCTAAAGCTCATCTAAGTAAAATATAAAAAATATATATTTTTGCTTGAAAACAAGCGATGTATCAGTTCGATCGTACCCCCATACTAGCCATTTTGAGACTTTCGGAAGAGTTAACGCTCTTAACTGCTTGGTTTCGAAGATTAAAATTTTAATTTTTAATATCGCATAGAACTAACGTGCAGCCCCTATACGTTATGTTTAAAAAAAATATATAAAATTTTTTTTCAAAATGGCAGCTATCGTAAAAATTCAAAGTGTCATAACTTTGCTAAATCAAATCCTACTGAAACATGTCGTATGCAAAAAGTGTTTGGAATTTTATTTTGCATATAAAAGCAATTTTTAATTATTTTTTTTTTAATAAAAACCGAGTCTTACCATATATTGACCGAGACCTCGAACGAGCTTTTATGCGACTCTGCATACAGTTAGCGCTCGTATGAAGCTTCTATTTAAGAAATTGACTTGAATTTTTTATACCAAATAGAGCTTTCAACTATACTTACGATACTATACAAAAAAATTAAAAATTAAAAAATAAAAGTATTTTTTTTTCAAAACACGTTTAGTGTGATGAGTCGATCGACCCACCATACATACGCTCATAAGATTTTCAATATAGTTAAGGTCAGTGTGAGCTTATTTATACATATTTGAATTTCAAAATTTTGTGACAGTATAGAATTCTTAAGCATCCTGTGTATGTTTGTTAGCAAAATCCATTTTGTCAATTTTTTGCAAAATGGCGACAAGTATTAAAATTCAATCACTTATTACTCAGTAGTGTTCAATTTTGTCAAAAAGGTCTCTATACATGAAATGTTGAGAAGCCTAAAGCTCATCTAAGTAAAATATAAAAAATATATATTTTTGCTTGAAAACAAGCGATGTATCAGTTCGATCGTACCCCCATACTAGCCATTTTGAGACTTTCGGAAGAGTTAACGCTCTTAACTGCTTGGTTTCGAAGATTAAAATTTTAATTTTTAATATCGCATAGAACTAACGTGCAGCCCCTATACGTTATGTTTAAAAAAAATATATAAAATTTTTTTTCAAAATGGCGGCTATCGTAAAAATTCAAAGTGTCATAACTTTGCTAAATCAAATCCTACTGAAAAATGTCGTATGCAAAAAGTGTTTGGAATTTTATTTTGCATATAAAAGCAATTTTTAATTATTTTTTTTTTAATAAAAACCGAGTCTTACCATATATTGACCGAGACCTCGAACGAGCTTTTATGCGACTCTGCATACAGTTAGCGCTCGTATGAAGCTTCTATTTAAGAAATTGACTTGAATTTTTTATACCAAATAGAGCTTTCAACTATACTTACGATACTATACAAAAAAATTAAAAATTAAAAAATAAAAGTATTTTTTTTTCAAAACACGTTTAGTGTGATGAGTCGATCGACCCACCATACATACGCTCATAAGATTTTCAATATAGTTAAGGTCAGTGTGAGCTTATTTATACATATTTGAATTTCAAAATTTTGTGACAGTATAGAATTCTTAAGCATCCTGTGTATGTTTGTTAGCAAAATCCATTTTGTCAATTTTTTGCAAAATGGCGACAAGTATTAAAATTCAATCACTTATTACTCAGTAGTGTTCAATTTTGTCAAAAAGGTCTCTATACATGAAATGTTGAGAAGCCTAAAGCTCATCTAAGTAAAATATAAAAAATATATATTTTTGCTTGAAAACAAGCGATGTATCAGTTCGATCGTACCCCCATACTAGCCATTTTGAGACTTTCGGAAGAGTTAACGCTCTTAACTGCTTGGTTTCGAAGATTAAAATTTTAATTTTTAATATCGCATAGAACTAACGTGCAGCCCCTATACGTTATGTTTAAAAAAAATATATAAAATTTTTTTTCAAAATGGCAGCTATCGTAAAAATTCAAAGTGTCATAACTTTGCTAAAGCAAATCCTACTGAAAAATGTCGTATGCAAAAAGTGTTTGGAATTTTATTTTGCATATAAAAGCAATTTTTAATTATTTTTTTTTTAATAAAAACCGAGTCTTACCATATATTGACCGAGACCTCGAACGAGCTTTTATGCGACTCTGCATACAGTTAACGCTCGTATGAAGCTTCTATTTAAGAAATTGACTTGAATTTTTTATACCAAATAGAGCTTTCAACTATACTTACGATACTATACAAAAAAATTAAAAATTAAAAAATAAAAGTATTTTTTTTTCAAAACACGTTTAGTGTGATGAGTCGATCGACCCACCATACATACGCTCATAAGATTTTCAATATAGTTAAGGTCAGTGTGAGCTTATTTATACATATTTGAATTTCAAAATTTTGTGACAGTATAGAATTCTTAAGCATCCTGTGTATGTTTGTTAGCAAAATCCATTTTGTCAATTTTTTGCAAAATGGCGACAAGTATTAAAATTCAATCACTTATTACTCAGTAGTGTTCAATTTTGTCAAAAAGGTCTCTATACATGAAATGTTGAGAAGCCTAAAGCTCATCTAAGTAAAATATAAAAAATATATATTTTTGCTTGAAAACAAGCGATGTATCAGTTCGATCGTACCCCCATACTAGCCATTTTGAGACTTTCGGAAGAGTTAACGCTCTTAACTGCTTGGTTTCGAAGATTAAAATTTTAATTTTTAATATCGCATAGAAATAACGTGCAGCCCCTATACGTTATGTTTAAAAAAAATATATAAAATTTTTTTTCAAAATGGCGGCTATCGTAAAAATTCAAAGTGTCATAACTTTGCTAAATCAAATCCTACTGAAAAATGTCGTATGCAAAAAGTGTTTGGAATTTTATTTTGCATATAAAAGCAATTTTTAATTATTTTTTTTTTAATAAAAACCGAGTCTTACCATATATTGACCGAGACCTCGAACGAGCTTTTATGCGACTCTGCATACAGTTAACGCTCGTATGAAGCTTCTATTTAAAAAATTGACTTGAATTTTTTATACCAAATAGAGCTTTCAACTATACTTACGATACTATACAAAAAAATTAAAAATTAAAAAATAAAAGTATTTTTTTTTCAAAACACGTTTAGTGTGATGAGTCGATCGACCCACCATACATACGCTCATAAGATTTTCAATATAGTTAAGGTCAGTGTGAGCTTATTTATACATATTTGAATTTCAAAATTTTGTGACAGTATAGAATTCTTAAGCATCCTGTGTATGTTTGTTAGCAAAATCCATTTTGTCAATTTTTTGCAAAATGGCGACAAGTATTAAAATTCAATCACTTATTACTCAGTAGTGTTCAATTTTGTCAAAAAGGTCTCTATACATGAAATGTTGAGAAGCCTAAAGCTCATCTAAGTAAAATATAAAAAATATATATTTTTGCTTGAAAACAAGCGATGTATCAGTTCGATCGTACCCCCATACTAGCCATTTTGAGACTTTCGGAAGAGTTAACGCTCTTAACTGCTTGGTTTCGAAGATTAAAATTTTAATTTTTAATATCGCATAGAACTAACGTGCAGCCCCTATACGTTATGTTTAAAAAAAATATATAAAATTTTTTTTCAAAATGGCGGCTATCGTAAAAATTCAAAGTGTCATAACTTTGCTAAATCAAATCCTACTGAAAAATGTCGTATGCAAAAAGTGTTTGGAATTTTATTTTGCATATAAAAGCAATTTTTAATTATTTTTTTTTTAATAAAAACCGAGTCTTACCATATATTGACCGAGACCTCGAACGAGCTTTTATGCGACTCTGCATACAGTTAACGCTCGTATGAAGCTTCTATTTAAGAAATTGACTTGAATTTTTTATACCAAATAGAGCTTTCAACTATACTTACGATACTATACAAAAAAATTAAAAATTAAAAAATAAAAGTATTTTTTTTTCAAAACACGTTTAGTGTGATGAGTCGATCGACCCACCATACATACGCTCATAAGATTTTCAATATAGTTAAGGTCAGTGTGAGCTTATTTATACATATTTGAATTTCAAAATTTTGTGACAGTATAGAATTCTTAAGCATCCTGTGTATGTTTGTTAGCAAAATCCATTTTGTCAATTTTTTGCAAAATGGCGACAAGTATTAAAATTCAATCACTTATTACTCAGTAGTGTTCAATTTTGTCAAAAAGGTCTCTATACATGAAATGTTGAGAAGCCTAAAGCTCATCTAAGTAAAATATAAAAAATATATATTTTTGCTTGAAAACAAGCGATGTATCAGTTCGATCGTACCCCCATACTAGCCATTTTGAGACTTTCGGAAGAGTTAACGCTCTTAACTGCTTGGTTTCGAAGATTAAAATTTTAATTTTTAATATCGCATAGAACTAACGTGCAGCCCCTATACGTTATGTTTAAAAAAAATATATAAAATTTTTTTTCAAAATGGCGGCTATCGTAAAAATTCAAAGTGTCATAACTTTGCTAAATCAAATCCTACTGAAAAATGTCGTATGCAAAAAGTGTTTGGAATTTTATTTTGCATATAAAAGCAGTTTTTAATTATTTTTTTTTTAATAAAAACCGAGTCTTACCATATATTGACCGAGACCTCGAACGAGCTTTTATGCGACTCTGCATACAGTTAACGCTCGTATGAAGCTTCTATTTAAGAAATTGACTTGAATTTTTTATACCAAATAGAGCTTTCAACTATACTTACGATACTATACAAAAAAATTAAAAATTAAAAAATAAAAGTATTTTTTTTTCAAAACACGTTTAGTGTGATGAGTCGATCGACCCACCATACATACGCTCATAAGATTTTCAATATAGTTAAGGTCAGTGTGAGCTTATTTATACATATTTGAATTTCAAAATTTTGTGACAGTATAGAATTCTTAAGCATCCTGTGTATGTTTGTTAGCAAAATCCATTTTGTCAATTTTTTGCAAAATAGCGACAAGTATTAAAATTCAATCACTTATTACTCAGTAGTGTTCAATTTTGTCAAAAAGGTCTCTATACATGAAATGTTAAGAAGCCTAAAGCTCATCTAAGTAAAATATAAAAAATATATATTTTTGCTTGAAAACAAGCGATGTATCAGTTCGATCGTACCCCCATACTAGCCATTTTGAGACTTTCGGAAGAGTTAACGCTCTTAACTGCTTGGTTTCGAAGATTAAAATTTTAATTTTTAATATCGCATAGAACTAACGTGCAGCCCCTATACGTTATGTTTAAAAAAAATATATAAAATTTTTTTTCAAAATGGCGGCTATCGTAAAAATTCAAAGTGTCATAACTTTGCTAAATCAAATCCTACTGAAAAATGTCGTATGCAAAAAGTGTTTGGAATTTTATTTTGCATATAAAAGCAATTTTTAATTATTTTTTTTTTAATAAAAACCGAGTCTTACCATATATTGACCGAGACCTCGAACGAGCTTTTATGCGACTCTGCATACAGTTAGCGCTCGTATGAAGCTTCTATTTAAGAAATTGACTTGAATTTTTTATACCAAATAGAGCTTTCAACTATACTTACGATACTATACAAAAAAATTAAAAATTAAAAAATAAAAGTATTTTTTTTTCAAAACACGTTTAGTGTGATGAGTCGATCGACCCACCATACATACGCTCATAAGATTTTCAATATAGTTAAGGTCAGTGTGAGCTTATTTATACATATTTGAATTTCAAAATTTTGTGACAGTATAGAATTCTTAAGCATCCTGTGTATGTTTGTTAGCAAAATCCATTTTGTCAATTTTTTGCAAAATGGCGACAAGTATTAAAATTCAATCACTTATTACTCAGTAGTGTTCAATTTTGTCAAAAAGGTCTCTATACATGAAATGTTGAGAAGCCTAAAGCTCATCTAAGTAAAATATAAAAAATATATATTTTTGCTTGAAAACAAGCGATGTATCAGTTCGATCGTACCCCCATACTAGCCATTTTGAGACTTTCGGAAGAGTTAACGCTCTTAACTGCTTGGTTTCGAAGATTAAAATTTTAATTTTTAATATCGCATAGAACTAACGTGCAGCCCCTATACGTTATGTTTAAAAAAAATATATAAAATTTTTTTTCAAAATGGCGGCTATCGTAAAAATTCAAAGTGTCATAACTTTGCTAAATCAAATCCTACTGAAAAATGTCGTATGCAAAAAGTGTTTGGAATTTTATTTTGCATATAAAAGCAATTTTTAATTATTTTTTTTTTAATAAAAACCGAGTCTTACCATATATTGACCGAGACCTCGAACGAGCTTTTATGCGACTCTGCATACAGTTAACGCTCGTATGAAGCTTCTATTTAAGGAATTGACTTGAATTTTTTATACCAAATAGAGCTTTCAACTATACTTACGATACTATACAAAAAAATTAAAAATTAAAAAATAAAAGTATTTTTTTTTCAAAACACGTTTAGTGTGATGAGTCGATCGACCCACCATACATACGCTCATAAGATTTTCAATATAGTTAAGGTCAGTGTGAGCTTATTTATACATATTTGAATTTTAAAATTTTGTGACAGTATAGAATTCTTAAGCATCCTGTGTATGTTTGTTAGCAAAATCCATTTTGTCAATTTTTTGCAAAATGGCGACAAGTATTAAAATTCAATCACTTATTACTCAGTAGTGTTCAATTTTGTCAAAAAGGTCTCTATACATGAAATGTTGAGAAGCCTAAAGCTCATCTAAGTAAAATATAAAAAATATATATTTTTGCTTGAAAACAAGCGATGTATCAGTTCGATCGTACCCCCATACTAGCCATTTTGAGACTTTCGGAAGAGTTAACGCTCTTAACTGCTTGGTTTCGAAGATTAAAATTTTAATTTTTAATATCGCATAGAACTAACGTGCAGCCCCTATACGTTATGTTTAAAAAAAATATATAAAGTTTTTTTTCAAAATGGCGGCTATCGTAAAAATTCAAAGTGTCATAACTTTGCTAAATCAAATCCTACTGAAAAATGTCGTATGCAAAAAGTGTTTGGAATTATATTTTGCATATAAAAGCAATTTTTAATTATTTTTTTTTTAATAAAAACCGAGTCTTACCATATATTGACCGAGTCCTCGAACGAGCTTTTATGCGACTCTGCATACAGTTAACGCTCGTATGAAGCTTCTATTTAAGAAATTGACTTGAATTTTTTATACCAAATAGAGCTTTCAACTATACTTACGATACTATACAAAAAAATTAAAAATTAAAAAATAAAAGTATTTTTTTTTCAAAACACGTTTAGTGTGATGAGTCGATCGACCCACCATACATACGCTCATAAGATTTTCAATATAGTTAAGGTCAGTGTGAGCTTATTTATACATATTTGAATTTCAAAATTTTGTGACAGTATAGAATTCTTAAGCATCCTGTGTATGTTTGTTAGCAAAATCCATTTTGTCAATTTTTTGCAAAATGGCGACAAGTATTAAAATTCAATCACTTATTACTCAGTAGTGTTCAATTTTGTCAAAAAGGTCTCTATACATGAAATGTTGAGAAGCCTAAAGCTCATCTAAGTAAAATATAAAAAATATATATTTTTGCTTGAAAACAAGCGATGTATCAGTTCGATCGTACCCCCATACTAGCCATTTTGAGACTTTCGGAAGAGTTAACGCTCTTAACTGCTTGGTTTCGAAGATTAAAATTTTAATTTTTAATATCGCATAGAACTAACGTGCAGCCCCTATACGTTATGTTTAAAAAAAATATATAAAGTTTTTTTTCAAAATGGCGGCTATCGTAAAAATTCAAAGTGTCATAACTTTGCTAAATCAAATCCTACTGAAAAATGTCGTATGCAAAAAGTGTTTGGAATTATATTTTGCATATAAAAGCAATTTTTAATTATTTTTTTTTTAATAAAAACCGAGTCTTACCATATATTGACCGAGACCTCGAACGAGCTTTTATGCGACTCTGCATACAGTTAACGCTCGTATGAAGCTTCTATTTAAGAAATTGACTTGAATTTTTTATACCAAATAGAGCTTTCAACTATACTTACGATACTATACAAAAAAATTAAAAATTAAAAAATAAAAGTATTTTTTTTTCAAAACACGTTTAGTGTGATGAGTCGATCGACCCACCATACATACGCTCATAAGATTTTCAATATAGTTAAGGTCAGTGTGAGCTTATTTATACATATTTGAATTTCAAAATTTTGTGACAGTATAGAATTCTTAAGCATCCTGTGTATGTTTGTTAGCAAAATCCATTTTGTCAATTTTTTGCAAAATGGCGACAAGTATTAAAATTCAATCACTTATTACTCAGTAGTGTTCAATTTTGTCAAAAAGGTCTCTATACATGAAATGTTGAGAAGCCTAAAGCTCATCTAAGTAAAATATAAAAAATATATATTTTTGCTTGAAAACAAGCGATGTATCAGTTCGATCGTACCCCCATACTAGCCATTTTGAGACTTTCGGAAGAGTTAACGCTCTTAACTGCTTGGTTTCGAAGATTAAAATTTTAATTTTCAATATCGCATAGAACTAACGTGCAGCCCCTATACGTTATGTTTAAAAAAAATATATAAAATTTTTTTTCAAAATGGCGGCTATCGTAAAAAATCAAAGTGTCATAACTTTGCTAAATCAAATCCTACTGAAAAATGTCGTATGCAAAAAGTGTTTGGAATTTTATTTTGCATATAAAAGCAATTTTTAATTATTTTTTTTTTAATAAAAACCGAGTCTTACCATATATTGACCGAGACCTCGAACGAGCTTTTATGCGACTCTGCATACAGTTAGCGCTCGTATGAAGCTTCTATTTAAGAAATTGACTTGAATTTTTTATACCAAATAGAGCTTTCAACTATACTTACGATACTATACAAAAAAATTAAAAATTAAAAAATAAAAGTATTTTTTTTTCAAAACACGTTTAGTGTGATGAGTCGATCGACCCACCATACATACGCTCATAAGATTTTCAATATAGTTAAGGTCAGTGTGAGCTTATTTATACATATTTGAATTTCAAAATTTTGTGACAGTATAGAATTCTTAAGCATCCTGTGTATGTTTGTTAGCAAAATCCATTTTGTCAATTTTTTGCAAAATGGCGACAAGTATTAAAATTCAATCACTTATTACTCAGTAGTGTTCAATTTTGTCAAAAAGGTCTCTATACATGAAATGTTGAGAAGCCTAAAGCTCATCTAAGTAAAATATAAAAAATATATATTTTTGCTTGAAAACAAGCGATGTATCAGTTCGATCGTACCCCCATACTAGCCATTTTGAGACTTTCGGAAGAGTTAACGCTCTTAACTGCTTGGTTTCGAAGATTAAAATTTTAATTTTTAATATCGCATAGAACTAACGTGCAGCCCCTATACGTTATGTTTAAAAAAAATATATAAAATTTTTTTTCAAAATGGCGGCTATCGTAAAAATTCAAAGTGTCATAACTTTGCTAAATCAAATCCTACTGAAAAATGTCGTATGCAAAAAGTGTTTGGAATTTTATTTTGCATATAAAAGCAATTTTTAATTATTTTTTTTTTAATAAAAACCGAGTCTTACCATATATTGACCGAGACCTCGAACGAGCTTTTATGCGACTCTGCATACAGTTAGCGCTCGTATGAAGCTTCTATTTAAGAAATTGACTTGAATTTTTTATACCAAATAGAGCTTTCAACTATACTTACGATACTATACAAAAAAATTAAAAATTAAAAAATAAAAGTATTTTTTTTTCAAAACACGTTTAGTGTGATGAGTCGATCGACCCACCATACATACGCTCATAAGATTTTCAATATAGTTAAGGTCAGTGTGAGCTTATTTATACATATTTGAATTTCAAAATTTTGTGACAGTATAGAATTCTTAAGCATCCTGTGTATGTTTGTTAGCAAAATCCATTTTGTCAATTTTTTGCAAAATGGCGACAAGTATTAAAATTCAATCACTTATTACTCAGTAGTGTTCAATTTTGTCAAAAAGGTCTCTATACATGAAATGTTGAGAAGCCTAAAGCTCATCTAAGTAAAATATAAAAAATATATATTTTTGCTTGAAAACAAGCGATGTATCAGTTCGATCGTACCCCCATACTAGCCATTTTGAGACTTTCGGAAGAGTTAACGCTCTTAACTGCTTGGTTTCGAAGATTAAAATTTTAATTTTTAATATCGCATAGAACTAACGTGCAGCCCCTATACGTTATGTTTAAAAAAAATATATAAAATTTTTTTTCAAAATGGCAGCTATCGTAAAAATTCAAAGTGTCATAACTTTGCTAAAGCAAATCCTACTGAAAAATGTCGTATGCAAAAAGTGTTTGGAATTTTATTTTGCATATAAAAGCAATTTTTAATTATTTTTTTTTTAATAAAAACCGAGTCTTACCATATATTGACCGAGACCTCGAACGAGCTTTTATGCGACTCTGCATACAGTTAACGCTCGTATGAAGCTTCTATTTAAAAAATTGACTTGAATTTTTTATACCAAATAGAGCTTTCAACTATACTTACGATACTATACAAAAAAATTAAAAATTAAAAAATAAAAGTATTTTTTTTTCAAAACACGTTTAGTGTGATGAGTCGATCGACCCACCATACATACGCTCATAAGATTTTCAATATAGTTAAGGTCAGTGTGAGCTTATTTATACATATTTGAATTTCAAAATTTTGTGACAGTATAGAATTCTTAAGCATCCTGTGTATGTTTGTTAGCAAAATCCATTTTGTCAATTTTTTGCAAAATGGCGACAAGTATTAAAATTCAATCACTTATTACTCAGTAGTGTTCAATTTTGTCAAAAAGGTCTCTATACATGAAATGTTGAGAAGCCTAAAGCTCATCTAAGTAAAATATAAAAAATATATATTTTTGCTTGAAAACAAGCGATGTATCAGTTCGATCGTACCCCCATACTAGCCATTTTGAGACTTTCGGAAGAGTTAACGCTCTTAACTGCTTGGTTTCGAAGATTAAAATTTTAATTTTTAATATCGCATAGAACTAACGTGCAGCCCCTATACGTTATGTTTAAAAAAAATATATAAAATTTTTTTTCAAAATGGCGGCTATCGTAAAAATTCAAAGTGTCATAACTTTGCTAAATCAAATCCTACTGAAACATGTCGTATGCAAAAAGTGTTTGGAATTTTATTTTGCATATAAAAGCAATTTTTAATTATTTTTTTTTTAATAAAAACCGAGTCTTACCATATATTGACCGAGACCTCGAACGAGCTTTTATGCGACTCTGCATACAGTTAACGCTCGTATGAAGCTTCTATTTAAGAAATTGAATTGAATTTTTTATTCCAAATAGAGCTTTCAACTATACTTACGATACTATACAAAAAAATTAAAAATTAAAAAATAAAAGTATTTTTTTTTCAAAACACGTTTAGTGTGATGAGTCGATCGACCCACCATACATACGCTCATAAGATTTTCAATATAGTTAAGGTCAGTGTGAGCTTATTTATACATATTTGAATTTCAAAATTTTGTGACAGTATAGAATTCTTAAGCATCCTGTGTATGTTTGTTAGCAAAATCCATTTTGTCAATTTTTTGCAAAATGGCGACAAGTATTAAAATTCAATCACTTATTACTCAGTAGTGTTCAATTTTGTCAAAAAGGTCTCTATACATGAAATATTGAGAAGCCTAAAGCTCATCTAAGTAAAATATAAAAAATATATATTTTTCTTGAAAACAAGCGATGTATCAGTTCGATCGTACCCCCATACTAGCCATTTTGAGACTTTCGGAAGAGTTAACGCTCTTAACTGCTTGGTTTCGAAGATTAAAATTTTAATTTTTAATATCGCATAGAACTAACGTGCAGCCCCTATACGTTATGTTTAAAAAAAATATATAAAATTTTTTTAAAATGGCGGCTATCGTAAAAATTCAAAGTGTCATAACTTTGCTAAATCAAATCCTACTGAAAAATGTCGTATGCAAAAAGTGTTTGGAATTTTATTTTGCATATAAAAGCAATTTTTTATTATTTTTTTTTTAATAAAAACCGAGTCTTACCATATATTGACCGAGACCTCGAACGAGCTTTTATGCGACTCTGCATACAGTTAACGCTCGTATGAAGCTTCTATTTAAGAAATTGACTTGAATTTTTTATACCAAATAGAGCTTTCAACTATACTTACGATACTATACAAAAAAATTAAAAATTAAAAAATAAAAGTATTTTTTTTTCAAAACACGTTTAGTGTGATGAGTCGATCGACCCACCATACATACGCTCATAAGATTTTCAATATAGTTAAGGTCAGTGTGAGCTTATTTATACATATTTGAATTTCAAAATTTTGTGACAGTATAGAATTCTTAAGCATCCTGTGTATGTTTGTTAGCAAAATCCATTTTGTCAATTTTTTGCAAAATGGCGACAAGTATTAAAATTCAATCACTTATTACTCAGTAGTGTTCAATTTTGTCAAAAAGGTCTCTATACATGAAATGTTGAGAAGCCTAAAGCTCATCTAAGTAAAATATAAAAAATATATATTTTTGCTTGAAAACAAGCGATGTATCAGTTCGATCGTACCCCCATACTAGCCATTTTGAGACTTTCGGAAGAGTTAACGCTCTTAACTGCTTGGTTTCGAAGATTAAAATTTTAATTTTTAATATCGCATAGAACTAACGTGCAGCCCCTATACGTTATGTTTAAAAAAAATATATAAAATTTTTTTTCAAAATGGCGGCTATCGTAAAAATTCAAAGTGTCATAACTTTGCTAAATCAAATCCTACTGAAACATGTCGTATGCAAAAAGTGTTTGGAATTTTATTTTGCATATAAAAGCAATTTTTAATTATTTTTTTTTTAATAAAAACCGAGTCTTACCATATATTGACCGAGACCTCGAACGAGCTTTTATGCGACTCTGCATACAGTTAACGCTCGTATGAAGCTTCTATTTAAAAAATTGACTTGAATTTTTTATACCAAATAGAGCTTTCAACTATACTTACGATACTATACAAAAAAATTAAAAATTAAAAAATAAAAGTATTTTTTTTTCAAAACACGTTTAGTGTGATGAGTCGATCGACCCACCATACATACGCTCATAAGATTTTCAATATAGTTAAGGTCAGTGTGAGCTTATTTATACATATTTGAATTTCAAAATTTTGTGACAGTATAGAATTCTTAAGCATCCTGTGTATGTTTGTTAGCAAAATCCATTTTGTCAATTTTTTGCAAAATGGCGACAAGTATTAAAATTCAATCACTTATTACTCAGTAGTGTTCAATTTTGTCAAAAAGGTCTCTATACATGAAATGTTGAGAAGCCTAAAGCTCATCTAAGTAAAATATAAAAAATATATATTTTTGCTTGAAAACAAGCGATGTATCAGTTCGATCGTACCCCCATACTAGCCATTTTGAGACTTTCGGAAGAGTTAACGCTCTTAACTGCTTGGTTTCGAAGATTAAAATTTTAATTTTTAATATCGCATAGA
The DNA here is from genome assembly GCF_051122295.1 of Plectrocnemia conspersa. Lineage (NCBI taxonomy): Eukaryota > Metazoa > Arthropoda > Insecta > Trichoptera > Polycentropodidae > Plectrocnemia > Plectrocnemia conspersa. The sequence continues at coordinate 30,361,074 of NW_028277167.1, read as the reverse complement.
ACTAACGTGCAGCCCCTATACGTTATGTTTAAAAAAAATATATAAAATTTTTTTTCAAAATGGCGGCTATCGTAAAAATTCAAAGTGTCATAACTTTGCTAAATCAAATCCTACTGAAAAATGTCGTATGCAAAAAGTGTTTGGAATTTTATTTTGCATATAAAAGCAATTTTTAATTATTTTTTTTTTAATAAAAACCGAGTCTTACCATATATTGACCGAGACCTCGAACGAGCTTTTATGCGACTCTGCATACAGTTAACGCTCGTATGAAGCTTCTATTTAAGAAATTGACTTGAATTTTTTATACCAAATAGAGCTTTCAACTATACTTACGATACTATACAAAAAAATTAAAAATTAAAAAATAAAAGTATTTTTTTTTCAAAACACGTTTAGTGTGATGAGTCGATCGACCCACCATACATACGCTCATAAGATTTTCAATATAGTTAAGGTCAGTGTGAGCTTATTTATACATATTTGAATTTCAAAATTTTATGACAGTATAGAATTCTTAAGCATCCTGTGTATGTTTGTTAGCAAAATCCATTTTGTCAATTTTTTGCAAAATGGCGACAAGTATTAAAATTCAATCACTTATTACTCAGTAGTGTTCAATTTTGTCAAAAAGGTCTCTATACATGAAATGTTGAGAAGCCTAAAGCTCATCTAAGTAAAATATAAAAAATATATATTTTTGCTTGAAAACAAGCGATGTATCAGTTCGATCGTACCCCCATACTAGCCATTTTGAGACTTTCGGAAGAGTTAACGCTCTTAACTGCTTGGTTTCGAAGATTAAAATTTAAATTTTTAATATCGCATAGAACTAACGTGCAGCCCCTATACGTTATGTTTAAAAAAAATATATAAAATTTTTTTTCAAAATGGCGGCTATCGTAAAAATTCAAAGTGTCATAACTTTGCTAAATCAAATCCTACTGAAAAATGTCGTATGCAAAAAGTGTTTGGAATTTTATTTTGCATATAAAAGCAGTTTTTAATTATTTTTTTTTTAATAAAAACCGAGTCTTACCATATATTGACCGAGACCTCGAACGAGCTTTTATGCGACTCTGCATACAGTTAACGCTCGTATGAAGCTTCTATTTAAGAAATTGACTTGAATTTTTTATACCAAATAGAGCTTTCAACTATACTTACGATACTATACAAAAAAATTAAAAATTAAAAAATAAAAGTATTTTTTTTTCAAAACACGTTTAGTGTGATGAGTCGATCGACCCACCATACATACGCTCATAAGATTTTCAATATAGTTAAGGTCAGTGTGAGCTTATTTATACATATTTGAATTTCAAAATTTTGTGACAGTATAGAATTCTTAAGCATCCTGTGTATGTTTGTTAGCAAAATCCATTTTGTCAATTTTTTGCAAAATGGCGACAAGTATTAAAATTCAATCACTTATTACTCAGTAGTGTTCAATTTTGTCAAAAAGGTCTCTATACATGAAATGTTGAGAAGCCTAAAGCTCATCTAAGTAAAATATAAAAAATATATATTTTTGCTTGAAAACAAGCGATGTATCAGTTCGATCGTACCCCCATACTAGCCATTTTGAGACTTTCGGAAGAGTTAACGCTCTTAACTGCTTGGTTTCGAAGATTAAAATTTTAATTTTTAATATCGCATAGAACTAACGTGCAGCCCCTATACGTTATGTTTAAAAAAAATATATAAAATTTTTTTTCAAAATGGCGGCTATCGTAAAAATTCAAAGTGTCATAACTTTGCTAAATCAAATCCTACTGAAAAATGTCGTATGCAAAAAGTGTTTGGAATTTTATTTTGCATATAAAAGCAATTTTTAATTATTTTTTTTTTAATAAAAACCGAGTCTTACCATATATTGACCGAGACCTCGAACGAGCTTTTATGCGACTCTGCATACAGTTAACGCTCGTATGAAGCTTCTATTTAAGAAATTGACTTGAATTTTTTATACCAAATAGAGCTTTCAACTATACTTACGATACTATACAAAAAAATTAAAAATTAAAAAATAAAAGTATTTTTTTTTCAAAACACGTTTAGTGTGATGAGTCGATCGACCCACCATACATACGCTCATAAGATTTTCAATATAGTTAAGGTCAGTGTGAGCTTATTTATACATATTTGAATTTCAAAATTTTGTGACAGTATAGAATTCTTAAGCATCCTGTGTATGTTTGTTAGCAAAATCCATTTTGTCAATTTTTTGCAAAATGGCGACAAGTATTAAAATTCAATCACTTATTACTCAGTAGTGTTCAATTTTGTCAAAAAGGTCTCTATACATGAAATGTTGAGAAGCCTAAAGCTCATCTAAGTAAAATATAAAAAATATATATTTTTGCTTGAAAACAAGCGATGTATCAGTTCGATCGTACCCCCATACTAGCCATTTTGAGACTTTCGGAAGAGTTAACGCTCTTAACTGCTTGGTTTCGAAGATTAAAATTTTAATTTTTAATATCGCATAGAACTAACGTGCAGCCCCTATACGTTACGTTTAAAAAAAATATATAAAATTTTTTTTCAAAATGGCGGCTATCGTAAAAATTTAAAGTGTCATAACTTTGCTAAATCAAATCCTACTGAAAAATGTCGTATGCAAAAAGTGTTTGGAATTTTATTTTGCATATAAAAGCAATTTTTAATTATTTTTTTTTTAATAAAAACCGAGTCTTACCATATATTGACCGAGACCTCGAACGAGCTTTTATGCGACTCTGCATACAGTTAACGCTCGTATGAAGCTTCTATTTAAGAAATTGACTTGAATTTTTTATACCAAATAGAGCTTTCAACTATACTTACGATACTATACAAAAAAATTAAAAATTAAAAAATAAAAGTATTTTTTTTTCAAAACACGTTTAGTGTGATGAGTCGATCGACCCACCATACATACGCTCATAAGATTTTCAATATAGTTAAGGTCAGTGTGAGCTTATTTATACATATTTGAATTTCAAAATTTTGTGACAGTATAGAATTCTTAAGCATCCTGTGTATGTTTGTTAGCAAAATCCATTTTGTCAATTTTTTGCAAAATGGCGACAAGTATTAAAATTCAATCACTTATTACTCAGTAGTGTTCAATTTTGTCAAAAAGGTCTCTATACATGAAATGTTGAGAAGCCTAAAGCTCATCTAAGTAAAATATAAAAAATATATATTTTTGCTTGAAAACAAGCGATGTATCAGTTCGATCGTACCCCCATACTAGCCATTTTGAGACTTTCGGAAGAGTTAACGCTCTTAACTGCTTGGTTTCGAAGATTAAAATTTTAATTTTTAATATCGCATAGAACTAACGTGCAGCCCCTATACGTTATGTTTAAAAAAAATATATAAAATTTTTTTTCAAAATGGCGGCTATCGTAAAAATTCAAAGTGTCATAACTTTGCTAAATCAAATCCTACTGAAAAATGTCGTATGCAAAAAGTGTTTGGAATTTTATTTTGCATATAAAAGCAATTTTTAATTATTTTTTTTTTAATAAAAACCGAGTCTTACCATATATTGACCGAGACCTCGAACGAGCTTTTATGCGACTCTGCATACAGTTAACGCTCGTATGAAGCTTCTATTTAAGAAATTGACTTGAATTTTTTATACCAAATAGAGCTTTCAACTATACTTACGATACTATACAAAAAAATTAAAAATTAAAAAATAAAAGTATTTTTTTTTCAAAACACGTTTAGTGTGATGAGTCGATCGACCCACCATACATACGCTCATAAGATTTTCAATATAGTTAAGGTCAGTGTGAGCTTATTTATACATATTTGAATTTCAAAATTTTGTGACAGTATAGAATTCTTAAGCATCCTGTGTATGTTTGTTAGCAAAATCCATTTTGTCAATTTTTTGCAAAATGGCGACAAGTATTAAAATTCAATCACTTATTACTCAGTAGTGTTCAATTTTGTCAAAAAGGTCTCTATACATGAAATGTTGAGAAGCCTAAAGCTCATCTAAGTAAAATATAAAAAATATATATTTTTGCTTGAAAACAAGCGATGTATCAGTTCGATCGTACCCCCATACTAGCCATTTTGAGACTTTCGGAAGAGTTAACGCTCTTAACTGCTTGGTTTCGAAGATTAAAATTTTAATTTTTAATATCGCATAGAACTAACGTGCAGCCCCTATACGTTATGTTTAAAAAAAATATATAAAATTTTTTTTCAAAATGGCGGCTATCGTAAAAATTCAAAGTGTCATAACTTTGCTAAATCAAATCCTACTGAAAAATGTCGTATGCAAAAAGTGTTTGGAATTTTATTTTGCATATAAAAGCAATTTTTAATTATTTTTTTTAATAAAAACCGAGTCTTACCATATATTGACCGAGACCTCGAACGAGCTTTTATGCGACTCTGCATACAGTTAACGCTCGTATGAAGCTTCTATTTAAGAAATTGACTTGAATTTTTTATACCAAATAGAGCTTTCAACTATACTTACGATACTATACAAAAAAATTAAAAATTAAAAAATAAAAGTATTTTTTTTTCAAAACACGTTTAGTGTGATGAGTCGATCGACCCACCATACATACGCTCATAAGATTTTCAATATAGTTAAGGTCAGTGTGAGCTTATTTATACATATTTGAATTTCAAAATTTTGTGACAGTATAGAATTCTTAAGCATCCTGTGTATGTTTGTTAGCAAAATCCATTTTGTCAATTTTTTGCAAAATGGCGACAAGTATTAAAATTCAATCACTTATTACTCAGTAGTGTTCAATTTTGTCAAAAAGGTCTCTATACATGAAATGTTGAGAAGCCTAAAGCTCATCTAAGTAAAATATAAAAAATATATATTTTTGCTTGAAAACAAGCGATGTATCAGTTCGATCGTACCCCCATACTAGCCATTTTGAGACTTTCGGAAGAGTTAACGCTCTTAACTGCTTGGTTTCGAAGATTAAAATTTTAATTTTTAATATCGCATAGAACTAACGTGCAGCCCCTATACGTTATGTTTAAAAAAAATATATAAAATTTTTTTTCAAAATGGCGGCTATCGTAAAAATTCAAAGTGTCATAACTTTGCTAAATCAAATCCTACTGAAAAATGTCGTATGCAAAAAGTGTTTGGAATTTTATTTTGCATATAAAAGCAATTTTTAATTATTTTTTTAAATAAAAACCGAGTCTTACCATATATTGACCGAGACCTCGAACGAGCTTTTATGCGACTCTGCATACAGTTAACGCTCGTATGAAGCTTCTATTTAAGAAATTGACTTGAATTTTTTATACCAAATAGAGCTTTCAACTATACTTACGATACTATACAAAAAAATTAAAAATTAAAAAATAAAAGTATTTTTTTTTCAAAACACGTTTAGTGTGATGAGTCGATCGACCCACCATACATACGCTCATAAGATTTTCAATATAGTTAAGGTCAGTGTGAGCTTATTTATACATATTTGAATTTCAAAATTTTGTGACAGTATAGAATTCTTAAGCATCCTGTGTATGTTTGTTAGCAAAATCCATTTTGTCAATTTTTTGCAAAATGGCGACAAGTATTAAAATTCAATCACTTATTACTCAGTAGTGTTCAATTTTGTCAAAAAGGTCTCTATACATGAAATGTTGAGAAGCCTAAAGCTCATCTAAGTAAAATATAAAAAATATATATTTTTGCTTGAAAACAAGCGATGTATCAGTTCGATCGTACCCCCATACTAGCCATTTTGAGACTTTCGGAAGAGTTAACGCTCTTAACTGCTTGGTTTCGAAGATTAAAATTTAAATTTTTAATATCGCATAGAACTAACGTGCAGCCCCTATACGTTACGTTTAAAAAAAATATATAAAATTTTTTTTCAAAATGGCGGCTATCGTAAAAATTTAAAGTGTCATAACTTTGCTAAATCAAATCCTACTGAAAAATGTCGTATGCAAAAAGTGTTTGGAATTTTATTTTGCATATAAAAGCAATTTTTAATTATTTTTTTTTTAATAAAAACCGAGTCTTACCATATATTGACCGAGACCTCGAACGAGCTTTTATGCGACTCTGCATACAGTTAACGCTCGTATGAAGCTTCTATTTAAGAAATTGACTTGAATTTTTTATACCAAATAGAGCTTTCAACTATACTTACGATACTATACAAAAAAATTAAAAATTAAAAAATAAAAGTATTTTTTTTTCAAAACACGTTTAGTGTGATGAGTCGATCGACCCACCATACATACGCTCATAAGATTTTCAATATAGTTAAGGTCAGTGTGAGCTTATTTATACATATTTGAATTTCAAAATTTTGTGACAGTATAGAATTCTTAAGCATCCTGTGTATGTTTGTTAGCAAAATCCATTTTGTCAATTTTTTGCAAAATGGCGACAAGTATTAAAATTCAATCACTTATTACTCAGTAGTGTTCAATTTTGTCAAAAAGGTCTCTATACATGAAATGTTGAGAAGCCTAAAGCTCATCTAAGTAAAATATAAAAAATATATATTTTTGCTTGAAAACAAGCGATGTATCAGTTCGATCGTACCCCCATACTAGCCATTTTGAGACTTTCGGAAGAGTTAACGCTCTTAACTGCTTGGTTTCGAAGATTAAAATTTTAATTTTTAATATCGCATAGAACTAACGTGCAGCCCCTATACGTTATGTTTAAAAAAAATATATAAAATTTTTTTTCAAAATGGCGGCTATCGTAAAAATTCAAAGTGTCATAACTTTGCTAAATCAAATCCTACTGAAAAATGTCGTATGCAAAAAGTGTTTGGAATTTTATTTTGCATATAAAAGCAATTTTTAATTATTTTTTTTTTAATAAAAACCGAGTCTTACCATATATTGACCGAGACCTCGAACGAGCTTTTATGCGACTCTGCATACAGTTAACGCTCGTATGAAGCTTCTATTTAAGAAATTGACTTGAATTTTTTATACCAAATAGAGCTTTCAACTATACTTACGATACTATACAAAAAAATTAAAAATTAAAAAATAAAAGTATTTTTTTTTCAAAACACGTTTAGTGTGATGAGTCGATCGACCCACCATACATACGCTCATAAGATTTTCAATATAGTTAAGGTCAGTGTGAGCTTATTTATACATATTTGAATTTCAAAATTTTGTGACAGTATAGAATTCTTAAGCATCCTGTGTATGTTTGTTAGCAAAATCCATTTTGTCAATTTTTTGCAAAATGGCGACAAGTATTAAAATTCAATCACTTATTACTCAGTAGTGTTCAATTTTGTCAAAAAGGTCTCTATACATGAAATGTTGAGAAGCCTAAAGCTCATCTAAGTAAAATATAAAAAATATATATTTTTGCTTGAAAACAAGCGATGTATCAGTTCGATCGTACCCCCATACTAGCCATTTTGAGACTTTCGGAAGAGTTAACGCTCTTAACTGCTTGGTTTCGAAGATTAAAATTTTAATTTTTAATATCGCATAGAACTAACGTGCAGCCCCTATACGTTATGTTTAAAAAAAATATATAAAATTTTTTTTCAAAATGGCGGCTATCGTAAAAATTCAAAGTGTCATAACTTTGCTAAATCAAATCCTACTGAAAAATGTCGTATGCAAAAAGTGTTTGGAATTTTATTTTGCATATAAAAGCAATTTTTAATTATTTTTTTTTAATAAAAACCGAGTCTTACCATATATTGACCGAGACCTCGAACGAGCTTTTATGCGACTCTGCATACAGTTAACGCTCGTATGAAGCTTCTATTTAAGAAATTGACTTGAATTTTTTATACCAAATAGAGCTTTCAACTATACTTACGATACTATACAAAAAAATTAAAAATTAAAAAATAAAAGTATTTTTTTTTCAAAACACGTTTAGTGTGATGAGTCGATCGACCCACCATACATACGCTCATAAGATTTTCAATATAGTTAAGGTCAGTGTGAGCTTATTTATACATATTTGAATTTCAAAATTTTGTGACAGTATAGAATTCTTAAGCATCCTGTGTATGTTTGTTAGCAAAATCCATTTTGTCAATTTTTTGCAAAATGGCGACAAGTATTAAAATTCAATCACTTATTACTCAGTAGTGTTCAATTTTGTCAAAAAGGTCTCTATACATGAAATGTTGAGAAGCCTAAAGCTCATCTAAGTAAAATATAAAAAATATATATTTTTGCTTGAAAACAAGCGATGTATCAGTTCGATCGTACCCCCATACTAGCCATTTTGAGACTTTCGGAAGAGTTAACGCTCTTAACTGCTTGGTTTCGAAGATTAAAATTTTAATTTTTAATATCGCATAGAACTAACGTGCAGCCCCTATACGTTATGTTTAAAAAAAATATATAAAATTTTTTTTCAAAATGGCGGCTATCGTAAAAATTCAAAGTGTCATAACTTTGCTAAATCAAATCCTACTGAAAAATGTCGTATGCAAAAAGTGTTTGGAATTTTATTTTGCATATAAAAGCAATTTTTAATTATTTTTTTTTTAATAAAAACCGAGTCTTACCATATATTGACCGAGACCTCGAACGAGCTTTTATGCGACTCTGCATACAGTTAACGCTCGTATGAAGCTTCTATTTAAGAAATTGACTTGAATTTTTTATACCAAATAGAGCTTTCAACTATACTTACGATACTATACAAAAAAATTAAAAATTAAAAAATAAAAGTATTTTTTTTTCAAAACACGTTTAGTGTGATGAGTCGATCGACCCACCATACATACGCTCATAAGATTTTCAATATAGTTAAGGTCAGTGTGAGCTTATTTATACATATTTGAATTTCAAAATTTTGTGACAGTATAGAATTCTTAAGCATCCTGTGTATGTTTGTTAGCAAAATCCATTTTGTCAATTTTTTGCAAAATGGCGACAAGTATTAAAATTCAATCACTTATTACTCAGTAGTGTTCAATTTTGTCAAAAAGGTCTCTATACATGAAATGTTGAGAAGCCTAAAGCTCATCTAAGTAAAATATAAAAAATATATATTTTTGCTTGAAAACAAGCGATGTATCAGTTCGATCGTACCCCCATACTAGCCATTTTGAGACTTTCGGAAGAGTTAACGCTCTTAACTGCTTGGTTTCGAAGATTAAAATTTTAATTTTTAATATCGCATAGAACTAACGTGCAGCCCCTATACGTTATGTTTAAAAAAAATATATAAAATTTTTTTTCAAAATGGCGGCTATCGTAAAAATTCAAAGTGTCATAACTTTGCTAAATCAAATCCTACTGAAAAATGTCGTATGCAAAAAGTGTTTGGAATTTTATTTTGCATATAAAAGCAATTTTTAATTATTTTTTTAAATAAAAACCGAGTCTTACCATATATTGACCGAGACCTCGAACGAGCTTTTATGCGACTCTGCATACAGTTAACGCTCGTATGAAGCTTCTATTTAAGAAATTGACTTGAATTTTTTATACCAAATAGAGCTTTCAACTATACTTACGATACTATACAAAAAAATTAAAAATTAAAAAATAAAAGTATTTTTTTTTCAAAACACGTTTAGTGTGATGAGTCGATCGACCCACCATACATACGCTCATAAGATTTTCAATATAGTTAAGGTCAGTGTGAGCTTATTTATACATATTTGAATTTCAAAATTTTGTGACAGTATAGAATTCTTAAGCATCCTGTGTATGTTTGTTAGCAAAATCCATTTTGTCAATTTTTTGCAAAATGGCGACAAGTATTAAAATTCAATCACTTATTACTCAGTAGTGTTCAATTTTGTCAAAAAGGTCTCTATACATGAAATGTTGAGAAGCCTAAAGCTCATCTAAGTAAAATATAAAAAATATATATTTTTGCTTGAAAACAAGCGATGTATCAGTTCGATCGTACCCCCATACTAGCCATTTTGAGACTTTCGGAAGAGTTAACGCTCTTAACTGCTTGGTTTCGAAGATTAAAATTTTAATTTTTAATATCGCATAGAACTAACGTGCAGCCCCTATACGTTATGTTTAAAAAAAATATATAAAATTTTTTTTCAAAATGGCGGCTATCGTAAAAATTCAAAGTGTCATAACTTTGCTAAATCAAATCCTACTGAAAAATGTCGTATGCAAAAAGTGTTTGGAATTTTATTTTGCATATAAAAGCAATTTTTAATTATTTTTTTTTTAATAAAAACCGAGTCTTACCATATATTGACCGAGACCTCGAACGAGCTTTTATGCGACTCTGCATACAGTTAACGCTCGTATGAAGCTTCTATTTAAGAAATTGACTTGAATTTTTTATACCAAATAGAGCTTTCAACTATACTTACGATACTATACAAAAAAATTAAAAATTAAAAAATAAAAGTATTTTTTTTTCAAAACACGTTTAGTGTGATGAGTCGATCGACCCACCATACATACGCTCATAAGATTTTCAATATAGTTAAGGTCAGTGTGAGCTTATTTATACATATTTGAATTTCAAAATTTTGTGACAGTATAGAATTCTTAAGCATCCTGTGTATGTTTGTTAGCAAAATCCATTTTGTCAATTTTTTGCAAAATGGCGACAAGTATTAAAATTCAATCACTTATTACTCAGTAGTGTTCAATTTTGTCAAAAAGGTCTCTATACATGAAATGTTGAGAAGCCTAAAGCTCATCTAAGTAAAATATAAAAAATATATATTTTTGCTTGAAAACAAGCGATGTATCAGTTCGATCGTACCCCCATACTAGCCATTTTGAGACTTTCGGAAGAGTTAACGCTCTTAACTGCTTGGTTTCGAAGATTAAAATTTTAATTTTTAATATCGCATAGAACTAACGTGCAGCCCCTATACGTTACGTTTAAAAAAAATATATAAAATTTTTTTTCAAAATGGCGGCTATCGTAAAAATTTAAAGTGTCATAACTTTGCTAAATCAAATCCTACTGAAAAATGTCGTATGCAAAAAGTGTTTGGAATTTTATTTTGCATATAAAAGCAATTTTTAATTATTTTTTTTTTAATAAAAACCGAGTCTTACCATATATTGACCGAGACCTCGAACGAGCTTTTATGCGACTCTGCATACAGTTAACGCTCGTATGAAGCTTCTATTTAAGAAATTGACTTGAATTTTTTATACCAAATAGAGCTTTCAACTATACTTACGATACTATACAAAAAAATTAAAAATTAAAAAATAAAAGTATTTTTTTTTCAAAACACGTTTAGTGTGATGAGTCGATCGACCCACCATACATACGCTCATAAGATTTTCAATATAGTTAAGGTCAGTGTGAGCTTATTTATACATATTTGAATTTCAAAATTTTGTGACAGTATAGAATTCTTAAGCATCCTGTGTATGTTTGTTAGCAAAATCCATTTTGTCAATTTTTTGCAAAATGGCGACAAGTATTAAAATTCAATCACTTATTACTCAGTAGTGTTCAATTTTGTCAAAAAGGTCTTTATACATGAAATGTTGAGAAGCCTAAAGCTCATCTAAGTAAAATATAAAAAATATATATTTTTGCTTGAAAACAAGCGATGTATCAGTTCGATCGTACCCCCATACTAGCCATTTTGAGACTTTCGGAAGAGTTAACGCTCTTAACTGCTTGGTTTCGAAGATTAAAATTTTAATTTTTAATATCGCATAGAACTAACGTGCAGCCCCTATACGTTATGTTTAAAAAAAATATATAAAATTTTTTTTCAAAATGGCGGCTATCGTAAAAATTCAAAGTGTCATAACTTTGCTAAATCAAATCCTACTGAAAAATGTCGTATGCAAAAAGTGTTTGGAATTTTATTTTGCATATAAAAGCAATTTTTAATTATTTTTTTTTTAATAAAAACCGAGTCTTACCATATATTGACCGAGACCTCGAACGAGCTTTTATGCGACTCTGCATACAGTTAACGCTCGTATGAAGCTTCTATTTAAGAAATTGACTTGAATTTTTTATACCAAATAGAGCTTTCAACTATACTTACGATACTATACAAAAAAATTAAAAATTAAAAAATAAAAGTATTTTTTTTTCAAAACACGTTTAGTGTGATGAGTCGATCGACCCACCATACATACGCTCATAAGATTTTCAATATAGTTAAGGTCAGTGTGAGCTTATTTATACATATTTGAATTTCAAAATTTTGTGACAGTATAGAATTCTTAAGCATCCTGTGTATGTTTGTTAGCAAAATCCATTTTGTCAATTTTTTGCAAAATGGCGACAAGTATTAAAATTCAATCACTTATTACTCAGTAGTGTTCAATTTTGTCAAAAAGGTCTCTATACATGAAATGTTGAGAAGCCTAAAGCTCATCTAAGTAAAATATAAAAAATATATATTTTTGCTTGAAAACAAGCGATGTATCAGTTCGATCGTACCCCCATACTAGCCATTTTGAGACTTTCGGAAGAGTTAACGCTCTTAACTGCTTGGTTTCGAAGATTAAAATTTTAATTTTTAATATCGCATAGAACTAACGTGCAGCCCCTATACGTTATGTTTAAAAAAAATATATAAAATTTTTTTTCAAAATGGCGGCTATCGTAAAAATTCAAAGTGTCATAACTTTGCTAAATCAAATCCTACTGAAAAATGTCGTATGCAAAAAGTGTTTGGAATTTTATTTTGCATATAAAAGCAATTTTTAATTATTTTTTTTTAATAAAAACCGAGTCTTACCATATATTGACCGAGACCTCGAACGAGCTTTTATGCGACTCTGCATACAGTTAACGCTCGTATGAAGCTTCTATTTAAGAAATTGACTTGAATTTTTTATACCAAATAGAGCTTTCAACTATACTTACGATACTATACAAAAAAATTAAAAATTAAAAAATAAAAGTATTTTTTTTTCAAAACACGTTTAGTGTGATGAGTCGATCGACCCACCATACATACGCTCATAAGATTTTCAATATAGTTAAGGTCAGTGTGAGCTTATTTATACATATTTGAATTTCAAAATTTTGTGACAGTATAGAATTCTTAAGCATCCTGTGTATGTTTGTTAGCAAAATCCATTTTGTCAATTTTTTGCAAAATGGCGACAAGTATTAAAATTCAATCACTTATTACTCAGTAGTGTTCAATTTTGTCAAAAAGGTCTCTATACATGAAATGTTGAGAAGCCTAAAGCTCATCTAAGTAAAATATAAAAAATATATATTTTTGCTTGAAAACAAGCGATGTATCAGTTCGATCGTACCCCCATACTAGCCATTTTGAGACTTTCGGAAGAGTTAACGCTCTTAACTGCTTGGTTTCGAAGATTAAAATTTAAATTTTTAATATCGCATAGAACTAACGTGCAGCCCCTATACGTTACGTTTAAAAAAAATATATAAAATTTTTTTTCAAAATGGCGGCTATCGTAAAAATTTAAAGTGTCATAACTTTGCTAAATCAAATCCTACTGAAAAATGTCGTATGCAAAAAGTGTTTGGAATTTTATTTTGCATATAAAAGCAATTTTTAATTATTTTTTTTTTAATAAAAACCGAGTCTTACCATATATTGACCGAGACCTCGAACGAGCTTTTATGCGACTCTGCATACAGTTAACGCTCGTATGAAGCTTCTATTTAAGAAATTGACTTGAATTTTTTATACCAAATAGAGCTTTCAACTATACTTACGATACTATACAAAAAAATTAAAAATTAAAAAATAAAAGTATTTTTTTTTCAAAACACGTTTAGTGTGATGAGTCGATCGACCCACCATACATACGCTCATAAGATTTTCAATATAGTTAAGGTCAGTGTGAGCTTATTTATACATATTTGAATTTCAAAATTTTGTGACAGTATAGAATTCTTAAGCATCCTGTGTATGTTTGTTAGCAAAATCCATTTTGTCAATTTTTTGCAAAATGGCGACAAGTATTAAAATTCAATCACTTATTACTCAGTAGTGTTCAATTTTGTCAAAAAGGTCTCTATACATGAAATGTTGAGAAGCCTAAAGCTCATCTAAGTAAAATATAAAAAATATATATTTTTGCTTGAAAACAAGCGATGTATCAGTTCGATCGTACCCCCATACTAGCCATTTTGAGACTTTCGGAAGAGTTAACGCTCTTAACTGCTTGGTTTCGAAGATTAAAATTTTAATTTTTAATATCGCATAGAACTAACGTGCAGCCCCTATACGTTATGTTTAAAAAAAATATATAAAATTTTTTTTCAAAATGGCGGCTATCGTAAAAATTCAAAGTGTCATAACTTTGCTAAATCAAATCCTACTGAAAAATGTCGTATGCAAAAAGTGTTTGGAATTTTATTTTGCATATAAAAGCAATTTTTAATTATTTTTTTTTTAATAAAAACCGAGTCTTACCATATATTGACCGAGACCTCGAACGAGCTTTTATGCGACTCTGCATACAGTTAACGCTCGTATGAAGCTTCTATTTAAGAAATTGACTTGAATTTTTTATACCAAATAGAGCTTTCAACTATACTTACGATACTATACAAAAAAATTAAAAATTAAAAAATAAAAGTATTTTTTTTTCAAAACACGTTTAGTGTGATGAGTCGATCGACCCACCATACATACGCTCATAAGATTTTCAATATAGTTAAGGTCAGTGTGAGCTTATTTATACATATTTGAATTTCAAAATTTTGTGACAGTATAGAATTCTTAAGCATCCTGTGTATGTTTGTTAGCAAAATCCATTTTGTCAATTTTTTGCAAAATGGCGACAAGTATTAAAATTCAATCACTTATTACTCAGTAGTGTTCAATTTTGTCAAAAAGGTCTCTATACATGAAATGTTGAGAAGCCTAAAGCTCATCTAAGTAAAATATAAAAAATATATATTTTTGCTTGAAAACAAGCGATGTATCAGTTCGATCGTACCCCCATACTAGCCATTTTGAGACTTTCGGAAGAGTTAACGCTCTTAACTGCTTGGTTTCGAAGATTAAAATTTTAATTTTTAATATCGCATAGAACTAACGTGCAGCCCCTATACGTTATGTTTAAAAAAAATATATAAAATTTTTTTTCAAAATGGCGGCTATCGTAAAAATTCAAAGTGTCATAACTTTGCTAAATCAAATCCTACTGAAAAATGTCGTATGCAAAAAGTGTTTGGAATTTTATTTTGCATATAAAAGCAATTTTTAATTATTTTTTTTTTAATAAAAACCGAGTCTTACCATATATTGACCGAGACCTCGAACGAGCTTTTATGCGACTCTGCATACAGTTAGCGCTCGTATGAAGCTTCTATTTAAGAAATTGACTTGAATTTTTTATACCAAATAGAGCTTTCAACTATACTTACGATACTATACAAAAAAATTAAAAATTAAAAAATAAAAGTATTTTTTTTTCAAAACACGTTTAGTGTGATGAGTCGATCGACCCACCATACATACGCTCATAAGATTTTCAATATAGTTAAGGTCAGTGTGAGCTTATTTATACATATTTGAATTTCAAAATTTTGTGACAGTATAGAATTCTTAAGCATCCTGTGTATGTTTGTTAGCAAAATCCATTTTGTCAATTTTTTGCAAAATGGCGACAAGTATTAAAATTCAATCACTTATTACTCAGTAGTGTTCAATTTTGTCAAAAAGGTCTCTATACATGAAATGTTGAGAAGCCTAAAGCTCATCTAAGTAAAATATAAAAAATATATATTTTTGCTTGAAAACAAGCGATGTATCAGTTCGATCGTACCCCCATACTAGCCATTTTGAGACTTTCGGAAGAGTTAACGTTCTTAACTGCTTGGTTTCAAAGAGTAAAATTTTAATTTTTAATATCGCATAGAACTAACGTGCAGCCCCTATACGTTATGTTTAAAAAAAATATATAAAATTTTTTTTCAAAATGGCGGCTATCGTAAAAATTCAAAGTGTCATAACTTTGCTAAATCAAATCCTACTGAAAAATGTCGTATGCAAAAAGTGTTTGGAATTTTATTTTGCATATAAAAGCAATTTTTAATTATTTTTTTTTTAATAAAAACCGAGTCTTACCATATATTGACCGAGACCTCGAACGAGCTTTTATGCGACTCTGCATACAGTTAACGCTCGTATGAAGCTTCTATTTAAGAAATTGACTTGAATTTTTTATACCAAATAGAGCTTTCAACTATACTTACGATACTATACAAAAAAATTAAAAATTAAAAAATAAAAGTATTTTTTTTTCAAAACACGTTTAGTGTGATGAGTCGATCGACCCACCATACATACGCTCATAAGATTTTCAATATAGTTAAGGTCAGTGTGAGCTTATTTATACATATTTGAATTTCAAAATTTTGTGACAGTATAGAATTCTTAAGCATCCTGTGTATGTTTGTTAGCAAAATCCATTTTGTCAATTTTTTGCAAAATGGCGACAAGTATTAAAATTCAATCACTTATTACTCAGTAGTGTTCAATTTTGTCAATAAGGTCTCTATACATAAAATGTTGAGAAGCCTAAAGCTCATCTAAGTAAAATATAAAAAATATATATTTTTGCTTGAAAACAAGCGATGTATCAGTTCGATCGTACCCCCATACTAGCCATTTTGAGACTTTCGGAAGAGTTAACGCTCTTAACTGCTTGGTTTCGAAGATTAAAATTTTAATTTTTAATATCGCATAGAACTAACGTGCAGCCCCTATACGTTATGTTTAAAAAAAATATATAAAATTTTTTTTCAAAATGGCGGCTATCGTAAAAATTCAAAGTGTCATAACTTTGCTAAATCAAATCCTACTGAAACATGTCGTATGCAAAAAGTGTTTGGAATTTTATTTTGCATATAAAAGCAATTTTTAATTATTTTTTTTTTAATAAAAACCGAGTCTTACCATATATTGACCGAGACCTCGAACGAGCTTTTATGCGACTCTGCATACAGTTAACGCTCGTATGAAGCTTCTATTTAAGAAATTGACTTGAATTTTTTATACCAAATAGAGCTTTCAACTATACTTACGATACTATACAAAAAAATTAAAAATTAAAAAATAAAAGTATTTTTTTTTCAAAACACGTTTAGTGTGATGAGTCGATCGACCCACCATACATACGCTCATAAGATTTTCAATATAGTTAAGGTCAGTGTGAGCTTATTTATACATATTTGAATTTCAAAATTTTGTGACAGTATAGAATTCTTAAGCATCCTGTGTATGTTTGTTAGCAAAATCCATTTTGTCAATTTTTTGCAAAATGGCGACAAGTATTAAAATTCAATCACTTATTACTCAGTAGTGTTCAATTTTGTCAAAAAGGTCTCTATACATGAAATGTTGAGAAGCCTAAAGCTCATCTAAGTAAAATATAAAAAATATATATTTTTGCTTGAAAACAAGCGATGTATCAGTTCGATCGTACCCCCATACTAGCCATTTTGAGACTTTCGGAAGAGTTAACGCTCTTAACTGCTTGGTTTCGAAGATTAAAATTTAAATTTTTAATATCGCATAGAACTAACGTGCAGCCCCTATACGTTATGTTTAAAAAAAATATATAAAATTTTTTTTCAAAATGGCGGCTATCGTAAAAATTCAAAGTGTCATAACTTTGCTAAATCAAATCCTACTGAAAAATGTCGTATGCAAAAAGTGTTTGGAATTTTATTTTGCATATAAAAGCAATTTTTAATTATTTTTTTTTTAATAAAAACCGAGTCTTACCATATATTGACCGAGACCTCGAACGAGCTTTTATGCGACTCTGCATACAGTTAACGCTCGTATGAAGCTTCTATTTAAGAAATTGACTTAAATTTTTTATACCAAATAGAGCTTTCAACTATACTTACGATACTATACAAAAAAATTAAAAATTAAAAAATAAAAGTATTTTTTTTTCAAAACACGTTTAGTGTGATGAGTCGATCGACCCACCATACATACGCTCATAAGATTTTCAATATAGTTAAGGTCAGTGTGAGCTTATTTATACATATTTGAATTTCAAAATTTTGTGACAGTATAGAATTCTTAAGCATCCTGTGTATGTTTGTTAGCAAAATCCATTTTGTCAATTTTTTGCAAAATGGCGACAAGTATTAAAATTCAATCACTTATTACTCAGTAGTGTTCAATTTTGTCAAAAAGGTCTCTATACATGAAATGTTGAGAAGCCTAAAGCTCATCTAAGTAAAATATAAAAAATATATATTTTTGCTTGAAAACAAGCGATGTATCAGTTCGATCGTACCCCCATACTAGCCATTTTGAGACTTTCGGAAGAGTTAACGCTCTTAACTGCTTGGTTTCGAAGATTAAAATTTTAATTTTTAATATCGCATAGAACTAACGTGCAGCCCCTATACGTTATGTTTAAAAAAAATATATAAAAATTTTTTTCAAAATGGCGGCTATCGTAAAAATTCAAAGTGTCATAACTTTGCTAAATCAAATCCTACTGAAAAATGTCGTATGCAAAAAGTGTTTGGAATTTTATTTTACATATAAAAGCAATTTTTAATTATTTTTTTTTTAATAAAAACCGAGTCTTACCATATATTGACCGAGACCTCGAACGAGCTTTTATGCGACTCTGCATACAGTTAACGCTCGTATGAAGCTTCTATTTAAGAAATTGACTTGAATTTTTTATACCAAATAGAGCTTTCAACTATACTTACGATACTATACAAAAAAATTAAAAATTAAAAAATAAAAGTATTTTTTTTTCAAAACACGTTTAGTGTGATGAGTCGATCGACCCACCATACATACGCTCATAAGATTTTCAATATAGTTAAGGTCAGTGTGAGCTTATTTATACATATTTGAATTTCAAAATTTTGTGACAGTATAGAATTCTTAAGCATCCTGTGTATGTTTGTTAGCAAAATCCATTTTGTCAATTTTTTGCAAAATGGCGACAAGTATTAAAATTCAATCACTTATTACTCAGTAGTGTTCAATTTTGTCAAAAAGGTCTCTATACATGAAATGTTGAGAAGCCTAAAGCTCATCTAAGTAAAATATAAAAAATATATATTTTTGCTTGAAAACAAGCGATGTATCAGTTCGATCGTACCCCCATACTAGCCATTTTGAGACTTTCGGAAGAGTTAACGCTCTTAACTGCTTGGTTTCGAAGATTAAAATTTTAATTTTTAATATCGCATAGAACTAACGTGCAGCCCCTATACGTTATGTTTAAAAAAAATATATAAAATTTTTTTTCAAAATGGCGGCTATCGTAAAAATTCAAAGTGTCATAACTTTGCTAAATCAAATCCTACTGAAAAATGTCGTATGCAAAAAGTGTTTGGAATTTTATTTTGCATATAAAAGCAATTTTTAATTATTTTTTTTTTAATAAAAACCGAGTCTTACCATATATTGACCGAGACCTCGAACGAGCTTTTATGCGACTCTGCATACAGTTAACGCTCGTATGAAGCTTCTATTTAAGAAATTGACTTGAATTTTTTATACCAAATAGAGCTTTCAACTATACTTACGATACTATACAAAAAAATTAAAAATTAAAAAATAAAAGTATTTTTTTTTCAAAACACGTTTAGTGTGATGAGTCGATCGACCCACCATACATACGCTCATAAGATTTTCAATATAGTTAAGGTCAGTGTGAGCTTATTTATACATATTTGAATTTCAAAATTTTGTGACAGTATAGAATTCTTAAGCATCCTGTGTATGTTTGTTAGCAAAATCCATTTTGTCAATTTTTTGCAAAATGGCGACAAGTATTAAAATTCAATCACTTATTACTCAGTAGTGTTCAATTTTGTCAAAAAGGTCTCTATACATGAAATGTTGAGAAGCCTAAAGCTCATCTAAGTAAAATATAAAAAATATATATTTTTGCTTGAAAACAAGCGATGTATCAGTTCGATCGTACCCCCATACTAGCCATTTTGAGACTTTCGGAAGAGTTAACGCTCTTAACTGCTTGGTTTCGAAGATTAAAATTTTAATTTTTAATATCGCATAGAACTAACGTGCAGCCCCTATACGTTATGTTTAAAAAAAATATATAAAATTTTTTTTCAAAATGGCGGCTATCGTAAAAATTCAAAGTGTCATAACTTTGCTAAATCAAATCCTACTGAAAAATGTCGTATGCAAAAAGTGTTTGGAATTTTATTTTGCATATAAAAGCAATTTTTAATTATTTTTTTTTTAATAAAAACCGAGTCTTACCATATATTGACCGAGACCTCGAACGAGCTTTTATGCGACTCTGCATACAGTTAACGCTCGTATGAAGCTTCTATTTAAGAAATTGACTTGAATTTTTTATACCAAATAGAGCTTTCAACTATACTTACGATACTATACAAAAAAATTAAAAATTAAAAAATAAAAGTATTTTTTTTTCAAAACACGTTTAGTGTGATGAGTCGATCGACCCACCATACATACGCTCATAAGATTTTCAATATAGTTAAGGTCAGTGTGAGCTTATTTATACATATTTGAATTTCAAAATTTTGTGACAGTATAGAATTCTTAAGCATCCTGTGTATGTTTGTTAGCAAAATCCATTTTGTCAATTTTTTGCAAAATGGCGACAAGTATTAAAATTCAATCACTTATTACTCAGTAGTGTTCAATTTTGTCAAAAAGGTCTCTATACATAAAATGTTGAGAAGCCTAAAGCTCATCTAAGTAAAATATAAAAAATATATATTTTTGCTTGAAAACAAGCGATGTATCAGTTCGATCGTACCCCCATACTAGCCATTTTGAGACTTTCGGAAGAGTTAACGCTCTTAACTGCTTGGTTTCGAAGATTAAAATTTTAATTTTTAATATCGCATAGAACTAACGTGCAGCCCCTATACGTTACGTTTAAAAAAAATATATAAAATTTTTTTTCAAAATGGCGGCTATCGTAAAAATTCAAAGTGTCATAACTTTGCTAAATCAAATCCTACTGAAACATGTCGTATGCAAAAAGTGTTTGGAATTTTATTTTGCATATAAAAGCAATTTTTAATTATTTTTTTTTTTAATAAAAACCGAGTCTTACCATATATTGACCGAGACCTCGAACGAGCTTTTATGCGACTCTGCATACAGTTAACGCTCGTATGAAGCTTCTATTTAAGAAATTGACTTGAATTTTTTATACCAAATAGAGCTTTCAACTATACTTACGATACTATACAAAAAAATTAAAAATTAAAAAATAAAAGTATTTTTTTTTCAAAACACGTTTAGTGTGATGAGTCGATCGACCCACCATACATACGCTCATAAGATTTTCAATATAGTTAAGGTCAGTGTGAGCTTATTTATACATATTTGAATTTCAAAATTTTGTGACAGTATAGAATTCTTAAGCATCCTGTGTATGTTTGTTAGCAAAATCCATTTTGTCAATTTTTTGCAAAATGGCGACAAGTATTAAAATTCAATCACTTATTACTCAGTAGTGTTCAATTTTGTCAAAAAGGTCTCTATACATGAAATGTTGAGAAGCCTAAAGCTCATCTAAGTAAAATATAAAAAATATATATTTTTGCTTGAAAACAAGCGATGTATCAGTTCGATCGTACCCCCATACTAGCCATTTTGAGACTTTCGGAAGAGTTAACGCTCTTAACTGCTTGGTTTCGAAGATTAAAATTTTAATTTTTAATATCGCATAGAACTAACGTGCAGCCCCTATACGTTATGTTTAAAAAAAATATATAAATTTTTTTTTCAAAATGGCGGCTATCGTAAAAATTCGAAGTGTCATAACTTTGCTAAATCAAATCCTACTGAAAAATGTCGTATGCAAAAAGTGTTTGGAATTTTATTTTGCATATAAAAGCAATTTTTTATTATTTTTTTTTTAATAAAAACCGAGTCTTACCATATATTGACCGAGACCTCGAACGAGCTTTTATGCGACTCTGCATACAGTTAACGCTCGTATGAAGCTTCTATTTAAGAAATTGACTTGAATTTTTTATACCAAATAGAGCTTTCAACTATACTTACGATACTATACAAAAAAATTAAAAATTAAAAAATAAAAGTATTTTTTTTTCAAAACACGTTTAGTGTGATGAGTCGATCGACCCACCATACATACGCTCATAAGATTTTCAATATAGTTAAGGTCAGTGTGAGCTTATTTATACATATTTGAATTTCAAAATTTTGTGACAGTATAGAATTCTTAAGCATCCTGTGTATGTTTGTTAGCAAAATCCATTTTGTCAATTTTTTGCAAAATGGCGACAAGTATTAAAATTCAATCACTTATTACTCAGTAGTGTTCAATTTTGTCAAAAAGGTCTCTATACATGAAATGTTGAGAAGCCTAAAGCTCATCTAAGTAAAATATAAAAAATATATATTTTTGCTTGAAAACAAGCGATGTATCAGTTCGATCGTACCCCCATACTAGCCATTTTGAGACTTTCGGAAGAGTTAACGGTCTTAACTGCTTGGTTTCGAAGATTAAAATTTTAATTTTTAATATCGCATAGAACTAACGTGCAGCCCCTATACGTTATGTTTAAAAAAAATATATAAAATTTTTTTTCAAAATGGCGGCTATCGTAAAAATTCAAAGTGTCATAACTTTGCTAAATCAAATCCTACTGAAAAATGTCGTATGCAAAAAGTGTTTGGAATTTTATTTTGCATATAAAAGCAATTTTTAATTATTTTTTTTTTAATAAAAACCGAGTCTTACCATATATTGACCGAGACCTCGAACGAGCTTTTATGCGACTCTGCATACAGTTAACGCTCGTATGAAGCTTCTATTTAAGAAATTGACTTGAATTTTTTATACCAAATAGAGCTTTCAACTATACTTACGATACTATACAAAAAAATTAAAAATTAAAAAATAAAAGTATTTTTTTTTCAAAACACGTTTAGTGTGATGAGTCGATCGACCCACCATACATACGCTCATAAGATTTTCAATATAGTTAAGGTCAGTGTGAGCTTATTTATACATATTTGAATTTTAAAATTTTGTGACAGTATAGAATTCTTAAGCATCCTGTGTATGTTTGTTAGCAAAATCCATTTTGTCAATTTTTTGCAAAATGGCGACAAGTATTAAAATTCAATCACTTATTACTCAGTAGTGTTCAATTTTGTCAAAAAGGTCTCTATACATAAAATGTTGAGAAGCCTAAAGCTCATCTAAGTAAAATATAAAAAATATATATTTTTGCTTGAAAACAAGCGATGTATCAGTTCGATCGTACCCCCATACTAGCCATTTTGAGACTTTCGGAAGAGTTAACGCTCTTAACTGCTTGGTTTCAAAGATTAAAATTTTAGTTTTTAATATCGCATAGAACTAACGTGCAGCCCCTATACGTTATGTTTAAAAAAAATATATAAAGTTTTTTTTCAAAATGGCGGCTATCGTAAAAATTCAAAGTGTCATAACTTTGCTAAATCAAATCCTACTAAAAAATGTCGTATGCAAAAAGTGTTTGGAATTATATTTTGCATATAAAAGTAATTTTTAATTATTTTTTTTTTAATAAAAACCGAGTCTTACCATATATTGACCGAGACCTCGAACGAGCTTTTATGCGACTCTGCATACAGTTAACGCTCGTATGAAGCTTCTATTTAAGAAATTGACTTGAATTTTTTATACCAAATAGAGCTTTCAACTATACTTACGATACTATACAAAAAAATTAAAAATTAAAAAATAAAAGTATTTTTTTTTCAAAACACGTTTAGTGTGATGAGTCGATCGACCCACCATACATACGCTCATAAGATTTTCAATATAGTTAAGGTCAGTGTGAGCTTATTTATACATATTTGAATTTCAAAATTTTGTGACAGTATAGAATTCTTAAGCATCCTGTGTATGTTTGTTAGCAAAATCCATTTTGTCAATTTTTTGCAAAATGGCGACAAGTATTAAAATTCAATCACTTATTACTCAGTAGTGTTCAATTTTGTCAAAAAGGTCTCTATACATGAAATGTTGAGAAGCCTAAAGCTCATCTAAGTAAAATATAAAAAATATATATTTTTGCTTGAAAACAAGCGATGTATCAGTTCGATCGTACCCCCATACTAGCCATTTTGAGACTTTCGGAAGAGTTAACGCTCTTAACTGCTTGGTTTCGAAGATTAAAATTTTAATTTTTAATATCGCATAGAACTAACGTGCAGCCCCTATACGTTACGTTTAAAAAAAATATATAAAATTTTTTTTCAAAATGGCGGCTATCGTAAAAATTCAAAGTGTCATAACTTTGCTAAATCAAATCCTACTGAAAAATGTCGTATGCAAAAAGTGTTTGGAATTTTATTTTGCATATAAAAGCAATTTTTAATTATTTTTTTTTTAATAAAAACCGAGTCTTACCATATATTGACCGAGACCTCGAACGAGCTTTTATGCGACTCTGCATACAGTTAACGCTCGTATGAAGCTTCTATTTAAGAAATTGACTTGAATTTTTTATACCAAATAGAGCTTTCAACTATACTTACGATACTATACAAAAAAATTAAAAATTAAAAAATAAAAGTATTTTTTTTTCAAAACACGTTTAGTGTGATGAGTCGATCGACCCACCATACATACGCTCATAAGATTTTCAATATAGTTAAGGTCAGTGTCAGCTTATTTATACATATTTGAATTTCAAAATTTTGTGACAGTATAGAATTCTTAAGCATCCTGTGTATGTTTGTTAGCAAAATCCATTTTGTCAATTTTTTGCAAAATGGCGACAAGTATTAAAATTCAATCACTTATTACTCAGTAGTGTTCAATTTTGTCAAAAAGGTCTCTATACATGAAATGTTGAGAAGCCTAAAGCTCATCTGAGTAAAATATAAAAAATATATATTTTTGCTTGAAAACAAGCGATGTATCAGTTCGATCGTACCCCCATACTAGCCATTTTGAGACTTTCGGAAAAGTTAACGCTCTTAACTGCTTGGTTTCGAAGATTAAAATTTTAATTTTTAATATCGCATAGAACTAACGTGCAGCCCCTATACGTTATGTTTAAAAAAAATATATAAAATTTTTTTTCAAAATGGCGGCTATCGTAAAAATTCAAAGTGTCATAACTTTGCTAAATTAAATCCTACTGAAAAATGTCGTATGCAAAAAGTGTTTGGAATTTTATTTTGCATATAAAAGCAATTTTTAATTATTTTTTTTTTAATAAAAACCGAGTCTTACCATATATTGACCGAGACCTCGAACGAGCTTTTATGCGACTCTGCATACAGTTAACGCTCGTATGAAGCTTCTATTTAAGAAATTGACTTGAATTTTTTATACCAAATAGAGCTTTCAACTATACTTACGATACTATACAAAAAAATTAAAAATTAAAAAATAAAAGTATTTTTTTTTCAAAACACGTTTAGTGTGATGAGTCGATCGACCCACCATACATACGCTCATAAGATTTTCAATATAGTTAAGGTCAGTGTGAGCTTATTTATACATATTTGAATTTCAAAATTTTGTGACAGTATAGAATTCTTAAGCATCCTGTGTATGTTTGTTAGCAAAATCCATTTTGTCAATTTTTTGCAAAATGGCGACAAGTATTAAAATTCAATCACTTATTACTCAGTAGTGTTCAATTTTGTCAAAAAGGTCTCTATACATGAAATATTGAGAAGCCTAAAGCTCATCTAAGTAAAATATAAAAAATATATATTTTTCTTGAAAACAAGCGATGTATCAGTTCGATCGTACCCCCATACTAGCCATTTTGAGACTTTCGGAAGAGTTAACGCTCTTAACTGCTTGGTTTCGAAGATTAAAATTTTAATTTTTAATATCGCATAGAACTAACGTGCAGCCCCTATACGTTATGTTTAAAAAAAATATATAAAATTTTTTTTCAAAATGGCGGCTATCGTAAAAATTCAAAGTGTCATAACTTTGCTAAATCAAATCCTACTGAAAAATGTCGTATGCAAAAAGTGTTTGGAATTTTATTTTGCATATAAAAGCAATTTTTAATTATTTTTTTTTTAATAAAAACCGAGTCTTACCATATATTGACCGAGACCTCGAACGAGCTTTTATGCGACTCTGCATACAGTTAACGCTCGTATGAAGCTTCTATTTAAGAAATTGACTTGAATTTTTTATACCAAATAGAGCTTTCAACTATACTTACGATACTATACAAAAAAATTAAAAATTAAAAAATAAAAGTATTTTTTTTTCAAAACACGTTTAGTGTGATGAGTCGATCGACCCACCATACATACGCTCATAAGATTTTCAATATAGTTAAGGTCAGTGTGAGCTTATTTATACATATTTGAATTTCAAAGTTTTGTGACAGTATAGAATTCTTAAGCATCCTGTGTATGTTTGTTAGCAAAATCCATTTTGTCAATTTTTTGCAAAATGGCGACAAGTATTAAAATTCAATCACTTATTACTCAGTAGTGTTCAATTTTGTCAAAAAGGTCTCTATACATGAAATGTTGAGAAGCCTAAAGCTCATCTAAGTAAAATATAAAAAATATATATTTTTGCTTGAAAACAAGCGATGTATCAGTTCGATCGTACCCCCATACTAGCCATTTTGAGACTTTCGGAAAAGTTAACGCTCTTAACTGCTTGGTTTCGAAGATTAAAATTTTAATTTTTAATATCGCATAGAACTAACGTGCAGCCCCTATACGTTATGTTTAAAAAAAATATATAAAATTTTTTTTCAAAATGGCGGCTATCGTAAAAATTCAAAGTGTCATAACTTTGCTAAATCAAATCCTACTGAAAAATGTCGTATGCAAAAAGTGTTTGGAATTTTATTTTGCATATAAAAGCAATTTTTTATTATTTTTTTTTTAATAAAAACCGAGTCTTACCATATATTGACCGAGACCTCGAACGAGCTTTTATGCGACTCTGCATACAGTTAACGCTCGTATGAAGCTTCTATTTAAGAAATTGACTTGAATTTTTTATACCAAATAGAGCTTTCAACTATACTTACGATACTATACAAAAAAATTAAAAATTAAAAAATAAAAGTATTTTTTTTTCAAAACACGTTTAGTGTGATGAGTCGATCGACCCACCATACATACGCTCATAAGATTTTCAATATAGTTAAGGTCAGTGTGAGCTTATTTATACATATTTGAATTTCAAAATTTTGTGACAGTATAGAATTCTTAAGCATCCTGTGTATGTTTGTTAGCAAAATCCATTTTGTCAATTTTTTGCAAAATGGCGACAAGTATTAAAATTCAATCACTTATTACTCAGTAGTGTTCAATTTTGTCAAAAAGGTCTCTATACATGAAATGTTGAGAAGCCTAAAGCTCATCTAAGTAAAATATAAAAAATATATATTTTTGCTTGAAAACAAGCGATGTATCAGTTCGATCGTACCCCCATACTAGCCATTTTGAGACTTTCGGAAGAGTTAACGCTCTTAACTGCTTGGTTTCGAAGATTAAAATTTTAATTTTTAATATCGCATAGAACTAACGTGCAGCCCCTATACGTTATGTTTAAAAAAAATATATAAAATTTTTTTTCAAAATGGCGGCTATCGTAAAAATTCAAAGTGTCATAACTTTGCTAAATCAAATCCTACTGAAACATGTCGTATGCAAAAAGTGTTTGGAATTTTATTTTGCATATAAAAGCAATTTTTAATTATTTTTTTTTTAATAAAAACCGAGTCTTACCATATATTGACCGAGACCTCGAACGAGCTTTTATGCGACTCTGCATACAGTTAACGCTCGTATGAAGCTTCTATTTAAGAAATTGACTTGAATTTTTTATACCAAATAGAGCTTTCAACTATACTTACGATACTATACAAAAAAATTAAAAATTAAAAAATAAAAGTATTTTTTTTTCAAAACACGTTTAGTGTGATGAGTCGATCGACCCACCATACATACGCTCATAAGATTTTCAATATAGTTAAGGTCAGTGTGAGCTTATTTATACATATTTGAATTTCAAAATTTTGTGACAGTATAGAATTCTTAAGCATCCTGTGTATGTTTGTTAGCAAAATCCATTTTGTCAATTTTTTGCAAAATGGCGACAAGTATTAAAATTCAATCACTTATTACTCAGTAGTGTTCAATTTTGTCAAAAAGGTCTCTATACATGAAATGTTGAGAAGCCTAAAGCTCATCTAAGTAAAATATAAAAAATATATATTTTTGCTTGAAAACAAGCGATGTATCAGTTCGATCGTACCCCCATACTAGCCATTTTGAGACTTTCGGAAGAGTTA
This sequence comes from Plectrocnemia conspersa, assembly GCF_051122295.1. Lineage (NCBI taxonomy): Eukaryota > Metazoa > Arthropoda > Insecta > Trichoptera > Polycentropodidae > Plectrocnemia > Plectrocnemia conspersa. Next base: position 30,332,885 of record NW_028277167.1, on the reverse strand, counting down.
ACGCTCTTAACTGCTTGGTTTCGAAGATTAAAATTTTAATTTTTAATATCGCATAGAACTAACGTGCAGCCCCTATACGTTATGTTTAAAAAAAATATATAAAATTTTTTTTCAAAATGGCGGCTATCGTAAAAATTCAAAGTGTCATAACTTTGCTAAATCAAATCCTACTGAAAAATGTCGTATGCAAAAAGTGTTTGGAATTTTATTTTGCATATAAAAGCAATTTTTAATTATTTTTTTTTTAATAAAAACCGAGTCTTACCATATATTGACCGAGACCTCGAACGAGCTTTTATGCGACTCTGCATACAGTTAGCGCTCGTATGAAGCTTCTATTTAAGAAATTGACTTGAATTTTTTATACCAAATAGAGCTTTCAACTATACTTACGATACTATACAAAAAAATTAAAAATTAAAAAATAAAAGTATTTTTTTTTCAAAACACGTTTAGTGTGATGAGTCGATCGACCCACCATACATACGCTCATAAGATTTTCAATATAGTTAAGGTCAGTGTGAGCTTATTTATACATATTTGAATTTCAAAATTTTGTGACAGTATAGAATTCTTAAGCATCCTGTGTATGTTTGTTAGCAAAATCCATTTTGTCAATTTTTTGCAAAATGGCGACAAGTATTAAAATTCAATCACTTATTACTCAGTAGTGTTTAATTTTGTCAAAAAGGTCTCTATACATGAAATGTTGAGAAGCCTAAAGCTCATCTAAGTAAAATATAAAAAATATATATTTTTGCTTGAAAACAAGCGATGTATCAGTTCGATCGTACCCCCATACTAGCCATTTTGAGACTTTCGGAAGAGTTAACGCTCTTAACTGCTTGGTTTCGAAGATTAAAATTTTAATTTTTAATATCGCATAGAACTAACGTGCAGCCCCTATACGTTATGTTTAAAAAAAATATATAAAATTTTTTTTCAAAATGGCGGCTATCGTAAAAATTCAAAGTGTCATAACTTTGCTAAATCAAATCCTACTGAAAAATGTCGTATGCAAAAAGTGTTTGGAATTTTATTTTGCATATAAAAGCAATTTTTAATTATTTTTTTTTTAATAAAAACCGAGTCTTACCATATATTGACCGAGACCTCGAACGAGCTTTTATGCGACTCTGCATACAGTTAGCGCTCGTATGAAGCTTCTATTTAAGAAATTGACTTGAATTTTTTATACCAAATAGAGCTTTCAACTATACTTACGATACTATACAAAAAAATTAAAAATTAAAAAATAAAAGTATTTTTTTTTCAAAACACGTTTAGTGTGATGAGTCGATCGACCCACCATACATACGCTCATAAGATTTTCAATATAGTTAAGGTCAGTGTGAGCTTATTTATACATATTTGAATTTCAAAATTTTGTGACAGTATAGAATTCTTAAGCATCCTGTGTATGTTTGTTAGCAAAATCCATTTTGTCAATTTTTTGCAAAATGGCGACAAGTATTAAAATTCAATCACTTATTACTCAGTAGTGTTCAATTTTGTCAAAAAGGTCTCTATACATGAAATGTTGAGAAGCCTAAAGCTCATCTAAGTAAAATATAAAAAATATATATTTTTGCTTGAAAACAAGCGATGTATCAGTTCGATCGTACCCCTATACTAGCCATTTTGAGACTTTCGGAAGAGTTAACGCTCTTAACTGCTTGGTTTCGAAGATTAAAATTTTAATTTTTAATATCGCATAGAACTAACGTGCAGCCCCTATACGTTATGTTTAAAAAAAATATATAAAATTTTTTTTCAAAATAGCGGCTATCGTAAAAATTCAAAGTGTCATAACTTTGCTAAATCAAATCCTACTGAAAAATGTCGTATGTAAAAAGTGTTTGGAATTTTATTTTGCATATAAAAGCAGTTTTTAATTTTTTTTTTTTTAATAAAAACCGAGTCTTACCATATATTGACCGAGACCTCGAACGAGCTTTTATGCGACTCTGCATACAGTTAACGCTCGTATGAAGCTTCTATTTAAGAAATTGACTTGAATTTTTTATACCAAATAGAGCTTTCAACTATACTTACGATACTGTACAAAAAAATTAAAAATTAAAAAATAAAAGTATTTTTTTTTCAAAACACGTTTAGTGTGATGAGTCGATCGACCCACCATACATACGCTCATAAGATTTTCAATATAGTTAAGGTCAGTGTGAGCTTATTTATACATATTTGAATTTCAAAATTTTGTGACAGTATAGAATTCTTAAGCATCCTGTGTATGTTTGTTAGCAAAATACATTTTGTCAATTTTTTGCAAAATGGCGACAAGTATTAAAATTCAATCACTTATTACTCAGTAGTGTTCAATTTTGTCAAAAAGGTCTCTATACATGAAATGTTGAGAAGCCTAAAGCTCATCTAAGTAAAATATAAAAAATATATATTTTTGCTTGAAAACAAGCGATGTATCAGTTCGATCGTACCCCCATACTAGCCATTTTGAGACTTTCGGAAGAGTTAACGCTCTTAACTGCTTGGTTTCGAAGATTAAAATTTTAATTTTTTCTATCGCATAGAACTAACGTGCAGCCCCTATACGTTATGTTTAAAAAAAATATATAAAATTTTTTTTCAAAATGGCGGCTATCGTAAAAATTCAAAGTGTCATAACTTTGCTAAATCAAATCCTACTGAAAAATGTCGTATGCAAAAAGTGTTTGGAATTTTATTTTGCATATAAAAGCAATTTTTAATTATTATTTTTTTTAATAAAAACCGAGTCTTACCATATATTGACCGAGACCTCGAACGAGCTTTTATGCGACTCTGCATACAGTTAACGCTCGTATGAAGCTTCTATTTAAGAAATTGACTTGAATTTTTTATACCAAATAGAGCTTTCAACTATACTTACGATACTATACAAAAAAATTAAAAATTAAAAAATAAAAGTATTTTTTTTTCAAAACACGTTTAGTGTGATGAGTCGATCGACCCACCATACATACGCTCATAAGATTTTCAATATAGTTAAGGTCAGTGTGAGCTTATTTATACATATTTGAATTTCAAAATTTTGTGACAGTATAGAATTCTTAAGCATCCTGTGTATGTTTGTTAGCAAAATCCATTTTGTCAATTTTTTGCAAAATGGCGACAAGTATTAAAATTCAATCACTTATTACTCAGTAGTGTTCAATTTTGTCAAAAAGGTCTCTATACATGAAATGTTGAGAAGCCTAAAGCTCATCTAAGTAAAATATAAAAAATATATATTTTTGCTTGAAAACAAGCGATGTATCAGTTCGATCGTACCCCCATACTAGCCATTTTGAGACTTTCGGAAGAGTTAACGCTCTTAACTGCTTGGTTTCGAAGATTAAAATTTTAATTTTTAATATCGCATAGAACTAACGTGCAGCCCCTATACGTTATGTTTAAAAAAAATATATAAAATTTTTTTTCAAAATGGCGGCTATCGTAAAAATTCAAAGTGTCATAACTTTGCTAAATCAAATCCTACTGAAAAATGTCGTATGCAAAAAGTGTTTGGAATTTTATTTTGCATATAAAAGCAATTTTTAATTATTTTTTTTTTAATAAAAACCGAGTCTTACCATATATTGACCGAGACCTCGAACGAGCTTTTATGCGACTCTGCATACAGTTAACGCTCGTATGAAGCTTCTATTTAAGAAATTGACTTGAATTTTTTATACCAAATAGAGCTTTCAACTATACTTACGATACTATACAAAAAAATTAAAAATTAAAAAATAAAAGTATTTTTTTTTCAAAACACGTTTAGTGTGATGAGTCGATCGACCCACCATACATACGCTCATAAGATTTTCAATATAGTTAAGGTCAGTGTGAGCTTATTTATACATATTTGAATTTCAAAATTTTGTGACAGTATAGAATTCTTAAGCATCCTGTGTATGTTTGTTAGCAAAATCCATTTTGTCAATTTTTTGCAAAATGGCGACAAGTATTAAAATTCAATCACTTATTACTCAGTAGTGTTTAATTTTGTCAAAAAGGTCTCTATACATGAAATGTTGAGAAGCCTAAAGCTCATCTAAGTAAAATATAAAAAATATATATTTTTGCTTGAAAACAAGCGATGTATCAGTTCGATCGTACCCCCATACTAGCCATTTTGAGACTTTCGGAAGAGTTAACGCTCTTAACTGCTTGGTTTCGAAGATTAAAATTTTAATTTTTAATATCGCATAGAACTAACGTGCAGCCCCTATACGTTATGTTTAAAAAAAATATATAAAATTTTTTTTCAAAATGGCGGCTATCGTAAAAATTCAAAGTGTCATAACTTTGCTAAATCAAATCCTACTGAAAAATGTCGTATGCAAAAAGTGTTTGGAATTTTATTTTGCATATAAAAGCAATTTTTAATTATTTTTTTTTTAATAAAAACCGAGTCTTACCATATATTGACCGAGACCTCGAACGAGCTTTTATGCGACTCTGCATACAGTTAGCGCTCGTATGAAGCTTCTATTTAAGAAATTGACTTGAATTTTTTATACCAAATAGAGCTTTCAACTATACTTACGATACTATACAAAAAAATTAAAAATTAAAAAATAAAAGTATTTTTTTTTCAAAACACGTTTAGTGTGATGAGTCGATCGACCCACCATACATACGCTCATAAGATTTTCAATATAGTTAAGGTCAGTGTGAGCTTATTTATACATATTTGAATTTCAAAATTTTGTGACAGTATAGAATTCTTAAGCATCCTGTGTATGTTTGTTAGCAAAATCCATTTTGTCAATTTTTTGCAAAATGGCGACAAGTATTAAAATTCAATCACTTATTACTCAGTAGTGTTCAATTTTGTCAAAAAGGTCTCTATACATGAAATGTTGAGAAGCCTAAAGCTCATCTAAGTAAAATATAAAAAATATATATTTTTGCTTGAAAACAAGCGATGTATCAGTTCGATCGTACCCCCATACTAGCCATTTTGAGACTTTCGGAAGAGTTAACGCTCTTAACTGCTTGGTTTCGAAGATTAAAATTTTAATTTTTAATATCGCATAGAACTAACGTGCAGCCCCTATACGTTATGTTTAAAAAAAATATATAAATTTTTTTTTCAAAATAGCGGCTATCGTAAAAATTCAAAGTGTCATAACTTTGCTAAATCAAATCCTACTGAAAAATGTCGTATGCAAAAAGTGTTTGGAATTTTATTTTGCATATAAAAGCAGTTTTTAATTTTTTTTTTTTTAATAAAAACCGAGTCTTACCATATATTGACCGAGACCTCGAACGAGCTTTTATGCGACTCTGCATACAGTTAACGCTCGTATGAAGCTTCTATTTAAGAAATTGACTTGAATTTTTTATACCAAATAGAGCTTTCAACTATACTTACGATACTGTACAAAAAAATTAAAAATTAAAAAATAAAAGTATTTTTTTTTCAAAACACGTTTAGTGTGATGAGTCGATCGACCCACCATACATACGCTCATAAGATTTTCAATATAGTTAAGGTCAGTGTGAGCTTATTTATACATATTTGAATTTCAAAATTTTGTGACAGTATAGAATTCTTAAGCATCCTGTGTATGTTTGTTAGCAAAATCCATTTTGTCAATTTTTTGCAAAATGGCGACAAGTATTAAAATTCAATCACTTATTACTCAGTAGTGTTCAATTTTGTCAAAAAGGTCTCTATACATGAAATGTTGAGAAGCCTAAAGCTCATCTAAGTAAAATATAAAAAATATATATTTTTGCTTGAAAACAAGCGATGTATCAGTTCGATCGTACCCCCATACTAGCCATTTTGAGACTTTCGGAAGAGTTAACGCTCTTAACTGCTTGGTTTCGAATATTAAAATTTTAATTTTTTCTATCGCATAGAACTAACGTGCAGCCCCTATACGTTATGTTTAAAAAAAATATATAAAATTTTTTTTCAAAATGGCGGCTATCGTAAAAATTCAAAGTGTCATAACTTTGCTAAATCAAATCCTACTGAAAAATGTCGTATGCAAAAAGTGTTTGGAATTTTATTTTGCATATAAAAGCAATTTTTAATTATTATTTTTTTTAATAAAAACCGAGTCTTACCATATATTGACCGAGACCTCGAACGAGCTTTTATGCGACTCTGCATACAGTTAACGCTCGTATGAAGCTTCTATTTAAGAAATTGACTTGAATTTTTTATACCAAATAGAGCTTTCAACTATACTTACGATACTATACAAAAAAATTAAAAATTAAAAAATAAAAGTATTTTTTTTTCAAAACACGTTTAGTGTGATGAGTCGATCGACCCACCATACATACGCTCATAAGATTTTCAATATAGTTAAGGTCAGTGTGAGCTTATTTATACATATTTGAATTTCAAAATTTTGTGACAGTATAGAATTCTTAAGCATCCTGTGTATGTTTGTTAGCAAAATCCATTTTGTCAATTTTTTGCAAAATGGCGACAAGTATTAAAATTCAATCACTTATTACTCAGTAGTGTTCAATTTTGTCAAAAAGGTCTCTATACATGAAATGTTGAGAAGCCTAAAGCTCATCTAAGTAAAATATAAAAAATATATATTTTTGCTTGAAAACAAGCGATGTATCAGTTCGATCGTACCCCCATACTAGCCATTTTGAGACTTTCGGAAGAGTTAACGCTCTTAACTGCTTGGTTTCGAAGATTAAAATTTTAATTTTTAATATCGCATAGAACTAACGTGCAGCCCCTATACGTTATGTTTAAAAAAAATATATAAAATTTTTTTTCAAAATAGCGGCTATCGTAAAAATTCAAAGTGTCATAACTTTGCTAAATCAAATCCTACTGAAAAATGTCGTATGCAAAAAGTGTTTGGAATTTTATTTTGCATATAAAAGCAGTTTTTAATTTTTTTTTTTTTAATAAAAACCGAGTCTTACCATATATTGACCGAGACCTCGAACGAGCTTTTATGCGACTCTGCATACAGTTAACGCTCGTATGAAGCTTCTATTTAAGAAATTGACTTGAATTTTTTATACCAAATAGAGCTTTCAACTATACTTACGATACTGTACAAAAAAATTAAAAATTAAAAAATAAAAGTATTTTTTTTTCAAAACACGTTTAGTGTGATGAGTCGATCGACCCACCATACATACGCTCATAAGATTTTCAATATAGTTAAGGTCAGTGTGAGCTTATTTATACATATTTGAATTTCAAAATTTTGTGACAGTATAGAATTCTTAAGCATCCTGTGTATGTTTGTTAGCAAAATACATTTTGTCAATTTTTTGCAAAATGGCGACAAGTATTAAAATTCAATCACTTATTACTCAGTAGTGTTCAATTTTGTCAAAAAGGTCTCTATACATGAAATGTTGAGAAGCCTAAAGCTCATCTAAGTAAAATATAAAAAATATATATTTTTGCTTGAAAACAAGCGATGTATCAGTTCGATCGTACCCCCATACTAGCCATTTTGAGACTTTCGGAAGAGTTAACGCTCTTAACTGCTTGGTTTCGAAGATTAAAATTTTAATTTTTTCTATCGCATAGAACTAACGTGCAGCCCCTATACGTTATGTTTAAAAAAAATATATAAAATTTTTTTTCAAAATGGCGGCTATCGTAAAAATTCAAAGTGTCATAACTTTGCTAAATCAAATCCTACTGAAAAATGTCGTATGCAAAAAGTGTTTGGAATTTTATTTTGCATATAAAAGCAATTTTTAATTATTATTTTTTTTAATAAAAACCGAGTCTTACCATATATTGACCGAGACCTCGAACGAGCTTTTATGCGACTCTGCATACAGTTAACGCTCGTATGAAGCTTCTATTTAAGAAATTGACTTGAATTTTTTATACCAAATAGAGCTTTCAACTATACTTACGATACTATACAAAAAAATTAAAAATTAAAAAATAAAAGTATTTTTTTTTCAAAACACGTTTAGTGTGATGAGTCGATCGACCCACCATACATACGCTCATAAGATTTTCAATATAGTTAAGGTCAGTGTGAGCTTATTTATACATATTTGAATTTCAAAATTTTGTGACAGTATAGAATTCTTAAGCATCCTGTGTATGTTTGTTAGCAAAATCCATTTTGTCAATTTTTTGCAAAATGGCGACAAGTATTAAAATTCAATCACTTATTACTCAGTAGTGTTCAATTTTGTCAAAAAGGTCTCTATACATGAAATGTTGAGAAGCCTAAAGCTCATCTAAGTAAAATATAAAAAATATATATTTTTGCTTGAAAACAAGCGATGTATCAGTTCGATCGTACCCCCATACTAGCCATTTTGAGACTTTCGGAAGAGTTAACGCTCTTAACTGCTTGGTTTCGAAGATTAAAATTTTCATTTTTAATATCGCATAGAACTAACGTGCAGCCCCTATACGTTATGTTTAAAAAAAATATATAAAATTTTTTTTCAAAATGGCGGCTATCGTAAAAATTCAAAGTGTCATAACTTTGCTAAATCAAATCCTACTGAAAAATGTCGTATGCAAAAAGTGTTTGGAATTTTATTTTGCATATAAAAGCAATTTTTAATTATTTTTTTTTTAATAAAAACCGAGTCTTACCATATATTGACCGAGACCTCGAACGAGCTTTTATGCGACTCTGCATACAGTTAACGCTCGTATGAAGCTTCTATTTAAGAAATTGACTTGAATTTTTTATACCAAATAGAGCTTTCAACTATACTTACGATACTATACAAAAAAATTAAAAATTAAAAAATAAAAGTATTTTTTTTTCAAAACACGTTTAGTGTGATGAGTCGATCGACCCACCATACATACGCTCATAAGATTTTCAATATAGTTAAGGTCAGTGTGAGCTTATTTATACATATTTGAATTTCAAAATTTTGTGACAGTATAGAATTCTTAAGCATCCTGTGTATGTTTGTTAGCAAAATCCATTTTGTCAATTTTTTGCAAAATGGCGACAAGTATTAAAATTCAATCACTTATTACTCAGTAGTGTTCAATTTTGTCAAAAAGGTCTCTATACATGAAATGTTGAGAAGCCTAAAGCTCATCTAAGTAAAATATAAAAAATATATATTTTTGCTTGAAAACAAGCGATGTATCAGTTCGATCGTACCCCCATACTAGCCATTTTGAGACTTTCGGAAGAGTTAACGTTCTTAACTGCTTGGTTTCAAAGAGTAAAATTTTAATTTTTAATATCGCATAGAACTAACGTGCAGCCCCTATACGTTATGTTTAAAAAAAATATATAAAATTTTTTTTCAAAATGGCGGCTATCGTAAAAATTCAAAGTGTCATAACTTTGCTAAATCAAATCCTACTGAAAAATGTCGTATGCAAAAAGTGTTTGGAATTTTATTTTGCATATAAAAGCAATTTTTAATTATTTTTTTTTTAATAAAAACCGAGTCTTACCATATATTGACCGAGACCTCGAACGAGCTTTTATGCGACTCTGCATACAGTTAACGCTCGTATGAAGCTTCTATTTAAGAAATTGACTTGAATTTTTTATACCAAATAGAGCTTTCAACTATACTTACGATACTATACAAAAAAATTAAAAATTAAAAAATAAAAGTATTTTTTTTTCAAAACACGTTTAGTGTGATGAGTCGATCGACCCACCATACATACGCTCATAAGATTTTCAATATAGTTAAGGTCAGTGTGAGCTTATTTATACATATTTGAATTTCAAAATTTTGTGACAGTATAGAATTCTTAAGCATCCTGTGTATGTTTGTTAGCAAAATCCATTTTGTCAATTTTTTGCAAAATGGCGACAAGTATTAAAATTCAATCACTTATTACTCAGTAGTGTTCAATTTTGTCAAAAAGGTCTCTATACATGAAATGTTGAGAAGCCTAAAGCTCATCTAAGTAAAATATAAAAAATATATATTTTTGCTTGAAAACAAGCGATGTATCAGTTCGATCGTACCCCCATACTAGCCATTTTGAGACTTTCGGAAGAGTTAACGCTCTTAACTGCTTGGTTTCGAAGATTAAAATTTTAATTTTTAATATCGCATAGAACTAACGTGCAGCCCCTATACGTTATGTTTAAAAAAAATATATAAAATTTTTTTTCAAAATAGCGGCTATCGTAAAAATTCAAAGTGTCATAACTTTGCTAAATCAAATCCTACTGAAAAATGTCGTATGCAAAAAGTGTTTGGAATTTTATTTTGCATATAAAAGCAGTTTTTAATTTTTTTTTTTTTAATAAAAACCGAGTCTTACCATATATTGACCGAGACCTCGAACGAGCTTTTATGCGACTCTGCATACAGTTAACGCTCGTATGAAGCTTCTATTTAAGAAATTGACTTGAATTTTTTATACCAAATAGAGCTTTCAACTATACTTACGATACTGTACAAAAAAATTAAAAATTAAAAAATAAAAGTATTTTTTTTTCAAAACACGTTTAGTGTGATGAGTCGATCGACCCACCATACATACGCTCATAAGATTTTCAATATAGTTAAGGTCAGTGTGAGCTTATTTATACATATTTGAATTTCAAAATTTTGTGACAGTATAGAATTCTTAAGCATCCTGTGTATGTTTGTTAGCAAAATACATTTTGTCAATTTTTTGCAAAATGGCGACAAGTATTAAAATTCAATCACTTATTACTCAGTAGTGTTCAATTTTGTCAAAAAGGTCTCTATACATGAAATGTTGAGAAGCCTAAAGCTCATCTAAGTAAAATATAAAAAATATATATTTTTGCTTGAAAACAAGCGATGTATCAGTTCGATCGTACCCCCATACTAGCCATTTTGAGACTTTCGGAAGAGTTAACGCTCTTAACTGCTTGGTTTCGAAGATTAAAATTTTAATTTTTTCTATCGCATAGAACTAACGTGCAGCCCCTATACGTTATGTTTAAAAAAAATATATAAAATTTTTTTTCAAAATGGCGGCTATCGTAAAAATTCAAAGTGTCATAACTTTGCTAAATCAAATCCTACTGAAAAATGTCGTATGCAAAAAGTGTTTGGAATTTTATTTTGCATATAAAAGCAATTTTTAATTATTATTTTTTTTAATAAAAACCGAGTCTTACCATATATTGACCGAGACCTCGAACGAGCTTTTATGCGACTCTGCATACAGTTAACGCTCGTATGAAGCTTCTATTTAAGAAATTGACTTGAATTTTTTATACCAAATAGAGCTTTCAACTATACTTACGATACTATACAAAAAAATTAAAAATTAAAAAATAAAAGTATTTTTTTTTCAAAACACGTTTAGTGTGATGAGTCGATCGACCCACCATACATACGCTCATAAGATTTTCAATATAGTTAAGGTCAGTGTGAGCTTATTTATACATATTTGAATTTCAAAATTTTGTGACAGTATAGAATTCTTAAGCATCCTGTGTATGTTTGTTAGCAAAATCCATTTTGTCAATTTTTTGCAAAATGGCGACAAGTATTAAAATTCAATCACTTATTACTCAGTAGTGTTCAATTTTGTCAAAAAGGTCTCTATACATGAAATGTTGAGAAGCCTAAAGCTCATCTAAGTAAAATATAAAAAATATATATTTTTGCTTGAAAACAAGCGATGTATCAGTTCGATCGTACCCCCATACTAGCCATTTTGAGACTTTCGGAAGAGTTAACGCTCTTAACTGCTTGGTTTCGAAGATTAAAATTTTCATTTTTAATATCGCATAGAACTAACGTGCAGCCCCTATACGTTATGTTTAAAAAAAATATATAAAATTTTTTTTCAAAATGGCGGCTATCGTAAAAATTCAAAGTGTCATAACTTTGCTAAATCAAATCCTACTGAAAAATGTCGTATGCAAAAAGTGTTTGGAATTTTATTTTGCATATAAAAGCAATTTTTAATTATTTTTTTTTTAATAAAAACCGAGTCTTACCATATATTGACCGAGACCTCGAACGAGCTTTTATGCGACTCTGCATACAGTTAACGCTCGTATGAAGCTTCTATTTAAGAAATTGACTTGAATTTTTTATACCAAATAGAGCTTTCAACTATACTTACGATACTATACAAAAAAATTAAAAATTAAAAAATAAAAGTATTTTTTTTTCAAAACACGTTTAGTGTGATGAGTCGATCGACCCACCATACATACGCTCATAAGATTTTCAATATAGTTAAGGTCAGTGTGAGCTTATTTATACATATTTGAATTTCAAAATTTTGTGACAGTATAGAATTCTTAAGCATCCTGTGTATGTTTGTTAGCAAAATCCATTTTGTCAATTTTTTGCAAAATGGCGACAAGTATTAAAATTCAATCACTTATTACTCAGTAGTGTTCAATTTTGTCAAAAAGGTCTCTATACATGAAATGTTGAGAAGCCTAAAGCTCATCTAAGTAAAATATAAAAAATATATATTTTTGCTTGAAAACAAGCGATGTATCAGTTCGATCGTACCCCCATACTAGCCATTTTGAGACTTTCGGAAGAGTTAACGTTCTTAACTGCTTGGTTTCAAAGATTAAAATTTTAATTTTTAATATCGCATAGAACTAACGTGCAGCCCCTATACGTTATGTTTAAAAAAAATATATAAAATTTTTTTTCAAAATGGCGGCTATCGTAAAAATTCAAAGTGTCATAACTTTGCTAAATCAAATCCTACTGAAAAATGTCGTATGCAAAAAGTGTTTGGAATTTTATTTTGCATATAAAAGCAATTTTTAATTATTTTTTTTTTAATAAAAACCGAGTCTTACCATATATTGACCGAGACCTCGAACGAGCTTTTATGCGACTCTGCATACAGTTAACGCTCGTATGAAGCTTCTATTTAAGAAATTGACTTGAATTTTTTATACCAAATAGAGCTTTCAACTATACTTACGATACTATACAAAAAAATTAAAAATTAAAAAATAAAAGTATTTTTTTTTCAAAACACGTTTAGTGTGATGAGTCGATCGACCCACCATACATACGCTCATAAGATTTTCAATATAGTTAAGGTCAGTGTGAGCTTATTTATACATATTTGAATTTCAAAATTTTGTGACAGTATAGAATTCTTAAGCATCCTGTGTATGTTTGTTAGCAAAATCCATTTTGTCAATTTTTTGCAAAATGGCGACAAGTATTAAAATTCAATCACTTATTACTCAGTAGTGTTCAATTTTGTCAAAAAGGTCTCTATACATGAAATGTTGAGAAGCCTAAAGCTCATCTAAGTAAAATATAAAAAATATATATTTTTGCTTGAAAACAAGCGATGTATCAGTTCGATCGTACCCCCATACTAGCCATTTTGAGACTTTCGGAAGAGTTAACGCTCTTAACTGCTTGGTTTCGAAGATTAAAATTTTCATTTTTAATATCGCATAGAACTAACGTGCAGCCCCTATACGTTATGTTTAAAAAAAATATATAAAATTTTTTTTCAAAATGGCGGCTATCGTAAAAATTCAAAGTGTCATAACTTTGCTAAATCAAATCCTACTGAAAAATGTCGTATGCAAAAAGTGTTTGGAATTTTATTTTGCATATAAAAGCAATTTTTAATTATTTTTTTTTTAATAAAAACCGAGTCTTACCATATATTGACCGAGACCTCGAACGAGCTTTTATGCGACTCTGCATACAGTTAACGCTCGTATGAAGCTTCTATTTAAGAAATTGACTTGAATTTTTTATACCAAATAGAGCTTTCAACTATACTTACGATACTATACAAAAAAATTAAAAATTAAAAAATAAAAGTATTTTTTTTTCAAAACACGTTTAGTGTGATGAGTCGATCGACCCACCATACATACGCTCATAAGATTTTCAATATAGTTAAGGTCAGTGTGAGCTTATTTATACATATTTGAATTTCAAAATTTTGTGACAGTATAGAATTCTTAAGCATCCTGTGTATGTTTGTTAGCAAAATCCATTTTGTCAATTTTTTGCAAAATGGCGACAAGTATTAAAATTCAATCACTTATTACTCAGTAGTGTTCAATTTTGTCAAAAAGGTCTCTATACATGAAATGTTGAGAAGCCTAAAGCTCATCTAAGTAAAATATAAAAAATATATATTTTTGCTTGAAAACAAGCGATGTATCAGTTCGATCGTACCCCCATACTAGCCATTTTGAGACTTTCGGAAGAGTTAACGTTCTTAACTGCTTGGTTTCAAAGAGTAAAATTTTAATTTTTAATATCGCATAGAACTAACGTGCAGCCCCTATACGTTATGTTTAAAAAAAATATATAAAATTTTTTTTCAAAATGGCGGCTATCGTAAAAATTCAAAGTGTCATAACTTTGCTAAATCAAATCCTACTGAAAAATGTCGTATGCAAAAAGTGTTTGGAATTTTATTTTGCATATAAAAGCAATTTTTAATTATTTTTTTTTTAATAAAAACCGAGTCTTACCATATATTGACCGAGACCTCGAACGAGCTTTTATGCGACTCTGCATACAGTTAACGCTCGTATGAAGCTTCTATTTAAGAAATTGACTTGAATTTTTTATACCAAATAGAGCTTTCAACTATACTTACGATACTATACAAAAAAATTAAAAATTAAAAAATAAAAGTATTTTTTTTTCAAAACACGTTTAGTGTGATGAGTCGATCGACCCACCATACATACGCTCATAAGATTTTCAATATAGTTAAGGTCAGTGTGAGCTTATTTATACATATTTGAATTTCAAAATTTTGTGACAGTATAGAATTCTTAAGCATCCTGTGTATGTTTGTTAGCAAAATCCATTTTGTCAATTTTTTGCAAAATGGCGACAAGTATTAAAATTCAATCACTTATTACTCAGTAGTGTTCAATTTTGTCAAAAAGGTCTCTATACATGAAATGTTGAGAAGCCTAAAGCTCATCTAAGTAAAATATAAAAAATATATATTTTTGCTTGAAAACAAGCGATGTATCAGTTCGATCGTACCCCCATACTAGCCATTTTGAGACTTTCGGAAGAGTTAACGCTCTTAACTGCTTGGTTTCGAAGATTAAAATTTTAATTTTTAATATCGCATAGAACTAACGTGCAGCCCCTATACGTTATGTTTAAAAAAAATATATAAAATTTTTTTTCAAAATAGCGGCTATCGTAAAAATTCAAAGTGTCATAACTTTGCTAAATCAAATCCTACTGAAAAATGTCGTATGCAAAAAGTGTTTGGAATTTTATTTTGCATATAAAAGCAGTTTTTAATTTTTTTTTTTTTAATAAAAACCGAGTCTTACCATATATTGACCGAGACCTCGAACGAGCTTTTATGCGACTCTGCATACAGTTAACGCTCGTATGAAGCTTCTATTTAAGAAATTGACTTGAATTTTTTATACCAAATAGAGCTTTCAACTATACTTACGATACTGTACAAAAAAATTAAAAATTAAAAAATAAAAGTATTTTTTTTTCAAAACACGTTTAGTGTGATGAGTCGATCGACCCACCATACATACGCTCATAAGATTTTCAATATAGTTAAGGTCAGTGTGAGCTTATTTATACATATTTGAATTTCAAAATTTTGTGACAGTATAGAATTCTTAAGCATCCTGTGTATGTTTGTTAGCAAAATACATTTTGTCAATTTTTTGCAAAATGGCGACAAGTATTAAAATTCAATCACTTATTACTCAGTAGTGTTCAATTTTGTCAAAAAGGTCTCTATACATGAAATGTTGAGAAGCCTAAAGCTCATCTAAGTAAAATATAAAAAATATATATTTTTGCTTGAAAACAAGCGATGTATCAGTTCGATCGTACCCCCATACTAGCCATTTTGAGACTTTCGGAAGAGTTAACGCTCTTAACTGCTTGGTTTCGAAGATTAAAATTTTAATTTTTTCTATCGCATAGAACTAACGTGCAGCCCCTATACGTTATGTTTAAAAAAAATATATAAAATTTTTTTTCAAAATGGCGGCTATCGTAAAAATTCAAAGTGTCATAACTTTGCTAAATCAAATCCTACTGAAAAATGTCGTATGCAAAAAGTGTTTGGAATTTTATTTTGCATATAAAAGCAATTTTTAATTATTATTTTTTTTAATAAAAACCGAGTCTTACCATATATTGACCGAGACCTCGAACGAGCTTTTATGCGACTCTGCATACAGTTAACGCTCGTATGAAGCTTCTATTTAAGAAATTGACTTGAATTTTTTATACCAAATAGAGCTTTCAACTATACTTACGATACTATACAAAAAAATTAAAAATTAAAAAATAAAAGTATTTTTTTTTCAAAACACGTTTAGTGTGATGAGTCGATCGACCCACCATACATACGCTCATAAGATTTTCAATATAGTTAAGGTCAGTGTGAGCTTATTTATACATATTTGAATTTCAAAATTTTGTGACAGTATAGAATTCTTAAGCATCCTGTGTATGTTTGTTAGCAAAATCCATTTTGTCAATTTTTTGCAAAATGGCGACAAGTATTAAAATTCAATCACTTATTACTCAGTAGTGTTCAATTTTGTCAAAAAGGTCTCTATACATGAAATGTTGAGAAGCCTAAAGCTCATCTAAGTAAAATATAAAAAATATATATTTTTGCTTGAAAACAAGCGATGTATCAGTTCGATCGTACCCCCATACTAGCCATTTTGAGACTTTCGGAAGAGTTAACGCTCTTAACTGCTTGGTTTCGAAGATTAAAATTTTCATTTTTAATATCGCATAGAACTAACGTGCAGCCCCTATACGTTATGTTTAAAAAAAATATATAAAATTTTTTTTCAAAATGGCGGCTATCGTAAAAATTCAAAGTGTCATAACTTTGCTAAATCAAATCCTACTGAAAAATGTCGTATGCAAAAAGTGTTTGGAATTTTATTTTGCATATAAAAGCAATTTTTAATTATTTTTTTTTTAATAAAAACCGAGTCTTACCATATATTGACCGAGACCTCGAACGAGCTTTTATGCGACTCTGCATACAGTTAACGCTCGTATGAAGCTTCTATTTAAGAAATTGACTTGAATTTTTTATACCAAATAGAGCTTTCAACTATACTTACGATACTATACAAAAAAATTAAAAATTAAAAAATAAAAGTATTTTTTTTTCAAAACACGTTTAGTGTGATGAGTCGATCGACCCACCATACATACGCTCATAAGATTTTCAATATAGTTAAGGTCAGTGTGAGCTTATTTATACATATTTGAATTTCAAAATTTTGTGACAGTATAGAATTCTTAAGCATCCTGTGTATGTTTGTTAGCAAAATCCATTTTGTCAATTTTTTGCAAAATGGCGACAAGTATTAAAATTCAATCACTTATTACTCAGTAGTGTTCAATTTTGTCAAAAAGGTCTCTATACATGAAATGTTGAGAAGCCTAAAGCTCATCTAAGTAAAATATAAAAAATATATATTTTTGCTTGAAAACAAGCGATGTATCAGTTCGATCGTACCCCCATACTAGCCATTTTGAGACTTTCGGAAGAGTTAACGTTCTTAACTGCTTGGTTTCAAAGATTAAAATTTTAATTTTTAATATCGCATAGAACTAACGTGCAGCCCCTATACGTTATGTTTAAAAAAAATATATAAAATTTTTTTTCAAAATGGCGGCTATCGTAAAAATTCAAAGTGTCATAACTTTGCTAAATCAAATCCTACTGAAAAATGTCGTATGCAAAAAGTGTTTGGAATTTTATTTTGCATATAAAAGCAATTTTTAATTATTTTTTTTTTAATAAAAACCGAGTCTTACCATATATTGACCGAGACCTCGAACGAGCTTTTATGCGACTCTGCATACAGTTAACGCTCGTATGAAGCTTCTATTTAAGAAATTGACTTGAATTTTTTATACCAAATAGAGCTTTCAACTATACTTACGATACTATACAAAAAAATTAAAAATTAAAAAATAAAAGTATTTTTTTTTCAAAACACGTTTAGTGTGATGAGTCGATCGACCCACCATACATACGCTCATAAGATTTTCAATATAGTTAAGGTCAGTGTGAGCTTATTTATACATATTTGAATTTCAAAATTTTGTGACAGTATAGAATTCTTAAGCATCCTGTGTATGTTTGTTAGCAAAATCCATTTTGTCAATTTTTTGCAAAATGGCGACAAGTATTAAAATTCAATCACTTATTACTCAGTAGTGTTCAATTTTGTCAAAAAGGTCTCTATACATGAAATGTTGAGAAGCCTAAAGCTCATCTAAGTAAAATATAAAAAATATATATTTTTGCTTGAAAACAAGCGATGTATCAGTTCGATCGTACCCCCATACTAGCCATTTTGAGACTTTCGGAAGAGTTAACGCTCTTAACTGCTTGGTTTCGAAGATTAAAATTTTAATTTTTTCTATCGCATAGAACTAACGTGCAGCCCCTATACGTTATGTTTAAAAAAAATATATAAATTTTTTTTTCAAAATGGCGGCTATCGTAAAAATTCAAAGTGTCATAACTTTGCTAAATCAAATCCTACTGAAAAATGTCGTATGCAAAAAGTGTTTGGAATTTTATTTTGCATATAAAAGCAATTTTTAATTATTTTTTTTTTAATAAAAACCGAGTCTTACCATATATTGACCGAGACCTCGAACGAGCTTTTATGCGACTCTGCATACAGTTAACGCTCGTATGAAGCTTCTATTTAAGAAATTGGCTTGAATTTTTTATACCAAATAGAGCTTTCAACTATACTTACGATACTATACAAAAAAATTAAAAATTAAAAAATAAAAGTATTTTTTTTTCAAAACACGTTTAGTGTGATGAGTCGATCGACCCACCATACATACGCTCATAAGATTTTCAATATAGTTAAGGTCAGTGTGAGCTTATTTATACATATTTGAATTTCAAAATTTTGTGACAGTATAGAATTCTTAAGCATCCTGTGTATGTTTGTTAGCAAAATCCATTTTGTCAATTTTTTGCAAAATGGCGACAAGTATTAAAATTCAATCACTTATTACTCAGTAGTGTTCAATTTTGTCAAAAAGGTCTCTATACATGAAATGTTGAGAAGCCTAAAGCTCATCTAAGTAAAATATAAAAAATATATATTTTTGCTTGAAAACAAGCGATGTATCAGTTCGATCGTACCCCCATACTAGCCATTTTGAGACTTTCGGAAGAGTTAACGCTCTTAACTGCTTGGTTTCGAAGATTAAAATTTTAATTTTTAATATCGCATAGAACTAACGTGCAGCCCCTATACGTTATGTTTAAAAAAAATATATAAAATTTTTTTTCAAAATGGCGGCTATCGTAAAAATTCAAAGTGTCATAACTTTGCTAAATCAAATCCTACTGAAAAATGTCGTATGCAAAAAGTGTTTGGAATTTTATTTTGCATATAAAAGCAATTTTTAATTATTTTTTTTTAATAAAAACCGAGTCTTACCATATATTGACCGAGACCTCGAACGAGCTTTTATGCGACTCTGCATACAGTTAACGCTCGTATGAAGCTTCTATTTAAGAAATTGACTTGAATTTTTTATACCAAATAGAGCTTTCAACTATACTTACGATACTATACAAAAAAATTAAAAATTAAAAAATAAAAGTATTTTTTTTTCAAAACACGTTTAGTGTGATGAGTCGATCGACCCACCATACATACGCTCATAAGATTTTCAATATAGTTAAGGTCAGTGTGAGCTTATTTATACATATTTGAATTTCAAAATTTTGTGACAGTATAGAATTCTTAAGCATCCTGTGTATGTTTGTTAGCAAAATCCATTTTGTCAATTTTTTGCAAAATGGCGACAAGTATTAAAATTCAATCACTTATTACTCAGTAGTGTTCAATTTTGTCAAAAAGGTTTCTATACATGAAATGTTGAGAAGCCTAAAGCTCATCTAAGTAAAATATAAAAAATATATATTTTTGCTTGAAAACAAGCGATGTATCAGTTCGATCGTACCCCCATACTAGCCATTTTGAGACTTTCGGAAGAGTTAACGCTCTTAACTGCTTGGTTTCGAAGATTAAAATTTTAATTTTTAATATCGCATAGAACTAACGTGCAGCCCCTATACGTTATGTTTAAAAAAAATATATAAATTTTTTTTTCAAAATGGCGGCTATCGTAAAAATTCAAAGTGTCATAACTTTGCTAAATCAAATCCTACTGAAAAATGTCGTATGCAAAAAGTGTTTGGAATTATATTTTGCATATAAAAGCAATTTTTAATTATTTTTTTTTTAATAAAAACCGAGTCTTACCATATATTGACCGAGACCTCGAACGAGCTTTTATGCGACTCTGCATACAGTTAACGCTCGTATGAAGCTTCTATTTAAGAAATTGACTTGAATTTTTTATACCAAATAGAGCTTTCAACTATACTTACGATACTATACAAAAAAATTAAAAATTAAAAAATAAAAGTATTTTTTTTTCAAAACACGTTTAGTGTGATGAGTCGATCGACCCACCATACATACGCTCATAAGATTTTCAATATAGTTAAGGTCAGTGTGAGCTTATTTATACATATTTGAATTTCAAAATTTTGTGACAGTATAGAATTATTAAGCATCCTGTGTATGTTTGTTAGCAAAATCCATTTTGTCAATTTTTTGCAAAATGGCGACAAGTATTAAAATTCAATCACTTATTACTCAGTAGTGTTCAATTTTGTCAAAAAGGTCTCTATACATGAAATGTTGAGAAGCCTAAAGCTCATCTAAGTAAAATATAAAAAATATATATTTTTGCTTGAAAACAAGCGATGTATCAGTTCGATCGTACCCCCATACTAGCCATTTTGAGACTTTCGGAAGAGTTAACGCTCTTAACTGCTTGGTTTCGAAGATTAAAATTTTAATTTTTAATATCGCATAGAACTAACGTGCAGCCCCTATACGTTATGTTTAAAAAAAATATATAAAATTTTTTTTCAAAATGGCGGCTATCGTAAAAATTCAAAGTGTCATAACTTTGCTAAATCAAATCCTACTGAAAAATGTCGTATGCAAAAAGTGTTTGGAATTTTATTTTGCATATAAAAGCAATTTTTAATTATTTTTTTTTTAATAAAAACCGAGTTTTACCATATATTGACCGAGACCTCGAACGAGCTTTTATGCGACTCTGCATACAGTTAACGCTCGTATGAAGCTTCTATTTAAGAAATTGACTTGAATTTTTTATACCAAATAGAGCTTTCAACTATACTTACGATACTGTACAAAAAAATTAAAAATTAAAAAATAAAAGTATTTTTTATTCAAAACACGTTTAGTGTGATGAGTCGATCGACCCACCATACATACGCTCATAAGATTTTCAATATAGTTAAGGTCAGTGTGAGCTTATTTATACATATTTGAATTTCAAAATTTTGTGACAGTATAGAATTCTTAAGCATCCTGTGTATGTTTGTTAGCAAAATCCATTTTGTCAATTTTTTGCAAAATGGCGACAAGTATTAAAATTCAATCACTTATTACTCAGTAGTGTTCAATTTTGTCAAAAAGGTCTCTATACATGAAATGTTGAGAAGCCTAAAGCTCATCTAAGTAAAATATAAAAAATATATATTTTTGCTTGAAAACAAGCGATGTATCAGTTCGATCGTACCCCCATACTAGCCATTTTGAGACTTTCGGAAGAGTTAACGCTCTTAACTGCTTGGTTTCGAAGATTAAAATTTTAATTTTTAATATCGCATAGAACTAACGTGCAGCCCCTATACGTTATGTTTAAAAAAAATATATAAAATTTTTTTTCAAAATGGCGGCTATCGTAAAAATTCAAAGTGTCATAACTTTGCTAAATCAAATCCTACTGAAAAATGTC
This sequence comes from Plectrocnemia conspersa, assembly GCF_051122295.1. NCBI lineage: Eukaryota > Metazoa > Arthropoda > Insecta > Trichoptera > Polycentropodidae > Plectrocnemia > Plectrocnemia conspersa. Next base: position 30,311,093 of record NW_028277167.1, on the reverse strand, counting down.
GTATGCAAAAAGTGTTTGGAATTATATTTTGCATATAAAAGCAATTTTTAATTATTTTTTTTTTAATAAAAACCGAGTCTTACCATATATTGACCGAGACCTCGAACGAGCTTTTATGCGACTCTGCATACAGTTAACGCTCGTATGAAGCTTCTATTTAAGAAATTGACTTGAATTTTTTATACCCAATAGAGCTTTCAACTATACTTACGATACTATACAGAAAAATTAAAAATTAAAAAATAAAAGTATTTTTTTTTCAAAACACGTTTAGTGTGATGAGTCGATCGACCCACCATACATACGCTCATAAGATTTTCAATATAGTTAAGGTCAGTGTGAGCTTATTTATACATATTTGAATTTCAAAATTTTGTGACAGTATAGAATTCTTAAGCATCCTGTGTATGTTTGTTAGCAAAATCCATTTTGTCAATTTTTTGCAAAATGGCGACAAGTATTAAAATTCAATCACTTATTACTCAGTAGTGTTCAATTTTGTCAAAAAGGTCTCTATACATGAAATGTTGAGAAGTCTAAAGCTCATCTAAGTAAAATATAAAAAATATATATTTTTGCTTGAAAACAAGCGATGTATCAGTTCGATCGTACCCCCATACTAGCCATTTTGAGACTTTCGGAAGAGTTAACGCTCTTAACTGCTTGGTTTCGAAGATTAAAATTTTAATTTTTAATATCGCATAGAACTAACGTGCAGCCCCTATACGTTATGTTTAAAAAAAATATATAAAATTTTTTTTCAAAATGGCGGCTATCGTAAAAATTCAAAGTGTCATAACTTTGCTAAATCGAATCCTACTGAAAAATGTCGTATGCAAAAAGTGTTTGGAATTTTATTTTGCATATAAAAGCAATTTTTAATTATTTTTTTTTTAATAAAAACCGAGTCTTACCATATATTGACCGAGACCTCGAACGAGCTTTTATGCGACTCTGCATACAGTTAACGCTCGTATGAAGCTTCTATTTAAGAAATTGACTTGAATTTTTTATACCAAATAGAGCTTTCAACTATACTTACGATACTGTACAAAAAAATTAAAAATTAAAAAATAAAAGTATTTTTTATTCAAAACACGTTTAGTGTGATGAGTCGATCGACCCACCATACATACGCTCATAAGATTTTCAATATAGTTAAGGTCAGTGTGAGCTTATTTATACATATTTGAATTTCAAAATTTTGTGACAGTATAGAATTCTTAAGCATCCTGTGTATGTTTGTTAGCAAAATCCATTTTGTCAATTTTTTGCAAAATGGCGACAAGTATTAAAATTCAATCACTTATTACTCAGTAGTGTTCAATTTTGTCAAAAAGGTCTCTATACATGAAATGTTGAGAAGCCTAAAGCTCATCTAAGTAAAATATAAAAAATATATATTTTTGCTTGAAAACAAGCGATGTATCAGTTCGATCGTACCCCCATACTAGCCATTTTGAGACTTTCGGAAGAGTTAACGCTCTTAACTGCTTGGTTTCGAAGATTAAAATTTTAATTTTTAATATCGCATAGAACTAACGTGCAGCCCCTATACGTTATGTTTAAAAAAAATATATAAAATTTTTTTTCAAAATGGCAGCTATCGTAAAAATTCAAAGTGTCATAACTTTGCTAAATCAAATCCTACTGAAAAATGTCGTATGCAAAAAGTGTTTGGAATTTTATTTTGCATATAAAAGCAATTTTTAATTATTTTTTTTTTAATAAAAACCGAGTCTTACCATATATTGACCGAGACCTCGAACGAGCTTTTATGCGACTCTGCATACAGTTAACGCTCGTATGAAGCTTCTATTTAAGAAATTGACTTGAATTTTTTATACCAAATAGAGCTTTCAACTATACTTACGATACTATACAAAAAAATTAAAAATTAAAAAATAAAAGTATTTTTTTTTCAAAACACGTTTAGTGTGATGAGTCGATCGACCCACCATACATACGCTCATAAGATTTTCAATATAGTTAAGGTCAGTGTGAGCTTATTTATACATATTTGAATTTCAAAATTTTGTGACAGTATAGAATTCTTAAGCATCCTGTGTATGTTTGTTAGCAAAATCCATTTTGTCAATTTTTTGCAAAATGGCGACAAGTATTAAAATTCAATCACTTATTACTCAGTAGTGTTCAATTTTGTCAAAAAGGTCTCTATACATGAAATGTTGAGAAGTCTAAAGCTCATCTAAGTAAAATATAAAAAATATATATTTTTGCTTGAAAACAAGCGATGTATCAGTTCGATCGTACCCCCATACTAGCCATTTTGAGACTTTCGGAAGAGTTAACGCTCTTAACTGCTTGGTTTCGAAGATTAAAATTTTAATTTTTAATATCGCATAGAACTAACGTGCAGCCCCTATACGTTATGTTTAAAAAAAATATATAAAATTTTTTTTCAAAATGGCGGCTATCGTAAAAATGCAAAGTGTCATAACTTTGCTAAATCGAATCCTACTGAAAAATGTCGTATGCAAAAAGTGTTTGGAATTTTATTTTGCATATAAAAGCAATTTTTAATTATTTTTTTTTTAATAAAAACCGAGTCTTACCATATATTGACCGAGACCTCGAACGAGCTTTTATGCGACTCTGCATACAGTTAACGCTCGTATGAAGCTTCTATTTAATAAATTGACTTGAATTTTTTATACCAAATAGAGCTTTCAACTATACTTACGATACTGTACAAAAAAATTAAAAATTAAAAAATAAAAGTATTTTTTATTCAAAACACGTTTAGTGTGATGAGTCGATCGACCCACCATACATACGCTCATAAGATTTTCAATATAGTTAAGGTCAGTGTGAGCTTATTTATACATATTTGAATTTCAAAATTTTGTGACAGTATAGAATTCTTAAGCATCCTGTGTATGTTTGTTAGCAAAATCCATTTTGTCAATTTTTTGCAAAATGGCGACAAGTATTAAAATTCAATCACTTATTACTCAGTAGTGTTCAATTTTGTCAAAAAGGTCTCTATACATGAAATGTTGAGAAGCCTAAAGCTCATCTAAGTAAAATATAAAAAATATATATTTTTGCTTGAAAACAAGCGATGTATCAGTTCGATCGTACCCCCATACTAGCCATTTTGAGACTTTCGGAAGAGTTAACGCTCTTAACTGCTTGGTTTCGAAGATTAAAATTTTAATTTTTAATATCGCATAGAACTAACGTGCAGCCCCTATACGTTATGTTTAAAAAAAATATATAAAATTTTTTTTCAAAATGGCAGCTATCGTAAAAATTCAAAGTGTCATAACTTTGCTAAATCAAATCCTACTGAAAAATGTCGTATGCAAAAAGTGTTTGGAATTTTATTTTGCATATAAAAGCAATTTTTAATTATTTTTTTTTTAATAAAAACCGAGTCTTACCATATATTGACCGAGACCTCGAACGAGCTTTTATGCGACTCTGCATACAGTTAACGCTCGTATGAAGCTTCTATTTAAGAAATTGACTTGAATTTTTTATACCAAATAGAGCTTTCAACTATACTTACGATACTATACAAAAAAATTAAAAATTAAAAAATAAAAGTATTTTTTTTTCAAAACACGTTTAGTGTGATGAGTCGATCGACCCACCATACATACGCTCATAAGATTTTCAATATAGTTAAGGTCAGTGTGAGCTTATTTATACATATTTGAATTTCAAAATTTTGTGACAGTATAGAATTCTTAAGCATCCTGTGTATGTTTGTTAGCAAAATCCATTTTGTCAATTTTTTGCAAAATGGCGACAAGTATTAAAATTCAATCACTTATTACTCAGTAGTGTTCAATTTTGTCAAAAAGGTCTCTATACATGAAATGTTGAGAAGCCTAAAGCTCATCTAAGTAAAATATAAAAAATATATATTTTTGCTTGAAAACAAGCGATGTATCAGTTCGATCGTACCCCCATACTAGCCATTTTGAGACTTTCGGAAGAGTTAACGCTCTTAACTGCTTGGTTTCCAAGATTAAAATTTTAATTTTTAATATCGCATAGAACTAACGTGCAGCCCCTATACGTTATGTTTAAAAAAAATATATAAAATTTTTTTTCAAAATAGCGGCTATCGTAAAAATTCAAAGTGTCATAACTTTGCTAAATCAAATCCTACTGAAAAATGTCGTATGCAAAAAGTGTTTGGAATTTTATTTTGCATATAAAAGCAATTTTTAATTATTATTTTTTTTAATAAAAACCGAGTCTTACCATATATTGACCGAGACCTCGAACGAGCTTTTATGCGACTCTGCATACAGTTAACGCTCGTATGAAGCTTCTATTTAAGAAATTGACTTGAATTTTTTATACCAAATAGAGCTTTCAACTATACTTACGATACTATACAAAAAAATTAAAAATTAAAAAATAAAAGTATTTTTTTTTCAAAACACGTTTAGTGTGATGAGTCGATCGACCCACCATACATACGCTCATAAGATTTTCAATATAGTTAAGGTCAGTGTGAGCTTATTTATACATATTTGAATTTCAAAATTTTGTGACAGTATAGAATTCTTAAGCATCCTGTGTATGTTTGTTAGCAAAATCCATTTTGTCAATTTTTTGCAAAATGGCGACAAGTATTAAAATTCAATCACTTATTACTCAGTAGTGTTCAATTTTGTCAAAAAGGTCTCTATACATGAAATGTTGAGAAGCCTAAAGCTCATCTAAGTAAAATATAAAAAATATATATTTTTGCTTGAAAACAAGCGATGTATCAGTTCGATCGTACCCCCATACTAGCCATTTTGAGACTTTCAGAAGAGTTAACGCTCTTAACTGCTTGGTTTCGAAGATTAAAATTTTAATATTTAATATCGCATAGAACTAACGTGCAGCCCCTATACGTTATGTTTAAAAAAAATATATAAAATTTTTTTTCAAAATGGCGGCTATCGTAAAAATTCAAAGTGTCATAACTTTGCTAAATCAAATCCTACTGAAAAATGTCGTACGCAAAAAGTGTTTGGAATTTTATTTTGCATATAAAAGCAATTTTTAATTATTTTTTTTTTAATAAAAACCGAGTCTTACCATATATTGACCGAGACCTCGAACGAGCTTTTATGCGACTCTGCATACAGTTACCGCTCGTATGAAGCTTCTATTTAAGAAATTGACTTGAATTTTTTATACTAAATAGAGCTTTCAACTATACTTACGATACTATACAAAAAAATTAAAAATTAAAAAATAAAAGTATTTTTTTTTCAAAACACGTTTAGTGTGATGAGTCGATCGACCCACCATACATACGCTCATAAGATTTTCAATATAGTTAAGGTCAGTGTGAGCTTATTTATACATATTTGAATTTCAAAATTTTGTGACAGTATAGAATTCTTAAGCATCCTGTGTATGTTTGTTAGCAAAATCCATTTTGTCAATTTTTTGCAAAATGGCGACAAGTATTAAAATTCAATCACTTATTACTCAGTAGTGTTCAATTTTGTCAAAAAGGTCTCTATACATGAAATGTTGAGAAGCCTAAAGCTCATCTAAGTAAAATATACAAAATATATATTTTTGCTTGAAAACAAGCGAAGTATCAGTTCGATCGTACCCCCATACTAGCCATTTTGAGACTTTCGGAAGAGTTAACGCTCTTAACTGCTTGGTTTCGAAGATTAAAATTTTAATTTTTAATATCGCATAGAACTAACGTGCAGCCCCTATACGTTATGTTTAAAAAAAATATATAAAATTTTTTTTCAAAATGGCGGCTATCGTAAAAATTCAAAGTGTCATAACTTTGCTAAATCAAATCCTACTGAAAAATGTCGTATGCAAAAAGTGTTTGGAATTTTATTTTGCATATAAAAGCAATTTTTAATTATTTTTTTTTTAATAAAAACCGAGTCTTACCATATATTGACCGAGACCTCGAACGAGCTTTTATGCGACTCTGCATACAGTTAACGCTCGTATGAAGCTTCTATTTAAGAAATTGACTTGAATTTTTTATACCAAATAGAGCTTTCAACTATACTTACGATACTATACAAAAAAATTAAAAATTAAAAAATAAAAGTATTTTTTTTTCAAAACACGTTTAGTGTGATGAGTCGATCGACCCACCATACATACGCTCATAAGATTTTCAATATAGTTAAGGTCAGTGTGAGCTTATTTATACATATTTGAATTTCAAAATTTTGTGACAGTATAGAATTCTTAAGCATCCTGTGTATGTTTGTTAGCAAAATGCATTTTGTCAATTTTTTGCAAAATGGCGACAAGTATTAAAATTCAATCACTTATTACTCAGTAGTGTTCAATTTTGTCAAAAAGGTCTCTATACATGAAATGTTGAGAAGCCTAAAGCTCATCTAAGTAAAATATAAAAAATATATATTTTTGCTTGAAAACAAGCGATGTATCAGTTCGATCGTACCCCCATACTAGCCATTTTGAGACTTTCGGAAGAGTTAACGCTCTTAACTGCTTGGTTTCGAAGATTAAAATTTTAATTTTTAATATCGCATAGAACTAACGTGCAGCCCCTATACGTTACGTTTAAAAAAAATATATAAAATTTTTTTTCAAAATGGCGGCTATCGTAAAAATTCAAAGTGTCATAACTTTGCTAAATCAAATCCTACTGAAAAATGTCGTATGCAAAAAGTGTTTGGAATTTTATTTTGCATATAAAAGCAATTTTTAATTATTTTTTTTTTAATAAAAACCGAGTCTTACCATATATTGACCGAGACCTCGAACGAGCTTTTATGCGACTCTGCATACAGTTAACGCTCGTATGAAGCTTCTATTTAAGAAATTGACTTGAATTTTTTATACCAAATAGAGCTTTCAACTATACTTACGATACTATACAAAAAAATTAAAAATTAAAAAATAAAAGTATTTTTTTTTCAAAACACGTTTAGTGTGATGAGTCGATCGACCCACCATACATACGCTCATAAGATTTTCAATATAGTTAAGGTCAGTGTGAGCTTATTTATACATATTTGAATTTCAAAATTTTGTGACAGTATAGAATTCTTAAGCATCCTGTGTATGTTTGTTAGCAAAATCCATTTTGTCAATTTTTTGCAAAATGGCGACAAGTATTAAAATTCAATCACTTATTACTCAGTAGTGTTCAATTTTGTCAAAAAGGTCTCTATACATGAAATGTTGAGAAGCCTAAAGCTCATCTAAGTAAAATATAAAAAATATATATTTTTGCTTGAAAACAAGCGATGTATCAGTTCGATCGTACCCCCATACTAGCCATTTTGAGACTTTCGGAAGAGTTAACGCTCTTAACTGCTTGGTTTCGAAGATTAAAATTTTAATTTTTATTATCGCATAGAACTAACGTGCAGCCCCTACACGTTATGTTTAAAAAAAATATATAAAATTTTTTTTCAAAATGGCGGCTATCGTAAAAATTCAAAGTGTCATAACTTTGCTAAATCAAATCCTACTGAAAAATGTCGTATGCAAAAAGTGTTTGGAATTTTATTTTGCATATAAAAGCAATTTTTAATTATTTTTTTTTTAATAAAAACCGAGTCTTACCATATATTGACCGAGACCTCGAACGAGCTTTTATGCGACTCTGCATACAGTTAACGCTCGTATGAAGCTTCTATTTAAGAAATTGACTTGAATTTTTTATACCAAATAGAGCTTTCAACTATACTTACGATACTATACAAAAAAATTAAAAATTAAAAAATAAAAGTATTTTTTTTTCAAAACACGTTTAGTGTGATGAGTCGATCGACCCACCATACATACGCTCATAAGATTTTCAATATAGTTAAGGTCAGTGTGAGCTTATTTATACATATTTGAATTTTAAAATTTTGTGACAGTATAGAATTCTTAAGCATCCTGTGTATGTTTGTTAGCAAAATCCATTTTGTCAATTTTTTGCAAAATGGCGACAAGTATTAAAATTCAATCACTTATTACTCAGTAGTGTTCAATTTTGTCAAAAAGGTCTCTATACATAAAATGTTGAGAAGCCTAAAGCTCATCTAAGTAAAATATAAAAAATATATATTTTTGCTTGAAAACAAGCGATGTATCAGTTCGATCGTACCCCCATACTAGCCATTTTGAGACTTTCGGAAGAGTTAACGCTCTTAACTGCTTGGTTTCAAAGATTAAAATTTTAATTTTTAATATCGCATAGAACTAACGTGCAGCCCCTATACGTTATGTTTAAAAAAAATATATAAAGTTTTTTTTCAAAATGGCGGCTATCGTAAAAATTCAAAGTGTCATAACTTTGCTAAATCAAATCCTACTGAAAAATGTCGTATGCAAAAAGTGTTTGGAATTATATTTTGCATATAAAAGCAATTTTTAATTATTTTTTTTTTATTAAAAACCGAGTCTTACCATATATTGACCGAGACCTCGAACGAGCTTTTATGCGACTCTGCATACAGTTAACGCTCGTATGTAGCTTCTATTTAAGAAATTGACTTGAATTTTTTATACCAAATAGAGCTTTCAACTATACTTACGATACTATACAAAAAAATTAAAAATTAAAAAATAAAAGTATTTTTTTTTCAAAACACGTTTAGTGTGATGAGTCGATCGACCCACCATACATACGCTCATAAGATTTTCAATATAGTTAAGGTCAGTGTGAGCTTATTTATACATATTTGAATTTCAAAATTTTGTGACAGTATAGAATTCTTAAGCATCCTGTGTATGTTTGTTAGCAAAATCCATTTTGTCAATTTTTTGCAAAATGGCGACAAGTATTAAAATTCAATCACTTATTACTCAGTAGTGTTCAATTTTGTCAAAAAGGTCTCTATACATGAAATGTTGAGAAGCCTAAAGCTCATCTAAGTAAAATATAAAAAATATATATTTTTGCTTGAAAACAAGCGATGTATCAGTTCGATCGTACCCCCATACTAGCCATTTTGAGACTTTCGGAAGAGTTAACGCTCTTAACTGCTTGGTTTCGAAGATTAAAATTTTAATTTTTAATATCGCATAGAACTAACGTGCAGCCCCTATACGTTATGTTTAAAAAAAATATATAAAAATTTTTTTCAAAATGGCGGCTATCGTAAAAATTCAAAGTGTCATAACTTTGCTAAATCAAATCCTACTGAAAAATGTCGTATGCAAAAAGTGTTTGGAATTTTATTTTGCATATAAAAGCAATTTTTAATTATTTTTTTTTTAATAAAAACCGAGTCTTACCATATATTGACCGAGACCTCGAACGAGCTTTTATGCGACTCTGCATACAGTTAACGCTCGTATGAAGCTTCTATTTAAGAAATTGACTTGAATTTTTTATACCAAATAGAGCTTTCAACTATACTTACGATACTATACAAAAAAATTAAAAATTAAAAAATAAAAGTATTTTTTTTTCAAAACACGTTTAGTGTGATGAGTCGATCGACCCACCATACATACGCTCATAAGATTTTCAATATAGTTAAGGTCAGTGTGAGCTTATTTATACATATTTGAATTTTAAAATTTTGTGACAGTATAGAATTCTTAAGCATCCTGTGTATGTTTGTTAGCAAAATCCATTTTGTCAATTTTTTGCAAAATGGCGACAAGTATTAAAATTCAATCACTTATTACTCAGTAGTGTTCAATTTTGTCAAAAAGGTCTCTATACATGAAATGTTGAGAAGCCTAAAGCTCATCTAAGTAAAATATAAAAAATATATATTTTTGCTTGAAAACAAGCGATGTATCAGTTCGATCGTACCCCCATACTAGCCATTTTGAGACTTTCGGAAGAGTTAACGCTCTTAACTGCTTGGTTTCGAAGATTAAAATTTTAATTTTTAATATCGCATAGAACTAACGTGCAGCCCCTATACGTTACGTTTAAAAAAAATATATAAAATTTTTTTTCAAAATGGCGGCTATCGTAAAAATTCAAAGTGTCATAACTTTGCTAAATCAAATCCTACTGAAAAATGTCGTATGCAAAAAGTGTTTGGAATTTTATTTTGCATATAAAAGCAATTTTTAATTATTTTTTTTTTAATAAAAACCGAGTCTTACCATATATTGACCGAGACCTCGAACGAGCTTTTATGCGACTCTGCATACAGTTAACGCTCGTATGAAGCTTCTATTTAAGAAATTGACTTGAATTTTTTATACCAAATAGAGCTTTCAACTATACTTACGATACTATACAAAAAAATTAAAAATTAAAAAATAAAAGTATTTTTTTTCAAAACACGTTTAGTGTGATGAGTCGATCGACCCACCATACATACGCTCATAAGATTTTCAATATAGTTAAGGTCAGTGTGAGCTTATTTATACATATTTGAATTTCAAAATTTTGTGACAGTATAGAATTCTTAAGCATCCTGTGTATGTTTGTTAGCAAAATCCATTTTGTCAATTTTTTGCAAAATGGCGACAAGTATTAAAATTCAATCACTTATTACTCAGTAGTGTTCAATTTTGTCAAAAAGGTCTCTATACATGAAATGTTGAGAAGCCTAAAGCTCATCTAAGTAAAATATAAAAAATATATATTTTTGCTTGAAAACAAGCGATGTATCAGTTCGATCGTACCCCCATACTAGCCATTTTGAGACTTTCGGAAGAGTTAACGCTCTTAACTGCTTGGTTTCGAAGATTAAAATTTTAATTTTTATTATCGCATAGAACTAACGTGCAGCCCCTACACGTTATGTTTAAAAAAAATATATAAAATTTTTTTTCAAAATGGCGGCTATCGTAAAAATTCAAAGTGTCATAACTTTGCTAAATCAAATCCTACTGAAAAATGTCGTATGCAAAAAGTGTTTGGAATTTTATTTTGCATATAAAAGCAATTTTTAATTATTTTTTTTTTAATAAAAACCGAGTCTTACCATATATTGACCGAGACCTCGAACGAGCTTTTATGCGACTCTGCATACAGTTAACGCTCGTATGAAGCTTCTATTTAAGAAATTGACTTGAATTTTTTATACCAAATAGAGCTTTCAACTATACTTACGATACTATACAAAAAAATTAAAAATTAAAAAATAAAAGTATTTTTTTTTCAAAACACGTTTAGTGTGATGAGTCGATCGACCCACCATACATACGCTCATAAGATTTTCAATATAGTTAAGGTCAGTGTGAGCTTATTTATACATATTTGAATTTTAAAATTTTGTGACAGTATAGAATTCTTAAGCATCCTGTGTATGTTTGTTAGCAAAATCCATTTTGTCAATTTTTTGCAAAATGGCGACAAGTATTAAAATTCAATCACTTATTACTCAGTAGTGTTCAATTTTGTCAAAAAGGTCTCTATACATAAAATGTTGAGAAGCCTAAAGCTCATCTAAGTAAAATATAAAAAATATATATTTTTGCTTGAAAACAAGCGATGTATCAGTTCGATCGTACCCCCATACTAGCCATTTTGAGACTTTCGGAAGAGTTAACGCTCTTAACTGCTTGGTTTCAAAGATTAAAATTTTAATTTTTAATATCGCATAGAACTAACGTGCAGCCCCTATACGTTATGTTTAAAAAAAATATATAAAGTTTTTTTTCAAAATGGCGGCTATCGTAAAAATTCAAAGTGTCATAACTTTGCTAAATCAAATCCTACTGAAAAATGTCGTATGCAAAAAGTGTTTGGAATTATATTTTGCATATAAAAGCAATTTTTAATTATTTTTTTTTTATTAAAAACCGAGTCTTACCATATATTGACCGAGACCTCGAACGAGCTTTTATGCGACTCTGCATACAGTTAACGCTCGTATGTAGCTTCTATTTAAGAAATTGACTTGAATTTTTTATACCAAATAGAGCTTTCAACTATACTTACGATACTATACAAAAAAATTAAAAATTAAAAAATAAAAGTATTTTTTTTTCAAAACACGTTTAGTGTGATGAGTCGATCGACCCACCATACATACGCTCATAAGATTTTCAATATAGTTAAGGTCAGTGTGAGCTTATTTATACATATTTGAATTTCAAAATTTTGTGACAGTATAGAATTCTTAAGCATCCTGTGTATGTTTGTTAGCAAAATCCATTTTGTCAATTTTTTGCAAAATGGCGACAAGTATTAAAATTCAATCACTTATTACTCAGTAGTGTTCAATTTTGTCAAAAAGGTCTCTATACATGAAATGTTGAGAAGCCTAAAGCTCATCTAAGTAAAATATAAAAAATATATATTTTTGCTTGAAAACAAGCGATGTATCAGTTCGATCGTACCCCCATACTAGCCATTTTGAGACTTTCGGAAGAGTTAACGCTCTTAACTGCTTGGTTTCGAAGATTAAAATTTTAATTTTTAATATCGCATAGAACTAACGTGCAGCCCCTATACGTTATGTTTAAAAAAAATATATAAAAATTTTTTTCAAAATGGCGGCTATCGTAAAAATTCAAAGTGTCATAACTTTGCTAAATCAAATCCTACTGAAAAATGTCGTATGCAAAAAGTGTTTGGAATTTTATTTTGCATATAAAAGCAATTTTTAATTATTTTTTTTTTAATAAAAACCGAGTCTTACCATATATTGACCGAGACCTCGAACGAGCTTTTATGCGACTCTGCATACAGTTAACGCTCGTATGAAGCTTCTATTTAAGAAATTGACTTGAATTTTTTATACCAAATAGAGCTTTCAACTATACTTACGATACTATACAAAAAAATTAAAAATTAAAAAATAAAAGTATTTTTTTTTCAAAACACGTTTAGTGTGATGAGTCGATCGACCCACCATACATACGCTCATAAGATTTTCAATATAGTTAAGGTTAGTGTGAGCTTATTTATACATATTTGAATTTCAAAGTTTTGTGACAGTATAGAATTCTTAAGCATCCTGTGTATGTTTGTTAGCAAAATCCATTTTGTCAATTTTTTGCAAAATGGCGACAAGTATTAAAATTCAATCACTTATTACTCAGTAGTGTTCAATTTTGTCAAAAAGGTCTCTATACATGAAATGTTGAGAAGCCTAAAGCTCATCTAAGTAAAATATAAAAAATATATATTTTTGCTTGAAAACAAGCGATGTATCAGTTCGATCGTACCCCCATACTAGCCATTTTGAGACTTTCGGAAGAGTTAACGCTCTTAACTGCTTGGTTTCGAAGATTAAAATTTTAATTTTTAATATCGCATAGAACTAACGTGCAGCCCCTATACGTTATGTTTAAAAAAAATATATAAAATTTTTTTTCAAAATGGCGGCTATCGTAAAAATTCAAAGTGTCATAACTTTGCTAAATCAAATCCTACTGAAAAATGTCGTATGCAAAAAGTGTTTGGAATTTTATTTTGCATATAAAAGCAATTTTTAATTTTTTTTTTTTTTAAAAAAACCGAGTCTTACCATATATTGACCGAGACCTCGAACGAGCTTTTATGCGACTCTGCATACAGTTAACGCTCGTATGAAGCTTCTATTTAAGAAATTGACTTGAATTTTTTATACCAAATAGAGCTTTCAACTATACTTACGATACTATACAAAAAAATTAAAAATTAAAAAATAAAAGTATTTTTTTTTCAAAACACGTTTAGTGTGATGAGTCGATCGACCCACCATACATACGCTCATAAGATTTTCAATATAGTTAAGGTCAGTGTGAGCTTATTTATACATATTTGAATTTCAAAATTTTGTGACAGTATAGAATTCTTAAGCATCCTGTGTATGTTTGTTAGCAAAATCCATTTTGTCAATTTTTTGCAAAATGGCGACAAGTATTAAAATTCAATCACTTATTACTCAGTAGTGTTCAATTTTGTCAAAAAGGTCTCTATACATGAAATGTTGAGAAGCCTAAAGCTCATCTAAGTAAAATATAAAAAATATATATTTTTGCTTGAAAACAAGCGATGTATCAGTTCGATCGTACCCCCATACTAGCCATTTTGAGACTTTCGGAAGAGTTAACGCTCTTAACTGCTTGGTTTCGAAGATTAAAATTTTAATTTTTAATATCGCATAGAACTAACGTGCAGCCCCTATACGTTATGTTTAAAAAAAATATATAAAATTTTTTTTCAAAATGGCGGCTATCGTAAAAATTCAAAGTGTCATAACTTTGCTAAATTAAATCCTACTGAAAAATGTCGTATGCAAAAAGTGTTTGGAATTTTATTTTGCATATAAAATAAATTTTTAATTATTTTTTTTTTAATAAAAACCGAGTCTTACCATATATTGACCGAGACCTCGAACGAGCTTTTATGCGACTCTGCATACAGTTAACGCTCGTATGAAGCTTCTATTTAAGAAATTGACTTGAATTTTTTATACCAAATAGAGCTTTCAACTATACTTACGATACTATACAAAAAAATTAAAAATTAAAAAATAAAAGTATTTTTTTTTCAAAACACGTTTAGTGTGATGAGTCGATCGACCCACCATACATACGCTCATAAGATTTTCAATATAGTTAAGGTCAGTGTGAGCTTATTTATACATATTTGAATTTCAAAATTTTGTGACAGTATAGAATTCTTAAGCATCCTGTGTATGTTTGTTAGCAAAATCCATTTTGTCAATTTTTTGCAAAATGGCGACAAGTATTAAAATTCAATCACTTATTACTCAGTAGTGTTCAATTTTGTCAAAAAGGTCTCTATACATGAAATGTTGAGAAGCCTAAAGCTCATCTAAGTAAAATATAAAAAATATATATTTTTGCTTGAAAACAAGCGATGTATCAGTTCGATCGTACCCCCATACTAGCCATTTTGAGACTTTCGGAAGAGTTAACGCTCTTAACTGCTTGGTTTCGAAGATTAAAATTTTAATTTTTAATATCGCATAGAACTAACGTGCAGCCCCTATACGTTATGTTTAAAAAAAATATATAAAATTTTTTTTCAAAATGGCGGCTATCGTAAAAATTCAAAGTGTCATAACTTTGCTAAATCAAATCCTACTGAAAAATGTCGTATGCAAAAAGTGTTTGGAATTTTATTTTGCATATAAAAGCAATTTTTAATTATTTTTTTTTTAATAAAAACCGAGTCTTACCATATATTGACCGAGACCTCGAACGAGCTTTTATGCGACTCTGCATACAGTTAACGCTCGTATGAAGCTTCTATTTAAGAAATTGACTTGAATTTTTTATACCAAATAGAGCTTTCAACTATACTTACGATACTATACAAAAAAATTAAAAATTAAAAAATAAAAGTATTTTTTTTTCAAAACACGTTTAGTGTGATGAGTCGATCGACCCACCATACATACGCTCATAAGATTTTCAATATAGTTAAGGTCAGTGTGAGCTTATTTATACATATTTGAATTTCAAAATTTTGTGACAGTATAGAATTCTTAAGCATCCTGTGTATGTTTGTTAGCAAAATCCATTTTGTCAATTTTTTGCAAAATGGCGACAAGTATTAAAATTCAATCACTTATTACTCAGTAGTGTTCAATTTTGTCAAAAAGGTCTCTATACATGAAATGTTGAGAAGCCTAAAGCTCATCTAAGTAAAATATAAAAAATATATATTTTTGCTTGAAAACAAGCGATGTATCAGTTCGATCGTACCCCCATACTAGCCATTTTGAGACTTTCGGAAGAGTTAACGCTCTTAACTGCTTGGTTTCGAAGATTAAAATTTTAATTTTTAATATCGCATAGAACTAACGTGCAGCCCCTATACGTTATGTTTAAAAAAAATATATAAAATTTTTTTTCAAAATGGCGGCTATCGTAAAAATTCAAAGTGTCATAACTTTGCTAAATCAAATCCTACTGAAAAATGTCGTATGCAAAAAGTGTTTGGAATTTTATTTTGCATATAAAAGCAATTTTTAATTATTTTTTTTTTAATAAAAACCGAGTCTTACCATATATTGACCGAGACCTCGAACGAGCTTTTATGCGACTCTGCATACAGTTAACGCTCGTATGAAGCTTCTATTTAAGAAATTGACTTGAATTTTTTATACCAAATAGAGCTTTCAACTATACTTACGATACTATACAAAAAAATTAAAAATTAAAAAATAAAAGTATTTTTTTTTCAAAACACGTTTAGTGTGATGAGTCGATCGACCCACCATACATACGCTCATAAGATTTTCAATATAGTTAAGGTCAGTGTGAGCTTATTTATACATATTTGAATTTCAAAATTTTGTGACAGTATAGAATTCTTAAGCATCCTGTGTATGTTTGTTAGCAAAATCCATTTTGTCAATTTTTTGCAAAATGGCGACAAGTATTAAAATTCAATCACTTATTACTCAGTAGTGTTCAATTTTGTCAAAAAGGTCTCTATACATGAAATGTTGAGAAGCCTAAAGCTCATCTAAGTAAAATATAAAAAATATATATTTTTGCTTGAAAACAAGCGATGTATCAGTTCGATCGTACCCCCATACTAGCCATTTTGAGACTTTCGGAAGAGTTAACGCTCTTAACTGCTTGGTTTCGAAGATTAAAATTTTAATTTTTAATATCGCATAGAACTAACGTGCAGCCCCTATACGTTATGTTTAAAAAAAATATATAAAATTTTTTTTCAAAATGGCGGCTATCGTAAAAATTCAAAGTGTCATAACTTTGCTAAATTAAATCCTACTGAAAAATGTCGTATGCAAAAAGTGTTTGGAATTTTATTTTGCATATAAAAGCAATTTTTAATTATTTTTTTTTTAATAAAAACCGAGTCTTACCATATATTGACCGAGACCTCGAACGAGCTTTTATGCGACTCTGCATACAGTTAACGCTCGTATGAAGCTTCTATTTAAGAAATTGACTTGAATTTTTTATACCAAATAGAGCTTTCAACTATACTTACGATACTATACAAAAAAATTAAAAATTAAAAAATAAAAGTATTTTTTTTTCAAAACACGTTTAGTGTGATGAGTCGATCGACCCACCATACATACGCTCATAAGATTTTCAATATAGTTAAGGTCAGTGTGAGCTTATTTATACATATTTGAATTTCAAAATTTTGTGACAGTATAGAATTCTTAAGCATCCTGTGTATGTTTGTTAGCAAAATCCATTTTGTCAATTTTTTGCAAAATGGCGACAAGTATTAAAATTCAATCACTTATTACTCAGTAGTGTTCAATTTTGTCAAAAAGGTCTCTATACATGAAATGTTGAGAAGCCTAAAGCTCATCTAAGTAAAATATAAAAAATATATATTTTTGCTTGAAAACAAGCGATGTATCAGTTCGATCGTACCCCCATACTAGCCATTTTGAGACTTTCGGAAGAGTTAACGCTCTTAACTGCTTGGTTTCGAAGATTAAAATTTTAATTTTTAATATCGCATAGAACTAACGTGCAGCCCCTATACGTTATGTTTAAAAAAAATATATAAAATTTTTTTTCAAAATGGCGGCTATCGTAAAAATTCAAAGTGTCATAACTTTGCTAAATCAAATCCTACTGAAAAATGTCGTATGCAAAAAGTGTTTGGAATTTTATTTTGCATATAAAAGCAATTTTTAATTATTTTTTTAAATAAAAACGGAGTCTTACCATATATTGACCGAGACCTCGAACGAGCTTTTATGCGACTCTGCATACAGTTAACGCTCGTATGAAGCTTCTATTTAAGAAATTGACTTGAATTTTTTATACCAAATAGAGCTTTCAAATATACTTACGATACTATACAAAAAAATTAAAAATTAAAAAATAAAAGTATTTTTTTTTCAAAACACGTTTAGTGTGATGAGTCGATCGACCCACCATACATACGCTCATAAGATTTTCAATATAGTTAAGGTCAGTGTGAGCTTATTTATACATATTTGAATTTCAAAATTTTGTGACAGTATAGAATTCTTAAGCATCCTGTGTATGTTTGTTAGCAAAATCCATTTTGTCAATTTTTTGCAAAATGGCGACAAGTATTAAAATTCAATCACTTATTACTCAGTAGTGTTCAATTTTGTCAAAAAGGTCTCTATACATGAAATATTGAGAAGCCTAAAGCTCATCTAAGTAAAATATAAAAAATATATATTTTTCTTGAAAACAAGCGATGTATCAGTTCGATCGTACCCCCATACTAGCCATTTTGAGACTTTCGGAAGAGTTAACGCTCTTAACTGCTTGGTTTCGAAGATTAAAATTTTAATTTTTAATATCGCATAGAACTAACGTGCAGCCCCTATACGTTATGTTTAAAAAAAATATATAAAATTTTTTTTCAAAATGGCGGCTATCGTAAAAATTCAAAGTGTCATAACTTTGCTAAATCAAATCCTACTGAAAAATGTCGTATGCAAAAAGTGTTTGGAATTTTATTTTGCATATAAAAGCAATTTTTTATTATTTTTTTTTTAATAAAAACCGAGTCTTACCATATATTGACCGAGACCTCGAACGAGCTTTTATGCGACTCTGCATACAGTTAACGCTCGTATGAAGCTTCTATTTAAGAAATTGACTTGAATTTTTTATACCAAATAGAGCTTTCAACTATACTTACGATACTATACAAAAAAATTAAAAATTAAAAAATAAAAGTATTTTTTTTTCAAAACACGTTTAGTGTGATGAGTCGATCGACCCACCATACATACGCTCATAAGATTTTCAATATAGTTAAGGTCAGTGTGAGCTTATTTATACATATTTGAATTTCAAAATTTTGTGACAGTATAGAATTCTTAAGCATCCTGTGTATGTTTGTTAGCAAAATCCATTTTGTCAATTTTTTGCAAAATGGCGACAAGTATTAAAATTCAATCACTTATTACTCAGTAGTGTTCAATTTTGTCAAAAAGGTCTCTATACATGAAATGTTGAGAAGCCTAAAGCTCATCTAAGTAAAATATAAAAAATATATATTTTTGCTTGAAAACAAGCGATCGTACCCCCATACTAGCCATTTTGAGACTTTCGGAAGAGTTAACGCTCTTAACTGCTTGGTTTCTAAGATTAAAATTTTAATTTTTAATATCGCATAGAACTAACGTGCAGCCCCTATACGTTATGTTTAAAAAAAATATATAAAAATTTTTTTCAAAATGGCGGCTATCGTAAAAATTCAAAGTGTCATAACTTTGCTAAATAAAATCCTACTAAAAAATGTCGTATGCAAAAAGTGTTTGGAATTTTAATTTGCATATAAAAGCAATTTTTAATTATTTTTTTTTTAATAAAAACCGAGTCTTACCATATATTGACCGAGACCTCGAACGAGCTTTTATGCGACTCTGCATACAGTTAACGCTCGTATGAAGCTTCTATTTAAGAAATTGACTTGAATTTTTTATACCAAATAGAGCTTTCAACTATACTTACGATACTATACAAAAAAATTAAAAATTAAAAAATAAAAGTATTTTTTTTTCAAAACACGTTTAGTGTGATGAGTCGATCGACCCACCATACATACGCTCATAAGATTTTCAATATAGTTAAGGTCAGTGCGAGCTTATTTATACATATTTGAATTTCAAAATTTTGTGACAGTATAGAATTCTTAAGCATCCTGTGTATGTTTGTTAGCAAAATCCATTTTGTCAATTTTTTGCAAAATGGCGACAAGTATTAAAATTCAATCACTTATTACTCAGTAGTGTTCAATTTTGTCAAAAAGGCTCTATACATGAAATGTTGAGAAGCCTAAAGCTCATCTAAGTAAAATATAAAAAATATATATTTTTGCTTGAAAACAAGCGATGTATCAGTTCGATCGTACCCCCATACTAGCCATTTTGAGACTTTCGGAAGAGTTAACGCTCTTAACTGCTTGGTTTCGAAGATTAAAATTTTAATTTTTAATATCGCATAGAACTAACGTGCAGCCCCTATACGTTATGTTTAAAAAAAATATATAAAATTTTTTTTCAAAATGGCGGCTATCGTAAAAATTTAAAGTGTCATAACTTTGCTAAATCAAATCCTACTGAAAAATGTCGTATGCAAAAAGTGTTTGGAATTTTATTTTGCATATAAAAGCAATTTTTAATTTTTTTTTTTTTAATAAAAACCGAGTCTTACCATATATTGACCGAGACCTCGAACGAGCTTTTATGCGACTCTGCATACAGTTAACGCTCGTATGAAGCTTCTATTTAAGAAATTGACTTGAATTTTTTATACCAAATAGAGCTTTCAACTATACTTACGATACTATACAAAAAAATTAAAAATTAAAAAATAAAAGTATTTTTTTTTCAAAACACGTTTAGTGTGATGAGTCGATCGACCCACCATACATACGCTCATAAGATTTTCAATATAGTTAAGGTCAGTGTGAGCTTATTTATACATATTTGAATTTCAAAATTTTGTGACAGTATAGAATTCTTAAGCATCCTGTGTATGTTTGTTAGCAAAATCCATTTTGTCAATTTTTTGCAAAATGGCGACAAGTATTAAAATTCAATCACTTATTACTCAGTAGTGTTCAATTTTGTCAAAAAGGTCTCTATACATGAAATGTTGAGAAGCCTAAAGCTCATCTAAGTAAAATATAAAAAATATATATTTTTGCTTGAAAACAAGCGATGTATCAGTTCGATCGTACCCCCATACTAGCCATTTTGAGACTTTCGGAAGAGTTAACGCTCTTAACTGCTTGGTTTCGAAGATTAAAATTTTAATTTTTAATATCGCATAGAACTAACGTGCAGCCCCTATACGTTATGTTTAAAAAAAATATATAAAATTTTTTTTCAAAATGGCGGCTATCGTAAAAATTCAAAGTGTCATAACTTTGCTAAATCAAATCCTACTGAAAAATGTCGTATGCAAAAAGTGTTTGGAATTTTATTTTGCATATAAAAGCAATTTTTAATTATTTTTTTAAATAAAAACCGAGTCTTACCATATATTGACCGAGACCTCGAACGAGCTTTTTTACGACTCTGCATACAGTTAACGCTCGTATGAAGCTTCTATTTGAGAAATTGACTTGAATTTTTTATACCAAATAGAGCTTTCAACTATACTTACGATACTATACAAAAAAATTAAAAATTAAAAAATAAAAGTATTTTTTTTTCAAAACACGTTTAGTGTGATGAGTCGATCGACCCACCATACATACGCTCATAAGATTTTCAATATAGTTAAGGTCAGTGTGAGCTTATTTATACATATTTGAATTTCAAAATTTTGTGACAGTATAGAATTCTTAAGCATCCTGTGTATGTTTGTTAGCAAAATCCATTTTGTCAATTTTTTGCAAAATGGCGACAAGTATTAAAATTCAATCACTTATTACTCAGTAGTGTTCAATTTTGTCAAAAAGGTCTCTATACATGAAATGTTGAGAAGCCTAAAGCTCATCTAAGTAAAATATAAAAAATATATATTTTTGCTTGAAAACAAGCGATGTATCAGTTCGATCGTACCCCCATACTAGCCATTTTGAGACTTTCGGAAGAGTTAACGCTCTTAACTGCTTGGTTTCGAAGATTAAAATTTTAATTTTTAATATCGCATAGAACTAACGTGCAGCCCCTATACGTTATGTTTAAAAAAAATATATAAAATTTTTTTTCAAAATGGCGGCTATCGTAAAAATTCAAAGTGTCATAACTTTGCTAAATCAAATCCAACTGAAAAATGTCGTATGCAAAAAGTGTTTGGAATTTTATTTTGCATATAAAAGCAATTTTTAATTATTTTTTTTTTAATAAAAACCGAGTCTTACCATATATTGACCGAGACCTCGAACGAGCTTTTATGCGACTCTGCATACAGTTAACGCTCGTATGAAGCTTCTATTTAAGAAATTGACTTGAATTTTTTATACCAAATAGAGCTTTCAACTATACTTACGATACTATACAAAAAAATTAAAAATTAAAAAATAAAAGTATTTTTTTTTCAAAACACGTTTAGTGTGATGAGTCGATCGACCCACCATACATACGCTCATAAGATTTTCAATATAGTTAAGGTCAGTGTGAGCTTATTTATACATATTTGAATTTCAAAATTTTGTGACAGTATAGAATTCTTAAGCATCCTGTGTATGTTTGTTAGCAAAATCCATTTTGTCAATTTTTTGCAAAATGGCGACAAGTATTAAAATTCAATCACTTATTACTCAGTAGTGTTCAATTTTGTCAAAAAGGTCTCTATACATGAAATGTTGAGAAGCCTAAAGCTCATCTAAGTAAAATATAAAAAATATATATTTTTGCTTGAAAACAAGCGATGTATCAGTTCGATCGTACCCCCATACTAGCCATTTTGAGACTTTCGGAAGAGTTAACGCTCTTAACTGCTTGGTTTCAAAGATTAAAATTTTAATTTTTAATATCGCATAGAACTAACGTGCAGCCCCTATACGTTATGTTTAAAAAAAATATATAAAATTTTTTTTAAAAATGGCGGCTATCGTAAAAATTCAAAGTGTCATAACTTTGCTAAATCAAATCATACTGAAAAATGTCGTATGCAAAAAGTGTTTGGAATTTTATTTTGCATATAAAAGCAATTTTTAATTATTTTTTTTTTTTTAAAAACCGAGTCTTACCATATATTGACCGAGACCTCGAACGAGCTTTTATGCGACTCTGCATACAGTTAACGCTCGTATGAAGCTTCTATTTAAGAAATTGACTTGAATTTTTTATACCAAATAGAGCTTTCAACTATACTTACGATACTATAAAAAAAATTAAAAATTAAAAAATAAAAGTATTTTTTTTTCAAAACACGTTTAGTGTGATGAGTCGATCGACCCACCATACATACGCTCATAAGATTTTTAATATAGTTAAGGTCAGTGTGAGCTTATTTATACATATTTGAAATTCAATTTTTGTGACAGTATAGAATTCTTAAGCATCCTGTGTATGTTTGTTAGCAAAATCCATTTTGTCAATTTTTTGCAAAATGGCGACAAGTATTAAAATTCAATCACTTATAACTCAGTAGTGTTGAATTTTGTCGAAAAGGTCTCTATACATGAAATGTTGAGAAGCCTAAAGTTCATCTAAGTAAAATATAAAAAATATATATTTTTGCTTGAAAACAAGCGATGTATCAGTTCGATCGTACCCCCATACTAGCCATTTTGAGACTTTCGGAAGAGTTAACGCTCTTAACTGCTTGGTTATGAAGATTAAAATGTAAATTTTGAGTATCGCATAGAACTAACGCGCAGCCCCTATACGTTATGTTTAAAAAAAATATATAAATTTTTTTTTCAAAATGGCTGCTATCGTAAAAATTCAAAGTGTCATAACTTTGCTAAATGAAATCCTACTGAAAAATGTCGTATGCAAAAAGTGTTTGGAATTTTAATTTGCATATAAAAGCAATTTTTTATTATTTTTTTTTTAATAAAAACCGAGTCTTACCATATATTGACCGAGACCTCGAACGAGCTTTTATGCGACTCTGCATATAGTTAACGCTCGTATGAGGCTTCTATTTAAGAAATCGACTTGAATTTTTCAAACAAAATAGAGCTTTCGACTATACTTACGATACTATAAAAAAAAATTAAAAATTAAAAAATAAAAGTATTTTTTTTTCAAAACACGTTTAGTGTGATGAGTCGATCGACCCACCATACATACGCTCATAAGATTTTCAATATAGTTAAGGTCAGTGTGAGCTTATTTATACATATTTGAATTTCAAAATTTTGTGACAGTATAGAATTCTTAAGCATCCTGTGTATGTTTGTTAGCAAAATCCATTTTGTCAATTTTTTGCAAAATGGCGACAAGTATTAAAATTCAATCACTTATTACTCAGTAGTGTTCAATTTTGTCAAAAAGGTCTCTATACATGAAATGTTGAGAAGCCTAAAGCTCATCTAAGTAAAATATAAAAAATATATATTTTTGCTTGAAAACAAGCGATGTATCAGTTCGATCGTACCCCCATACTAGCCATTTTGAGACTTTCGGAAGAGTTAACGCTCTTAACTGCTTGGTTTCGAAGATTGAAATTTTAATTTTTAATATCGCATAGAACTAACGTGCAGCCCCTATACGTTATGTTTAAAAAAAATATATAAATTTTTTTTTCAAAATGGCGGCTATCGTAAAAATTCAAAGTGTCATAACTTTGCTAAATCAAATCCTACTGAAAAATGTCGTATGCAAAAAGTGTTTGGAATTATATTTTGCATATAAAAGCAATTTTTAATTATTTTTTTTTTAATAAAAACCGAGTCTTACCATATATTGACCGAGACCTCGAACGAGCTTTTATGCGACTCTGCATACAGTTAACGCTCGTATGAAGCTTCAATTTAAGAAATTGACTTGAATTTTTTATACTAAATAGAGCTTTCAACTATACTTACGATACTATACAAAAAAATTAAAAATTAAAAAATAAAAGTATTTTTTTTTCAAAACACGTTTAGTGTGATGAGTCGATCGACCCACCATACATACGCTCATAAGATTTTCAATATAGTTAAGGTCAGTGTGAGCTTATTTATACATATTTGAATTTCAAAATTTTGTGACAGTATAGAATTCTTAAGCATCCTGTGTATGTTTGTTAGCAAAATCCATTTTGTCAATTTTTTGCAAAATGGCGACAAGTATTAAAATTCAATCACTTATTACTCAGTAGTGTTCAATTTTGTCAAAAAGGTCTCTATACATGAAATGTTGAGAAGCCTAAAGCTCATCTAAGTAAAATATAAAAAATATATATTTTTGCTTGAAAACAAGCGATGTATCAGTTCGATCGTACCCCCATACTAGCCATTTTGAGACTTTCGGAAGAGTTAACGCTCTTAACTGCTTGGTTTCGAAGATTAAAATTTTAATTTTTAATATCGCATAGAACTAACGTGCAGCCCCTATACGTTATGTTTAAAAAAAATATATAAAATTTTTTTTCAAAATGGCGGCTATCGTAAAAATTCAAAGTGTCATAACTTTGCTAAATCAAATCCTACTGAAAAATGTCGTATGCAAAAAGTGTTTGGAATTTTATTTTGCATATAAAAGCAATTTTTAATTATTTTTTTTTTAATAAAAACCGAGTCTTACCATATATTGACCGAGACCTCGAACGAGCTTTTATGCGACTCTGCATACAGTTAACGCTCGTATGAAGCTTCTATTTAAGAAATTGACTTGAATTTTTTATACCAAATAGAGCTTTCAACTATACTTACGATACTATACAAAAAAATTAAAAATTAAAAAATAAAAGTATTTTTTTTTCAAAACACGTTTAGTGTGATGAGTCGATCGACCCACCATACATACGCTCATAAGATTTTCAATATAGTTAAGGTCAGTGTGAGCTTATTTATACATATTTGAATTTCAAAATTTTGTGACAGTATAGAATTCTTAAGCATCCTGTGTATGTTTGTTAGCAAAATCCATTTTGTCAATTTTTTGCAAAATGGCGACAAGTATTAAAATTCAATCACTTATTACTCAGTAGTGTTCAATTTTGTCAAAAAGGTCTCTATATATGAAATGTTGAGAAGCCTAAAGCTCATCTAAGTAAAATATAAAAAATATATATTTTTGCTTGAAAACAAGCGATGTATCAGTTCGATCGTACCCCCATACTAGCCATTTTGAGACTTTCGGAAGAGTTAACGCTCTTAACTGCTTGGTTTCGAAGATTAAAATTTTAATTTTTAATATCGCATAGAACTAACGTGCAGCCCCTATACGTTATGTTTAAAAAAAATATATAAAATTTTTTTTCAAAATGGCGGCTATCGTAAAAATTCAAAGTGTCATAACTTTGCTAAATTTAATCCTACTGAAAAATGTCGTATGCAAAAAGTGTTTGGAATTTTATTTTGAATATAAAAGCAATTTTTAATTATTTTTTTTTTAATAAAAACCGAGTCTTACCATATATTGACCGAGACCTCGAACGAGCTTTTATGCGACTCTGCATACAGTTAACGCTCGTATGAAGCTTCTATTTAAGAAATTGACTTGAATTTTTTATACCAAATAGAGCTTTCAACTATACTTACGATACTATACAAAAAAATTAAAAATTAAAAAATAAAAGTATTTTTTTTTCAAAACACGTTTAGTGTGATGAGTCGATCGACCCACCATACATACGCTCATAAGATTTTCAATATAGTTAAGGTCAGTGTGAGCTTATTTATACATATTTGAATTTCAAAATTTTGTGACAGTATAGAATTCTTAAGCATCCTGTGTATGTTTGTTAGCAAAATCCATTTTGTCAATTTTTTGCAAAATGGCGACAAGTATTAAAATTCAATCACTTATTACTCAGTAGTGTTTAATTTTGTCAAAAAGGTCTCTATACATGAAATGTTGAGAAGCCTAAAGCTCATCTAAGTAAAATATAAAAAATATATATTTTTGCTTGAAAACAAGCGATGTATCAGTTCGATCGTACCCCCATACTAGCCATTTTGAGACTTTCGGAAGAGTTAACGCTCTTAACTGCTTGGTTTCGAAGATTAAAATTTTAATTTTTATTATCGCATAGAACTAACGTGCAGCCCCTATACGTTATGTTTAAAAAAAATATATAAATTTTTTTTTCAAAATGGCGGCTATCGTAAAAATTCAAAGTGTCATAACTTTGCTAAATTAAATCCTACTGAAAAATGTCGTATGCAAAAAGTGTTTGGAATTTTATTTTGCATATAAAAGCAATTTTTAATTATTTTTTTTTTAATAAAAACCGAGTCTTACCATATATTGACCGAGACCTCGAACGAGCTTTTATGCGACTCTGCATACAGTTAACGCTCGTATGAAGCTTCTATTTAAGAAATTGACTTGAATTTTTTATACCAAATAGAGCTTTCAACTATACTTACGATACTATACAAAAAAATTAAAAATTAAAAAATAAAAGTATTTTTTTTTCAAAACACGTTTAGTGTGATGAGTCGATCGACCCACCATACATACGCTCATAAGATTTTCAATATAGTTAAGGTCAGTGTGAGCTTATTTATACATATTTGAATTTCAAAATTTTGTGACAGTATAGAATTCTTAAGCATCCTGTGTATGTTTGTTAGCAAAATCCATTTTGTCAATTTTTTGCAAAATGGCGACAAGTATTAAAATTCAATCACTTATTACTCAGTAGTGTTTAATTTTGTCAAAAAGGTCTCTATACATGAAATATTAAAAGCCTAAAGCTCATCTAAGTAAAATATAAAAAATATATATTTTTCTTGAAAACAAGCGATGTATCAGTTCGATCGTACCCCCATACTAGCCATTTTGAGACTTTCGGAAGAGTTAACGCTCTTAACTGCTTGGTTTCGAAGATTAAAATTTTAATTTTTAATATCGCATAGAACTAACGTGCAGCCCCTATACGTTATGTTTAAAAAAAATATATAAAATTTTTTTTCAAAATGGCGGCTATCGTAAAAATTCAAAGTGTCATAACTTTGCTAAATCAAATCCTACTGAAAAATGTCGTATGCAAAAAGTGTTTGGAATTTTATTTTGCATATAAAAGCAATTTTTAATTATTTTTTTTTTAATAAAAACCGAGTCTTACCATATATTGACCGAGACCTCGAACGAGCTTTTATGCGACTCTGCATACAGTTAACGCTCGTATGAAGCTTCTATTTAAGAAAATGACTTGAATTTTTTATACCAAATAGAGCTTTCAACTATACTTACGATACTATACAAAAAAATTAAAAATTAAAAAATAAAAGTATTTTTTTTTCAAAACACGTTTAGTGTGATGAGTCGATCGACCCACCATACATACGCTCATAAGATTTTCAATATAGTTAAGGTCAGTGTGAGCTTATTTATACATATTTGAATTTCAAAATTTTGTGACAGTATAGAATTCTTAAGCATCCTGTGTATGTTTGTTAGCAAAATCCATTTTGTCAATTTTTTGCAAAATGGCGACAAGTATTAAAATTCAATCACTTATTACTCAGTAGTGTTCAATTTTGTCAAAAAGGTCTCTATACATGAAATGTTGAGAAGCCTAAAGCTCATCTAAGTAAAATATAAAAAATATATATTTTTGCTTGAAAA
Source organism: Plectrocnemia conspersa (assembly GCF_051122295.1). Taxonomy (NCBI): domain Eukaryota; kingdom Metazoa; phylum Arthropoda; class Insecta; order Trichoptera; family Polycentropodidae; genus Plectrocnemia; species Plectrocnemia conspersa. Next base: position 30,283,107 of record NW_028277167.1, on the reverse strand, counting down.
CAAGCGATGTATCAGTTCGATCGTACCCCCATACTAGCCATTTTGAGACTTTCGGAAGAGTTAACGCTCTTAACTGCTTGGTTTCGAAGATTAAAATTTTAATTTTTAATATCGCATAGAACTAACGTGTAGCCCCTATACGTTATGTTTAAAAAAAATATATAAAATTTTTTTTCAAAATGGCGGCTATCGTAAAAATTCAAAGTGTCATAACTTTGCTAAATCAAATCCTACTGAAAAATGTCGTACGCAAAAAGTGTTTGGAATTTTATTTTGCATATAAAAGCAATTTTTAATTATTTTTTTTTTAATAAAAACCGAGTCTTACCATATATTGACCGAGACCTCGAACGAGCTTTTATGCGACTCTGCATACAGTTAACGCTCGTATGAAGCTTCTATTTAAGAAATTGACTTGAATTTTTTATACTAAATAGAGCTTTCAACTATACTTACGATACTATACAAAAAAATTAAAAATTAAAAAATAAAAGTATTTTTTTTTCAAAACACGTTTAGTGTGATGAGTCGATCGACCCACCATACATACGCTCATAAGATTTTCAATATAGTTAAGGTCAGTGTGAGCTTATTTATACATATTTGAATTTCAAAATTTTGTGACAGTATAGAATTCTTAAGCATCCTGTGTATGTTTGTTAGCAAAATCCATTTTGTCAATTTTTTGCAAAATGGCGACAAGTATTAAAATTCAATCACTTATTACTCAGTAGTGTTCAATTTTGTCAAAAAGGTCTCTATACATGAAATGTTGAGAAGCCTAAAGCTCATCTAAGTAAAATATACAAAATATATATTTTTGCTTGAAAACAAGCGAAGTATCAGTTCGATCGTACCCCCATACTAGCCATTTTGAGACTTTCGGAAGAGTTAACGCTCTTAACTGCTTGGTTTCAAAGATTAAAATTTTAATTTTAATTATCGCATAGAACTAACGTGCAGCCCCTATACGTTATGTTTAAAAAAAATATATAAAATTTTTTTTCAAAATGGCGGCTATCGTAAAAATTCAAAGTGTCATAACTTTGCTAAATCAAATCCTACTAAAAAATGTCGTATGCAAAAAGTGTTTGGAATTTTATTTTGCATATAAAAGCAATTTTTAATTATTTTTTTTTTAATAAAAACCGAGTCTTACCATATATTGACCGAGACCTCGAACGAGCTTTTATGCGACTCTGCATACAGTTAACGCTCGTATGAAGCTTCTATTTAAGAAATTGACTTGAATTTTTTATACCAAATAGAGCTTTCAACTATACTTACGATACTATACAAAAAAATTAAAAATTAAAAAATAAAAGTATTTTTTTTTCAAAACACGTTTAGTGTGATGAGTCGATCGACCCACCATACATACGCTCATAAGATTTTCAATATAGTTAAGGTCAGTGTGAGCTTATTTATACATATTTGAATTTCAAAATTTTGTGACAGTATAGAATTCTTAAGCATCCTGTGTATGTTTGTTAGCAAAATCCATTTTGTCAATTTTTTGCAAAATGGCGACAAGTATTAAAATTCAATCACTTATTACTCAGTAGTGTTCAATTTTGTCAAAAAGGTCTCTATACATGAAATGTTGAGAAGCCTAAAGCTCATCTAAGTAAAATATAAAAAATATATATTTTTGCTTGAAAACAAGCGATGTATCAGTTCGATCGTACCCCCATACTAGCCATTTTGAGACTTTCGGAAGAGTTAACGCTCTTAACTGCTTGGTTTCGAAGATTAAAATTTTAATTTTTAATATCGCATAGAACTAACGTGCAGCCCCTATACGTTATGTTTAAAAAAAATATATAAATTTTTTTTTCAAAATGGCGGCTATCGTAAAAATTCAAAGTGTCATAACTTTGCTAAATCAAATCCTACTAAAAAATGTCGTATGCAAAAAGTGTTTGGAATTATATTTTGCATATAAAAGCAATTTTTAATTATTTTTTTTTTAATAAAAACCGAGTCTTACCATATATTGACCGAGACCTCGAACGAGCTTTTATGCGACTCTGCATACAGTTAACGCTCGTATGAAGCTTCTATTTAAGAAATTGACTTGAATTTTTTATACCAAATAGAGCTTTCAACTATACTTACGATACTATACAAAAAAATTAAAAATTAAAAAATAAAAGTATTTTTTTTTCAAAACACGTTTAGTGTGATGAGTCGATCGACCCACCATACATACGCTCATAAGATTTTCAATATAGTTAAGGTCAGTGTGAGCTTATTTATACATATTTGAATTTCAAAATTTTGTGACAGTATAGAATTCTTAAGCATCCTGTGTATGTTTGTTAGCAAAATCCATTTTGTCAATTTTTTGCAAAATGGCGACAAGTATTAAAATTCAATCACTTATTACTCAGTAGTGTTCAATTTTGTCAAAAAGGTCTCTATACATGAAATGTTGAGAAGCCTAAAGCTCATCTAAGTAAAATATAAAAAATATATATTTTTGCTTGAAAACAAGCGATGTATCAGTTCGATCGTACCCCCATACTAGCCATTTTGAGACTTTCGGAAGAGTTAACGCTCTTAACTGCTTGGTTTCGAAGATTAAAATTTTAATTTTTAATATCGCATAGAACTAACGTGCAGCCCCTATACGTTATGTTTAAAAAAAATATATAAATTTTTTTTTCAAAATGGCGGCTATCGTAAAAATTCAAAGTGTCATAACTTTGCTAAATCAAATCCTACTGAAAAATGTCGTATGCAAAAAGTGTTTGGAATTTTATTTTGCATATAAAAGCAATTTTTAATTATTTTTTTTTTAATAAAAACCGAGTCTTACCATATATTGACCGAGACCTCGAACGAGCTTTTATGCGACTCTGCATACAGTTAACGCTCGTATGAAGCTTTTATTTAAGAAATTGACTTGAATTTTTTATACCAAATAGAGCTTTCAACTATACTTACGATACTATACAAAAAAATTAAAAATTAAAAAATAAAAGTATTTTTTTTTCAAAACACGTTTAGTGTGATGAGTCGATCGACCCACCATACATACGCTCATAAGATTTTCAATATAGTTAAGGTCAGTGTGAGCTTATTTATACATATTTGAATTTCAAAATTTTGTGACAGTATAGAATTCTTAAGCATCCTGTGTATGTTTGTTATCAAAATCCATTTTGTCAATTTTTTGCAAAATGGCGACAAGTATTAAAATTCAATCACTTATTACTCAGTAGTGTTCAATTTTGTAAAAAAGGTCTCTATACATGAAATGTTGAGAAGCCTAAAGCTCATCTAAGTAAAATATAAAAAATATATATTTTTGCTTGAAAACAAGCGATGTATCAGTTCGATCGTACCCCCATACTAGCCATTTTGAGACTTTCGGAAGAGTTAACGCTCTTAACTGCTTGGTTTCGAAGATTAAAATTTTAATTTTTAATATCGCATAGAACTAACGTGCAGCCCCTATACGTTATGTTTAAAAAAAATATATAAAATTTTTTTTCAAAATGGCGGCTATCGTAAAAATTCAAAGTGTCATAACTTTGCTAAATCAAATCCTACTGAAAAATGTCGTATGCAAAAAGTGTTTGGAATTTTATTTTGCATATAAAAGCAATTTTTAATTATTTTTTTTTTAATAAAAACCGAGTCTTACCATATATTGACCGAGACCTCGAACGAGCTTTTATGCGACTCTGCATACAGTTAACGCTCGTATGAAGCTTCTATTTAAGAAATTGACTTGAATTTTTTATACCAAATAGAGCTTTCAACTATACTTACGATACTATACAAAAAAATTAAAAATTAAAAAATAAAAGTATTTTTTTTTCAAAACACGTTTAGTGTGATGAGTCGATCGACCCACCATACATACGCTCATAAGATTTTCAATATAGTTAAGGTCAGTGTGAGCTTATTTATACATATTTGAATTTCAAAATTTTGTGACAGTATAGAATTCTTAAGCATCCTGTGTATGTTTGTTAGCAAAATCCATTTTGTCAATTTTTTGCAAAATGGCGACAAGTATTAAAATTCAATCACTTATTACTCAGTAGTGTTCAATTTTGTCAAAAAGGTCTCTATACATGAAATGTTGAGAAGCCTAAAGCTCATCTAAGTAAAATATAAAAAATATATATTTTTGCTTGAAAACAAGCGATGTATCAGTTCGATCGTACCCCCATACTAGCCATTTTGAGACTTTCGGAAGAGTTAACGCTCTTAACTGCTTGGTTTCGAAGATTAAAATTTTAATTTTTAATATCGCATAGAACTAACGTGCAGCCCCTATACGTTATGTTTAAAAAAAATATATAAATTTTTTTTTCAAAATGGCGGCTATCGTAAAAATTCAAAGTGTCATAACTTTGCTAAATCAAATCCTATTGAAAAATGTCGTATGCAAAAAGTGTTTGGAATTTTATTTTGCATATAAAAGCAATTTTTAATTATTTTTTTTTAATAAAAACCGAGTCTTACCATATATTGACCGAGACCTCGAACGAGCTTTTATGCGACTCTGCATACAGTTGACGCTCGTATGAAGCTTCTATTTAAGAAATTGACTTGAATTTTTTATACCAAATAGAGCTTTCAACTATACTTACGATACTATACAAAAAAATTAAAAATTAAAAAATAAAAGTATTTTTTTTTCAAAACACGTTTAGTGTGATGAGTCGATCGACCCACCATACATACGCTCATAAGATTTTCAATATAGTTAAGGTCAGTGTGAGCTTATTTATACATATTTGAATTTCAAAATTTTGTGACAGTATAGAATTCTTAAGCATCCTGTGTATGTTTGTTAGCAAAATCCATTTTGTCAATTTTTTGCAAAATGGCGACAAGTATTAAAATTCAATCACTTATTACTCAGTAGTGTTCAATTTTGTCAAAAAGGTCTCTATACATGAAATGTTGAGAAGCCTAAAGCTCATCTAAGTAAAATATAAAAAATATATATTTTTGCTTGAAAACAAGCGATGTATCAGTTCGATCGTACCCCCATACTAGCCATTTTGAGACTTTCGGAAGAGTTAACGCTCTTAACTGCTTGGTTTCGAAGATTAAAATTTTAATTTTTAATATCGCATAGAACTAACGTGCAGCCCCTATACGTTATGTTTAAAAAAAATATATAAAATTTTTTTTCAAAATGGCGGCTATCGTAAAAATTCAAAGTGTCATAACTTTGCTAAATCAAATCCTACTAAAAAATGTCGTATGCAAAAAGTGTTTGGAATTTTATTTTGCATATAAAAGCAATTTTTAATTATTTTTTTTTTAATAAAAACCGAGTCTTACCATATATTGACCGAGACCTCGAACGAGCTTTTATGCGACTCTGCATACAGTTAACGCTCGTATGAAGCTTTTATTTAAGAAATTGACTTGAATTTTTTATACCAAATAGAGCTTTCAACTATACTTACGATACTATACAAAAAAATTAAAAATTAAAAAATAAAAGTATTTTTTTTTCAAAACACGTTTAGTGTGATGAGTCGATCGACCCACCATACATACGCTCATAAGATTTTCAATATAGTTAAGGTCAGTGTGAGCTTATTTATACATATTTGAATTTCAAAATTTTGTGACAGTATAGAATTCTTAAGCATCCTGTGTATGTTTGTTATCAAAATCCATTTTGTCAATTTTTTGCAAAATGGCGACAAGTATTAAAATTCAATCACTTATTACTCAGTAGTGTTCAATTTTGTCAAAAAGGTTTCTATACATGAAATGTTGAGAAGCCTAAAGCTCATCTAAGTAAAATATAAAAAATATATATTTTTGCTTGAAAACAAGCGATGTATCAGTTCGATCGTACCCCCATACTAGCCATTTTGAGACTTTCGGAAGAGTTAACGCTCTTAACTGCTTGGTTTCGAAGATTAAAATTTTAATTTTTAATATCGCATAGAACTAACGTGCAGCCCCTATACGTTATGTTTAAAAAAAATATATAAAATTTTTTTTCAAAATGGCGGCTATCGTAAAAATTCAAAGTGTCATAACTTTGCTAAATCAAATCCTACTGAAAAATGTCGTATGCAAAAAGTGTTTGGAATTTTATTTTGCATATAAAAGCAATTTTTAATTATTTTTTTTTTAATAAAAACCGAGTCTTACCATATATTGACCGAGACCTCGAACGAGCTTTTATGCGACTCTGCATACAGTTAACGCTCGTATGAAGCTTCTATTTAAGAAATTGACTTGAATTTTTTATACCAAATAGAGCTTTCAACTATACTTACGATACTATACAAAAAAATTAAAAATTAAAAAATAAAAGTATTTTTTTTTCAAAACACGTTTAGTGTGATGAGTCGATCGACCCACCATACATACGCTCATAAGATTTTCAATATAGTTAAGGTCAGTGTGAGCTTATTTATACATATTTGAATTTCAAAATTTTGTGACAGTATAGAATTCTTAAGCATCCTGTGTATGTTTGTTAGCAAAATCCATTTTGTCAATTTTTTGCAAAATGGCGACAAGTATTAAAATTCAATCACTTATTAATCAGTAGTGTTAAATTTTGTCAAAAAGGTCTCTATACATGAAATGTTGAGAAGCCTAAAGCTCATCTAAGTAAAATATAAAAAATATATATTTTTGCTTGAAAACAAGCGATGTATCAGTTCGATCGTACCCCCATACTAGCCATTTTGAGACTTTCGGAAGAGTTAACGCTCTTAACTGCTTGGTTTCGAAGATTTAAATTTTAATTTTTAATATCGCATAGAACTAACGTGCAGCCCCTATACGTTATGTTTAAAAAAAATATATAAAATTTTTTTTCAAAATGGCGGCTATCGTAAAAATTCAAAGTGTCATAACTTTGCTAAATCAAATCCTACTGAAAAATGTCGTATGTAAAAAGTGTTTGGAATTTTATTTTGCATATAAAAGCAATTTTTAATTATTTTTTTTTTAATAAAAACCGAGTCTTACCATATATTGACCGAGACCTCGAACGAGCTTTTATGCGACTCTGCATACAGTTAACGCTCGTATGAAGCTTCTATTTAAGAAATTGACTTGAATTTTTTATACCAAATAGAGCTTTCAACTATACTTACGATACTATAGAAAAAAATTAAAAATTAAAAAATAAAAGTATTTTTTTTTCAAAACACGTTTAGTGTGATGAGTCGATCGACCCACCATACATACGCTCATAAGATTTTCAATATAGTTAAGGTCAGTGTGAGCTTATTTATACATATTTGAATTTCAATTTTTGTGACAGTATAGAATTCTTAAGCATCCTGTGTATGTTTGTTAGCAAAATCCATTTTGTCAATTTTTTGCAAAATGGCGACAAGTATTAAAATTCAATCACTTATAACTCAGTAGTGTTGAATTTTGTCGAAAAGATCTCTATACATGAAATGTTGAGAAGCCTAAAGTTCATCTAAGTAAAATATAAAAAATATATATTTTTGCTTGAAAACAAGCGATGTATCAGTTCGATCGTACCCCCATACTAGCCATTTTGAGACTTTCGGAAGAGTTAACGCTCTTAACTGCTTGGTTATGAAGATTAAAATTTAAATTTTGAGTATCGCATAGAACTAACGCGCAGCCCCTATACGTTATGTTTAAAAAAAATATATAATTTTTTTTTCAAAATGGCGGCTATCGTAAAAATTCAAAGTGTCATAACTTTGCTAAATAAAATCCTACTGAAAAATGTCGTATGCAAAAAGTGTTTGGAATTTTAATTTGCATATAAAAGCAATTTTTAATTATTTTTTTTTAATAAAAACCGAGTCTTACCATATATTGACCGAGACCTCGAACGAGCTTTTATGCGACTCTGCATATAGTTAACGCTCGTATGAGGCTTCTATTTAAGAAATCGACTTGAATTTTTTAAACAAAATAGAGCTTTCGACTATACTTACGATACTATAAAAAAAAATTAAAAATTAAAAAATTAAAGTATTTTTTTTTCAAAACACGTTTAGTGTGATGAGTCGATCGACCCACCATACATACGCTCATAAGATTTTCAATATAGTTAAGGTCAGTGTGAGCTTATTTTTACATATTTGAATTTCAATTTTTGTGACAGTATAGAATTCTTAAGCATCCTGTGTATGTTTGTTAGCAAAATCCATTTTGTCAATTTTTTGCAAAATGGCGACAAGTATTAAAATTCAATCACTTATAACTCAGTAGTGTTGAATTTTGTCGAAAAGCTCTCTATACATGAAATGTTGAGAAGCCTAAAGTTCATCTAAGTAAAATATAAAAAATATATATTTTTGCTTGAAAACAAGCGATGTATCAGTTCGATCGTACCCCCATACTAGCCATTTTGAGACTTTCGGAAGAGTTAACGCTCTTAACTGCTTGGTTATAAAGATTAAAATTTCAATTTTAAGTATCGCATTGAACTAACGCGCAGCCCCTATACGTTATGTTTAAAAAAAATATATAAATTTTTTTTCAAAATGGCGGCTATCGTAAAAATTCAAAGTGTCATAACTTTGCTAAATGAAATCCTACTGAAAAATGTCGTATGCAAAAAGTGTTTGGAATTTTCATTTGCATATAAAAGCAATTTTTAATTATTTTTTTTTTAATAAAAACCAAGTCTTACCATATATTGACCGAGACCTCGAACGAGCTTTTATGCGACTCTGCATATAGTTAACGCTCGTATGAGGCTTCTATTTAAGAAATCGACTTGAATTTTTTAAACAAAATAGAGCTTTCGACTATACTTACGATACTATAAAAAAAAATTAAAAATTAAAAAATAAAAGTATTTTTTTTTCAAAACACGTTTAGTGTGATGAGTCGATCGACCCACCATACATACGCTCATAAGATTTTCAATATAGTTAAGGTCAGTGTGAGCTTATTTATACATATTTGATTTTCAATTTTTGTGACAGTATAGAATTCTTAAGCATCCTGTGTATGTTTGTTAGCAAAATCCATTTTGTCAATTTTTTGCAAAATGGCGACAAGTATTAAAATTTAATCACTTATAACTCAGTAGTGTTGAATTTTGTCGAAAAGGTCTCTATACATGAAATGTTGAGAAGCCTAAAGTTCATCTAAGTAAAATATAAAAAATATATATTTTTGCTTGAAAACAAGCGATGTATCAGTTCGATCGTACCCCCATACTAGCCATTTTGAGACTTTCGGAAGAGTTAACGCTCTTAACTGCTTGGTTATAAAGATTAAAATTTAAATTTTGAGTATCGCATAGAACTAACGCGCAGCCCCTATACGTTATGTTTAAAAAAAATATATAAATTTTTTTTTCAAAATGGCGGCTATCGTAAAAATTCAAAGTGTCATAACTTTGCTAAATAAAATCCTACTGAAAAATGTCGTATTCAAAAAGTGTTTGGAATTTTAATTTGCATATAAAAGCAATTTTTTATTATTTTTTTTTTTAAAAAAACCGAGTCTTACCATATATTGACCGAGACCTCGAACGAGCTTTTATGCGACTCTGCATATAGTTAACGCTCGTATTAGGCTTCTATTTAAGAAATCGACTTGAATTTTTTAAACAAAATAGAGCTTTCGACTATACTGACGATACTATAAAAAAAAATTAAAAATTAAAAAATAAAAGTATTTTTTTTTCAAAACACGTTTAGTGTGATGAGTCGATCGACCCACCATACATACGCTCATAAGATTTTCAATATAGTTAAGGTCAGTGTGAGCTTATTTATACATATTTGAATTTCAATTTTTGTGACAGTATAGAATTCTTAAGCATCCTGTGTATGTTTGTTAGCAAAATCCATTTTGTCAATTTTTTGCAAAATGGCGACAAGTATTAAAATTCAATCACTTATAACTCAGTAGTGTTGAATTTTGTCGAAAAGGTCTCTATACATGAAATGTTGAGAAGCCTAAAGCTCATCTAAGTAAAATATAAAAAATATATATTTTTGCTTGAAAACAAGCGATGTATCAGTTCGATCGTACCCCCATACTAGCCATTTTGAGACTTTCGGAAGAGTTAACGCTCTTAACTGCTTGGTTATGAAGATTAAAATTTAAATTTTGAGTATCGCATAGAACTAACGCGCAGCCCCTATACGTTATGTTTAAAAAAAATATATAAATTTTTTTTTCAAAATGGCGGCTATCGTAAAAATTCAAAGTGTCATAACTTTGCTAAATGAAATCCTACTGAAAAATGTCGTATGCAAAAAGTGTTTGGAATTTTAATTTGCATATAAAAGCAATTTTTAATTATTTTTTTTTTAATAAAAACCGAGTCTTACCATATATTGACCGAGACCTCGAACGAGCTTTTATGCGACTCTGCATATAGTTAACGCTCGTATTAGGCTTCTATTTAAGAAATCGACTTGAATTTTTTAAACAAAATAGAGCTTTCGACTATACTTACGATACTATAAAAAAAAATTAAAAATTAAAAAATAAAAGTATTTTTTTTTCAAAACACGTTTAGTGTGATGAGTCGATCGACCCACCATACATACGCTCATAAGATTTTCAATATAGTTAAGGTCAGTGTGAGCTTATTTATACATATTTGAATTTCAATTTTTGTGACAGTATAGAATTCTTAAGCATCCTGTGTATGTTTGTTAGCAAAATCCATTTTGTCAATTTTTTGCAAAATGGCGACAAGTATTAAAATTCAATCACTTATAACTCAGTAGTGTTGAATTTTGTCGAAAAGCTCTCTATACATAAAATGTTGAGAAGCCTGAAGTTCATCTAAGTAAAATATAAAAAATATATATTTTTGCTTGAAAACAAGCGATGTATCAGTTCGATCGTACCCCCATACTAGCCATTTTGAGACTTTCGGAAGAGTTAACGCTCTTAACTGCTTGGTTATAAAGATTAAAATTTCAATTTTAAGTATCGCATAGAACTAACGCGCAGCCCCTATACGTTATGTTTAAAAAAAATATATAAATTTTTTTTCAAAATGGCGGCTATCGTAAAAATTCAAAGTGTCATAACTTTGCTAAATGAAATCCTACTGAAAAATGTCGTATGCAAAAAGTGTTTGGAATTTTAATTTGCATATAAAAGCAATTTTTAATTATTTTTTTTTTAATAAAAACCAAGTCTTACCATATATTGACCGAGACCTCGAACGAGCTTTTATGCGACTCTGCATATAGTTAACGCTCGTATGAGGCTTCTATTTAAGAAATCGACTTGAATTTTTTAAACAAAATAGAGCTTTCGACTATACTTACGATACTATAAAAAAAAATTAAAAATTAAAAAATAAAAGTATTTTTTTTTCAAAACACGTTTAGTGTGATGAGTCGATCGACCCACCATACATACGCTCATAAGATTTTCAATATAGTTAAGGTCAGTGTGAGCTTATATATACATATTTGATTTTCAATTTTTGTGACAGTATAGAATTCTTAAGCATCCTGTGTATGTTTGTTAGCAAAATCCATTTTGTCAATTTTTTGCAAAATGGCGACAAGTATTAAAATTTAATCACTTATAACTCAGTAGTGTTGAATTTTGTCGAAAAGGTCTCTATACATGAAATGTTGAGAAGCCTAAAGTTCATCTAAGTAAAATATAAAAAATATATATTTTTGCTTGAAAACAAGCGATGTATCAGTTCGATCGTACCCCCATACTAGCCATTTTGAGACTTTCGGAAGAGTTAACGCTCTTAACTGCTTGGTTATGAAGATTAAAATTTAAATTTTGAGTATCGCATAGAACTAACGCGCAGCCCCTATACGTTATGTTTAAAAAAAATATATAAATTTTTTTTTCAAAATGGCGGCTATCGTAAAAATTCAAAGTGTCATAACTTTGCTAAATGAAATCCTACTGAAAAATGTCGTATGCAAAAAGTGTTTGGAATTTTAATTTGCATATAAACGCAATTTTTTATTATTTTTTTTTTTAAAAAAACCGAGTCTTACCATATATTGACCGAGACCTCGAACGAGCTTTTATGCGACTCTGCATATAGTTAACGCTCGTATTAGGCTTCTATTTAAGAAATCGACTTGAATTTTTTAAACAAAATAGAGCTTTCGACTATACTTACGATACTATAAAAAAAAATTAAAAATTAAAAAATAAAAGTATTTTTTTTTCAAAACACGTTTAGTGTGATGAGTCGATCGACCCACCATACATACGCTCATAAGATTTTCAATATAGTTAAGGTCAGTGTGAGCTTATTTATACATATTTGAATTTCAATTTTTGTGACAGTATAGAATTCTTAAGCATCCTGTGTATGTTTGTTAGCAAAATCCATTTTGTCAATTTTTTGCAAAATGGCGACAAGTATTAAAATTCAATCACTTATAACTCAGTAGTGTTGAATTTTGTCGAAAAGGTCTCTATACATGAAATGTTGAGAAGCCTAAAGCTCATCTAAGTAAAATATAAAAAATATATATTTTTGCTTGAAAACAAGCGATGTATCAGTTCGATCGTACCCCCATACTAGCCATTTTGAGACTTTCGGAAGAGTTAACGCTCTTAACTGCTTGGTTATGAAGATTAAAATTTAAATTTTGAGTATCGCATAGAACTAACGCGCAGCCCCTATACGTTATGTTTAAAAAAAATATATAAATTTTTTTTTCAAAATGGCGGCTATCGTAAAAATTCAAAGTGTCATAACTTTGCTAAATGAAATCCTACTGAAAAATGTCGTATGCAAAAAGTGTTTGGAATTTTAATTTGCATATAAAAGCAATTTTTAATTATTTTTTTTTTAATAAAAACCGAGTCTTACCATATATTGACCGAGACCTCGAACGAGCTTTTATGCGACTCTGCATATAGTTAACGCTCGTATTAGGCTTCTATTTAAGAAATCGACTTGAATTTTTTAAACAAAATAGAGCTTTCGACTATACTTACGATACTATAAAAAAAAATTAAAAATTAAAAAATAAAAGTATTTTTTTTTCAAAACACGTTTAGTGTGATGAGTCGATCGACCCACCATACATACGCTCATAAGATTTTCAATATAGTTAAGGTCAGTGTGAGCTTATTTATACATATTTGAATTTCAATTTTTGTGACAGTATAGAATTCTTAAGCATCCTGTGTATGTTTGTTAGCAAAATCCATTTTGTCAATTTTTTGCAAAATGGCGACAAGTATTAAAATTCAATCACTTATAACTCAGTAGTGTTGAATTTTGTCGAAAAGGTCTCTATACATGAAATGTTGAGAAGCCTAAAGTTCATCTAAGTACAATATAAAAAATATATATTTTTGCTTGAAAACAAGCGATGTATCAGTTCGATCGTACCCCCATACTAGCCATTTTGAGACTTTCGGAAGAGTTAACGCTCTTAACTGCTTGGTTATGAAGATTAAAATTTAAATTTTGAGTATCGCATAGAACTAACGCGCAGCCCCTATACGTTATGTTTAAAAAAAATATATAATTTTTTTTTTCAAAATGGCGGCTATCGTAAAAATTCAAAGTGTCATAACTTTGCTAAATGAAATCCTACTGAAAAATCTCTTATGCAAAAAGTGTTTGGAATTTTAATTTGCATATAAAAGCAATTTTTAATTATTTTTTTTTTAATAAAAACCGAGTCTTACCATATATTGACCGAGACCTCGAACGAGCTTTTATGCGACTCTGCATATAGTTAACGCTCGTATGAGGCTTCTATTTAAGAAATCGACTTGAATTTTTTAAATAAAATAGAGCTTTCGACTATACTTACGATACTATAAAAAAAAATTAAAAATTAAAAAATAAAAGTATTTTTTTTTCAAAACACGTTTAGTGTGATGAGTCGATCGACCCACCATACATACGCTCATAAGATTTTCAATATAGTTAAGGTCAGTGTGAGCTTATTTATACATATTTGAATTGCAATTTTTGTGACAGTATAGAATTCTTAAGCATCCTGTGTATGTTTGTTAGCAAAATCCATTTTGTCAATTTTTTGCAAAATGGCGACAAGTATTAAAATTTAATCACTTATAACTCAGTAGTGTTGAATTTTGTCGAAAAGGTCTCTATACATGAAATGTTGAGAAGCCTAAAGTTCATCTAAGTAAAATATAAGAAATATATATTTTTGCTTGAAAACAAGCGATGTATCAGTTCGATCGTACCCCCATACTAGCCATTTTGAGACTTTCGGAAGAGTTAACGCTCTTAACTGCTTGGTTATGAAGATTAAAATTTAAATTTTGAGTATCGCATAGAACTAACGCGCAGCCCCTATACGTTATGTTTAAAAAAAATATATAAATTTTTTTTTCAAAATGGCGGCTATCGTAAAAATTCAAAGTGTCATAACTTTGCTAAATGAAATCCTACTGAAAAATGTCGTATGCAAAAAGTGTTTGGAATTTTAATTTGCATATAAAAGCAATTTTTAATTATTTTTTTTTTAATAAAAACCGAGTCTTACCATATATTGACCGAGACCTCGAACGAGCTTTTATGCGACTCTGCATATAGTTAACGCTCGTATGAGGCTTTTATTTAAGAAATCGACTTGAATTTTTTTAACAAAATAGAGCTTTCGACTATACTTACGATACTATAAAAAAAAATTAAAAATTAAAAAATAAAAGTATTTTTTTTTCAAAACACGTTTAGTGTGATGAGTCGATCGACCCACCATACATACGCTCATAAGATTTTCAATATAGTTAAGGTCAGTGTGAGCTTATTTATACATATTTAAATTTCAATTTTTGTGACAGTATAGAATTCTTAAGCATCCTGTGTATGTTTGTTAGCAAAATCCATTTTGTCATTTTTTTGCAAAATGGCGACAAGTATTAAAATTCAATCACTTATAACTCAGTAGTGTTGAATTTTGTCGAAAAGGTCTCTATACATGAAATGTTGAGAAGCCTAAAGTTCATCTAAGTAAAATATAAAAAATATATATTTTTGCTTGAAAACAAGCGATGTATCAGTTCGATCGTACCCCCATACTAGCCATTTTGAGACTTTCGGAAGAGTTAACGCTCTTAACTGCTTGGTTATAAAGATTAAAATTTAAATTTTGAGTATCGCATAGAACTAACGCGCAGCCCCTATACGTTATGTTTAAAAAAAATATATAAATTTTTTTTTCAAAATGGCGGCTATCGTAAAAATTCAAAGTGTCATAACTTTGCTAAATGAAATCCTACTGAAAAATGTCGTATGCAAAAAGTGTTTGGAATTTTAATTTGCATATAAAAGCAATTTTTAATTATTTTTTTTTTAATAAAAACCGAGTCTTACCATATATTGACCGAGACCTCGAACGAGCTTTTATGCGACTCTGCATATAGTTAACGCTCGTATTAGGCTTCTATTTAGGAAATCGACTTGAATTTTTTAAACAAAATAGAGCTTTCGACTATACTTACGATACTATAAAAAAAAATTAAAAATTAAAAAATAAAAGTATTTTTTTTTCAAAACACGTTTAGTGTGATGAGTCTATCAACCCACCATACATACGCTCATAAGATTTTCAATATAGTTAAGGTCAGTGTGAGCTTATTTATACATATTTGAATTTCAATTTTTGTGACAGTATAGAATTCTTAAGCATCCTGTGTATGTTTGTTAGCAAAATCCATTTTGTCAATTTTTTGCAAAATGGCGACAAGTATTAAAATTCAATCACTTATAACTCAGTAGTGTTGAATTTTGTCGAAAAGGTCTCTATACATGAAATGTTGAGAAGCCTAAAGTTCATCTAAGTAAAATATAAAAAATATATATTTTTGCTTGAAAACAAGCGATGTATCAGTTCGATCGTACCCCCATACTAGCCATTTTGAGACTTTCGGAAGAGTTAACGCTCTTAACTGCTTGGTTATGCAGATTAAAATTTAAATTTTGAGTATCGCATAGAACTAACGCGCAGCCCCTATACGTTATGTTTAAAAAAAATATATAAATTTTTTTTTCAAAATGGCGGCTATCGTAAAAATTTAAAGTGTCATAACTTTGCTAAATGAAATCCTACTGAAAAATGTCGTATGCAAAAAGTGTTTGAAATTTTAATTTGCATATAAAAGCAATTTTTAATATTTTTTTTTTTAATAAAAACCGAGTCTTACCATATATTGACCGAGACCTCGAACGAGCTTTTATGCGACTCTGCATATAGTTAACGCTCGTATAAGGCTTCTATTTAAGAAATCGACTTGAATTTTTTAAACAAAATAGAGCTTTCGACTATACTTACGATACTATAAAAAAAAATTAAAAATTAAAAAATAAAAGTATTTTTTTTTCAAAACACGTTTAGTGTGATGAGTCGATCGACCCACCATACATACGCTCATAAGATTTTCAATATAGTTAAGGCCAGTGTGAGCTTATTTATACATATTTGAATTTTAATTTTTGTGACAGTATAGAATTCTTAAGCATCCTGTGTATGTTTGTTAGCAAAATCCATTTTGTCAATTTTTTGCAAAATGGCGACAAGTATTAAAATTCAATCACTTATAACTCAGTAGTGTTGAATTTTGTCGAAAAGGTCTCAATACATGAAATGTTAAGAAGCCTAAAGTTCATCTTAGTAAAATATAAAAAATATATATTTTTGCTTGAAAACAAGCGATGTATCAGTTCGATCGTACCCCCATACTAGCCATTTTGAGACTTTCGGAAGAGTTAACGCTCTTAACTGCTTGGTTATGAAGATTAAAATTTAAATTTTGAGTATCGCATAGAACTAACGCGCAGCCCCTATACGTTATGTTTAAAAAAAATATATAATTTTTTTTTTCAAAATGGCGGCTATCGTAAAAATTCAAAGTGTCATAACTTTGCTAAATGATATCCTACTGAAAAATGTCGTATGCAAAAAGTGTTTGAAATTTTAATTTGCATATAAAAGCAATTTTTAATATTTTTTTTTTTAATAAAAACCGAGTCTTACCATATATTGACCGAGACCTCGAACGAGCTTTTATGCGACTCTGCATATAGTTAACGCTCGTATGAGGCTTCTATTTAAGAAATCGACTTGAATTTTTTAAACAAAATAGAGCTTTCGACTATACTTACGATACTATAAAAAAAAATTAAAAATTAAAAAATAAAAGTATTTTTTTTTCAAAACACGTTTAGTGTGATGAGTCGATCGACCCACCATACATACGCTCATAAGATTTTCAATATAGTTAAGGTCAGTGTGAGCTTATTTATACATATTTGAATTTCAATTTTTGTGACAGTATAGAATTCTTAAGCATCCTGTGTATGTTTGTTAGCAAAATCCATTTTGTCAATTTTTTGCAAAATGGCGACAAGTATTAAAATTCAATCACTTATAACTCAGTAGTGTTGAATTTTGTCGAAAAGGTCTCTATACATGAAATGTTGAGAAGCCTAAAGTTCATCTAAGTAAAATATAAAAAATATATATTTTTGCTTGAAAACAAGCGATGTATCAGTTCGATCGTACCCCCATACTAGCCATTTTGAGACTTTCGGAAGAGTTAACGCTCTTAACTGCTTGGTTATGAAGATTAAAATTTAAATTTTAAGTATCGCATAGAACTAACGCGCAGCCCCTATACGTTTTGTTTAAAAAAAATATATAAATTTTTTTTTCAAAATGGCGGCTATCGTAAAAATTCAAAGTGTCATAACTTTGCTAAATCAAATCCTACTGAAAAATGTCGTATGCAAAAAGTGTTTGGAATTTTAATTTGCATATAAAAGCAATTTTTAATTATTTTTTTTTTAATAAAAACCGAGTCTTACCATATATTGACCGAGACCTCGAACGAGCTTTTATGCGACTCTGCATATAGTTAACGCTCGTATGAGGCTTCTATTTAAGAAATCGACTTGAATTTTTTAAACAAAATAGAGCTTTCGACTATACTTACGATACTATAAAAAAAAATTAAAAATTAAAAAATAAAAGTATTTTTTTTTCAAAACACGTTTAGTGTGATGAGTCGATCGACCCACCATACATACGCTCATAAGATTTTCAATATAGTTAAGGTCAGTGTGAGCTCATTTATACATATTTGAATTTCAATTTTTGTGACAGTATAGAATTCTTAAGCATCCTGTGTATGTTTGTTAGCAAAATCCATTTTGTCAATTTTTTGCAAAATGGCGACAAGTATTAAAATTCAATCACTTATAACTCAGTAGTGTTGAATTTTGTCGAAAAGGTCTCAATACATGAAATGTTGAGAAGCCTAAAGTTCATCTAAGTAAAATATAAAAAATATATATTTTTGCTTGAAAACAAGCGATGTATCAGTTCGATCGTACCCCCATACTAGCCATTTTGAGACTTTCGGAAGAGTTAACGCTCTTAACTGCTTGGTTATGAAGATTAAAATTTAAATTTTGAGTATCGCATAGAACTAACGCGCAGCCCCTATACGTTATGTTTAAAAAAAATATATAAATTTTTTTTTCAAAATAGCGGCTATCGTAAAAATTCAAAGTGTCATAACTTTGCTAAATGAAATCCTACTGAAAAATGTCGTATGCAAAAAGTGTTTGGAATTTTAATTTGCAAGTAAAAGCAATTTTTAATTATTTTTTTTTTAATAAAAACCGAGTCTTACTATATATTGACCGAGACCTCGAACGAGCTTTTATGCGACTCTGCATATAGTTAACGCTCGTATGAGGCTTCTATTTAAGAAATCGACTTGAATTTTTTAAACAAAATAGAGCTTTCGACTATACTTACGATACTATAAAAAAAAATTAAAAATTAAAAAATAAAAGTATTTTTTTTTCAAAACACGTTTAGTGTGATGAGTCGATCGACCCACCATAC
Organism: Plectrocnemia conspersa; assembly: GCF_051122295.1. Lineage (NCBI taxonomy): Eukaryota > Metazoa > Arthropoda > Insecta > Trichoptera > Polycentropodidae > Plectrocnemia > Plectrocnemia conspersa. The sequence goes on along the minus strand of NW_028277167.1, from coordinate 30,264,298 downwards.
ATACGCTCATAAGATTTTCAATATAGTTAAGGTCAGTGTGAGCTTATTTATACATATTTGAATTTCAATTTTTGTGACAGTATAGAATTCTTAAGCATCCTGTGTATGTTTGTTAGCAAAATCCATTTTGTCAATTTTTTGCAAAATGGCGACAAGTATTAAAATTCAATCACTTATAACTCAGTAGTGTTGAATTTTGTCGAAAAGGTCTCTATACATGAAATGTTGAGAAGCCTAAAGTTCATCTAAGTAAAATATAAAAAATATATATTTTTGCTTGAAAACAAGCGATGTATCAGTTCGATCGTACCCCCATACTAGCCATTTTGAGACTTTCAGAAGAGTTAACGCTCTTAACTGCTTGGTTATGAAGATTAAAATTTAAATTTTGAGTATCGCATAGAACTAACGCGCAGCCCCTATACGTTATTTTTAAAAAAAATATATAAATTTTTTTTTCAAAATGGCGGCTATCGTAAAAATTCAAAGTGTCATAACTTTGCTAACTGAAATCCTACTAAAAAATGTCGTATGCAAAAAGTGTTTGGAATTTTAATTTGCATATAAAAGCAATTTTTAATTATTTTTTTTTTAATAAAAACCGAGTCTTACCATATATTGACCGAGACCTCGAACGAGCTTTTATGCGACTCTGCATAGAGTTAACGCTTGTATGAGGTTTCTATTTAAGAAATCGATTTGAATTATTAATACAAAATAGAGCTTTCGACTATACTTACGATACTATAAAAAAAAATTAAAAATTAAAAAATAAAAGTATTTTTTTTTCAAAACACGTTTAGTGTGTGATGAGTCGATCGACCCACCATACATACGCTCATAAGATTTTCAATATAGTTAAGGTCAGTGTGAGCTTGTTTATACATATTTGAATTTCAATTTTTGTGACAGTATAGAATTCTTAAGCATCCTGTGTATGTTTGTTAGCAAAATCCATTTTGTCAATTTTTTGCAAAATGGCGACAAGTATTAAAATTCAATCACTTATAACTCAGTAGTGTTGAATTTTGTCGAAAAGGTCTCTATACATGAAATGTTGAAAAGCCTAAAGTTCATCTAAGTAAAATATAAAAAATATATATTTTTGCTTGAAAACAAGCGATGTATCAGTTCGATCGTACCCCCATACTAGCCATTTTGAGACTTTCGGAAGAGTTAACGCTCTTAACTGCTTGGTTATGAAGATTAAAATTTAAATTTTGAGTATCGCATAGAACTAACGCGCAGCCCCTATACGTTATGTTTAAAAAAAATATATAAATTTTTTTTTCAAAATGGCGGCTATCGTAAAAATTCAAAGTGTCATAACTTTGCTAACTGAAATCCTACTAAAAAATGTCGTATGCAAAAAGTGTTTGGAATTTTAATTTGCATATAAAAGCAATTTTTAATTATTTTTTTTTTTAATAAAAACCGAATCTTACCATATATTGACCGAGACCTCGAACGAGCTTTTATGCGACTCTGCATATAGTTAACGCTCGTATTAGGCTTCTATTTAAGAAATCGACTTGAATTTTTTAAACAAAATAGAGCTTTCGACTATACTTACGATACTATAAAAAAAAATTAAAAATTAAAAAATAAAAGTATTTTTTTTTCAAAACACGTTTAGTGTGATGAGTCGATCGACCCACCATACATACGCTCATAAGATTTTCAATATAGTTAAGGTCAGTGTGAGCTCATTTATACATATTTGAATTTCAATTTTTGTGACAGTATAGAATTCTTAAGCATCCTGTGTATGTTTGTTAGCAAAATCCATTTTGTCAATTTTTTGCAAAATGGCGACAAGTATTAAAATTCAATCACTTATAACTCAGTAGTGTTGAATTTTGTCGAAAAGGTCTCAATACATGAAATGTTGAGAAGCCTAAAGTTCATCTAAGTAAAATATAAAAAATATATATTTTTGCTTGAAAACAAGCGATGTATCAGTTCGATCGTACCCCCATACTAGCCATTTTGAGACTTTCGGAAGAGTTAACGCTCTTAACTGCTTGGTTATGAAGATTAAAATTTAAATTTTGAGTATCGCATAGAACTAACGCGCAGCCCCTATACGTTATGTTTAAAAAAAATATATAAATTTTTTTTTCAAAATAGCGGCTATCGTAAAAATTCAAAGTGTCATAACTTTGCTAAATGAAATCCTACTGAAAAATGTCGTATGCAAAAAGTGTTTGGAATTTTAATTTGCAAGTAAAAGCAATTTTTAATTATTTTTTTTTTAATAAAAACCGAGTCTTACTATATATTGACCGAGACCTCGAACGAGCTTTTATGCGACTCTGCATATAGTTAACGCTCGTATGAGGCTTCTATTTAAGAAATCGACTTGAATTTTTTAAACAAAATAGAGCTTTCGACTATACTTACGATACTATAAAAAAAAATTAAAAATTAAAAAATAAAAGTATTTTTTTTTCAAAACACGTTTAGTGTGATGAGTCGATCGACCCACCATACATACGCTCATAAGATTTTCAATATAGTTAAGGTCAGTGTGAGCTTATTTATACATATTTGAATTTCAATTTTTGTGACAGTATAGAATTCTTAAGCATTCTGTGTATGTTTGTTAGCAAAATCCATTTTGTCAATTTTTTGCAAAATGGCGACAAGTATTAAAATTCAATCACTTATAACTCAGTAGTGTTGAATTTTGTCGAAAAGGTCTCTATACATGAAATGTTGAGAAGCCTAAAGTTCATCTAAGTAAAATATAAAAAATATATATTTTTGCTTGAAAACAAGCGATGTATCAGTTCGATCGTACCCCCATACTAGCCATTTTGAGACTTTCGGAAGAGTTAACGCTGTTAACTGCTTGGTTATAAAGATTAAAATTTAAATTTTGAGTATCGCATAGAACTAACGCGCAGCCCCTATACGTTATGTTTAAAAAAATATATAATTTTTTTTTTCAAAATGGCGGCTATCGTAAAAATTTAAAGTGTCATAACTTTGCTAAATGAAATCCTACTAAAAAATGTCGTATGCAAAAAGTGTTTGGAATTTTAATTTGCATATAAAAGCAATTTTTAATTTTTTTTTTTTTAATAAAAACCGAGTCTTACCATATATTGACCGAGACCTCGAACGAGCTTTTATGCGACTCTGCATATAGTTAACGCTCGTATGAGGCTTCTATTTAAGAAATCGACTTAAATTTTTTAAACAAAATAGAGCTTTCGACTATACTTACGATACTATAAAAAAAAATTAAAAATTAAAAAATAAAAGTATTTTTTTTTCAAAACACGTTTAGTGTGATGAGTCGATCGACCCACCATACATACGCTCATAAGATTTTCAATATAGTTAAGGTCAGTGTAAGCTTATTTATACATATTTGAATTTCAATTTTTGTGACAGTATAGAATTCTTAAGCATCCTGTGTATGTTTGTTAGCAAAATCCATTTTGTCAATTTTTTGCAAAATGGCGACAAGTATTAAAATTCAATCACTTATAACTCAGTAGTGTTGAATTTTGTCGAAAAGGTCTCTATACATGAAATGTTGAGAAGCCTAAAGTTCATCTAAGTAAAATATAAAAAATATATATTTTTGCTTGAAAACAAGCGATGTATCAGTTCGATCGTACCCCCATACTAGCCATTTTGAGACTTTCGGAAGAGTTAACGCTCTTAACTGCTTGGTTATGAAGATTAAAATTTAAATTTTGAGTATCGCATAGAACTAACGCGCAGCCCCTATACGTTATGTTTAAAAAAAATATATAAATTTTTTTTTCAAAATAGCGGCTATCGTAAAAATTCAAAGTGTCATAACTTTGCTAAATGAAATCCTACTGAAAAATGTCGTATGAAAAAAGTGTTTGAAATTTTAATTTGCATATAAAAGTAATTTTTAATTATTTTTTTTTTAATAAAAACCGAGTCTTACCATATATTGACCGAGACCTCGAACGAGCTTTTATGCGACTCTGCATATAGTTAACGCTCGTATGAGGCTTCTATTAAAGAAATCGACTTCAATTTTTTAAACATAATAGAGCTTTCGACTATACTTACGATACTATAAAAAAAAATTAAAAATTAAAAAATAAAAGTATTTTTTTTTCAAAACACGTTTAGTGTGATTAGTCGATCGACCCACCATACATACGCTCATAAGATTTTCAATATAGTTAAGGTCAGTGTGAGCTTATTTATACATATTTGAATTTCAATTTTTGTGACAGTATAGAATTCTTAAGCATCCTGTGTATGTTTGTTAGCAAAATCCATTTTGTCAATTTTTTGCAAAATGGCGACAAGTATTAAAATTCAATCACTTATAACTCAGTAGTGTTGAATTTTGTCGAAAAGGTCTCTATACATGAAATGTTAAGAAGCCTAAAGTTCATCTAAGTAAAATATAAAAAATATATATTTTTGCTTGAAAACAAGCGATGTATCAGTTCGATCGTACCCCCATACTAGCCATTTTGAGACTTTCGGAAGAGTTAACGCTCTTAACTGCTTGGTTATGAAGATTAAAATTTAAATTTTGAGTATCGCATAGAACTAACGCGCAGCCCCTATACGTTTTGTTTAAAAAAAATATATAAATTTTTTTTTCAAAATGGCGGCTATCGTAAAAATTCAAAGTGTCATAACTTTGCTAAATGAAATCCTACTGAAAAATGTCGTATGCAAAAAGTGTTTGGAATTTTAATTTGCATATAAAAGCAATTTTTAATTATTTTTTTTTTAATAAAAACCGAGTCTTAAAATATATTGACCGAGACCTCGAACGAGCTTTTATGCGACTCTGCATATAGTTAACGCTCGTATGAGGCTTCTATTTAAGAAATCGACTTGAATTTTTTAAACAAAATAGAGCTTTCGACTATACTTACGATACTATAAAAAAAAATTAAAAATTAAAAAATAAAAGTATTTTTTTTTCAAAACACGTTTAGTGTGATGAGTCGATCGACCCACCATACATACGCTCATAAGATTTTCAATATAGTTAAGGTCAGTGTGAGCTTATTTATACATATTTGAATTTCAATTTTTGTGACAGTATAGAATTCTTAAGCATCCTGTGTATGTTTGTTAGCAAAATCCATTTTGTCAATTTTTTGCAAAATGGCGACAAGTATTAAAATTCAATCACTTATAACTCAGTAGTGTTGAATTTTGTCGAAAAGGTCTCTATACATGAAATGTTGAGAAGCCTAAAGTTCATCTAAGTAAAATATAAAAAATATATATTTTTGCTTGAAAACAAGCGATGTATCAGTTCGATCGTACCCCCATACTAGCCATTTTGAGACTTTCGGAAGAGTTAACGCTCTTAACTGCTTGGTTATGAAGATTAAAATTTAACTTTTGAGTATCGCATAGAACTAACGCGCAGCCCCTATACGTTATGTTTAAAAAAAATATATAATTTTTTTTTTCAAAATGGCGGCTATCGTAAAAATTCAAAGTGTCATAACTTTGCTAAATAAAATCCTACTGAAAAATGTCGTATGCAAAAAGTGTTTGGAATTTTAATTTGCATATAAAAGCAATTTTTAATTATTTTTTTTTAATAAAAACCGAGTCTTACCATATATTGACCGAGACCTCGAACGAGCTTTTATGCGACTCTGCATATAGTTAACGCTCGTATGAGGCTTCTATTTAAGAAATCGACTTGAATTTTTTAAACAAAATAGAGCAGTCGACTATACTTACGATACTATAAAAAAAAATTAAAAATTAAAAAATAAAAGTATTTTTTTTTCAAAACACGTTTAGTGTGATTAGTCGATCGACCCACCATACATACGCTCATAAGATTTTCAATATAGTTAAGGTCAGTGTGAGCTTATTTATACATATTTAAATTTCAATTTTTGTGACAGTATAGAATTCTTAAGCATCCTGTGTATGTTTGTTAGCAAAATCCATTTTGTCATTTTTTTGCAAAATGGCGACAAGTATTAAAATTCAATCACTTATAACTCAGTAGTGTTGAATTTTGTCGAAAAGGTCTTTATACATGAAATGTTGAGAAGCCTAAAGTTCATCTAAGTAAAATATAAAAAATTTATATTTTTGCTTGAAAACAAGCGATGTATCAGTTCGATCGTACCCCCATACTAGCCATTTTGAGACTTTCGGAAGAGTTAACGCTCTTAACTGCTTGGTTATGAAGATTAAAATTTAAATTTTGAGTATCGCATAGAACTAACGCGCAGCCCCTATACGTTATGTTTAAAAAAAATATATAAATTTTTTTTTCAAAATGGCGGCTATCGTAAAAATTCAAAGTGTCATAACTTTGCTAAATGAAATCCTACTGAAAAATGTCGTATGCAAAAAGAGTTTTTGGAATTTTAATTTGCATATAAAAGCAATTTTTAATTATTATTTTTTTAATAAAAACCGAGTCTTACCATATATTGACCGAGACCTCGAACGAGCTTTTATGCGACTCTGCATATAGTTAACGCTCGTATTAGGCTTCTATTTAAGAAATCGACTTGAATTTTTTAAACAAAATAGAGCTTTCGACTATACTTACGATACTATAAAAAAAAATTAAAAATTAAAAAATAAAAGTATTTTTTTTTCAAAACACGTTTAGTGTGATGAGTCGATCGACCCACCATACATACGCTCATAAGATTTTCAATATAGTTAAGGTCAGTGTGAGCTTATTTATACATATTTGAATTTCAATTTTTGTGACAGTATAGAATTCTTAAGCATCCTGTGTATGTTTGTTAGCAAAATCCATTTTGTCAATTTTTTGCAAAATGGCGACAAGTATTAAAATTCAATCACTTATAACTCAGTAGTGTTGAATTTTGTCGAAAAGGTCTCTATACATGAAATGTTGAGAAGCCTAAAGTTCATCTAAGTAAAATATAAAAAATATATATTTTTGCTTGAAAACAAGCGATGTATCAGTTCGATCGTACCCCCATACTAGCCATTTTGAGACTTTCGGAAGAGTTAACGCTCTTAACTGCTTGGTTATGAAGATTAAAATTTAAATTTTGAGTATCGTATAGAACTAACGCGCAGCCCCTATACGTTATGTTTAAAAAAAATATAAATTTTTTTTTTTAAAATGGCGGCTATCGTAAAAATTCAAAGTGTCATAACTTTGCTAAATGAAATCCTACTGAAAAATGTCGTATGCAAAAAGTGTTTGGAATTTTAATTTGCATATAAAAGCAATTTTTAATTATTTTTTTTTTAATAAAAACCGAGTCTTACCATATATTGACCGAGACCTCGAACGAGCTTTTATGCGACTCTGCATATAGTTAACGCTCGTATGAGGCTTCTATTTAAGAAATCGACTTGAATTTTTTAAACATAATAGAGCTTTCGACTATACTTACGATACTATAAAAAAAAATTAAAAATTAAAAAATAAAAGTATTTTTTTTTCAAAACACGTTTAGTGTGATTAGTCGATCGACCCACCATACATACGCTCATAAGATTTTCAATATAGTTAAGGTCAGTGTGAGCTTATTTATACATATTTGAATTTCAATTTTTGTGACAGTATAGAATTCTTAAGCATCCTGTGTATGTTTGTTAGCAAAATCCATTTTGTCAATTTTTTGCAAAATGGCGACAAGTATTAAAATTCAATCACTTATAACTCAGTAGTGTTGAATTTTGTCGAAAAGGTCTCTATACATGAAATGTTGAGAAGCCTAAAGTTCATCTAAGTAAAATATAAAAAATATATATTTTTGCTTGAAAACAAGCGATGTATCAGTTCGATCGTACCCCCATACTAGCCATTTTGAGACTTTCGGAAGAGTTAACGCTCTTAACTGCTTGGTTATGAAGATTAAAATTTAAATTTTAAGTATCGCATAGAACTAACGCGCAGCCCCTATACGTTTTGTTTAAAAAAAATATATAAATTTTTTTTTCAAAATGGCGGCTATCGTAAAAATTCAAAGTGTCATAACTTTGCTAAATCAAATCCTACTGAAAAATGTCGTATGCAAAAAGTGTTTGGAATTTTAATTTGCATATAAAAGCAATTTTTAATTATTTTTTTTTTAATAAAAACCGAGTCTTACCATATATTGACCGAGACCTCGAACGAGCTTTTATGCGACTCTGCATATAGTTAACGCTCGTATGAGGCTTCTATTTAAGAAATCGACTTGAATTTTTTAAACAAAATAGAGCTTTCGACTATACTTACGATACTATAAAAAAAAATTAAAAATTAAAAAATAAAAGTATTTTTTTTTCAAAACACGTTTAGTGTGATGAGTCGATCGACCCACCATACATACGCTCATAAGATTTTCAATATAGTTAAGGTCAGTGTGAGCTTATTTATACATATTTGAATTTCAATTTTTGTGACAGTATAGAATTCTTAAGCATCCTGTGTATGTTTGTTAGCAAAATCCATTTTGTCAATTTTTTGCAAAATGGCGACAAGTATTAAAATTCAATCACTTATAACTCAGTAGTGTTGAATTTTGTCGAAAAGGTCTCTATACATGAAATGTTGAGAAGCCTAAAGTTCATCTAAGTAAAATATAAAAAATATATATTTTTGCTTGAAAACAAACGATGTATCAGTTCGATCGTACCCCCATACTAGCCATTTTGAGACTTTCGGAAGATTTAACGCTCTTAACTGCTTAGTTATGAAGATTAAAATTTAAATTTTAAGTATCGCATAGAACTAACGCGCAGCCCCTATACGTTATGTTTAAAAAAAATATATAAATTTTTTTTTCAAAATGGCGGCTATCGTAAAAATTCAAAGTGTCATAACTTTGCTAAATGAAATCCTACTGAAAAATGTCGTATGCAAAAAGAGTTTTTGGAATTTTAATTTGCATATAAAAGCAATTTTTAATTATTTTTTTTTTAATAAAAACCGAGTCTTACCATATATTGACCGAGACCTCGAACGAGCTTTTATGCGACTCTGCATATACTTAACGCTCGTATTAGGCTTCTATTTAAAAAATCGACTTGAATTTTTTAAACAAAGTAGAGCTTTCGACTATACTTACGATACTATAAAAAAAAATTAAAAATTAAAAAATAAAAGTATTTTTTTTTCAAAACACGTTTAGTGTGATGAGTCGATCGACCCACCATACATACGCTCATAAGATTTTCAATATAGTTAAGGTCAGTGTGAGCTTATTTATACATATTTGAATTTCAATTTTTGTGACAGTATAGAATTCTTAAGCATCCTGTGTATGTTTGTTAGCAAAATCCATTTTGTCAATTTTTTGCAAAATGGCGACAAGTATTAAAATTCAATCACTTATAACTCAGTAGTGTTGAATTTTGTCGAAAAGGTCTCTATACATGAAATGTTGAGAAGCCTAAAGTTCATCTAAGTAAAATATAAAAAATATATATTTTTGCTTGAAAACAAGCGATGTATCAGTTCGATCGTACCCCCATACTAGCCATTTTGAGACTTTCGGAAGAGTTAACGCTCTTAACTGCTTGGTTATGAAGATTAAAATTTAAATTTTGAGTATCGTATAGAACTAACGCGCAGCCCCTATACGTTATGTTTAAAAAAAATATAAAATTTTTTTTTTAAAATGGCGGCTATCGTAAAAATTCAAAGTGTCATAACTTTGCTAAATGAAATCCTACTGAAAAATGTCGTATGCAAAAAGTGTTTGGAATTTTAATTTGCATATAAAAGCAATTTTTAATTATTTTTTTTTTAATAAAAACCGAGTCTTACCATATATTGACCGAGACCTCGAACGAGCTTTTATGCGACTCTGCATATAGTTAACGCTCGTATTAGGCTTCTATTTAAGAAATCGACTTGAATTTTTTAAACAAAATAGAGCTTTCGACAATACTTACGATACTATAAAAAAAAATTAAAAATTAAAAAATAAAAGTATTTTTTTTTCAAAACACGTTTAGTGTGATGAGTCGATCGACCCACCATACATACGCTCATAAGATTTTCAATATAGTTAAGGTCAGTGTGAGCTTATTTATACATATTTGAATTTCAATTTTTGTGACAGTATAGAATTCTTAAGCAGCCTGTGTATGTTTGTTAGCAAAATCCATTTTGTCAATTTTTTGCAAAATGGCGACAAGTATTAAAATTCAATCACTTATAACTCAGTAGTGTTGAATTTTGTCGAAAAGGTCTCTATACATGAAATGTTGAGAAGCCTAAAGTTCATCTAAGTAAAATATAAAAAATATATATTTTTGCTTGAAAACAAGCGATGTATCAGTTCGATCGTACCCCCATACTAGCCATTTTGAGACTTTCGGAAGAGTTAACGCTTTTAACTGCTTGGTTATGAAGATTAAAATTTAAATTTTTAATATCGCATAGAACTAACGCGCAGCCCCTATACGTTATGTTTAAAAAAAATATATAAATTTTTTTTTCAAAATGGCGGCTATCGTAAAAATTCAAAGTGTCATAACTTTGCTAAATGAAATCCTACTGAAAAATGTCGTATGCAAAAAGTGTTTGAAATTTTAATTTGCATATAAAAGCAATTTTTAATATTTTTTTTTTTAATAAAAACCGAGTCTTACCATATATTGACCGAGACCTCGAACGAGCTTTTATGCGACTCTGCATAGAGTTAACGCTTGTATGAGGTTTCTATTTAAGAAATCGATTTGAATTATTAATACAAAATAGAGCTTTCGACTATACTTACGATACTATAAAAAAAAATTAAAAATTAAAAAATAAAAGTATTTTTTTTTCAAAACACGTTTAGTGTGTGATGAGTCGATCGACCCACCATACATACGCTCATAAGATTTTCAATATAGTTAAGGTCAGTGTGAGCTTGTTTATACATATTTGAATTTCAATTTTTGTGACAGTATAGAATTCTTAAGCATCCTGTGTATGTTTGTTAGCAAAATCCATTTTGTCAATTTTTTGCAAAATGGCGACAAGTATTAAAATTCAATCACTTATAACTCAGTAGTGTTGAATTTTGTCGAAAAGGTCTCTATACATGAAATGTTGAAAAGCCTAAAGTTCATCTAAGTAAAATATAAAAAATATATATTTTTGCTTGAAAACAAGCGATGTATCAGTTCGATCGTACCCCCATACTAGCCATTTTGAGACTTTCGGAAGAGTTAACGCTCTTAACTGCTTGGTTATGAAGATTAAAATTTAAATTTTGAGTATCGCATAGAACTAACGCGCAGCCCCTATACGTTATGTTTAAAAAAAATATATAAATTTTTTTTTCAAAATGGCGGCTATCGTAAAAATTCAAAGTGTCATAACTTTGCTAACTGAAATCCTACTAAAAAATGTCGTATGCAAAAAGTGTTTGGAATTTTAATTTGCATATAAAAGCAATTTTTAATTATTTTTTTTTTTAATAAAAACCGAATCTTACCATATATTGACCGAGACCTCGAACGAGCTTTTATGCGACTCTGCATATAGTTAACGCTCGTATTAGGCTTCTATTTAAGAAATCGACTTGAATTTTTTAAACAAAATAGAGCTTTCGACTATACTTACGATACTATAAAAAAAAATTAAAAATTAAAAAATAAAAGTATTTTTTTTTCAAAACACGTTTAGTGTGATGAGTCGATCGACCCACCATACATACGCTCATAAGATTTTCAATATAGTTAAGGTCAGTGTGAGCTCATTTATACATATTTGAATTTCAATTTTTGTGACAGTATAGAATTCTTAAGCATCCTGTGTATGTTTGTTAGCAAAATCCATTTTGTCAATTTTTTGCAAAATGGCGACAAGTATTAAAATTCAATCACTTATAACTCAGTAGTGTTGAATTTTGTCGAAAAGGTCTCAATACATGAAATGTTGAGAAGCCTAAAGTTCATCTAAGTAAAATATAAAAAATATATATTTTTGCTTGAAAACAAGCGATGTATCAGTTCGATCGTACCCCCATACTAGCCATTTTGAGACTTTCGGAAGAGTTAACGCTCTTAACTGCTTGGTTATGAAGATTAAAATTTAAATTTTGAGTATCGCATAGAACTAACGCGCAGCCCCTATACGTTATGTTTAAAAAAAATATATAAATTTTTTTTTCAAAATAGCGGCTATCGTAAAAATTCAAAGTGTCATAACTTTGCTAAATGAAATCCTACTGAAAAATGTCGTATGCAAAAAGTGTTTGGAATTTTAATTTGCAAGTAAAAGCAATTTTTAATTATTTTTTTTTTAATAAAAACCGAGTCTTACTATATATTGACCGAGACCTCGAACGAGCTTTTATGCGACTCTGCATATAGTTAACGCTCGTATGAGGCTTCTATTTAAGAAATCGACTTGAATTTTTTAAACAAAATAGAGCTTTCGACTATACTTACGATACTATAAAAAAAAATTAAAAATTAAAAAATAAAAGTATTTTTTTTTCAAAACACGTTTAGTGTGATGAGTCGATCGACCCACCATACATACGCTCATAAGATTTTCAATATAGTTAAGGTCAGTGTGAGCTTATTTATACATATTTGAATTTCAATTTTTGTGACAGTATAGAATTCTTAAGCATTCTGTGTATGTTTGTTAGCAAAATCCATTTTGTCAATTTTTTGCAAAATGGCGACAAGTATTAAAATTCAATCACTTATAACTCAGTAGTGTTGAATTTTGTCGAAAAGGTCTCTATACATGAAATGTTGAGAAGCCTAAAGTTCATCTAAGTAAAATATAAAAAATATATATTTTTGCTTGAAAACAAGCGATGTATCAGTTCGATCGTACCCCCATACTAGCCATTTTGAGACTTTCGGAAGAGTTAACGCTGTTAACTGCTTGGTTATAAAGATTAAAATTTAAATTTTGAGTATCGCATAGAACTAACGCGCAGCCCCTATACGTTATGTTTAAAAAAATATATAATTTTTTTTTTCAAAATGGCGGCTATCGTAAAAATTTAAAGTGTCATAACTTTGCTAAATGAAATCCTACTAAAAAATGTCGTATGCAAAAAGTGTTTGGAATTTTAATTTGCATATAAAAGCAATTTTTAATTTTTTTTTTTTTAATAAAAACCGAGTCTTACCATATATTGACCGAGACCTCGAACGAGCTTTTATGCGACTCTGCATATAGTTAACGCTCGTATGAGGCTTCTATTTAAGAAATCGACTTAAATTTTTTAAACAAAATAGAGCTTTCGACTATACTTACGATACTATAAAAAAAAATTAAAAATTAAAAAATAAAAGTATTTTTTTTTCAAAACACGTTTAGTGTGATGAGTCGATCGACCCACCATACATACGCTCATAAGATTTTCAATATAGTTAAGGTCAGTGTAAGCTTATTTATACATATTTGAATTTCAATTTTTGTGACAGTATAGAATTCTTAAGCATCCTGTGTATGTTTGTTAGCAAAATCCATTTTGTCAATTTTTTGCAAAATGGCGACAAGTATTAAAATTCAATCACTTATAACTCAGTAGTGTTGAATTTTGTCGAAAAGGTCTCTATACATGAAATGTTGAGAAGCCTAAAGTTCATCTAAGTAAAATATAAAAAATATATATTTTTGCTTGAAAACAAGCGATGTATCAGTTCGATCGTACCCCCATACTAGCCATTTTGAGACTTTCGGAAGAGTTAACGCTCTTAACTGCTTGGTTATGAAGATTAAAATTTAAATTTTGAGTATCGCATAGAACTAACGCGCAGCCCCTATACGTTATGTTTAAAAAAAATATATAAATTTTTTTTTCAAAATAGCGGCTATCGTAAAAATTCAAAGTGTCATAACTTTGCTAAATGAAATCCTACTGAAAAATGTCGTATGCAAAAAGTGTTTGAAATTTTAATTTGCATATAAAAGTAATTTTTAATTATTTTTTTTTTAATAAAAACCGAGTCTTACCATATATTGACCGAGACCTCGAACGAGCTTTTATGCGACTCTGCATATAGTTAACGCTCGTATGAGGCTTCTATTAAAGAAATCGACTTCAATTTTTTAAACATAATAGAGCTTTCGACTATACTTACGATACTATAAAAAAAAATTAAAAATTAAAAAATAAAAGTATTTTTTTTTCAAAACACGTTTAGTGTGATTAGTCGATCGACCCACCATACATACGCTCATAAGATTTTCAATATAGTTAAGGTCAGTGTGAGCTTATTTATACATATTTGAATTTCAATTTTTGTGACAGTATAGAATTCTTAAGCATCCTGTGTATGTTTGTTAGCAAAATCCATTTTGTCAATTTTTTGCAAAATGGCGACAAGTATTAAAATTCAATCACTTATAACTCAGTAGTGTTGAATTTTGTCGAAAAGGTCTCTATACATGAAATGTTAAGAAGCCTAAAGTTCATCTAAGTAAAATATAAAAAATATATATTTTTGCTTGAAAACAAGCGATGTATCAGTTCGATCGTACCCCCATACTAGCCATTTTGAGACTTTCGGAAGAGTTAACGCTCTTAACTGCTTGGTTATGAAGATTAAAATTTAAATTTTGAGTATCGCATAGAACTAACGCGCAGCCCCTATACGTTTTGTTTAAAAAAAATATATAAATTTTTTTTTCAAAATGGCGGCTATCGTAAAAATTCAAAGTGTCATAACTTTGCTAAATGAAATCCTACTGAAAAATGTCGTATGCAAAAAGTGTTTGGAATTTTAATTTGCATATAAAAGCAATTTTTAATTATTTTTTTTTTAATAAAAACCGAGTCTTAAAATATATTGACCGAGACCTCGAACGAGCTTTTATGCGACTCTGCATATAGTTAACGCTCGTATGAGGCTTCTATTTAAGAAATCGACTTGAATTTTTTAAACAAAATAGAGCTTTCGACTATACTTACGATACTATAAAAAAAAATTAAAAATTAAAAAATAAAAGTATTTTTTTTTCAAAACACGTTTAGTGTGATGAGTCGATCGACCCACCATACATACGCTCATAAGATTTTCAATATAGTTAAGGTCAGTGTGAGCTTATTTATACATATTTGAATTTCAATTTTTGTGACAGTATAGAATTCTTAAGCATCCTGTGTATGTTTGTTAGCAAAATCCATTTTGTCAATTTTTTGCAAAATGGCGACAAGTATTAAAATTCAATCACTTATAACTCAGTAGTGTTGAATTTTGTCGAAAAGGTCTCTATACATGAAATGTTGAGAAGCCTAAAGTTCATCTAAGTAAAATATAAAAAATATATATTTTTGCTTGAAAACAAGCGATGTATCAGTTCGATCGTACCCCCATACTAGCCATTTTGAGACTTTCGGAAGAGTTAACGCTCTTAACTGCTTGGTTATGAAGATTAAAATTTAACTTTTGAGTATCGCATAGAACTAACGCGCAGCCCCTATACGTTATGTTTAAAAAAAATATATAATTTTTTTTTTCAAAATGGCGGCTATCGTAAAAATTCAAAGTGTCATAACTTTGCTAAATAAAATCCTACTGAAAAATGTCGTATGCAAAAAGTGTTTGGAATTTTAATTTGCATATAAAAGCAATTTTTAATTATTTTTTTTTAATAAAAACCGAGTCTTACCATATATTGACCGAGACCTCGAACGAGCTTTTATGCGACTCTGCATATAGTTAACGCTCGTATGAGGCTTCTATTTAAGAAATCGACTTGAATTTTTTAAACAAAATAGAGCAGTCGACTATACTTACGATACTATAAAAAAAAATTAAAAATTAAAAAATAAAAGTATTTTTTTTTCAAAACACGTTTAGTGTGATTAGTCGATCGACCCACCATACATACGCTCATAAGATTTTCAATATAGTTAAGGTCAGTGTGAGCTTATTTATACATATTTAAATTTCAATTTTTGTGACAGTATAGAATTCTTAAGCATCCTGTGTATGTTTGTTAGCAAAATCCATTTTGTCATTTTTTTGCAAAATGGCGACAAGTATTAAAATTCAATCACTTATAACTCAGTAGTGTTGAATTTTGTCGAAAAGGTCTTTATACATGAAATGTTGAGAAGCCTAAAGTTCATCTAAGTAAAATATAAAAAATTTATATTTTTGCTTGAAAACAAGCGATGTATCAGTTCGATCGTACCCCCATACTAGCCATTTTGAGACTTTCGGAAGAGTTAACGCTCTTAACTGCTTGGTTATGAAGATTAAAATTTAAATTTTGAGTATCGCATAGAACTAACGCGCAGCCCCTATACGTTATGTTTAAAAAAAATATATAAATTTTTTTTTCAAAATGGCGGCTATCGTAAAAATTCAAAGTGTCATAACTTTGCTAAATGAAATCCTACTGAAAAATGTCGTATGCAAAAAGAGTTTTTGGAATTTTAATTTGCATATAAAAGCAATTTTTAATTATTATTTTTTTAATAAAAACCGAGTCTTACCATATATTGACCGAGACCTCGAACGAGCTTTTATGCGACTCTGCATATAGTTAACGCTCGTATTAGGCTTCTATTTAAGAAATCGACTTGAATTTTTTAAACAAAATAGAGCTTTCGACTATACTTACGATACTATAAAAAAAAATTAAAAATTAAAAAATAAAAGTATTTTTTTTTCAAAACACGTTTAGTGTGATGAGTCGATCGACCCACCATACATACGCTCATAAGATTTTCAATATAGTTAAGGTCAGTGTGAGCTTATTTATACATATTTGAATTTCAATTTTTGTGACAGTATAGAATTCTTAAGCATCCTGTGTATGTTTGTTAGCAAAATCCATTTTGTCAATTTTTTGCAAAATGGCGACAAGTATTAAAATTCAATCACTTATAACTCAGTAGTGTTGAATTTTGTCGAAAAGGTCTCTATACATGAAATGTTGAGAAGCCTAAAGTTCATCTAAGTAAAATATAAAAAATATATATTTTTGCTTGAAAACAAGCGATGTATCAGTTCGATCGTACCCCCATACTAGCCATTTTGAGACTTTCGGAAGAGTTAACGCTCTTAACTGCTTGGTTATGAAGATTAAAATTTAAATTTTGAGTATCGTATAGAACTAACGCGCAGCCCCTATACGTTATGTTTAAAAAAAATATAAATTTTTTTTTTTAAAATGGCGGCTATCGTAAAAATTCAAAGTGTCATAACTTTGCTAAATGAAATCCTACTGAAAAATGTCGTATGCAAAAAGTGTTTGGAATTTTAATTTGCATATAAAAGCAATTTTTAATTATTTTTTTTTTAATAAAAACCGAGTCTTACCATATATTGACCGAGACCTCGAACGAGCTTTTATGCGACTCTGCATATAGTTAACGCTCGTATGAGGCTTCTATTTAAGAAATCGACTTGAATTTTTTAAACATAATAGAGCTTTCGACTATACTTACGATACTATAAAAAAAAATTAAAAATTAAAAAATAAAAGTATTTTTTTTTCAAAACACGTTTAGTGTGATTAGTCGATCGACCCACCATACATACGCTCATAAGATTTTCAATATAGTTAAGGTCAGTGTGAGCTTATTTATACATATTTGAATTTCAATTTTTGTGACAGTATAGAATTCTTAAGCATCCTGTGTATGTTTGTTAGCAAAATCCATTTTGTCAATTTTTTGCAAAATGGCGACAAGTATTAAAATTCAATCACTTATAACTCAGTAGTGTTGAATTTTGTCGAAAAGGTCTCTATACATGAAATGTTGAGAAGCCTAAAGTTCATCTAAGTAAAATATAAAAAATATATATTTTTGCTTGAAAACAAGCGATGTATCAGTTCGATCGTACCCCCATACTAGCCATTTTGAGACTTTCGGAAGAGTTAACGCTCTTAACTGCTTGGTTATGAAGATTAAAATTTAAATTTTAAGTATCGCATAGAACTAACGCGCAGCCCCTATACGTTTTGTTTAAAAAAAATATATAAATTTTTTTTTCAAAATGGCGGCTATCGTAAAAATTCAAAGTGTCATAACTTTGCTAAATCAAATCCTACTGAAAAATGTCGTATGCAAAAAGTGTTTGGAATTTTAATTTGCATATAAAAGCAATTTTTAATTATTTTTTTTTTAATAAAAACCGAGTCTTACCATATATTGACCGAGACCTCGAACGAGCTTTTATGCGACTCTGCATATAGTTAACGCTCGTATGAGGCTTCTATTTAAGAAATCGACTTGAATTTTTTAAACAAAATAGAGCTTTCGACTATACTTACGATACTATAAAAAAAAATTAAAAATTAAAAAATAAAAGTATTTTTTTTTCAAAACACGTTTAGTGTGATGAGTCGATCGACCCACCATACATACGCTCATAAGATTTTCAATATAGTTAAGGTCAGTGTGAGCTTATTTATACATATTTGAATTTCAATTTTTGTGACAGTATAGAATTCTTAAGCATCCTGTGTATGTTTGTTAGCAAAATCCATTTTGTCAATTTTTTGCAAAATGGCGACAAGTATTAAAATTCAATCACTTATAACTCAGTAGTGTTGAATTTTGTCGAAAAGGTCTCTATACATGAAATGTTGAGAAGCCTAAAGTTCATCTAAGTAAAATATAAAAAATATATATTTTTGCTTGAAAACAAACGATGTATCAGTTCGATCGTACCCCCATACTAGCCATTTTGAGACTTTCGGAAGA
This sequence comes from Plectrocnemia conspersa, assembly GCF_051122295.1. NCBI lineage: Eukaryota > Metazoa > Arthropoda > Insecta > Trichoptera > Polycentropodidae > Plectrocnemia > Plectrocnemia conspersa. The sequence goes on along the minus strand of NW_028277167.1, from coordinate 30,245,690 downwards.
TTTAACGCTCTTAACTGCTTAGTTATGAAGATTAAAATTTAAATTTTAAGTATCGCATAGAACTAACGCGCAGCCCCTATACGTTATGTTTAAAAAAAATATATAAATTTTTTTTTCAAAATGGCGGCTATCGTAAAAATTCAAAGTGTCATAACTTTGCTAAATGAAATCCTACTGAAAAATGTCGTATGCAAAAAGAGTTTTTGGAATTTTAATTTGCATATAAAAGCAATTTTTAATTATTTTTTTTTTAATAAAAACCGAGTCTTACCATATATTGACCGAGACCTCGAACGAGCTTTTATGCGACTCTGCATATACTTAACGCTCGTATTAGGCTTCTATTTAAAAAATCGACTTGAATTTTTTAAACAAAGTAGAGCTTTCGACTATACTTACGATACTATAAAAAAAAATTAAAAATTAAAAAATAAAAGTATTTTTTTTTCAAAACACGTTTAGTGTGATGAGTCGATCGACCCACCATACATACGCTCATAAGATTTTCAATATAGTTAAGGTCAGTGTGAGCTTATTTATACATATTTGAATTTCAATTTTTGTGACAGTATAGAATTCTTAAGCATCCTGTGTATGTTTGTTAGCAAAATCCATTTTGTCAATTTTTTGCAAAATGGCGACAAGTATTAAAATTCAATCACTTATAACTCAGTAGTGTTGAATTTTGTCGAAAAGGTCTCTATACATGAAATGTTGAGAAGCCTAAAGTTCATCTAAGTAAAATATAAAAAATATATATTTTTGCTTGAAAACAAGCGATGTATCAGTTCGATCGTACCCCCATACTAGCCATTTTGAGACTTTCGGAAGAGTTAACGCTCTTAACTGCTTGGTTATGAAGATTAAAATTTAAATTTTGAGTATCGTATAGAACTAACGCGCAGCCCCTATACGTTATGTTTAAAAAAAATATAAAATTTTTTTTTTAAAATGGCGGCTATCGTAAAAATTCAAAGTGTCATAACTTTGCTAAATGAAATCCTACTGAAAAATGTCGTATGCAAAAAGTGTTTGGAATTTTAATTTGCATATAAAAGCAATTTTTAATTATTTTTTTTTTAATAAAAACCGAGTCTTACCATATATTGACCGAGACCTCGAACGAGCTTTTATGCGACTCTGCATATAGTTAACGCTCGTATTAGGCTTCTATTTAAGAAATCGACTTGAATTTTTTAAACAAAATAGAGCTTTCGACAATACTTACGATACTATAAAAAAAAATTAAAAATTAAAAAATAAAAGTATTTTTTTTTCAAAACACGTTTAGTGTGATGAGTCGATCGACCCACCATACATACGCTCATAAGATTTTCAATATAGTTAAGGTCAGTGTGAGCTTATTTATACATATTTGAATTTCAATTTTTGTGACAGTATAGAATTCTTAAGCAGCCTGTGTATGTTTGTTAGCAAAATCCATTTTGTCAATTTTTTGCAAAATGGCGACAAGTATTAAAATTCAATCACTTATAACTCAGTAGTGTTGAATTTTGTCGAAAAGGTCTCTATACATGAAATGTTGAGAAGCCTAAAGTTCATCTAAGTAAAATATAAAAAATATATATTTTTGCTTGAAAACAAGCGATGTATCAGTTCGATCGTACCCCCATACTAGCCATTTTGAGACTTTCGGAAGAGTTAACGCTTTTAACTGCTTGGTTATGAAGATTAAAATTTAAATTTTTAATATCGCATAGAACTAACGCGCAGCCCCTATACGTTATGTTTAAAAAAAATATATAAATTTTTTTTTCAAAATGGCGGCTATCGTAAAAATTCAAAGTGTCATAACTTTGCTAAATGAAATCCTACTGAAAAATGTCGTATGCAAAAAGTGTTTGAAATTTTAATTTGCATATAAAAGCAATTTTTAATATTTTTTTTTTTAATAAAAACCGAGTCTTACCATATATTGACCGAGACCTCGAACGAGCTTTTATGCGACTCTGCATAGAGTTAACGCTTGTATGAGGTTTCTATTTAAGAAATCGATTTGAATTATTAATACAAAATAGAGCTTTCGACTATACTTACGATACTATAAAAAAAAATTAAAAATTAAAAAATAAAAGTATTTTTTTTTCAAAACACGTTTAGTGTGTGATGAGTCGATCGACCCACCATACATACGCTCATAAGATTTTCAATATAGTTAAGGTCAGTGTGAGCTTGTTTATACATATTTGAATTTCAATTTTTGTGACAGTATAGAATTCTTAAGCATCCTGTGTATGTTTGTTAGCAAAATCCATTTTGTCAATTTTTTGCAAAATGGCGACAAGTATTAAAATTCAATCACTTATAACTCAGTAGTGTTGAATTTTGTCGAAAAGGTCTCTATACATGAAATGTTGAAAAGCCTAAAGTTCATCTAAGTAAAATATAAAAAATATATATTTTTGCTTGAAAACAAGCGATGTATCAGTTCGATCGTACCCCCATACTAGCCATTTTGAGACTTTCGGAAGAGTTAACGCTCTTAACTGCTTGGTTATGAAGATTAAAATTTAAATTTTGAGTATCGCATAGAACTAACGCGCAGCCCCTATACGTTATGTTTAAAAAAAATATATAAATTTTTTTTTCAAAATGGCGGCTATCGTAAAAATTCAAAGTGTCATAACTTTGCTAACTGAAATCCTACTAAAAAATGTCGTATGCAAAAAGTGTTTGGAATTTTAATTTGCATATAAAAGCAATTTTTAATTATTTTTTTTTTTAATAAAAACCGAATCTTACCATATATTGACCGAGACCTCGAACGAGCTTTTATGCGACTCTGCATATAGTTAACGCTCGTATTAGGCTTCTATTTAAGAAATCGACTTGAATTTTTTAAACAAAATAGAGCTTTCGACTATACTTACGATACTATAAAAAAAAATTAAAAATTAAAAAATAAAAGTATTTTTTTTTCAAAACACGTTTAGTGTGATGAGTCGATCGACCCACCATACATACGCTCATAAGATTTTCAATATAGTTAAGGTCAGTGTGAGCTCATTTATACATATTTGAATTTCAATTTTTGTGACAGTATAGAATTCTTAAGCATCCTGTGTATGTTTGTTAGCAAAATCCATTTTGTCAATTTTTTGCAAAATGGCGACAAGTATTAAAATTCAATCACTTATAACTCAGTAGTGTTGAATTTTGTCGAAAAGGTCTCAATACATGAAATGTTGAGAAGCCTAAAGTTCATCTAAGTAAAATATAAAAAATATATATTTTTGCTTGAAAACAAGCGATGTATCAGTTCGATCGTACCCCCATACTAGCCATTTTGAGACTTTCGGAAGAGTTAACGCTCTTAACTGCTTGGTTATGAAGATTAAAATTTAAATTTTGAGTATCGCATAGAACTAACGCGCAGCCCCTATACGTTATGTTTAAAAAAAATATATAAATTTTTTTTTCAAAATAGCGGCTATCGTAAAAATTCAAAGTGTCATAACTTTGCTAAATGAAATCCTACTGAAAAATGTCGTATGCAAAAAGTGTTTGGAATTTTAATTTGCAAGTAAAAGCAATTTTTAATTATTTTTTTTTTAATAAAAACCGAGTCTTACTATATATTGACCGAGACCTCGAACGAGCTTTTATGCGACTCTGCATATAGTTAACGCTCGTATGAGGCTTCTATTTAAGAAATCGACTTGAATTTTTTAAACAAAATAGAGCTTTCGACTATACTTACGATACTATAAAAAAAAATTAAAAATTAAAAAATAAAAGTATTTTTTTTTCAAAACACGTTTAGTGTGATGAGTCGATCGACCCACCATACATACGCTCATAAGATTTTCAATATAGTTAAGGTCAGTGTGAGCTTATTTATACATATTTGAATTTCAATTTTTGTGACAGTATAGAATTCTTAAGCATTCTGTGTATGTTTGTTAGCAAAATCCATTTTGTCAATTTTTTGCAAAATGGCGACAAGTATTAAAATTCAATCACTTATAACTCAGTAGTGTTGAATTTTGTCGAAAAGGTCTCTATACATGAAATGTTGAGAAGCCTAAAGTTCATCTAAGTAAAATATAAAAAATATATATTTTTGCTTGAAAACAAGCGATGTATCAGTTCGATCGTACCCCCATACTAGCCATTTTGAGACTTTCGGAAGAGTTAACGCTGTTAACTGCTTGGTTATAAAGATTAAAATTTAAATTTTGAGTATCGCATAGAACTAACGCGCAGCCCCTATACGTTATGTTTAAAAAAATATATAATTTTTTTTTTCAAAATGGCGGCTATCGTAAAAATTTAAAGTGTCATAACTTTGCTAAATGAAATCCTACTAAAAAATGTCGTATGCAAAAAGTGTTTGGAATTTTAATTTGCATATAAAAGCAATTTTTAATTATTTTTTTTTTAATAAAAACCGAGTCTTACCATATATTGACCGAGACCTCGAACGAGCTTTTATGCGACTCTGCATATAGTTAACGCTCGTATGAGGCTTCTATTTAAGAAATCGACTTAAATTTTTTAAACAAAATAGAGCTTTCGACTATACTTACGATACTATAAAAAAAAATTAAAAATTAAAAAATAAAAGTATTTTTTTTTCAAAACACGTTTAGTGTGATGAGTCGATCGACCCACCATACATACGCTCATAAGATTTTCAATATAGTTAAGGTCAGTGTAAGCTTATTTATACATATTTGAATTTCAATTTTTGTGACAGTATAGAATTCTTAAGCATCCTGTGTATGTTTGTTAGCAAAATCCATTTTGTCAATTTTTTGCAAAATGGCGACAAGTATTAAAATTCAATCACTTATAACTCAGTAGTGTTGAATTTTGTCGAAAAGGTCTCTATACATGAAATGTTGAGAAGCCTAAAGTTCATCTAAGTAAAATATAAAAAATATATATTTTTGCTTGAAAACAAGCGATGTATCAGTTCGATCGTACCCCCATACTAGCCATTTTGAGACTTTCGGAAGAGTTAACGCTCTTAACTGCTTGGTTATGAAGATTAAAATTTAAATTTTGAGTATCGCATAGAACTAACGCGCAGCCCCTATACGTTATGTTTAAAAAAAATATATAAATTTTTTTTTCAAAATGGCGGCTATCGTAAAAATTCAAAGTGTCATAACTTTGCTAAATGAAATCCTACTGAAAAATGTCGTATGCAAAAAGTGTTTGAAATTTTAATTTGCATATAAAAGTAATTTTTAATTATTTTTTTTTTAATAAAAACCGAGTCTTACCATATATTGACCGAGACCTCGAACGAGCTTTTATGCGACTCTGCATATAGTTAACGCTCGTATGAGGCTTCTATTAAAGAAATCGACTTCAATTTTTTAAACATAATAGAGCTTTCGACTATACTTACGATACTATAAAAAAAAATTAAAAATTAAAAAATAAAAGTATTTTTTTTTCAAAACACGTTTAGTGTGATTAGTCGATCGACCCACCATACATACGCTCATAAGATTTTCAATATAGTTAAGGTCAGTGTGAGCTTATTTATACATATTTGAATTTCAATTTTTGTGACAGTATAGAATTCTTAAGCATCCTGTGTATGTTTGTTAGCAAAATCCATTTTGTCAATTTTTTGCAAAATGGCGACAAGTATTAAAATTCAATCACTTATAACTCAGTAGTGTTGAATTTTGTCGAAAAGGTCTCTATACATGAAATGTTAAGAAGCCTAAAGTTCATCTAAGTAAAATATAAAAAATATATATTTTTGCTTGAAAACAAGCGATGTATCAGTTCGATCGTACCCCCATACTAGCCATTTTGAGACTTTCGGAAGAGTTAACGCTCTTAACTGCTTGGTTATGAAGATTAAAATTTAAATTTTGAGTATCGCATAGAACTAACGCGCAGCCCCTATACGTTTTGTTTAAAAAAAATATATAAATTTTTTTTTCAAAATGGCGGCTATCGTAAAAATTCAAAGTGTCATAACTTTGCTAAATGAAATCCTACTGAAAAATGTCGTATGCAAAAAGTGTTTGGAATTTTAATTTGCATATAAAAGCAATTTTTAATTATTTTTTTTTTTAAAAAAACCGAGTCTTAAAATATATTGACCGAGACCTCGAACGAGCTTTTATGCGACTCTGCATATAGTTAACGCTCGTATGAGGCTTCTATTTAAGAAATCGACTTGAATTTTTTAAACAAAATAGAGCTTTCGACTATACTTACGATACTATAAAAAAAAATTAAAAATTAAAAAATAAAAGTATTTTTTTTTCAAAACACGTTTAGTGTGATGAGTCGATCGACCCACCATACATACGCTCATAAGATTTTCAATATAGTTAAGGTCAGTGTAAGCTTATTTATACATATTTGAATTTCAATTTTTGTGACAGTATAGAATTCTTAAGCATCCTGTGTATGTTTGTTAGCAAAATCCATTTTGTCAATTTTTTGCAAAATGGCGACAAGTATTAAAATTCAATCACTTATAACTCAGTAGTGTTGAATTTTGTCGAAAAGGTCTCTATACATGAAATGTTGAGAAGCCTAAAGTTCATCTAAGTAAAATATAAAAAATATATATTTTTGCTTGAAAACAAGCGATGTATCAGTTCGATCGTACCCCCATACTAGCCATTTTGAGACTTTCGGAAGAGTTAACGCTCTTAACTGCTTGGTTATGAAGATTAAAATTTGAATTTTAAGTATCGCATAGAACTAACGCGCAGCCCCTATACGTTATGTTTAAAAAAAATATATAAATTTTTTTTTGAAAATGGCGGCTATCGTAAAAATTCAAAGTGTCATAACTTTGCTAAATGAAATCCTACTAAAAAATGTCGTATGCAAAAAGTGTTTGGAATTTTAATTTGCATATAAAAGCAATTTTTAATTATTTTTTTTTTTAATAAAAACCGAGTCTTACCATATATTGACCGAGACCTCGAACGATCTTTTATGCGACTCTGCATATAATTAACGCTCGTATGAGGCTTCTATTTAAGAAATCGACTTGAATTTTTCAAACAAAATAGAGCTTTCGACTATACTTACGATACTATAAAAAAAAAATTAAAATTAAAAAATAAAAGTATTTTTTTTTCAAAACACGTTTAGTGTGATGAGTCGATCGACCCACCATACATACGCTCATAAGATTTTCAATATAGTTAAGGTCAGTGTGAGCTTATTTATACATATTTGAATTTCAATTTTTGTGACAGTATAGAATTCTTAAGCATCCTGTGTATGTTTGTTAGCAAAATCCATTTTGTCAATTTTTTGCAAAATGGCGACAAGTATTAAAATTCAATCACTTATAACTCAGTAGTGTTGAATTTTGTCGAAAAGGTCTCTATACATGAAATGTTGAGAAGCCTAAAGTTCATCTAAGTAAAATATAAAAAATATATATTTTTGCTTGAAAACAAGCGATGTATCAGTTCGATCGTACCCCCATACTAGCCATTTTGAGACTTTCGGAAGAGTTAACGCTCTTAACTGCTTGGTTATGAAGATTAAAATTTAAATTTAGAGTATCGCATAGAACTAACGCGCAGCCCCTATACGTTATGTTTAAAAAAAATATATAAATTTTTTTTTCAAAATGGCGGCTATCGTAAAAATTCAAAGTGTCATAACTTTGCTAAATGAAATCCTACTGAAAAATGTCGTATGCAAAAAGAGTTTTTGGAATTTTAATTTGCATATAAAAGCAATTTTTAATTATTATTTTTTTAATAAAAACCGAGTCTTACCATATATTGACCGAGACCTCGAACGAGCTTTTATGCGACTCTGCATATAGTTAACGCTCGTATTAGGCTTCTATTTAAGAAATCGACTTGAATTTTTTAAACAAAATAGAGCTTTCGACTATACTTACGATACTATAAAAAAAAATTAAAAATTAAAAAATAAAAGTATTTTTTTTTCAAAACACGTTTAGTGTGATGAGTCGATCGACCCACCATACATACGCTCATAAGATTTTCAATATAGTTAAGGTCAGTGTGAGCTTATTTATACATATTTGAATTTCAATTTTTGTGACAGTATAGAATTCTTAAGCATCCTGTGTATGTTTGTTAGCAAAATCCATTTTGTCAATTTTTTGCAAAATGGCGACAAGTATTAAAATTCAATCACTTATAACTCAGTAGTGTTGAATTTTGTCGAAAAGGTCTCTATACATGAAATGTTGAGAAGCCTAAAGTTCATCTAAGTAAAATATAAAAAATATATATTTTTGCTTGAAAACAAGCGATGTATCAGTTCGATCGTACCCCCATACTAGCCATTTTGAGACTTTCGGAAGAGTTAACGCTCTTAACTGCTTGGTTATGAAGATTAAAATTTAAATTTTGAGTATCGTATAGAACTAACGCGCAGCCCCTATACGTTATGTTTAAAAAAAATATAAATTTTTTTTTTTAAAATGGCGGCTATCGTAAAAATTCAAAGTGTCATAACTTTGCTAAATGAAATCCTACTGAAAAATGTCGTATGCAAAAAGTGTTTGGAATTTTAATTTGCATATAAAAGCAATTTTTAATTATTTTTTTTTTAATAAAAACCGAGTCTTACCATATATTGACCGAGACCTCGAACGAGCTTTTATGCGACTCTGCATATAGTTAACGCTCGTATGAGGCTTCTATTTAAGAAATCGACTTGAATTTTTTAAACATAATAGAGCTTTCGACTATACTTACGATACTATAAAAAAAAATTAAAAATTAAAAAATAAAAGTATTTTTTTTTCAAAACACGTTTAGTGTGATTAGTCGATCGACCCACCATACATACGCTCATAAGATTTTCAATATAGTTAAGGTCAGTGTGAGCTTATTTATACATATTTGAATTTCAATTTTTGTGACAGTATAGAATTCTTAAGCATCCTGTGTATGTTTGTTAGCAAAATCCATTTTGTCAATTTTTTGCAAAATGGCGACAAGTATTAAAATTTAATCACTTATAACTCAGTAGTGTTGAATTTTGTCGAAAAGGTCTCTATACATGAAATGTTGAGAAGCCTAAAGTTCATCTAAGTAAAATATAAAAAATATATATTTTTGCTTGAAAACAAGCGATGTATCAGTTCGATCGTACCCCCATACTAGCCATTTTGAGACTTTCGGAAGAGTTAACGCTCTTAACTGCTTGGTTATGAAGATTAAAATTTAAATTTTAAGTATCGCATAGAACTAACGCGCAGCCCCTATACGTTTTGTTTAAAAAAAATATATAAATTTTTTTTTCAAAATGGCGGCTATCGTAAAAATTCAAAGTGTCATAACTTTGCTAAATCAAATCCTACTGAAAAATGTCGTATGCAAAAAGTGTTTGGAATTTTAATTTGCATATAAAAGCAATTTTTAATTATTTTTTTTTTAATAAAAACCGAGTCTTACCATATATTGACCGAGACCTCGAACGAGCTTTTATGCGACTCTGCATATAGTTAACGCTCGTATGAGGCTTCTATTTAAGAAATCGACTTGAATTTTTTAAACAAAATAGAGCTTTCGACTATACTTACGATACTATAAAAAAAAATTAAAAATTAAAAAATAAAAGTATTTTTTTTTCAAAACACGTTTAGTGTGATGAGTCGATCGACCCACCATACATACGCTCATAAGATTTTCAATATAGTTAAGGTCAGTGTGAGCTTATTTATACATATTTGAATTTCAATTTTTGTGACAGTATAGAATTCTTAAGCATCCTGTGTATGTTTGTTAGCAAAATCCATTTTGTCAATTTTTTGCAAAATGGCGACAAGTATTAAAATTCAATCACTTATAACTCAGTAGTGTTGAATTTTGTCGAAAAGGTCTCTATACATGAAATGTTGAGAAGCCTAAAGTTCATCTAAGTAAAATATAAAAAATATATATTTTTGCTTGAAAACAAACGATGTATCAGTTCGATCGTACCCCCATACTAGCCATTTTGAGACTTTCGGAAGAGTTAACGCTCTTAACTGCTTAGTTATGAAGATTAAAATTTAAATTTTAAGTATCGCATAGAACTAACGCGCAGCCCCTATACGTTATGTTTAAAAAAAATATATAAATTTTTTTTTCAAAATGGCGGCTATCGTAAAAATTCAAAGTGTCATAACTTTGCTAAATGAAATCCTACTGAAAAATGTCGTATGCAAAAAGAGTTTTTGGAATTTTAATTTGCATATAAAAGCAATTTTTAATTATTTTTTTTTTAATAAAAACCGAGTCTTACCATATATTGACCGAGACCTCGAACGAGCTTTTATGCGACTCTGCATATACTTAACGCTCGTATTAGGCTTCTATTTAAAAAATCGACTTGAATTTTTTAAACAAAGTAGAGCTTTCGACTATACTTACGATACTATAAAAAAAAATTAAAAATTAAAAAATAAAAGTATTTTTTTTTCAAAACACGTTTAGTGTGATGAGTCGATCGACCCACCATACATACGCTCATAAGATTTTCAATATAGTTAAGGTCAGTGTGAGCTTATTTATACATATTTGAATTTCAATTTTTGTGACAGTATAGAATTCTTAAGCATCCTGTGTATGTTTGTTAGCAAAATCCATTTTGTCAATTTTTTGCAAAATGGCGACAAGTATTAAAATTCAATCACTTATAACTCAGTAGTGTTGAATTTTGTCGAAAAGGTCTCTATACATGAAATGTTGAGAAGCCTAAAGTTCATCTAAGTAAAATATAAAAAATATATATTTTTGCTTGAAAACAAGCGATGTATCAGTTCGATCGTACCCCCATACTAGCCATTTTGAGACTTTCGGAAGAGTTAACGCTCTTAACTGCTTGGTTATGAAGATTAAAATTTAAATTTTGAGTATCGTATAGAACTAACGCGCAGCCCCTATACGTTATGTTTAAAAAAAATATAAAATTTTTTTTTTAAAATGGCGGCTATCGTAAAAATTCAAAGTGTCATAACTTTGCTAAATGAAATCCTACTGAAAAATGTCGTATGCAAAAAGTTTTTGGAATTTTAATTTGCATATAAAAGCAATTTTTAATTATTTTTTTTTTAATAAAAACCGAGTCTTACCATATATTGACCGAGACCTCGAACGAGCTTTTATGCGACTCTGCATATAGTTAACGCTCGTATGAGGCTTCTATTTAAGAAATCGACTTGAATTTTTTAAACATAATAGAGCTTTCGACTATACTTACGATACTATAAAAAAAAATTAAAAATTAAAAAATAAAAGTATTTTTTTTTCAAAACACGTTTAGTGTGATTAGTCGATCGACCCACCATACATACGCTCATAAGATTTTCAATATAGTTAAGGTCAGTGTGAGCTTATTTATACATATTTGAATTTCAATTTTTGTGACAGTATAGAATTCTTAAGCATCCTGTGTATGTTTGTTAGCAAAATCCATTTTGTCATTTTTTTGCAAAATGGCGACAAGTATTAAAATTCAATCACTTATAACTCAGTAGTGTTGAATTTTGTCGAAAAGGTCTTTATACATGAAATGTTGAGAAGCCTAAAGTTCATCTAAGTAAAATATAAAAAATATATATTTTTGCTTGAAAACAAGCGATGTATCAGTTCGATCGTACCCCCATACTAGCCATTTTGAGACTTTCGGAAGAGTTAACGCTCTTAACTGCTTGGTTATGAAGATTAAAATTTAAATTTTAAGTATCGCATAGAACTAACGCGCAGCCCCTATACGTTATGTTTAAAAAAAATATATAAATTTTTTTTTGAAAATGGCGGCTATCGTAAAAATTCAAAGTGTCATAATTTTGCTAAATGAAATCCTACTAAAAAATGTCGTATGCAAAAAGTGTTTGGAATTTTAATTTGCATATAAAAGCAATTTTTAATTTATTTTTTTTTAATAAAAACCGAGTCTTACCATATATTGACCGAGACCTCGAACGAGCTTTTATGCGACTCTGCATATAGTTAACGCTCGTATGAGGCTTCTATTTAAGAAATCGACTTGAATTTTTCAAACAAAATAGAGCTTTCGACTATACTTACGATACTATAAAAAAAAATTAAAAATTAAAAAATAAAAGTATTTTTTTTTCAAAACACGTTTAGTGTGATGAGTCGATCGACCCACCATACATACGCTCATAAGATTTTCAATATAGTTAAGGTCAGTGTGAGCTTATTTATACATATTTGAATTTCAATTTTTGTGACAGTATAGAATTCTTAAGCATCCTGTGTATGTTTGTTAGCAAAATCCATTTTGTCAATTTTTTGCAAAATGGCGACAAGTATTAAAATTCAATCACTTATAACTCAGTAGTGTTGAATTTTGTCGAAAAGGTCTTTATACATGAAATGTTGAGAAGCCTAAAGTTCATCTAAGTAAAATATAAAAAATATATATTTTTGCTTGAAAACAAGCGATGTATCAGTTCGATCGTACCCCCATACTAGCCATTTTGAGACTTTCGGAAGAGTTAACGCTCTTAACTGCTTGGTTATGAAGATTAAAATTTAAATTTTGAGTATCGCATAGAACTAACGCGCAGCCCCTATACGTTATGTTTAAAAAAAATATATAAATTTTTTTTTCAAAATGGCGGCTATCGTAAAAATTCAAAGTGTCATAACTTTGCTAAATGAAATCCTACTGAAAAATGTCGTATGCAAAAAGTGTTTGGAATTTTAATTTGCATATAAAAGCAATTTTTAATTATTTTTTTTTTAATAAAAACCGAGTCTTACCATATATTGACCGAGACCTCGAACGAGCTTTTATGCGACTCTGCATATAGTTAACGCTCGTATTAGGCTTCTATTTAAGAAATCGACTTGAATTTTTTAAACAAAATAGAGCTTTCGACTATACTTACGATACTATAAAAAAAAATTAAAAATTAAAAAATAAAAGTATTTTTTTTTCAAAACACGTTTAGTGTGATGAGTCGATCGACCCACCATACACACGCTCATAAGATTTTCAATATAGTTAAGGTCAGTGTGAGCTTATTTATACATATTTGAATTTCAATTTTTGTGACAGTATAGAATTCTTAAGCATCCTGTGTATGTTTGTTAGCAAAATCCATTTTGTCAATTTTTTGCAAAATGGCGACAAGTATTAAAATTCAATCACTTATAACTCAGTAGTGTTGAATTTTGTCGAAAAGGTCTCTATACATGAAATGTTGAGAAGCCTAAAGTTCATCTAAGTAAAATATAAAAAATATATATTTTTGCTTGAAAACAAGCGATGTATCAGTTCGATCGTACCCCCATACTAGCCATTTTGAGACTTTCGGAAGAGTTAACGCTCTTAACTGCTTGGTTATAAAGATTAAAATTTAAATTTTGAGTATCGTATAGAACTAACGCGCAGCCCCTATACGTTATGTTTAAAAAAAATATAAAAATTTTTTTTTAAAATGGCGGCTATCGTAAAAATTCAAAGTGTCATACCTTTGCTAAATGAAATCCTACTGAAAAATGTCGTATGTAAAAAGTGTTTGGAATTTTAATTTGCATATAAAAGCAATTTTTAATTTTTTTTTTTTTAATAAAAACCGAGTCTTACCATATATTGACCGAGACCTCGAACGAGCTTTTATGCGACTCTGCATATAGTTAACGCTCGTATGAGGCTTCTATTTAAGAAATCGACTTGAATTTTTTAAACAAAATAGAGCTTTCGACTATACTTACGATACTATAAAAAAAAATTAAAAATTAAAAAATAAAAGTATTTTTTTTTCAAAACACGTTTAGTGTGATGAGTCGATCGACCCACCATACATACGCTCATAAGATTTTCAATATAGTTAAGGTCAGTGTGAGCTTATTTATACATATTTGAATTTCAATTTTTGTGACAGTATAGAATTCTTAAGCATCCTGTGTATGTTTGTTAGCAAAATCCATTTTGTCAATTTTTTGCAAAATGGCGACAAGTATTAAAATTCAATCACTTATAACTCAGTAGTGTTGAATTTTGTCGAAAAGGTCTCTATACATGAAATGTTAAGAAGCCTAAAGTTCATCTAAGTAAAATATAAAAAATATATATTTTTGCTTGAAAACAAGCGATGTATCAGTTCGATCGTACCCCCATACTAGCCATTTTGAGACTTTCGGAAGAGTTAACGCTCTTAACTGCTTGGTTATGAAGATTAAAATTTAAATTTTGAGTATCGCATAGAACTAACGCGCAGCCCCTATACGTTTTGTTTAAAAAAAATATATAAATTTTTTTTTCAAAATGGCGGCTATCGTAAAAATTCAAAGTGTCATAACTTTGCTAAATGAAATCCTACTAAAAAATGTCGTATGCAAAAAGTGTTTGGAATTTTAATTTGCATATAAAAGCAATTTTTAATTATTTTTTTTTTAATAAAAACCGAGTCTTACCATATATTGACCGAGACCTCGAACGAGCTTTTATGCGACTCTGCATATAGTTAACGCTCGTATGAGGCTTCTATTTAAGAAATCGACTTGAATTTTTTAAACAAAATAGAGCTTTCGACTATACTTACGATACTATAAAAAAAATTAAAAATTAAAAAATAAAAGTATTTTTTTTTCAAAACACGTTTAGTGTGATGAGTCGATCGACCCACCATACATACGCTCATAAGATTTTCAATATAGTTAAGGTCAGTGTGAGCTTATTTATACATATTTGAATTTCAATTTTTGTGACAGTATAGAATTCTTAAGCATCCTGTGTATGTTTGTTAGCAAAATCCATTTTGTCAATTTTTTGCAAAATGGCGACAAGTATTAAAATTCAATCACTTATAACTCAGTAGTGTTGAATTTTGTCGAAAAGGTCTTTATACATGAAATGTTGAGAAGCCTAAAGTTCATCTAAGTAAAATATAAAAAATATATATTTTTGCTTGAAAACAAGCGATGTATCAGTTCGATCGTACCCCCATACTAGCCATTTTGAGACTTTCGGAAGAGTTAACGCTCTTAACTGCTTGGTTATGAAGATTAAAATTTAACTTTTGAGTATCGCATAGAACTAACGCGCAGCCCCTATACGTTATGTTTAAAAAAAATATATAATTTTTTTTTTCAAAATGGCGGCTATCGTAAAAATTCAAAGTGTCATAACTTTGCTAAATAAAATCCTACTGAAAAATGTCGTATGCAAAAAGTGTTTGGAATTTTAATTTGCATATAAAAGCAATTTTTAGTTATTTTTTTTTAATAAAAACCGAGTCTTACCATATATTGACCGAGACCTCGAACGAGCTTTTATGCGACTCTGCATATAGTTAACGCTCGTATGAGGCTTCTATTTAAGAAATCGACTTGAATTTTTTAAACAAAATAGAGCAGTCGACTATACTTACGATACTATAAAAAAAAATTAAAAATTAAAAAATAAAAGTATTTTTTTTTCAAAACACGTTTAGTGTGATTAGTCGATCGACCCACCATACATACGCTCATAAGATTTTCAATATAGTTAAGGTCAGTGTGAGCTTATTTATACATATTTAAATTTCAATTTTTGTGACAGTATAGAATTCTTAAGCATCCTGTGTATGTTTGTTAGCAAAATCCATTTTGTCATTTTTTTGCAAAATGGCGACAAGTATTAAAATTCAATCACTTATAACTCAGTAGTGTTGAATTTTGTCGAAAAGGTCTTTATACATGAAATGTTGAGAAGCCTAAAGTTCATCTAAGTAAAATATAAAAAATTTATATTTTTGCTTGAAAACAAGCGATGTATCAGTTCGATCGTACCCCCATACTAGCCATTTTGAGACTTTCGGAAGAGTTAATGCTCTTAACTGCTTGGTTATGAAGATTAAAATTTAAATTTTGAGTATCGCATAGAACTAACGCGCAGCCCCTATACGTTATGTTTAAAAAAAATATATAAATTTTTTTTTCAAAATGGCGGCTATCGTAAAAATTCAAAGTGTCATAACTTTGCTAAATAAAATCCTACTGAAAAATGTCGTATGCAAAAAGTGTTTGGAATTTTAATTTGCATATAAAAGCAATTTTTAATTATTTTTTTTTTAATAAAAACCGAGTCTTACCATATATTGACCGAGACCTCGAACGAGCTTTTATGCGACTCTGCATATAGTTAACGCTCGTATTAGGCTTCTATTTAAGAAATCGACTTGAATTTTTTAAACAAAATAGAGCTTTCGACTATACTTACGATACTATAAAAAAAAATTAAAAATTAAAAAATAAAAGTATTTTTTTTTCAAAACACGTTTAGTGTGATGAGTCGATCGACCCACCATACACACGCTCATAAGATTTTCAATATAGTTAAGGTCAGTGTGAGCTTATTTATACATATTTGAATTTCAATTTTTGTGACAGTATAGAATTCTTAAGCATCCTGTGTATGTTTGTTAGCAAAATCCATTTTGTCAATTTTTTGCAAAATGGCGACAAGTATTAAAATTCAATCACTTATAACTCAGTAGTGTTGAATTTTGTCGAAAAGGTCTCTATACATGAAATGTTGAGAAGCCTAAAGTTCATCTAAGTAAAATATAAAAAATATATATTTTTGCTTGAAAACAAGCGATGTATCAGTTCGATCGTACCCCCATACTAGCCATTTTGAGACTTTCGGAAGAGTTAACGCTCTTAACTGCTTGGTTATGAAGATTAAAATTTAAATTTTGAGTATCGTATAGAACTAACGCGCAGCCCCTATACGTTATGTTTAAAAAAAATATAAATTTTTTTTTTTAAAATGGCGGCTATCGTAAAAATTCAAAGTGTCATACCTTTGCTAAATGAAATCCTACTGAAAAATGTCGTATGTAAAAAGTGTTTGGAATTTTAATTTGCATATAAAAGCAATTTTTAATTTTTTTTTTTTTAATAAAAACCGAGTCTTACTATATATTGACCGAGACCTCGAACGAGCTTTTATGCGACTCTGCATATAGTTAACGCTCGTATGAGGCTTCTATTTAAGAAATCTACTTGAATTTTTTAAACAAAATAGAGCTTTCGACTATACTTACGATACTATAAAAAAAAATTAAAAATTAAAAAATAAAAGTATTTTTTTTTCAAAACACGTTTAGTGTGATGAGTCGATCGACCCACCATACATACGCTCATAAGATTTTCAATATAGTTAAGGTCAGTGTGAGCTTATTTATACATATTTGAATTTCAATTTTTGTGACAGTATAGAATTCTTAAGCATCCTGTGTATGTTTGTTAGCAAAATCCATTTTGTCAATTTTTTGCAAAATGGCGACAAGTATTAAAATTCAATCACTTATAACTCAGTAGTGTTGAATTTTGTCGAAAAGGTCTCTATACATGAAATGTTAAGAAGCCTAAAGTTCATCTAAGTAAAATATAAAAAATATATATTTTTGCTTGAAAACAAGCGATGTATCAGTTCGATCGTACCCCCATACTAGCCATTTTGAGACTTTCGGAAGAGTTAACGCTCTTAACTGCTTGGTTATGAAGATTAAAATTTAAATTTTGAGTATCGCATAGAACTAACGCGCAGCCCCTATACGTTTTGTTTAAAAAAAATATATAAATTTTTTTTTCAAAATGGCGGCTATCGTAAAAATTCAAAGTGTCATAACTTTGCTAAATGAAATCCTACTAAAAAATGTCGTATGCAAAAAGTGTTTGGAATTTTAATTTGCATATAAAAGCAATTTTTAATTATTTTTTTTTTAATAAAAACCGAGTCTTACCATATATTGACCGAGACCTCGAACGAGCTTTTATGCGACTCTGCATATAGTTAACGCTCGTATGAGGCTTCTATTTAAGAAATCGACTTGAATTTTTTAAACAAAATAGAGCTTTCGACTATACTTACGATACTATAAAAAAAAATTAAAAATTAAAAAATAAAAGTATTTTTTTTTCAAAACACGTTTAGTGTGATGAGTCGATCGACCCACCATACATACGCTCATAAGATTTTCAATATAGTTAAGGTCAGTGTGAGCTTATTTATACATATTTGAATTTCAATTTTTGTGACAGTATAGAATTCTTAAGCATCCTGTGTATGTTTGTTAGCAAAATCCATTTTGTCAATTTTTTGCAAAATGGCGACAAGTATTAAAATTCAATCACTTATAACTCAGTAGTGTTGAATTTTGTCGAAAAGGTCTTTAAACATGAAATGTTGAGAAGCCTAAAGTTCATCTAAGTAAAATATAAAAAATATATATTTTTGCTTGAAAACAAGCGATGTATCAGTTCGATCGTACCCCCATACTAGCCATTTTGAGACTTTCGGAAGAGTTAACGCTCTTAACTGCTTGGTTATGAAGATTAAAATTTAACTTTTGAGTATCGCATAGAACTAACGCGCAGCCCCTATACGTTATGTTTAAAAAAAATATATAATTTTTTTTTTCAAAATGGCGGCTATCGTAAAAATTCAAAGTGTCATAACTTTGCTAAATAAAATCCTACTGAAAAATGTCGTATGCAAAAAGTGTTTGGAATTTTAATTTGCATATAAAAGCAATTTTTAATTATTTTTTTTTAATAAAAACCGAGTCTTACCATATATTGACCGAGACCTCGAACGAGCTTTTATGCGACTCTGCATATAGTTAACGCTCGTATGAGGCTTCTATTTAAGAAATCGACTTGAATTTTTTAAACAAAATAGAGCAGTCGACTATACTTACGATACTATAAAAAAAAATTAAAAATTAAAAAATAAAAGTATTTTTTTTTCAAAACACGTTTAGTGTGATTAGTCGATCGACCCACCATACATACGCTCATAAGATTTTCAATATAGTTAAGGTCAGTGTGAGCTTATTTATACATATTTAAATTTCAATTTTTGTGACAGTATAGAATTCTTAAGCATCCTGTGTATGTTTGTTAGCAAAATCCATTTTGTCATTTTTTTGCAAAATGGCGACAAGTATTAAAATTCAATCACTTATAACTCAGTAGTGTTGAATTTTGTCGAAAAGGTCTTTATACATGAAATGTTGAGAAGCCTAAAGTTCATCTAAGTAAAATATAAAAAATTTATATTTTTGCTTGAAAACAAGCGATGTATCAGTTCGATCGTACCCCCATACTAGCCATTTTGAGACTTTCGGAAGAGTTAACGCTCTTAACTGCTTGGTTATGAAGATTAAAATTTAAATTTTGAGTATCGCATAGAACTAACGCGCAGCCCCTATACGTTATGTTTAAAAAAAATATATAAATTTTTTTTTCAAAATGGCGGCTATCGTAAAAATTCAAAGTGTCATAACTTTGCTAAATGAAATCCTACTGAAAAATGTCGTATGCAAAAAGTGTTTGGAATTTTAATTTGCATATAAAAGCAATTTTTAATTATTTTTTTTTTAATAAAAACCGAGTCTTACCATATATTGACCGAGACCTCGAACGAGCTTTTATGCGACTCTGCATATAGTTAACGCTCGTATTAGGCTTCTATTTAAGAAATCGACTTGAATTTTTTAAACAAAATAGAGCTTTCGACTATACTTACGATACTATAAAAAAAAATTAAAAATTAAAAAATAAAAGTATTTTTTTTTCAAAACACGTTTAGTGTGATGAGTCGATCGACCCACCATACACACGCTCATAAGATTTTCAATATAGTTAAGGTCAGTGTGAGCTTATTTATACATATTTGAATTTCAATTTTTGTGACAGTATAGAATTCTTAAGCATCCTGTGTATGTTTGTTAGCAAAATCCATTTTGTCAATTTTTTGCAAAATGGCGACAAGTATTAAAATTCAATCACTTATAACTCAGTAGTGTTGAATTTTGTCGAAAAGGTCTCTATACATGAAATGTTGAGAAGCCTAAAGTTCATCTAAGTAAAATATAAAAAATATATATTTTTGCTTGAAAACAAGCGATGTATCAGTTCGATCGTACCCCCATACTAGCCATTTTGAGACTTTCGGAAGAGTTAACGCTCTTAACTGCTTGGTTATGAAGATTAAAATTTAAATTTTGAGTATCGCATAGAACTAACGCGCAGCCCCTATACGTTTTGTTTAAAAAAAATATATAAATTTTTTTTTCAAAATGGCGGCTATCGTAAAAATTCAAAGTGTCATAACTTTGCTAAATGAAATCCTACTAAAAAATGTCGTATGCAAAAAGTGTTTGGAATTTTAATTTGCATATAAAAGCAATTTTTAATTATTTTTTTTTTAATAAAAACCGAGTCTTACCATATATTGACCGAGACCTCGAACGAGCTTTTATGCGACTCTGCATATAGTTAACGCTCGTATGAGGCTTCTATTTAAGAAATCGACTTGAATTTTTTAAACAAAATAGAGCTTTCGACTATACTTACGATACTATAAAAAAAAATTAAAAATTAAAAAATAAAAGTATTTTTTTTTCAAAACACGTTTAGTGTGATGAGTCGATCGACCCACCATACATACGCTCATAAGATTTTCAATATAGTTAAGGTCAGTGTGAGCTTATTTATACATATTTGAATTTCAATTTTTGTGACAGTATAGAATTCTTAAGCATCCTGTGTATGTTTGTTAGCAAAATCCATTTTGTCAATTTTTTGCAAAATGGCGACAAGTATTAAAATTCAATCACTTATAACTCAGTAGTGTTGAATTTTGTCGAAAAGGTCTCTATACATGAAATGTTGAGAAGCCTAAAGTTCATCTAAGTAAAATATAAAAAATATATATTTTTGCTTGAAAACAAGCGATGTATCAGTTCGATCGTACCCCCATACTAGCCATTTTGAGACTTTCGGAAGAGTTAACGCTCTTAACTGCTTGGTTATGAAGATTAAAATTTAAATTTTGAGTATCGCATAGAACTAACGCGCAGCCCCTATACGTTTTGTTTAAAAAAAATATATAATTTTTTTTTTCAAAATGGCGGCTATCGTAAAAATTCAAAGTGTCATAACTTTGCTAAATGAAATCCTACTGAAAAATGTCGAATGCAAAAAGTGTTTGGAATTTTAATTTGCATATAAAAGCAATTTTTAATTATTTTTTTTAATAAAAACCGAGTCTTACCATATATTGACCGAGACCTCGAACGAGCTTTTATGCGACTCTGCATATAGTTAACGCTCGTATGAGGCTTCTATTTAAGAAATCGACTTGAATTTTTTAAACAAAATAGAGCTTTCGACTATACTTACGATACTACAAAAAAAAATTAAAAATTAAAAAATAAAAGTATTTTTTTTTCAAAACACGTTTAGTGTGATGAGTCGATCGACCCACCATACATACGCTCATAAGATTTTCAATATAGTTAAGGTCAGTGTGAGCTTATTTATACATATTTGAATTTCAATTTTTGTGACAGTATAGAATTCTTAAGCATCCTGTGTATGTTTGTTAGCAAAATCCATTTTGTCAATTTTTTGCAAAATGGCGACAAGTATTAAAATTCAATCACTTATAACTCAGTAGTGTTGAATTTTGTCGAAAAGGTCTTTATACATGAAATGTTGAGAAGCCTAAAGTTCATCTAAGTAAAATATAAAAAATATATATTTTTGCTTGAAAACAAGCGATGTATCAGTTCGATCGTACCCCCATACTAGCCATTTTGAGACTTTCGGAAGAGTTAACGCTCTTAACTGCTTGGTTATGAAGATTAAAATTTAAATTTTGAGTATCGCATAGAACTAACGCGCAGCCCCTATACGTTATGTTTAAAAAAAATATATAATTTTTTTTTTCAAAATGGCGGCTATCGTAAAAATTCAAAGTGTCATAACTTTGCTAAATAAAATCCTACTGAAAAATGTCGTATGCAAAAAGTGTTTGGAATTTTAATTTGCATATAAAAGCAATTTTTAATTATTTTTTTTTAATAAAAACCGAGTCTTACCATATATTGACCGAGACCTCGAACGAGCTTTTATGCGACTCTGCATATAGTTAACGCTCGTATGAGGCTTCTATTTAAGAAATCGACTTGAATTTTTTAAACAAAATAGAGCAGTCGACTATACTTACGATACTATAAAAAAAAATTAAAAATTAAAAAATAAAAGTATTTTTTTTTCAAAACACGTTTAGTGTGATTAGTCGATCGACCCACCATACATACGCTCATAAGATTTTCAATATAGTTAAGGTCAGTGTGAGCTTATTTATACATATTTGAATTTCAATTTTTGTGACAGTATAGAATTCTTAAGCATCCTGTGTATGTTTGTTAGCAAAATCCATTTTGTCAATTTTTTGCAAAATGGCGACAAGTATTAAAATTCAATCACTTATAACTCAGTAGTGTTGAATTTTGTCGAAAAGGTCTTTATACATGAAATGTTGAGAAGCCTAAAGTTCATCTAATTAAAATATAAAAAATATATATTTTTGCTTGAAAACAAGCGATGTATCAGTTCGATCGTACCCCCATACTAGCCATTTTGAGACTTTCGGAAGAGTTAACGCTCTTAACTGCTTGGTTATGAAGATTAAAATTTAAATTTTAAGTATCGCATAGAACTAACGCGCAGCCCCTATACGTTATGTTTAAAAAAAATATATAATTTTTTTTTTCAAAATGGCGGCTATCGTAAAAATTCAAAGTGTTATAACTTTGCTAAATGAAATCCTACTGAAAAATGTCGTATGCAAAAAGTGTTTGGAATTTTAATTTGCATATAAAAGCAATTTTTATTATTTTTTTTTAATAAAAACCGAGTCTTACCATATATTGACCGAGACCTCGAACGAGCTTTTATGCGACTCTGCATATAGTTAACGCTCGTATGAGGCTTCTATTTAAGAAATCGACTTAAATTTTTTAAACAAAATAGAGCTTTCGACTATACTTACGATACTATAAAAAAAAATTAAAAATTAAAAAATAAAAGTATTTTTTTTTCAAAACACGTTTAGTGTGATGAGTCGATCGACCCACCATACATACGTTCATAAGATTTTCAATATAGTTAAGGTCAGTGTGAGCTTATTTATACATATTTGAATTTCAATTTTTGTGACAGTATAGAATTCTTAAGCATCCTGTGTATGTTTGTTAGCAAAATCCATTTTGTCAATTTTTTGCAAAATGGCGACAAGTATTAAAATTCAATCACTTATAACTCAGTAGTGTTGAATTTTGTCGAAAAGGTCTCTATACATGAAATGTTGAGAAGCCTTAAGTTCATCTAAGTAAAATATAAAAAATATATATTTTTGCTTGAAAACAAGCGATGTATCAGTTCGATCGTACCCCCATACTAGCCATTTTGAGACTTTCGGAAGAGTTAACGCTCTTAACTGCTTGGTTATGAAGATTAAAATTTAAATTTTGAGTATCGTATAGAACTAACGCGCAGCCCCTATACGTTATGTTTAAAAAAAATATAAAATTTGTTTTTTAAAATGGCGGCTATCGTAAAAATTCAAAGTGTCATAACTTTGCTAAATGAAATCCTACTGAAAAATGTCGTATGCAAAAAGTGTTTGGAATTTTAATTTGCATATAAAAGCAATTTTTAATTATTTTTTTTTTAATAAAAACCGAGTCTTACCATATATTGACCGAGACCTCGAACGAGCTTTTATGCGACTCTGCATATAGTTAACGCTCGTATGAGGCTTCTATTTAAGAAATCGACTTGAATTTTTTAAACAAAATAGAGCTTTCGACTATACTTACGATACTATAAAAAAAAATTAAAAATTAAAAAATAAAAGTATTTTTTTTTCAAAACACGTTTAATGTGATTAGTCGATCGACCCACCATACATACGCTCATAAGATTTTCAATATAGTTAAGGTCAGTGTGAGCTTATTTATACATATTTGAATTTCAATTTTTGTGACAGTATAGAATTCTTAAGCATCCTGTGTATGTTTGTTAGCAAAATCCATTTTGTCAATTTTTTGCAAAATGGCGACAAGTATTAAAATTCAATCACTTATAACTCAGTAGTGTTAAATTTTGTCGAAAAGGTCTCTATACATGAAATGTTGAGAAGCCTAAAGTTCATCTAAGTAAAATATAAAAAATATATATTTTTGCTTGAAAACAAGCGATGTATCAGTTCGATCGTACCCCCATACTAGCCATTTTGAGACTTTCGGAAGAGTTAACGCTCTTAACTGCTTGGTTATGAAGATTAAAATTTAAATTTTGAGTATCGTATAGAACTAACGCGCAGCCCCTATACGTTATGTTTAAAAAAAATATAAAAATTTTTTTTTAAAATGGCGGCTATCGTAAAAATTCAAAGTGTCATAACTTTGCTAAATGAAATCCTACTGAAAAATGTCGTATGCAAAAAGTGTTTGGAATTTTAATTTGCATATAAAAGCAATTTTTAATTATTTTTTTTTTAATAAAAACCGAGTCTTACCATATATTGACCGAGACCTCGAACGAGCTTTTATGCGACTCTGCATATAGTTAACGCTCGTATGAGGCTTCTATTTAAGAAATCGACTTGAATTTTTTAAACAAAATAGAGCTTTCGACTATACTTACGATACTATAAAAAAAAATTAAAAATTAAAAAATAAAAGTATTTTTTTTTCAAAACACGTTTAGTGTGATGAGTCGATCGACCCACCATACATACGCTCATAAGATTTTCAATATAGTTAAGGTCAGTGTGAGCTTATTTATACATATTTAAATTTCAATTTTTGTGACAGTATAGAATTCTTAAGCATCCTGTGTATGTTTGTTAGCAAAATCCATTTTGTCAATTTTTTGCAAAATGGCGACAAGTATTAAAATTCAATCACTTATAACTCAGTAGTGTTGAATTTTGTCGAAAAGGTCTTTATACATGAAATGTTGAGAAGCCTAAAGTTCATCTAAGTAAAATATAAAAAATATATATTTTTGCTTGAAAACAAGCGATGTATCAGATCGATCGTACCCCCATACTAGCCATTTTGAGACTTTC
The DNA here is from genome assembly GCF_051122295.1 of Plectrocnemia conspersa. Taxonomy (NCBI): domain Eukaryota; kingdom Metazoa; phylum Arthropoda; class Insecta; order Trichoptera; family Polycentropodidae; genus Plectrocnemia; species Plectrocnemia conspersa. Next base: position 30,220,802 of record NW_028277167.1, on the reverse strand, counting down.
GGAAGAGTTAACGCTCTTAACTGCTTGGTTATGAAGATTAAAATTTAAATTTTGAGTATCGCATAGAACTAACGCGCAGCCCCTATACGTTATGTTTAAAAAAAATATATAAATTTTTTTTTCAAAATGGCGGCTATCGTAAAAATTCAAAGTGTCATAACTTTGCTAAATGAAATCCTACTGAAAAATGTCGTATGCAAAAAGTGTTTGGAATTTTAATTTGCATATAAAAGCAATTTTTAATTATTTTTTTTTAATAAAAACCGAGTCTTACCATATATTGACCGAGACCTCGAACGAGCTTTTATGCGACTCTGCATATAGTTAACGCTCGTATGAGGCTTCTATTTAAGAAATCAACTAGAATTTTTTAAACAAAATAGAGCAGTCGACTATACTTACGATACTATAAAAAAAAATTAAAAATTAAAAAATAAAAGTATTTTTTTTTCAAAACACGTTTAGTGTGATTAGTCGATCGACCCACCATACATACGCTCATAAGATTTTCAATATAGTTAAGGTCAGTGTGAGCTTATTTATACATATTTGAATTTCAATTTTTGTGACAGTATAGAATTCTTAAGCATCCTGTGTATGTTTGTTAGCAAAATCCATTTTGTCAATTTTTTGCAAAATGGCGACAAGTATTAAAATTCAATCACTTATAACTCAGTAGTGTTGAATTTTGTCGAGAAGGTCTCTATACATGAAATGTTGAGAAGCCTAAAGTTCATCTAAGTAAAATATAAAAAATATATATTTTTGCTTGAAAACAAGCGATGTATCAGTTCGATCGTACCCCCATACTAGCCATTTTGAGACTTTCGGAAGAGGTAACGCTCTTAACTGCTTGGTTATGAAGATTAAAATTTAAATTTTGAGTATCGTATAGAACTAACGCGCAGCCCCTATACGTTATGTTTAAAAAAAATATAAAATTTTTTTTTTAAAATGGCGGCTATCGTAAAAATTCAAAGTGTCATAACTTTGCTAAATGAAATCCTACTGAAAAATGTCGTATGCAAAAAGTGTTTGGAATTTTAATTTGCATATAAAAGCAATTTTTAATTATTTTTTTTTTAATAAAAACCGAGTCTTACCATATATTGACCGAGACCTCGAACGAGCTTTTATGCGACTCTGCATATAGTTAACGCTCGTATGAGGCTTCTATTTAAGAAATCGACTTGAATTTTTTTAACAAAATAGAGCTTTCGACTATACTTACGATACTATAAAAAAAAATTAAAAATTAAAAAATAAAAGTATTTTTTTTTCAAAACACGTTTAGTGTGATGAGTCGATCGACCCACTATACATACGCTCATAAGATTTTCAATATAGTTAAGGTCAGTGTGAGCTTATTTATACATATTTGAATTTCAATTTTTGTGACAGTATAGAATTCTTAAGCATCCTGTGTATGTTTGTTAGCAAAATCCATTTTGTCAATTTTTTGCAAAATGGCGACAAGTATTAAAATTCAATCACTTATAACTCAGTAGTGTTGAATTTTGTCGAAAAGGTCTCTATACATGAAATGTTGAGAAGCCTAAAGTTCATCTAAGTAAAATATAAAAAATATATATTTTTGCTTGAAAACAAGCGATGTATCAGTTCGATCGTACCCCCATACTAGCCATTTTGAGACTTTCGGAAGAGTTAACGCTCTTAACTGCTTGGTTATGAAGATTAAAATTTAAATTTTGAGTATCGCATAGAACTAACGCGCAGCCCCTATACGTTATGTTTAAAAAAAATATATAAATTTTTTTTTCAAAATGGCGGCTATCGTAAAAATTCAAAGTGTCATAACTTTGCTAAATCAAATCCTACTGAAAAATGTCGTATGCAAAAAGTGTTTGGAATTTTATTTTGCATATAAAAGCAATTTTTAATTATTTTTTTTTTTAAAAAACCGAGTCTTACCATATATTGACCGAGACCTCGAACGAGCTTTTATGCGACTCTGCATATAGTTAACGCTCGTATGAGGCTTCTATTTAAGAAATCGACTTGAATTTTTAAACAAAATAGAGCTTTCGACTATACTTACGATACTATAAAAAAAAATTAAAAATTAAAAAATAAAAGTATTTTTTTTTCAAAACACGTTTAGTGTGATTAGTCGATCGACCCACCATACATACGCTCATAAGATTTTCAATATAGTTAAGGTCAGTGTGAGCTTATTTATACATATTTGAATTTCAATTTTTGTGACAGTATAGAATTCTTAAGCATCCTGTGTATGTTTGTTAGCAAAATCCATTTTGTCAATTTTTTGCAAAATGGCGACAAGTATTATAATTCAATCACTTATAACTCAGTAGTGTTAAATTTTGTCGAAAAGGTCTCTATACATGAAATGTTGAGAAGCCTAAAGTTCATCTAAGTAAAATATAAAAAATATATATTTTTGCTTGAAAACAAGCGATGTATCAGTTCGATCGTACCCCCATACTAGCCATTTTGAGACTTTCGGAAGAGTTAACGCTCTTAACTGCTTGGTTATGAAGATTAAAATTTAAATTTTGAGTATCGTATAGAACTAACGCGCAGCCCCTATACGTTATGTTTAAAAAAAATATAATAATTTTTTTTTAAAATGGCGGCTATCGTAAAAATTCAAAGTGTCATAACTTTGCTAAATGAAATCCTACTGAAAAATGTCGTATGAAAAAAGTGTTTGGAATTTTAATTTGCATATAAAAGCAATTTTTAATTATTTTTTTTTTAATAAAATCCGAGTCTTACCATATATTGACCGAGACCTCGAACGAGCTTTTATGCGACTCTGCATATAGTTAACGCTCGTATGAGGCTTCTATTTAAGAAATCGACTTGAATTTTTTAAACAAAATAGAGCTTTCGACTATACTTACGATACTATAAAAAAAAATTAAAAATTAAAAAATAAAAGTATTTTTTTTTCAAAACACGTTTAGTGTGATGAGTCGATCGACCCACCATACATACGCTCATAAGATTTTCAATATAGTTAAGGTCAGTGTGAGCTTATTTATACATATTTGAATTTCAATTTTTGTGACAGTATAGAATTCTTAAGCATCCTGTGTATGTTTGTTAGCAAAATCCATTTTGTCAATTTTTTGCAAAATGGCGACAAGTATTAAAATTCAATCACTTATAACTCAGTAGTGTTGAATTTTGTCGAAAAGGTCTCTATACATAAAATGTTGAGAAGCCTAAAGTTCATCTAAGTAAAATATAAAAAATATATATTTTTGCTTGAAAACAAGCGATGTATCAGTTCGATCGTACCCCCATACTAGCCATTTTGAGACTTTCGGAAGAGTTAACGCTCTTAACTGCTTGGTTATGAAGATTAAAATTTAAATTTTGAGTATCGCATAGAACTAACGCGCAGCCCCTATACGTTATGTTTAAAAAAAATATATAAATTTTTTTTTCAAAATGGCGGCTATCGTAAAAATTCAAAGTGTCATAACTTTGCTAAATGAAATCCTACTGAAAAATGTCGTATGCAAAAAGTGTTTGGAATTTTAATTTGCATATAAAAGCAATTTTTAATTATTTTTTTTTAATAAAAACCGAGTCTTACCATATATTGACCGAGACCTCGAACGAGCTTTTATGCGACTCTGCATATAGTTAACGCTCGTATTAGGCTTCTATTTAAGAAATCGACTTGAATTTTTTAAACAAAATAGAGCTTTCGACTATACTTACGATACTATAAAAAAAAATTAAAAATTAAAAAATAAAAGTATTTTTTTTTCAAAACACGTTTAGTGTGATGAGTCGATCGACCCACCATACATACGCTCATAAGATTTTCAATATAGTTAAGGTCAGTGTGAGCTTATTTATACATATTTGAATTTCAATTTTTGTGACAGTATAGAATTCTTAAGCATCCTGTGTATGTTTGTTAGCAAAATCCATTTTGTATATTTTTTGCAAAATGGCGACAAGTATTAAAATTCAATCACTTATAACTCAGTAGTGTTGAATTTTGTCGAAAAGGTCTCTATACATGAAATGTTGAGAAGCCTAAAGTTCATCTAAGTAAAATATAAAAAATATATATTTTTGCTTGAAAACAAGCGATGTATCAGTTCGATCGTACCCCCATACTAGCCATTTTGAGACTTTCGGAAGAGTTAACGCTCTTAACTGCTTGGTTATGAAGATTAAAATTTAAATTTTGAGTATCGCATAGAACTAACGCGCAGCCCCTATACGTTTTGTTTAAAAAAAATATATAAATTTTTTTTTCAAAATGGCGGCTATCGTAAAAATTCTAAGTGTCATATATTTGCTAAATGAAATCCTACTGAAAAATGTCGTATGCAAAAAGTGTTTGGAATTTTAATTTGCATATAAAAGCAATTTTTTATTATTTTTTTTTTAATAAAAACCGAGTCTTACCATATATTGACCGAGACCTCGAACGAGCTTTTATGCGACTCTGCATATAGTTAACGCTCGTATGAGGCTTCTATTGAAGAAATCGACTTGAATTTTTTAAACAAAATAGAGCTTTCGACTATACTTACGATACTATAAAAAAAAATTAAAAATTAAAAAATAAAAGTATTTTTTTTTCAAAACACGTTTAGTGTGATGAGTCGATCGACCCACCATACATACGCTCATAAGATTTTCAATATAGTTAAGGTCAGTGTGAGCTTATTTATACATATTTGAATTTCAATTTTTGTGACAGTATAGAATTCTTAAGCATCCTGTGTATGTTTGTTAGCAAAATCCATTTTGTCAATTTTTTGCAAAATGGCGACAAGTATTAAAATTCAATCACTTATAACTCAGTAGTGTTGAATTTTGTCGAAAAGGTCTTTATACATAAAATGTTGAGAAGCCTAAAGTTCATCTAAGTAAAATATAAAAAATATATATTTTTGCTTGAAAACAAGCGATGTATCAGTTCGATCGTACCCCCATACTAGCCATTTTGAGACTTTCGGAAGAGTTAACGCTCTTAACTGCTTGGTTATAAAGATTAAAATTTAAATTTTGAGTATCGCATAGAACTAACGCGCAGCCCCTATACGTTATGTTTAAAAAAAATATATAAATTTTTTTTTCAAAATGGCGGCTATCGTAAAAATTCAAAGTGTCATAACTTTGCTAAATGAAATCCTACTGAAAAATGTCGTATGCAAAAAGTGTTTGGAATTTTAATTTGCATATAAAAGCAATTTTTAATTATTTTTTTTTAATAAAAACCGAGTCTTACCATATATTGACCGAGACCTCGAACGAGCTTTTATGCGACTCTGCATATAGTTAACGCTCGTATGAGGCTTCTATTTAAGAAATCGACTTGAATTTTTTAAACAAAATAGAGCAGTCGACTATACTTACGATACTATAAAAAAAAATTAAAAATTAAAAAATAAAAGTATTTTTTTTTCAAAACACGTTTAGTGTGATTAGTCGATCGACCCACCATACATACGCTCATAAGATTTTCAATATAGTTAAGGTCAGTGTGAGCTTATTTATACATATTTGAATTTCAATTTTTGTGACAGTATAGAATTCTTAAGCATCCTGTGTATGTTTGTTAGCAAAATCCATTTTGTCAATTTTTTGCAAAATGGCGACAAGTATTAAAATTCAATCACTTATAACTCAGTAGTGTTGAATTTTGTCGAAAAGGTCTCTATACATGAAATGTTGAGAAGCCTAAAGTTCATCTAAGTAAAATATAAAAAATATATATTTTTGCTTGAAAACAAGCGATGTATCAGTTCGATCGTACCCCCATACTAGCCATTTTGAGACTTTCGGAAGAGTTAACGCTCTTAACTGCTTGGTTATGAAGATTAAAATTTAAATTTTGAGTATCGCATAGAACTAACGCGCAGCCCCTATACGTTATGTTTAAAAAAAATATATAAATTTTTTTTTCAAAATGGCGGCTATCGTAAAAATTCAAAGTGTCATAACTTTGCTAAATATAATCCTACTGAAAAATGTCGTATGCAAAAAGTGTTTGAAATTTTAATTTGCATATAAAAGCAATTTTTAATTATTTTTTTTTTAATAAAAACCGAGTCTTACCATATATTGACCGAGACCTCGAACGAGCTTTTATGCGACTCTGCATATAGTTAACGCTCGTATGAGGCTTCTATTTAAGAAATCGACTTGAATTTTTTAAACAAAATAGAGCTTTCGACTATACTTACGATACTATAAAAAAAAATTAAAAATTAAAAAATAAAAGTATTTTTTTTTCAAAACACGTTTAGTGTGATTAGTCGATCGACCCACCATACATACGCTCATAAGATTTTCAATATAGTTAAGGTCAGTGTGAGCTTATTTATACATATTTGAATTTCAATTTTTGTGACAGTATAGAATTCTTAAGCATCCTGTGTATGTTTGTTAGCAAAATCCATTTTGTCAATTTTTTGCAAAATGGCGACAAGTATTAAAATTCAATCACTTATAACTCAGTAGTGTTAAATTTTGTCGAAAAGGTCTCTATACATGAAATGTTGAGAAGCCTAAAGTTCATCTAAGTAAAATATAAAAAATATATATTTTTGCTTGAAAACAAGCGATGTATCAGTTCGATCGTACCCCCATACTAGCCATTTTGAGACTTTCGGAAGAGTTAACGCTCTTAACTGCTTGGTTATGAAGATTAAAATTTAAATTTTGAGTATCGTATAGAACTAACGCGCAGCCCCTATACGTTATGTTTAAAAAAAATATAAATTTTTTTTTTTAAAATGGCGGCTATCGTAAAAATTCAAAGTGTCATAACTTTGCTAAATGAAATCCTACTGAAAAATGTCGTATGCAAAAAGTGTTTGGAATTTTAATTTGCATATAAAAGCAATTTTTAATTATTTTTTTTTTAATAAAAACCGAGTTTTACCATATATTGACCGAGACCTCGAACGAGCTTTTATGCGACTCTGCATATAGTTAACGCTCGTATGAGGCTTCTATTTAAGAAATCGACTTGAATTTTTTAAACAAAATAGAGCTTTCGACTATACTTACGATACTATAAAAAAAAATTAAAAATTAAAAAATAAAAGTATTTTTTTTTCAAAACACGTTTAGTGTGATGAGTCGATCGACCCACCATACATACGCTCATAAGATTTTCAATATAGTTAAGGTCAGTGTGAGCTTATTTATACATATTTGAATTTCAATTTTTGTGACAGTATAGAATTCTTAAGCATCCTGTGTATGTTTGTTAGCAAAATCCATTTTGTCAATTTTTTGCAAAATGGCGACAAGTATTAAAATTCAATCACTTATAACTCAGTAGTGTTGAATTTTGTCGAAAAGGTCTTTATACATGAAATGTTGAGAAGCCTAAAGTTCATCTAAGTAAAATATAAAAAATATATATTTTTGCTTGAAAACAAGCGATGTATCAGTTCGATCGTACCCCCATACTAGCCATTTTGAGACTTTCGGAAGAGTTAACGCTCTTAACTGCTTGGTTATAAAGATTAAAATTTAAATTTTGAGTATCGCATAGAACTAACGCGCAGCCCCTATACGTTATGTTTAAAAAAAATATATAAATTTTTTTTTCAAAATGGCGGCTATCGTAAAAATTCAAAGTGTCATAACTTTGCTAAATGAAATCCTACTGAAAAATGTCGTATGCAAAAAGTGTTTGGAATTTTAATTTGCATATAAAAGCAATTTTTAATTATTTTTTTTTAATAAAAACCGAGTCTTACCATATATTGACCGAGACCTCGAACGAGCTTTTATGCGACTCTGCAAATAGTTAACGCTCGTATGAGGCTTCTATTTAAGAAATCAACTTGAATTTTTTAAACAAAATAGAGCAGTCGACTATACTTACGATACTATAAAAAAAAATTAAAAATTAAAAAATAAAAGTATTTTTTTTTCAAAACACGTTTAGTGTGATTAGTCGATCGACCCACCATACATACGCTCATAAGATTTTCAATATAGTTAAGGTCAGTGTGAGCTTATTTATACATATTTGAATTTCAATTTTTGTGACAGTATAGAATTCTTAAGCATCCTGTGTATGTTTGTTAGCAAAATCCATTTTGTCAATTTTTTGCAAAATGGCGACAAGTATTAAAATTCAATCACTTATAACTCAGTAGTGTTGAATTTTGTCGAAAAGGTCTCTATACATGAAATGTTGAGAAGCCTAAAGTTCATCTAAGTAAAATATAAAAAATATATATTTTTGCTTGAAAACAAGCGATGTATCAGTTCGATCGTACCCCCATACTAGCCATTTTGAGACTTTCGGAAGAGGTAACGCTCTTAACTGCTTGGTTATGAAGATTAAAATTTAAATTTTGAGTATCGTATAGAACTAACGCGCAGCCCCTATACGTTATGTTTAAAAAAAATATAAAATTTTTTTTTTAAAATGGCGGCTATCGTAAAAATTCAAAGTGTCATAACTTTGCTAAATGAAATCCTACTGAAAAATGTCGTATGCAAAAAGTGTTTGGAATTTTAATTTGCATATAAAAGCAATTTTTAATTATTTTTTTTTTAATAAAAACCGAGTCTTACCATATATTGACCGAGACCTCGAACGAGCTTTTATGCGACTCTGCATATAGTTAACGCTCGTATGAGGCTTCTATTTAAGAAATCGACTTGAATTTTTTAAACAGAATAGAGCTTTCGACTATACTTACGATACTATAAAAAAAAATTAAAAATTAAAAAATAAAAGTATTTTTTTTTCAAAACACGTTTAGTGTGATGAGTCGATCGACCCACCATACATACGCTCATAAGATTTTCAATATAGTAAGGTCAGTGTGAGCTTATTTATACATATTTGAATTTCAATTTTTGTGACAGTATAGAATTCTTAAGCATCCTGTGTATGTTTGTTAGCAAAATCCATTTTGTCAATTTTTTGCAAAATGGCGACAAGTATTAAAATTCAATCACTTATAACTCAGTAGTGTTAAATTTTGTCGAAAAGGTCTTTATACATGAAATGTTGAGAAGCCTAAAGTTCATCTAAGTAAAATATAAAAAATATATATTTTTGCTTGAAAACAAGCGATGTATCAGTTCGATCGTACCCCCATACTAGCCATTTTGAGACTTTCGGAAGAGTTAACGCTCTTAACTGCTTGGTTATGAAGATTAAAATTTAAATTTTGAGTATCGCATAGAACTAACGCGCAGCCCCTATACGTTATGTTTAAAAAAAATATATAAATTTTTTTTTCAAAATGGCGGCTATCGTAAAAATTCAAAGTGTCATAACTTTGCTAAATGAAATCCTACTGAAAAATGTCGTATGCAAAAAGTGTTTGAAATTTTAATTTGCATATAAAAGCAATTTTTAATTATTTTTTTTTTAATAAAAACCGAGTCTTACCATATATTGACCGAGACCTCGAACGAGCTTTTATGCGACTCTGCATATAGTTAACGCTCGTATGAGGCTTCTATTTAAGAAATCGACTTGAATTTTTAAACAAAATAGAGCTTTCGACTATACTTACGATACTATAAAAAAAAATTAAAAATTAAAAAATAAAAGTATTTTTTTTTCAAAACACGTTTAGTGTGATTAGTCGATCGACCCACCATACATACGCTCATAAGATTTTCAATATAGTTAAGGTCAGTGTGAGCTTATTTATACATATTTGAATTTCAATTTTTGTGACAGTATAGAATTCTTAAGCATCCTGTGTATGTTTGTTAGCAAAATCCATTTTGTCAATTTTTTGCAAAATGGCGACAAGTATTATAATTCAATCACTTATAACTCAGTAGTGTTGAATTTTGTCGAAAAGGTCTCTATACATGAAATGTTGAGAAGCCTAAAGTTCATCTAAGTAAAATATAAAAAATATATATTTTTGCTTGAAAACAAGCGATGTATCAGTTCGATCGTACCCCCATACTAGCCATTTTGAGACTTTCGGAAGAGTTAACGCTCTTAACTGCTTGGTTATGAAGATTAAAATTTAAATTTTGAGTATCGCATAGAACTAACGCGCAGCCCCTATACGTTATGTTTAAAAAAAATATATAATTTTTTTTTTCAAAATGGCGGCTATCGTAAAAATTCAAAGTGTCATAACTTTGCTAAATGAAATTTCACTGAAAAATGTCGTATGCAAAAAGTGTTTGGAATTTTAATTTGCATATAAAAGCAATTTTTAATTATTTTTTTTTAATAAAAACCGAGTCTTACCATATATTGACCGAGACCTCGAACGAGCTTTTATGCGACTCTGCATATAGTTAACGCTCGTATGAGGCTTCTATTTGAAAAATCGACTTGAATTTTTTAAACAAAATAGAGCTTTCGACTATACTTACGATACTACAAAAAAAAATTAAAAATTAAAAAATAAAAGTATTTTTTTTTCAAAACACGTTTAGTGTGATGAGTCGATCGACCCACCATACATACGCTCATAAGATTTTCAATATAGTTAAGGTCAGTGTGAGCTTATTTATACATATTTGAATTTCAATTTTTGTGACAGTATAGAATTCTTAAGCATCCTGTGTATGTTTGTTAGCAAAATCCATTTTGTCAATTTTTTGCAAAATGGCGACAAGTATTAAAATTCAATCACTTATAACTCAGTAGTGTTGAATTTTGTCAAAAAGGTCTCTATACATAAAATGTTGAGAAGCCTAAAGTTCATCTAAGTAAAATATAAAAAATATATATTTTTGCTTGAAAACAAGCGATGTATCAGTTCGATCGTACCCCCATACTAGCCATTTTGAGACTTTCGGAAGAGTTAACGCTCTTAACTGCTTGGTTATGAAGATTAAAATTTAAATTTTGAGTATCGCATAGAACTAACGCGCAGCCCCTATACGTTATGTTTAAAAAAAATATATAAATTTTTTTTTCAAAATGGCGGCTATCGTAAAAATTCAAAGTGTCATAACTTTGCTAAATGAAATCCTACTGAAAAATGTCGTATGCAAAAAGTGTTTGGAATTTTAATTTGCATATAAAAGCAATTTTTAATTATTTTTTTTTTAATAAAAACCGAGTCTTACCATATATTGACCGAGACCTCGAACGAGCTTTTATGCGACTCTGCATATAGTTAACGCTCGTATTAGGCTTCTATTTAAGAAATCGACTTGAATTTTTTAAACAAAATAGAGCTTTCGACTATACTTACGATACTATAAAAAAAAATTAAAAATTAAAAAATAAAAGTATTTTTTTTTCAAAACACGTTTAGTGTGATGAGTCGATCGACCCACCATACATACGCTCATAAGATTTTCAATATAGTTAAGGTCAGTGTGAGCTTATTTATACATATTTGAATTTCAATTTTTGTGACAGTATAGAATTCTTAAGCATCCTGTGTATGTTTGTTAGCAAAATCCATTTTGTATATTTTTTGCAAAATGGCGACAAGTATTAAAATTCAATCACTTATAACTCAGTAGTGTTGAATTTTGTCGAAAAGGTCTCTATACATGAAATGTTGAGAAGCCTAAAGTTCATCTAAGTAAAATATAAAAAATATATATTTTTGCTTGAAAACAAGCGATGTATCAGTTCGATCGTACCCCCATACTAGCCATTTTGAGACTTTCGGAAGAGTTAACGCTCTTAACTGCTTGGTTATGAAGATTAAAATTTAAATTTTGAGTATCGCATAGAACTAACGCGCAGCCCCTATACGTTTTGTTTAAAAAAAATATATAAATTTTTTTTTCAAAATGGCGGCTATCGTAAAAATTCAAAGTGTCATAACTTTGCTAAATGAAATCCTACTGAAAAATGTCGTATGCAAAAAGTGTTTGGAATTTTAATTTGCATATAAAAGCAATTTTTTATTATTTTTTTTTTAATAAAAACCGAGTCTTACCATATATTGACCGAGACCTCGAACGAGCTTTTATGCGACTCTGCATATAGTTAACGCTCGTATGAGGCTTCTATTTAAGAAATCGACTTGAATTTTTTAAACAAAATAGAGCTTTCGACTATACTTACGATACTATAAAAAAAAATTAAAAATTAAAAAATAAAAGTATTTTTTTTTCAAAACACGTTTAGTGTGATGAGTCGATCGACCCACCATACATACGCTCATAAGATTTTCAATATAGTTAAGGTCAGTGTGAGCTTATTTATACATATTTGAATTTCAATTTTTGTGACAGTATAGAATTCTTAAGCATCCTGTGTATGTTTGTTAGCAAAATCCATTTTGTCAATTTTTTGCAAAATGGCGACAAGTATTAAAATTCAATCACTTATAACTCAGTAGTGTTGAATTTTGTCGAAAAGGTCTTTATACATGAAATGTTGAGAAGCCTAAAGTTCATCTAAGTAAAATATAAAAAATATATATTTTTGCTTGAAAACAAGCGATGTATCAGTTCGATCGTACCCCCATACTAGCCATTTTGAGACTTTCGGAAGAGTTAACGCTCTTAACTGCTTGGTTATGAAGATTAAAATTTAAATTTTGAGTATCGCATAGAACTAACGCGCAGCCCCTATACGTTATGTTTAAAAAAAATATAAAAATTTTTTTTTCAAAATGGCGGCTATCGTAAAAATTCAAAGTGTCATAACTTTGCTAAATGAAATCCTACTGAAAAATGTCGTATGCAAAAAGTGTTTGGAATTTTAATTTGCATATAAAAGCAATTTTTAATTATTTTTTTTTAATAAAAACCGAGTCTTACCATATATTGACCGAGACCTCGAACGAGCTTTTATGCGACTCTGCATATAGTTAACGCTCGTATGAGGCTTCTATTTAAGAAATCGACTTGAATTTTTTAAACAAAATAGAGCAGTCGACTATACTTACGATACTATAAAAAAAAATTAAAAATTAAAAAATAAAAGTATTTTTTTTTCAAAACACGTTTAGTGTGATTAGTCGATTGACCCACCATACATACGCTCATAAGATTTTCAATATAGTTAAGGTCAGTGTGAGCTTATTTATACATATTTGAATTTCAATTTTTGTGACAGTATAGAATTCTTAAGCATCCTGTGTATGTTTGTTAGCAAAATCCATTTTGTCAATTTTTTGCAAAATGGCGACAAGTATTAAAATTCAATCACTTATAACTCAGTAGTGTTGAATTTTGTCGAAAAGGTCTCTATACATGAAATGTTGAGAAGCCTAAAGTTCATCTAAGTAAAATATAAAAAATATATATTTTTGCTTGAAAACAAGCGATGTATCAGTTCGATCGTACCCCCATACTAGCCATTTTGAGACTTTCGGAAGAGTTAACGCTCTTAACTGCTTGGTTATGAAGATTAAAATTTAAATTTTGAGTATCGCATAGAACTAACGCGCAGCCCCTATACGTTTTGTTTAAAAAAAATATATAAATTTTTTTTTCAAAATGGCGGCTATCGTAAAAATTCAAAGTGTCATAACTTTGCTAAATGAAATCCTACTGAAAAATGTCGTATGCAAAAAGTGTTTGGAATTTTAATTTGCATATAAAAGCAATTTTTAATTATTTTTTTTTTAATAAAAACCGAGTCTTAAAATATATTGACCGAGACCTCGAACGAGCTTTTATGCGACTCTGCATATAGTTAACGCTCGTATGAGGCTTCTATTTAAGAAATCGACTTGAATTTTTTAAACAAAATAGAGCTTTCGACTATACTTACGATACTATAAAAAAAAATTAAAAATTAAAAAATAAAAGTATTTTTTTTTCAAAACACGTTTAGTGTGATTAGTCGATCGACCCACCATACATACGCTCATAAGATTTTCAATATAGTTAAGGTCAGTGTGAGCTTATTTATACATATTTGAATTTCAATTTTTGTGACAGTATAGAATTCTTAAGCATCCTGTGTATGTTTGTTAGCAAAATCCATTTTGTCAATTTTTTGCAAAATGGCGACAAGTATTAAAATTCAATCACTTATAACTCAGTAGTGTTGAATTTTGTCGAAAAGGTCTCTATACATGAAATGTTGAGAAGCCTAAAGTTCATCTAAGTAAAATATAAAAAATATATATTTTTGCTTGAAAACAAGCGATGTATCAGTTCGATCGTACCCCCATACTAGCCATTTTGAGACTTTCGGAAGAGTTAACGCTCTTAACTGCTTGGTTATGAAGATTAAAATTTAAATTTTGAGTATCGTATAGAACTAACGCGCAGCCCCTATACGTTATGTTTAAAAAAAATATAAAATTTTTTTTTTAAAATGGCGGCTATCGTAAAAATTCAAAGTGTCATAACTTTGCTAAATGAAATCCTACTGAAAAATGTCGTATGCAAAAAGTGTTTGGAATTTTAATTTGCATATAAAAGCAATTTTTAATTATTTTTTTTTTAATAAAAACCGAGTCTTACCATATATTGACCGAGACCTCGAACGAGCTTTTATGCGACTCTGCATATAGTTAACGCTCGTATGAGGCTTCTATTTAAGAAATCGACTTGAATTTTTTAAACAAAATAGAGCTTTCGACTATACTTACGATACTATAAAAAAAAATTAAAAATTAAAAAATAAAAGTATTTTTTTTTCAAAACACGTTTAGTGTGATGAGTCGATCGACCCACCATACATACGCTCATAAGATTTTCAATATAGTTAAGGTCAGTGTGAGCTTCTTTATACATATTTGAATTTCAAGTTTTGTGACAGTATAGAATTCTTAAGCTTCCTGTGTATGTTTGTTAGCAAAATCCATTTTGTCAATTTTTTGCAAAATGGCGACAAGTATTAAAATTCAATCACTTATAACTCAGTAGTGTTGAATTTTGTCGAAAAGGTCTCTATACATGAAATGTTGAGAAGCCTAAAGTTCATCTAAGTAAAATATAAAAAATATATATTTTTGCTTGAAAACAAGCGATGTATCAGTTCGATCGTACCCCCATACTAGCCATTTTGAGACTTTCGGAAGAGTTAACGCTCTTAACTGCTTGGTTATGAAGATTAAAATTTAAATTTTGAGTATCGCATAGAACTAACGCGCAGCCCCTATACGTTATGTTTAAAAAAAATATATAATTTTTTTTTTCAAAATGGCGGCTATCGTAAAAATTCAAAGTGTCATAACTTTGCTAAATAAAATCCTACTGAAAAATGTCGTATGCAAAAAGTGTTTGAAATTTTAATTTGCATATAAAAGCAATTTTTAATTATTTTTTTTTTAATAAAAACCGAGTCTTACCATATATTGACCGAGACCTCGAACGAGCTTTTATGCGACTCTGCATATAGTTAACGCTCGTATTAGGCTTCTATTTAAGAAATCGACTTGAATTTTTTAAACAAAATAGAGCTTTCGACTATACTTACGATACTATAAAAAAAAATTAAAAATTAAAAAATAAAAGTATTTTTTTTTCAAAACACGTTTAGTGTGATGAGTCGATCGACCCACCATACATACGCTCATAAGATTTTCAATATAGTTAAGGTCAGTGTGAGCTTATTTATACATATTTGAATTTCAATTTTTGTGACAGTATAGAATTCTTAAGCATCCTGTGTATGTTTGTTAGCAAAATCCATTTTGTATATTTTTTGCAAAATGGCGACAAGTATTAAAATTCAATCACTTATAACTCAGTAGTGTTGAATTTTGTCGAAAAGGTCTCTATACATGAAATGTTGAGAAGCCTAAAGTTC
Organism: Plectrocnemia conspersa; assembly: GCF_051122295.1. Lineage (NCBI taxonomy): Eukaryota > Metazoa > Arthropoda > Insecta > Trichoptera > Polycentropodidae > Plectrocnemia > Plectrocnemia conspersa. The sequence goes on along the minus strand of NW_028277167.1, from coordinate 30,205,141 downwards.
ATCTAAGTAAAATATAAAAAATATATATTTTTGCTTGAAAACAAGCGATGTATCAGTTCGATCGTACCCCCATACTAGCCATTTTGAGACTTTCGGAAGAGTTAACGCTCTTAACTGCTTGGTTATGAAGATTAAAATTTAAATTTTGAGTATCGCATAGAACTAACGCGCAGCCCCTATACGTTTTGTTTAAAAAAAATATATAAATTTTTTTTTCAAAATGGCGGCTATCGTAAAAATTCAAAGTGTCATAACTTTGCTAAATGAAATCCTACTGAAAAATGTCGTATGCAAAAAGTGTTTGGAATTTTAATTTGCATATAAAAGCAATTTTTTATTATTTTTTTTTTAATAAAAACCGAGTCTTACCATATATTGACCGAGACCTCGAACGAGCTTTTATGCGACTCTGCATATAGTTAACGCTCGTATGAGGCTTCTATTTAAGAAATCGACTTGAATTTTTTAAACAAAATAGAGCTTTCGACTATACTTACGATACTATAAAAAAAAATTAAAAATTAAAAAATAAAAGTATTTTTTTTTCAAAACACGTTTAGTGTGATGAGTCGATCGACCCACCATACATACGCTCATAAGATTTTCAATATAGTTAAGGTCAGTGTGAGCTTATTTATACATATTTGAATTTCAATTTTTGTGACAGTATAGAATTCTTAAGCATCCTGTGTATGTTTGTTAGCAAAATCCATTTTGTCAATTTTTTGCAAAATGGCGACAAGTATTAAAATTCAATCACTTATAACTCAGTAGTGTTGAATTTTGTCGAAAAGGTCTTTATACATGAAATGTTGAGAAGCCTAAAGTTCATCTAAGTAAAATATAAAAAATATATATTTTTGCTTGAAAACAAGCGATGTATCAGTTCGATCGTACCCCCATACTAGCCATTTTGAGACTTTCGGAAGAGTTAACGCTCTTAACTGCTTGGTTATGAAGATTAAAATTTAAATTTTGAGTATCGCATAGAACTAACGCGCAGCCCCTATACGTTATGTTTAAAAAAAATATAAAAATTTTTTTTTCAAAATGGCGGCTATCGTAAAAATTCAAAGTGTCATAACTTTGCTAAATGAAATCCTACTGAAAAATGTCGTATGCAAAAAGTGTTTGGAATTTTAATTTGCATATAAAAGCAATTTTTAATTATTTTTTTTTAATAAAAACCGAGTCTTACCATATATTGACCGAGACCTCGAACGAGCTTTTATGCGACTCTGCATATAGTTAACGCTCGTATGAGGCTTCTATTTAAGAAATCGACTTGAATTTTTTAAACAAAATAGAGCAGTCGACTATACTTACGATACTATAAAAAAAAATTAAAAATTAAAAAATAAAAGTATTTTTTTTTCAAAACACGTTTAGTGTGATTAGTCGATCGACCCACCATACATACGCTCATAAGATTTTCAATATAGTTAAGGTCAGTGTGAGCTTATTTATACATATTTGAATTTCAATTTTTGTGACAGTATAGAATTCTTAAGCATCCTGTGTATGTTTGTTAGCAAAATCCATTTTGTCAATTTTTTGCAAAATGGCGACAAGTATTAAAATTCAATCACTTATAACTCAGTAGTGTTGAATTTTGTCGAAAAGGTCTCTATACATGAAATGTTGAGAAGCCTAAAGTTCATCTAAGTAAAATATAAAAAATATATATTTTTGCTTGAAAACAAGCGATGTATCAGTTCGATCGTACCCCCATACTAGCCATTTTGAGACTTTCGGAAGAGTTAACGCTCTTAACTGCTTGGTTATGAAGATTAAAATTTAAATTTTGAGTATCGCATAGAACTAACGCGCAGCCCCTATACGTTATGTTTAAAAAAAATATATAAATTTTTTTTTCAAAATGGCGGCTATCGTAAAAATTCAAAGTGTCATAACTTTGCTAAATGAAATCCTACTGAAAAATGTCGTATGCAAAAAGTGTTTGAAATTTTAATTTGCATATAAAAGCAATTTTTAATTATTTTTTTTTTAATAAAAACCGAGTCTTACCATATATTGACCGAGACCTCGAACGAGCTTTTATGCGACTCTGCATATAGTTAACGCTCGTATGAGGCTTCTATTTAAGAAATCGACTTGAATTTTTTAAACAAAATAGAGCTTTCGACTATACTTACGATACTATAAAAAAAAATTAAAAATTAAAAAATAAAAGTATTTTTTTTTCAAAACACGTTTAGTGTGATTAGTCGATCGACCCACCATACATACGCTCATAAGATTTTCAATATAGTTAAGGTCAGTGTGAGCTTATTTATACATATTTGAATTTCAATTTTTGTGACAGTATAGAATTCTTAAGCATCCTGTGTATGTTTGTTAGCAAAATCCATTTTGTCAATTTTTTGCAAAATGGCGACAAGTATTAAAATTCAATCACTTATAACTCAGTAGTGTTGAATTTTGTCGAAAAGGTCTCTATACATGAAATGTTGAGAAGCCTAAAGTTCATCTAAGTAAAATATAAAAAATATATATTTTTGCTTGAAAACAAGCGATGTATCAGTTCGATCGTACCCCCATACTAGCCATTTTGAGACTTTCGGAAGAGATAACGCTCTTAACTGCTTGGTTATGAAGATTAAAATTTAAATTTTGAGTATCGTATAGAACTAACGCGCAGCCCCTATACGTTATGTTTAAAAAAAATATAAAATTTTTTTTTTAAAATGGCGGCTATCGTAAAAATTCAAAGTGTCATAACTTTGCTAAATGAAATCCTACTGAAAAATGTCGTATGCAAAAAGTGTTTGGAATTTTAATTTGCATATAAAAGCAATTTTTAATTATTTTTTTTTTAATAAAAACCGAGTCTTACCATATATTGACCGAGACCTCGAACGAGCTTTTATGCGACTCTGCATATAGTTAACGCTCGTATGAGGCTTCTATTTAAGAAATCGACTTGAATTTTTTAAACAAAATAGAGCTTTCGACTATACTTACGATACTATAAAAAAAAATTAAAAATTAAAAAATAAAAGTATTTTTTTTTCAAAACACGTTTAGTGTGATGAGTCGATCGACCCACCATACATACGCTCATAAGATTTTCAATATAGTTAAGGTCAGTGTGAGCTTCTTTATACATATTTGAATTTCAAGTTTTGTGACAGTATAGAATTCTTAAGCTTCCTGTGTATGTTTGTTAGCAAAATCCATTTTGTCAATTTTTTGCAAAATGGCGACAAGTATTAAAATTCAATCACTTATAACTCAGTAGTGTTGAATTTTGTCGAAAAGGTCTCTATACATGAAATGTTGAGAAGCCTAAAGTTCATCTAAGTAAAATATAAAAAATATATATTTTTGCTTGAAAACAAGCGATGTATCAGTTCGATCGTACCCCCATACTAGCCATTTTGAGACTTTCGGAAGAGTTAACGCTCTTAACTGCTTGGTTATGAAGATTAAAATTTAAATTTTGAGTATCGCATAGAACTAACGCGCAGCCCCTATACGTTATGTTTAAAAAAAATATATAATTTTTTTTTTCAAAATGGCGGCTATCGTAAAAATTCAAAGTGTCATAACTTTGCTAAATAAAATCCTACTGAAAAATGTCGTATGCAAAAAGTGTTTGGAATTTTAATTTGCATATAAAAGCAATTTTTAATTATTTTTTTTTTAATAAAAACCGAGTCTTACCATATATTGACCGAGACCTCGAACGAGCTTTTATGCGACTCTGCATATAGTTAACGCTCGTATGAGGCTTCTATTTAAGAAATCGACTTGAATTTTTTAAACAAAATAGAGCTTTCGACTATACTTACGATACTATAAAAAAAAATTAAAAATTAAAAAATAAAAGTATTTTTTTTTCAAAACACGTTTAGTGTGATGAGTCGATCGACCCACCATACATACGCTCATAAGATTTTCAATATAGTTAAGGTCAGTGTGAGCTTATTTATACATATTTGAATTTCAATTTTTGTGACAGTATAGAATTCTTAAGCATCCTGTGTATGTTTGTTAGCAAAATCCATTTTGTCAATTTTTTGCAAAATGGCGACAAGTATTAAAATTCAATCACTTATAACTCAGTAGTGTTGAATTTTGTCGAAAAGGTCTCTATACATGAAATGTTAAGAAGCCTAAAGTTCATCTAAGTAAAATATAAAAAATATATATTTTTGCTTGAAAACAAGCTATGTATCAGTTCGATCGTACCCCCATACTAGCCATTTTGAGACTTTCGGAAGAGTTAACGCTCTTAACTGCTTGGTTATGAAGATTAAAATTTAAATTTTGAGTATCGCATAGAACTAACGCGCAGCCCCTATACGTTATGTTTAAAAAAAATATAAAATTTTTTTTTTAAAATGGCGGCTATCGTAAAAATTCAAAGTGTCATAACTTTGCTAAATGAAGTCCTACTGAAAAATGTCGTATGCAAAAAGTGTTTGGAATTTTAATTTGCATATAAAAGCAATTTTTAATTATTTTTTTTTTAATAAAAACCGAGTCTTACCATATATTGACCGAGACCTCGAACGAGCTTTTATGCGACTCTGCATATAGTTAACGCTCGTATGAGGCTTCTATTTAAGAAATCGACTTGAATTTTTTAAACAAAATAGAGCTTTCGACTATACTTACGATACTATAAAAAAAAATTAAAAATTAAAAAATAAAAGTATTTTTTTTTCAAAACACGTTTAGTGTGATTAGTCGATCGACCCACCATACATACGCTCATAAGATTTTCAATATAGTTAAGGTCAGTGTGAGCTTATTTATACATATTTGAATTTCAATTTTTGTGACAGTATAGAATTCTTAAGCATCCTGTGTATGTTTGTTAGCAAAATCCATTTTGTCAATTTTTTGCAAAATGGCGACAAGTATTAAAATTCAATCACTTATAACTCAGTAGTGTTGAATTTTGTCGAAAAGGTCTCTATACATGAAATGTTGAGAAGCCTAAAGTTCATCTAAGTAAAATATAAAAAATATATATTTTTGCTTGAAAACAAGCGATGTATCAGTTCGATCGTACCCCCATACTAGCCATTTTGAGACTTTCGGAAGAGATAACGCTCTTAACTGCTTGGTTATGAAGATTAAAATTTAAATTTTGAGTATCGTATAGAACTAACGCGCAGCCCCTATACGTTATGTTTAAAAAAAATATAAAATTTTTTTTTTAAAATGGCGGCTATCGTAAAAATTCAAAGTGTCATAACTTTGCTAAATGAAATCCTACTGAAAAATGTCGTATGCAAAAAGTGTTTGGAATTTTAATTTGCATATAAAAGCAATTTTTAATTATTTTTTTTTTAATAAAAACCGAGTCTTACCATATATTGACCGAGACCTCGAACGAGCTTTTATGCGACTCTGCATATAGTTAACGCTCGTATGAGGCTTCTATTTAAGAAATCGACTTGAATTTTTTAAACAAAATAGAGCTTTCGACTATACTTACGATACTATAAAAAAAAATTAAAAATTAAAAAATAAAAGTATTTTTTTTTCAAAACACGTTTAGTGTGATGAGTCGATCGACCCACCATACATACGCTCATAAGATTTTCAATATAGTTAAGGTCAGTGTGAGCTTATTTATACATATTTGAATTTCAATTTTTGTGACAGTATAGAATTCTTAAGCATTCTGTGTATGTTTGTTAGCAAAATCCATTTTGTCAATTTTTTGCAAAATGGCGACAAGTATTAAAATTCAATCACTTATAACTCAGTAGTGTTGAATTTTGTCGAAAAGGTCTCTATACATGAAATGTTGAGAAGCCTAAAGTTCATCTAAGTAAAATATAAAAAATATATATTTTTGCTTGAAAACAAGCGATGTATCAGTTCGATCGTACCCCCATACTAGCCATTTTGAGACTTTCGGAAGAGTTAACGCTCTTAACTGCTTGGTTATGAAGATTAAAATTTAAATTTTGAGTATCGCATAGAACTAACGCGCAGCCCCTATACGTTATGTTTAAAAAAAATATATAAATTTTTTTTTCAAAATGGCGGCTATCGTAAAAATTCAAAGTGTCATAACTTTGCTAAATGAAATCTTACTAAAAAATGTCGTATGCAAAAAGTGTTTGAAATTTTAATTTGCATATAAAAGCAATTTTTAATTATTTTTTTTTTAATAAAAACCGAGTCTTACCATGTATTGACCGAGACCTCGAACGAGCTTTTATGCGACTCTGCATATAGTTAACGCTCGTATGAGGCTTCTATTTAAGAAATCGACTTGAATTTTTTAAACAAAATAGAGCTTTCGACTATACTTACGATACTATAAAAAAAAATTAAAAATTAAAAAATAAAAGTATTTTTTTTTCAAAACACGTTTAGTGTGATTAGTCGATCGACCCACCATACATACGCTCATAAGATTTTCAATATAGTTAAGGTCAGTGTGAGCTTATTTATACATATTTGAATTTCAATTTTTGTGACAGTATAGAATTCTTAAGCATCCTGTGTATGTTTGTTAGCAAAATCCATTTTGTCAATTTTTTGCAAAATGGCGACAAGTATTAAAATTCAATCACTTATAACTCAGTAGTGTTGAATTTTGTCGAAAAGGTCTCTATACATGAAATGTTGAGAAGCCTAAAGTTCATCTAAGTAAAATATAAAAAATATATATTTTTGCTTGAAAACAAGCGATGTATCAGTTCGATCGTACCCCCATACTAGCCATTTTGAGACTTTCGGAAGAGTTAACGCTCTTAACTGCTTGGTTATGAAGATTAAAATTTAAATTTTGAGTATCGCATAGAACTAACGCGCAGCCCCTATACGTTATGTTTAAAAAAAATATAAAATTTTTTTTTTAAAATGGCGGCTATCGTAAAAATTCAAAGTGTCATAACTTTGCTAAATGAAATCCTACTGAAAAATGTCGTATGCAAAAAGTGTTTGGAATTTTAATTTGCATATAAAAGCAATTTTTAATTATTTTTTTTTTAATAAAAACCGAGTCTTACCATATATTGACCGAGACCTCGAACGAGCTTTTATGCGACTCTGCATATAGTTAACGCTCGTATGAGGCTTCTATTTAAGAAATCGACTTGAATTTTTTAAACAAAATAGAGCTTTCGACTATACTTACGATACTATAAAAAAAAATTAAAAATTAAAAAATAAAAGTATTTTTTTTTCAAAACACGTTTAGTGTGATGAGTCGATCGACCCACCATACATACGCTCATAAGATTTTCAATATAGTTAAGGTCAGTGTGAGCTTATTTATACATATTTGAATTTCAATTTTTGTGACAGTATAGAATTCTTAAGCATCCTGTGTATGTTTGTTAGCAAAATCCATTTTGTCAATTTTTTGCAAAATGGCGACAAGTATTAAAATTCAATCACTTATAACTCAGTAGTGTTGAATTTTGTCAAAAAGGTCTCTATACATAAAATGTTGAGAAGCCTAAAGTTCATCTAAGTAAAATATAAAAAATATATATTTTTGCTTGAAAACAAGCGATGTATCAGTTCGATCGTACCCCCATACTAGCCATTTTGAGACTTTCGGAAGAGTTAACGCTCTTAACTGCTTGGTTATGAAGATTAAAATTTAAATTTTGAGTATCGCATAGAACTAACGCGCAGCCCCTATACGTTATGTTTAAAAAAAATATATAAATTTTTTTTTCAAAATGGCGGCTATCGTAAAAATTCAAAGTGTCATAACTTTGCTAAATGAAATCCTACTGAAAAATGTCTTATGCAAAAAGTGTTTGGAATTTTAATTTGCATATAAAAGCAATTTTTAATTATTTTTTTTTTAATAAAAACCGAGTCTTACCATATATTGACCGAGACCTCGAACGAGCTTTTATGCGACTCTGCATATAGTTAACGCTCGTATTAGGCTTTTATTTAAGAAATCGACTTGAATTTTTTAAACAAAATAGAGCTTTCGACTATACTTACGATACTATAAAAAAAAATTAAAAATTAAAAAATAAAAGTATTTTTTTTTCAAAACACGTTTAGTGTGATGAGTCGATCGACCCACCATACATACGCTCATAAGATTTTCAATATAGTTAAGGTCAGTGTGAGCTTATTTATACATATTTGAATTTCAATTTTTGTGACAGTATAGAATTCTTAAGCATCCTGTGTATGTTTGTTAGCAAAATCCATTTTGTATATTTTTTGCAAAATGGCGACAAGTATTAAAATTCAATCACTTATAACTCAGTAGTGTTGAATTTTGTCGAAAAGGTCTCTATACATGAAATGTTGAGAAGCCTAAAGTTCATCTAAGTAAAATATAAAAAATATATATTTTTGCTTGAAAACAAGCGATGTATCAGTTCGATCGTACCCCCATACTAGCCATTTTGAGACTTTCGGAAGAGTTAACGCTCTTAACTGCTTGGTTATGAAGATTAAAATTTAAATTTTGAGTATCGCATAGAACTAACGCGCAGCCCCTATACGTTTTGTTTAAAAAAAATATATAAATTTTTTTTTCAAAATGGCGGCTATCGTAAAAATTCAAAGTGTCATAACTTTGCTAAATGAAATCCTACTGAAAAATGTCGTATGCAAAAAGTGTTTGGAATTTTAATTTGCATATAAAAGCAATTTTTTATTATTTTTTTTTTAATAAAAACCGAGTCTTACCATATATTGACCGAGACCTCGAACGAGCTTTTATGCGACTCTGCATATAGTTAACGCTCGTATGAGGCTTTTATTTAAGAAATCGACTTGAATTTTTTAAACAAAATAGAGCTTTCGACTATACTTACGATACTATAAAAAAAAATTAAAAATTAAAAAATAAAAGTATTTTTTTTTCAAAACACGTTTAGTGTGATGAGTCGATCGACCCACCATACATACGCTCATAAGATTTTCAATATAGTTAAGGTCAGTGTGAGCTTATTTATACATATTTGAATTTCAATTTTTGTGACAGTATAGAATTCTTAAGCATCCTGTGTATGTTTGTTAGCAAAATCCATTTTGTCAATTTTTTGCAAAATGGCGACAAGTATTAAAATTCAATCACTTATAACTCAGTAGTGTTGAATTTTGTCGAAAAGGTCTTTATACATGAAATGTTGAGAAGCCTAAAGTTCATCTAAGTAAAATATAAAAAATATATATTTTTGCTTGAAAACAAGCGATGTATCAGTTCGATCGTACCCCCATACTAGCCATTTTGAGACTTTCGGAAGAGTTAACGCTCTTAACTGCTTGGTTATGAAGATTAAAATTTAAATTTTGAGTATCGCATAGAACTAACGCGCAGCCCCTATACGTTATGTTTAAAAAAAATATAAAAATTTTTTTTTCAAAATGGCGGCTATCGTAAAAATTCAAAGTGTCATAACTTTGCTAAATGAAATCCTACTGAAAAATGTCGTATGCAAAAAGTGTTTGGAATTTTAATTTGCATATAAAAGCAATTTTTAATTATTTTTTTTTAATAAAAACCGAGTCTTACCATATATTGACCGAGACCTCGAACGAGCTTTTATGCGACTCTGCATATAGTTAACGCTCGTATGAGGCTTCTATTTAAGAAATCGACTTGAATTTTTTAAACAAAATAGAGCAGTCGACTATACTTACGATACTATAAAAAAAAATTAAAAATTAAAAAATAAAAGTATTTTTTTTTCAAAACACGTTTAGTGTGATTAGTCGATCGACCCACCATACATACGCTCATAAGATTTTCAATATAGTTAAGGTCAGTGTGAGCTTATTTATACATATTTGAATTTCAATTTTTGTGACAGTATAGAATTCTTAAGCATCCTGTGTATGTTTGTTAGCAAAATCCATTTTGTCAATTTTTTGCAAAATGGCGACAAGTATTAAAATTCAATCACTTATAACTCAGTAGTGTTGAATTTTGTCGAAAAGGTCTCTATACATGAAATGTTGAGAAGCCTAAAGTTCATCTAAGTAAAATATAAAAAATATATATTTTTGCTTGAAAACAAGCGATGTATCAGTTCGATCGTACCCCCATACTAGCCATTTTGAGACTTTCGGAAGAGTTAACGCTCTTAACTGCTTGGTTATGAAGATTAAAATTTAAATTTTGAGTATCGCATAGAACTAACGCGCAGCCCCTATACGTTATGTTTAAAAAAAATATATAAATTTTTTTTTCAAAATGGCGGCTATCGTAAAAATTCAAAGTGTCATAACTTTGCTAAATGAAATCCTACTGAAAAATGTCGTATGCAAAAAGTGTTTGAAATTTTAATTTGCATATAAAAGCAATTTTTAATTATTTTTTTTTTAATAAAAACCGAGTCTTACCATATATTGACCGAGACCTCGAACGAGCTTTTATGCGACTCTGCATATAGTTAACGCTCGTATGAGGCTTCTATTTAAGAAATCGACTTGAATTTTTTAAACAAAATAGAGCTTTCGACTATACTTACGATACTATAAAAAAAAATTAAAAATTAAAAAATAAAAGTATTTTTTTTTCAAAACACGTTTAGTGTGATTAGTCGATCGACCCACCATACATACGCTCATAAGATTTTCAATATAGTTAAGGTCAGTGTGAGCTTATTTATACATATTTGAATTTCAATTTTTGTGACAGTATAGAATTCTTAAGCATCCTGTGTATGTTTGTTAGCAAAATCCATTTTGTCAATTTTTTGCAAAATGGCGACAAGTATTAAAATTCAATCACTTATAACTCAGTAGTGTTGAATTTTGTCGAAAAGGTCTCTATACATGAAATGTTGAGAAGCCTAAAGTTCATCTAAGTAAAATATAAAAAATATATATTTTTGCTTGAAAACAAGCGATGTATCAGTTCGATCGTACCCCCATACTAGCCATTTTGAGACTTTCGGAAGAGTTAACGCTCTTAACTGCTTGGTTATGAAGATTAAAATTTAAATTTTGAGTATCGTATAGAACTAACGCGCAGCCCCTATACGTTATGTTTAAAAAAAATATAAAATTTTTTTTTTAAAATGGCGGCTATCGTAAAAATTCAAAGTGTCATAACTTTGCTAAATGAAATCCTACTGAAAAATGTCGTATGCAAAAAGTGTTTGGAATTTTAATTTGCATATAAAAGCAATTTTTAATTATTTTTTTTTTAATAAAAACCGAGTCTTACAATATATTGACCGAGACCTCGAACGAGCTTTTATGCGACTCTGCATATAGTTAACGCTCGTATGAGGCTTCTATTTAAGAAATCGACTTGAATTTTTTAAACAAAATAGAGCTTTCGACTATACTTACGATACTATAAAAAAAAATTAAAAATTAAAAAATAAAAGTATTTTTTTTTCAAAACACGTTTAGTGTGATGAGTCGATCGACCCACCATACATACGCTCATAAGATTTTCAATATAGTTAAGGTCAGTGTGAGCTTATTTATACATATTTGAATTTCAAGTTTTGTGACAGTATAGAATTCTTAAGCTTCCTGTGTATGTTTGTTAGCAAAATCCATTTTGTCAATTTTTTGCAAAATGGCGACAAGTATTAAAATTCAATCACTTATAACTCAGTAGTGTTGAATTTTGTCGAAAAGGTCTCTATACATGAAATGTTGAGAAGCCTAAAGTTCATCTAAGTAAAATATAAAAAATATATATTTTTGCTTGAAAACAAGCGATGTATCAGTTCGATCGTACCCCCATACTAGCCATTTTGAGACTTTCGGAAGAGTTAACGCTCTTAACTGCTTGGTTATGAAGATTAAAATTTAAATTTTGAGTATCGCATAGAACTAACGCGCAGCCCCTATACGTTATGTTTAAAAAAAATATATAATTTTTTTTTTCAAAATGGCGGCTATCGTAAAAATTCAAAGTGTCATAACTTTGCTAAATAAAATCCTACTGAAAAATGTCGTATGCAAAAAGTGTTTGAAATTTTAATTTGCATATAAAAGCAATTTTTAATTATTTTTTTTTTAATAAAAACCGAGTCTTACCATATATTGACCGAGACCTCGAACGAGCTTTTATGCGACTCTGCATATAGTTAACGCTCGTATGAGGCTTCTATTTAAGAAATCGACTTGAATTTTTTAAACAAAATAGAGCTTTCGACTATACTTACGATACTATAAAAAAAAATTAAAAATTAAAAAATAAAAGTATTTTTTTTTCAAAACACGTTTAGTGTGATTAGTCGATCGACCCACCATACATACGCTCATAAGATTTTCAATATAGTTAAGGTCAGTGTGAGCTTATTTATACATATTTGAATTTCAATTTTTGTGACAGTATAGAATTCTTAAGCATCCTGTGTATGTTTGTTAGCAAAATCCATTTTGTCAATTTTTTGCAAAATGGCGACAAGTATTAAAATTCAATCACTTATAACTCAGTAGTGTTGAATTTTGTCGAAAATGTCTCTATACATGAAATGTTGAAAAGCCTAAAGTTCATCTAAGTAAAATATAAAAAATATATATTTTTGCTTGAAAACAAGCGATGTATCAGTTCGATCGTACCCCCATACTAGCCATTTTGAGACTTTCGGAAGAGTTAACGCTCTTAACTGCTTGGTTATGAAGATTAAAATTTAAATTTTGAGTATCGCATAGAACTAACGCGCAGCCCCTATACGTTATGTTTAAAAAAAATATATAAATTTTTTTTTCAAAATGGCGGCTATCGTAAAAATTCAAAGTGTCATAACTTTGCTAAATGAAATCTTACTAAAAAATGTCGTATGCAAAAAGTGTTTGAAATTTTAATTTGCATATAAAAGCAATTTTTAATTATTTTTTTTTTAATAAAAACCGAGTCTTACCATATATTGACCGAGACCTCGAACGAGCTTTTATGCGACTCTGCATATAGTTAACGCTCGTATGAGGCTTCTATTTAAGAAATCGACTTGAATTTTTTAAACAAAATAGAGCTTTCGACTATACTTACGATACTATAAAAAAAAATTAAAAATTAAAAAATAAAAGTATTTTTTTTTCAAAACACGTTTAGTGTGATTAGTCGATCGACCCACCATACATACGCTCATAAGATTTTCAATATAGTTAAGGTCAGTGTGAGCTTATTTATACATATTTGAATTTCAATTTTTGTGACAGTATAGAATTCTTAAGCATCCTGTGTATGTTTGTTAGCAAAATCCATTTTGTCAATTTTTTGCAAAATGGCGACAAGTATTAAAATTCAATCACTTATAACTCAGTAGTGTTGAATTTTGTCGAAAAGGTCTCTATACATGAAATGTTGAGAAGCCTAAAGTTCATCTAAGTAAAATATAAAAAATATATATTTTTGCTTGAAAACAAGCGATGTATCAGTTCGATCGTACCCCCATACTAGCCATTTTGAGACTTTCGGAAGAGTTAACGCTCTTAACTGCTTGGTTATGAAGATTAAAATTTAAATTTTGAGTATCGTATAGAACTAACGCGCAGCCCCTATACGTTATGTTTAAAAAAAATATAAAAATTTTTTTTTAAAATGGCGGCTATCGTAAAAATTCAAAGTGTCATAACTTTGCTAAATGAAATCCTACTGAAAAATGTCGTATGCAAAAAGTGTTTGGAATTTTAATTTGCATATAAAAGCAATTTTTAATTATTTTTTTTTTTAAAAAACCGAGTCTTACCATATATTGACCGAGACCTCGAACGAGCTTTTATGCGACTCTGCATATAGTTAACGCTCGTATGAGGCTTCTATTTAAGAAATCGACTTGAATTTTTTAAACAAAATAGAGCTTTCGACTATACTGACGATACTATAAAAAAAAATTAAAAATTAAAAAATAAAAGTATTTTTTTTTCAAAACACGTTTAGTGTGATGAGTCGATCGACCCACCATACATACGCTCATAAGATTTTCAATATAGTTAAGGTCAGTGTGAGCTTATTTATACATATTTGAATTTCAATTTTTGTGACAGTATAGAATTCTTAAGCATCCTGTGTATGTTTGTTAGCAAAATCCATTTTGTCAATTTTTTGCAAAATGGCGACAAGTATTAAAATTCAATCACTTATAACTCAGTAGTGTTGAATTTTGTCGAAAAGGTCTCTATACATGAAATGTTGAGAAGCCTAAAGTTCATCTAAGTAAAATATAAAAAATATATATTTTTGCTTGAAAACAAGCGATGTATCAGTTCGATCGTACCCCCATACTAGCCATTTTGAGACTTTCGGAAGAGTTAACGCTCTTAACTGCTTGGTTATGAAGATTAAAATTTAAATTTTGAGTATCGCATAGAACTAACGCGCAGCCCCTATACGTTATGTTTAAAAAAAATATATAAATTTTTTTTTCAAAATGGCGGCTATCGTAAAAATTCAAAGTGTCATAACTTTGCTAAATGAAATCTTACTGAAAAATGTCGTATGCAAAAAGTGTTTGAAATTTTAATTTGCATATAAAAGCAATTTTTAATTATTTTTTTTTTAATAAAAACCGAGTCTTACCATATATTGACCGAGACCTCGAACGAGCTTTTATGCGACTCTGCATATAGTTAACGCTCGTATGAGGCTTCTATTTAAGAAATCGACTTGAATTTTTTAAACAAAATAGAGCTTTCGACTATACTTACGATACTATAAAAAAAAATTAAAAATTAAAAAATAAAAGTATTTTTTTTTCAAAACACGTTTAGTGTGATTAGTCGATCGACCCACCATACATACGCTCATAAGATTTTCAATATAGTTAAGGTCAGTGTGAGCTTATTTATACATATTTGAATTTCAATTTTTGTGACAGTATAGAATTCTTAAGCATCCTGTGTATGTTTGTTAGCAAAATCCATTTTGTCAATTTTTTGCAAAATGGCGACAAGTATTAAAATTCAATCACTTATAACTCAGTAGTGTTGAATTTTGTCGAAAAGGTCTCTATACATTAAATGTTGAGAAGCCTAAAGTTCATCTAAGTAAAATATAAAAAATATATATTTTTGCTTGAAAACAAGCGATGTATCAGTTCGATCGTACCCCCATACTAGCCATTTTGAGACTTTCGGAAGAGTTAACGCTCTTAACTGCTTGGTTATGAAGATTAAAATTTAAATTTTGAGTATCGTATAGAACTAACGCGCAGCCCCTATACGTTATGTTTAAAAAAAATATAAAAATTTTTTTTTAAAATGGCGGCTATCGTAAAAATTCAAAGTGTCATAACTTTGCTAAATGAAATCCTACTGAAAAATGTCGTATGCAAAAAGTGTTTGGAATTTTAATTTGCATATAAAAGCAATTTTTAATTATTTTTTTTTTAATAAAAACCGAGTCTTACCATATATTGACCGAGACCTCGAACGAGCTTTTATGCGACTCTGCATATAGTTAACGCTCGTATGAGGCTTTTATTTAAGAAATCGACTTGAATTTTTTAAACAAAATAGAGCTTTCGACTATACTTACGATACTATAAAAAAAAATTAAAAATTAAAAAATAAAAGTATTTTTTTTTCAAAACACGTTTAGTGTGATGAGTCGATCGACCCACCATACATACGCTCATAAGATTTTCAATATAGTTAAGGTCAGTGTGAGCTTATTTATACATATTTGAATTTCAATTTTTGTGACAGTATAGAATTCTTAAGCATCCTGTGTATGTTTGTTAGCAAAATCCATTTTGTCAATTTTTTGCAAAATGGCGACAAGTATTAAAATTCAATCACTTATAACTCAGTAGTGTTGAATTTTGTCGAAAAGGTCTCTATACATGAAATGTTGAGAAGCCTAAAGTTCATCTAAGTAAAATATAAAAAATATATATTTTTGCTTGAAAACAAGCGATGTATCAGTTCGATCGTACCCCCATACTAGCCATTTTGAGACTTTCGGAAGAGTTAACGCTCTTAACTGCTTGGTTATGAAGATTAAAATTTAAATTTTGAGTATCGCATAGAACTAACGCGCAGCCCCTATACGTTATGTTTAAAAAAAATATATAAATTTTTTTTTCAAAATGGCGGCTATCGTAAAAATTCAAAGTGTCATAACTTTGCTAAATGAAATCCTACTGAAAAATGTCGTATGCAAAAAGTGTTTGGAATTTTAATTTGCATATAAAAGCAATTTTTAATTATTTTTTTTTTAATAAAAACCGAGTCTTACCATATATTGACCGAGACCTCGAACGAGCTTTTATGCGACTCTGCATATAGTTAACGCTCGTATGAGGCTTCTATTTAAGAAATCGACTTGAATTTTTTAAACAAAATAGAGCTTTCGACTATACTTACGATACTATAAAAAAAAATTAAAAATTAAAAAATAAAAGTATTTTTTTTTCAAAACACGTTTAGTGTGATGAGTCGATCGACCCACCATACATACGCTCATAAGATTTTCAATATAGTTAAGGTCAGTGTGAGCTTATTTATACATATTTGAATTTCAATTTTTGTGACAGTATAGAATTCTTAAGCATCCTGTGTATGTTTGTTAGCAAAATCCATTTTGTCAATTTTTTGCAAAATGGCGACAAGTATTAAAATTCAATCACTTATAACTCAGTAGTGTTGAATTTTGTCGAAAAGGTCTCTATACATTAAATGTTGAGAAGCCTAAAGTTCATCTAAGTAAAATATAAAAAATATATATTTTTGCTTGAAAACAAGCGATGTATCAGTTCGATCGTACCCCCATACTAGCCATTTTGAGACTTTCGGAAGAGTTAACGCTCTTAACTGCTTGGTTATGAAGATTAAAATTTAAATTTTGAGTATCGTATAGAACTAACGCGCAGCCCCTATACGTTATGTTTAAAAAAAATATAAAAATTTTTTTTTAAAATGGCGGCTATCGTAAAAATTCAAAGTGTCATAACTTTGCTAAATGAAATCCTACTGAAAAATGTCGTATGCAAAAAGTGTTTGGAATTTTAATTTGCATATAAAAGCAATTTTTAATTATTTTTTTTTTAATAAAAACCGAGTCTTACCATATATTGACCGAGACCTCGAACGAGCTTTTATGCGACTCTGCATATAGTTAACGCTCGTATGAGGCTTTTATTTAAGAAATCGACTTGAATTTTTTAAACAAAATAGAGCTTTCGACTATACTTACGATACTATAAAAAAAAATTAAAAATTAAAAAATAAAAGTATTTTTTTTTCAAAACACGTTTAGTGTGATGAGTCGATCGACCCACCATACATACGCTCATAAGATTTTCAATATAGTTAAGGTCAGTGTGAGCTTATTTATACATATTTGAATTTCAATTTTTGTGACAGTATAGAATTCTTAAGCATCCTGTGTATGTTTGTTAGCAAAATCCATTTTGTCAATTTTTTGCAAAATGGCGACAAGTATTAAAATTCAATCACTTATAACTCAGTAGTGTTGAATTTTGTCGAAAAGGTCTCTATACATGAAATGTTGAGAAGCCTAAAGTTCATCTAAGTAAAATATAAAAAATATATATTTTTGCTTGAAAACAAGCGATGTATCAGTTCGATCGTACCCCCATACTAGCCATTTTGAGACTTTCGGAAGAGTTAACGCTCTTAACTGCTTGGTTATGAAGATTAAAATTTAAATTTTGAGTATCGCATAGAACTAACGCGCAGCCCCTATACGTTATGTTTAAAAAAAATATATAAATTTTTTTTTCAAAATGGCGGCTATCGTAAAAATTCAAAGTGTCATAACTTTGCTAAATGAAATCCTACTGAAAAATGTCGTATGCAAAAAGTGTTTGGAATTTTAATTTGCATATAAAAGCAATTTTTAATTATTTTTTTTTTAATAAAAACCGAGTCTTACCATATATTGACCGAGACCTCGAACGAGCTTTTATGCGACTCTGCATATAGTTAACGCTCGTATGAGGCTTCTATTTAAGAAATCGACTTGAATTTTTTAAACAAAATAGAGCTTTCGACTATACTTACGATACTATAAAAAAAAATTAAAAATTAAAAAATAAAAGTATTTTTTTTTCAAAACACGTTTAGTGTGATGAGTCGATCGACCCACCATACATACGCTCATAAGATTTTCAATATAGTTAAGGTCAGTGTGAGCTTATTTATACATATTTGAATTTCAATTTTTGTGACAGTATAGAATTCTTAAGCATCCTGTGTATGTTTGTTAGCAAAATCCATTTTGTCAATTTTTTGCAAAATGGCGACAAGTATTAAAATTCAATCACTTATAACTCAGTAGTGTTGAATTTTGTCGAAAAGGTCTCTATACATGAAATGTTGAGAAGCCTAAAGTTCATCTAAGTAAAATATAAAAAATATATATTTTTGCTTGAAAACAAGCGATGTATCAGTTCGATCGTACCCCCATACTAGCCATTTTGAGACTTTCGGAAGAGTTAACGCTCTTAACTGCTTGGTTATGAAGATTAAAATTTAAATTTTGAGTATCGCATAGAACTAACGCGCAGCCCCTATACGTTATGTTTAAAAAAAATATATAATTTTTTTTTTTAAAATGGCGGCTATCGTAAAAATTCAAAGTGTCATAACTTTGCTAAATAAAATCCTACTTAAAAATGTCGTATGCAAAAAGTGTTTGGAATTTTAATTTGCATATAAAAGCAATTTTTAATTATTTTTTTTTTAATAAAAACCGAGTCTTACCATATATTGACCGAGACCTCGAACGAGCTTTTATGCGACTCTGCATATAGTTAACGCTCGTATGAGGCTTCTATTTAAGAAATCGACTTGAATTTTTTAAACAAAATAGAGCTTTCGACTATACTTACGATACTATTAAAACAATTAAAAATTAAAAAATAAAAGTATTTTTTTTTCAAAACACGTTTAGTGTGATTAGTCGATCGACCCACCATACATACGCTCATAAGATTTTCAATATAGTTAAGGTCAGTGTGAGCTTATTTATACATATTTGAATTTCAATTTTTGTGACAGTATAGAATTCTTAAGCATCCTGTGTATGTTTGTTAGCAAAATCCATTTTGTCAATTTTTTGCAAAATGGCGACAAGTATTAAAATTCAATCACTTATAACTCAGTAGTGTTGAATTTTGTCGAAAAGGTCTCTATACATGAAATGTTGAGAAGCCTAAAGTTCATCTAAGTAAAATATAAAAAATATATATTTTTGCTTGAAAACAAGCGATGTATCAGTTCGATCGTACCCCCATACTAGCCATTTTGAGACTTTCGGAAGAGTTAACGCTCTTAACTGCTTGGTTATAAAGATTAAAATTTAAATTTTGAGTATCGCATAGAACTAACGCGCAGCCCCTATACGTTATGTTTAAAAAAAATATATAAATTTTTTTTTCAAAATAGCGGCTATCGTAAAAATTCAAAGTGTCATAACTTTGCTAAATGAAATCCTACTGAAAAATGTCGTATGCAAAAAGTGTTTGGAATTTTAATTGGCATATAAAAGCAATTTTTAATTATTTTTTTTTTAATAAAAACCGAGTCTTACCATATATTGACCGAGACCTCGAACGAGCTTTTATGCGACTCTGCATATAGTTAACGCTCGTATGAGGCTTCTATTTAAGAAATCGACTTAAATTTTTTAAACAAAATAGAGCTTTCGACTATACTTACGATACTATAAAAAAAAATTAAAAATTAAAAAATAAAAGTATTTTTTTTTCAAAACACGTTTAGTGTGATGAGTCGATCGACCCACTATACATACGCTCATAAGATTTTCAATATAGTTAAGGTCAGTGTGAGCTTATTTATACATATTTGAATTTCAATTTTTGTGACAGTATAGAATTCTTAAGCATCCTGTGTATGTTTGTTAGCAAAATCCATTTTGTCAATTTTTTGCAAAATGGCGACAAGTATTAAAATTCAATCACTTATAACTCAGTAGTGTTGAATTTTGTCGAAAAGGTCTCTATACATGAAATGTTGAGAAGCCTAAAGCTCATCTAAGTAAAATATAAAAAATATATATTTTTGCTTGAAAACAAGCGATGTATCAGTTCGATCGTACCCCCATACTAGCCATTTTGAGACTTTCGGAAGAGTTAACGCTCTTAACTGCTTGGTTATGAAGATTAAAATTTAAATTTTGAGTATCGCATAGAACTAACGCGCAGCCCCTATACGTTATGTTTAAAAAAAATATATAAATTTTTTTTTCAAAATGGCGGCTATCGTAAAAATTCAAAGTGTCATAACTTTGCTAAATCAAATCCTACTTAAAAATGTCGTATGCAAAAAGTGTTTGGAATTTTAATTTGCATATAAAAGCAATTTTTAATTATTTTTTTTTTAATAAAAACCGAGTCTTACCATATATTGACCGAGACCTCGAACGAGCTTTTATGCGACTCTGCATATAGTTAACGCTCGTATGAGGCTTCTATTTAAGAAATCGACTTGAATTTTTTAAACAAAATAGAGCTTTCGACTATACTTACGATACTATAAAAAAAAATTAAAAATTAAAAAATAAAAGTATTTTTTTTTCAAAACACGTTTAGTGTGATGAGTCGATCGACCCACCATACATACGCTCATAAGATTTTCAATATAGTTAAGGTCAGTGTGAGCTTATTTATACATATTTGAATTTTAATTTTTGTGACAGTATAGAATTCTTAAGCATCCTGTGTATGTTTGTTAGCAAAATCCATTTTGTCAATTTTTTGCAAAATGGCGACAAGTATTAAAATTCAATCACTTATAACTCAGTAGTGTTGAATTTTGTCGAAAAGGTCTCTATACATGAAATGTTGAGAAGCCTAAAGTTCATCTAAGTAAAATATAAAAAATATATATTTTTGCTTGAAAACAAGCGATGTATCAGTTCGATCGTACCCCCATACTAGCCATTTTGAGACTTTCGGAAGAGTTAACGCTCTTAACTACTTGGTTATGAAGATTAATCTTTAAATTTGGAGTATCGCATAGAACTAACGCGCAGCCCCTATACGTTATGTTTAAAAAAAATATATAAATTTTTTTTTCAAAATGGCGGCTATCGTAAAAATTCAAAGTGTCATAACTTTGCTAAATGAAATCCTACTGAAAAATGTCGTATGCAAAAAGTGTTTGAAATTTTAATTTGCATATAAAAGCAATTTTTAATTTTTTTTTTTTTAAAAAACCGAGTCTTACCATATATTGACCGAGACCTCGAACGAGCTTTTATGCGACTCTGCATATAGTTAACGCTCGTATGAGGCTTCTATTTAAGAAATCGACTTGAATTTTTTAAACAAAATAGAGCTTTCGACTATACTTACGATACTATAAAAAAAAATTAAAAATTAAAAAATAAAAGTATTTTTTTTTCAAAACACGTTTAGTGTGATTAGTCGATCGACCCACCATACATACGCTCATAAGATTTTCAATATAGTTAAGGTCAGTGTGAGCTTATTTATACATATTTGAATTTCAATTCTTGTGACAGTATAGAATTCTTAAGCATCCTGTGTATGTTTGTTAGCAAAATCCATTTTGTCAATTTTTTGCAAAATGGCGACAAGTATTAAAATTCAATCACTTATAACTCAGTAGTGTTGAATTTTGTCGAAAAGGTCTCTATACATGAAATGTTGAGAAGCCTAAAGTTCATCTAAGTAAAATATAAAAAATATATATTTTTGCTTGAAAACAAGCGATGTATCAGTTCGATCGTACCCCCATACTAGCCATTTTGAGACTTTCGGAAGAGTTAACGCTCTTAACTGCTTGGTTATGAAGATTAAAATTTAAATTTTGAGTATCGCATAGAACTAACGCGCAGCCCCTATACGTTTTGTTTAAAAAAAATATATAAATTTTTTTTTCAAAATGGCGGCTATCGTAAAAATTCAAAGTGTCATAACTTTGCTAAATGAAATCCTACTGAAAAATGTCGTATGCAAAAAGTGTTTGGAATTTTAATTTGCATATAAAAGCAATTTTTAATTATTTTTTTTTTA
This sequence comes from Plectrocnemia conspersa, assembly GCF_051122295.1. NCBI lineage: Eukaryota > Metazoa > Arthropoda > Insecta > Trichoptera > Polycentropodidae > Plectrocnemia > Plectrocnemia conspersa. The sequence continues at coordinate 30,183,224 of NW_028277167.1, read as the reverse complement.
ATAAAAACCGAGTCTTACCATATATTGACCGAGACCTCGAACGAGCTTTTATGCGACTCTGCATATAGTTAACGCTCGTATGAGGCTTCTATTTAAGAAATCGACTTGAATTTTTTAAACAAAATAGAGCTTTCGACTATACTTACGATACTATTAAAACAATTAAAAATTAAAAAATAAAAGTATTTTTTTTTCAAAACACGTTTAGTGTGATGAGTCGATCGACCCACCATACATACGCTCATAAGATTTTCAATATAGTTAAGGTCAGTGTGAGCTTATTTATACATATTTGAATTTCAATTTTTGTGACAGTATAGAATTCTTAAGCATCCTGTGTATGTTTGTTAGCAAAATCCATTTTGTCAATTTTTTGCAAAATGGCGACAAGTATTAAAATTCAATCACTTATAACTCAGTAGTGTTGAATTTTGTCGAAAAGGTCTCTATACATGAAATGTTGAGAAGCCTAAAGTTCATCTAAGTAAAATATAAAAAATATATATTTTTGCTTGAAAACAAGCGATGTATCAGTTCGATCGTACCCCCATACTAGCCATTTTGAGACTTTCGGAAGAGTTAACGCTCTTAACTACTTGGTTATGAAGATTAAAATTTAAATTTTGAGTATCGCATAGAACTAACGCGCAGCCCCTATACGTTATGTTTAAAAAAAATATATAAATTTTTTTTAAAATGGCGGCTATCGTAAAAATTCAAAGTTTCATAACTTTGCTAAATAAAATCCTACTGAAAAATGTCGTATGCAAAAAGTGTTTGAAATTTTAATTTGCATATAAAAGCAATTTTTAATTATTTTTTTTTTTAAAAAACCGAGTCTTACCATATATTGACCGAGACCTCGAACGAGCTTTTATGCGACTCTGCATATAGTTAACGCTCGTATGAGGCTTCTATTTAAGAAATCGACTTGAATTTTTTAAACAAAATAGAGCTTTCGACTATACTTACGATACTATAAAAAAAAATTAAAAATTAAAAAATAAAAGTATTTTTTTTTCAAAACACGTTTAGTGTGATTAGTCGATCGACCCACCATACATACGCTCATAAGATTTTCAATATAGTTAAGGTCAGTGTGAGCTTATTTATACATATTTGAATTTCAATTTTTGTGACAGTATAGAATTCTTAAGCATCCTGTGTATGTTTGTTAGCAAAATCCATTTTGTCAATTTTTTGCAAAATGGCGACAAGTATTAAAATTCAATCACTTATAACTCAGTAGTGTTGAATTTTGTCGAAAAGGTCTCTATACATGAAATGTTGAGAAGCCTAAAGTTCATCTAAGTAAAATATAAAAAATATATATTTTTGCTTGAAAACAAGCGATGTATCAGTTCGATCGTACCCCCATACTAGCCATTTTGAGACTTTCGGAAGAGTTAACGCTCTTAACTGCTTGGTTATGAAGATTAAAATTTAAATTTTGAGTATCGCATAGAACTAACGCGCAGCCCCTATACGTTTTGTTTAAAAAAAATATATAAATTTTTTTTTCAAAATGGCGGCTATCGTAAAAATTCAAAGTGTCATAACTTTGCTAAATTAAATCCTACTGAAAAATGTCGTATGCAAAAAGTGTTTGGAATTTTAATTTGCATATAAAAGCAATTTTTAATTATTTTTTTTTTAATAAAAACCGAGTCTTACCATATATTGACCGAGACCTCGAACGAGCTTTTATGCGACTCTGCATATAGTTAACGCTCGTATGAGGCTTCTATTTAAGAAATCGACTTGAATTTTTTAAACAAAATAGAGCTTTCGACTATACTTACGATACTATAAAAAAAAATTAAAAATTAAAAAATAAAAGTATTTTTTTTTCAAAACACGTTTAGTGTGATGAGTCGATCGACCCACCATACATACGCTCATAAGATTTTCAATATAGTTAAGGTCAGTGTGAGCTTATTTATACATATTTGAATTTCAATTTTTGTGACAGTATAGAATTCTTAAGCATCCTGTGTATGTTTGTTAGCAAAATCCATTTTGTCAATTTTTTGCAAAATGGCGACAAGTATTAAAATTCAATCACTTATAACTCAGTAGTGTTGAATTTTGTCAAAAAGGTCTCTATACATGAAATGTTGAGACGCCTAAAGTTCATCTAAGTAAAATATAAAAAATATATATTTTTGCTTGAAAACAAGCGATGTATCAGTTCGATCGTACCCCCATACTAGCCATTTTGAGACTTTCGGAAGAGTTAACGCTCTTAACTGCTTGGTTATGAAGATTAAAATTTAAATTTTGAGTATCGCATAGAACTAACGCGCAGCCCCTATACGTTATGTTTAAAAAAAATATATAAATTTTTTTTTCAAAATGGCGGCTATCGTAAAAATTCAAAGTGTCATAACTTTGCTAAATGAAATCCTACTGAAAAATGTCGTATGCAAAAAGTGTTTGGAATTTTAATTTGCATATAAAAGCAATTTTTAATTATTTTGTTTTTAATAAAAACCGAGTCTTACCATATATTGACCGAGACCTCGAACGAGCTTTTATGCGACTCTGCATATAGTTAACGCTCGTATGAGGCTTCTATTTAAGAAATCGACTTGAATTTTTTAAACAAAATAGAGCTTTCGACTATACTTACGATACTATAAAAAAAAATTAAAAATTAAAAAATAAAAGTATTTTTTTTTCAAAACACGTTTAGTGTGATGAGTCGATCGACCCACCATACATACGCTCATAAGATTTTCAATATAGTTAAGGTCAGTGTGAGCTTATTTATACATATTTGAATTTCAATTTTTGTGACAGTATAGAATTCTTAAGCATCCTGTGTATGTTTGTTAGCAAAATCCATTTTGTTAATTTTTTGCAAAATGGCGACAAGTATTAAAATTCAATCACTTATAACTCAGTAGTGTTGAATTTTGTCGAAAAGGTCTCTATACATGAAATGTTGAGAAGCCTAAAGTTCATCTAAGTAAAATATAAAAAATATATATTTTTGCTTGAAAACAAGCGATGTATCAGTTCGATCGTACCCCCATACTAGCCATTTTGAGACTTTCGGAAGAGTTAACGCTCTTAACTGCTTGGTTATGATGATTAAAATTTAAATTTTGAGTATCGCATAGAACTAACGCGCAGCCCCTATACGTTATGTTTAAAAAATATATATAAATTTTTTTTTTAAAATGGCGGCTATCGTAAAAATTCAAAGTGTCATAACTTTGCTAAATGAAATCCTACTGAAAAATGTCGTATGCAAAAAGTGTTTGGAATTTTAATTTGCATATAAAAGCAATTTTTTATTATTTTTTTTTTAATAAAAACCGAGTCTTACCATATATTGACCGAGACCTCGAACGAGCTTTTATGCGACTCTGCATATAGTTAACGCTCGTATGAGGCTTCTATTTAAGAAATCGACTTGAATTTTTTAAACAAAATAGAGCTTTCGACTATACTTACGATACTATAAAAAAAAATTAAAAATTAAAAAATAAAAGTATTTTTTTTTCAAAACACGTTTAGTGTGATGAGTCGATCGACCCACCATACATACGCTCATAAGATTTTTAATATAGTTAAGGTCAGTGTGAGCTTATTTATACATATTTGAATTTCAATTTTTGTGACAGTATAGAATTCTTAAGCATCCTGTGTATGTTTGTTAGCAAAATCCATTTTGTCAATTTTTTGCAAAATGGCGACAAGTATTAAAATTCAATCACTTATAACTCAGTAGTGTTGAATTTTGTCGAAAAGGTCTCTATACATGAAATGTTGAGAAGCCTAAAGTTCATCTAAGTAAAATATAAAAAATATATATTTTTGCTTGAAAACAAGCGATGTATCAGTTCGATCGTACCCCCATACTAGCCATTTTGAGACTTTCGGAAGAGTTAACGCTGTTAACTGCTTGGTTATAAAGATTAAAATTTAAATTTTGAGTATCGCATAGAACTAACGCGCAGCCCCTATACGTTATGTTTAAAAAAATATATAAATTTTTTTTTCAAAATGGCGGCTATCGTAAAAATTTAAAGTGTCATAACTTTGCTAAATAAAATCCTACTAAAAAATGTCGTATGCAAAAAGTGTTTGGAATTTTAATTTGCATATAAAAGCAATTTTTAATTATTTTTTTTTTAATAAAAACCGAGTCTTACCATATATTGACCGAGACCTCGAACGAGCTTTTATGCGACTCTGCATATAGTTAACGCTCGTATGAGGCTTCTATTTAAGAAATCGACTTGAATTTTTTAAACAAAATAGAGCTTTCGACTATACTTACGATACTATAAAAAAAAATTAAAAATTAAAAAATAAAAGTATTTTTTTTTCAAAACACGTTTAGTGTGATGAGTCGATCGACCCACCATACATACGCTCATAAGATTTTCAATATAGTTAAGGTCAGTGTGAGCTTATTTATACATATTTGAATTTCAATTTTTGTGACAGTATAGAATTCTTAAGCATCCTGTGTATGTTTGTTAGCAAAATCCATTTTGTCAATTTTTTGCAAAATGGCGACAAGTATTAAAATTCAATCACTTATAACTCAGTAGTGTTGAATTTTGTCGAAAAGGTCTCTATACATGAAATGTTGAGAAGCCTAAAGTTCATCTAAGTAAAATATAAAAAATATATATTTTTGCTTGAAAACAAGCGATGTATCAGTTCGATCGTACCCCCATACTAGCCATTTTGAGACTTTCGGAAGAGTTAACGCTCTTAACTGCTTGGTTATGAAGATTAAAATTTAAATTTTGAGTATCGCATAGAACTAACGCGCAGCCCCTATACGTTATGTTTAAAAAAAATATATAAATTTTTTTTTTAAAATGGCGGCTATCGTAAAAATTCAAAGTGTCATAACTTTGCTAAATGAAATCCTACTGAAAAATGTCGTATGCAAAAAGTGTTTGGAATTTTAATTTGCATATAAAAGCAATTTTTTATTATTTTTTTTTTAATAAAAACCGAGTCTTACCATATATTGACCGAGACCTCGAACGAGCTTTTATGCGACTCTGCATATAGTTAACGCTCGTATGAGGCTTCTATTTAAGAAATCGACTTGAATTTTTTAAACAAAATAGAGCTTTCGACTATACTTACGATACTATAAAAGAAAATTAAAAATTAAAAAATAAAAGTATTTTTTTTTCAAAACACGTTTAGTGTGATGAGTCGATCGACCCACCATACATACGCTCATAAGATTTTCAATATAGTTAAGGTCAGTGTGAGCTTATTTATACATATTTGAATTTCAATTTTTGTGACAGTATAGAATTCTTAAGCATCCTGTGTATGTTTGTTAGCAAAATCCATTTTGTCAATTTTTTGCAAAATTACGACAAGTATTAAAATTCAATCACTTATAACTCAGTAGTGTTGAATTTTGTCGAAAAGGTCTCTATACATGAAATGTTGAGAAGCCTAAAGTTCATCTAAGTAAAATATAAAAAATATATATTTTTGCTTGAAAACAAGCGATGTATCAGTTCGATCGTACCCCCATACTAGCCATTTTGAGACTTTCGGAAGAGTTAACGCTGTTAACTGCTTGGTTATAAAGATTAAAATTTAAATTTTGAGTATCGCATAGAACTAACGCGCAGCCCCTATACGTTATGTTTAAAAAAATATATAAATTTTTTTTTCAAAATGGCGGCTATCGTAAAAATTTAAAGTGTCATAACTTTGCTAAATAAAATCCTACTAAAAAATGTCGTACGCAAAAAGTTTTTGGAATTTTAATTTGCATATAAAAGCAATTTTTAATTATTTTTTTTTTAATAAAAACCGAGTCTTACCATATATTGACCGAGACCTCGAACGAGCTTTTATGCGACTCTGCATATAGTTAACGCTCGTATGAGGCTTCTATTTAAGAAATCGACTTGAATTTTTTTAACAAAATAGAGCTTTCGACTATACTTACGATACTATAAAAAAAAATTAAAAATTAAAAAATAAAAGTATTTTTTTTTCAAAACACGTTTAGTGTGATGAGTCGATCGACCCACTATACATACGCTCATAAGATTTTCAATATAGTTAAGGTCAGTGTGAGCTTATTTATACATATTTGAATTTCAATTTTTGTGACAGTATAGAATTCTTAAGCATCCTGTGTATGTTTGTTAGCAAAATCCATTTTGTCAATTTTTTGCAAAATGGCGACAAGTATTAAAATTCAATCACTTATAACTCAGTAGTGTTGAATTTTGTCGAAAAGGTCTCTATACATGAAATGTTGAGAAGCCTAAAGCTCATCTAAGTAAAATATAAAAAATATATATTTTTGCTTGAAAACAAGCGATGTATCAGTTCGATCGTACCCCCATACTAGCCATTTTGAGACTTTCGGAAGAGTTAACGCTCTTAACTGCTTGGTTATGAAGATTAAAATTTAAATTTTGAGTATCGCATAGAACTAACGCGCAGCCCCTATACGTTATGTTTAAAAAAAATATATAAATTTTTTTTTCAAAATGGCGGCTATCGTAAAAATTCAAAGTGTCATAACTTTGCTAAATGAAATTCTACTGAAAAATGTCGTATGCAAAAAGTGTTTGGAATTTCAATTTGCATATAAAAGCAATTTTTAATTATTTTTTTTTAAATAAAAACCGAGTCTTACCATATATTGACCGAGACCTCGAACGAGCTTTTATGCGACTCTGCATATAGTTAACGCTCGTATGAGGCTTCTATTTAAGAAATCGACTTGAATTTTTTAAACAAAATAGAGCTTTCGACTATACTTACGATACTATAAAAAAAAATTAAAAATTAAAAAATAAAAGTATTTTTTTTTCAAAACACGTTTAGTGTGATGAGTCGATCGACCCACCATACATACGCTCATAAGATTTTCAATATAGTTAAGGTCAGTGTGAGCTTATTTATACATATTTGAATTTCAATTTTTGTGACAGTATAGAATTCTTAAGCATCCTGTGTATGTTTGTTAGCAAAATCCATTTTGTATATTTTTTGCAAAATGGCGACAAGTATTAAAATTCAATCACTTATAACTCAGTAGTGTTGAATTTTGTCGAAAAGGTCTCTATACATGAAATGTTGAGAAGCCTAAAGTTCATCTAAGTAAAATATAAAAAATATATATTTTTGCTTGAAAACAAGCGATGTATCAGTTCGATCGTACCCCCATACTAGCCATTTTGAGACTTTCGGAAGAGTTAACGCTCTTAACTGCTTGGTTATAAAGATTAAAATTTAAATTTTGAGTATCGCATAGAACTAACGCGCAGCCCCTATACGTTATGTTTAAAAAAAATATATAAATTTTTTTTTTAAAATGGCGGCTATCGTAAAAATTCAAAGTGTCATAACTTTGCTAAATAAAATTCTACTGAAAAATGTCGTATGCAAAAAGTGTTTGGAATTTTAATTTGCATATAAAAGCAATTTTTAATTTTTTTTTTTTAAATAAAAACCGAGTCTTACCATATATTGACCGAGACCTCGAACGAGCTTTTATGCGACTCTGCATATAGTTAACGCTCGTATGAGGCTTCTATTTAAGAAATCGACTTGAATTTTTTAAACAAAATAGAGCTTTCGACTATACTTACGATACTATGAAAGAAAATTAAAAATTAAAAAATAAAAGTATTTTTTTTTCAAAACACGTTTAGTGTGATGAGTCGATCGACCCACCATACATACGCTCATAAGATTTTCAATATAGTTAAGGTCAGTGTGAGCTTATTTATACATATTTGAATTTCAATTTTTGTGACAGTATAGAATTCTTAAGCATCCTGTGTATGTTTGTTAGCAAAATCCATTTTGTCAATTTTTTGCAAAATGGCGACAAGTATTAAAATTCAATCACTTATAACTCAGTAGTGTTGAATTTTGTCGAAAAGGTCTCTATACATGAAATGTTGAGAAGCCTAAAGTTCATCTAAGTAAAATATAAAAAATATATATTTTTGCTTGAAAACAAGCGATGTATCAGTTCGATCGTACCCCCATACTAGCCATTTTGAGACTTTCGGAAGAGTTAACGCTCTTAACTGCTTGGTTATGAAGATTAAAATTTAAATTTTGAGTATCGCATAGAACTAACGCGCAGCCCCTATACGTTATGTTTAAAAAAAATATATAAATTTTTTTTTTAAAATGGCAGCTATCGTAAAAATTCAAAGTGTCATAACTTTGCTAAATAAAATCCTACTTAAAAATGTCGTATGCAAAAAGTGTTTGGAATTTTAATTTGCATATAAAAGCAATTTTTAATTATTTTTTTTTTAATAAAAACCGAGTCTTACCATATATTGACCGAGACCTCGAACGAGCTTTTATGCGACTCTGCATATAGTTAACGCTCGTATGAGGCTTCTATTTAAGAAATCGACTTGAATTTTTTTAACAAAATAGAGCTTTCGACTATACTTACGATACTATAAAAAAAAATTAAAAATTAAAAAATAAAAGTATTTTTTTTTCAAAACACGTTTAGTGTGATGAGTCGATCGACCCACCATACATACGCTCATAAGATTTTCAATATAGTTAAGGTCAGTGTGAGCTTATTTATACATATTTAAATTTCAATTTTTGTGACAGTATAGAATTCTTAAGCATCCTGTGTATGTTTGTTAGCAAAATCCATTTTGTCAATTTTTTGCAAAATGGCGACAAGTATTAAAATTCAATCACTTATAACTCAGTAGTGTTGAATTTTGTCGAAAAGGTCTCTAAACATGAAATGTTGAGAAGCCTAAAGCTCATCTAAGTAAAATATAAAAAATATATATTTTTGCTTGAAAACAAGCGATGTATCAGTTCGATCGTACCCCCATACTAGCCATTTTGAGACTTTCGGAAGAGTTAACGCTCTTAACTGCTTGGTTATGAAGATTAAAATTTAAATTTTAAGTATCGCATAGAACTAACGCGCAGCCCCTATACGTTATGTTTAAAAAAAATATATAAATTTTTTTTTCAAAATGGCGGCTATCGTAAAAATTCAAAGTGTCATAACTTTGCTAAATGAAATTCTACTGAAAAATGTCGTATGCAAAAAGTGTTTGGAATTTCAATTTGCATATAAAAGCAATTTTTAATTATTTTTTTTTAAATAAAAACCGAGTCTTACCATATATTGACCGAGACCTCGAACGAGCTTTTATGCGACTCTGCATATAGTTAACGCTCGTATGAAGCTTCTATTTAAGAAATCGACTTGAATTTTTTAAACAAAATAGAGCTTTCGACTATACTTACGATACTATGAAAGAAAATTAAAAATTAAAAAATAAAAGTATTTTTTTTTCAAAACACGTTTAGTGTGATGAGTCGATCGACCCACCATACATACGCTCATAAGATTTTCAATATAGTTAAGGTCAGTGTGAGCTTATTTATACATATTTGAATTTCAATTTTTGTGACAGTATAGAATTCTTAAGCATCCTGTGTATGTTTGTTAGCAAAATCCATTTTGTCAAGTTTTTGCAAAATGGCGACAAGTATTAAAATTCAATCACTTATAACTCAGTAGTGTTGAATTTTGTCGAAAAGGTCTCTATACATGAAATGTTGAGAAGCCTAAAGTTCATCTAAGTAAAATATAAAAAATATATATTTTTGCTTGAAAACAAGCAATGTATCAGTTCGATCGTACCCCCATACTAGCCATTTTGAGACTTTCGGAAGAGTTAACGCTCTTAACTGCTTGGTTATAAAGATTAAAATTTAAATTTTGAGTATCGCATAGAACTAACGCGCAGCCCCTATACGTTATGTTTAAAAAAAATATATAAATTTTTTTTTCAAAATGGCGGCTATCGTAAAAATTCAAAGTGTCATAACTTTGCTAAATGAAATCCTACTGAAAAATGTCGTATGCAAAAAGTGTTTGGAATTTTAATTTGCATATAAAAGCAATTTTTAATTATTTTTTTTTTAATAAAAACCGAGTCTTACCATATATTGACCGAGACCTCGAACGAGCTTTTATGCGACTCTGCATATAGTTAACGCTCGTATGAGGCTTCTATTTAAGAAATCGACTTGAATTTTTTAAACAAAATAGAGCTTTCGACTATACTTACGATACTATAAAAAAAAATTAAAAATTAAAAAATAAAAGTATTTTTTTTTCAAAACACGTTTAGTGTGATGAGTCGATCGACCCACCATACATACGCTTATAAGATTTTCAATATAGTTAAGGTCAGTGTGAGCTTATTTATACATATTTGAATTTCAATTTTTGTGACAGTATAGAATTCTTAAGCATCCTGTGTATGTTTGTTAGCAAAATCCATTTTGTCAATTTTTTGCAAAATGGCGACAAGTATTAAAATTCAATCACTTATAACTCAGTAGTGTTGAATTTTGTCGAAAAGGTCTCTATACATGAAATGTTGAGAAGCCTAAAGTTCATCTAAGTAAAATATAAAAAATATATATTTTTGCTTGAAAACAAGCGATGTATCAGTTCGATCGTACCCCCATACTAGCCATTTTGAGACTTTCGGAAGAGTTAACGCTCTTAACTGCTTGGTTATGAAGATTAAAATTTAAATTTTGAGTATCGCATAGAACTAACGCGCAGCCCCTATACGTTATGTTTAAAAAAAATATATAAATTTTTTTTTCAAAATGGCGGCTATCGTAAAAATTCAAAGTGTCATAACTTTGCTAAATGAAATCCTACTGAAAAATGTCGTATGCGAAAAGTGTTTGGAATTTTAATTTGCATATAAAAGCAATTTTTAATTATTTTTTTTTTAATAAAAACCGAGTCTTACCATATATTGACCGAGACCTCGAACGAGCTTTTATGCGACTCTGCATATAGTTAACGCTCGTATGAGGCTTCTATTTGAGAAATCGACTTGAATTTTTTAAACAAAATAGAGCTTTCGACTATACTTACGATACTATAAAAAAAAATTAAAAATTAAAAAATAAAAGTATTTTTTTTTCAAAACACGTTTAGTGTGATGAGTCGATCGACCCACCATACATACGCTCATAAGATTTTCAATATAGTTAAGGTCAGTGTGAGCTTATTTATACATATTTGAATTTCAATTTTTGTGACAGTATAGAATTCTTAAGCATCCTGTGTATGTTTGTTAGCAAAATCCATTTTGTCAATTTTTTGCAAAATGGCGACAAGTATTAAAATTCAATCACTTATAACTCAGTAGTGTTGAATTTTGTCGAAAAGGTCTCTATACATGAAATGTTGAGAAGCCTAAAGTTCATCTAAGTAAAATATAAAAAATATATATTTTTGCTTGAAAACAAGCGATGTATCAGTTCGATCGTACCCCCATACTAGCCATTTTGAGACTTTCGGAAGAGTTAACGCTCTTAACTGCTTAGTTATAAAGATTAAAATTTAAATTTTTAATATCGCATAGAACTAACGCGCAGCCCCTATACGTTATGTTTAAAAAAAATATATAAATTTTTTTTTCAAAATGGCGGCTATCGTAAAAATTCAAAGTGTCATACCTTTGCTAAATCAAATCCTACTGAAAAATGTCGTATGCAAAAAGTGTTTGGAATTTTAATTTGCATATAAAAGCAATTTTTAATTATTTTTTTTTTAATAAAAACCGAGTCTTACCATATATTGACCGAGACCTCGAACGAGCTTTTATGCGACTCTGCATATAGTTAACGCTCGTATGAGGCTTCTATTTAAGAAATCGACTTGAATTTTTTAAACAAAATAGAACTTTCGACTATACTTACGATACTATAAAAAAAAATTAAAAATTAAAAAATAAAAGTATTTTTTTTTCAAAACACGTTTAGTGTGATGAGTCGATCGACCCACCATACATACGCTCATAAGATTTTCAATATAGTTAACGTCAGTGTGAGCTTATTTATACATATTTGAATTTCAATTTTTGTGACAGTATAGAATTCTTAAGCATCCTGTGTATGTTTGTTAGCAAAATCCATTTTGTCAATTTTTTGCAAAATGGCGACAAGTATTAAAATTCAATCACTTATAACTCAGTAGTGTTAAATTTTGTCAAAAAGGTCTCTATACATGAAATGTTGAGAAGCCTAAAGTTCATCTAAGTAAAATATAAAAAATATATATTTTTGCTTGAAAACAAGCGATGTATCAGTTCGATCGTACCCCCATACTAGCCATTTTGAGACTTTCGGAAGAGTTAACGCTCTTAACTGCTTGGTTATGAAGATTAAAATTTAAATTTTGAGTATCGCATAGAACTAACGCGCAGCCCCTATACGTTATGTTTAAAAAAAATATATAATTTTTTTTTTAAAAATGGCGGCTATCGTAAAAATTCAAAGTGTCATAACTTTGCTAAATGAAATCCTACTGAAAATCGTCGTATGCAAAAAGTGTTTGAAATTTTAATTTGCATATAAAAGCAATTTTTAATTATTTTTTTTTTAATAAAAACCGAGTCTTACCATATATTGACCGAGACCTCGAACGAGCTTTTATGCGACTCTGCATATAGTTAACGCTCGTATGAGGCTTCTATTTAAGAAATCGACTTGAATTTTTTAAACAAAATAGAGCTTTCGACTATACTTACGATACTATAAAAAAAAATTAAAAATTAAAAAATAAAAGTATTTTTTTTTCAAAACACGTTTAGTGTGATTAGTCGATCGACCCACCATACATAAGCTCATAAGATTTTCAATATAGTTAAGGTCAGTGTGAGCTTATTTATACATATTTGAATTTCAATTTTTGTGACAGTATAGAATTCTTAAGCATCCTGTGTATGTTTGTTAGCAAAATCCATTTTGTCAATTTTTTGCAAAATGGCGACAAGTATTAAAATTCAATCACTTATAATTCAGTAGTGTTGTATTTTGTCGAAAAGGTCTCTATACATGAAATGTTGAGAAGCCCAAAGTTCATCTAAGTAAAATATAAAAAATATATATTTTTGCTTGAAAACAAGCGATGTATCAGTTCGATCGTACCCCCATACTAGCCATTTTGAGACTTTCGGAAGAGTTAACGCTCTTAACTGCTTGGTTATGAAGATTAAAATTTAAATTTTGAGTATCGCATAGAACTAACGCGCAGCCCCTATACGTTATGTTTAAAAAAAATATATAAATTTTTTTTTCAAAATGGCGGCTATCGTAAAAATTCAAAGTGTCATAACTTTGCTAAATGAAATTCTACTGAAAAATGTCGTATGCAAAAAGTGTTTGAAATTTTAATTTGCATATAAAAGCAATTTTTAATTATTTTTTTTTTAATAAAAACCGAGTCTTACCATATATTGACCGAGACCTCGAACGAGCTTTTATGCGACTCTGCATATAGTTAACGCTCGTATGAGGCTTCTATTAAGGAAATCGACTTGAATTTTTTAAACAAAATAGAGCTTTCGACTATACTTACGATACTATAAAAAAAAATTAAAAATTAAAAAATAAAAGTATTTTTTTTTCAAAACACGTTTAGTGTGATGAGTCGATCGACCCACCATACATACGCTCATAAGATTTTCAATATAGTTAACGTCAGTGTGAGCTTATTTATACATATTTGAATTTCAATTTTTGTGACAGTATAGAATTCTTAAGCATCCTGTGTATGTTTGTTAGCAAAATCCATTTTGTCAATTTTTTGCAAAATGGCGACAAGTATTAAAATTCAATCACTTATAACTCAGTAGTGTTAAATTTTGTCAAAAAGGTCTCTATACATGAAATGTTGAGAAGCCTAAAGTTCATCTAAGTAAAATATAAAAAATATATATTTTTGCTTGAAAACAAGCGATGTATCAGTTCGATCGTACCCCCATACTAGCCATTTTGAGACTTTCGGAAGAGTTAACGCTCTTAACTGCTTGGTTATGAAGATTAAAATTTAAATTTTGAGTATCGCATAGAACTAACGCGCAGCCCCTATACGTTATGCTTAAAAAAAATATATAATTTTTTTTTTAAAAATGGCGGCTATCGTAAAAATTCAAAGTGTCATAACTTTGCTAAATAAAATCCTACTGAAAATCGTCGTATGCAAAAAGTGTTTAAAATTTTAATTTGCATATAAAAGCAATTTTTAATTATTTTTTTTTTAATAAAAACCGAGTCTTACTATATATTGACCGAGACCTCGAACGAGCTTTTATGCGACTCTGCATATAGTTAACGCTCGTATGAGGCTTCTATTTAAGAAATCGACTTGAATTTTTTAAACTAAATAGAGCTTTCGACTATACTTACGATACTATAAAAAAAAATTAAAAATTAAAAAATAAAAGTATTTTTTTTTCAAAACACGTTTAGTGTGATTAGTCAATCGACCCACCATACATAAGCTCATAAGATTTTCAATATAGTTAAGGTCAGTGTGAGCTTATTTATACATATTTGAATTTCAATTTTTGTGACAGTATAGAATTCTTAAGCATCCTGTGTATGTTTGTTAGCAAAATCCATTTTGTCAATTTTTTGCAAAATGGCGACAAGTATTAAAATTCAATCACTTATAATTCAGTAGTGTTAAAATTTGTCGAAAAGGTCTCTATACATGAAATGTTGAGAAGCCTAAAGTTCATCTAAGTAAAATATAAAAAATATATATTTTTGCTTGAAAACAAGCGATGTATCAGTTCGATCGTACCCCCATACTAGCCATTTTGAGACTTTCGGAAGAGTTAACGCTCTTAACTGCTTGGTTATGAAGATTAAAATTTAAATTTTGAGTATCGCATAGAACTAACGCGCAGCCCCTATACGTTATGTTTAAAAAAAATATATAAATTTTTTTTTCAAAATGGCGGCTATCGTAAAAATTCAAAGTTTCATAACTTTGCTAAATAAAATCCTACTGAAAAATGTCGTATGCAAAAAGTGTTTGAAATTTTAATTTGCATATAAAAGCAATTTTTAATTTTTTTTTTTTAATAAAAACCGAGTCTTACCATATATTGACCGAGACCTCGAACGAGCTTTTATGCGACTCTGCATATAGTTAACGCTCGTATGAGGCTTCTATTTAGGAAATCGACTTAAATTTTTTAAACAAAATAGAGCTTTCGACTATACTTACGATACTATAAAAAAAAATTAAAAAATAAAAGTATTTTTTTTTCAAAACACGTTTAGTGTGATGAGTCGATCGACCCACCATACATACGCTCATAAGATTTTCAATATAGTTAAGGTCAGTGTGAGCTTATTTATACATATTTGAATTTCAATTTTTGTGACAGTATAGAATTCTTAAGCATCCTGTGTATGTTTGTTAGCAAAATCCATTTGGTCAATTTTTTGCAAAATGGCGACAAGTATTAAAATTCAATCACTTATAACTCAGTAGTGTTGAATTTTGTCGAAAAGGTCTCTATACATGAAATGTTGAGAAGCCTAAAGTTCATCTAAGTAAAATATAAAAAATATATATTTTTGCTTGAAAACAAGCGATGTATCAGTTCGATCGTACCCCCATACTAGCCATTTTGAGACTTTCGGAAGAGTTAACGCTGTTAACTGCTTGGTTATAAAGATTAAAATTTAAATTTTGAGTATCGCATAGAACTAACGCGCAGCCCCTATACGTTATGTTTAAAAAAATATATAAATTTTTTTTTCAAAATGGCGGCTATCGTCAAAAATTCAAAGTGTCATAACTTTGCTAAATGAAATCCTACTGAAAAATGTCGTATGCAAAAAGTGTTTGGAATTTTAATTTGCATATAAAAGCAATTTTTAATTATTTTTTTTTTAATAAAAACCGAGTCTTACCATATATTGACCGAGACCTCGAACGAGCTTTTATGCGACTCTGCATATAGTTAACGCTCGTATGAGGCTTCTATTTAAGAAATCGACTTGAATTTTTTAAACAAAATAGAGCTTTCGACTATACTTACGATACTATAAAAAAAAATTAAAAATTAAAAAATAAAAGTATTTTTTTTTCAAAACACGTTTAGTGTGATGAGTCGATCGACCCACCATACATACGCTCATAAGATTTTCAATATAGTTAAGGTCAGTGTGAGCTTATTTATACATATTTGAATTTCAATTTTTGTGACAGTATAGAATTCTTAAGCATCCTGTGTATGTTTGTTAGCAAAATCCATTTTGTCAATTTTTTGCAAAATGGCGACAAGTATTAAAATTCAATCACTTATAACTCAGTAGTGTTGAATTTTGTCGAAAAGGTCTCTATACATGAAATGTTGAGAAGCCTAAAGTTCATCTAAGTAAAATATAAAAAATATATATTTTTGCTTGAAAACAAGCGATGTATCAGTTCGATCGTACCCCCATACTAGCCATTTTGAGACTTTCGGAAGAGTTAACGCTCTTAACTGCTTAATTATGAAGATTAAAATTTAAATTTTGAGTATCGCATAGAACTAACGCGCAGCCCCTATACGTTATGTTTAAAAAAAATATATAAATTTTTTTTTTAAAATGGCGGCTATCGTAAAAATTCAAAGTGTCATAACTTTGCTAAATAAAATCCTACTAAAAAATGTCGTATGCAAAAAGTGTTTGGAATTTTAATTTGCATATAAAAGCAATTTTTAATTATTTTTTTTTTAATAAAAACCGAGTCTTACCATATATTGACCGAGACCTCGAACGAGCTTTTATGCGACTCTGCATATAGTTAACGCTCGTATGAGGCTTCTATTTAAGAAATCGACTTGAATTTTTTTAACAAAATAGAGCTTTCGACTATACTTACGATACTATAAAAAAAAATTAAAAATTAAAAAATAAAAGTATTTTTTTTTCAAAACACGTTTAGTGTGATGAGTCGATCGACCCACCATACATACGCTCATAAGATTTTCAATATAGTTAAGGTCAGTGTGAGCTTATTTATACATATTTGAATTTTAATTTTTGTGACAGTATAGAATTCTTAAGCATTCTGTGTATGTTTGTTAGCAAAATCCATTTTGTCAATTTTTTGCAAAATGGCGACAAGTATTAAAATTCAATCACTTATAACTCAGTAGTGTTGAATTTTGTCGAAAAGGTCTCTATACATGAAATGTTGAGAAGCCTAAAGTTCATCTAAGTAAAATATAAAAAATATATATTTTTGCTTGAAAACAAGCGATGTATCAGTTCGATCGTACCCCCATACTAGCCATTTTGAGACTTTCGGAAGAGTTAACGCTGTTAACTGATTGGTTATAAAGATTTCAATTTAAATTTTGAGTATCGCATAGAACTAACGCGCAGCCCCTATACGTTATGTTTAAAAAAATATATAAATTTTTTTTTCAAAATGGCGGCTATCGTAAAAATTTAAAGTGTCATAACTTTGCTAAATGAAATCCTACTAAAAAATGTCGTATGCAAAAAGTGTTTGGAATTTTAATTTGCATATAAAAGCAATTTTTAATTATTTTTTTTTAATAAAAACCGAGTCTTACCATATATTGACCGAGACCTCGAACGAGCTTTTATGCGACTCTGCATATAGTTAACGCTCGTATGAGGCTTCTATTTAAGAAATCGACTTGAATTTTTTAAACAAAATAGAGCTTTCGACTATACTTACGATACTATAAAAAAAAATTAAAAATTAAAAAATAAAAGTATTTTTTTTTCAAAACACGTTTAGTGTGATGAGTCGATCGACCCACCATACATACGCTCATAAGATTTTCAATATAGTTAAGGTCAGTGTGAGCTTATTTATACATATTTGAATTTCAATTTTTGTGACAGTATAGAATTCTTAAGCATCCTGTGTATGTTTGTTAGCAAAATCCATTTTGTCAATTTTTTGCAAAATGGCGACAAGTATTAAAATTCAATCACTTATAACTCAGTAGTGTTGAATTTTGTCGAAAAGGTCTCTATACATGAAATGTTGAGAAGCCTAAAGTTCATCTAAGTAAAATATAAAAAATATATATTTTTGCTTGAAAACAAGCGATGTATCAGTTCGATCGTACCCCCATACTAGCCATTTTGAGACTTTCGGAAGAGTTAACGCTCTTAACTGCTTGGTTATGAAGATTAAAATTTAAATTTTGAGTATCGCATAGAACTAACGCGCAGCCCCTATACGTTATGTTTAAAAAAAATATATAAATTTTTTTTTCAAAATGGCAGCTATCGTAAAAATTCAAAGTGTCATAACTTTGCTAAATAAAATCCTACTGAAAAATGTCGTATGCAAAAAGTGTTTGAAATTTTAATTTGCATATAAAAGCAATTTTTAATATTTTTTTTTTTATTAAAAACCGAGTCTTACCATATATTGACCGAGACCTCGAACGAGCTTTTATGCGACTCTGCATATAGTTAACGCTCGTATGAGGCTTCTATTTAAGAAATCGACTTGAATTTTTTAAACAAAATAGAGCTTTCGACTATACTTACGATACTATAAAAAAAAATTAAAAATTAAAAAATAAAAGTATTTTTTTTTCAAAACACGTTTAGTGTGATGAGTCGATCGACCCACCATACATACGCTCATAAGATTTTCAATATAGTTAAGGTCAGTGTGAGCTTATTTATACATATTTGATTTTCAATTTTTGTGACAGTATAGAATTCTTAAGCATCCTGTGTATGTTTGTTAGCAAAATCCATTTTGTCAATTTTTTGCAAAATGGCGACAAGTATTAAAATTCAATCACTTATAACTCAGTAGTGTTGAATTTTGTCGAAAAGGTCTTTATACATGAAATGTTGAGAAGCCTAAAGTTCATCTAAGTAAAATATAAAAAATATATATTTTTGCTTGAAAACAAGCGATGTATCAGTTCGATCGTACCCCCATACTAGCCATTTTGAGACTTTCGGAAGAGTTAACGCTCTTAACTGCTTGGTTATGAAGATTAAAATTTAAATTTTGAGTATCGCATAGAACTAACGCGCAGCCCCTATACGTTATGTTTAAAAAAAATATATAAATTTTTTTTTCAAAATGGCGGCTATCGTGAAAATTCAAAGTGTCATAACTTTGCTAAATGAAATTCTACTGAAAAATGTCGTATGCAAAAAGTGTTTGGAATTTGAATTTGCATATAAAAGCAATTTTTAATTATTTTTTTTTAAATAAAAACCGAGTCTTACCATATATTGACCGAGACCTCGAACGAGCTTTTATGCGACTCTGCATATAGTTAACGCTCGTATGAGGCTTTTATTTAAGAAATCGACTTGAATTTTTTAAACAAAATAGAGCTTTCGACTATACTTACGATACTATAAAAAAAAATTAAAAATTAAAAAATAAAAGTATTTTTTTTTCAAAACACGTTTAGTGTGATGAGTCGATCGACCCACCATACATACGCTCATAAGATTTTCAATATAGTTAAGGTCAGTGTGAGCTTATTTATACATATTTGAATTTCAATTTTTGTGACAGTATAGAATTCTTAAGCATCCTGTGTATGTTTGTTAGCAAAATCCATTTTGTCAATTTTTTGCAAAATGGCGACAAGTATTAAAATTCAATCACTTATAACTCAGTAGTGTTGAATTTTGTCTAAAAGGTCTCTATACATGAAATGTTGAGAAGCCTAAAGTTCATCTAAGTAAAATATAAAAAATATATATTTTTGCTTGAAAACAAGCGATGTATCAGTTCGATCGTACCCCCATACTAGCCATTTTGAGACTTTCGGAAGAGTTAACGCTCTTAACTGCTTGGTTATAAAAATTAAAATTTAAATTTTGAGTATCGCATAGAACTAACGCGCAGCCCCTATACGTTATGTTTAAAAAAAATATATAAATTTTTTTTTCAAAATGGCGGCTATCGTAAAAATTCAAAGTGTCATAACTTTGCTAAATGAAATCCTACTGAAAAATGTCGTATGCAAAAAGTGTTTGGAATTTTAATTTGCATATAAAAGCAATTTTTTATTATTTTTTTTTTAATAAAAACCGAGTCTTACCATATATTGACCGAGACCTCGAACGAGCTTTTATGCGACTCTGCATATAGTTAACGCTCGTATGAGGCTTCTATTTAAGAAATCGACTTGAATTTTTTAAACAAAATAGAGCTTTCGACTATACTTACGATACTATAAAAAAAAATTAAAAAATAAAAGTATTTTTTTTTCAAAACACGTTTAGTGTGATGAGTCGATCGACCCACCATACATACGCTCATAAGATTTTCAATATAGTTAAGGTCAGTGTGAGCTTATTTATACATATTTGAATTTCAATTTTTGTGACAGTATAGAATTCTTAAGCATCCTGTGTATGTTTGTTAGCAAAATCCATTTGGTCAATTTTTTGCAAAATGGCGACAAGTATTAAAATTCAATCACTTATAACTCAGTAGTGTTGAATTTTGTCGAAAAGGTCTCTGTACATGAAATGTTGAGAAGCCTAAAGTTCATCTAAGTAAAATATAAAAAATATATATTTTTGCTTGAAAACAAGCGATGTATCAGTTCGATCGTACCCCCATACTAGCCATTTTGAGACTTTCGGAAGAGTTAACGCTGTTAACTGCTTGGTTATAAAGATTAAAATTTAAATTTTGAGTATCGCATAGAACTAACGCGCAGCCCCTATACGTTATGTTTAAAAAAATATATAAATTTTTTTTTCAAAATGGCGGCTATCGTAAAAATTCAAAGTATCATAACTTTGCTAAATGAAATCTTACTGAAAAATGTCGTATGCAAAAAGTGTTTGGAATTTTAATTTGCATATAAAAGCAATTTTTAATTATTTTTTTTTTAATAAAAACCGAGTCTTACCATATATTGACCGAGACCTCGAACGAGCTTTTATGCGACTCTGCATATAGTTAACGCTCGTATGAGGCTTCTATTTAAGAAATCGACTTGAATTTTTTTAACAAAATAGAGCTTTCGACTATACTTACGATACTATAAACAAAAATTAAAAATTAAAAAATAAAAGTATTTTTTTTTCAAAACACGTTTAGTGTGATGAGTCGATCGACCCACCATACATACGCTCATAAGATTTTCAATATAGTTAAGGTCAGTGTGAGCTTATTTATACATATTTGAATTTCAATTTTTGTGACAGTATAGAATTCTTAAGCATCCTGTGTATGTTTGTTAGCAAAATCCATTTTGTCAATTTTTTGCAAAATGGCGACAAGTATTAAAATTCAATCACTTATAACTCAGTAGTGTTGAATTTTGTCGAAAAGGTCTCTATACATAAAATGTTGAGAAGCCTAAAGCTCATCTAAGTAAAATATAAAAAATATATATTTTTGCTTGAAAACAAGCGATGTATCAGTTCGATCGTACCCCCATACTTGCCATTTTGAGACTTTCGGAAGAGTTAACGCTCTTAACTGCTTGGTTATGAAGATTAAAATTTAAATTGTGAGTATCGCATAGAACTAACGCGCAGCCCCTATACGTTATGTTTAAAAAAAATATATAAATTTTTTTTTCAAAATGGCGGCTATCGTAAAAATTCAAAGTGTCATAACTTTGCTAAATGAAATTCTACTGAAAAATGTCGTATGCAAAAAGTGTTTGGAATTTTAATTTGCATATAAAAGCAATTTGTAATTATTTTTTTTTAAATAAAAACCGAGTCTTACCATATATTGACCGAGACCTCGAACGAGCTTTTATGCGACTCTGCATATAGTTAACGCTCGTATGAGGCTTCTATTTAAGAAATCGACTTGAATTTTTTAAACAAAATAGAGCTTTCGACTATACTTACGATACTATAAAAAAAAATTAAAAATTAAAAAATAAAAGTATTTTTTTTTCAAAACACGTTTAGTGTGATGAGTCGATCGACCCACCATACATACGCTCATAAGATTTTCAATATAGTTAAGGTCAGTGTGAGCTTATTTATACATATTTGAATTTCAATTTTTGTGACAGTATAGAATTCTTAAGCATCCTGTGTATGTTTGTTAGCAAAATCCATTTTGTCAATTTTTTGCAAAATGGCGACAAGTATTAAAATTCAATCACTTATAACTCAGTAGTGTTGAATTTTGTCGAAAAGGTCTCTATACATGAAATGTTGAGAAGCCTAAAGTTCATCTAAGTAAAATATAAAAAATATATATTTTTGCTTGAAAACAAGCGATGTATCAGTTCGATCGTACCCCCATACTAGCCATTTTGAGACTTTCGGAAGAGTTAACGCTCTTAACTGCTTGGTTATGAAGATTAAAATTTAAATTTTGAGTATCGCATAGAACTAACGCGCAGCCCCTATACGTTATGTTTAAAAAAAATATATAAATTTTTTTTTTAAAATGGCGGCTATCGTAAAAATTCAAAGTGTCATAACTTTGCTAAATAAAATCCTACTAAAAAATGTCGTATGCAAAAAGTGTTTGGAATTTTAATTTGCATATAAAAGCAATTTTTAATTATTTTTTTTTAAAAAAACCGAGTCTTACCATATATTGACCGAGACCTCGAACGAGCTTTTATGCGACTCTGCATATAGTTAACGCTCGTATGAGGCTTCTATTTAAGAAATCGACTTGAATTTTTTAAACAAAATAGAGCTTTCGACTATACTTACGATACTATAAAAAAAAATTAAAAATTAAAAAATAAAAGTATTTTTTTTTCAAAACACGTTTAGTGTGATGAGTCGATCGACCCACCATACATACGCTCATAAGATTTTCAATATAGTTAAGGTCAGTGTGAGCTTATTTATACATATTTGAATTTCAATTTTTGTGACAGTATAGAATTCTTAAGCATCCTGTGTATGTTTGTTAGCAAAATCCATTTTGTCAATTTTTTGCAAAATGGCGACAAGTATTAAAATTCAATCACTTATAACTCAGTAGTGTTGAATTTTGTCGAAAAGGTCTCTATACATGAAATGTTGAGAAGCCTAAAGTTCATCTAAGTAAAATATAAAAAATATATATTTTTGCTTGAAAACAAGCGATGTATCAGTTCGATCGTACCCCCATACTAGCCATTTTGAGACTTTCGGAAGAGTTAACGCTGTTAACTGCTTGGTTATAAAGATTTCAATTTAAATTTTGAGTATCGCATAGAACTAACGCGCAGCCCCTATACGTTATGTTTAAAAAAATATATAAATTTTTTTTTCAAAATGGCGGCTATCGTAAAAATTTAAAGTGTCATAACTTTGCTAAATGAAATCCTACTAAAAAATGTCGTATGCAAAAAGTGTTTGGAATTTTAATTTGCATATAAAAGCAATTTTTAATTATTTTTTTTTTAATAAAAACCGAGTCTTACCATATATTGACCGAGACCTCGAACGAGCTTTTATGCGACTCTGCATATAGTTAACGCTCGTATGAGGCTTCTATTTAAGAAATCGACTTGAATTTTTTAAACAAAATAGAGCTTTCGACTATACTTACGATACTATAAAAAAAAATTAAAAAATAAAAGTATTTTTTTTTCAAAACACGTTTAGTGTGATGAGTCGATCGACCCACCATACATACGCTCATAAGATTTTCAATATAGTTAAGGTCAGTGTGAGCTTATTTATACATATTTGAATTTCAATTTTTGTGACAGTATAGAATTCTTAAGCATCCTGTGTATGTTTGTTAGCAAAATCCATTTTGTCAATTTTTTGCAAAATGGCGACAAGTATTAAAATTCAATCACTTATAACTCAGTAGTGTTGAATTTTGTCGAAAAGGTCTCTATACATGAAATGTTGAGAAGCCTAAAGTTCATCTAAGTAAAATATAAAAAATATATATTTTTGCTTGAAAACAAGCGATGTATCAGTTCGATCGTACCCCCATACTAGCCATTTTGAGACTTTCGGAAGAGTTAACGCTCTTAACTGCTTGGTTATGAAGATTAAAATTTAAATTTTGAGTATCGCATAGAACTAACGCGCAGCCCCTATACGTTATGTTTAAAAAAAATATATAAATTTTTTTTTCAAAATGGCGGCTATCGTAAAAATTCAAAGTGTCATAACTTTGCTAAATAAAATCCTACTGAAAAATGTCGTATGCAAAAAGTGTTTGAAATTTTAATTTGCATATAAAAGCAATTTTTAATATTTTTTTTTTTATTAAAAACCGAGTCTTACCATATATTGACCGAGACCTCGAACGAGCTTTTATGCGACTCTGCATATAGTTAACGCTCGTATGAGGCTTCTATTTAAGAAATCGACTTGAATTTTTTAAACAAAATAGAGCTTTCGACTATACTTACGATACTATAAAAAAAAATTAAAAATTAAAAAATAAAAGTATTTTTTTTTCAAAACACGTTTAGTGTGATGAGTCGATCGACCCACCATACATACGCTCATAAGATTTTCAATATAGTTAAGGTCAGTGTGAGCTTATTTATACATATTTGATTTTCAATTTTTGTGACAGTATAGAATTCTTAAGCATCCTGTGTATGTTTGTTAGCAAAATCCATTTTGTCAATTTTTTGCAAAATGGCGACAAGTATTAAAATTCAATCACTTATAACTCAGTAGTGTTGAATTTTGTCGAAAAGGTCTTTATACATGAAATGTTGAGAAGCCTAAAGTTCATCTAAGTAAAATATAAAAAATATATATTTTTGCTTGAAAACAAGCGATGTATCAGTTCGATCGTACCCCCATACTAGCCATTTTGAGACTTTCGGAAGAGTTAACGCTCTTAACTGCTTGGTTATGAAGATTAAAATTTAAATTTTGAGTATCGCATAGAACTAACGCGCAGCCCCTATACGTTATGTTTAAAAAAAATATATAAATTTTTTTTTCAAAATGGCGGCTATCGTAAAAATTCAAAGTGTCATAACTTTGCTAAATGAAATTCTACTGAAAAATGTCGTATGCAAAAAGTGTTTGGAATTTGAATTTGCATATAAAAGCAATTTTTAATTATTTTTTTTTAAATAAAAACCGAGTCTTACTATATATTGACCGAGACCTCGAACGAGCTTTTATGCGACTCTGCATATAGTTAACGCTCGTATGAGGCTTCTATTTAAGAAATCGACTTGAATTTTTTAAACAAAATAGAGCTTTCGACTATACTTACGATACTATAAAAAAAAATTAAAAATTAAAAAATAAAAGTATTTTTTTTTCAAAACACGTTTAGTGTGATGAGTCGATCGACCCACCATACATACGCTCATAAGATTTTCAATATAGTTAAGGTCAGTGTGAGCTTATTTATACATATTTGAATTTCAATTTTTGTGACAGTATAGAATTCTTAAGCATCCTGTGTATGTTTGTTAGCAAAATCCATTTTGTCAATTTTTTGCAAAATGGCGACAAGTATTAAAATTCAATCACTTATAACTCAGTAGTGTTGAATTTTGTCTAAAAGGTCTCTATACATGAAATGTTGAGAAGCCTAAAGTTCATCTAAGTAAAATATAAAAAATATATATTTTTGCTTGAAAACAAGCGATGTATCAGTTCGATCGTACCCCCATACTAGCCATTTTGAGACTTTCGGAAGAGTTAACGCTCTTAACTGCTTGGTTATAAAGATTAAAATTTAAATTTTGAGTATCGCATAGAACTAACGCGCAGCCCCTATACGTTATGTTTAAAAAAAATATATAAATTTTTTTTTCAAAATGGCGGCTATCGTAAAAATTCAAAGTGTCATAACTTTGCTAAATGAAATCCTACTGAAAAATGTCGTATGCAAAAAGTGTTTGGAATTTTAATTTGCATATAAAAGCAATTTTTTATTATTTTTTTTTTAATAAAAACTGAGTCTTACCATATATTGACCGAGACCTCGAACGAGCTTTTATGCGACTCTGCATATAGTTAACGCTCGTATGAGGCTTCTATTTAAGAAATCGACTTGAATTTTTTAAACAAAATAGAGCTTTCGACTATACTTACGATACTATAAAAAAAAATTAAAAAATAAAAGTATTTTTTTTTCAAAACACGTTTAGTGTGATGAGTCGATCGACCCACCATACATACGCTCATAAGATTTTCAATATAGTTAAGGTCAGTGTGAGCTTATTTATACATATTTGAATTTCAATTTTTGTGACAGTATAGAATTCTTAAGCATCCTGTGTATGTTTGTTAGCAAAATCCATTTGGTCAATTTTTTGCAAAATGGCGACAAGTATTAAAATTCAATCACTTATAACTCAGTAGTGTTGAATTTTGTCGAAAAGGTCTCTGTACATGAAATGTTGAGAAGCCTAAAGTTCATCTAAGTAAAATATAAAAAATATATATTTTTGCTTGAAAACAAGCGATGTATCAGTTCGATCGTACCCCCATACTAGCCATTTTGAGACTTTCGGAAGAGTTAACGCTCTTAACTGCTTGGTTATAAAGATTAAAATTTAAATTTTGAGTATCGCATAGAACTAACGCGCAGCCCCTATACGTTATGTTTAAAAAAAATATATAAATTTTTTTACAAAATGGCGGCTATCGTAAAAATTCAAAGTGTCATAACTTTGCTAAATAAAATCCTACTGAAAAATGTCGTATGCAAAAAGTGTTTGGAATTTTAATTTGCATATAAAAGCAATTTTTTATTATTTTTTTTTTAATAAAAACCGAGTCTTACCATATATTGACCGAGACCTCGAACGAGCTTTTATGCGACTCTGCATATAGTTAACGCTCGTATGAGGCTTCTATTTAAGAAATCGACTTGAATTTTTTTAACAAAATAGAGCTTTCGACTATACTTACGATACTATAAAAAAAAATTAAAAATTAAAAAATAAAAGTATTTTTTTTTCAAAACACGTTTAGTGTGATGAGTCGATCGACCCACCATACATACGCTCATAAGATTTTCAATATAGTTAAGGTCAGTGTGAGCTTATTTATACATATTTGAATTTCAATTTTTGTGACAGTATAGAATTCTTAAGCATCCTGTGTATGTTTGTTAGCAAAATCCATTTTGTCAATTTTTTGCAAAATGGCGACAAGTATTAAAATTCAATCACTTATAACTCAGTAGTGTTGAATTTTGTCGAAAAGGTCTCTATACATAAAATGTTGAGAAGCCTAAAGCTCATCTAAGTAAAATATAAAAAATATATATTTTTGCTTGAAAACAAGCGATGTATCAGTTCGATCGTACCCCCATACTAGCCATTTTGAGACTTTCGGAAGAGTTAACGCTCTTAACTGCTTGGTTATGAAGATTAAAATTTAAATTGTGAGTATCGCATAGAACTAACGCGCAGCCCCTATACGTTATGTTTAAAAAAAATATATAAATTTTTTTTTCAAAATGGCGGCTATCGTAAAAATTCAAAGTGTCATAACTTTGCTAAATGAAATTCTACTGAAAAATGTCGTATGCAAAAAGTGTTTGGAATTTTAATTTGCATATAAAAGCAATTTGTAATTATTTTTTTTTAAATAAAAACCGAGTCTTACCATATATTGACCGAGACCTCGAACGAGCTTTTATGCGACTCTGCATATAGTTAACGCTCGTATGAGGCTTCTATTTAAGAAATCGACTTGAATTTTTTAAACAAAATAGAGCTTTCGACTATTCTTACGATACTATAAAAAAAAATTAAAAATTAAAAAATAAAAGTATTTTTTTTTCAAAACACGTTTAGTGTGATGAGTCGATCGACCCACCATACATACGCTCATAAGATTTTCAATATAGTTAAGGTCAGTGTGAGCTTATTTATACATATTTGAATTTCAATTTTTGTGACAGTATAGAATTCTTAAGCATCCTGTGTATGTTTGTTAGCAAAATCCATTTTGTCAATTTTTTGCAAAATGGCGACAAGTATTAAAATTCAATCACTTATAACTCAGTAGTGTTGAATTTTGTCGAAAAGGTCTCTATACATGAAATGTTGAGAAGCCTAAAGTTCATCTAAGTAAAATATAAAAAATATATATTTTTGCTTGAAAACTAGCGATGTATCAGTTCGATCGTACCCCCATACTAGCCATTTTGAGACTTTCGGAAGAGTTAACGCTGTTAACTGCTTGGTTATAAAGATTAAAATTTAAATTTTAAGTATCGCATAGAACTAACGCGCAGCCCCTATACGTTATGTTTAAAAAAATATATAAATTTTTTTTTCAAAATGGCGGCTATCGTAAAAATTTAAAGTGTCATAACTTTGCTAAATGAAATCCTACTAAAAAATGTCGTATGCAAAAAGTGTTTGGAATTTTAATTTGCATATAAAAGCAATTTTTAATTATTTTTTTTTTGATAAAAACCGAGTCTTACCATATATTGACCGAGACCTCGAACGAGCTTTTATGCGACTCTGCATATAGTTAACGCTCGTATGAGGCTTCTATTTAAGAAATCGACTTGAATTTTTTAAACAAAATAGAGCTTTCGACTATACTTACGATACTATAAAAAAAAATTAAAAATTAAAAAATAAAAGTATTTTTTTTTCAAAACACGTTTAGTGTGATGAGTCGATCGACCCACCATACATACGCTCATAAGATTTTCAATATAGTTAAGGTCAGTGTGAGCTTATTTATACATATTTGAATTTCAATTTTTGTGACAGTATAGAATTCTTAAGCATCCTGTGTATGTTTGTTAGCAAAATCCATTTTGTCAATTTTTTGCAAAATGGCGACAAGTATTAAAATTCAATCACTTATAACTCAGTAGTGTTGAATTTTGTCGAAAAGGTCTCTATACATGAAATGTTGAGAAGCCTAAAGTTCATCTAAGTAAAATATAAAAAATATATATTTTTGCTTGAAAACAAGCGATGTATCAGTTCGATCGTACCCCCATACTAGCCATTTTGAGACTTTCGAAAGAGTTAACGCTCTTAACTGCTTGGTTATGAAGATTAAAATTTAAATTTTGAGTATCGCATAGAACTAACGCACAGCCCCTATACATTATGTTTAAAAAAAATATATAAATTTTTTTTTCAAAATAGCGGCTATCGTAAAAATTCAAAGTGTCATAACTTTGCTAAATGAAATTCTACTGAAAAATGTCGTATGCAAAAAGTGTTTGGAATTTTAATTTGCATATAAAAGCAATTTTTAATTATTTTTTTTTAAATAAAAACCGAGTCTTACCATATATTGACCGAGACCTCGAACGAGCTTTTATGCGACTCTGCATATAGTTAACGCTCGTATGAGGCTTCTATTTAAGAAATCGACTTGAATTTTTTAAACAAAATAGAGCTTTCGACTATACTTACGATACTATAAAAAAAAATTAAAAATTAAAAAATAAAAGTATTTTTTTTTCAAAACACGTTTAGTGTGATGAGTCGATCGACCCACCATACATACGCTCATAAGATTTTCAATATAGTTAAGGTCAGTGTGAGCTTATTTATACATATTTGAATTTCAATTTTTGTGACAGTATAGAATTCTTAAGCATCCTGTGTATGTTTGTTAGCAAAATCCATTTTGTCAATTTTTTGGAAAATGGCGACAAGTATTAAAATTCAATCACTTATAACTCAGTAGTGTTGAATTTTGTCAAAAAGGTCTCTACACATGAAATGTTGAGAAGCCTAAAGTTCATCTAAGTAAAATATAAAAAATATATATTTTTGCTTGAAAACAAGCGATGTATCAGTTCGATCGTACCCCCATACTAGCCATTTTGAGACTTTCGGAAGAGTTAACGCTCTTAACTGCTTGGTTATGAAGATTAAAATTTAAATTTTGAGTATCGCATAGAACTAACGCGCAGCCCCTATACGTTATGTTTAAAAAAAATATATAAATTTTTTTTTCAAAATGGCGGCTATCGTAAAAATTCAAAGTGTCATAACTTTGCTAAATGAAATCCTACTGAAAAATGTCGTATGCAAAAAGTGTTTGGAATTTTAATTTGCATATAAAAGCAATTTTTTATTATTTTTTTTTTAATAAAAACCGAGTCTTACCATATATTGACCGAGACCTCGAACGAGCTTTTATGCGACTCTGCATATAGTTAACGCTCGTATGAGGCTTCTATTTAAGAAATCGACTTGAATTTTTTAAACAAAATAGAGCTTTCGACTATACTTACGATACTATAAAAAAAAATTAAAAATTAAAAAATAAAAGTATTTTTTTTTCAAAACACGTTTAGTGTGATGAGTCGATCGACCCACCATACATACGCTCATAAGATTTTCAATATAGTTAAGGTCAGTGTGAGCTTATTTATACATATTTGAATTTCAATTTTTGTGACAGTATAGAATTCTTAAGCATCCTGTGTATGTTTGTTAGCAAAATCCATTTTGTCAATTTTTTGCAAAATGGCGACAAGTATTAAAATTCAATCACTTATAACTCAGTAGTGTTGAATTTTGTCAAAAAGGTCTCTATACATGAAATGTTGAGAAGCCTAAAGTTCATCTAAGTAAAATATAAAAAATATATATTTTTGCTTGAAAACAAGCGATGTATCAGTTCGATCGTACCCCCATACTAGCCATTTTGAGACTTTCGGAAGAGTTAACGCTCTTAACTGCTTGGTTATGAAGATTAAAATTTAAATTTTAAGTATCGCATAGAACTAACGCGCAGCCCCTATACGTTATGTTTAAAAAAAATATATAAATTTTTTTTTTAAAATGGCGGCTATCGTAAAAATTCAAAGTGTCATAACTTTGCTAAATGAAATCCTACTGAAAAATGTCGTATGCAAAAAGTGTTTGGAATTTTAATTTGCATATAAAAGCAATTTTTAATATTTTTTTTTTTATTAAAAACCGAGTCTTACCATATATTGACCGAGACCTCGAACGAGCTTTTATGCGACTCTGCATATAGTTAACGCTCGTATGAGGCTTCTATTTAAGAAATCGACTTGAATTTTTTAAACAAAATAGAGCTTTCGACTATACTTACGATACTATAAAAAAAAATTAAAAATTAAAAAATAAAAGTATTTTTTTTTCAAAACACGTTTAGTGTGATGAGTCGATCGACCCACCATACATACGCTCATAAGATTTTCAATATAGTTAAGGTCAGTGTGAGCTTATTTATACATATTTGAATTTCAATTTTTGTGACAGTATAGAATTCTTAAGCATCCTGTGTATGTTTGTTAGCAAAATCCATTTTGTCAATTTTTTGCAAAATGGCGACAAGTATTAAAATTCAATCACTTATAACTCAGTAGTGTTGAATTTTGTCGAAAAGGTCTCTATACATGAAATGTTGAGAAGCCTAAAGTTCATCTAAGTAAAATATAAAAAATATATATTTTTGCTTGAAAACAAGCGATGTATCAGTTCGATCGTACCCCCATACTAGCCATTTTGAGACTTTCGGAAGAGTTAACGCTCTTAACTGCTTGGTTATGAAGATTAAAATTTAAATTTTGAGTATCGCATAGAACTAACGCGCAGCCCCTATACGTTATGTTTAAAAAAAATATATAAATTTTTTTTTCAAAATAGCGGCTATCGTAAAAATTCAAAGTGTCATAACTTTGCTAAATATAATTCTACTGAAAAATGTCGTATGCAAAAAGTGTTTGGAATTTTAATTTGCATATAAAAGCAATTTTTAATTATTTTTTTTTAAATAAAAACCGAGTCTTACCATATATTGACCGAGACCTCGAACGAGCTTTTATGCGACTCTGCATATAGTTAACGCTCGTATGAGGCTTCTATTTAAGAAATCGACTTGAATTTTTTAAACAAAATAGAGCTTTCGACTATACTTACGATACTATAAAAAAAAATTAAAAATTAAAAAATAAAAGTATTTTTTTTTCAAAACACGTTTAGTGTGATGAGTCGATCGACCCACCATACATACGCTCATAAGATTTTCAATATAGTTAAGGTCAGTGTGAGCTTATTTATACATATTTGAATTTCAATTTTTGTGACAGTATAGAATTCTTAAGCATCCTGTGTATGTTTGTTAGCAAAATCCATTTTGTCAATTTTTTGCAAAATGGCGACAAGTATTAAAATTCAATCACTTATAACTCAGTAGTGTTGAATTTTGTCAAAAAGGTCTCTATACATGAAATGTTGAGAAGCCTAAAGTTCATCTAAGTAAAATATAAAAAATATATATTTTTGCTTGAAAACAAGCGATGTATCAGTTCGATCGTACCCCCATACTAGCCATTTTGAGACTTTCGGAAGAGTTAACGCTCTTAACTGCTTGGTTATGAAGATTAAAATTTAAATTTTTAATATCGCATAGAACTAACGCGCAGCCCCTATACGTTATGTTTAAAAAAAATATATAAATTTTTTTTTTAAAATGGCGGCTATCGTAAAAATTCAAAGTGTCATAACTTTGCTAAATGAAATCCTACTAAAAAATGTCGTATGCAAAAAGTGTTTGGAATTTTAATTTGCATATAAAAGCAATTTTTAATTATTTTTTTTTTAATAAAAACCGAGTCTTACCATATATTGACCGAGACCTCGAACGAGCTTTTATGCGACTCTGCATATAGTTAACGCTCGTATGAGGCTTCTATTTAAGAAATCGACTTGAATTTTTTAAACAAAATAGAGCTTTCGACTATACTTACGATACTATAAAAAAAAATTAAAAATTAAAAAATAAAAGTATTTTTTTTTCAAAACACGTTTAGTGTGATGAGTCGATCGACCCACCATACATACGCTCATAAGATTTTCAATATAGTTAAGGTCAGTGTGAGCTTATTTATACATATTTGAATTTCAATTTTTGTGACAGTATAGAATTCTTAAGCATCCTGTGTATGTTTGTTAGCAAAATCCATTTTGTCAATTTTTTGCAAAATGGCGACAAGTATTAAAATTCAATCACTTATAACTCAGTAGTGTTGAATTTTGTCGAAAAGGTCTCTAAACATGAAATGTTGAGAAGCCTAAAGTTCATCTAAGTAAAATATAAAAAATATATATTTTTGCTTGAAAACAAGCGATGTATCAGTTCGATCGTACCCCCATACTAGCCATTTTGAGACTTTCGGAAGAGTTAACGCTCTTAACTGCTTGGTTATGAAGATTAAAATTTAAATTTTGAGTATCGCATAGAACTAACGCGCAGCCCCTATACGTTATGTTTAAAAAAAATATATAAATTTTTTTTTCAAAATGGCGGCTATCGTAAAAATTCAAAGTGTCATAACTTTGCTAAATGAAATCCTACTGAAAAATGTCGTATGCAAAAAGTGTTTGGAATTTTAATTTGCATATAAAAGCAATTTTTTATTATTTTTTTTTTAATAAAAACCGAGTCTTACCATATATTGACCGAGACCTCGAACGAGCTTTTATGCGACTCTGCATATAGTTAACGCTCGAATGAGGCTTCTATTTAAGAAATCGACTTGAATTTTTTAAACAAAATAGAGCTTTCGACTATACTTACGATACTATAAAAAAAAATTAAAAATTAAAAAATAAAAGTATTTTTTTTTCAAAACACGTTTAGTGTGATGAGTCGATCGACCCACCATACATACGCTCATAAGATTTTCAATATAGTTAAGGTCAGTGTGAGCTTATTTATACATATTTGAATTTCAATTTTTGTGACAGTATAGAATTCTTAAGCATCCTGTGTATGTTTGTTAGCAAAATCCATTTTGTCAATTTTTTGCAAAATGGCGACAAGTATTAAAATTCAATCACTTATAACTCAGTAGTGTTGAATTTTGTCAAAAAGGTCTCTATACATGAAATGTTGAGAAGCCTAAAGTTCATCTAAGTAAAATATAAAAAATATATATTTTTGCTTGAAAACAAGCGATGTATCAGTTCGATCGTACCCCCATACTAGCCATTTTGAGACTTTCGGAAGAGTTAACGCTCTTAACTGCTTGGTTATGAAGATTAAAATTTAAATTT
The DNA here is from genome assembly GCF_051122295.1 of Plectrocnemia conspersa. Classification (NCBI taxonomy): domain Eukaryota; kingdom Metazoa; phylum Arthropoda; class Insecta; order Trichoptera; family Polycentropodidae; genus Plectrocnemia; species Plectrocnemia conspersa. The sequence goes on along the minus strand of NW_028277167.1, from coordinate 30,149,442 downwards.
TAAGTATCGCATAGAACTAACGCGCAGCCCCTATACGTTATGTTTAAAAAAAATATATAAATTTTTTTTTTAAAATGGCGGCTATCGTAAAAATTCAAAGTGTCATAACTTTGCTAAATGAAATCCTACTGAAAAATGTCGTATGCAAAAACTGTTTGGAATTTTAATTTGCATATAAAAGCAATTTTTAATTATTTTTTTTTTTAATAAAAAACCGAGTCTTACCATATATTGACCGAGACCTCGAACGAGCTTTTATGCGACTCTGCATATAGTTAACGCTCGTATGAGGCTTCTATTTAAGAAATCGACTTGAATTTTTTAAACAAAATAGAGCTTTCGACTATACTTACGATACTATAAAAAAAAATTAAAAATTAAAAAATAAAAGTATTTTTTTTTCAAAACACGTTTAGTGTGATGAGTCGATCGACCCACCATACATACGCTCATAAGATTTTCAATATAGTTAAGGTCAGTGTGAGCTTATTTATACATATTTGAATTTCAATTTTTGTGACAGTATAGAATTCTTAAGCATCCTGTGTATGTTTGTTAGCAAAATCCATTTTGTCAATTTTTTGCAAAATGGCGACAAGTATTAAAATTCAATCACTTATAACTCAGTAGTGTTAAATTTTGTCGAAAAGGTCTCTATACATGAAATGTTGAGAAGCCTAAAGTTCATCTAAGTAAAATATAAAAAATATATATTTTTGCTTGAAAACAAGCGATGTATCAGTTCGATCGTACCCCCATACTAGCCATTTTGAGACTTTCGGAAGAGTTAACGCTCTTAACTGCTTGGTTATGAAGATTAAAATTTAAATTTTGAGTATCGCATAGAACTAACGCGCAGCCCCTATACGTTATGTTTAAAAAAAATATATAAATTTTTTTTTCAAAATGGCGGCTATCGTAAAAATTCAAAGTGTCATAACTTTGCTAAATGAAATCCTACTGAAAAATGTCGTATGCAAAAAGTGTTTGGAATTTTAATTTGCATATAAAAGCAATTTTTAATTATTTTTTTTTTAATAAAAACCGAGTCTTACCATATATTGACCGAGACCTCGAACGAGCTTTTATGCGACTCTGCATATAGTTAACGCTCGTATGAGGCTTCTATTTAAGAAATCGACTCGAATTTTTAAAACAAAATAGAGCTTTCGACTATACTTACGATACTATAAAAAAAAATTAAAAATTAAAAAATAAAAGTATTTTTTTTTCAAAACACGTTTAGTGTGATGAGTCGATCGACCCACCATACATACGCTCATAAGATTTTCAATATAGTTAAGGTCAGTGTGAGCTTATTTATACATATTTGAATTTCAATTTTTGTGACAGTATAGAATTCTTAAGCATCCTGTGTATGTTTGTTAGCAAAATCCTTTTGTCCATTTTTTGCAAAATGGCGACAAGTATTAAAATTCAATCACTTATAACTCAGTAGTGTTGAATTTTGTCGGAAAGGTCTCTATACATGAAATGTTGAGAAGCCTAAAGTTCATCTAAGTAAAATATAAAAAATATATATTTTTGCTTGAAAACAAGCGATGTATCAGTTCGATCGTACCCCCATACTAGCCATTTTGAGACTTTCGGAAGAGTTAACGCTCTTAACTGCTTGGTTATGAAGATTAAAATTTAAATTTTGAGTATCGCATAGAACTAACGCGCAGCCCCTATACGTTATGTTTAAAAAAAATATATAAATTTTTTTTTCAAAATGGCGGCTATCGTAAAAATTCAAAGTGTCATAACTTTGCTAAATGAAATCCTACTGAAAAATGTCGTATGCAAAAACTGTTTGGAATTTTAATTTGCATATAAAAGCAATTTTTAATTATTTTTTTTTTTAATAAAAAACCGAGTCTTACCATATATTGACCGAGACCTCGAACGAGCTTTTATGCGACTCTGCATATAGTTAACGCTCGTATGAGGCTTCTATTTAAGAAATCGACTTGAATTTTTTAAACAAAATAGAGCTTTCGACTATACTTACGATACTATAAAAAAAAATTAAAAATTAAAAAATAAAAGTATTTTTTTTTCAAAACACGTTTAGTGTGATGAGTCGATCGACCCACCATACATACGCTCATAAGATTTTCAATATAGTTAAGGTCAGTGTGAGCTTATTTATACATATTTGAATTTCAATTTTTGTGACAGTATAGAATTCTTAAGCATCCTGTGTATGTTTGTTAGCAAAATCCATTTTGTCAATTTTTTGCAAAATGGCGACAAGTATTAAAATTCAATCACTTATAACTCAGTAGTGTTAAATTTTGTCGAAAAGGTCTCTATACATGAAATGTTGAGAAGCCTAAAGTTCATCTAAGTAAAATATAAAAAATATATATTTTTGCTTGAAAACAAGCGATGTATCAGTTCGATCGTACCCCCATACTAGCCATTTTGAGACTTTCGGAAGAGTTAACGCTCTTAACTGCTTGGTTATGAAGATTAAAATTTAAATTTTGAGTATCGCATAGAACTAACGCGCAGCCCCTATACGTTATGTTTAAAAAAAATATATAAATTTTTTTTTCAAAATGGCGGCTATCGTAAAAATTCAAAGTGTCATAACTTTGCTAAATGAAATCCTACTGAAAAATGTCGTATGCAAAAAGTGTTTGGAATTTTAATTTGCATATAAAAGCAATTTTGAATTATTTTTTTTTTAATAAAAACCGAGTCTTACCATATATTGACCGAGACCTCGAACGAGCTTTTATGCGACTCTGCATATAGTTAACGCTCGTATGAGGCTTCTATTTAAGAAATCGACTCGAATTTTTAAAACAAAATAGAGCTTTCGACTATACTTACGATACTATAAAAAAAAATTAAAAATTAAAAAATAAAAGTATTTTTTTTTCAAAACACGTTTAGTGTGATGAGTCGATCGACCCACCATACATACGCTCATAAGATTTTCAATATAGTTAAGGTCAGTGTGAGCTTATTTATACATATTTGAATTTCAATTTTTGTGACAGTATAGAATTCTTAAGCATCCTGTGTATGTTTGTTAGCAAAATCCTTTTGTCCATTTTTTGCAAAATGGCGACAAGTATTAAAATTCAATCACTTATAACTCAGTAGTGTTGAATTTTGTCGGAAAGGTCTCTATACATGAAATGTTGAGAAGCCTAAAGTTCATCTAAGTAAAATATAAAAAATATATATTTTTGCTTGAAAACAAGCGATGTATCAGTTCGATCGTACCCCCATACTAGCCATTTTGAGACTTTCGGAAGAGTTAACGCTCTTAACTGCTTGGTTATGAAGATTAAAATTTAAATTTTGAGTATCGCATAGAACTAACGCGCAGCCCCTATACGTTATGTTTAAAAAATATATATAAATTTTTTTTTCAAAATGGCGGCTATCGTAAAAATTCAAAGTGTCATAACTTTGCTAAATGAAATCCTACTGAAAAATGTCGTATGCAAAAACTGTTTGGAATTTTAATTTGCATATAAAAGCAATTTTTAATTATTTTTTTTTTTAATAAAAAACCGAGTCTTACCATATATTGACCGAGACCTCGAACGAGCTTTTATGCGACTCTGCATATAGTTAACGCTCGTATGAGGATTCTATTTAAGAAATCGACTTGAATTTTTTAAACAAAATAGAGCTTTCGACTATACTTACGATACTATAAAAAAAAATTAAAAAATAAAAGTATTTTTTTTTCAAAACACGTTTAGTGTGATGAGTCGATCGACCCACCATACATACGCTCATAAGATTTTCAATATAGTTAAGGTCAGTGTGAGCTTATTTATACATATTTGAATTTCAATTTTTGTGACAGTATAGAATTCTTAAGCATCCTGTGTATGTTTGTTAGCAAAATCCATTTTGTCAATTTTTTGCAAAATGGCGACAAGTATTAAAATTCAATCACTTATAACTCAGTAGTGTTGAATTTTGTCGAAAAGGTCTCTATACATGAAATGTTGAGAAGCCTATAGTTCATCTAAGTAAAATATAAAAAATATATATTTTTGCTTGAAAACAAGCGATGTATCAATTCGATCGTACCCCCATACTAGCCATTTTGAGACTTTCGGAAGAGTTAACGCTCTTAACTGCTTGGTTATGAAGATTAAAATTTAAATTTTGAGTATCGCATAGAACTAACGCGCAGCCCCTATACGTTATGTTTAAAAAAAATATATAAATTTTTTTTTCAAAATGGCGGCTATCGTAAAAAATCAAAGTGTCATAACTTTGCTAAATGAAATCCTACTGAAAAATGTCGTATGCAAAAAGTGTTTGGAATTTGAATTTGCATATAAAAGCAATTTTTAATTATTTTTTTTTTTTTAAAAACCGAGTCTTACCATATATTGACCGAGACCTCGAACGAGCTTTTATGCGACTCTGCATATAGTTAACGCTCGTATGAGGCTTCTATTTAAGAAATCGACTTGAATTTTTTAAACAAAATAGAGCTTTCGACTATACTTACGATACTATAAAAAAAAATTAAAAATTAAAAAATAAAAGTATTTTTTTTTCAAAACACGTTTAGTGTGATGAGTCGATCGACCCACAATACATACGCTCATAAGATTTTCAATATAGTTAAGGTCAGTGTGAGCTTATTTATACATATTTGAATTTCAATTTTTGTGACAGTATAGAATTCTTAAGCATCCTGTGTATGTTTGTTAGCAAAATCCATTTTGTCAATTTTTTGCAAAATGGCGACAAGTATTAAAATTCAATCACTTATAACTCAGTAGTGTTGAATTTTGTCGAAAAGGTCTCTATACATGAAATGTTGAGAAGCCTAAAGTTCATCTTAGTAAAATATAAAAAATATATATTTTTGCTTGAAAACAAGCGATGTATCAGTTCGATCGTACCCCCATACTAGCCATTTTGAGACTTTCGGAAGAGTTAACGCTCTTAACTGCTTGGTTATGAAGATTAAAATTTAAATTTTGATTATCGCATAGAACTAACGCGCAGCCCCTATACGTTATGTTTAAAAAAAATATATAAATTTTTTTTTCAAAATGGCGGCTATCGTAAAAATTCAAAGTGTCATAACTTTGCTAAATGAAATCCTACTGAAAAATGTCGTATGCAAAAAGTGTTTGGAATTTTAATTTGCATATAAAAGCAATTTTTAATTATTTTTTTTTTTTAAAAACCGAGTCTTACCATATATTGACCGAGACCTCGAACGAGCTTTTATGCGACTCTGCATATAGTTAACGCTCGTATGAGGCTTCTATTTAAGAAATCGACTCGAATTTTTTAAACAAAATAGAGCTTTCGACTATACTTACGATACTATAAAAAAAAATTAAAAATTAAAAAATAAAAGTATTTTTTTTTCAAAACACGTTTAGTGTGATGAGTCGATCGACCCACCATACATACGCTCATAAGATTTTCAATATAGTTAAGGTCAGTGTGAGCTTATTTATACATATTTGAATTTCAATTTTTGTGACAGTATAGAATTCTTAAGCATCCTGTGTATGTTTGTTAGCAAAATCCATTTTGTCCATTTTTTGCAAAATGGCGACAAGTATTAAAATTCAATCACTTATAACTCAGTAGTGTTGAATTTTGTCGGAAAGGTCTCTATACATGAAATGTTGAGAAGCCTAAAGTTCATCTAAGTAAAATATAAAAAATATATATTTTTGCTTGAAAACAAGCGATGTATCAGTTCGATCGTAACCCATACTAGCCATTTTGAGACTTTCGGAAGAGTTAACGCTCTTAACTGCTTGGTTATGAAGATTAAAATTTAAATTTTGAGTATCGCATAGAACTAACGCGCAGCCCCTATACGTTATGTTTAAAAAAAATATATAAATTTTTTTTTCAAAATGGCGGCTATCGTAAAAATTCAAAGTGTCATAACTTTGCTAAATGAAATCCTACTGAAAAATGTCGTATGCAAAAAGTGTTTGGAATTTTAATTTGCATATAAAAGCAATTTTTAATTATTTTTTTTTTAATAAAAACCGAGTCTTACCATATATTGACCGAGACCTCGAACGAGCTTTTATGCGACTCTGCATATAGTTAACGCTCGTATGAGGCTTCTATTTAAGAAATCGACTTGAATTTTTTAAACAAAATAGAGCTTTCGACTATACTTACGATACTATAAAAAAAAATTAAAAATTAAAAAATAAAAGTATTTTTTTTTCAAAACACGTTTAGTGTGATGAGTCGATCGACCCACCATACATACGCTCATAAGATTTTCAATATAGTTAAGGTCAGTGTGAGCTTATTTATACATATTTGAATTTCAATTTTTGTGACAGTATAGAATTCTTAAGCATCCTGTGTATGTTTGTTAGCAAAATCCATTTTGTCAATTTTTTGAAAAATGGCGACAAGTATTAAAATTCAATCACTTATTACTCAGTAGTGTTGAATTTTGTCGAAAAGGTCTCTATACATGAAATGTTGAGAAGCCTAAAGTTCATCTAAGTAAAATATAAAAAATATATATTTTTGCTTGAAAACAAGCGATGTATCAATTCGATCGTACCCCCATACTAGCCATTTTGAGACTTTCGGAAGAGTTAACGCTCTTAACTGCTTGGTTATGAAGATTAAAATTTAAATTTTGAGTATCGCATAGAACTAACGCGCAGCCCCTATACGTTATGTTTAAAAAAAATATATAAATTTTTTTTCAAAATGGCGGCTATCGTAAAAATTCAAAGTGTCATAACTTTGCTAAATGAAATCCTACTGAAAAATGTCGTATGCAAAAAGTGTTTGGAATTTTAATTTGCATATAAAAGCAATTTTTAATTATTTTTTTTTTAATAAAAACCGAGTCTTACCATATATTGACCGAGACCTCGAACGAGCTTTTATGCGACTCTGCATATAGTTAACGCTCGTATGAGGCTTCTATTTAAGAAATTGACTTGAATTTTTTAAACAAAATAGAGCTTTCGACTATACTTACGATACTATAAAAAAAAATTAAAAATTAAAAAATAAAAGTATTTTTTTTTCAAAACACGTTTAGTGTGATGAGTCGATCGACCCACCATACATACGCTCATAAGATTTTCAATATAGTTAAGGTCAGTGTGAGCTTATTTATACATATTTGAATTTCAATTTTTGTGACAGTATAGAATTCTTAAGCATCCTGTGTATGTTTGTTAGCAAAATCCATTTTGTCAATTTTTTGCAAAATGGCGACAAGTATTAAAATTCAATCACTTATAACTCAGTAGTGTTGAATTTTGTCGAAAAGGTCTCTATACATGAAATGTTGAGAAGCCTAAAGTTCATCTAAGTAAAATATAAAAAATATATATTTTTGCTTGAAAACAAGCGATGTATCAGTTCGATCGTACCCCCATACTAGCCATTTTGAGACTTTCGGAAGAGTTAACGCTCTTAACTGCTTGGTTATGAAGATTAAAATTTAAATTTTAAGTATCGCATAGAACTAACGCGCAGCCCCTATACGTTATGTTTAAAAAAAATATATAAATTTTTTTTTCAAAATGGCAACTATCGTAAAAATTCAAAGTGTCATAACTTTGCTAAATGAAATCCTACTGAAAAATGTTGTATGCAAAAAGTGTTTGGAATTTTAATTTGCATATAAAAGCAATTTTTAATTTTTTTTTTTTTAATAAAAACCGAGTCTTACCATATATTGACCGAGACCTCGAACGAGCTTTTATGCGACTCTGCATATAGTTAACGCTCGTATAAGGCTTCTATTTAAGAAATCTAATTGAATTTTTTAAACATAATAGAGCTTTCAACTATACTTACGATACTATAAAAAAAAATTAAAAATTAAAAAATAAAAGTATTTTTTTTTCAAAACACGTTTAGTGTGATGAGTCGATCGACCCACCATACATACGCTCATAAGATTTTCAATATAGTTAAGGTCAGTGTGAGCTTATTTATACATATTTGAATTTTAATTTTTGTGACAGTATAGAATTCTTAAGCATCCTGTGTATGTTTGTTAGCAAAATCCATTTTGTCAATTTTTTGCAAAATGGCGACAAGTATTAAAATTCAATCACTTATAACTCAGTAGTGTTGAATTTTGTCGAAAAGGTCTCTATACATGAAATGTTGAGAAGCCTAAAGTTCATCTAAGTAAAATATAAAAAATATATATTTTTGCTTGAAAACAAGCGATGTATCAGTTCGATCGTACCCCCATACTAGCCATTTTGAGACTTTCGGAAGAGTTAACGCTCTTAACTGCTTGGTTATAAAGATTAAAATTTAAATTTGGAGTATCGCATAGAACTAACGCGCAGCCCCTATACGTTATGTTTAAAAAAAATATATAAATTTTTTTTTCAAAATGGCGGCTATCGTAAAAATTCAAAGTGTCATAACTTTGCTAAATGAAATCCTACTAAAAAATGTCGTATGCAAAAAGTGTTTGGAATTTTAATTTGCATATAAAAGCAATTTTTAATTATTTTTTTTTTAATAAAAACCGAGTCTTACCATATATTGACCGAGACCTCGAACGAGCTTTTATGCGACTCTGCATATAGTTAACGCTCGTATGAGGCTTCTATTTAAGAAATCGACTTGAATTTTTTTAACAAAATAGAGCTTTCGACTATACTTACGATACTATAAAAAAAAATTAAAAATTAAAAAATAAAAGTATTTTTTTTTCAAAACACGTTTAGTGTGATGAGTCGATCGACCCACCATACATACGCTCATAAGATTTTCAATATAGTTAAGGTCAGTGTGAGCTTATTTATACATATTTGAATTTCAATTTTTGTGACAGTATAGAATTCTTAAGCATCCTGTGTATGTTTGTTAGCAAAATCCATTTTGTCAATTTTTTGCAAAATAGCGACAAGTATTAAAATTCAATCACTTATAACTCAGTAGTGTTGAATTTTGTCGAAAAGGTCTCTATACATGAAATGTTGAGAAGCCTAAAGTTCATCTAAGTAAAATATAAAAAATATATATTTTTGCTTGAAAACAAGCGATGTATCAGTTCGATCGTACCCCCATACTAGCCATTTTGAGACTTTCGGAAGAGTTAACGCTCTTAACTGCTTGGTTATGAAGATTAAAATTTAAATTTTGAGTATCGCATAGAACTAACGCGCAGCCCCTATACGTTATGTTTAAAAAAAATATATAAATTTTTTTTTCAAAATGGCGGCTATCGTAAAAAATCAAAGTGTCATAACTTTGCTAAATGAAATCCTACTGAAAAATGTCGTAAGCAAAAAGTGTTTGGAATTTGAATTTGCATATAAAAGCAATTTTTAATTATTTTTTTTTTAATAAAAACCGAGTCTTACCATATATTGACCGAGACCTCGAACGAGCTTTTATGCGACTCTGCATATATTTAACGCTCGTATGAGGCTTCTATTTAAGAAATCGACTTGAATTTTTTAAACAAAATAGAGCTTTCGACTATACTTACGATACTATAAAAAAAAATTCAAAATTAAAAAATAAAAGTATTTTTTTTTCAAAACACGTTTAGTGTGATGAGTCGATCGACCCACCATACATACGCTCATAAGATTTTCAATATAGTTAAGGTCAGTGTGAGCTTATTTATACATATTTGAATTTCAATTTTTGTGACAGTATAGAATTCTTAAGCATCCTGTGTATGTTTGTTAGCAAAATCCATTTTGTCAATTTTTTGCAAAATGGCGACAAGTATTAAAATTCAATCACTTATAACTCAGTAGTGTTGAATTTTGTCAAAAAGGTCTCTATACATGAAATGTTGAGAAGCCTATAGTTCATCTAAGTAAAATATAAAAAATATATATTTTTGCTTGAAAACAAGCGATGTATCAATTCGATCGTACCCCCATACTAGCCATTTTGAGACTTTCGGAAGAGTTAACGCTCTTAACTGCTTGGTTATGAAGATTAAAATTAAAATTTTGAGAATCGCATAGAACTAACGCGCAGCCCCTATACGTTATGTTTAAAAAAAAAATATAAATTTTTTTTTCAAAATGGCGGCTATCGTAAAAATTCAAAGTGTCATAACTTTGCTAAATGTAATCCTACTGAAAAATGTCGTATGCAAAAAGTGTTTGGAATTTTAATTTGCATATAAAAGCAATTTTTAATTATTTTTTTTTTAATAAAAACCGAGTCTTACCATATATTGACCGAGACCTCGAACGAGCTTTTATGCGACTCTGCATATAGTTAACGCTCGTATGAGGCTTCTATTTAAGAAATCGACTTGAATTTTTTAAACAAAATAGAGCTTTCGACTATACTTACGATACTATAAAAAAAAATTAAAAATTAAAAAATAAAAGTATTTTTTTTTCAAAACACGTTTAGTGTGATGAGTCGATCGACCCACCATACATACGCTCATAAGATTTTCAATATAGTTAATATCAGTGTGAGCTTATTTATACATATTTGAATTTCAATTTTTGTGACAGTATAGAATTCTTAAGCATCCTGTGTATGTTTGTTAGCAAAATCCATTTTGTCAATTTTTTGCAAAATGGCGACAAGTATTAAAATTCAATCACTTATAACTCAGTAGTGTTGAATTTTGTCGAAAAGGTCTCTATACATGAAATGTTGAGAAGCCTAAAGTTCATCTAAGTAAAATATAAAAAATATATATTTTTGCTTGAAAACAAGCGATGTATCAGTTCGATCGTACCCCCATACTAGCCATTTTGAGACTTTCGGAAGAGTTAACGCTCTTAACTGCTTGGTTATAAAGATTAAAATTTAAATTTTGAGTATCGCATAGAACTAACGCGCAGCCCCTATACGTTATGTTTAAAAAAAATATATAAATTTTTTTTTCAAAATGGCGGCTATCGTAAAAATTCAAAGTGTCATAACTTTGCTAAATGAAATCCTACTAAAAAATGTCGTATGCAAAAAGTGTTTAAATTTTAATTTGCATATAAAAGCAATTTTTAATTATTTTTTTTTTAATAAAAACCGAGTCTTACCATATATTGACCGAGACCTCGAACGAGCTTTTATGCGACTCTGCATATAGTTAACGCTCGTATAAGGCTTCTATTTAAGAAATCGACTTGAATTTTTTAAACAAAATAGAGCTTTCGACTATACTTACGATACTATAAAAAAAAATTAAAAATTAAAATATAAAAGTATTTTTTTTTGAAAACACGTTTAGTGTGATGAGTCGATCGACCCACAATACATACGCTCATAAGATTTTCAATATAGTTAAGGTCAGTGTGAGCTTATTTATACATATTTGAATTTCAATTTTTGTGACAGTATAGAATTCTTAAGCATCCTGTGTATGTTTGTTAGCAAAATCCATTTTGTCAATTTTTTGCAAAATGGCGACAAGTATTAAAATTCAATCACTTATAACTCAGTAGTGTTGAATTTTGTCGAAAAGGTCTCTATACATGAAATGTTGAGAAGCCTATAGTTCATCTAAGTAAAATATAAAAAATATATATTTTTGCTTGAAAACAAGCGATGTATCAATTCGATCGTACCCCCATACTAGCCATTTTGAGACTTTCGGAAGAGTTAACGCTCTTAACTGCTTGGTTATGAAGATTAAAATTAAAATTTTGAGTATCGCATAGAACTAACGCGCAGCCCCTATACGTTATGTTTAAAAAAAATATATAATTTTTTTTTTCAAAATGGCGGCTATCGTAAAAATTCAAAGTGTCATAACTTTGCTAAATGTAATCCTACTGAAAAATGTCGTATGCAAAAAGTGTTTGGAATTTTAATTTGCATATAAAAGCAATTTTTAATTATTTTTTTTTTAATAAAAACCGAGTCTTACCATATATTGACCGAGACCTCGAACGAGCTTTTATGCGACTCTGCATATAGTTAACGCTCGTATGAGGCTTCTATTTAGGAAATCGACTTGAATTTTTTAAACAAAATAGAGCTTTCGACTATACTTACGATACTATAAAAAAAAATTAAAAATTAAAAAATAAAAGTATTTTTTTTTCAAAACACGTTTAGTGTGATGAGTCGATCGACCCACCATACATACGCTCATAAGATTTTCAATATAGTTAAGGTCAGTGTGAGCTTATTTATACATATTTGAATTTCAATTTTTGTGACAGTATAGAATTCTTAAGCATCCTGTGTATGTTTGTTAGCAAAATCCATTTTGTCCATTTTTTGCAAAATGGCGACAAGTATTAAAATTCAATCACTTATAACTCAGTAGTGTTGAATTTTGTCGGAAAGGTCTCTATACATGAAATGTTGAGAAGCCTAAAGTTCATCTAAGTAAAATATAAAAAATATATATTTTTGCTTGAAAACAAGCGATGTATCAGTTCGATCGTACCCCCATACTAGCCATTTTGAGACTTTCGGAAGAGTTAACGCTCTTAACTGCTTGGTTATGAAGATTAAAATTTAAATTTTGAGTATCGCATAGAACTAACGCGCAGCCCCTATACGTTATGTTTAAAAAAAATATATAAATTTTTTTTTCAAAATGGCGGCTATCGTAAAAATTCAAAGTGTCATAACTTTGCTAAATGAAATCCTACTGAAAAATGTCGTATGCAAAAAGTGTTTGGAATTTTAATTTGCATATAAAAGCAATTTTTCATTATTTTTTTTTTTTTAAAAACCGAGTCTTACCATATATTGACCGAGACCTCGAACGAGCTTTTATGCGACTCTGCATATAGTTAACGCTCGTATGAGGCTTCTATTTAAGAAATCGACTTGAATTTTTTAAACAAAATAGAGCTTTCGACTATACTTACGATACTATTAAAACAATTAAAAATTAAAAAATAAAAGTATTTTTTTTTCAAAACACGTTTAGTGTGATTAGTCGATCGACCCACCATACATACGCTCATAAGATTTTCAATATAGTTAAGGTCAGTGTGAGCTTATTTATACATATTTGAATTTCAATTTTTGTGACAGTATAGAATTCTTAAGCATCCTGTGTATGTTTGTTAGCAAAATCCATTTTGTCAATTTTTTGCAAAATGGCGACAAGTATTAAAATTCAATCACTTATAACTCAGTAGTGTTGAATTTTGTCGAAAAGGTCTCTATACATGAAATGTTGAGAAGCCTAAAGTTCATCTAAGTAAAATATAAAAAATATATATTTTTGCTTGAAAACAAGCGATGTATCAGTTCGATCGTACCCCCATACTAGCCATTTTGAGACTTTCGGAAGAGTTAACGCTCTTAACTGCTTGGTTATAAAGATTAAAATTTAAATTTTGAGTATCGCATAGAACTAACGCGCAGCCCCTATACGTTATGTTTAAAAAAAATATATAAATTTTTTTTTCAAAATGGCGGCTATCGTAAAAATTCAAAGTGTCATAACTTTGCTAAATGAAATCCTACTGAAAAATGTCGTATGCAAAAAGTGTTTGGAATTTTAATTGGCATATAAAAGCAATTTTTAATTATTTTTTTTTTAATAAAAACCGAGTCTTACCATATATTGACCGAGACCTCGAACGAGCTTTTATGCGACTCTGCATATAGTTAACGCTCGTATGAGGCTTCTATTTAAGAAATCGACTTAAATTTTTTAAACAAAATAGAGCTTTCGACTATACTTACGATACTATAAAAAAAAATTAAAAATTAAAAAATAAAAGTATTTTTTTTAAAACACGTTTAGTGTGATGAGTCGATCGACCCACCATACATACGCTCATAAGATTTTCAATATAGTTAAGGTCAGTGTGAGCTTATTTATACATATTTGAATTTCAATTTTTGTGACAGTATAGAATTCTTAAGCATCCTGTGTATGTTTGTTAGCAAAATCCATTTTGTCAATTTTTTGCAAAATGGCGACAAGTATTAAAATTCAATCACTTATAACTCAGTAGTGTTGAATTTTGTCGAAAAGGTCTCTATACATGAAATGTTGAGAAGCCTAAAGTTCATCTAAGTAAAATATAAAAAATATATATTTTTGCTTGAAAACAAGCGATGTATCAGTTCGATCGTACCCCCATACTAGCCATTTTGAGAGTTTCGGAAGAGTTAACGCTCTTAACTGCTTGGTTATGAAGATTAAAATTTAAATTTTGAGTATCGCATAGAACTAACGCGCAGCCTCTATACGTTATGTTTAAAAAAAATATATAAATTTTTTTTTCAAAATGGCGGCTATCGTAAAAATTCAAAGTGTCATAACTTTGCTAAATGAAATCCTACTGAAAAATGTCGTATGCAAAAAGTGTTTGGAATTTTAATTTGCATATAAAAGCAATTTTTTATTATTTTTTTTTTAATAAAAACCGAGTCTTACCATATATTGACCGAGACCTCGAACGAGCTTTTATGCGACTCTGCATATAGTTAACGCTCGTATGAGGCTTCTATTTAAGAAATCGACTTGAATTTTTTAAACAAAATAGAGCTTTCGACTATACTTACGATACTATAAAAAAAAATTAAAAATTAAAAAATAAAAGTATTTTTTTTTCAAAACACGTTTAGTGTGATGAGTCGATCGACCCACCATACATACGCTCATAAGATTTTCAATATAGTTAAGGTCAGTGTGAGCTTATTTATACATATTTAAATTTCAATTTTTGTGACAGTATAGAATTCTTAAGCATCCTGTGTATGTTTGTTAGCAAAATCCATTTTGTCAATTTTTTGCAAAATGGCGACAAGTATTAAAATTCAATCACTTATAACTCAGTAGTGTTGAATTTTGTCAAAAAGGTCTCTATACATGAAATGTTGAGAAACCTAAAGTTCATCTAAGTAAAATATAAAAAATATATATTTTTGCTTGAAAACAAGCGATGTATCAGTTCGATCGTACCCCCATACTAGCCATTTTGAGACTTTCGGAAGAGTTAACGCTCTTAACTGCTTGGTTATGAAGATTAAAATTTAAATTTTAAGTATCGCATAGAACTAACGCGCAGCCCCTATACGTTATGTTTAAAAAAAATATATAATTTTTTTTTTCAAAATGGCGGCTATCGTAAAAATTCAAAGTGTCATAACTTTGCTAAATGAAATCCTACTGAAAAATGTCGTATGCAAAAAGTGTTTGAAATTTTAATTTGCATATAAAAGCAATTTTTAATTATTTTTTTTTTAATAAAAACCGAGTCTTACCATATATTGACCGAGACCTCGAACGAGCTTTTATGCGACTCTGCATATAGTTAACGCTCGTATGAGGCTTCTATTTAAGAAATCGACTTGAATTTTTAAAACAAAATAGAGCTTTCGACTATACTTACGATACTATAAAAAAAAATTGAAAATTAAAAAATAAAAGTATTTTTTTTTTAAAACACGTTTAGTGTGATGAGTCGATCGACCCACCA
This sequence comes from Plectrocnemia conspersa, assembly GCF_051122295.1. Classification (NCBI taxonomy): domain Eukaryota; kingdom Metazoa; phylum Arthropoda; class Insecta; order Trichoptera; family Polycentropodidae; genus Plectrocnemia; species Plectrocnemia conspersa. Next base: position 30,134,074 of record NW_028277167.1, on the reverse strand, counting down.
TACATACGCTCATAAGATTTTCAATATAGTTAAGGTCAGTGTGAGCTTATTTATACATATTTGAATTTCAATTTTTGTGACAGTATAGAATTCTTAAGCATCCTGTGTATGTTTGTTAGAAAAATCCATTTTGTCAATTTTTTGCAAAATGGCGACAAGTATTAAAATTCAATCACTTATAACTCAGTAGTGTTGAATTTTGTCAAAAAGGTCTCTATACATGAAATGTTGAGAAGCCTAAAGTTCATCTAAGTAAAATATAAAAAATATATATTTTTGCTTGAAAACAAGCGATGTATCAGTTCGATCGTACCCCCATACTAGCCATTTTGAGACTTTCGGAAGAGTTAACGCTCTTAACTGCTTGGTTATGAAGATTAAAATTTAAATTTTGAGTATCGCATAGAACTAACGCGCAGCCCCTATACGTTATGTTTAAAAAAAATATATAAATTTTTTTTTCAAAATGGCGGCTATCGTAAAAATTCAAAGTGTCATAACTTTGCTAAATGTAATCCTACTGAAAAATGTCGTATGCAAAAAGTGTTTGGAATTTTAATTTGCATATAAAAGCAATTTTTAATTATTTTTTTTTTAATAAAAACCGAGTCTTACCATATATTGACCGAGACCTCGAACGAGCTTTTATGCGACTCTGCATATAGTTAACGCTCGTATGAGGCTTCTATTTAAGAAATCGACTTGAATTTTTTAAACAAAATAGAGCTTTCGACTATACTTACGATACTATAAAAAAAAATTAAAAATTAAAAAATAAAAGTTTTTTTTTTTCAAAACACGTTTAGTGTGATGAGTCGATCGACCCACCATACATACGCTCATAAGATTTTTAATATAGTTAAGGTCAGTGTGAGCTTATTTATACATATTTGAATTTTAATTTTTGTGACAGTATAGAATTCTTAAGCATCCTGTGTATGTTTGTTAGCAAAATCCATTTTGTCAATTTTTTGCAAAATGGCGACAAGTATTAAAATTCAATCACTTATAACTCAGTAGTGTTGAATTTTGTCGAAAAGGTCTCTATACATGAAATGTTGAGAAGCCTAAAGTTCATCTAAGTAAAATATAAAAAATATATATTTTTGCTTGAAAACAAGCGATGTATCAGTTCGATCGTACCCCCATACTAGCCATTTTGAGACTTTCGGAAGAGTTAACGCTCTTAACTGCTTGGTTATGAAGATTAAAATTTAAATTTTGAGTATCGCATAGAACTAACGCGCAGCCCCTATACGTTATGTTTAAAAAAAATATATAATTTTTATTTTCAAAATGGCGGCTATCGTAAAAATTCAAAGTGTCATAACTTTGCTAAATAAAATCCTACTGAAAAATGTCGTATGCAAAAAGTGTTTGAAATTTTAATTTGCATATAAAAGCAATTTTTAATTATTTTTTTTTTAATAAAAACCGAGTCTTACCATATATTGACCGAGACCTCGAACGAGCTTTTATGCGACTCTGCATATAGTTAACGCTCGTATGAGGCTTCTATTTAAGAAATCGACTTGAATTTTTTAAACAAAATAGAGCTTTCGACTATACTTACGATACTATAAAAAAAAATTAAAAATTAAAAAATAAAAGTATTTTTTTTTCAAAACACGTTTAGTGTGATGAGTCGATCGACCCACCATACATACGCTCATAAGATTTTCAATATAGTTAAGGTCAGTGTGAGCTTATTTATACATATTTGAATTTCAATTTTTGTGACAGTATAGAATTCTTAAGCATCCTGTGTATGTTTGTTAGCAAAATCCATTTTGTCAATTTTTTGCAAAATGGCGACAAGTATTAAAATTCAATCACTTATAACTCAGTAGTGTTGAATTTTGTCGAAAAGGTCTCTATACATGAAATGTTGAGAAGCCTAAAGTTCATCTAAGTAAAATATAAAAAATATATATTTTTGCTTGAAAACAAGCGATGTATCAGTTCGATCGTACCCCCAGACTAGCCATTTTGAGACTTTCGGAAGAGTTAACGCTCTTAACTGCTTGGTTATAAAGATTAAAATTTAAATTTTGAGTATCGCATAGAACTAACGCGCAGCCCCTATACCTTATGTTTAAAAAAAATATATAAATTTTTTTTTCAAAATCGCGGCTATCGTAAAAATTCAAAGTGTCATAACTTTGCTAAATGAAATCCTACTAAAAAATGTCGTATGCAAAAAGTGTTTGGAATTTTAATTTGCTTATAAAAGCAATTTTTAATTATTTTTTTTTTAATAAAAACCGAGTCTTACCATATATTGACCGAGACCTCGAACGAGCTTTTATGCGACTCTGCATATAGTTAACGCTCGTATGAGGCTTCTATTAAGGAAATCGACTTGAATTTTTAAAACAAAATAGAGCTTTCGACTATACTTACGATACTATAAAAAAAAATTAAAAATTAAAAAATAAAAGTATTTTTTTTTTAAAACACGTTTAGTGTGATGAGTCGATCGACCCACCATACATACGCTCATAAGATTTTCAATATAGTTAAGGTCAGTGTGAGCTTATTTATACATATTTGAATTTCAATTTTTGTGACAGTATAGAATTCTTAAGCATCCTGTGTATGTTTGTTAGCAAAATCCATTTTGTCAATTTTTTGCAAAATGGCGACAAGTATTAAAATTCAATCACTTATAACTCAGTAGTGTTGAATTTTGTCGAAAAGGTCTCTATACATGAAATGTTGAGAAGCCTAAAGTTCATCTAAGTAAAATATAAAAAATATATATTTTTGCTTGAAAACAAGCGATGTATCAGTTCGATCGTACCCCCATACTAGCCATTTTGAGACTTTCGGAAGAGTTAACGCTCTTAACTGCTTGGTTATGAAGATTAAAATTTAAATTTTGAGTATCGCATAGAACTAACGCGCAGCCCCTATACGTTATGTTTAAAAAAAATATATAATTTTTTTTTTCAAAATGGCGGCTATCGTAAAAATTCAAAGTGTCATAACTTTGCTAAATAAAATCCTACTGAAAAATGTCGTATGCAAAAAGTGTTTGAAATTTTAATTTGCATATAAAAGCAATTTTTAATTATTTTTTTTTTAATAAAAACCGAGTCTTACCATATATTGACCGAGACCTCGAACGAGCTTTTATGCGACTCTGCATATAGTTAACGCTCGTATGAGGCTTCTATTTAAAAAATCGACTTGAATTTTTTAAACAAAATAGAGCTTTCGACTATACTTACAATACTATAAAAAAAAATTAAAAATTAAAAAATAAAAGTATTTTTTTTTCAAAACACGTTTAGTGTGATTAGTCGATCGACCCACCATACATACGCTCATAAGATTTTCAATATAGTTAAGGTCAGTGTGAGCTTATTCATACATATTTGAATTTCAATTTTTGTGACAGTATAGAATTCTTAAGCATCCTGTGTATGTTTGTTAGCAAAATCCATTTTGTCAATTTTTTGCAAAATGGCGACAAGTATTAAAATTCAATCACTTATAACTCAGTAGTGTTGAATTTTGTCGAAAAGGTCTACATACATGAAATGTTGAGAAGCCTAAAGTTCATCTAAGTAAAATATAAAAAATATATATTTTTGCTTGAAAACAAGCGATGTATCAGTTCGATCGTACCCCCATACTAGCCATTTTGAGACTTTCGGAAGAGTTAACGCTCTTAACTGCTTGGTTATGAAGATTAAAATTTAAATTTTGAGTATCGCATAGAACTAACGCGCAGCCCCTATACCTTATGTTTAAAAAAAATATATAAATTTTTTTTTCAAAATGGCGGCTATCGTAAAAATTCAAAGTGTCATAACTTTGCTAAATGAAATCCTACTAAAAAATGTCGTATGCAAAAAGTGTTTGGAATTTTAATTTGCTTATAAAAGCAATTTTTAATTATTTTTTTTTTAATAAAAACCGAGTCTTACCATATATTGACCGAGACCTCGAACGAGCTTTTATGCGACTCTGCATATAGTTAACGCTCGTATGAGGCTTCTATTTAGGAAATCGACTTGAATTTTTAAAACAAAATAGAGCTTTCGACTATACTTACGATACTATAAAAAAAAATTAAAAATTAAAAAATAAAAGTATTTTTTTTTTAAAACACGTTTAGTGTGATGAGTCGATCGACCCACCATACATACGCTCATAAGATTTTCAATATAGTTAAGGTCAGTGTGAGCTTATTTATACATATTTGAATTTCAATTTTTGTGACAGTATAGAATTCTTAAGCATCCTGTGTATGTTTGTTAGCAAAATCCATTTTGTCAATTTTTTGCAAAATGGCGACAAGTATTAAAATTCAATCACTTATAACTCAGTAGTGTTGAATTTTGTCGAAAAGGTCTCTATACATGAAATGTTGAGAAGCCTAAAGTTCATGTAAGTAAAATATAAAAAATATATATTTTTGCTTGAAAACAAGCGATGTATCAGTTCGATCGTCCCCCATACTAGCCATTTTGAGACTTTCGGAAAAGTTAACGCTCTTAACTGCTTGGTTATGAAGATTAAAATTTAAATTTTGAGTATCGCATAGAACTAACGCGCAGCCCCTATACGTTATGTTTAAAAAAAATATATAAATTTTTTTTTCAAAATGGCGGCTATCGTAAAAATTCAAAGTGTCATAACTTTGCTAAATGTAATCCTACTGAAAAATGTCGTATGCAAAAAGTGTTTGGAATTTTAATTTGCATATAAAAGCAATTTTTAATTATTTTTTTTTTAATAAAAACCGAGTCTTACCATATATTGACCGAGACCTCGAACGAGCTTTTATGCGACTCTGCATATAGTTAACGCTCGTATGAGGCTTCTATTTAAGAAATCGACTTGAATTTTTTAAACAAAATAGAGCTTTCGACTATACTTACGATACTATAAAAAAAAATTAAAAATTAAAAAATAAAAGTTTTTTTTTTTCAAAACACGTTTAGTGTGATGAGTCGATCGACCCACCATACATACGCTCATAAGATTTTTAATATAGTTAAGGTCAGTGTGAGCTTATTTATACATATTTGAATTTTAATTTTTGTGACAGTATAGAATTCTTAAGCATCCTGTGTATGTTTGTTAGCAAAATCCATTTTGTCAATTTTTTGCAAAATGGCGACAAGTATTAAAATTCAATCACTTATAACTCAGTAGTGTTGAATTTTGTCGAAAAGGTCTCTATACATGAAATGTTGAGAAGCCTAAAGTTCATCTAAGTAAAATATAAAAAATATATATTTTTGCTTGAAAACAAGCGATGTATCAGTTCGATCGTACCCCCATACTAGCCATTTTGAGACTTTCGGAAGAGTTAACGCTCTTAACTGCTTGGTTATGAAGATTAAAATTTAAATTTTGAGTATCGCATAGAACTAACGCGCAGCCCCTATACGTTATGTTTAAAAAAAATATATAATTTTTATTTTCAAAATGGCGGCTATCGTAAAAATTCAAAGTGTCATAACTTTGCTAAATAAAATCCTACTGAAAAATGTCGTATGCAAAAAGTGTTTGAAATTTTAATTTGCATATAAAAGCAATTTTTAATTATTTTTTTTTTAATAAAAACCGAGTCTTACCATATATTGACCGAGACCTCGAACGAGCTTTTATGCGACTCTGCATATAGTTAACGCTCGTATGAGGCTTCTATTTAAGAAATCGACTTGAATTTTTTAAACAAAATAGAGCTTTCGACTATACTTACGATACTATAAAAAAAAATTATAAATTAAAAAATAAAAGTATTTTTTTTTCAAAACACGTTTAGTGTGATGAGTCGATCGACCCACCATACATACGCTCATAAGATTTTCAATATAGTTAAGGTCAGTGTGAGCTTATTTATACATATTTGAATTTCAATTTTTGTGACAGTATAGAATTCTTAAGCATCCTGTGTATGTTTGTTAGCAAAATCCATTTTGTCAATTTTTTGCAAAATGGCGACAAGTATTAAAATTCAATCACTTATAACTCAGTAGTGTTGAATTTTGTCGAAAAGGTCTCTATACATGAAATGTTGAGAAGCCTAAAGTTCATCTAAGTAAAATATAAAAAATATATATTTTTGCTTGAAAACAAGCGATGTATCAGTTCGATCGTACCCCCAGACTAGCCATTTTGAGACTTTCGGAAGAGTTAACGCTCTTAACTGCTTGGTTATAAAGATTAAAATTTAAATTTTGAGTATCGCATAGAACTAACGCGCAGCCCCTATACCTTATGTTTAAAAAAAATATATAAATTTTTTTTTCAAAATCGCGGCTATCGTAAAAATTCAAAGTGTCATAACTTTGCTAAATGAAATCCTACTAAAAAATGTCGTATGCAAAAAGTGTTTGGAATTTTAATTTGCTTATAAAAGCAATTTTTAATTATTTTTTTTTTAATAAAAACCGAGTCTTACCATATATTGACCGAGACCTCGAACGAGCTTTTATGCGACTCTGCATATAGTTAACGCTCGTATGAGGCTTCTATTAAGGAAATCGACTTGAATTTTTAAAACAAAATAGAGCTTTCGACTATACTTACGATACTATAAAAAAAAATTAAAAATTAAAAAATAAAAGTATTTTTTTTTTAAAACACGTTTAGTGTGATGAGTCGATCGACCCACCATACATACGCTCATAAGATTTTCAATATAGTTAAGGTCAGTGTGAGCTTATTTATACATATTTGAATTTCAATTTTTGTGACAGTATAGAATTCTTAAGCATCCTGTGTATGTTTGTTAGCAAAATCCATTTTGTCAATTTTTTGCAAAATGGCGACAAGTATTAAAATTCAATCACTTATAACTCAGTAGTGTTGAATTTTGTCGAAAAGGTCTCTATACATGAAATGTTGAGAAGCCTAAAGTTCATCTAAGTAAAATATAAAAAATATATATTTTTGCTTGAAAACAAGCGATGTATCAGTTCGATCGTACCCCCATACTAGCCATTTTGAGACTTTCGGAAGAGTTAACGCTCTTAACTGCTTGGTTATGAAGATTAAAATTTAAATTTTGAGTATCGCATAGAACTAACGCGCAGCCCCTATACGTTATGTTTAAAAAAAATATATAATTTTTTTTTTCAAAATGGCGGCTATCGTAAAAATTCAAAGTGTCATAACTTTGCTAAATAAAATCCTACTGAAAAATGTCGTATGCAAAAAGTGTTTGAAATTTTAATTTGCATATAAAAGCAATTTTTAATTATTTTTTTTTTAATAAAAACCGAGTCTTACCATATATTGACCGAGACCTCGAACGAGCTTTTATGCGACTCTGCATATAGTTAACGCTCGTATGAGGCTTCTATTTAAAAAATCGACTTGAATTTTTTAAACAAAATAGAGCTTTCGACTATACTTACAATACTATAAAAAAAAATTAAAAATTAAAAAATAAAAGTATTTTTTTTTCAAAACACGTTTAGTGTGATTAGTCGATCGACCCACCATACATACGCTCATAAGATTTTCAATATAGTTAAGGTCAGTGTGAGCTTATTCATACATATTTGAATTTCAATTTTTGTGACAGTATAGAATTCTTAAGCATCCTGTGTATGTTTGTTAGCAAAATCCATTTTGTCAATTTTTTGCAAAATGGCGACAAGTATTAAAATTCAATCACTTATAACTCAGTAGTGTTGAATTTTGTCGAAAAGGTCTACATACATGAAATGTTGAGAAGCCTAAAGTTCATCTAAGTAAAATATAAAAAATATATATTTTTGCTTGAAAACAAGCGATGTATCAGTTCGATCGTACCCCCATACTAGCCATTTTGAGACTTTCGGAAGAGTTAACGCTCTTAACTGCTTGGTTATGAAGATTAAAATTTAAATTTTGAGTATCGCATAGAACTAACGCGCAGCCCCTATACCTTATGTTTAAAAAAAATATATAAATTTTTTTTTCAAAATGGCGGCTATCGTAAAAATTCAAAGTGTCATAACTTTGCTAAATGAAATCCTACTAAAAAATGTCGTATGCAAAAAGTGTTTGGAATTTTAATTTGCTTATAAAAGCAATTTTTAATTATTTTTTTTTTAATAAAAACCGAGTCTTACCATATATTGACCGAGACCTCGAACGAGCTTTTATGCGACTCTGCATATAGTTAACGCTCGTATGAGGCTTCTATTTAGGAAATCGACTTGAATTTTTAAAACAAAATAGAGCTTTCGACTATACTTACGATACTATAAAAAAAAATTAAAAATTAAAAAATAAAAGTATTTTTTTTTTAAAACACGTTTAGTGTGATGAGTCGATCGACCCACCATACATACGCTCATAAGATTTTCAATATAGTTAAGGTCAGTGTGAGCTTATTTATACATATTTGAATTTCAATTTTTGTGACAGTATAGAATTCTTAAGCATCCTGTGTATGTTTGTTAGCAAAATCCATTTTGTCAATTTTTTGCAAAATGGCGACAAGTATTAAAATTCAATCACTTATAACTCAGTAGTGTTGAATTTTGTCGAAAAGGTCTCTATACATGAAATGTTGAGAAGCCTAAAGTTCATGTAAGTAAAATATAAAAAATATATATTTTTGCTTGAAAACAAGCGATGTATCAGTTCGATCGTCCCCCATACTAGCCATTTTGAGACTTTCGGAAAAGTTAACGCTCTTAACTGCTTGGTTATGAAGATTAAAATTTAAATTTTGAGTATCGCATAGAACTAACGCGCAGCCCCTATACGTTATGTTTAAAAAAAATATATAAATTTTTTTTTCAAAATGGCGGCTATCGTAAAAATTCAAAGTGTCATAACTTTGCTAAATGAAATCCTACTAAAAAATGTCGTATGCAAAAAGTGTTTGGAATTTTAATTTGCATATAAAAGCAATTTTTAATTATTTTTTTTTAAATAAAAACCGAGTCTTACCATATATTGACCGAGACCTCGAACGAGCTTTTATGCGACTCTGCATATAGTTAACGCTCGTATGAGGCTTCTATTTAAGAAATCGACTTGAATTTTTTTAACAAAATAGAGCTTCCGACTATACTTACGATACTATAAAAAAAAATTAAAAATTAAAAAATAAAAGTATTTTTTTTTCAAAACACGTTTAGTGTGATGAGTCGATCGACCCACCATACATACGCTCATAAGATTTTCAATATAGTTAAGGTCAGTGTGAGCTTATTTATACATATTTGAATTTCAATTTTTGTGACAGTATAGAATTCTTAAGCATCCTGTGTATGTTTGTTAGCAAAATCCATTTTGTCAATTTTTTGCAAAATGGCGACAAGTAATAAAATTCAATCACTTATAACTCAGTAGTGTTGAATTTTGTCGAAAAGGTCTCTATACATGAAATGTTGAGAAGCCTTAAGTTCATCTAAGTAAAATATAAAAAATATATATTTTTGCTTGAAAACAAGCGATGTATCAGTTCGATCGTACCCCCATACTAGCCATTTTGAGACTTTCGGAAGAGTTAACGCTCTTAACTGCTTGGTTATGAAGATTAAAATTTAAATTTTGAGTATCGCATAGAACTAACGCGCAGCCCCTATACGTTATGTTTAAAAAAAATATATAAATTTTTTTTTCAAAATGGCGGCTATCGTAAAAATTCAAAGTGTCATAACTTTGCTAAATGTAATCCTACTGAAAAATGTCGTATGCAAAAAGTGTTTGGAATTTTAATTTGCATATAAAAGCAATTTTTAATTATTTTTTTTTTAATAAAAACCGAGTCTTACCATATATTGACCGAGACCTCGAACGAGCTTTTATGCGACTCTGCATATAGTTAACGCTCGTATGAGGCTTCTATTTAAGAAATCGACTTGAATTTTTTAAACAAAATAGAGCTTTCGACTATACTTACGATACTATAAAAAAAAATTAAAAATTAAAAAATAAAAGTATTTTTTTTTCAAAACACGTTTAGTGTGATGAGTCGATCGACCCACCATACATACGCTCATAAGATTTTCAATATAGTTAAGGTCAGTGTGAGCTTATTTATACATATTTGAATTTCAATTTTTGTGACAGTATAGAATTCTTAAGCATCCTGTGTATGTTTGTTAGCAAAATCCATTTTGTCAATTTTTTGCAAAATGGCGACAAGTAATAAAATTCAATCACTTATAACTCAGTAGTGTTGAATTTTGTCGAAAAGGTCTCTATACATGAAATGTTGAGAAGCCTTAAGTTCATCTAAGTAAAATATAAAAAATATATATTTTTGCTTGAAAACAAGCGATGTATCAGTTCGATCGTACCCCCATACTAGCCATTTTGAGACTTTCGGAAGAGTTAACGCTCTTAACTGCTTGGTTATGAAGATTAAAATTTAAATTTTGAGTATCGCATAGAACTAACGCGCAGCCCCTATACGTTATGTTTAAAAAAAATATATAAATTTTTTTTTCAAAATGGCGGCTATCGTAAAAATTCAAAGTGTCATAACTTTGCTAAATGTAATCCTACTGAAAAATGTCGTATGCAAAAAGTGTTTGGAATTTTAATTTGCATATAAAAGCAATTTTTAATTATTTTTTTTTTAATAAAAACCGAGTCTTACCATATATTGACCGAGACCTCGAACGAGCTTTTATGCGACTCTGCATATAGTTAACGCTCGTATGAGGCTTCTATTTAAGAAATCGACTTGAATTTTTTAAACAAAATAGAGCTTTCGACTATACTTACGATACTATAAAAAAAAATTAAAAATTAAAAAATAAAAGTATTTTTTTTTCAAAACACGTTTAGTGTGATGAGTCGATCGACCCACCATACATACGCTCATAAGATTTTCAATATAGTTAAGGTCAGTGTGAGCTTATTTATACATATTTGAATTTCAATTTTTGTGACAGTATAGAATTCTTAAGCATCCTGTGTATGTTTGTTAGCAAAATCCATTTTGTCAATTTTTTGCAAAATGGCGACAAGTATTAAAATTCAATCACTTATAACTCAGTAGTGTTGAATTTTGTCAAAAAGGTCTCTATACATGAAATGTTGAGAAGCCTAAAGTTCATCTAAGTAAAATATAAAAAATATATATTTTTGCTTGAAAACAAGCGATGTATCAGTTCGATCGTACCCCCATACTAGCCATTTTTAAACTTTCGGAAGAGTTAACGCTCTTAACTGCTTGGTAATGAAGATTAAAATTTAAATTTTGAGTATCGCATAGAACTAACGCGCAGCCCCTATACGTTATGTTTAAAAAAAATATATAATTTTTTTTTTCAAAATGGCGGCTATCGTAAAAATTCAAAGTGTCATAACTTTGCTAAATGAAATCCTACTGAAAAATGTCGTATGCAAAAAGTGTTTGAAATTTTAATTTGCATATAAAAGCAATTTTTAATTATTTTTTTTTTAATAAAAACCGAGTCTTACCATATATTGACCGAGACCTCGAACGAGCTTTTATGCGACTCTGCATATAGTTAACGCTCGTATGAGGCTTCTATTTAAGAAATCGACTTGAATTTTTTAAACAAAATAGAGCTTTCGACTATACTTACAATACTATAAAAAAAAATTAAAAATTAAAAAATAAAAGTATTTTTTTTTCAAAACACGTTTAGTGTGATTAGTCGATCGACCCACCATACATACGCTCATAAGATTTTCAATATAGTTAAGGTCAGTGTGAGCTTATTTATACATATTTGAATTTCAATTTTTGTGACAGTATAGAATTCTTAAGCATCCTGTGTATGTTTGTTAGCAAAATCCATTTTGTCAATTTTTTGCAAAATGGCGACAAGTATTAAAATTCAATCACTTATAACTCAGTAGTGTTGAATTTTGTCGAAAAGGTCTCTATACATGAAATGTTGAAAAGCCTAAAGTTCATCTAAGTAAAATATAAAAAATATATATTTTTGCTTGAAAACAAGCGATGTATCAGTTCGATCGTACCCCCATACTAGCCATTTTGAGACTTTCGGAAGAGTTAACGCTCTTAACTGCTTGGTTATGAAGATTAAAATTTAAATTTTGAGTATCGCATAGAACTAACGCGCAGCCCCTATACGTTATGTTTAAAAAAAATATATAATTTTTTTTTTCAAAATGGCGGCTATCGTAAAAATTCAAAGTGTCATAACTTTGCTAAATGAAATCCTACTGAAAAATGTCGTATGCAAAAAGTGTTTGGAATTTTAATTTGCATATAAAAGCAATTTTTAATTATTTTTTTTTTAATAAAAACCGAGTCTTACCATATATTGACCGAGACCTCGAACGAGCTTTTATGCGACTCTGCATATAGTTAACGCTCGTATGAGGCTTCTATTTAAAAAATCGACTTGAATTTTTTAAACAAAATAGAGCTTTCGACTATACTTACAATACTATAAAAAAAAATTAAAAATTAAAAAATAAAAGTATTTTTTTTTCAAAACACGTTTAGTGTGATTAGTCGATCGACCCACCATACATACGCTCATAAGATTTTTAATATAGTTAAGGTCAGTGTGAGCTTATTTATACATATTTGAATTTCAATTTTTGTGACAGTATAGAATTCTTAAGCATCCTGTGTATGTTTGTTAGCAAAATCCATTTTGTCAATTTTTTGCAAAATGGCGACAAGTATTAAAATTCAATCACTTATAACTCAGTAGTGTTGAATTTTGTCAAGAAGGTCTCTATACATGAAATGTTGAGAAGCCTAAAGTTCATCTAAGTAAAATATAAAAAATATATATTTTTGCTTGAAAACAAGCGATGTATCAGTTCGATCGTACCCCCATACTAGCCATTTTGAGACTTTCGGAAGAGTTAACGCTCTTAACTGCTTGGTTATGAAGATTAAAATTTAAATTTTGAGTATCGCATAGAACTAACGCGCAGCCCCTATACCTTATGTTTAAAAAAAATATATAAATTTTTTTTTCAAAATGGCGGCTATCGTAAAAATTCAAAGTGTCATAACTTTGCTAAATGAAATCCTACTAAAAAATGTCGTATGCAAAAAGTGTTTGGAATTTTAATTTGCTTATAAAAGCAATTTTTAATTATTTTTTTTTTAATAAAAACCGAGTCTTACCATATATTGACCGAGACCTCGAACGAGCTTTTATGCGACTCTGCATATAGTTAACGCTCGTATGAGGCTTCTATTTAGGAAATCGACTTGAACTTTTAAAACAAAATAGAGCTTTCGACTATACTTACGATACTATAAAAAAAAATTAAAAATTAAAAAATAAAAGTATTTTTTTTTTAAAACACGTTTAGTGTGATGAGTCGATCGACCCACCATACATACGCTCATAAGATTTTCAATATAGTTAAGGTCAGTGTGAGCTTATTTATACATATTTGAATTTCAATTTTTGTGACAGTATAGAATTCTTAAGCATCCTGTGTATGTTTGTTAGCAAAATCCATTTTGTCAATTTTTTGCAAAATGGCGACAAGTATTAAAATTCAATCACTTATAACTCAGTAGTGTTGAATTTTGTCGAAAAGGTCTCTATACATGAAATGTTGAGAAGCCTAAAGTTCATCTAAGTAAAATATAAAAAATATATATTTTTGCTTGAAAACAAGCGATGTATCAGTTCGATCGTACCCCCATACTAGCCATTTTGAGACTTTCGCAAGAGTTAACGCTCTTAACTGCTTGGTTATGAAGATTAAAATTTAAATTTTGAGTATCGCATAGAACTAACGCGCAGCCCCTATACGTTATGTTTAAAAAAAATATATAAATTTTTTTTTCAAAATGGCGGCTATCGTAAAAATTCAAAGTGTCATAACTTTGCTAAATGTAATCCTACTAAAAAATGTCGTATGCAAAAAGTGTTTGGAATTTTAATTTGCATATAAAAGCAATTTTTAATTATTTTTTTTTTATAAAAACCGAGTCTTACCATATATTGACCGAGACCTCGAACGAGCTTTTATGCGACTCTGCATATAGTTAACGCTCGTATGAGGCTTCTATGTAAGAAATCGACTTGAATTTTTTTAACAAAATAGAGCTTTCGACTATACTTACGATACTATAAAAAAAAATTAAAAATTAAAAAATAAAAGTATTTTTTTTTCAAAACACGTTTAGTGTGATGAGTCGATCGACCCACCATACATACGCTCATAAGATTTTCAATATAGTTAAGGTCAGTGTGAGCTTATTTATACATATTTGAATTTCAATTTTTGTGACAGTATAGAATTCTTAAGCATCCTGTGTATGTTTGTTAGCAAAATCCATTTTGTCAATTTTTTGCAAAATGGCGACAAGTATTAAAATTCAATCACTTATAACTCAGTAGTGTTGAATTTTGTCGAAAAGGTCTCTATACATGAAATGTTGAGAAGCCTAAAGTTCATCTAAGTAAAATATAAAAAATATATATTTTTGCTTGAAAACAAGCGATGTATCAGTTCGATCGTACCCCCATACTAGCCATTTTGAGACTTTCGCAAGAGTTAACGCTCTTAACTGCTTGGTTATGAAGATTAAAATTTAAATTTTGAGTATCGCATAGAACTAACGCGCAGCCCCTATACGTTATGTTTAAAAAAAATATATAAATTTTTTTTTCAAAATGGCGGCTATCGTAAAAATTCAAAGTGTCATAACTTTGCTAAATGTAATCCTACTAAAAAATGTCGTATGCAAAAAGTGTTTGGAATTTTAATTTGCATATAAAAGCAATTTTTAATTATTTTTTTTTTATAAAAACCGAGTCTTACCATATATTGACCGAGACCTCGAACGAGCTTTTATGCGACTCTGCATATAGTTAACGCTCGTATGAGGCTTCTATGTAAGAAATCGACTTGAATTTTTTTAACAAAATAGAGCTTTCGACTATACTTACGATACTATAAAAAAAAAATTAAAAATTAAAAAATAAAAGTATTTTTTTTTCAAAACACGTTTAGTGTGATGAGTCGATCGACCCACCATACATACGCTCATAAGATTTTCAATATAGTTAAGGTCAGTGTGAGCTTATTTATACATATTTGAATTTCAATTTTTGTGACAGTATATTCTTAAGCATCCTGTGTATGTTTGTTAGCAAAATCCATTTTGTCAATTTTTTGCAAAATGGCGACAAGTATTAAAATTCAATCACTTATAACTCAGTAGTGTTGAATTTTGTCGAAAAGGTCTCTATACATGAAATGTTGAGAAGCCTAAAGTTCATCTAAGTAAAATATAAAAAATATATATTTTTGCTTGAAAACAAACGATGTATCAGTTCGATCGTACCCCCATACTAGCCATTTTGAGACTTTCGGAAGAGTTAACGCTCTTAACTGCTTGGTTATGAAGATTAAAATTTAAATTTTGAGTATCGCATAGAACTAACGCGCAGCCCCTATACGTTATGTTTAAAAAAAATATATAAATTTTTTTTTTAAAATGGCGGCTATCGTAAAAATTCAAAGTGTCATAACTTTGCTAAATGAAATCCTACTGAAAAATGTCGTATGCAAAAAGTGTTTGGAATTTTAATTTGCATATAAAAGCAATTTTTAATTATTTTTTTTTTAATAAAAACCGAGTCTTACCATATATTGACCGAGACCTCGAACGAGCTTTTATGCGACTCTGCATATAGTTAACGCTCGTATGAGGCTTCTATTTAAGAAATCGACTTGAATTTTTTAAACAAAATAGAGCTTTCGACTATACTTACGATACTATAAAAAAAAATTAAAAAATAAATGTATTTTTTTTTCAAAACACGTTTAGTGTGATGAGTCGATCGACCCACCATACATACGCTCATAAGATTTTCAATATAGTTAAGGTCAGTGTAAGCTTATTTATACATATTTGAATTTCAATTTTTGTGACAGTATAGAATTCTTAAGCATCCTGTGTATGTTTGTTAGCAAAATCCATTTTGTCAATTTTTTGCAAAATGGCGATAAGTATTAAAATTCAATCACTTATAACTCAGTAGTGTTGAATTTTGTCGAAAAACTCTCTCTATACATGAAATGTTGAGAAGCCTAAAGTTCATCTAAGTAAAATATAAAAAATATATATTTTTGCTTGAAAACAAGCGATGTATCAGTTCGATCGTACCCCCATACTAGCCA
This sequence comes from Plectrocnemia conspersa, assembly GCF_051122295.1. Lineage (NCBI taxonomy): Eukaryota > Metazoa > Arthropoda > Insecta > Trichoptera > Polycentropodidae > Plectrocnemia > Plectrocnemia conspersa. Next base: position 30,117,988 of record NW_028277167.1, on the reverse strand, counting down.
TTTTGAGACTTTCGGAAGAGTTAACGCTCTTAACTGCTTGGTTATAAAGATTAAAATTTAAATTTTGAGTATCGCATAGAACTAACGCGCAGCCCCTATACGTTATGTTTAAAAAAAATATGTAAATTTTTTTTTCAAAATGGCGGCTATCGTAAAAATTCAAAGTGTCATAACTTTGCTAAATAAAATCCTACTGAAAAATGTCGTATGCAAAAAGTGTTTGGAATTTTAATTTGCATATAAAAGCAATTTTTAATTATTTTTTTTTTAATAAAAACCGAGTCTTACCATATATTGACCGAGACCTCGAACGAGCTTTTATGCGACTCTGCATATAGTTAACGCTCGTATGAGGCTTCTATTTAAGAAATCGACTTGAATTTTTTAAACAAAATAGAGCTTTCGACTATACTTACGATACTATAAAAAAAAATTAAAAATTAAAAAATAAAAGTATTTTTTTTTCAAAACACGTTTAGTGTGATTAGTCGATCGACCCACCATACATACGCTCATAAGATTTTCAATATAGTTAAGGTCAGTGTGAGCTTATTTATACATATTTGAATTTCAATTTTTGTGACAGTATAGAATTCTTAAGCATCCTGTGTATGTTTGTTAGCAAAATCCATTTTGTCAATTTTTTGCAAAATGGCGACAAGTATTAAAATTCAATCACTTATAACTCAGTAGTGTTGAATTATGTCGAAAAGGTCTCTATACATGAAATGTTGAGAAGCCTAAAGTTCATCTAAGTAAAATATAAAAAATATATATTTTTGCTTAAAAACAAGCGATGTATCAGTTCGATCGTACCCCCATACTAGCCATTTTGAGACTTTCGGAAGAGTTAACGCTCTTAACTGCTTGGTTATGAAGATTAAAATTTAAATTTTGAGTATCGCATAGAACTAACGTGCAGCCCCTATACGTTATGTTTAAAAAAAATATATAAATTTTTTTTTCAAAATGGCGGCTATCGTAAAAATTCAAAGTGTCATAACTTTGCTAAATGAAATCCTACTGAAAAATGTCGTATGCAAAAAGTGTTTGAAATTTTAATTTGCATATAAAAGCAATTTTTAATTATTTTTTTTTTAATAAAAACCGAGTCTTACCATATATTGACCGAGACCTCGAACGAGCTTTTATGCGACTCTGCATATAGTTAACGCTTGTATGAGGCTTCTATTTAAGAAATCGACTTAAATTTTTTTAACAAAATAGAGCTTTCGACTATACTTACGATACTATAAAAAAAAATTAAAAATTAAAAAATAAAAGTATTTTTTTTTCAAAACACGTTTAGTGTGATGAGTCGATCGACCCACCATACATACGCTCATAAGATTTTCAATATAGTTAAGGTCAGTGTGAGCTTATTTATACATATTTGAATTTCAATTTTTGTGACAGTATAGAATTCTTAAGCATCCTGTGTATGTTTGTTAGCAAAATCCATTTTGTCAATTTTTTGCAAAATGGCGACAAGTATTAAAATTCAATCACTTATAACTCAGTAGTGTTGAATTTTGTCGAAAAGGTCTCTATACATGAAATGTTGAGAAGCCTAAAGTTCATCTAAGTAAAATATAAAAAATATATATTTTTGCTTGAAAACAAGCGATGTATCAGTTCGATCGTACCCCCATACTAGCCATTTTGAGACTTTCGGAAGAGTTAACGCTCTTAACTGCTTGGTTATGAAGATTAAAATTTAAATTTTGAGTATCGCATAGAACTAACGCGCAGCCCCTATACGTTATGTTTAAAAAAAATATATAAATTTTTTTTTCAAAATGGCGGCTATCGTAAAAATTCAAAGTGTCATAACTTTGCTAAATAAATTCCTACTGAAAAATGTCGTATGCAAAAAGTGTTTGGAATTTTAATTTGCATATAAAAGCAATTTTTAATTATTTTTTTTTTAATAAAAACCGAGTCTTACCATATATTGACCGAGACCTCGAACGAGCTTTTATGCGACTCTGCATATAGTTAACGCTCGTATGAGGCTTCTATTTAAGAAATCGACTTAAATTTTTTTAACAAAATAGAGCTTTCGACTATACTTACGATACTATACAAAAAAATTAAAAATTAAAAAATAAAAGTATTTTTTTTTCAAAACACGTTTAGTGTGATGAGTCGATCGACCCACCATACATACGCTCATAAGATTTTCAATATAGTTAAGGTCAGTGTGAGCTTATTTATACATATTTGAATTTCAATTTTTGTGACAGTATAGAATTCTTAAGCATCCTGTGTATGTTTGTTAGCAAAATCCATTTTGTCAATTTTTTGCAAAATGGCGACAAGTATTAAAATTCAATCACTTATAACTCAGTAGTGTTGAATTTTGTCGAAAAGGTCTCTATACATGAAATGTTGAGAAGCCTAAAGTTCATCTAAGTAAAATATAAAAAATATATATTTTTGCTTGAAAACAAGCGATGTATCAGTTCGATCGTACCCCCATACTAGCCATTTTGAGACTTTCGGAAGAGTTAACGCTCTTAACTGCTTGGTTATGAAGATTAAAATTTAAATTTTGAGTATCGCATAGAACTAACGCGCAGCCCCTATACGTTATGTTTAAAAAAAATATATAATTTTTTTTTTCAAAATGGCGGCTATCGTAAAAATTCAAAGTGTCATAACTTTGCTAAATAAAATCCTACTGAAAAATGTCGTATGCAAAAAGTGTTTGAAATTTTAATTTGCATATAAAAGCAATTTTTAATTATTTTTTTTTTAATAAAAACCGAGTCTTACCATATATTGACCGAGACCTCGAACGAGCTTTTATGCGACTCTGCATATAGTTAACGCTCGTATGAGGCTTCTATTTAAGAAATCGACTTGAATTTTTTTAACAAAATAGAGCTTTCGACTATACTTACGATACTATTAAAAAAATTTAAAATTAAAAAATAAAAGTATTTTTTTTTCAAAACACGTTTAGTGTGATGAGTCGATCGACCCACCATACATACGCTCATAAGATTTTCAATATAGTTAAGGTCAGTGTGAGCTTATTTATACATATTTGAATTTCAATTTTTGTGACAGTATAGAATTCTTAAGCATCCTGTGTATGTTTGTTAGCAAAATCCATTTTGTCAATTTTTTGCAAAATGGCGACAAGTATTAAAATTCAATCACTTATAACTCAGTAGTGTTGAATTTTGTCAAAAAGGTCTCTATACATAAAATGTTGAGAAGCCTAAAGTTCATCTAAGTAAAATATAAAAAATATATATTTTTGCTTGAAAACAAGCGATGTATCAGTTCGATCGTACCCCCATACTAGCCATTTTGAGACTTTCGGAAGAGTTAACGCTCTTAACTGCTTGGTTATGAAGATTAAAATTTAAATTTTAAGTATCGCATAGAACTAACGCGCAGCCCCTATACGTTATGTTTAAAAAAAATATATAATTTTTTTTTTCAAAATGGCGGCTATCGTAAAAATTCAAAGTGTCATAACTTTGCTAAATGAAATCCTACTGAAAAATGTCGTATGCAAAAAGTGTTTAAATTTTAATTTGCATATAAAAGCAATTTTTAATTATTTTTTTTTTAATAAAAACCGAGTCTTACCATATATTGACCGAGACCTCGAACGAGCTTTTATGCGACTCTGCATATAGTTAACGCTCGTATGAGGCTTCTATTTAAGAAATCGACTTGAATTTTTTAAACAAAATAGAGCTTTCGACTATACTTACGATACTATAAAAAAAAATTAAAAATTAAAAAATAAAAGTATTTTTTTTTCAAAACACGTTTAGTGTGATGAGTCGATCGACCCACCATACATACGCTCATAAGATTTTCAATATAGTTAAGGTCAGTGTGAGCTTATTTATACATATTTGAATTTCAATTTTTGTGACAGTATAGAATTCTTAAGCATCCTGTGTATGTTTGTTAGCAAAATCCATTTTGTCAATTTTTTGCAAAATGGCGACAAGTATTAAAATTCAATCACTTATAACTCAGTAGTGTTGAATTTTGTCGAAAAGGTCTCTATACATGAAATGTTGAGAAGCCTAAAGTTCATCTAAGTAAAATATAAAAAATATATATTTTTGCTTGAAAACAAGCGATGTATCAGTTCGATCGTACCCCCATACTAGCCATTTTGAGACTTTCGGAAGAGTTAACGCTCTTAACTGCTTGGTTATGAAGATTAAAATTTAAATTTTGAGTATCGCATAGAACTAACGCGCAGCCCCTATACGTTATGTTTAAAAAAAATATATAATTTTTTTTTTCAAAATGGCGGCTATCGTAAAAATTCAAAGTGTCATAACTTTGCTAAATAAAATCCTACTGAAAAATGTCGTATGCAAAAAGTGTTTGAAATTTTAATTTGCATATAAAAGCAATTTTTAATTATTTTTTTTTTAATAAAAACCGAGTCTTACCATATATTGACCGAGACCTCGAACGAGCTTTTATGCGACTCTGCATATAGTTAACGCTCGTATGAGGCTTCTATTTAAGAAATCGACTTGAATTTTTTTAACAAAATAGAGCTTTCGACTATACTTACGATACTATTAAAAAAATTAAAAATTAAAAAATAAAAGTATTTTTTTTTCAAAACACGTTTAGTGTGATGAGTCGATCGACCCACCATACATACGCTCATAAGATTTTCAATATAGTTAAGGTCAGTGTGAGCTTATTTATACATATTTGAATTTCAATTTTTGTGACAGTATAGAATTCTTAAGCATCCTGTGTATGTTTGTTAGCAAAATCCATTTTGTCAATTTTTTGCAAAATGGCGACAAGTATTAAAATTCAATCACTTATAACTCAGTAGTGTTGAATTTTGTCAAAAAGGTCTCTATACATAAAATGTTGAGAAGCCTAAAGTTCATCTAAGTAAAATATAAAAAATATATATTTTTGCTTGAAAACAAGCGATGTATCAGTTCGATCGTACCCCCATACTAGCCATTTTGAGACTTTCGGAAGAGTTAACGCTCTTAACTGCTTGGTTATGAAGATTAAAATTTAAATTTTAAGTATCGCATAGAACTAACGCGCAGCCCCTATACGTTATGTTTAAAAAAAATATATAATTTTTTTTTTCAAAATGGCGGCTATCGTAAAAATTCAAAGTGTCATAACTTTGCTAAATGAAATCCTACTGAAAAATGTCGTATGCAAAAAGTGTTTAAATTTTAATTTGCATATAAAAGCAATTTTTAATTATTTTTTTTTTAATAAAAACCGAGTCTTACCATATATTGACCGAGACCTCGAACGAGCTTTTATGCGACTCTGCATATAGTTAACGCTCGTATGAGGCTTCTATTTAAGAAATCGACTTGAATTTTTTAAACAAAATAGAGCTTTCGACTATACTTACGATACTATAAAAAAAAATTAAAAATTAAAAAATAAAAGTATTTTTTTTTCAAAACACGTTTAGTGTGATGAGTCGATCGACCCACCATACATACGCTCATAAGATTTTCAATATAGTTAAGGTCAGTGTGAGCTTATTTATACATATTTGAATTTCAATTTTTGTGACAGTATAGAATTCTTAAGCATCCTGTGTATGTTTGTTAGCAAAATCCATTTTGTCAATTTTTTGCAAAATGGCGACAAGTATTAAAATTCAATCACTTATAACTCAGTAGTGTTGAATTTTGTCAAAAAGGTCTCTATACATGAAATGTTGAAAAGCCTAAAGTTCATCTAAGTAAAATATAAAAAATATATATTTTTGCTTGAAAACAAGCGATGTATCAGTTCGATCGTACCCCCATACTAGCCATTTTGAGACTTTCGGAAGAGTTAACGCTCTTAACTGCTTGGTTATCAAGATTAAAATTTAAATTTTGAGTATCGCATAGAACTAACGCGCAGCCCCTATACGTTATGTTTAAAAAAAATATATAAATTTTTTTTCAAAATGGCGGCTATCGTAAAAATTCAAAGTGTCATAACTTTGCTAAATCAAATTCTTCTGAAAAATGTCGTATGCAAAAAGTGTTTGAAATTTTAATTTGCATATAAAAGCAATTTTTAATTATTTTTTTTTTAATAAAAACTGAGTCTTACCATATATTGACCGAGACCTCGAACGAGCTATTATGCGACTCTGCATATAGTTAACGCTCGTATGAGGCTTCTATTTAAGAAATCGACTTGAATTTTTTTAACAAAATAGAGCTTTCGACTATACTTACGATACTATAAAAAAAAATTAAAAATTAAAAAATAAAAGTATTTTTTTTTCAAAACACGTTTAGTGTGATTAGTCGATCGACCCACCATACATACGCTCATAAGATTTTCAATATAGTTAAGGTCAGTGTGAGCTTATTTATACATATTTGAATTTCAATTTTTGTGACAGTATAGAATTCTTAAGCATCCTGTGTATGTTTGTTAGCAAAATCCATTTTGTCAATTTTTTGCAAAATGGCGACAAGTATTAAAATTCAATCACTTATAACTCAGTAGTGTTGAATTTTGTCGAAAAGGTCTCTATACATGAAATGTTGAGAAGCCTAAAGTTCATCTAAGTAAAATATAAAAAATATATATTTTTGCTTGAAAACAAGCGATGTATCAGTTCGATCGTACCCCCATACTAGCCATTTTGAGACTTTCGGAAGAGTTAACGCTCTTAACTGCTTGGTTATGAAGATTAAAATTTAAATTTTGAGTATCGCATAGAACTAACGCGCAGCCCCTATACGTTATGTTTAAAAAAAATATATAAATTTTTTTTTCAAAATGGCGGCTATCGTAAAAATTCAAAGTGTCATAACTTTGCTAAATGAAATCCTACTGAAAAATGTCGTATGCAAAAAGTGTTTGGAATTTTAATTTGCATATAAAAGCAATTTTTAATTATTTTTTTTTTAATAAAAACCGAGTCTTACCATATATTGACCGAGACCTCGAACGAGCTTTTATGCGACTCTGCATATAGTTAACGCTCGTATGAGGCTTCTATTTAAGAAATCGACTTGAATTTTTTTAACAAAATAGAGCTTTCGACTATACTTACGATACTATAAAAAAAAATTAAAAATTAAAAAATAAAAGTATTTTTTTTTTAAAACACGTTTAGTGTGATGAGTCGATCGACCCACCATACATACGCTCATAAGATTTTCAATATAGTTAAGGTCAGTGTGAGCTTGCTTATACATATTTGAATTTCAATTTTTGTGACAGTATAGAATTCTTAAGCATCCTGTGTATGTTTGTTAGCAAAATCCATTTTGTCAATTTTTTGCAAAATGGCGACAAGTATTAAAATTCAATCACTTATAACTCAGTAGTGTTGAATTTTGTCGAAAAGGTCTCTATACATGAAATGTTGAGAAGCCTAAAGTTCATCTAAGTAAAATATAAAAAATATATATTTTTGCTTAAAAACAAGCGATGTATCAGTTCGATCGTACCCCCATACTAGCCATTTTGAGACTTTCGGAAGAGTTAACGCTCTTAACTGCTTGGTTATGAAGATTAAAATTTAAATTTTGAGTATCGCATAGAACTAACGTGCAGCCCCTATACGTTATGTTTAAAAAAAATATATAAATTTTTTTTTCAAAATGGCGGCTATCGTAAAAATTCAAAGTGTCATAACTTTGCTAAATGAAATCCTACTGAAAAATGTCGTATGCAAAAAGTGTTTGAAATTTTAATTTGCATATAAAAGCAATTTTTAATTATTTTTTTTTTAATAAAAACCGAGTCTTACCATATATTGACCGAGACCTCGAACGAGCTTTTATGCGACTCTGCATATAGTTAACGCTTGTATGAGGCTTCTATTTAAGAAATCGACTTAAATTTTTTTAACAAAATAGAGCTTTCGACTATACTTACGATACTATAAAAAAAAATTAAAAATTAAAAAATAAAAGTATTTTTTTTTCAAAACACGTTTAGTGTGATGAGTCGATCGACCCACCATACATACGCTCATAAGATTTTCAATATAGTTAAGGTCAGTGTGAGCTTATTTATACATATTTGAATTTCAATTTTTGTGACAGTATAGAATTCTTAAGCATCCTGTGTATGTTTGTTAGCAAAATCCATTTTGTCAATTTTTTGCAAAATGGCGACAAGTATTAAAATTCAATCACTTATAACTCAGTAGTGTTGAATTTTGTCGAAAAGGTCTCTATACATGAAATGTTGAGAAGCCTAAAGTTCATCTAAGTAAAATATAAAAAATATATATTTTTGCTTGAAAACAAGCGATGTATCAGTTCGATCGTACCCCCATACTAGCCATTTTGAGACTTTCGGAAGAGTTAACGCTCTTAACTGCTTGGTTATGAAGATTAAAATTTAAATTTTGAGTATCGCATAGAACTAACGCGCAGCCCCTATACGTTATGTTTAAAAAAAATATATAAATTTTTTTTTCAAAATGGCGGCTATCGTAAAAATTCAAAGTGTCATAACTTTGCTAAATAAATTCCTACTGAAAAATGTCGTATGCAAAAAGTGTTTGGAATTTTAATTTGCATATAAAAGCAATTTTTAATTATTTTTTTTTTAATAAAAACCGAGTCTTACCATATATTGACCGAGACCTCGAACGAGCTTTTATGCGACTCTGCATATAGTTAACGCTCGTATGAGGCTTCTATTTAAGAAATCGACTTAAATTTTTTTAACAAAATAGAGCTTTCGACTATACTTACGATACTATACAAAAAAATTAAAAATTAAAAAATAAAAGTATTTTTTTTTCAAAACACGTTTAGTGTGATGAGTCGATCGACCCACCATACATACGCTCATAAGATTTTCAATATAGTTAAGGTCAGTGTGAGCTTATTTATACATATTTGAATTTCAATTTTTGTGACAGTATAGAATTCTTAAGCATCCTGTGTATGTTTGTTAGCAAAATCCATTTTGTCAATTTTTTGCAAAATGGCGACAAGTATTAAAATTCAATCACTTATAACTCAGTAGTGTTGAATTTTGTCGAAAAGGTCTCTATACATGAAATGTTGAGAAGCCTAAAGTTCATCTAAGTAAAATATAAAAAATATATATTTTTGCTTGAAAACAAGCGATGTATCAGTTCGATCGTACCCCCATACTAGCCATTTTGAGACTTTCGGAAGAGTTAACGCTCTTAACTGCTTGGTTATGAAGATTAAAATTTAAATTTTGAGTATCGCATAGAACTAACGCGCAGCCCCTATACGTTATGTTTAAAAAAAATATATAATTTTTTTTTTCAAAATGGCGGCTATCGTAAAAATTCAAAGTGTCATAACTTTGCTAAATAAAATCCTACTGAAAAATGTCGTATGCAAAAAGTGTTTGAAATTTTAATTTGCATATAAAAGCAATTTTTAATTATTTTTTTTTTAATAAAAACCGAGTCTTACCATATATTGACCGAGACCTCGAACGAGCTTTTATGCGACTCTGCATATAGTTAACGCTCGTATGAGGCTTCTATTTAAGAAATCGACTTGAATTTTTTTAACAAAATAGAGCTTTCGACTATACTTACGATACTATTAAAAAAATTTAAAATTAAAAAATAAAAGTATTTTTTTTTCAAAACACGTTTAGTGTGATGAGTCGATCGACCCACCATACATACGCTCATAAGATTTTCAATATAGTTAAGGTCAGTGTGAGCTTATTTATACATATTTGAATTTCAATTTTTGTGACAGTATAGAATTCTTAAGCATCCTGTGTATGTTTGTTAGCAAAATCCATTTTGTCAATTTTTTGCAAAATGGCGACAAGTATTAAAATTCAATCACTTATAACTCAGTAGTGTTGAATTTTGTCAAAAAGGTCTCTATACATAAAATGTTGAGAAGCCTAAAGTTCATCTAAGTAAAATATAAAAAATATATATTTTTGCTTGAAAACAAGCGATGTATCAGTTCGATCGTACCCCCATACTAGCCATTTTGAGACTTTCGGAAGAGTTAACGCTCTTAACTGCTTGGTTATGAAGATTAAAATTTAAATTTTAAGTATCGCATAGAACTAACGCGCAGCCCCTATACGTTATGTTTAAAAAAAATATATAATTTTTTTTTTCAAAATGGCGGCTATCGTAAAAATTCAAAGTGTCATAACTTTGCTAAATGAAATCCTACTGAAAAATGTCGTATGCAAAAAGTGTTTAAATTTTAATTTGCATATAAAAGCAATTTTTAATTATTTTTTTTTTAATAAAAACCGAGTCTTACCATATATTGACCGAGACCTCGAACGAGCTTTTATGCGACTCTGCATATAGTTAACGCTCGTATGAGGCTTCTATTTAAGAAATCGACTTGAATTTTTTAAACAAAATAGAGCTTTCGACTATACTTACGATACTATAAAAAAAAATTAAAAATTAAAAAATAAAAGTATTTTTTTTTCAAAACACGTTTAGTGTGATGAGTCGATCGACCCACCATACATACGCTCATAAGATTTTCAATATAGTTAAGGTCAGTGTGAGCTTATTTATACATATTTGAATTTCAATTTTTGTGACAGTATAGAATTCTTAAGCATCCTGTGTATGTTTGTTAGCAAAATCCATTTTGTCAATTTTTTGCAAAATGGCGACAAGTATTAAAATTCAATCACTTATAACTCAGTAGTGTTGAATTTTGTCGAAAAGGTCTCTATACATGAAATGTTGAGAAGCCTAAAGTTCATCTAAGTAAAATATAAAAAATATATATTTTTGCTTGAAAACAAGCGATGTATCAGTTCGATCGTACCCCCATACTAGCCATTTTGAGACTTTCGGAAGAGTTAACGCTCTTAACTGCTTGGTTATGAAGATTAAAATTTAAATTTTGAGTATCGCATAGAACTAACGCGCAGCCCCTATACGTTATGTTTAAAAAAAATATATAATTTTTTTTTTCAAAATGGCGGCTATCGTAAAAATTCAAAGTGTCATAACTTTGCTAAATAAAATCCTACTGAAAAATGTCGTATGCAAAAAGTGTTTGAAATTTTAATTTGCATATAAAAGCAATTTTTAATTATTTTTTTTTTAATAAAAACCGAGTCTTACCATATATTGACCGAGACCTCGAACGAGCTTTTATGCGACTCTGCATATAGTTAACGCTCGTATGAGGCTTCTATTTAAGAAATCGACTTGAATTTTTTTAACAAAATAGAGCTTTCGACTATACTTACGATACTATTAAAAAAATTAAAAATTAAAAAATAAAAGTATTTTTTTTTCAAAACACGTTTAGTGTGATGAGTCGATCGACCCACCATACATACGCTCATAAGATTTTCAATATAGTTAAGGTCAGTGTGAGCTTATTTATACATATTTGAATTTCAATTTTTGTGACAGTATAGAATTCTTAAGCATCCTGTGTATGTTTGTTAGCAAAATCCATTTTGTCAATTTTTTGCAAAATGGCGACAAGTATTAAAATTCAATCACTTATAACTCAGTAGTGTTGAATTTTGTCAAAAAGGTCTCTATACATAAAATGTTGAGAAGCCTAAAGTTCATCTAAGTAAAATATAAAAAATATATATTTTTGCTTGAAAACAAGCGATGTATCAGTTCGATCGTACCCCCATACTAGCCATTTTGAGACTTTCGGAAGAGTTAACGCTCTTAACTGCTTGGTTATGAAGATTAAAATTTAAATTTTAAGTATCGCATAGAACTAACGCGCAGCCCCTATACGTTATGTTTAAAAAAAATATATAATTTTTTTTTTCAAAATGGCGGCTATCGTAAAAATTCAAAGTGTCATAACTTTGCTAAATGAAATCCTACTGAAAAATGTCGTATGCAAAAAGTGTTTAAATTTTAATTTGCATATAAAAGCAATTTTTAATTATTTTTTTTTTAATAAAAACCGAGTCTTACCATATATTGACCGAGACCTCGAACGAGCTTTTATGCGACTCTGCATATAGTTAACGCTCGTATGAGGCTTCTATTTAAGAAATCGACTTGAATTTTTTAAACAAAATAGAGCTTTCGACTATACTTACGATACTATAAAAAAAAATTAAAAATTAAAAAATAAAAGTATTTTTTTTTCAAAACACGTTTAGTGTGATGAGTCGATCGACCCACCATACATACGCTCATAAGATTTTCAATATAGTTAAGGTCAGTGTGAGCTTATTTATACATATTTGAATTTCAATTTTTGTGACAGTATAGAATTCTTAAGCATCCTGTGTATGTTTGTTAGCAAAATCCATTTTGTCAATTTTTTGCAAAATGGCGACAAGTATTAAAATTCAATCACTTATAACTCAGTAGTGTTGAATTTTGTCAAAAAGGTCTCTATACATGAAATGTTGAAAAGCCTAAAGTTCATCTAAGTAAAATATAAAAAATATATATTTTTGCTTGAAAACAAGCGATGTATCAGTTCGATCGTACCCCCATACTAGCCATTTTGAGACTTTCGGAAGAGTTAACGCTCTTAACTGCTTGGTTATCAAGATTAAAATTTAAATTTTGAGTATCGCATAGAACTAACGCGCAGCCCCTATACGTTATGTTTAAAAAAAATATATAAATTTTTTTTCAAAATGGCGGCTATCGTAAAAATTCAAAGTGTCATAACTTTGCTAAATCAAATTCTTCTGAAAAATGTCGTATGCAAAAAGTGTTTGAAATTTTAATTTGCATATAAAAGCAATTTTTAATTATTTTTTTTTTAATAAAAACTGAGTCTTACCATATATTGACCGAGACCTCGAACGAGCTATTATGCGACTCTGCATATAGTTAACGCTCGTATGAGGCTTCTATTTAAGAAATCGACTTGAATTTTTTTAACAAAATAGAGCTTTCGACTATACTTACGATACTATAAAAAAAAATTAAAAATTAAAAAATAAAAGTATTTTTTTTTCAAAACACGTTTAGTGTGATTAGTCGATCGACCCACCATACATACGCTCATAAGATTTTCAATATAGTTAAGGTCAGTGTGAGCTTATTTATACATATTTGAATTTCAATTTTTGTGACAGTATAGAATTCTTAAGCATCCTGTGTATGTTTGTTAGCAAAATCCATTTTGTCAATTTTTTGCAAAATGGCGACAAGTATTAAAATTCAATCACTTATAACTCAGTAGTGTTGAATTTTGTCGAAAAGGTCTCTATACATGAAATGTTGAGAAGCCTAAAGTTCATCTAAGTAAAATATAAAAAATATATATTTTTGCTTGAAAACAAGCGATGTATCAGTTCGATCGTACCCCCATACTAGCCATTTTGAGACTTTCGGAAGAGTTAACGCTCTTAACTGCTTGGTTATGAAGATTAAAATTTAAATTTTGAGTATCGCATAGAACTAACGCGCAGCCCCTATACGTTATGTTTAAAAAAAATATATAAATTTTTTTTTCAAAATGGCGGCTATCGTAAAAATTCAAAGTGTCATAACTTTGCTAAATGAAATCCTACTGAAAAATGTCGTATGCAAAAAGTGTTTGGAATTTTAATTTGCATATAAAAGCAATTTTTAATTATTTTTTTTTTAATAAAAACCGAGTCTTACCATATATTGACCGAGACCTCGAACGAGCTTTTATGCGACTCTGCATATAGTTAACGCTCGTATGAGGCTTCTATTTAAGAAATCGACTTGAATTTTTTTAACAAAATAGAGCTTTCGACTATACTTACGATACTATAAAAAAAAATTAAAAATTAAAAAATAAAAGTATTTTTTTTTTAAAACACGTTTAGTGTGATGAGTCGATCGACCCACCATACATACGCTCATAAGATTTTCAATATAGTTAAGGTCAGTGTGAGCTTGCTTATACATATTTGAATTTCAATTTTTGTGACAGTATAGAATTCTTAAGCATCCTGTGTATGTTTGTTAGCAAAATCCATTTTGTCAATTTTTTGCAAAATGGCGACAAGTATTAAAATTCAATCACTTATAACTCAGTAGTGTTGAATTTTGTCGAAAAGGTCTCTATACATGAAATGTTGAGAAGCCTAAAGTTCATCTAAGTAAAATATAAAAAATATATATTTTTGCTTGAAAACAAGCGATGTATCAGTTCGATCGTACCCCCATACTAGCCATTTTGAGACTTTCGGAAGAGTTAACGCTCTTTACTGCTTGGTTATGAAGATTAAAACTTAAATTTTGAGTATCGCATAGAACTAACGCGCAGCCCCTATACGTTATGTTTAAAAAATATATATAAATTTTTTTTTCAAAATGGCGGCTATCGTAAAAATTCAAAGTGTCATAACTTTGCTAAATGAAATCCTACTGAAAAATGTCGTATGCAAAAAGTGTTTGAAATTTTAATTTGCATATAAAAGCAATTTTTAATTATTTTTTTTTTAATAAAAACCGAGTCTTACCATATATTGACCGAGACCTCGAACGAGCTTTTATGCGACTCTGCATATAGTTAACGCTCGTATGAGGCTTCTATTTAAGAAATCGACTTGAATTTTTTAAACAAAATATAGCTTTCGACTATACTTACGATACTATAAAAAAAAATTAAAAATTAAAAAATAAAAGTATTTTTTTTAAAACACGTTTAGTGTGATGAGTCGATCGACCCACCATACATACGCTCATAAGATTTTCAATATAGTTAAGGTCAGTGTGAGCTTGCTTATACATATTTGAATTTCAATTTTTGTGACAGTATAGAATTCTTAAGCATCCTGTGTATGTTTGTTAGCAAAATCCATTTTGTCAATTTTTTGCAAAATGGCGACAAGTATTAAAATTCAATCACTTATAACTCAGTAGTGTTGAATTTTGTCGTAAAGGTCTCTATACATGAAATGTTGAGAAGCCTAAAGTTCATCTAAGTAAAATATAAAAAATATATATTTTTGCTTGAAAACAAGCGATGTATCAGTTCGATCGTACCCCCATACTAGCCATTTTGAGACTTTCGGAAGAGTTAACGCTCTTTACTGCTTGGTTATGAAGATTAAAATTTAAATTTTGAGTATCGCATAGAACTAACGCGCAGCCCCTATACGTTATGTTTAAAAAAAATATATAAATTTTTTTTTCAAAATGGCGGCTATCGTAAAAATTCAAAGTGTCATAACTTTGCTAAATGAAATCCTACTGAAAAATGTCGTATGCAAAAAGTGTTTGAAATTTTAATTTGCATATAAAAGCAATTTTTAATTATTTTTTTTTTAATAAAAACCGAGTCTTACCATATATTGACCGAGACCTCGAACGAGCTTTTATGCGACTCTGCATATAGTTAACGCTCGTATGAGGCTTCTATTTAAGAAATCGACTTGAATTTTTTAAACAAAATATAGCTTTCGACTATACTTACGATACTATAAAAAAAAATTAAAAATTAAAAAATAAAAGTATTTTTTTTTCAAAACACGTTTAGTGTGATTAGTCGATCGACCCACCATACATATGCTCATAAGATTTTCAATATAGTTAAGGTCAGTGTGAGCTTATTTATACATATTTGAATTTCAATTTTTGTGACAGTATAGAATTCTTAAGCATCCTGTGTATGTTTGTTAGCAAAATCCATTTTGTCAATTTTTTGCAAAATGGCGACAAGTATTAAAATTCAATCACTTATAACTCAGTAGTGTTGAATTTTGTCGAAAAGGTCTCTATACATGAAATGTTGAGAAGCCTAAAGTTCATCTAAGTAAAATATAAAAAATATATATTTTTGCTTGAAAACAAGCGATGTATCAGTTCGATCGTACCCCCATACTAGCCATTTTGAGACTTTCGGAAGAGTTAACGCTCTTAACTGCTTGGTTATGAAGATTAAAATTTAAATTTTGAGTATCGCATAGAACTAACGCGCAGCCCCTATACGTTATGTTTAAAAAAAATATATAAATTTTTTTTTCAAAATGGCGGCTATCGTAAAAATTCAAAGTGTCATAATTTTGCTAAATGAAATCCTACTGAAAAATGTCGTATGCAAAAAGTGTTTGGAATTTTAATTTGCATATAAAAGAAATTTTTAATTATTTTTTTTTTAATAAAAACCGAGTCTTACCATATATTGACCGAGACCTCGAACGAGCTTTTATGCGACTCTGCATATAGTTAACGCTCGTATGAGGCTTCTATTTAAGAAATCGACTTAAATTTTTTTAACAAAATAGAGCTTTCGACTATACTTACGATACTATAAAAAAAAATTAAAAATTAAAAAATAAAAGTATTTTTTTTTCAAAACACGTTTAGTGTGATGAGTCGATCGACCCACCATACATACGCTCATAAGATTTTCAATATAGTTAAGGTCAGTGTGAGCTTATTTATACATATTTGAATTTCAATTTTTGTGACAGTATAGAATTCTTAAGCATCCTGTGTATGTTTGTTAGCAAAATCCATTTTGTCAATTTTTTGCAAAATGGCGACAAGTATTAAAATTCAATCACTTATAACTCAGTAGTGTTGAATTTTGTCGAAAAGGTCTCTATACATGAAATGTTGAGAAGCCTAAAGTTCATCTAAGTAAAATATAAAAAATATATATTTTTGCTTGAAAACAAGCGATGTATCAGTTCGATCGTACCCCCATACTAGCCATTTTGAGACTTTCGGAAGAGTTAACGCTCTTAACTGCTTGGTTATGAAGATTAAAATTTAAATTTTTAATATCGCATAGAACTAACGCGCAGCCCCTATACGTTATGTTTAAAAAAAATATATAAATTTTTTTTTCAAAATGGCGGCTATCGTAAAAATTCAAAGTGTCATAACTTTGCTAAATGAAATCCTACTGAAAAATGTCGTATGCAAAAAGTGTTTGGAATTTTAATTTGCATATAAAAGCAATTTTTAATTATTTTTTTTTTAATAAAAACCGAGTCTTACCATATATTGACCGAGACCTCGAACGAGCTTTTATGCGACTCTGCATATAGTTAACGCTCGTATGAGGCTTCTATTTAAGAAATCGACTTAAATTTTTTTAACAAAATAGAGCTTTCGACTATACTTACGATACTATAAAAAAAAATTAAAAATTAAAAAATAAAAGTATTTTTTTTTCAAAACACGTTTAGTGTGATGAGTCGATCGACCCACCATACATACGCTCATAAGATTTTCAATATAGTTAAGGTCAGTGTGAGCTTATTTATACATATTTGAATTTCAATTTTTGTGACAGTATAGAATTCTTAAGCATCCTGTGTATGTTTGTTAGCAAAATCCATTTTGTCAATTTTTTGCAAAATGGCGACAAGTATTAAAATTCAATCACTTATAACTCAGTAGTGTTGAATTTTGTCGAAAAGGTCTCTATACATGAAATGTTGAGAAGCCTAAAGTTCATCTAAGTAAAATATAAAAAATATATATTTTTGCTTGAAAACAAGCGATGTATCAGTTCGATCGTACCCCCATACTAGCCATTTTGAGACTTTCGGAAGAGTTAACGCTTTTAACTGCTTGGTTATGAAGATTAAAATTTAAATTTTAAGTATCGCATAGAACTAACGCGCAGCCCCTATACGTTATGTTTAAAAAAAATATATAAATTTTTTTTTCAAAATGGCGGCTATCGTAAAAATTCAAAGTGTCATAACTTTGCTAAATGAAATCCTACTGAAAAATGTCGTATGCAAAAAGTGTTTAAATTTTAATTTGCATATAAAAGCAATTTTTAATTATTTTTTTTTTAATAAAAACCGAGTCTTACCATATATTGACCGAGACCTCGAACGAGCTTTTATGCGACTCTGCATATAGTTAACGCTCGTATGAGGCTTCTATTTAAGAAATCGACTTAAATTTTTTAAACAAAATAGAGCTTTCGACTATACTTACGATACTATAAAAAAAAATTAAAAATTAAAAAATAAAAGTATTTTTTTTTCAAAACACGTTTAGTGTGATGAGTCGATCGACCCACCATACATACGCTCATAAGATTTTCAATATAGTTAAGGTCAGTGTGAGCTTATTTATACATATTTGAATTTCAATTTTTGTGACAGTATAGAATTCTTAAGCATCCTGTGTATGTTTGTTAGCAAAATCCATTTTGTCAATTTTTTGCAAAATGGCGACAAGTATTAAAATTCAATCACTTATAACTCAGTAGTGTTGAATTTTGTCAAAAAGGTCTCTATACATGAAATGTTGAGAAGCCTAAAGTTCATCTAAGTAAAATATAAAAAATATATATTTTTGCTTGAAAACAAGCGATGTATCAGTTCGATCGTACCCCCATACTAGCCATTTTGAGACTTTCGGAAGAGTTAACGCTCTTAACTGCTTGGTTATGAAGATTAAAATTTAAATTTTGAGTATCGCATAGAACTAACGCGCAGCCCCTATACGTTATGTTTAAAAAAAATATATAATTTTTTTTTTCAAAATGGCGGCTATCGTAAAAATTCAAAGTGTCATAACTTTGCTAAATGAAATCCTACTGAAAAATGTCGTATGCAAAAAGTGTTTGAAATTTTAATTTGCATATAAAACCAATTTTTAATAATTTTTTTTTTAATAAAAACCGAGTCTTACCATATATTGACCGAGACCTCGAACGAGCTTTTATGCGACTCTGCATATAGTAAACGCTCGTATGAGGCTTCTATTTAAGAAATCGACTTGAATTTTTTAAACAAAATAGAGCTTTCGACTATACTTACGATACTATAAAAAAAAATTAAAAATTAAAAAATAAAAGTATTTTTTTTTCAAAACACGTTTAGTGTGATTAGTCGATCGACCCACCATACATACGCTCATAAGATTTTCAATATAGTTAAGGTCAGTGTAAGCTTATTTATACATATTTGAATTTCAATTTTTGTGACAGTATAGAATTCTTAAGCATCCTGTGTATGTTTGTTAGCAAAATCCATTTTGTCAATTTTTTGCAAAATGGCGACAAGTATTAAAATTCAATCACTTATAATTCAGTAGTGTTGTATTTTGTCGAAAAGGTCTCTATACATGAAATGTTGAGAAGCCTAAAGTTCATCTAAGTAAAATATAAAAAATATATATTTTTGCTTGAAAACAAGCGATGTATCAGTTCGATCGTACCCCCATACTAGCCATTTTGAGACTTTCGGAAGAGTTAACGCTGTTACCTGCTTGGTTATGAAGATTAAAATTAAAATTTTGAGTATCGCATAGAACCAACGCGCAGCCCCTATACGTTATGTTTAAAAAAAATATATAAATTTTTTTTTTAAAATGGCGGCTATCGTAAAAATTCAAAGTGTCATAACTTTGCTAAATGAAATCCTACTGAAAAATGTCGTATGCAAAAAGTGTTTGGAATTTTAATTTGCATATAAAAGCAATTTTTAATTATTTTTTTTTTAATAAAAACCGAGTCTTACCATATATTGACCGAGACCTCGAACGAGCTTTTATGCGACTCTGCATATAGTTAACGCTCGTATGAGGCTTCTATTTAAGAAATCGACTTGAATTTTTTTAACAAAATAGAGCTTTCGACTATACTTACGATACTATAAAAAAAAATTAAAAATTAAAAAATAAAAGTATTTTTTTTTCAAAACACGTTTAGTGTGATGAGTCGATCGACCCACCATACATACGCTCATAAGATTTTCAATATAGTTAAGGTCAGTGTGAGCTTATTTATACATATTTGAATTTCAATTTTTGTGACAGTATAGAATTCTTAAGCATCCTGTGTATGTTTGTTAGCAAAATCCATTTTGTCAATTTTTTGCAAAATGGCGACAAGTATTAAAATTCAATCACTTATAACTCAGTAGTGTTGAATTTTGTCGAAAAGGTCTCTATACATGAAATGTTGAGAAGCCTAAAGTTCATCTAAGTAAAATATAAAAAATATATATTTTTGCTTGAAAACAAGCGATGTATCAGTTCGATCGTACCCCCATACTAGCCATTTTGAGACTTTCGGAAGAGTTAACGCTCTTAACTGCTTGGTTATGAAGATTAAAATTTAAATTTTAAGTATCGCATAGAACTAACGCGCAGCCCCTATACGTTATGTTTAAAAAAAATATATAAATTTTTTTTTCAAAATGGCGGCTATCGTAAAAATTCAAAGTGTCATAACTTTGCTAAATGAAATCCTACTGAAAAATGTCGTATGCAAAAAGTGTTTAAATTTTAATTTGCATATAAAAGCAATTTTTAATTATTTTTTTTTTAATAAAAACCGAGTCTTACCATATATTGACCGAGACCTCGAACGAGCTTTTATGCGACTCTGCATATAGTTAACGCTCGTATGAGGCTTCTATTTAAGAAATCGACTTGAATTTTTTAAACAAAATAGAGCTTTCGACTATACTTACGATACTATAAAAAAAAATTAAAAATTAAAAAATAAAAGTATTTTTTTTTCAAAACACGTTTAGTGTGATGAGTCGATCGACCCACCATACATACGCTCATAAGATTTTCAATATAGTTAAGGTCAGTGTGAGCTTATTTATACATATTTGAATTTCAATTTTTGTGACAGTATAGAATTCTTAAGCATCCTGTGTATGTTTGTTAGCAAAATCCATTTTGTCAATTTTTTGCAAAATGGCGACAAGTATTAAAATTCAATCACTTATAACTCAGTAGTGTTGAATTTTGTCAAAAAGGTCTCTATACATGAAATGTTGAGAAGCCTAAAGTTCATCTAAGTAAAATATAAAAAATATATATTTTTGCTTGAAAACAAGCGATGTATCAGTTCGATCGTACCCCCATACTAGCCATTTTGAGACTTTCGGAAGAGTTAACGCTCTTAACTGCTTGGTTATGAAGATTAAAATTTAAATTTTGAGTATCGCATAGAACTAACGCGCAGCCCCTATACGTTATGTTTAAAAAAAATATATAATTTTTTTTTTCAAAATGGCGGCTATCGTAAAAATTCAAAGTGTCATAACTTTGCTAAATGAAATCCTACTGAAAAATGTCGTATGCAAAAAGTGTTTGAAATTTTAATTTGCATATAAAACCAATTTTTAATAATTTTTTTTTTAATAAAAACCGAGTCTTACCATATATTGACCGAGACCTCGAACGAGCTTTTATGCGACTCTGCATATAGTAAACGCTCGTATGAGGCTTCTATTTAAGAAATCGACTTGAATTTTTTAAACAAAATAGAGCTTTCGACTATACTTACGATACTGTAAAAAAAAATTAAAAATTAAAAAATAAAAGTATTTTTTTTTCAAAACACGTTTAGTGTGATTAGTCGATCGACCCACCATACATACGCTCATAAGATTTTCAATATAGTTAAGGTCAGTGTAAGCTTATTTATACATATTTGAATTTCAATTTTTGTGACAGTATAGAATTCTTAAGCATCCTGTGTATGTTTGTTAGCAAAATCCATTTTGTCAATTTTTTGCAAAATGGCGACAAGTATTAAAATTCAATCACTTATAATTCAGTAGTGTTGTATTTTGTCGAAAAGGTCTCTATACATGAAATGTTGAGAAGCCTAAAGTTCATCTAAGTAAAATATAAAAAATATATATTTTTGCTTGAAAACAAGCGATGTATCAGTTCGATCGTACCCCCATACTAGCCATTTTGAGACTTTCGGAAGAGTTAACGCTGTTACCTGCTTGGTTATGAAGATTAAAATTTAAATTTTGAGTATCGCATAGAACCAACGCGCAGCCCCTATACGTTATGTTTAAAAAAAATATATAATTTTTTTTTTTAAAATGGCGGCTATCGTAAAAATTCAAAGTGTCATAACTTTGCTAAATGAAATCCTACTGAAAAATGTCGTATGCAAAAAGTGTTTGGAATTTTAATTTGCATATAAAAGCAATTTTTAATTATTTTTTTTTTAATAAAAACCGAGTCTTACCATATATTGACCGAGACCTCGAACGAGCTTTTATGCGACTCTGCATATAGTTAACGCTCGTATGAGGCTTCTATTTAAGAAATCGACTTGAATTTTTTAAACAAAATAGAGCTTTCGACTATACTTACGATACTATAAAAAAAAATTAAAAATTAAAAAATAAAAGTATTTTTTTTTCAAAACACGTTTAGTGTGATTAGTCGATCGACCCACCATACATACGCTCATAAGATTTTCAATATAGTTAAGGTCAGTGTGAGCTTATTTATACATATTTGAATTTCAATTTTTGTGACAGTATAGAATTCTTAAGCATCCTGTGTATGTTTGTTAGCAAAATCCATTTTGTCAATTTTTTGCAAAATGGCGACAAGTATTAAAATTCAATCACTTATTACTCAGTAGTGTTGAATTTTGTCAAAAAGGTCTCTATACATGAAATGTTGAGAAGCCTAAAGTTCATCTAAGTAAAATATAAAAAATATATATTTTTGCTTGAAAACAAGCGATGTATCAGTTCGATCGTACCCCCATACTAGCCATTTTGAGACTTTCGGAAGAGTTAACGCTCTTAACTGCTTGGTTATAAAGATTAAAATTTAAATTTTGAGTATCGCATAGAACTAACGCGCAGCCCCTATACATTATGTTTAAAAAAAATATATAATTTTTTTTTTCAAAATGGCGGCTATCGTAAAAATTCAAAGTGTCATAACTTTGCTAAATAAAATCCTACTGAAAAACGTCGTATGCAAAAAGTGTTTGGAATTTTAATTTGCATATAAAAGCAATTTTTAATAATTTTTTTTTAATAAAAACCGAGTCTTACCATATATTGACCGAGACCTCGAACGAGCTTTTATGCGACTCTGCATATAGTTAACGCTCGTATGAGGCTTCTATTTAAGAAATCGACTTGAATTTTTTTAACAAAATAGAGCTTTCGACTATACTTACGATACTATAAAAAAAAATTAAAAATTAAAAAATAAAAGTATTTTTTTTTCAAAACACGTTTAGTGTGATGAGTCGATCGACCCACCATACATACGCTCATAAGATTTTCAATATAGTTAAGGTCAGTGTGAGCTTATTTATACATATTTGAATTTCAATTTTTGTGACAGTATAGAATTCTTAAGCATCCTGTGTATGTTTGTTAGCAAAATCCATTTTGTCAATTTTTTGCAAAATGGCGACAAGTATTAAAATTCAATCACTTATAACTCAGTAGTGTTAAATTTTGTCGAAAAGGTCTCTATACATGAAATGTTGAGAAGCCTAAAGTTCATCTAAGTAAAATATAAAAAATATATATTTTTGCTTGAAAACAAGCGATGTATCAGTTCGATCGTACCCCCATACTAGCCATTTTGAGACTTTCGGAAGAGTTAACGCTCTTAACTGCTTGGTTATGAAGATTAAAATTTAAATTTTAAGTATCGCATAGAACTAACGCGCAGCCCCTATACGTTATGTTTAAAAAAAATATATAAATTTTTTTTTCAAAATAGCGGCTATCGTAAAAATTCAAAGTGTCATAACTTTGCTAAATTAAATCCTACTGAAAAATGTCGTATGCAAAAAGTGTTTGAAATTTTAATTTGCATATAAAAGCAATTTTTAATTATTTTTTTTTTAATAAAAACCGAGTCTTACCATATATTGACCGAGACCTCGAACGAGCTTTTATGCGACTCTGCATATAGTTAACGATCGTATGAGGCTTCTATTTAAGAAATCGACTTGAATTTTTTAAACAAAATAGAGCTTTCGACTATACTTACGATACTATAAAAAAAAATTAAAAATTAAAAAATAAAAGTATTTTTTTTTCAAAACACGTTTAGTGTGATTAGTCGATCGACCCACCATACATACGCTCATAAGATTTTCAATATAGTTAAGGTCAGTGTGAGCTTATTTATACATATTTGAATTTCAATTTTTGTGACAGTATAGAATTCTTAAGCATCCTGTGTATGTTTGTTAGCAAAATCCATTTTGTCAATTTTTTGCAAAATGGCGACAAGTATTAAAATTCAATCACTTATAACTCAGTAGTGTTGAATTTTGTCAAAAAGGTCTTTATACATGAAATGTTGAGAAGCCTAAAGTTCATCTAAGTAAAATATAAAAAATATATATTTTTGCTTGAAAACAAGCGATGTATCAGTTCGATCGTACCCCCATACTAGCCATTTGGAGACTTTCGGAAGAGTTAACGCTCTTAACTGCTTGGTTATGAAGATTAAAATTTAAATTTTGAGTATCGCATAGAACTAACGCGCAGCCCCTATACGTTATGTTTAAAAAAAATATATAAATTTTTTTTTTAAAATGGCGGCTATCGTAAAAATTTAAAGTGTCAAAACTTTGCTAAATGAAATCCTACTGAAAAATGTCGTATGCAAAAAGTGTTTGGAATTTTAATTTGCATATAAAAGCAATTTTTAATTATTTTTTTTTTAATAAAAACCGAGTCTTACCATATATTGACCGAGACCTCGAACGAGCTTTTATGCGACTCTGCATATAGTTAACGCTCGTATGAGGCTTCTATTTAAGAAATCGACTTGAATTTTTTAAACAAAATAGAGCTTTCGACTATACTTACGATACTATAAAAAAAAATTAAAAATTAAAAAATAAAAGTATTTTTTTTTCAAAACACGTTTAGTGTGATGAGTCGATCGACCCACCATACATACGCTCATAAGATTTTCAATATAGTTAAGGTCAGTGTGAGCTTATTTATACATATTTGAATTTCAATTTTTGTGACAGTATAGAATTCTTAAGCATCCTGTGTATGTTTGTTAGCAAAATCCATTTTGTCAATTTTTTGCAAAATGGCGACAAGTATTAAAATTCAATCACTTATAACTCAGTAGTGTTGAATTTTGTCAAAAAGGTCTCTATACATGAAATGTTGAGAAGCCTAAAGTTCATCTAAGTAAAATATAAAAAATATATATTTTTGCTTGAAAACAAGCGATGTATCAGTTCGATCGTACCCCCATACTAGCCATTTTGAGACTTTCGGAAGAGTTAACGCTGTTACCTGCTTGGTTATGAAGATTAAAATTTAAATTTTGAGTATCGCATAGAACCAACGCGCAGCCCCTATACGTTATGTTTAAAAAAAATATATAAATTTTTTTTTAAAATAGCGGCTATCGTAAAAATTCAAAGTGTCATAACTTTGCTAAATGAAATCCTACTGAAAAATGTCGTATGCAAAAAGTGTTTGGAATTTTAATTTGCATATAAAAGCAATTTTTAATTATTTTTTTTTTAATAAAAACCGAGTCTTACCATATATTGACCGAGACCTCGAACGAGCTTTTATGCGACTCTGCATATAGTTAACGCTCGTATGAGGCTTCTATTTAAGAAATCGACTTGAATTTTTTAAACAAAATAGAGCTTTCGACTATACTTACGATACTATAAAAAAAATTAAAAATTAAAAAATAAAAGTATTTTTTTTTCAAAACACGTTTAGTGTGATTAGTCGATCGACCCACCATACATACGCTCATAAGATTTTCAATATAGTTAAGGTCAGTGTGAGCTTATTTATACATATTTGAATTTCAATTTTTGTGACAGTATAGAATTCTTAAGCATCCTGTGTATGTTTGTTAGCAAAATCCATTTTGTCAATTTTTTGCAAAATGGCGACAAGTATTAAAATTCAATCACTTATAACTCAGTAGTGTTGAATTTTGTCGAAAAGGTCTCTATACATGAAATGTTGAGAAGCCTAAAGTTCATCTAAGTAAAATATAAAAAATATATATTTTTGCTTGAAAACAAGCGATGTATCAGTTCGATCGTACCCCCATACTAGCCATTTTGAGACTTTCGGAAGAGTTAACGCTCTTAACTGCTTGGTTATGAAGATTAAAATTTAAATTTTGAGTATCGCATAGAACTAACGCGCAGCCCCTATACGTTATGTTTAAAAAAAATATATAAATTTTTTTTTCAAAATGGCGGCTATCGTAAAAATTCAAAGTGTCATAACTTTGCTAAATGAAATCCTACTATAAAATGTCGTATTCAAAAAGTGTTTGGAATTTTAATTTGCATATAAAAGCAATTTTTAAATATTTTTTTTTTAATAAAAACCGAGTCTTACCATATATTGACCGAGACCTCGAACGAGCTTTTATGCGACTCTGCATATAGTTAACGCTCGTATGAGGCTTCTATTTAAGAAATCGATTAGAATTTTTTAAACAAAATAGAGCTTTCGACTATACTTACGATACTATAAAAAAAAATTAAAAATTAAAAAATAAATAATTTTTTTTTCAAAACACGTTTAGTGTGATGAGTCGATCGACCCACCATACATACGCTCATAAGATTTTCAATATAGTTAAGGTCAGTGTGAGCTTATTTATACATATTTGAATTTCAATTTTTGTGACAGTATAGAATTCTTAAGCATCCTGTGTATGTTTGTTAGCAAAATCCATTTTGTCAATTTTTTGCAAAATGGCGACAAGTATTAAAATTCAATCACTTATTACTCAGTAGTGTTGAATTTTGTCAAAAAGGTCTCTATACATGAAATGTTGAGAAGCCTAAAGTTGATCTAAGTAAAATATAAAAAATATATATTTTTGCTTGAAAACAAGCGATGTATCAGTTCGATCGTACCCCCATACTAGCCATTTTGAGACTTTCGGAAGAGTTAACGCTCTTAACTGCTTGGTTATGAAGATTAAAATTTAAATTTTGAGTATCGCATAGAACTAACGCGCAGCCCCTATACATTATGTTTAAAAAAAATATATAAATTTTTTTTTCAAAATGGCGGCTATCGTAAAAATTCAAAGTGTCATAACTTTGCTAAATAAAATCCTACTGAAAAACGTCGTATGCAAAAAGTGTTTGAAATTTTAATTTGCATATAAAAGCAATTTTTAATTATTTTTTTTTTAATAAAAACCGAGTCTTACCATATATTGACCGAGACCTCGAACGAGCTTTTATGCGACTCTGCATATAGTTAACGATCGTATGAGGCTTCTATTTAAGAAATCGACTTGAATTTTTTAAACAAAATAGAGCTTTCGACTATACTTACGATACTATAAAAAAAAATTAAAAAATAAAAGTATTTTTTTTTCAAAACACGTTTAGTGTGATGAGTCGATCGACCCACCATACATACGCTCATAAGATTTTCAATATAGTTAAGGTCAGTGTGAGCTTATTTATACATATTTGAATTTCAATTTTTGTGACAGTATAGAATTCTTAAGCATCCTGTGTATGTTTGTTAGCAAAATCCATTTTGTCAATTTTTTGCAAAATGGCGACAAGTATTAAAATTCAATCACTTATAACTCAGTAGTGTTGAATTTTGTCAAAAAGGTCTCTATACATGAAATGTTGAGAAGCCTAAAGTTCATCTAAGTAAAATATAAAAAATATATATTTTTGCTTGAAAACAAGCGATGTATCAGTTCGATCGTACCCCCATACTAGCCATTTTGAGACTTTCGGAAGAGTTAACGCTGTTACCTGCTTGGTTATGAAGATTAAAATTTAAATTTTGAGTATCGCATAGAACCAACGCGCAGCCCCTATACGTTATGTTTAAAAAAAATATATAAATTTTTTTTTAAAATAGCGGCTATCGTAAAAATTCAAAGTGTCATAACTTTGCTAAATGAAATCCTACTGAAAAATGTCGTATGCAAAAAGTGTTTGGAATTTTAATTTGCATATAAAAGCAATTTTTAATTATTTTTTTTTTAATAAAAACCGAGTCTTACCATATATTGACCGAGACCTCGAACGAGCTTTTATGCGACTCTGCATATAGTTAACGCTCGTATGAGGCTTCTATTTAAGAAATCGACTTGAATTTTTTAAACAAAATAGAGCTTTCGACTATACTTACGATACTATAAAAAAAATTAAAAATTAAAAAATAAAAGTATTTTTTTTTCAAAACACGTTTAGTGTGATTAGTCGATCGACCCACCATACATACGCTCATAAGATTTTCAATATAGTTAAGGTCAGTGTGAGCTTATTTATACATATTTGAATTTCAATTTTTGTGACAGTATAGAATTCTTAAGCATCCTGTGTATGTTTGTTAGCAAAATCCATTTTGTCAATTTTTTGCAAAATGGCGACAAGTATTAAAATTCAATCACTTATAACTCAGTAGTGTTGAATTTTGTCGAAAAGGTCTCTATACATGAAATGTTGAGAAGCCTAAAGTTCATCTAAGTAAAATATAAAAAATATATATTTTTGCTTGAAAACAAGCGATGTATCAGTTCGATCGTACCCCCATACTAGCCATTTTGAGACTTTCGGAAGAGTTAACGCTCTTAACTGCTTGGTTATGAAGATTAAAATTTAAATTTTGAGTATCGCATAGAACTAACGCGCAGCCCCTATACGTTATGTTTAAAAAAAATATATAAATTTTTTTTTCAAAATGGCGGCTATCGTAAAAATTCAAAGTGTCATAACTTTGCTAAATGAAATCCTACTATAAAATGTCGTATTCAAAAAGTGTTTGGAATTTTAATTTGCATATAAAAGCAATTTTTAAATATTTTTTTTTTAATAAAAACCGAGTCTTACCATATATTGACCGAGACCTCGAACGAGCTTTTATGCGACTCTGCATATAGTTAACGCTCGTATGAGGCTTCTATTTAAGAAATCGATTAGAATTTTTTAAACAAAATAGAGCTTTCGACTATACTTACGATACTATAAAAAAAAATTAAAAATTAAAAAATAAATAATTTTTTTTTCAAAACACGTTTAGTGTGATGAGTCGATCGACCCACCATACATACGCTCATAAGATTTTCAATATAGTTAAGGTCAGTGTGAGCTTATTTATACATATTTGAATTTCAATTTTTGTGACAGTATAGAATTCTTAAGCATCCTGTGTATGTTTGTTAGCAAAATCCATTTTGTCAATTTTTTGCAAAATGGCGACAAGTATTAAAATTCAATCACTTATTACTCAGTAGTGTTGAATTTTGTCAAAAAGGTCTCTATACATGAAATGTTGAGAAGCCTAAAGTTGATCTAAGTAAAATATAAAAAATATATATTTTTGCTTGAAAACAAGCGATGTATCAGTTCGATCGTACCCCCATACTAGCCATTTTGAGACTTTCGGAAGAGTTAACGCTCTTAACTGCTTGGTTATGAAGATTAAAATTTAAATTTTGAGTATCGCATAGAACTAACGCGCAGCCCCTATACATTATGTTTAAAAAAAATATATAAATTTTTTTTTCAAAATGGCGGCTATCGTAAAAATTCAAAGTGTCATAACTTTGCTAAATAAAATCCTACTGAAAAACGTCGTATGCAAAAAGTGTTTGAAATTTTAATTTGCATATAAAAGCAATTTTTAATTATTTTTTTTTTAATAAAAACCGAGTCTTACCATATATTGACCGAGACCTCGAACGAGCTTTTATGCGACTCTGCATATAGTTAACGATCGTATGAGGCTTCTATTTAAGAAATCGACTTGAATTTTTTAAACAAAATAGAGCTTTCGACTATACTTACGATACTATAAAAAAAAATTAAAAATTAAAAAATAAAAGTATTTTTTTTTCAAAACACGTTTAGTGTGATGAGTCGATCGACCCACCATACATACGCTCATAAGATTTTCAATATAGTTAAGGTCAGTGTGAGCTTATTTATACATATTTGAATTTCAATTTTTGTGACAGTATAGAATTCTTAAGCATCCTGTGTATGTTTGTTAGCAAAATCCATTTTGTCAATTTTTTGCAAAATGGCGACAAGTATTAAAATTCAATCACTTATAACTCAGTAGTGTTGAATTTTGTCGAAAAGGTCTCTATACATGAAATGTTGAGAAGCCTAAAGTTCATCTAAGTAAAATATAAAAAATATATATTTTTGCTTGAAAACAAGCGATGTATCAGTTCGATCGTACCCCCATACTAGCCATTTTGAGACTTTCGGAAGAGTTAACGCTCTTAACTGCTTGGTTATGAAGATTAAAATTTAAATTTTGAGTATCGCATAGAACTAACGCGCAGCCCCTATACGTTATGTTTAAAAAAAATATATAAATTTTTTTTTCAAAATGGCGGCTATCGTAAAAATTCAAAGTGTCATAACTTTGCTAAATGAAATCCTACTATAAAATGTCGTATTCAAAAAGTGTTTGGAATTTTAATTTGCATATAAAAGCAATTTTTAAATATTTTTTTTTTAATAAAAACCGAGTCTTACCATATATTGACCGAGACCTCGAACGAGCTTTTATGCGACTCTGCATATAGTTAACGCTCGTATGAGGCTTCTATTTAAGAAATCGATTAGAATTTTTTAAACAAAATAGAGCTTTCGACTATACTTACGATACTATAAAAAAAAATTAAAAATTAAAAAATAAATAATTTTTTTTTCAAAACACGTTTAGTGTGATGAGTCGATCGACCCACCATACATACGCTCATAAGATTTTCAATATAGTTAAGGTCAGTGTGAGCTTATTTATACATATTTGAATTTCAATTTTTGTGACAGTATAGAATTCTTAAGCATCCTGTGTATGTTTGTTAGCAAAATCCATTTTGTCAATTTTTTGCAAAATGGCGACAAGTATTAAAATTCAATCACTTATTACTCAGTAGTGTTGAATTTTGTCAAAAAGGTCTCTATACATGAAATGTTGAGAAGCCTAAAGTTGATCTAAGTAAAATATAAAAAATATATATTTTTGCTTGAAAACAAGCGATGTATCAGTTCGATCGTACCCCCATACTAGCCATTTTGAGACTTTCGGAAGAGTTAACGCTCTTAACTGCTTGGTTATGAAGATTAAAATTTAAATTTTGAGTATCGCATAGAACTAACGCGCAGCCCCTATACATTATGTTTAAAAAAAATATATAAATTTTTTTTTCAAAATGGCGGCTATCGTAAAAATTTAAAGTGTCATAACTTTGCTAAATAAAATCCTACTGAAAAACGTCGTATGCAAAAAGTGTTTGAAATTTTAATTTGCATATAAAAGCAATTTTTAATTATTTTTTTTTTAATAAAAACCGAGTCTTACCATATATTGACCGAGACCTCGAACGAGCTTTTATGCGACTCTGCATATAGTTAACGCTCGTATAAGGCTTCTATTTAAGAAATCGACTTGAATTTTTTAAACAAAATAGAGCTTTCGACTATACTTACGATACTATAAAAAAAAATTAAAAATTAAAAAATAAAAGTATTTTTTTTTCAAAACACGTTTAGTGTGATTAGTCGATCGACCCACCATACATACGCTCATAAGATTTTCAATATAGTTAAGGTCAGTGTGAGCTTATTTATACATATTTGAATTTCAATTTTTGTGACAGTATAGAATTCTTAAGCATCCTGTGTATGTTTGTTAGCAAAATCCATTTTGTCAATTTTTTGCAAAATGGCGACAAGTATTAAAATTCAATCACTTATAATTCAGTAGTGTTGTATTTTGTCATAAAGGTCTCTATACATGAAATGTTGAGAAGCCTAAAGTTCATCTAAGTAAAATATAAAAAATATATATTTTTGCTTGAAAACAAGCGATGTATCAGTTCGATCGTACCCCCATACTAGCCATTTTGAGACTTTCGGAAGAGTTAACGCTCTTAACTGCTTGGTTATTAAGATTAAAATTTAAATTTTGAGTATCGCATAGAACTAACGCGCAGCCCCTATACGTTATGTTTAAAAAAAATATATAAATTTTTTTTTCAAAATGGCGGCTATCGTAAAAATTCAAAGTGTCATAACTTTGCTAAATGTAATCCTACTAAAAAATGTCGTATGCAAAAAGTGTTTGGAATTTTAATTTGCATATAAAAGCAATTTTTAATTATTTTTTTTTAATAAAAACCGAGTCTTACCATATATTGACCGAGACCTCGAACGAGCTTTTATGCGACTCTGCATATAGTTAACGCTCGTATGAGGCTTCTATTTAAGAAATCGACTTGAATTTTTTTAACAAAATAGAGCTTTCGACTATACTTACGATACTATAAAAAAAAATTAAAAATTAAAAAATAAAAGTATTTTTTTTTCAAAACACGTTTAGTGTGATGAGTCGATCGACCCACCATACATACGCTCATAAGATTTTCAATATAGTTAAGGTCAGTGTGAGCTTATTTATACATATTTGAATTTCAATTTTTGTGACAGTATAGAATTCTTAATCATCCTGTGTATGTTTGTTAGCAAAATCCATTTTGTCAATTTTTTGCAAAATGGCGACAAGTATTAAAATTCAATCACTTATAACTCAGTAGTGTTGAATTTTGTCGAAAAGGTCTCTATACATGAAATGTTGAGAAGCCTAAAGTTCATCTAAGTAAAATATAAAAAATATATATTTTTGCTTGAAAACAAGCGATGTATCAGTTCGATCGTACCCCCATACTAGCCATTTTGAGACTTTCGGAAGAGTTAACGCTCTAAACTGCTTGGTTATGAAGATTAAAATTTAAATTTTGAGTATCGCATAGAACTAACGCGCAGCCCCTATACGTTATGTTTAAAAAAAATATATAAATTTTTTTTTTAAAATGGCGGCTATCGTAAAAATTCAAAGTGTCATAACTTTGCTAAATGAAATCCTACTAAAAAATGTCGTATGCAAAAAGTGTTTGGAATTTTAATTTGCATATAAAAGCAATTTTTAATTATTTTTTTTTTAATAAAAACCGAGTCTTACCATATATTGACCGAGACCTCGAACGAGCTTTTATGCGACTCTGCATATAGTTAACGCTCGTATGAGGCTTCTATTTAAGAAATCGACTTGAATTTTTTAAACAAAATAGAGCTTTCGACTATACTTACGATACTATAAAAAAAAATTAAAAAATAAAAGTATTTTTTTTTCAAAACACGTTTAGTGTGATGAGTCGATCGACCCACCATACATACGCTCATAAGATTTTCAATATAGTTAAGGTCAGTGTGAGCTTATTTATACATATTTGAATTTCAATTTTTGTGACAGTATAGAATTCTTAAGCATCCTGTGTATGTTTGTTAGCAAAATCCATTTTGTCAATTTTTTGCAAAATGGCGACAAGTATTAAAATTCAATCACTTATAACTCAGTAGTGTTGAATTTTGTCGAAAAGGTCTCTATACATGAAATGTTGAGAAGCCTAAAGTTCATCTAAGTAAAATATAAAAAATATATATTTTTGCTTGAAAACAAGCGATGTATCAGTTCGATCGTACCCCCATACTAGC
Organism: Plectrocnemia conspersa; assembly: GCF_051122295.1. Taxonomy (NCBI): domain Eukaryota; kingdom Metazoa; phylum Arthropoda; class Insecta; order Trichoptera; family Polycentropodidae; genus Plectrocnemia; species Plectrocnemia conspersa. The sequence continues at coordinate 30,084,827 of NW_028277167.1, read as the reverse complement.
CATTTTGAGACTTTCGGAAGAGTTAACGCTCTTAACTGCTTGGTTATGAAGATTAAAATTTAAATTTTGAGTATCGCATAGAACTAACGCGCAGCCCCTATACGTTATGTTTAAAAAAAATATATAAATTTTTTTTTCAAAATGGCGGCTATCGTAAAAATTCAAAGTGTCATAACTTTGCTAAATAAAATCCTACTGAAAAATGTCGTATGCAAAAAGTGTTTGAAATTTTAATTTGCATATAAAAGCAATTTTTAATATTTTTTTTTTTAATAAAAACCGAGTCTTACCATATATTGACCGAGACCTCGAACGAGCTTTTATGCGACTCTGCATATAGTTAACGCTCGTATGAGGCTTCTATTTAAGAAATCGACCTGAATTTTTTAAACAAAATAGAGCTTACGACTATACTTACGATACTATAAAAAAAAATTAAAAATTAAAAAATAAAAGTATTTTTTTTTCAAAACACGTTTAGTGTGATGAGTCGATCGACCCACCATACATACGCTCATAAGATTTTCAATATAGTTAAGGTCAGTGTGAGCTTATTTATACATATTTGAATTTCAATTTTTGTGACAGTATAGAATTCTTAAGCATCCTGTGTATGTTTGTTAGCAAAATCCATTTTGTCAATTTTTTGCAAAATGGCGACAAGTATTAAAATTCAATCACTTATAACTCAGTAGTGTTGAATTTTGTCGAAAAGGTCTCTATACATGAAATGTTGAGAAGCCTAAAGTTTATCTAAGTAAAATATAAAAAATATATATTTTTGCTTGAAAACAAGCGATGTATCAGTTCGATCGTACCCCCATACTAGCCATTTTGAGACTTTCGGAAGAGTTAACGCTCTTAACTGCTTGGTTATGAAGATTAAAATTTAAATTTTGAGTATCGCATAGAACTAACGCGCAGCCCCTATACGTTATGTTTAAAAAAAATATATAAATTTTTTTTTTAAAATGGCGGCTATCGTAAAAATTCAAAGTGTCATAACTTTGCTAAATGAAATCCTACTGAAAAATGTCGTATGCAAAAAGTGTTTGGAATTTTAATTTGCATATAAAAGCAATTTTTAATTATTTTTTTTTTAATAAAAACCGAGTCTTACCATATATTGACCGAGACCTCGAACGAGCTTTTATGCGACTCTGCATATAGTTAACGCTCGTATGAGGCTTCTATTTAAGAAATCGACTTGAATTTTTTTAACAAAATAGAGCTTTCGACTATACTTACGATACTATAAAAAAAAATTAAAAATTAAAAAATAAAAGTATTTTTTTTTCAAAACACGTTTAGTGTGATGAGTCGATCGACCCACCATACATACGCTCATAAGATTTTCAATATAGTTAAGGTCAGTGTGAGCTTATTTATACATATTTGAATTTCAATTTTTGTGACAGTATAGAATTCTTAATCATCCTGTGTATGTTTGTTAGCAAAATCCATTTTGTCAATTTTTTGCAAAATGGCGACAAGTATTAAAATTCAATCACTTATAACTCAGTAGTGTTGAATTTTGTCAAAAAGGTCTCTATACATGAAATGTTGAGAAGCCTAAAGTTCATCTAAGTAAAATATAAAAAATATATATTTTTGCTTGAAAACAAGCGATGTATCAGTTCGATCGTACCCCCATACTAGCCATTTTGAGACTTTCGGAAGAGTTAACGCTCTTAACTGCTTGGTTATGAAGATTAAAATTTAAATTTTGAGTATCGCATAGAACTAACGCGCAGCCCCTATACGTTATGTTTAAAAAAAATATATAATTTTTTTTTTCAAAATGGCGGCTATCGTAAAAATTCAAAGTGTCATAACTTTGCTAAATGAAATCCTACTGAAAAATGTCGTATGCAAAAAGTGTTTGAAATTTTAATTTGCATATAAAAGCAATTTATAATATTTTTTTTTTAATAAAAACCGAGTCTTACCATATATTGACCGAGACCTCGAACGAGCTTTTATGCGACTCTGCATATAGTTAACGCTCGTATGAGGCTTCTATTTAAGAAATCGACTTGAATTTTTTAAACAAAATAGAGCTTACGACTATACTTACGATACTATAAAAAAAAATTAAAAATTAAAAAATAAAAGTATTTTTTTTTCAAAACACGTTTAGTGTGATGAGTCGATCGACCCACCATACATACGCTCATAAGATTTTCAATATAGTTAAGGTCAGTGTGAGCTTATTTATACATATTTGAATTTCAATTTTTGTGACAGTATAGAATTCTTAAGCATCCTGTGTATGTTTGTTAGCAAAATCCATTTTGTCAATTTTTTGCAAAATGGCGACAAGTATTAAAATTCAATCACTTATAACTCAGTAGTGTTGAATTTTGTCGAAAAGGTCTCTATACATGAAATGTTGAGAAGCCTAAAGTTCATCTAAGTAAAATATAAAAAATATATATTTTTGCTTGAAAACAAGCGATGTATCAGTTCGATCGTACCCCCATACTAGCCATTTTGAGACTTTCGGAAGAGTTAACGCTCTTAACTGCTTGGTTATGAAGATTAAAATTTAAATTTTGAGTATCGCATAGAACTAACGCGCAGCCCCTATACGTTATGTTTAAAAAAAATATATAAATTTTTTTTTTAAAATGGCGGCTATCGTAAAAATTCAAAGTGTCATAACTTTGCTAAATGAAATCCTACTGAAAAATGTTGTATGCAAAAAGTGTTTGGAATTTTAATTTGCATATAAAAGCAATTTTTAATTATTTTTTTTTTAATAAAAACCGAGTCTTACCATATATTGACCGAGACCTCGAACGAGCTTTTATGCGACTCTGCATATAGTTAACGCTCGTATGAGGCTTCTATTTAAGAAATCGACTTGAATTTTTTTAACAAAATAGAGCTTTCGACTATACTTACGATACTATAAAAAAAAATTAAAAATTAAAAAATAAAAGTATTTTTTTTTCAAAACACGTTTAGTGTGATGAGTCGATCGACCCACCATACATACGCTCATAAGATTTTCAATATAGTTAAGGTCAGTGTGAGCTTATTTATACATATTTGAATTTCAATTTTTGTGACAGTATAGAATTCTTAAGCATCCTGTGTATGTTTGTTAGCAAAATCCATTTTGTCAATTTTTTGCAAAATGGCGACAAGTATTAAAATTCAATCACTTATAACTCAGTAGTGTTGAATTTTGTCAAAAAGGTCTCTATACATGAAATGTTGAGAAGCCTAAAGTTCATCTAAGTAAAATATAAAAAATATATATTTTTGCTTGAAAACAAGCGATGTATCAGTTCGATCGTACCCCCATACTAGCCATTTTGAGACTTTCGGAAGAGTTAACGCTCTTAACTGCTTGGTTATGAAGATTAAAATTTAAATTTTAAGTATCGCATAGAACTAACGCGCAGCCCCTATACGTTATGTTTATAAAAAATATATAATTTTTTTTTTCAAAATGGCGGCTATCGTAAAAATTCAAAGTGTCATAACTTTGCTAAATGAAATCCTACTGAAAAATGTCGTATGCAAAAAGTGTTTGGAATTTTAATTTGCATATAAAAGCAATTTTTAATTATTTTTTTTTTAATAAAAACCGAGTCTTACCATATATTGACCGAGACCTCGAACGAGCTTTTATGCGACTCTGCATATAGTTAACGCTCGTATAAGGCTTCTATTTAAGAAATCGACTTGAATTTTTTAAACAAAATAGAGCTTTCGACTATACTTACGATACTATAAAAAAAAATTAAAAATTAAAAAATAAAAGTATTTTTTTTTCAAAACACGTTTAGTGTGATGAGTCGATCGACCCACCATACATACGCTCATAAGATTTTCAATATAGTTAAGGTCAGTGTGAGCTTATTTATACATATTTGAATTTCAATTTTTGTGACAGTATAGAATTCTTAAGCATCCTGTGTATGTTTGTTAGCAAAATCCATTTTGTCAATTTTTTGCAAAATGGCGACAAGTATTAAAATTCAATCACTTATAACTCAGTAGTGTTGAATTTTGTCGAAAAGGTCTCTATACATGAAATGTTGAGAAGCCTAAAGTTCATCTAAGTAAAATATAAAAAATATATATTTTTGCTTGAAAACAAGCGATGTATCAGTTCGATCGTACCCCCATACTAGCCATTTTGAGACTTTCGGAAGAGTTAACGCTCTTAACTGCTTGGTTATGAAGATTAAAATTTAAATTTTGAGTATCGCATAGAACTAACGCGCAGCCCCTATACGTTATGTTTAAAAAAAATATATAATTTTTTTTTTCAAAATGGCGGCCATCGTAAAAATTCAAAGTGTCATAACTTTGCTAAATGAAATCCTACTGAAAAATGTCGTATGCAAAAAGTGTTTGAAATTTTAATTTGCATATAAAAGCAGTTTTTAATTATTTTTTTTTAATAAAAACCGAGTCTTACCATATATTGACCGAGACCTCGAACGAGCTTTTATGCGACTCTGCATATAGTTAACGCTCGTATGAGGCTTCTATTTAAGAAATCGACTTGAATTTTTTAAACAAAATAGAGCTTTCAACTATACTTACGATACTATAAAAAAAAATTAAAAATTAAAAAATAAAAGTATTTTTTTTTCAAAACACGTTTAGTGTGATTAGTCGATCGACCCACCATACATACGCTCATAAGATTTTCAATATAGTTAAGGTCAGTGTGAGCTTATTTATACATATTTGAATTTCAATTTTTGTGACAGTATAGAATTCTTAAGCATCCTTAGTATGTTTGTTAGCAAAATCCATTTTGTCAATTTTTTGCAAAATGGCGACAAGTATTAAAATTCAATCACTTATAACTCAGTAGTGTTGAATTTTGTCAAAAAGGTCTCTATACATGAAATGTTGAGAAGCCTAAAGTTGATCTAAGTAAAATATAAAAAATATATATTTTTGCTTGAAAACAAGCGATGTATCAGTTCGATCGTACCCCCATACTAGCCATTTTGAGACTTTCGGAAGAGTTAACGCTCTTAACTGCTTGGTTATGAAGATTAAAATTTAAATTTTGAGTATCGCATAGAACTAACGCGCAGCCCCTATACGTTATGTTTAAAAAAAATATATAAATTTTTTTTTCAAAATGGCGGCTATCGTAAAAATTCAAAGTGTCATAACTTTGCTAAATGAAATCCTACTGAAAAATGTCGTATGCAAAAAGTGTTTGGAATTTTAATTTGCATATAAAAGCAATTTTTAATTATTTTTTTTTTAATAAAAACCGAGTCTTACCATATATTGACCGAGACCTCGAACGAGCTTTTATGCGACTCTGCATATAGTTAACGCTCGTATGAGGCTTCTATTTAAGAAATCGACTTGAATTTTTTAAACAAAATAGAGCTTTCGACTATACTTACGATACTATAAAAAAAAATTAAAAATTAAAAAATAAAAGTATTTTTTTTTCAAAACACGTTTAGTGTGATGAGTCGATCGACCCACCATACATACGCTCATAAGATTTTCAATATAGTTAAGGTCAGTGTGAGCTTATTTATACATATTTGAATTTCAATTTTTGTGACAGTATAGAATTCTTAATCATCCTGTGTATGTTTGTTAGCAAAATCCATTTTGTCAATTTTTTGCAAAATGGCGACAAGTATTAAAATTCAATCACTTATAACTCAGTAGTGTTGAATTTTGTCGAAAAGGTCTCTATACATGAAATGTTGAGAAGCCTAAAGTTCATCTAAGTAAAATATAAAAAATATATATTTTTGCTTGAAAACAAGCGATGTATCAGTTCGATCGTACCCCCATACTAGCCATTTTGAGACTTTCGGAAGAGTTAACGCTCTTAACTGCTTGGTTATAAATATTAAAATTTAAATTTTGAGTATCGCATAGAACTAACGCGCAGCCCCTATACGTTATGTTTAAAAAAAATATATAATTTTTTTTTTCAAAATGGCGGCTATCGTAAAAATTCAAAGTGTCATAACTTTGCTAAATGCAATCCTACTGAAAAATGTCCTATGCAAAAAGTGTTTGGAATTTTAATTTGCATATAAAAGCAATTTTTAATTATTTTTTTTTTTTAATAAAAACCGAGTCTTACCATATATTGACCGAGACCTCGAACGAGCTTTTAAGCGACTCTGCATATAGTTAACGCTCGTATGAGGCTTCTATTTAAGAAATCGACTTGAATTTTTTTAACAAAATAGAGCTTTCGACTATACTTACGATACTATAAAAAAAAATTAAAAATTAAAAAATAAAAGTATTTTTTTTTCAAAACACGTTTAGTGTGATGAGTCGATCGACCCACCATACATACGCTCATAAGATTTTCAATATAGTTAAGGTCAGTGTGAGCTTATTTATACATATTTGAATTTCAATTTTTGTGACAGTATAGAATTCTTAAGCATCCTGTGTATGTTTGTTAGCAAAATCCATTTTGTCAATTTTTTGCAAAATGGCGACAAGTATTAAAATTCAATCACTTATAACTCAGTAGTGTTGAATTTTGTTAAAAAGGTCTCTATACATGAAATGTTGAAAAGCCTAAAGTTCATCTAAGTAAAATATAAAAAATATATATTTTTGCTTGAAAACAAGCGATGTATCAGTTCGATCGTACCCCCATACTAGCCATTTTGAGACTTTCGTAAGAGTTAACGCTCTTAACTGCTTGGTTATGAAGATTAAAATTTAAATTTTGAGTATCGCCTAGAACTAACGCGCAGCCCCTATACGTTATGTTTAAAAAAAATATATAAATTTTTTTTTCAAAATGGCGGCTATCGTAAAAATTCAAAGTGTCATAACTTTGCTAAATAAAATCCAACTGAAAAATGTCGTATGCAAAAAGTGTTTGGAATTTTAATTTGCATATAAAAGCAATTTTTTATTATTTTTTTTTTAATAAAAACCGAGTCTTACCATATATTGACCGAGACCTCGAACGAGCTTTTATGCGACTCTGCATATAGTTAACGCTCGTATGAGGCTTCTATTTAAGAAATCGACTTGAATTTTTTAAACAAAATAGAGCTTTCGACTATACTTACGATACTATAAAAAAAAATTAAAAATTAAAAAATAAAAGTATTTTTTTTTCAAAACACGTTTAGTGTGATGAGTCGATCGACCCACCATACATACGCTCATAAGATTTTCAATATAGTTAAGGTCAGTGTGAGCTTATTTATACATATTTGAATTTCAATTTTTGTGACAGTATAGAATTCTTAAGCATCCTGTGTATGTTTGTTAGCAAAATCCATTTTGTCAATTTTTTGCAAAATGGCGACAAGTATTAAAATTCAATCACTTATAACTCAGTAGTGTTGAATTTTGTCGAAAAGGTCTCTATACATGAAATGTTGAGAAGCCTAAAGTTCATCTAAGTAAAATATAAAAAATATATATTTTTGCTTGAAAACAAGCGATGTATCAGTTCGATCGTACCCCCATACTAGCCATTTTGAGACTTTCGGAAGAGTTAACGCTCTTAACTGCTTGGTTATGAAGATTAAAATTTAAATTTTGAGTATCGCATAGAACTAACGCGCAGCCCCTATAAGTTATGTTTAAAAAAAATATATAAATTTTTTTTTCAAAATAGCGGCTATCGTAAAAATTCAAAGTGTCATAACTTTGCTAAATGAAATCCTACTGAAAAATGTCGTATGCAAAAAGTGTTTGGAATTTTAATTTGCATATAAAAGCAATTTTTAATTATTTTTTTTTTAATAAAAACCGAGTCTTACCATATATTGACCGAGACCTCGAACGAGCTTTTATGCGACTCTGCATATAGTTAACGCTCGTATGAGGCTTCTATTTAAGAAATCGACTTGAATTTTTTAAACAAAATAGAGCTTTCGACTATACTTACGATACTATAAAAAAAAATTAAAAATTAAAAAATAAAAGTATTTTTTTTTCAAAACACGTTTAGTGTGATGAGTCGATCGACCCACCATACATACGCTCATAAGATTTTCAATATAGTTAAGGTCAGTGTGAGCTTATTTATACATATTTGAATTTCAATTTTTGTGACAGTATAGAATTCTTAAGCATCCTGTGTATGTTTGTTAGCAAAATCCATTTTGTCAATTTTTTGCAAAATGGCGACAAGTATTAAAATTCAATCACTTATAACTCAGTAGTGTTGAATTTTGTCGAAAAGGTCTCTATACATGAAATGTTGAGAAGCCTAAAGTTCATCTAAGTAAAATATAAAAAATATATATTTTTGCTTGAAAACAAGCGATGTATCAGTTCGATCGTACCCCCATACTAGCCATTTTGAGACTTTCGGAAGAGTTAACGCTCTTAACTGCTTGGTTATAAAGATTCAAATTTAAATTTTGAGTATCGCATAGAACTAACGCGCAGCCCCTATACGTTATGTTTAAAAAAAATATATAAATTTTTTTTTCAAAATGGCGGCTATCGTAAAAATTCAAAGTGTCATAACTTTGCTAAATGAAATCCTACTGAAAAATGTCGTATGCAAAAAGTGTTTGAAATTTTAATTTGCATATAAAAGCAATTTTTAATATTTTTTTTTTTAATAAAAACCGAGTCTTACCATATATTGACCGAGACCTCGAACGAGCTTTTATGCGACTCTGCATATAGTTAACGCTCGTATGAGGCTTCTATTTAAGAAATCGACTTGAATTTTTTAAACAAAATAGAGCTTACGACTATACTTACGATACTATAAAAAAAAATTAAAAATTAAAAAATAAAAGTATTTTTTTTTCAAAACACGTTTAGTGTGATGAGTCGATCGACCCACCATACATACGCTCATAAGATTTTCAATATAGTTAAGGTCAGTGTGAGCTTATTTATACATATTTGAATTTCAATTTTTGTGACAGTATAGAATTCTTAAGCATCCTGTGTATGTTTGTTAGCAAAATCCATTTTGTCAATTTTTTGCAAAATGGCGACAAGTATTAAAATTCAATCACTTATAACTCAGTAGTGTTGAATTTTGTCGAAAAGGTCTCTATACATGAAATGTTGAGAAGCCTAAAGTTCATCTAAGTAAAATATAAAAAATATATATTTTTGCTTGAAAACAAGCGATGTATCAGTTCGATCGTACCCCCATACTAGCCATTTTGAGACTTTCGGAAGAGTTAACGCTCTTAACTGCTTGGTTATGAAGATTAAAATTTAAATTTTGAGTATCGCATAGAACTAACGCGCAGCCCCTATAAGTTATGTTTAAAAAAATATATAAATTTTTTTTTCAAAATGGCGGCTATCGTAAAAATTCAAAGTGTCATAACTTTGCTAAATAAAATCCTACTGAAAAATGTCGTATGCAAAAAGTGTTTGGAATTTTAATTTGCATATAAAAGCAATTTTTAATTATTTTTTTTAATAAAAATGAGTCTTACCATATATTGACCGAGACCTCGAACGAGCTTTTATGCGACTCTGCATATAGTTAACGCTCGTATGAGGCTTCTATTTAAGAAATCGACTTGAATTTTTTAAACAAAATAGAGCTTTCGACTATACTTACGATACTATAAAAAAAAATTAAAAATTAAAAAATAAAAGTATTTTTTTTTCAAAACACGTTTAGTGTGATGAGTCGATCGACCCACCATACATACGCTCATAAGATTTTCAATATAGTTAAGGTCAGTGTGAGCTTATTTATACATATTTGAATTTCAATTTTTGTGACAGTATAGAATTCTTAAGCATCCTGTGTATGTTTGTTAGCAAAATCCATTTTGTCAATTTTTTGCAAAATGGCGACAAGTATTAAAATTCAATCACTTATAACTCAGTAGTGTTGAATTTTGTCGAAAAGGTCTCTATACATGAAATGTTGAGAAGCCTAAAGCTCATCTAAGTAAAATATAAAAAATATATATTTTTGCTTGAAAACAAGCGATGTATCAGTTCGATCGTACCCCCATACTAGCCATTTTGAGACTTTCGGAAGAGTTAACGCTCTTAACTGCTTGGTTATGAAGATTAAAATTTAAATTTTGAGTATCGCATAGAACTAACGCGCAGCCCCTATACGTTATGTTTAAAAAAAATATATAATTTTTTTTTTCAAAATGGCGGCTATCGTAAAAATTCAAAGTGTCATAACTTTGCTAAATGAAATCCTACTGAAAAATGTCGTATGCAAAAAGTGTTTGGAATTTTAATTTGCATATAAAAGCAATTTTTAATTATTTTTTTTTTAATAAAAACCGAGTCTTACCATATATTGACCGAGACCTCGAACGAGCTTTTATGCGACTCTGCATATAGTTAACGCTCGTATGAGGCTTCTATTTAAGAAATCGACTTGAATTTTTTAAACAAAATAGAGCTTTCGACTATACTTACGATACTATAAAAAAAAATTAAAAATTAAAAAATAAAAGTATTTTTTTTTCAAAACACGTTTAGTGTGATGAGTCGATCGACCCACCATACATACGCTCATAAGATTTTCAATATAGTTAAGGTCAGTGTGAGCTTATTTATACATATTTGAATTTCAATTTTTGTGACAGTATAGAATTCTTAAGCATCCTGTGTATGTTTGTTAGCAAAATCCATTTTGTCAATTTTTTGCAAAATGGCGACAAGTATTAAAATTCAATCACTTATAACTCAGTAGTGTTGAATTTTGTCAAAAAGGTCTCTATACATGAAATGTTGAGAAGCCTAAAGTTTATCTAAGTAAAATATAAAAAATATATATTTTTGCTTGAAAACAAGCGATGTATCAGTTCGATCGTACCCCCATACTAGCCATTTTGAGACTTTCGGAAGAGTTAACGCTCTTAACTGCTTATTTATGAAGATTAAAATTTAAATTTTAAGTATCGCATAGAACTAACGCGCAGCCCCTATACGTTATGTTTAAAAAAAATATATAATTTTTTTTTTCAAAATAGCGGCTATCGTAAAAATTCAAAGTGTCATAACTTTGCTAAATTAAATCCTACTGAAAAATGTCGTATGCAAAAAGTGTTTGAAATTTTAATTTGCATATAAAAGCAATTTTTAATTATTTTTTTTTTAATAAAAACCGAGTCTTACCATATATTGACCGAGACCTCGAACGAGCTTTTATGCGACTCTGCATATAGTTAACGATCGTATGAGGCTTCTATTTAAGAAATCGACTTGAATTTTTTAAACAAAATAGAGCTTTCGACTATACTTACGATACTATGAAAAAAAATTAAAAATTAAAAAATAAAAGTATTTTTTTTTCAAAACACGTTTAGTGTGATTAGTCGATCGACCCACCATACATACGCTCATAAGATTTTCAATATAGTTAAGGTCAGTGTGAGCTTATTTATACATATTTGAATTTCAATTTTTGTGACAGTATAGAATTCTTAAGCATCCTGTGTATGTTTGTTAGCAAAATCCATTTTGTCAATTTTTTGCAAAATGGCGACAAGTATTAAAATTCAATCACTTATAACTCAGTAGTGTTGAATTTTGTCGAAAAGGTCTTTATACATGAAATGTTGAGAAGCCTAAAGTTCATCTAAGTAAAATATAAAAAATATATATTTTTGCTTGAAAACAAGCGATGTATCAGTTCGATCGTACCCCCATACTAGCCATTTGGAGACTTTCGGAAGAGTTAACGCTCTTAACTGCTTGGTTATGAAGATTAAAATTTAAATTTTGAGTATCGCATAGAACTAACGCGCAGCCCCTATACGTTATGTTTAAAAAAAATATATAAATTTTTTTTTTAAAATGGCGGCTATCGTAAAAATTTAAAGTGTCAAAACTATGCTAAATGAAATCCTACTGAAAAATGTCGTATGCAAAAAGTGTTTGGAATTTTAATTTGCATATAAAAGCAATTTTTAATTATTTTTTTTTTAATAAAAACCGAGTCTTACCATATATTGACCGAGACCTCGAACGAGCTTTTATGCGACTCTGCATATAGTTAACGCTCGTATGAGGCTTCTATTTAAGAAATCGACTTGAATTTTTTTAACAAAATAGAGCTTTCGACTATACTTACGATACTATAAAAAAAAATTAAAAATTAAAAAATAAAAGTATTTTTTTTTCAAAACACGTTTAGTGTGATGAGTCGATCGACCCACCATACATACGCTCATAAGATTTTCAATATAGTTAAGGTCAGTGTGAGCTTATTTATACATATTTGAATTTCAATTTTTGTGACAGTATAGAATTCTTAAGCATCCTGTGTATGTTTGTTAGCAAAATCCATTTTGTCAATTTTTTGCAAAATGGCGACAAGTATTAAAATTCAATCACTTATAATTCAGTAGTGTTGTATTTTGTCGAAAAGGTCTCTATACATGAAATGTTGAGAAGCCTAAAGTTCATCTAAGTAAAATATAAAAAATATATATTTTTGCTTGAAAACAAGCGATGTATCAGTTCGATCGTACCCCCATACTAGCCATTTTGAGACTTTCGGAAGAGTTAACGCTCTTAACTGCTTGGTTATGAAGATTAAAATTTAAATTTTGAGTATCGCATAGAACTAACGCGCAGCCCCTATACGTTATGTTTAAAAAAAATATATAATTTTTTTTTTCAAAATGGCGGCTATCGTAAAAATTCAAAGTGTCATAACTTTGCTAAATGAAATCCTACTGAAAAATGTCGTATGCAAAAAGTGTTTGAAATTTTAATTTGCATATAAAAGCAATTTTTAATTATTTTTTTTTTAATAAAAACCGAGTCTTACTATATATTGACCGAGACCTCGAACGAGCTTTTATGCGACTCTGCATATAGTTAACGCTCGTATGAGGCTTCTATTTAAGAAATCGACTTGAATTTTTTAAACAAAATAGAGCTTTCGACTATACTTACGATACTATAAAAAAAATTAAAAATTAAAAAATAAAAGTATTTTTTTTTCAAAACACGTTTAGTGTGATTAGTCGACCGACCCACCATACATACGCTCATAAGATTTTCAATATAGTTAAGGTCAGTGTGAGCTTATTTATACATATTTGAATTTCAATTTTTGTGACAGTATAGAATTCTTAAGCATCCTGTGTATGTTTGTTAGCAAAATCCATTTTGTCAATTTTTTGCAAAATGGCGACAAGTATTAAAATTCAATCACTTATAACTCAGTAGTGTTGAATTTTGTCGAAAAGGTCTCTATACATGAAATGTTGAGAAGCCTAATGTTCATCTAAGTAAAATATAAAAAATATATATTTTTGCTTGAAAACAAGCGATGTATCAGTTCGATCGTACCCCCATACTAGCCATTTTGAGACTTTCGGAAGAGTTAACGCTCTTAACTGCTTGGTTATGAAGATTAAAATTTAAATTTAGAGTATCGCATAGAACTAACGCGCAGCCCCTATACGTTATGTTTAAAAAAAATATATAAATTTTTTTTTCAAAATGGCGGCTATCGTAAAAATTCAAAGTGTCATTACTTTGCTAAATGAAATCCTACTGAAAAATGTCGTATGCAAAAAGTGTTTGGAATTTTAATTTGCATATAAAAGCAATTTTTAATTATTTTTTTTTTAATAAAAACCGAGTCTTACCATATATTGACCGAGACCTCGAACGAGCTTTTATGCGACTCTGCATATAGTTAACGCTCGTATGAGGCTTCTATTTAAGAAATCGACTTGAATTTTTTAAACAAAATAGAGCTTTCGACTATACTTACGATACTATAAAAAAAAATTAAAAATTAAAAAATAAAAGTATTTTTTTTTCAAAACACGTTTAGTGTGATGAGTCGATCGACCCACCATACATACGCTCATAAGATTTTCAATATAGTTAAGGTCAGTGTGAGCTTCTTTATACATATTTGAATTTCAATTTTTGTGACAGTATAGAATTCTTAAGCATCCTGTGTATGTTTGTTAGCAAAATCCATTTTGTCAATTTTTTGCAAAATGGCGACAAGTATTAAAATTCAATCACTTATAACTCAGTAGTGTTGAATTTTGTCGAAAAGGTCTCTATACATGAAATGTTGAGAAGCCTAAAGTTCATCTAAGTAAAATATTAAAAATATATATTTTTGCTTGAAAACAAGCGATGTATCAGTTCGATCGTACCCCCATACTAGCCATTTTGAGACTTTCGGAAGAGTTAACGCTCTTAACTGCTTGGTTATGAAGATTAAAGTTTAAATTTTGAGTATCGCATAGAACTAACGCGCAGCCCCTATACGTTATGTTTAAAAAAAATATATAAATTTTTTTTTCAAAATGGCGGCTATCGTAAAAATTCAAAGTGTCATAACTTTGCTAAATGAAATCCTACTGAAAAATGTCGAATGCAAAAAGTGTTTGAAATTTTAATTTGCATATAAAAGCAATTTTTAATTATTTTTTTTTTAATAAAAACCGAGTCTTACCATATATTGACCGAGACCTCGAACGAGCTTTTATGCGACTCTGCATATAGTTAACGCTTGTATGAGGCTTCTATTTAAGAAATCGACTTAAATTTTTTTAACAAAATAGAGCTTTCGACTATACTTACGATACTATAAAAAAAAATTAAAAATTAAAAAATAAAAGTATTTTTTTTTCAAAACACGTTTAGTGTGATGAGTCGATCGACCCACCATACATACGCTCATAAGATTTTCAATATAGTTAAGGTCAGTGTGAGCTTATTTATACATATTTGAATTTCAATTTTTGTGACAGTATAGAATTCTTAAGCATCCTGTGTATGTTTGTTAGCAAAATTCATTTTGTCACTTTTTGCAAAATGGCGACAAGTATTAAAATTCAATCACTTATAACTCAGTAGTGTTGAATTTTGTCGAAAAGGTCTTTATACATGAAATGTTGAGAAGCCTAAAGTTCATCTAAGTAAAATATAAAAAATATATATTTTTGCTTGAAAACAAGCGATGTATCAGTTCGATCGTACCCCCATACTAGCCATTTTGAGACTTTCGGAAGAGTTAACGCTCTTAACTGCTTGGTTATGAAGATAAAAATTTAAATTTTGAGTATCGCATAGAACTAACGCGCAGCCCCTATAAGTTATGTTTAAAAAAAATATATAAATTTTTTTTTCAAAATGGCGGCTATCGTAAAAATTCAAAGTATCATAACTTTGCTAAATGAAATCCTACTGAAAAATGTCGTATGCAAAAAGTGTTTGGAATTTTAATTTGCATATAAAAGCAATTTTTTATTATTTTTTTTTTAATAAAAACCGAGTCTTACCATATATTGACCGAGACCTCGAACGAGCTTTTATGCGACTCTGCATATAGTTAACGCTCGTATGAGGCTTCTATTTAAGAAATCGACTTGAATTTTTTAAACAAAATAGAGCTTTCGACTATACTTACGATACTATAAAAAAAAATTAAAAATTAAAAAATAAAAGTATTTTTTTTTCAAAACACGTTTAGTGTGATGAGTCGATCGACCCACCATACATACGCTCATAAGATTTTCAATATAGTTAAGGTCAGTGTGAGCTTATTTATACATATTTGAATTTCAATTTTTGTGACAGTATAGAATTCTTAAGCATCCTGTGTATGTTTGTTAGCAAAATCCATTTTGTCAATTTTTTGCAAAATGGCGACAAGTATTAAAATTCAATCACTTATAACTCAGTAGTGTTGAATTTTGTCGAAAAGGTCTCTATACATGAAATGTTGAGAAGCCTAAAGTTCATCTAAGTAAAATATAAAAAATATATATTTTCGCTTGAAAACAAGCGATGTATCAGTTCGATCGTACCCCCATACTAGCCATTTTAAGACTTTCGGAGGAGTTAACGCTTTTAACTGCTTGGTTATAAAGATTAAAATTTAAATTTTGAGTATGGCATAGAACTAACGCGCAGCCCCTATACGTTATGTTTAAAAAAAATATATAAATTTTTTTTTTAAAATGGCGGCTATCGTAAAAATTGAAAGTGTCATAACTTTGCTAAATGAAATCCTACTAAATAATGTCGTATGCAAAAAGTGTTTGAAATTTTAATTTGCATATAAAAGCAATTTTTAATTATTTTTTTTTTAATAAAAACCGAGTCTTACCATATATTGACCGAGACCTCGAACGAGCTTTTATGCGACTCTGCATATAGTTAACGCTCGTATGAGGCTTCTATTTAAGAAATCGACTTGAATTTTTTAAACAAAATAGAGCTTTCGACTATACTTACGATACTATAAAAAAAAATTAAAAATTAAAAAATAAAAGTATTTTTTTTTCAAAACACGTTTAGTGTGATTAGTCGATCGACCCACCATACATACGCTCATAAGATTTTCAATATAGTTAAGGTCAGTGTGAGCTTATTTATACATATTTGAATTTCAATTTTTGTGACAGTATAGAATTCTTAAGCATCCTGTGTATGTTTGTTAGCAAAATCCATTTTGTCAATTTTTTGCAAAATAGCGACAAGTATTAAAATTCAATCACTTATAATTCAGTAGTGTTGTATTTTGTCGAAAAGGTCTCTATACATGAAATGTTGAGAAGCCTAAAGTTCATCTAAGTAAAATATAAAAAATATATATTTTTGCTTGAAAACAAGCGATGTATCAGTTCGATCGTACCCCCATACTAGCCATTTTGAGACTTTCGGAAGAGTTAACGCTCTTAACTGCTTGGTTATGAAGATTAAAATTTAAATTTTGAGTATCGCATAGAACTAACGCGCAGCCCCTATACGTTATGTTTAAAAAAAATATATAAATTTTTTTTTCAAAATGGCGGCTATCGTAAAAATTCAAAGTGTCATAACTTTGCTAAATGTAATCCTACTGAAAAATGTCGTATGCAAAAAGTGTTTGGAATTTTAATTTGCATATAAAAGCAATTTTTAATTATTTTTTTTTAATAAAAACCGAGTCTTACCATATATTGACCGAGACCTCGAACGAGCTTTTATGCGACTCTGCATATAGTTAACGCTCGTATGAGGCTTCTATTTAAGAAATCGACTTGAATTTTTTTAACAAAATAGAGCTTTCGACTATACTTACGATACTATAAAAAAAAATTAAAAATTAAAAAATAAAAGTATTTTTTTTTCAAAACACGTTTAGTGTGATGAGTCGATCGACCCACCATACATACGCTCATAAGATTTTCAATATAGTTAAGGTCAGTGTGAGCTTATTTATACATATTTGAATTTCAATTTTTGTGACAGTATAGAATTCTTAAGCATCCTGTGTATGTTTGTTAGCAAAATCCATTTTGTCAATTTTTTGCAAAATGGCGACAAGTATTAAAATTCAATCACTTATAACTCAGTAGTGTTGAATTTTGTCGAAAAGGTCTCTATACATGAAATGTTGAGAAGCCTAAAGTTCATCTAAGTAAAATATAAAAAATATATATTTTTGCTTGAAAACAAGCGATGTATCAGTTCGATCGTACCCCCATACTAGCCATTTTGAGACTTTCGGAAGAGTTAACGCTCTTAACTGCTTGGTTATGAAGATTAAAATTTAAATTTTGAGTATCGCATAGAACTAACGCGCAGCCCCTATACGTTATGTTTAAAAAAAATATATAAATTTTTTTTTTAAAATGGCGGCTATCGTAAAAATTCAAAGTGTCATAACTTTGCTAAATGAAATTCTACTGAAAAATGTCGTATGCAAAAAGTGTTTGGAATTTTAATTTGCATATAAAAGCAATTTTTAATTATTTTTTTTTTAATAAAAACCGAGTCTTACCATATATTGACCGAGACCTCGAACGAGCTTTTATGCGACTCTGCATATAGTTAACGCTCGTATGAGGCTTCTATTTAAGAAATCGACTTGAATTTTTTAAACAAAATAGAGCTTTCGACTATACTTACGATACTATAAAAAAAAATTAAAAAATAAAAGTATTTTTTTTTCAAAACACGTTTAGTGTGATGAGTCGATCGACCCACCATACATACGCTCATAAGATTTTCAATATAGTTAAGGTCAGTGTGAGCTTATTTATACATATTTGAATTTCAATTTTTGTGACAGTATAGAATTCTTAAGCATCCTGTGTATGTTTGTTAGCAAAATCCATTTTGTCAATTTTTTGCAAAATGGCGACAAGTATTAAAATTCAATCACTTATAACTCAGTAGTGTTGAATTTTGTCGAAAAGGTCTCTATACATGAAATGTTGAGAAGCCTAAAGTTCATCTAAGTAAAATATAAAAAATATATATTTTTGCTTGAAAACAAGCGATGTATCAGTTCGATCGTACCCCCATACTAGCCATTTTGAGACTTTCGGAAGAGTTAACGCTCTTAACTGCTTGGTTATGAAGATTAAAATTTAAATTTTGAGTATCGCATAGAACTAACGCGCAGCCCCTATACGTTATGTTTAAAAAAAATATATAAATTTTTTTTTCAAAATGGCGGCTATCGTAAAAATTCAAAGTGTCATAACTTTGCTAAATAAAATCCTACTGAAAAATGTCGTATGCAAAAAGTGTTTGAAATTTTAATTTGCATATAAAAGCAATTTTTAATATTTTTTTTTTTAATAAAAACCGAGTCTTACCATATATTGACCGAGACCTCGAACGAGCTTTTATGCGACTCTGCATATAGTTAACGCTCGTATGAGGCTTCTATTTAAGAAATCGACTTGAATTTTTTAAACAAAATAGAGCTTACGACTATACTTACGATACTATAAAAAAAAATTAAAAATTAAAAAATAAAAGTATTTTTTTTTCAAAACACGTTTAGTGTGATGAGTCGATCGACCCACCATACATACGCTCATAAGATTTTCAATATAGTTAAGGTCAGTGTGAGCTTATTTATACATATTTGAATTTCAATTTTTGTGACAGTATAGAATTCTTAAGCATCCTGTGTATGTTTGTTAGCAAAATCCATTTTGTCAATTTTTTGCAAAATGGCGACAAGTATTAAAATTCAATCACTTATAACTCAGTAGTGTTGAATTTTGTCGAAAAGGTCTCTATACATGAAATGTTGAGAAGCCTAAAGTTTATCTAAGTAAAATATAAAAAATATATATTTTTGCTTGAAAACAAGCGATGTATCAGTTCGATCGTACCCCCATACTAGCCATTTTGAGACTTTCGGAAGAGTTAACGCTCTTAACTGCTTGGTTATGAAGATTAAAATTTAAATTTTGAGTATCGCATAGAACTAACGCGCAGCCCCTATACGTTATGTTTAAAAAAAATATATAAATTTTTTTTTTAAAATGGCGGCTATCGTAAAAATTCAAAGTGTCATAACTTTGCTAAATGAAATCCTACTGAAAAATGTCGTATGCAAAAAGTGTTTGGAATTTTAATTTGCATATAAAAGCAATTTTTAATTATTTTTTTTTTAATAAAAACCGAGTCTTACCATATATTGACCGAGACCTCGAACGAGCTTTTATGCGACTCTGCATATAGTTAACGCTCGTATTAGGCTTCTATTTAAGAAATCGACTTGAATTTTTTTAACAAAATAGAGCTTTCGACTATACTTACGATACTATAAAAAAAAATTAAAAATTAAAAAATAAAAGTATTTTTTTTTCAAAACACGTTTAGTGTGATGAGTCGATCGACCCACCATACATACGCTCATAAGATTTTCAATATAGTTAAGGTCAGTGTGAGCTTATTTATACATATTTGAATTTCAATTTTTGTGACAGTATAGAATTCTTAAGCATCCTGTGTATGTTTGTTAGCAAAATCCATTTTGTCAATTTTTTGCAAAATGGCGACAAGTATTAAAATTCAATCACTTATAACTCAGTAGTGTTGAATTTTGTCGAAAAGGTCTCTATACATGAAATGTTGAGAAGCCTAAAGTTCATCTAAGTAAAATATTAAAAATATATATTTTTGCTTGAAAACAAGCGATGTATCAGTTCGATCGTACCCCCATACTAGCCATTTTGAGACTTTCGGAAGAGTTAACGCTCTTAACTGCTTGGTTATGAAGATTAAAGTTTAAATTTTGAGTATCGCATAGAACTAACGCGCAGCCCCTATACGTTATGTTTAAAAAAAATATATAATTTTTTTTTTCAAAATGGCAACTATCGTAAAAATTCAAAGTGTCATAACTTTGCTAAATGAAATCCTACTGAAAAATGTCGTATGCAAAAAGTGTTTGGAATTTTAATTTGCATATAAAAGCAATTTTTAATTATTTTTTTTTTAATAAAAACCGAGTCTTACCATATATTGACCGAGATCTCGAACGAGCTTTTATGCGACTCTGCATATAGTTAACGCTCGTATGAGGCTTCTATTTAAGAAATCGACTTGAATTTTTTAAACAAAATAGAGCTTTCGACTATACTTACGATACTATAAAAAAAAATTAAAAATTAAAAAATAAAAGTATTTTTTTTTCAAAACACGTTTAGTGTGATGAGTCGATCGACCCACCATACATACGCTCATAAGATTTTCAATATAGTTAAGGTCAGTGTGAGCTTATTTATACATATTTGAATTTCAATTTTTGTGACAGTATAGAATTCTTAAGCATCCTGTGTATGTTTGTTAGCAAAATCCATTTTGTCAATTTTTTGCAAAATGGCGACAAGTATTAAAATTCAATCACTTATAACTCAGTAGTGTTGAATTTTGTCGAAAAGGTCTTTATACATGAAATGTTGAGAAGCCTAAAGTTCATCTAAGTAAAATATAAAAAATATATATTTTTGCTTGAAAACAAGCGATGTATCAGTTCGATCGTACCCCCATACTAGCCATTTTGAGACTTTCGGAAGAGTTAACGCTCTTAACTGCTTGGTTATGAAGATTAAAATTTAAATTTTGAGTATCGCATAGAACTAACGCGCAGCCCCTATAAGTTATGTTTAAAAAAAATATATAAATTTTTTTTTCAAAATGGCGGCTATCGTAAAAATTCAAAGTGTCATAACTTTGCTAAATGAAATCCTACTGAAAAATGTCGTATGCAAAAAGTGTTTGGAATTTTAATTTGCATATAAAAGCAATTTTTAATTATTTTTTTTTTAATAAAAACCGAGTCTTACCATATATTGACCGAGACCTCGAACGAGCTTTTATGCGACTCTGCATATAGTTAACGCTCGTATGAGGCTTCTATTTAAGAAATCGACTTGAATTTTTTAAACAAAATAGAGCTTTCGACTATACTTACGATACTATAAAAAAAAATTAAAAATTAAAAAATAAAAGTATTTTTTTTTCAAAACACGTTTAGTGTGATGAGTCGATCGACCCACCATACATACGCTCATAAGATTTTCAATATAGTTAAGGTCAGTGTGAGCTTATTTATACATATTTGAATTTCAATTTTTGTGACAGTATAGAATTCTTAAGCATCCTGTGTATGTTTGTTAGCAAAATCCATTTTGTCAATTTTTTGCAAAATGGCGACAAGTATTAAAATTCAATCACTTATAACTCAGTAGTGTTGAATTTTGTCGAAAAGGTCTCTATACATGAAATGTTGAGAAGCCTAAAGTTCATCTAAGTAAAATATAAAAAATATATATTTTTGCTTGAAAACAAGCGATGTATCAGTTCGATCGTACCCCCATACTAGCCATTTTGAGACTTTCGGAAGAGTTAACGCTCTTAACTGCTTGGTTATAAAGATTCAAATTTAAATTTTGAGTATCGCATAGAACTAACGCGCAGCCCCTATACGTTATGTTTAAAAAAAATATATAAATTTTTTTTTCAAAATGGCGGCTATCGTAAAAATTCAAAGTGTCATAACTTTGCTAAATGAAATCCTACTGAAAAATGTCGTATGCAAAAAGTGTTTGAAATTTTAATTTGCATATAAAAGCAATTTTTAATATTTTTTTTTTTAATAAAAACCGAGTCTTACCATATATTGACCGAGACCTCGAACGAGCTTTTATGCGACTCTGCATATAGTTAACGCTCGTATGAGGCTTCTATTTAAGAAATCGACTTGAATTTTTTAAACAAAATAGAGCTTACGACTATACTTACGATACTATAAAAAAAAATTAAAAATTAAAAAATAAAAGTATTTTTTTTTCAAAACACGTTTAGTGTGATGAGTCGATCGACCCACCATACATACGCTCATAAGATTTTCAATATAGTTAAGGTCAGTGTGAGCTTATTTATACATATTTGAATTTCAATTTTTGTGACAGTATAGAATTCTTAAGCATCCTGTGTATGTTTGTTAGCAAAATCCATTTTGTCAATTTTTTGCAAAATGGCGACAAGTATTAAAATTCAATCACTTATAACTCAGTAGTGTTGAATTTTGTCGAAAAGGTCTCTATACATGAAATGTTGAGAAGCCTAAAGTTCATCTAAGTAAAATATAAAAAATATATATTTTTGCTTGAAAACAAGCGATGTATCAGTTCGATCGTACCCCCATACTAGCCATTTTGAGACTTTCGGAAGAGTTAACGCTCTTAACTGCTTGGTTATGAAGATTAAAATTTAAATTTTGAGTATCGCATAGAACTAACGCGCAGCCCCTATAAGTTATGTTTAAAAAAAATATATAAATTTTTTTTTCAAAATGGCGGCTATCGTAAAAATTCAAAGTGTCATAACTTTGCTAAATGAAATCCTACTGAAAAATGTCGTATGCAAAAAGTGTTTGGAATTTTAATTTGCATATAAAAGCAATTTTTAATTATTTTTTTTAATAAAAATGAGTCTTACCATATATTGACCGAGACCTCGAACGAGCTTTTATGCGACTCTGCATATAGTTAACGCTCGTATGAGGCTTCTATTTAAGAAATCGACTTGAATTTTTTAAACAAAATAGAGCTTTCGACTATACTTACGATACTATAAAAAAAAATTAAAAATTAAAAAATAAAAGTATTTTTTTTTCAAAACACGTTTAGTGTGATGAGTCGATCGACCCACCATACATACGCTCATAAGATTTTCAATATAGTTAAGGTCAGTGTGAGCTTATTTATACATATTTGAATTTCAATTTTTGTGACAGTATAGAATTCTTAAGCATCCTGTGTATGTTTGTTAGCAAAATCCATTTTGTCAATTTTTTGCAAAATGGCGACAAGTATTAAAATTCAATCACTTATAACTCAGTAGTGTTGAATTTTGTCGAAAAGGTCTCTATACATGAAATGTTGAGAAGCCTAAAGCTCATCTAAGTAAAATATAAAAAATATATATTTTTGCTTGAAAACAAGCGATGTATCAGTTCGATCGTACCCCCATACTAGCCATTTTGAGACTTTCGGAAGAGTTAACGCTCTTAACTGCTTGGTTATGAAGATTAAAATTTAAATTTTGAGTATCGCATAGAACTAACGCGCAGCCCCTATACGTTATGTTTAAAAAAAATATATAATTTTTTTTTTCAAAATGGCGGCTATCGTAAAAATTCAAAGTGTCATAACTTTGCTAAATGAAATCCTACTGAAAAATGTCGTATGCAAAAAGTGTTTGGAATTTTAATTTGCATATAAAAGCAATTTTTAATTATTTTTTTTTTAATAAAAACCGAGTCTTACCATATATTGACCGAGACCTCGAACGAGCTTTTATGCGACTCTGCATATAGTTAACGCTCGTATGAGGCTTCTATTTAAGAAATCGACTTGAATTTTTTAAACAAAATAGAGCTTTCGACTATACTTACGATACTATAAAAAAAAATTAAAAATTAAAAAATAAAAGTATTTTTTTTTCAAAACACGTTTAGTGTGATGAGTCGATCGACCCACCATACATACGCTCATAAGATTTTCAATATAGTTAAGGTCAGTGTGAGCTTATTTATACATATTTGAATTTCAATTTTTGTGACAGTATAGAATTCTTAAGCATCCTGTGTATGTTTGTTAGCAAAATCCATTTTGTCAATTTTTTGCAAAATGGCGACAAGTATTAAAATTCAATCACTTATAACTCAGTAGTGTTGAATTTTGTCAAAAAGGTCTCTATACATGAAATGTTGAGAAGCCTAAAGTTTATCTAAGTAAAATATAAAAAATATATATTTTTGCTTGAAAACAAGCGATGTATCAGTTCGATCGTACCCCCATACTAGCCATTTTGAGACTTTCGGAAGAGTTAACGCTCTTAACTGCTTATTTATGAAGATTAAAATTTAAATTTTAAGTATCGCATAGAACTAACGCGCAGCCCCTATACGTTATGTTTAAAAAAAATATATAATTTTTTTTTTCAAAATAGCGGCTATCGTAAAAATTCAAAGTGTCATAACTTTGCTAAATTAAATCCTACTGAAAAATGTCGTATGCAAAAAGTGTTTGAAATTTTAATTTGCATATAAAAGCAATTTTTAATTATTTTTTTTTTAATAAAAACCGAGTCTTACCATATATTGACCGAGACCTCGAACGAGCTTTTATGCGACTCTGCATATAGTTAACGATCGTATGAGGCTTCTATTTAAGAAATCGACTTGAATTTTTTAAACAAAATAGAGCTTTCGACTATACTTACGATACTATGAAAAAAAATTAAAAATTAAAAAATAAAAGTATTTTTTTTTCAAAACACGTTTAGTGTGATTAGTCGATCGACCCACCATACATACGCTCATAAGATTTTCAATATAGTTAAGGTCAGTGTGAGCTTATTTATACATATTTGAATTTCAATTTTTGTGACAGTATAGAATTCTTAAGCATCCTGTGTATGTTTGTTAGCAAAATCCATTTTGTCAATTTTTTGCAAAATGGCGACAAGTATTAAAATTCAATCACTTATAACTCAGTAGTGTTGAATTTTGTCGAAAAGGTCTTTATACATGAAATGTTGAGAAGCCTAAAGTTCATCTAAGTAAAATATAAAAAATATATATTTTTGCTTGAAAACAAGCGATGTATCAGTTCGATCGTACCCCCATACTAGCCATTTGGAGACTTTCGGAAGAGTTAACGCTCTTAACTGCTTGGTTATGAAGATTAAAATTTAAATTTTGAGTATCGCATAGAACTAACGCGCAGCCCCTATACGTTATGTTTAAAAAAAATATATAAATTTTTTTTTTAAAATGGCGGCTATCGTAAAAATTTAAAGTGTCAAAACTTTGCTAAATGAAATCCTACTGAAAAATGTCGTATGCAAAAAGTGTTTGGAATTTTAATTTGCATATAAAAGCAATTTTTAATTATTTTTTTTTTAATAAAAACCGAGTCTTACCATATATTGACCGAGACCTCGAACGAGCTTTTATGCGACTCTGCATATAGTTAACGCTCGTATGAGGCTTCTATTTAAGAAATCGACTTGAATTTTTTTAACAAAATAGAGCTTTCGACTATACTTACGATACTATAAAAAAAAATTAAAAATTAAAAAATAAAAGTATTTTTTTTTCAAAACACGTTTAGTGTGATGAGTCGATCGACCCACCATACATACGCTCATAAGATTTTCAATATAGTTAAGGTCAGTGTGAGCTTATTTATACATATTTGAATTTCAATTTTTGTGACAGTATAGAATTCTTAAGCATCCTGTGTATGTTTGTTAGCAAAATCCATTTTGTCAATTTTTTGCAAAATGGCGACAAGTATTAAAATTCAATCACTTATAATTCAGTAGTGTTGTATTTTGTCGAAAAGGTCTCTATACATGAAATGTTGAGAAGCCTAAAGTTCATCTAAGTAAAATATAAAAAATATATATTTTTGCTTGAAAACAAGCGATGTATCAGTTCGATCGTACCCCCATACTAGCCATTTTGAGACTTTCGGAAGAGTTAACGCTCTTAACTGCTTGGTTATGAAGATTAAAGTTTAAATTTTGAGTATCGCATAGAACTAACGCGCAGCCCCTATACGTTATGTTTAAAAAAAATATATAATTTTTTTTTTCAAAATGGCAACTATCGTAAAAATTCAAAGTGTCATAACTTTGCTAAATGAAATCCTACTGAAAAATGTCGTATGCAAAAAGTGTTTGGAATTTTAATTTGCATATAAAAGCAATTTTTAATTATTTTTTTTTTAATAAAAACCGAGTCTTACCATATATTGACCGAGATCTCGAACGAGCTTTTATGCGACTCTGCATATAGTTAACGCTCGTATGAGGCTTCTATTTAAGAAATCGACTTGAATTTTTTAAACAAAATAGAGCTTTCGACTATACTTACGATACTATAAAAAAAAATTAAAAATTAAAAAATAAAAGTATTTTTTTTTCAAAACACGTTTAGTGTGATGAGTCGATCGACCCACCATACATACGCTCATAAGATTTTCAATATAGTTAAGGTCAGTGTGAGCTTATTTATACATATTTGAATTTCAATTTTTGTGACAGTATAGAATTCTTAAGCATCCTGTGTATGTTTGTTAGCAAAATCCATTTTGTCAATTTTTTGCAAAATGGCGACAAGTATTAAAATTCAATCACTTATAACTCAGTAGTGTTGAATTTTGTCGAAAAGGTCTTTATACATGAAATGTTGAGAAGCCTAAAGTTCATCTAAGTAAAATATAAAAAATATATATTTTTGCTTGAAAACAAGCGATGTATCAGTTCGATCGTACCCCCATACTAGCCATTTTGAGACTTTCGGAAGAGTTAACGCTCTTAACTGCTTGGTTATGAAGATTAAAATTTAAATTTTTAATATCGCATAGAACTAACGCGCAGCCCCTATAAGTTATGTTTAAAAAAAATATATAAATTTTTTTTTCAAAATGGCGGCTATCGTAAAAATTCAAAGTGTCATAACTTTGCTAAATGAAATCCTACTGAAAAATGTCGTATGCAAAAAGTGTTTGGAATTTTAATTTGCATATAAAAGCAATTTTTAATTATTTTTTTTTTAATAAAAACCGAGTCTTACCATATATTGACCGAGACCTCGAACGAGCTTTTATGCGACTCTGCATATAGTTAACGCTCGTATGAGGCTTCTATTTAAGAAATCGACTTGAATTTTTTAAACAAAATAGAGCTTTCGACTATACTTACGATACTATAAAAAAAAATTAAAAATTAAAAAATAAAAGTATTTTTTTTTCAAAACACGTTTAGTGTGATGAGTCGATCGACCCACCATACATACGCTCATAAGATTTTCAATATAGTTAAGGTCAGTGTGAGCTTATTTATACATATTTGAATTTCAATTTTTGTGACAGTATAGAATTCTTAAGCATCCTGTGTATGTTTGTTAGCAAAATCCATTTTGTCAATTTTTTGCAAAATAGCGACAAGTATTAAAATTCAATCACTTATAACTCAGTAGTGTTGAATTTTGTCGAAAAGGTCTCTATACATGAAATGTTGAGAAGCCTAAAGTTCATCTAAGTAAAATATAAAAAATATATATTTTCGCTTGAAAACAAGCGATGTATCAGTTCGATCGTACCCCCATACTAGCCATTTTAAGACTTACGGAGGAGTTAACGCTTTTAACTGCTTGGTTATGAAGATTAAAATTTAAATTTTGAGTATGGCATAGAACTAACGCGCAGCCCCTATACGTTATGTTTAAAAAAAATATATAAATTTTTTTTTTAAAATGGCGGCTATCGTAAAAATTCAAAGTGTCATAACTTTGCTAAATGAAATCCTACTAAATAATGTCGTATGCAAAAAGTGTTTGAAATTTTAATTTGCATATAAAAGCAATTTTTAATTATTTTTTTTTTAATAAAAACCGAGTCTTACCATATATTGACCGAGACCTCGAACGAGCTTTTATGCGACTCTGCATATAGTTAACGCTCGTATGAGGCTTCTATTTAAGAAATCGACTTGAATTTTTTAAACAAAATAGAGCTTTCGACTATACTTACGATACTATAAAAAAAAATTAAAAATTAAAAAATAAAAGTATTTTTTTTTCAAAACACGTTTAGTGTGATTAGTCGATCGACCCACCATACATACGCTCATAAGATTTTCAATATAGTTAAGGTCAGTGTGAGCTTATTTATACATATTTGAATTTCAATTTTTGTGACAGTATAGAATTCTTAAGCATCCTGTGTATGTTTGTTAGCAAAATCCATTTTGTCAATTTTTTGCAAAATAGCGACAAGTATTAAAATTCAATCACTTATAATTCAGTAGTGTTGTATTTTGTCGAAAAGGTCTCTATACATGAAATGTTGAGAAGCCTAAAGTTCATCTAAGTAAAATATAAAAAATATATATTTTTGCTTGAAAACAAGCGATGTATCAGTTCGATCGTACCCCCATACTAGCCATTTTGAGACTTTCGGAAGAGTTAACGCTCTTAACTGCTTGGTTATGAAGATTAAAATTTAAATTTTGAGTATCGCATAGAACTAACGCGCAGCCCCTATACGTTATGTTTAAAAAAAATATATAATTTTTTTTTTCAAAATGGCGGCTTTCGTAAAAATTCAAAGTGTCATAACTTTGCTAAATAAAATCCTACTGAAAAATGTCGTATGCAAAAAGTGTTTGAAATTTTAATTTGCATATAAAAGCAATTTTTAATTATTTTTTTTTTAAAAAAAACCGAGTCTTACTATATATTGACCGAGACCTCGAACGAGCTTTTATGCGACTCTGCATATAGTTAACGCTCGTATGAGGCTTCTATTTAAGAAATCGACTTGAATTTTTTAAACAAAATAGAGCTTTCGACTATACTTACGATACTATAAAAAAAATTAAAAATTAAAAAATAAAAGTATTTTTTTTTCAAAACACGTTTAGTGTGATTAGTCGATCGACCCACCATACATACGCTCATAAGATTTTCAATATAGTTAAGGTCAGTGTGAGCTTATTTATACATATTTGAATTTCAATTTTTGTGACAGTATAGAATTCTTAAGCATCCTGTGTATGTTTGTTAGCAAAATCCATTTTGTCAATTTTTTGCAAAATGGCGACAAGTATTAAAATTCAATCACTTATAACTCAGTAGTGTTGAATTTTGTCGAAAAGGTCTCTATACATGAAATGTTGAGAAGCCTAAAGTTCATCTAAGTAAAATATAAAAAATATATATTTTTGCTTGAAAACAAGCGATGTATCAGTTCGATCGTACCCCCATACTAGCCATTTTGAGACTTTCGGAAGAGTTAACGCTCTTAACTGCTTGGTTATGAAGATTAAAATTTAAATTTTGAGTATCGCATAGAACTAACGCGCAGCCCCTATACGTTATGTTTAAAAAAAATATATAAATTTTTTTTTCAAAATGGCGGCTATCGTAAAAATTCAAAGTGTCATAACTTTGCTAAATAAAATCCTACTCAAAAATGTCGTATGCAAAAAGTGTTTGGAATTTTAATTTGCATATAAAAGCAATTTTTAATTATTTTTTTTTTAATAAACACCGAGTCTTACCATATATTGACCGAGACCTCGAACGAGCTTTTATGCGACTCTGCATATAGTTAACGCTCGTAGAAGGCTTCTATTTAAGAAATCGACTTGAATTTTTTAAACAAAATAGAGCTTTCGACTATACTTACGATACTATAAAAAAAATTAAAAATTAAAAAATAAAAGTATTTTTTTTTCAAAACACGTTTAGTGTGATTAGTCGATCGACCCACCATACATACGCTCATAAGATTTTCAATATAGTTAAGGTCAGTGTGAGCTTATTTATACATATTTGAATTTCAATTTTTGTGACAGTATAGAATTCTTAAGCATCCTGTGTATGTTTATTAGCAAAATCCATTTTGTCAATTTTTTGCAAAATGGCGACAAGTATTAAAATTCAATCACTTATAACTCAGTAGTGTTGAATTTTGTCGAAAAGGTCTTTATACATGAAATGTTGAGAAGCCTAAAGTTCATCTAAGTAAAATATAAAAAATATATATTTTTGCTTGAAAACAAGCGATGTATCAGTTCGATCGTACCCCCATACTAGCCATTTTGAGACTTTCGGAAGAGTTAACGCTCTTAACTGCTTGGTTATGAAGATTAAAATTTAAATTTTGAGTATCGCATAGAACTAACGCGCAGCCCCTATACGTTATGTTTAAAAAAAATATATAAATTTTTTTTTCAAAATGGCGGCTATCGTAAAAATTCAAAGTGTCATAACTTTGCTAAATGAAATCCTACTATAAAATGTCGTATTCAAAAAGTGTTTGGAATTTTAATTTGCATATAAAAGCAATTTTTAAATATTTTTTTTTTAATAAAAACCGAGTCTTACCATATATTGACCGAGACCTCGAACGAGCTTTTATGCGACTCTGCATATAGTTAACGCTCGTATGAGGCTTCTATTTAAGAAATCGATTAGAATTTTTTAAACAAAATAGAGCTTTCGACTATACTTACGATACTATAAAAAAAAATTAAAAATTAAAAAATAAAAGTATTTTTTTTTCAAAACACGTTTAGTGTGATGAGTCGATCGACCCACCATACATACGCTCATAAGATTTTCAATATAGTTAAGGTCAGTGTGAGCTTATTTATACATATTTGAATTTCAATTTTTGTGACAGTATAGAATTCTTAAGCATCCTGTGTATGTTTGTTAGCAAAATCCATTTTGTTAATTTTTTGCAAAATGGCGACAAGTATTAAAATTCAATCACTTATAACTCAGTAGTGTTGAATTTTGTCGAAAAGGTCTCTATACATGAAATGTTGAGAAGCCTAAAGTTCATCTAAGTAAAATATAAAAAATATATATTTTTGCTTGAAAACAAGCGATGTATCAGTTCGATCGTACCCCCATACTAGCCATTTTAAGACTTTCGGAGGAGTTAACGCTCTTAACTGCTTGGTTATGAAGATTAAAATTTAAATTTTGAGTATCGCATAGAACTAACGCGCAGCCCCTATACTTTATGTTTAAAAAAAATATATAAATTTTTTTTTCAAAATGGCGGCTATCGTAAAAATTCAAAGTGTCATAACTTTGCTAAATGAAATCCTACTAAATAATGTCGTATGCAAAAAGTGTTTGGAATTTTAATTTGCATATAAAAGCAATTTTTAATTATTTTTTTTTTAATAAAAACCGAGTCTTACCATATATTGACCGAGACCTCGAACGAGCTTTTATGCGACTCTGCATATAGTTAACGCTCGTATGAGGCTTCTATTTAAGAAATCGACTTGAATTTTTTAAACAAAATAGAGCTTTCGACTATACTTACGATACTATAAAAAAAAATTAAAAATTAAAAAATAAAAGTATTTTTTTTTCAAAACACGTTTAGTGTGATGAGTCGATCGACCCACCATACATACGCTCATAAGATTTTCAATATAGTTAAGGTCAGTGTGAGCTTATTTATACATATTTGAATTTCAATTTTTGTGACAGTATAGAATTCTTAAGCATCCTGTGTATGTTTATTAGCAAAATCCATTTTGTCAATTTTTTGCAAAATGGCGACAAGTATTAAAATTCAATCACTTATAACTCAGTAGTGTTGAATTTTGTCGAAAAGGTCTTTATACATGAAATGTTGAGAAGCCTAAAGTTCATCTAAGTAAAATATAAAAAATATATATTTTTGCTTGAAAACAAGCGATGTATCAGTTCGATCGTACCCCCATACTAGCCATTTTGAGACTTTCGGAAGAGTTAACGCTCTTAACTGCTTGGTTATGAAGATTAAAATTTAAATTTTGAGTATCGCATAGAACTAACGCGCAGCCCCTATACGTTATGTTTAAAAAAAATATATAAATTTTTTTTTTTAAATGGCGGCTATCGTAAAAATTTAAAGTGTCAAAACTTTGCTAAATGAAATCCTACTGAAAAATGTCGTATGCAAAAAGTGTTTGGAATTTTAATTTGCATATAAAAGCAATTTTTAGTTATTTTTTTTTTAATAAAAACCGAGTCTTACCATATATTGACCGAGACCTCGAACGAGCTTTTATGCGACTCTGCATATAGTTAACGCTCGTATGAGGCTTCTATTTAAGAAATCGACTTGAATTTTTTAAACAAAATAGAGCTTTCGACTATACTTACGATACTATAAAAAAAAATTAAAAATTAAAAAATAAAAGTATTTTTTTTTCAAAACACGTTTAGTGTGATGAGTCGATCGACCCACCATACATACGCTCATAAGATTTTCAATATAGTTAAGGTCAGTGTGAGCTTATTTATACATATTTGAATTTCAATTTTTGTGACAGTATAGAATTCTTAAGCATCCTGTGTATGTTTGTTAGCAAAATCCATTTTGTCAATTTTTTGCAAAATGGCGACAAGTATTAAAATTCAATCACTTATAACTCAGTAGTGTTGAATTTTGTCGAAAAGGTCTCTATACATGAAATGTTGAGAAGCCTAAAGTTCATCTAAGTAAAATATAAAAAATATATATTTTTGCTTGAAAACAAGCGATGTATCAGTTCGATCGTACCCCCATACTAGCCATTTTGAGACTTTCGGAAGAGTTAACGCTCTTAACTGCTTGGTTATAAAGATTAAAATTAAAATTTTGAGTATCGCATAGAACTAACGCGCAGCCCCTATACGTTATGTTTAAAAAAAATATATAAATTTTTTTTTCAAAATGGCGGCTATCGTAAAAATTCAAAGTGTCATAACTTTGCTAAATGAAATCCTACTATAAAATGTCGTATTCAAAAAGTGTTTGGAATTTTAATTTGCATATAAAAGCAATTTTTAAATATTTTTTTTTTAATAAAAACCGAGTCTTACCATATATTGACCGAGACCTCGAACGAGCTTTTATGCGACTCTGCATATAGTTAACGCTCGTATGAGGCTTCTATTTAAGAAATCGATTAGAATTTTTTAAACAAAATAGAGCTTTCGACTATACTTACGATACTATAAAAAAAAATTAAAAATTAAAAAATAAATAATTTTTTTTTCAAAACACGTTTAGTGTGATGAGTCGATCGACCCACCATACATACGCTCATAAGATTTTCAATATAGTTAAGGTTAGTGTGAGCTTATTTATACATATTTGAATTTCAATTTTTGTGACAGTATAGAATTCTTAAGCATCCTGTGTATGTTTGTTAGCAAAATCCATTTTGTCAATTTTTTGCAAAATGGCGACAAGTATTAAAATTCAATCACTTATAACTCAGTAGTGTTGAATTTTGTCGAAAAGGTCTCTATACATGAAATGTTGAGAAGCCTAAAGTTCATCTAAGTAAAATATAAAAAATATATATTTTTGCTTGAAAACAAGCGATGTATCAGTTCGATCGTACCCCCATACTAGCCATTTTGAGACTTTCGGAAGAGTTAACGCTCTTAACTGCTTGGTTATAAAAATTAAAATTTAAATTTTGAGTATCGCATAGAACTAACGCGCAGCCCCTATACGTTATTTTTAAAAAAAATATATAATTTTTTTTTTCAAAATGGCGGCTATCGTAAAAATTCAAAGTGTCATAACTTTGCTAAATGAAATCCTACTGAAAAATGTCGTATGCAAAAAGTGTTTGGAATTT
The DNA here is from genome assembly GCF_051122295.1 of Plectrocnemia conspersa. NCBI lineage: Eukaryota > Metazoa > Arthropoda > Insecta > Trichoptera > Polycentropodidae > Plectrocnemia > Plectrocnemia conspersa. The sequence goes on along the minus strand of NW_028277167.1, from coordinate 30,051,416 downwards.
TAATTTGCATATAAAAGCAATTTTTAATTATTTTTTTTTTAATAAAAACCGAGTCTTACCATATATTGACCGAGACCTCGAACGAGCTTTTATGCGACTCTGCATATAGTTAACGCTCGTATGAGGCTTCTATTTAGGAAATCGACTTGAATTTTTTAAACAAAATAGAGCTTTCGACTATACTTACGATACTATAAAAAAAAATTAAAAATTAAAAAATAAAAGTATTTTTTTTTCAAAACACGTTTAGTGTGATGAGTCGATCGACCCACCATACATACGCTCATAAGATTTTCAATATAGTTAAGGTCAGTGTGAGCTTATTTATACATATTTGAATTTCAATTTTTGTGACAGTATAGAATTCTTAAGCATCCTGTGTATGTTTGTTAGCAAAATCCATTTTGTCAATTTTTTGCAAAATGGCGACAAGTATTAAAATTCAATCACTTATAACTCAGTAGTGTTGAATTTTGTCGAAAAGGTCTCTATACATGAAATGTTGAGAAGCCTAAAGTTCATCTAAGTAAAATATAAAAAATATATATTTTTGCTTGAAAACAAGCGATGTATCAGTTCGATCGTACCCCCATACTAGCCATTTTGAGACTTTCGGAAGAGTTAACGCTCTTAACTGCTTGGTTATGAAGATTAAAATTTAAATTTTGAGTATCGCATAGAACTAACGCGCAGCCCCTATACGTTATTTTTAAAAAAAATATATAATTTTTTTTTTCAAAATGGCGGCTATCGTAAAAATTCAAAGTGTCATAACTTTGCTAAATGAAATCCTACTATAAAATGTCGTATTCAAAAAGTGTTTGGAATTTTAATTTGCATATAAAAGCAATTTTTAATTATTTTTTTTTTAATAAAAACCGAGTCTTACCATATATTGACCGAGACCTCGAACGAGCTTTTATGCGACTCTGCATATAGTTAACGCTCGTATGAGGCTTCTATTTAAGAAATCGACTTGAATTTTTTAAACAAAATAGAGCTTTCGACTATACTTACGATACTATAAAAAAAAATTAAAAATTAAAAAATAAAAGTATTTTTTTTTCAAAACACGTTTAGTGTGATGAGTCGATCGACCCACCATACATACGCTCATAAAATTTTCAATATAGTTAAGGTCAGTGTGAGCTTATTTATACATATTTGAATTTCAATTTTTGTGACAGTATAGAATTCTTAAGCATCCTGTGTATGTTTGTTAGCAAAATCCATTTTGTCAATTTTTTGCAAAATGGCGACAAGTATTAAAATTCAATCACTTATAACTCAGTAGTGTTGAATTTTGTCGAAAAGGTCTCTATACATGAAATGTTGAGAAGCCTAAAGTTCATCTAAGTAAAATATAAAAAATATATATTTTTGCTTGAAAACAAGCGATGTATCAGTTCGATCGTACCCCCATACTAGCCATTTTGAGACTTTCGGAAGAGTTAACGCTCTTAACTGCTTGGTTATGAAGATTAAAATTTAAATTTTGAGTATCGCATAGAACTAACGCGCAGCCCCTATACGTTATGTTTAAAAAAAATATATAAATTTTTTTTTCAAAATGGCGGCTATCGTAAAAAATCAAAGTGTCATAACTTTGCTAAATGAAATCCTACTAAAAAATGTCGTATGCAAAAAGTGTTTGGAATTTTAATTTGCATATAAAAGCAATTTTTAATTATTTTTTTTTTAATAAAAACCGAGTCTTACCATATATTGACCGAGACCTCGAACGAGCTTTTATGCGACTCTGCATATAGTTAACGCTCGTATGAGGCTTCTATTTAAGAAATCGATTAGAATTTTTTAAACAAAATAGAGCTTTCGACTATACTTACGATACTATAAAAAAAAATTAAAAATTAAAAAATAAATAATTTTTTTTTCAAAACACGTTTAGTGTGATGAGTCGATCGACCCACCATACATACGCTCATAAGATTTTCAATATAGTTAAGGTCAGTGTGAGCTTATTTATACATATTTGAATTTCAATTTTTGTGACAGTATAGAATTCTTAAGCATCCTGTGTATGTTTGTTAGCAAAATCCATTTTGTCAATTTTTTGCAAAATGGCGACAAGTATTAAAATTCAATCACTTATAACTCAGTAGTGTTGAATTTTGTCGAAAAGGTCTCTATACATGAAATGTTGAGAAGCCTAAAGTTCATCTAAGTAAAATATAAAAAATATATATTTTTGCTTGAAAACAAGCGATGTATCAGTTCGATCGTACCCCCATACTAGCCATTTTGAGACTTTCGGAAGAGTTAACGCTCTTAACTGCTTGGTTATGAAGATTAAAATTTAAATTTTGAGTATCGCATAGAACTAACGCGCAGCCCCTATACGTTATGTTTAAAAAAAATATATAAATTTTTTTTTCAAAATGGCGGCTATCGTAAAAATTCAAAGTGTCATAACTTTGCTAAATGAAATCCTACTGAAAAATGTCGTATGCAAAAAGTGTTTGGAATTTAAATTTGCATATAAAAGCAATTTTTAATTATTTTTTTTTTAATAAAAACCGAGTCTTACCATATATTGACCGAGACCTCGAACGAGCTTTTATGCGACTCTGCATATAGTTAACGCTCGTATGAGGCTTCTATTTAAGAAATCGACTTGAATTTTTTAAACAAAATAGAGCTTTCGACTATACTTACGATACTATAAAAAAAAATTAAAAATTAAAAAATAAAAGTATTTTTTTTTCAAAACACGTTTAGTGTGATGAGTCGATCGACCCACCATACATACGCTCATAAGATTTTCAATATAGTTAAGGTCAGTGTGAGCTTATTTATACATATTTGAATTTCAATTTTTGTGACAGTATAGAATTCTTAAGCATCCTGTGTATGTTTGTTAGCAAAATCCATTTTGTCAATTTTTTGCAAAATGGCGACAAGTATTAAAATTCAATCACTTATAACTCAGTAGTGTTGAATTTTGTCGAAAAGGTCTCTATACATGAAATGTTGAGAAGCCTAAAGTTCATCTAAGTAAAATATAAAAAATATATATTTTTGCTTGAAAACAAGCGATGTATCAGTTCGATCGTACCCCCATACTAGCCATTTTGAGACTTTCGGAAGAGTTAACGCTCTTAACTGCTTGGTTATAAAGATTAAAATTAAAATTTTGAGTATCGCATAGAACTAACGCGCAGCCCCTATACGTTATGTTTAAAAAAAATATATAAATTTTTTTTTCAAAATGGCGGCTATCGTAAAAATTCAAAGTGTCATAACTTTGCTAAATGAAATCCTACTATAAAATGTCGTATTCAAAAAGTGTTTGGAATTTTAATTTGCATATAAAAGCAATTTTTAATTATTTTTTTTTTAATAAAAACCGAGTCTTACCATATATTGACCGAGACCTCGAACGAGCTTTTATGCGACTCTGCATATAGTTAACGCTCGTATGAGGCTTCTATTTAAGAAATCGATTAGAATTTTTTAAACAAAATAGAGCTTTCGACTATACTTACGATACTATAAAAAAAAATTAAAAATTAAAAAATAAATAATTTTTTTTTCAAAACACGTTTAGTGTGATGAGTCGATCGACCCACCATACATACGCTCATAAGATTTTCAATATAGTTAAGGTCAGTGTGAGCTTATTTATACATATTTGAATTTCAATTTTTGTGACAGTATAGAATTCTTAAGCATCCTGTGTATGTTTGTTAGCAAAATCCATTTTGTCAATTTTTTGCAAAATGGCGACAAGTATTAAAATTCAATCACTTATAACTCAGTAGTGTTGAATTTTGTCGAAAAGGTCTCTATACATGAAATGTTGAGAAGCCTAAAGTTCATCTAAGTAAAATATAAAAAATATATATTTTTGCTTGAAAACAAGCGATGTATCAGTTCGATCGTACCCCCATACTAGCCATTTTGAGACTTTCGGAAGAGTTAACGCTCTTAACTGCTTGGTTATGAAGATTAAAATTTAAATTTTGAGTATCGCATAGAACTAACGCGCAGCCCCTATACGTTATTTTTAAAAAAAATATATAATTTTTTTTTTCAAAATGGCGGCTATCGTAAAAATTCAAAGTGTCATAACTTTGCTAAATGAAATCCTACTGAAAAATGTCGTATGCAAAAAGTGTTTGGAATTTTAATTTGCATATAAAAGCAATTTTTAATTATTTTTTTTTTAATAAAAACCGAGTCTTACCATATATTGACCGAGACCTCGAACGAGCTTTTATGCGACTCTGCATATAGTTAACGCTCGTATGAGGCTTCTATTTAGGAAATCGACTTGAATTTTTTAAACAAAATAGAGCTTTCGACTATACTTACGATACTATAAAAAAAAATTAAAAATTAAAAAATAAAAGTATTTTTTTTTCAAAACACGTTTAGTGTGATGAGTCGATCGACCCACCATACATACGCTCATAAGATTTTCAATATAGTTAAGGTCAGTGTGAGCTTATTTATACATATTTGAATTTCAATTTTTGTGACAGTATAGAATTCTTAAGCATCCTGTGTATGTTTGTTAGCAAAATCCATTTTGTCAATTTTTTGCAAAATGGCGACAAGTATTAAAATTCAATCACTTATAACTCAGTAGTGTTGAATTTTGTCGAAAAGGTCTCTATACATGAAATGTTGAGAAGCCTAAAGTTCATCTAAGTAAAATATAAAAAATATATATTTTTGCTTGAAAACAAGCGATGTATCAGTTCGATCGTACCCCCATACTAGCCATTTTGAGACTTTCGGAAGAGTTAACGCTCTTAACTGCTTGGTTATAAAGATTAAAATTTAAATTTAGAGTATCGCATAGAACTAACGCGCAGCCCCTATACGTTATGTTTAAAAAAAATATATAAATTTTTTTTTCAAAATGGCGGCTATCGTAAAAATTCAAAGTGTCATAACTTTGCTAAATGAAATCCTACTGAAAAATGTCGTATGCAAAAAGTGTTTGGAATTTTAATTTGCATATAAAAGCAATTTTTAATTATTTTTTTTTTAATAAAAACCGAGTCTTACCATATATTGACCGAGACCTCGAACGAGCTTTTATGCGACTCTGCATATAGTTAACGCTCGTATGAGGCTTCTATTTAAGAAATCGACTTGAATTTTTTAAACAAAATAGAGCTTTCGACTATACTTACGATACTATAAAAAAAAATTAAAAATTAAAAAATAAAAGTATTTTTTTTTCAAAACACGTTTAGTGTGATGAGTCGATCGACCCACCATACATACGCTCATAAGATTTTCAATATAGTTAAGGTCAGTGTGAGCTTATTTATACATATTTGAATTTCAATTTTTGTGACAGTATAGAATTCTTAAGCATCCTGTGTATGTTTGTTAGCAAAATCCATTTTGTCAATTTTTTGCAAAATGGCGACAAGTATTAAAATTCAATCACTTATAACTCAGTAGTGTTGAATTTTGTCGAAAAGGTCTCTATACATGAAATGTTGAGAAGCCTAAAGTTCATCTAAGTAAAATATAAAAAATATATATTTTTGCTTGAAAACAAGCGATGTATCAGTTCGATCGTACCCCCATACTAGCCATTTTGAGACTTTCGGAAGAGTTAACGCTCTTAACTGCTTGGTTATGAAGATTAAAATTTAAATTTTGAGTATCGCATAGAACTAACGCGCAGCCCCTATACGTTATGTTTAAAAAAAATATATAATTTTTTTTTTCAAAATAGCGGCTATCGTAAAAATTCAAAGTGTCATAACTTTGCTAAATGAAATCCTACTATAAAATGTCGTATTCAAAAAGTGTTTGGAATTTTAATTTGCATATAAAAACAATTTTTAATTATTTTTTTTTTAATAAAAACCGAGTCTTACCATATATTGACCGAGACCTCGAACGAGCTTTTATGCGACTCTGCATATAGTTAACGCTCGTATGAGGCTTCTATTTAAGAAATCGATTAGAATTTTTTAAACAAAATAGAGCTTTCGACTATACTTACGATACTATAAAAAAAAATTAAAAATTAAAAAATAAATAATTTTTTTTTCAAAACACGTTTAGTGTGATGAGTCGATCGACCCACCATACATACGCTCATAAGATTTTCAATATAGTTAAGGTCAGTGTGAGCTTATTTATACATATTTGAATTTCAATTTTTGTGACAGTATAGAATTCTTAAGCATCCTGTGTATGTTTGTTAGCAAAATCCATTTTGTCAATTTTTTGCAAAATGGCGACAAGTATTAAAATTCAATCACTTATAACTCAGTAGTGTTGAATTTTGTCGAAAAGGTCTCTATACATGAAATGTTGAGAAGCCTAAAGTTCATCTAAGTAAAATATAAAAAATATATATTTTTGCTTGAAAACAAGCGATGTATCAGTTCGATCGTACCCCCATACTAGCCATTTTGAGACTTTCGGAAGAGTTAACGCTCTTAACTGCTTGGTTATGAAGATTAAAATTTAAATTTTGAGTATCGCATAGAACTAACGCGCAGCCCCTATACGTTATTTTTAAAAAAAATATATAATTTTTTTTTTCAAAATGGCGGCTATCGTAAAAATTCAAAGTGTCATAACTTTGCTAAATGAAATCCTACTATAAAATGTCGTATTCAAAAAGTGTTTGGAATTTTAATTTGCATATAAAAGCAATTTTTAATTATTTTTTTTTTAATAAAAACCGAGTCTTACCATATATTGACCGAGACCTCGAACGAGCTTTTATGCGACTCTGCATATAGTTAACGCTCGTATGAGGCTTCTATTTAAGAAATCGACTTGAATTTTTTAAACAAAATAGAGCTTTCGACTATACTTACGATACTATAAAAAAAAATTAAAAATTAAAAAATAAAAGTATTTTTTTTTCAAAACACGTTTAGTGTGATGAGTCGATCGACCCACCATACATACGCTCATAAGATTTTCAATATAGTTAAGGTCAGTGTGAGCTTATTTATACATATTTGAATTTCAATTTTTGTGACAGTATAGAATTCTTAAGCATCCTGTGTATGTTTGTTAGCAAAATCCATTTTGTCAATTTTTTGCAAAATGGCGACAAGTATTAAAATTCAATCACTTATAACTCAGTAGTGTTGAATTTTGTTGAAAAGGTCTCTATACATGAAATGTTGAGAAGCCTAAAGTTCATCTAAGTAAAATATAAAAAATATATATTTTTGCTTGAAAACAAGCGATGTATCAGTTCGATCGTACCCCCATACTAGCCATTTTGAGACTTTCGGAAGAGTTAACGCTCTTAACTGCTTGGTTATGAAGATTAAAATTTAAATTTTGAGTATCGCATAGAACTAACGCGCAGCCCCTATACGTTATGTTTAAAAAAAATATATAAATTTTTTTTTCAAAATGGCGGCTATCGTAAAAAATCAAAGTGTCATAACTTTGCTAAATGAAATCCTACTAAAAAATGTCGTATGCAAAAAGTGTTTGGAATTTTAATTTGCATATAAAAGCAATTTTTAATTATTTTTTTTTTAATAAAAACCGAGTCTTACCATATATTGACCGAGACCTCGAACGAGCTTTTATGCGACTCTGCATATAGTTAACGCTCGTATGAGGCTTCTATTTAAGAAATCGACTTGAATTTTTTAAACAAAATAGAGCTTTCGACTATACTTACGATACTATAAAAAAAAATTAAAAATTAAAAAATAAAAGTATTTTTTTTCAAAACACGTTTAGTGTGATGAGTCGATCGACCCACCATACATACGCTCATAAGATTTTCAATATAGTTAAGGTCAGTGTGAGCTTATTTATACATATTTGAATTTCAATTTTTGTGACAGTATAGAATTCTTAAGCATCCTGTGTATGTTTGTTAGCAAAATCCATTTTGTCAATTTTTTGCAAAATGGCGACAAGTATTAAAATTCAATCACTTATAACTCAGTAGTGTTGAATTTTGTCGAAAAGGTCTCTATATATGAAATGTTGAGAAGCCTAAAGTTCATCTAAGTAAAATATAAAAAATATATATTTTTGCTTGAAAACAAGCGATGTATCAGTTCGATCGTACCCCCATACTATCCATTTTGAGACTTTCGGAAGAGTTAACGCTCTTAACTGCTTGGTTATGAAGATTAAAATTTAAATTTTGAGTATCGCATAGAACTAACGCGCAGCCCCTATACGTTATGTTTAAAAAAAATATATAATTTTTTTTTTCAAAATGGCAACTATCGTAAAAATTCAAAGTGTCATAACTTTGCTAAATGAAATCCTACTGAAAAATGTCGTATGCAAAAAGTGTTTGGAATTTTAATTTGCATATAAAAGCAATTTTTAATTATTTTTTTTTTAATAAAAACCGAGTCTTACCATATATTGACCGAGACCTCGAACGAGCTTTTATGCGACTCTGCATATAGTTAACGCTCGTATGAGGCTTCTATTTAAGAAATCGACTTGAATTTTTTAAACAAAATAGAGCTTTCGACTATACTTACGATACTATAAAAAAAAATTAAAAAATAAAAGTATTTTTTTTTCAAAACACGTTTAGTGTGATGAGTCGATCGACCCACCATACATACGCTCATAAGATTTTCAATATAGTTAAGGTCAGTGTGAGCTTATTTATACATATTTGAATTTCAATTTTTGTGACAGTATAGAATTCTTAAGCATCCTGTGTATGTTTGTTAGCAAAATCCATTTTGTCAATTTTTTGCAAAATGGCGACAAGTATTAAAATTCAATCACTTATAACTCAGTAGTGTTGAATTTTGTCGAAAAGGTCTCTATACATGAAATGTTGAGAAGCCTAAAGTTCATCTAAGTAAAATATAAAAAATATATATTTTTGCTTGAAAACAAGCGATGTATCAGTTCGATCGTACCCCCATACTAGCCATTTTGAGACTTTCGGAAGAGTTAACGCTCTTAACTGCTTGGTTATGAAGATTAAAATTTAAATTTTGAGTATCGCATAGAACTAACGCGCAGCCCCTATACGTTATGTTTAAAAAAAAAATATATAAATTTTTTTTTCAAAATGGCGGCTATCGTAAAAATTCAAAGTGTCATAACTTTGCTAAATAAAATCCTACTGAAAAATGTCGTATGCAAAAAGTGTTTGGAATTTTAATTTGCATATAAAAGCAATTTTTAATTATTTTTTTTTTAATAAAAACCGAGTCTTACCATATATTGACCGAGACCTCGAACGAGCTTTTATGCGACTCTGCATATAGTTAACGCTCGTATGAGGCTTCTATTTAAGAAATCGACTTGAATTTTTTAAACAAAATAGAGCTTTCGACTATACTTACGATAATATAAAAAAAAATTAAAAAATAAAAGTATTTTTTTTTCAAAACACGTTTAGTGTGATGAGTCGATCGACCCACCATACATACGCTCATAAGATTTTCAATATAGTTAAGGTCAGTGTGAGCTTATTTATACATATTTGAATTTTAATTTTTGTGACAGTATAGAATTCTTAAGCATCCTGTGTATGTTTGTTAGCAAAATCCATTTTGTCAATTTTTTGCAAAATGGCGACAAGTATTAAAATTCAATCACTTATAACTCAGTAGTGTTGAATTTTGTCGAAAAGGTCTCTATACATAAAATGTTGAGAAGCCTAAAGTTTATCTAAGTAAAATATAAAAAATATATATTTTTGCTTGAAAACAAGCGATGTATCAGTTCGATCGTACCCCCATACTAGCCATTTTGAGACTTTCGGAAGAGTTAACGCTCTTAACTGCTTGGTTATGAAGATTAAAATTTAAATTTTGAGTATCGCATAGAACTAACGCGCAGCCCCTATACGTTATTTTTAAAAAAAATATATAATTTTTTTTTTCAAAATGGCGGCTATCGTAAAAATTCAAAGTGTCATAACTTTGCTAAATGAAATCCTACTGAAAAATGTTGTATGCAAAAAGTGTTTGGAATTTTAATTTGCATATAAAAGCAATTTTTAATTATTTTTTTTTTAATAAAAACCGAGTCTTACCATATATTGACCGAGACCTCGAACGAGCTTATATGCGACTCTGCATATAGTTAACGCTCGTATGAGGCTTCTATTTAAGAAATCGACTTGAATTTTTTAAACAAAATAGAGCTTTCGACTATACTTACGTAACTATAAAAAAAAATTAAAAATTAAAAAATAAAAGTATTTTTTTTTCAAAACACGTTTAGTGTGATGAGTCGATCGACCCACCATACATACGCTCATAAGATTTTCAATATAGTTAAGGTCAGTGTGAGCTTATTTATACATATTTGAATTTCAATTTTTGTGACAGTATAGAATTCTTAAGCATCCTGTGTATGTTTGTTAGCAAAATCCATTTTGTCAATTTTTTGCAAAATGGCGACAAGTATTAAAATTCAATCACTTATAACTCAGTAGTGTTGAATTTTGTCGAAAAGGTCTCTATACATGAAATGTTGAGAAGCCTAAAGTTTATCTAAGTAAAATATAAAAAATATATATTTTTGCTTGAAAACAAGCGATGTATCAGTTCGATCGTACCCCCATACTAGCCATTTTGAGACTTTCGGAAGAGTTAACGCTCTTAACTGCTTGGTTATGAAGATTAAAATTTAAATTTTGAGTATCGCATAGAACTAACGCGCAGCCCCTATACGTTATTTTTAAAAAAAATATATAATTTTTTTTTTCAAAATGGCGGCTATCGTAAAAATTTAAAGTGTCATAACTTTGCTAAATGAAATCCTACTGAAAAATGTTGTATGCAAAAAGTGTTTGGAATTTTAATTTGCATATAAAAGCAATTTTTAATTATTTTTTTTTTAATAAAAACCGAGTCTTACCATATATTGACCGAGACCTCGAACGAGCTTTTATGCGACTCTGCATATAGTTAACGCTCGTATGAGGCTTCTATTTAAGAAATCGACTTGAATTTTTTAAACAAAATAGAGCTTTCGACTATACTTACGATACTATAAAAAAAAATTAAAAATTAAAAAATAAAAGTATTTTTTTTTCAAAACACGTTTAGTGTGATGAGTCGATCGACCCACCATACATACGCTCATAAGATTTTCAATATAGTTAAGGTCAGTGTGAGCTTATTTATACATATTTGAATTTCAATTTTTGTGACAGTATAGAATTCTTAAGCATCCTGTGTATGTTTGTTAGCAAAATCCATTTTGTCAATTTTTTGCAAAATGGCGACAAGTATTAAAATTCAATCACTTATAACTCAGTAGTGTTGAATTTTGTCGAAAAGGTCTCTATACATGAAATGTTGAGAAGCCTAACGTTCATCTAAGTAAAATGAAAAAAATATATATTTTTGCTTGAAAACAAGCGATGTATCAGTTCGATCGTACCCCCATACTAGCCATTTTGAGACTTTCGGAAGAGTTAACGCTCTTAACTGCTTGGTTATAAAGATTAATATTTAAATTTTGAGTATCGCATAAAACTAACGCGCAGCCCCTATACGTTATGTTTAAAAAAAATATATAAATTTTTTTTTCAAAATGGCGGCTATCGTAAAAATTCAAAGTGTCATAACTTTGCTAAATAAAATCCTACTAAAAAATGTCGTATGCAAAAAAGGTTTGGAATTTTAATTTGCATATAAAAGCAATTTTTAAATATTTTTTTATAAAAACCGAGTCTTACCATATATTGACCGAGACCTCGAACGAGCTTTTATGCGACTCTGCATATAGTTAACGCTCGTATGAGGCTTCTATTTAAGAAATCGACTTGAATTTTTTAAACAAAATAGAGCTTTCGACTATACTTACAATACTATAAAAAAAATTAAAAATTAAAAAATAAAAGTATTTTTTTTTCAAAACACGTTTAGTGTGATGAGTCGATCGACCCACCATACATACGCTCATAAGATTTTCAATATAGTTAAGGTCAGTGTGAGCTTATTTATACATATTTGAATTTCAATTTTTGTGACAGTATAGAATTCTTAAGCATCCTGTGTATGTTTGTTAGCAAAATCCATATTGTCAATTTTTTGCAAAATGGCGACAAGTATTAAAATTCAATCACTTATAACTCAGTAGTGTTGAATTTTGTCGAAAAGGTCTCTATACATGAAATGTTGAGAAGCCTAAAGTTCATCTAAGTAAAATATAAAAAATATATATTTTTGCTTAAAAACAAGCGATGTATCAGTTCGATCGTACCCCCATACTAGCCATTTTGAGACTTTCGGAAGAGTTAACGCTTTTAACTGCTTGGATATCAAGATTAAAATTTAAATTTTGAGTATCGCATAGAACTAACGAGCAGCCCCTATACGTTATGTTTAAAAAAAATATATAAATTTTTTTTTCAAAATGGCGGCTATCGTAAAAATTCAAAGTGTCATAACTTTGCTAAATGAAATCCTTCTGAAAAATGTCGTATGCAAAAAGTGTTTGGAATTTAAATTTGCATATAAAAGCAATTTTTAATTATTTTTTTTTTAATAAAAACCGAGTCTTACCATATATTGACCGAGACCTCGAACGAGCTTTTATGCGACTCTGCATATAGTTAACGCTCGTATGAGGCTTCTATTTAAGAAATCGACTTGAATTTTTTAAACAAAATAGAGCTTTCGACTATACTTACGATAATATAAAAAAAAATTAAAAAATAAAAGTATTTTTTTTTCAAAACACGTTTAGTGTGATGAGTCGATCGACCCACCATACATACGCTCATAAGATTTTCAATATAGTTAAGGTCAGTGTGAGCTTATTTATACATATTTGAATTTCAATTTTTGTGACAGTATAGAATTCTTAAGCATCCTGTGTATGTTTGTTAGCAAAATCCATTTTGTCAATTTTTTGCAAAATGGCGACAAGTATTAAAATTCAATCACTTATAACTCAGTAGTGTTGAATTTTGTCGAAAAGGTCTCTATACATAAAATGTTGAGAAGCCTAAAGTTTATCTAAGTAAAATATAAAAAATATATATTTTTGCTTGAAAACAAGCGATGTATCAGTTCGATCGTACCCCCATACTAGCCATTTTGAGACTTTCGGAAGAGTTAACGCTCTTAACTGCTTGGTTATGAAGATTAAAATTTAAATTTTGAGTATCGCATAGAACTAACGCGCAGCCCCTATACGTTATTTTTAAAAAAAATATATAATTTTTTTTTTCAAAATGGCGGCTATCGTAAAAATTCAAAGTGTCATAACTTTGCTAAATGAAATCCTACTGAAAAATGTTGTATGCAAAAAGTGTTTGGAATTTTAATTTGCATATAAAAGCAATTTTTAATTATTTTTTTTTTAATAAAAACCGAGTCTTACCATATATTGACCGAGACCTCGAACGAGCTTATATGCGACTCTGCATATAGTTAACGCTCGTATGAGGCTTCTATTTAAGAAATCGACTTGAATTTTTTAAACAAAATAGAGCTTTCGACTATACTTACGTAACTATAAAAAAAAATTAAAAATTAAAAAATAAAAGTATTTTTTTTTCAAAACACGTTTAGTGTGATGAGTCGATCGACCCACCATACATACGCTCATAAGATTTTCAATATAGTTAAGGTCAGTGTGAGCTTATTTATACATATTTGAATTTCAATTTTTGTGACAGTATAGAATTCTTAAGCATCCTGTGTATGTTTGTTAGCAAAATCCATTTTGTCAATTTTTTGCAAAATGGCGACAAGTATTAAAATTCAATCACTTATAACTCAGTAGTGTTGAATTTTGTCGAAAAGGTCTCTATACATGAAATGTTGAGAAGCCTAAAGTTTATCTAAGTAAAATATAAAAAATATATATTTTTGCTTGAAAACAAGCGATGTATCAGTTCGATCGTACCCCCATACTAGCCATTTTGAGACTTTCGGAAGAGTTAACGCTCTTAACTGCTTGGTTATGAAGATTAAAATTTAAATTTTGAGTATCGCATAGAACTAACGCGCAGCCCCTATACGTTATTTTTAAAAAAAATATATAATTTTTTTTTTCAAAATGGCGGCTATCGTAAAAATTTAAAGTGTCATAACTTTGCTAAATGAAATCCTACTGAAAAATGTTGTATGCAAAAAGTGTTTGGAATTTTAATTTGCATATAAAAGCAATTTTTAATTATTTTTTTTTTAATAAAAACCGAGTCTTACCATATATTGACCGAGACCTCGAACGAGCTTTTATGCGACTCTGCATATAGTTAACGCTCGTATGAGGCTTCTATTTAAGAAATCGACTTGAATTTTTTAAACAAAATAGAGCTTTCGACTATACTTACGATACTATAAAAAAAAATTAAAAATTAAAAAATAAAAGTATTTTTTTTTCAAAACACGTTTAGTGTGATGAGTCGATCGACCCACCATACATACGCTCATAAGATTTTCAATATAGTTAAGGTCAGTGTGAGCTTATTTATACATATTTGAATTTCAATTTTTGTGACAGTATAGAATTCTTAAGCATCCTGTGTATGTTTGTTAGCAAAATCCATTTTGTCAATTTTTTGCAAAATGGCGACAAGTATTAAAATTCAATCACTTATAACTCAGTAGTGTTGAATTTTGTCGAAAAGGTCTCTATACATGAAATGTTGAGAAGCCTAACGTTCATCTAAGTAAAATGAAAAAAATATATATTTTTGCTTGAAAACAAGCGATGTATCAGTTCGATCGTACCCCCATACTAGCCATTTTGAGACTTTCGGAAGAGTTAACGCTCTTAACTGCTTGGTTATAAAGATTAATATTTAAATTTTGAGTATCGCATAAAACTAACGCGCAGCCCCTATACGTTATGTTTAAAAAAAATATATAAATTTTTTTTTCAAAATGGCGGCTATCGTAAAAATTCAAAGTGTCATAACTTTGCTAAATAAAATCCTACTAAAAAATGTCGTATGCAAAAAAGGTTTGGAATTTTAATTTGCATATAAAAGCAATTTTTAAATATTTTTTTATAAAAACCGAGTCTTACCATATATTGACCGAGACCTCGAACGAGCTTTTATGCGACTCTGCATATAGTTAACGCTCGTATGAGGCTTCTATTTAAGAAATCGACTTGAATTTTTTAAACAAAATAGAGCTTTCGACTATACTTACGATACTATAAAAAAAATTAAAAATTAAAAAATAAAAGTATTTTTTTTTCAAAACACGTTTAGTGTGATGAGTCGATCGACCCACCATACATACGCTCATAAGATTTTCAATATAGTTAAGGTCAGTGTGAGCTTATTTATACATATTTGAATTTCAATTTTTGTGACAGTATAGAATTCTTAAGCATCCTGTGTATGTTTGTTAGCAAAATCCATATTGTCAATTTTTTGCAAAATGGCGACAAGTATTAAAATTCAATCACTTATAACTCAGTAGTGTTGAATTTTGTCGAAAAGGTCTCTATACATGAAATGTTGAGAAGCCTAAAGTTCATCTAAGTAAAATATAAAAAATATATATTTTTGCTTAAAAACAAGCGATGTATCAGTTCGATCGTACCCCCATACTAGCCATTTTGAGACTTTCGGAAGAGTTAACGCTTTTAACTGCTTGGATATCAAGATTAAAATTTAAATTTTGAGTATCGCATAGAACTAACGAGCAGCCCCTATACGTTATGTTTAAAAAAAATATATAAATTTTTTTTTCAAAATGGCGGCTATCGTAAAAATTCAAAGTGTCATAACTTTGCTAAATGAAATCCTTCTGAAAAATGTCGTATGCAAAAAGTGTTTGGAATTTAAATTTGCATATAAAAGCAATTTTTAATTATTTTTTTTTTAATAAAAACCGAGTCTTACCATATATTGACCGAGACCTCGAACGAGCTTTTATGCGACTCTGCATATAGTTAACGCTCGTATGAGGCTTCTATTTAAGAAATCGACTTGAATTTTTTAAACAAAATAGAGCTTTCGACTATACTTACGATAATATAAAAAAAAATTAAAAAATAAAAGTATTTTTTTTTCAAAACACGTTTAGTGTGATGAGTCGATCGACCCACCATACATACGCTCATAAGATTTTCAATATAGTTAAGGTCAGTGTGAGCTTATTTATACATATTTGAATTTTAATTTTTGTGACAGTATAGAATTCTTAAGCATCCTGTGTATGTTTGTTAGCAAAATCCATTTTGTCAATTTTTTGCAAAATGGCGACAAGTATTAAAATTCAATCACTTATAACTCAGTAGTGTTGAATTTTGTCGAAAAGGTCTCTATACATAAAATGTTGAGAAGCCTAAAGTTTATCTAAGTAAAATATAAAAAATATATATTTTTGCTTGAAAACAAGCGATGTATCAGTTCGATCGTACCCCCATACTAGCCATTTTGAGACTTTCGGAAGAGTTAACGCTCTTAACTGCTTGGTTATGAAGATTAAAATTTAAATTTTGAGTATCGCATAGAACTAACGCGCAGCCCCTATACGTTATTTTTAAAAAAAATATATAATTTTTTTTTTCAAAATGGCGGCTATCGTAAAAATTCAAAGTGTCATAACTTTGCTAAATGAAATCCTACTGAAAAATGTTGTATGCAAAAAGTGTTTGGAATTTTAATTTGCATATAAAAGCAATTTTTAATTATTTTTTTTTTAATAAAAACCGAGTCTTACCATATATTGACCGAGACCTCGAACGAGCTTATATGCGACTCTGCATATAGTTAACGCTCGTATGAGGCTTCTATTTAAGAAATCGACTTGAATTTTTTAAACAAAATAGAGCTTTCGACTATACTTACGTAACTATAAAAAAAAATTAAAAATTAAAAAATAAAAGTATTTTTTTTTCAAAACACGTTTAGTGTGATGAGTCGATCGACCCACCATACATACGCTCATAAGATTTTCAATATAGTTAAGGTCAGTGTGAGCTTATTTATACATATTTGAATTTCAATTTTTGTGACAGTATAGAATTCTTAAGCATCCTGTGTATGTTTGTTAGCAAAATCCATTTTGTCAATTTTTTGCAAAATGGCGACAAGTATTAAAATTCAATCACTTATAACTCAGTAGTGTTGAATTTTGTCGAAAAGGTCTCTATACATGAAATGTTGAGAAGCCTAAAGTTTATCTAAGTAAAATATAAAAAATATATATTTTTGCTTGAAAACAAGCGATGTATCAGTTCGATCGTACCCCCATACTAGCCATTTTGAGACTTTCGGAAGAGTTAACGCTCTTAACTGCTTGGTTATGAAGATTAAAATTTAAATTTTGAGTATCGCATAGAACTAACGCGCAGCCCCTATACGTTATTTTTAAAAAAAATATATAATTTTTTTTTTCAAAATGGCGGCTATCGTAAAAATTTAAAGTGTCATAACTTTGCTAAATGAAATCCTACTGAAAAATGTTGTATGCAAAAAGTGTTTGGAATTTTAATTTGCATATAAAAGCAATTTTTAATTATTTTTTTTTTAATAAAAACCGAGTCTTACCATATATTGACCGAGACCTCGAACGAGCTTTTATGCGACTCTGCATATAGTTAACGCTCGTATGAGGCTTCTATTTAAGAAATCGACTTGAATTTTTTAAACAAAATAGAGCTTTCGACTATACTTACGATACTATAAAAAAAAATTAAAAATTAAAAAATAAAAGTATTTTTTTTTCAAAACACGTTTAGTGTGATGAGTCGATCGACCCACCATACATACGCTCATAAGATTTTCAATATAG
Organism: Plectrocnemia conspersa; assembly: GCF_051122295.1. Classification (NCBI taxonomy): domain Eukaryota; kingdom Metazoa; phylum Arthropoda; class Insecta; order Trichoptera; family Polycentropodidae; genus Plectrocnemia; species Plectrocnemia conspersa. The sequence goes on along the minus strand of NW_028277167.1, from coordinate 30,033,723 downwards.
TTAAGGTCAGTGTGAGCTTATTTATACATATTTGAATTTCAATTTTTGTGACAGTATAGAATTCTTAAGCATCCTGTGTATGTTTGTTAGCAAAATCCATTTTGTCAATTTTTTGCAAAATGGCGACAAGTATTAAAATTCAATCACTTATAACTCAGTAGTGTTGAATTTTGTCGAAAAGGTCTCTATACATGAAATGTTGAGAAGCCTAAAGTTCATCTAAGTAAAATATAAAAAATATATATTTTTGCTTGAAAACAAGCGATGTATCAGTTCGATCGTACCCCCATACTAGCCATTTTGAGACTTTCGGAAGAGTTAACGCTCTTAACTGCTTGGTTATGAAGATTAAAATTTAAATTTTGAGTATCGCATAGAACTAACGCGCAGCCCCTATACGTTATTTTTAAAAAAAATATATAATTTTTTTTTTCAAAATGGCGGCTATCGTAAAAATTCAAAGTGTCATAACTTTGCTAAATGAAATCCTACTATAAAATGTCGTATTCAAAAAGTGTTTGGAATTTTAATTTGCATATAAAAGCAATTTTTAATTATTTTTTTTTTAATAAAAACCGAGTCTTACCATATATTGACCGAGACCTCGAACGAGCTTTTATGCGACTCTGCATATAGTTAACGCTCGTATGAGGCTTCTATTTAAGAAATCGACTTGAATTTTTTAAACAAAATAGAGCTTTCGACTATACTTACGATACTATAAAAAAAAATTAAAAATTAAAAAATAAAAGTATTTTTTTTTCAAAACACGTTTAGTGTGATGAGTCGATCGACCCACCATACATACGCTCATAAGATTTTCAATATAGTTAAGGTCAGTGTGAGCTTATTTATACATATTTGAATTTCAATTTTTGTGACAGTATAGAATTCTTAAGCATCCTGTGTATGTTTGTTAGCAAAATCCATTTTGTCAATTTTTTGCAAAATGGCGACAAGTATTAAAATTCAATCACTTATAACTCAGTAGTGTTGAATTTTGTTGAAAAGGTCTCTATACATGAAATGTTGAGAAGCCTAAAGTTCATCTAAGTAAAATATAAAAAATATATATTTTTGCTTGAAAACAAGCGATGTATCAGTTCGATCGTACCCCCATACTAGCCATTTTGAGACTTTCGGAAGAGTTAACGCTCTTAACTGCTTGGTTATGAAGATTAAAATTTAAATTTTGAGTATCGCATAGAACTAACGCGCAGCCCCTATACGTTATGTTTAAAAAAAATATATAAATTTTTTTTTCAAAATGGCGGCTATCGTAAAAAATCAAAGTGTCATAACTTTGCTAAATGAAATCCTACTAAAAAATGTCGTATGCAAAAAGTGTTTGGAATTTTAATTTGCATATAAAAGCAATTTTTAATTATTTTTTTTTTAATAAAAACCGAGTCTTACCATATATTGACCGAGACCTCGAACGAGCTTTTATGCGACTCTGCATATAGTTAACGCTCGTATGAGGCTTCTATTTAAGAAATCGACTTGAATTTTTTAAACAAAATAGAGCTTTCGACTATACTTACGATACTATAAAAAAAAATTAAAAATTAAAAAATAAAAGTATTTTTTTTCAAAACACGTTTAGTGTGATGAGTCGATCGACCCACCATACATACGCTCATAAGATTTTCAATATAGTTAAGGTCAGTGTGAGCTTATTTATACATATTTGAATTTCAATTTTTGTGACAGTATAGAATTCTTAAGCATCCTGTGTATGTTTGTTAGCAAAATCCATTTTGTCAATTTTTTGCAAAATGGCGACAAGTATTAAAATTCAATCACTTATAACTCAGTAGTGTTGAATTTTGTCGAAAAGGTCTCTATATATGAAATGTTGAGAAGCCTAAAGTTCATCTAAGTAAAATATAAAAAATATATATTTTTGCTTGAAAACAAGCGATGTATCAGTTCGATCGTACCCCCATACTAGCCATTTTGAGACTTTCGGAAGAGTTAACGCTCTTAACTGCTTGGTTATGAAGATTAAAATTTAAATTTTGAGTATCGCATAGAACTAACGCGCAGCCCCTATACGTTATGTTTAAAAAAAATATATAATTTTTTTTTTCAAAATGGCAACTATCGTAAAAATTCAAAGTGTCATAACTTTGCTAAATGAAATCCTACTGAAAAATGTCGTATGCAAAAAGTGTTTGGAATTTTAATTTGCATATAAAAGCAATTTTTAATTATTTTTTTTTTAATAAAAACCGAGTCTTACCATATATTGACCGAGACCTCGAACGAGCTTTTATGCGACTCTGCATATAGTTAACGCTCGTATGAGGCTTCTATTTAAGAAATCGACTTGAATTTTTTAAACAAAATAGAGCTTTCGACTATACTTACGATACTATAAAAAAAAATTAAAAAATAAAAGTATTTTTTTTTCAAAACACGTTTAGTGTGATGAGTCGATCGACCCACCATACATACGCTCATAAGATTTTCAATATAGTTAAGGTCAGTGTGAGCTTATTTATACATATTTGAATTTCAATTTTTGTGACAGTATAGAATTCTTAAGCATCCTGTGTATGTTTGTTAGCAAAATCCATTTTGTCAATTTTTTGCAAAATGGCGACAAGTATTAAAATTCAATCACTTATAACTCAGTAGTGTTGAATTTTGTCGAAAAGGTCTCTATACATGAAATGTTGAGAAGCCTAAAGTTCATCTAAGTAAAATATAAAAAATATATATTTTTGCTTGAAAACAAGCGATGTATCAGTTCGATCGTACCCCCATACTAGCCATTTTGAGACTTTCGGAAGAGTTAACGCTCTTAACTGCTTGGTTATGAAGATTAAAATTTAAATTTTGAGTATCGCATAGAACTAACGCGCAGCCCCTATACGTTATGTTTAAAAAAAAAATATATAAATTTTTTTTTCAAAATGGCGGCTATCGTAAAAATTCAAAGTGTCATAACTTTGCTAAATAAAATCCTACTGAAAAATGTCGTATGCAAAAAGTGTTTGGAATTTTAATTTGCATATAAAAGCAATTTTTAATTATTTTTTTTTTAATAAAAACCGAGTCTTACCATATATTGACCGAGACCTCGAACGAGCTTTTATGCGACTCTGCATATAGTTAACGCTCGTATGAGGCTTCTATTTAAGAAATCGACTTGAATTTTTTAAACAAAATAGAGCTTTCGACTATACTTACGATACTATAAAAAAAAATTAAAAATTAAAAAATAAAAGTATTTTTTTTTCAAAACACGTTTAGTGTGATGAGTCGATCGACCCACCATACATACGCTCATAAGATTTTCAATATAGTTAAGGTCAGTGTGAGCTTATTTATACATATTTGAATTTCAATTTTTGTGACAGTATAGAATTCTTAAGCATCCTGTGTATGTTTGTTAGCAAAATCCATTTTGTCAATTTTTTGCAAAATGGCGACAAGTATTAAAATTCAATCACTTATAACTCAGTAGTGTTGAATTTTGTCGAAAAGGTCTCTATACATGAAATGTTGAGAAGCCTAACGTTCATCTAAGTAAAATGAAAAAAATATATATTTTTGCTTGAAAACAAGCGATGTATCAGTTCGATCGTACCCCCATACTAGCCATTTTGAGACTTTCGGAAGAGTTAACGCTCTTAACTGCTTGGTTATAAAGATTAATATTTAAATTTTGAGTATCGCATAGAACTAACGCGCAGCCCCTATACGTTATGTTTAAAAAAAATATATAAATTTTTTTTAAAATGGCGGCTATCGTAAAAATTCAAAGTGTCATAACTTTGCTAAATAAAATCCTACTAAAAAATGTCGTATGCAAAAAAGGTTTGGAATTTTAATTTGCATATAAAAGCAATTTTTAAATATTTTTTTTAATAAAAACCGAGTCTTACCATATATTGACCGAGACCTCGAACGAGCTTTTATGCGACTCTGCATATAGTTAACGCTCGTATGAGGCTTCTATTTAAGAAATCGACTTGAATTTTTTAAACAAAATAGAGCTTTCGACTATACTTACGATACTATAAAAAAAAATTAAAAATTAAAAAATAAAAGTATTTTTTTTTCAAAACACGTTTAGTGTGATGAGTCGATCGACCCACCATACATACGCTCATAAGATTTTCAATATAGTTAAGGTCAGTGTGAGCTTATTTATACATATTTGAATTTCAATTTTTGTGACAGTATAGAATTCTTAAGCATCCTGTGTATGTTTGTTAGCAAAATCCATATTGTCAATTTTTTGCAAAATGGCGACAAGTATTAAAATTCAATCACTTATAACTCAGTAGTGTTGAATTTTGTCGAAAAGGTCTCTATACATGAAATGTTGAGAAGCCTAAAGTTCATCTAAGTAAAATATAAAAAATATATATTTTTGCTTAAAAACAAGCGATGTATCAGTTCGATCGTACCCCCATACTAGCCATTTTGAGACTTTCGGAAGAGTTAACGCTTTTAACTGCTTGGATATCAAGATTAAAATTTAAATTTTGAGTATCGCATAGAACTAACGAGCAGCCCCTATACGTTATGTTTAAAAAAAATATATAAATTTTTTTTTCAAAATGGCGGCTATCGTAAAAATTCAAAGTGTCATAACTTTGCTAAATGAAATCCTTCTGAAAAATGTCGTATGCAAAAAGTGTTTGGAATTTAAATTTGCATATAAAAGCAATTTTTAATTATTTTTTTTTTAATAAAAACCGAGTCTTACCATATATTGACCGAGACCTCGAACGAGCTTTTATGCGACTCTGCATATAGTTAACGCTCGTATGAGGCTTCTATTTAAGAAATCGACTTGAATTTTTTAAACAAAATAGAGCTTTCGACTATACTTACGATACTATAAAAAAAAATTAAAAAATAAAAGTATTTTTTTTTCAAAACACGTTTAGTGTGATGAGTCGATCGACCCACCATACATACGCTCATAAGATTTTCAATATAGTTAAGGTCAGTGTGAGCTTATTTATACATATTTGAATTTCAATTTTTGTGACAGTATAGAATTCTTAAGCATCCTGTGTATGTTTGTTAGCAAAATCCATTTTGTCAATTTTTTGCAAAATGGCGACAAGTATTAAAATTCAATCACTTATAACTCAGTAGTGTTGAATTTTGTCGAAAAGGTCTCTATACATGAAATGTTGAGAAGCCTAAAGTTTATCTAAGTAAAATATAAAAAATATATATTTTTGCTTGAAAACAAGCGATGTATCAGTTCGATCGTACCCCCATACTAGCCATTTTGAGACTTTCGGAAGAGTTAACGCTCTTAACTGCTTGGTTATGAAGATTAAAATTTAAATTTTGAGTATCGCATAGAACTAACGCGCAGCCCCTATACGTTATTTTTAAAAAAAATATATTATTTTTTTTTTCAAAATGGCGGCTATCGTAAAAATTTAAAGTGTCATAACTTTGCTAAATGAAATCCTACTGAAAAATGTTGTATGCAAAAAGTGTTTGGAATTTTAATTTGCATATAAAAGCAATTTTTAATTATTTTTTTTTTAATAAAAACCGAGTCTTACCATATATTGACCGAGACCTCGAACGAGCTTTTATGCGACTCTGCATATAGTTAACGCTCGTATGAGGCTTCTATTTAAGAAATCGACTTGAATTTTTTAAACAAAATAGAGCTTTCGACTATACTTACGATACTATAAAAAAAAATTAAAAATTAAAAAATAAAAGTATTTTTTTTTCAAAACACGTTTAGTGTGATGAGTCGATCGACCCACCATACATACGCTCATAAGATTTTCAATATAGTTAAGGTCAGTGTGAGCTTATTTATACATATTTGAATTTCAATTTTTGTGACAGTATAGAATTCTTAAGCATCCTGTGTATGTTTGTTAGCAAAATCCATTTTGTCAATTTTTTGCAAAATGGCGACAAGTATTAAAATTCAATCACTTATAACTCAGTAGTGTTGAATTTTGTCGAAAAGGTCTCTATACATGAAATGTTGAGAAGCCTAAAGTTCATCTAAGTAAAATATAAAAAATATATATTTTTGCTTGAAAACAAGCGATGTATCAGTTCGATCGTACCCCCATACTAGCCATTTTGAGACTTTCGGAAGAGTTAACGCTCTTAACTGCTTGGTTATGAAGATTAAAATTTAAATTTTGAGTATCGCATAGAACTAACGCGCAGCCCCTATACGTTATTTTTAAAAAAAATATATAATTTTTTTTTTCAAAATGGCGGCTATCGTAAAAATTCAAAGTGTCATAACTTTGCTAAATAAAATCCTACTGAAAAATGTTGTATGCAAAAAGTGTTTGGAATTTTAATTTGCATATAAAAGCAATTTTTAATTATTTTTTTTTTAATAAAAACCGAGTCTTACCATATATTGACCGAGACCTCGAACGAGCTTTTATGCGACTCTGCATATAGTTAACGCTCGTATGAGGCTTCTATTTAAGAAATCGACTTGAATTTTTTAAACAAAATAGAGCTTTCGACTATACTTACGATACTATAAAAAAAAATTAAAAATTAAAAAATAAAAGTATTTTTTTTTCAAAACACGTTTAGTGTGATGAGTCGATCGACCCACCATACATACGCTCATAAGATTTTCAATATAGTTAAGGTCAGTGTGAGCTTATTTATACATATTTGAATTTCAATTTTTGTGACAGTATAGAATTCTTAAGCATCCTGTGTATGTTTGTTAGCAAAATCCATTTTGTCAATTTTTTGCAAAATGGCGACAAGTATTAAAATTCAATCACTTATAACTCAGTAGTGTTGAATTTTGTCGAAAAGGTCTCTATACATGAAATGTTGAGAAGCCTAAAGTTCATCTAAGTAAAATATAAAAAATATATATTTTTGCTTGAAACCAAGCGATGTATCAGTTCGATCGTACCCCCATACTAGCCATTTTGAGACTTTCGGAAGAGTTAACGCTCTTAACTGCTTGGTTATGAAGATTAAAATTTAAATTTTGAGTATCGCATAGAACTAACGCGCAGCCCCTATACGTTATGTTTAAAAAAAATATATAAATTTTTTTTTCAAAATGGCAGCTATCGTAAAAATTCAAAGTGTCATAACTTTGCTAAATTAAATCCTACTGAAAAATGTTGTATGCAAAAAGTGTTTGGAATTTTAATTTGCATATAAAAGCAATTTTTAATTATTTTTTTTTTTAATAAAAACCGAGTCTTACCATATATTGACCGAGACCTCGAACGAGCTTTTATGCGACTCTGCATATAGTTAACGCTCGTATGAGGCTTCTATTTAAGAAATCGACTTGAATTTTTTAAACAAAATAGAGCTTTCGACTATACTTACGATACTATAAAAAAAAATTAAAAATTAAAAAATAAAAGTATTTTTTTTTCAAAACACGTTTAGTGTGATGAGTCGATCGACCCACCATACATACGCTCATAAGATTTTCAATATAGTTAAGGTCAGTGTGAGCTTATTTATACATATTTGAATTTCAATTTTTGTGACAGTATAGAATTCTTAAGCATCCTGTGTATGTTTGTTAGCAAAATCCATTTTGTCAATTTTTTGCAAAATGGCGACAAGTATTAAAATTCAATCACTTATAACTCAGTAGTGTTGAATTTTGTCGAAAAGGTCTCTATATATGAAATGTTGAGAAGCCTAAAGTTCATCTAAGTATAATATAAAAAATATATATTTTTGCTTGAAAACAAGCGATGTATCAGTTCGATCGTACCCCCATACTAGCCATTTTGAGACTTTCGGAAGAGTTAACGCTCTTAACTGCTTGGTTATGAAGATTAAAATTTAAATTTTGAGTATCGCATAGAACTAACGCGCAGCCCCTATACGTTATGTTTAAAAAAAATATATAATTTTTTTTTTCAAAATGGCAACTATCGTAAAAATTCAAAGTGTCATAACTTTGCTAAATGAAATCCTACTAAAAAATGTCGTATGCAAAAAGTGTTTGGAATTTTAATTTGCATATAAAAGCAATTTTTAATTATTTTTTTTTTAATAAAAACCGAGTCTTACCATATATTGACCGAGACCTCGAACGAGCTTTTATGCGACTCTGCATATAGTTAACGCTCGTATGAGGCTTCTATTTAAGAAATCGACTTGAATTTTTTAAACAAAATAGAGCTTTCGACTATACTTACGATACTATAAAAAAAAATTAAAAAATAAAAGTATTTTTTTTTCAAAACACGTTTAGTGTGATGAGTCGATCGACCCACCATACATACGCTCATAAGATTTTCAATATAGTTAAGGTCAGTGTAAGCTTATTTATACATATTTGAATTTCAATTTTTGTGACAGTATAGAATTCTTAAGCATCCTGTGTATGTTTGTTAGCAAAATCCATTTTGTCAATTTTTTGCAAAATGGCGACAAGTATTAAAATTCAATCACTTATAACTCAGTAGTGTTGAATTTTGTCGAAAAGGTCTCTATACATGAAATGTTGAGAAGCCTAAAGTTCATCTAAGTAAAATATAAAAAATATATATTTTTGCTTGAAAACAAGCGATGTATCAGTTCGATCGTACCCCCATACTAGCCATTTTGAGACTTTCGGAAGAGTTAACGCTCTTAACTGCTTGGTTATGAAGATTAAAATTTAAATTTAAAGTATCGCATAGAACTAACGCGCAGCCCCTATACGTTATGTTTAAAAAAAATATATAAATTTTTTTTTCAAAATGGCGGCTATCGTAAAAATTCAAAGTGTCATAACTTTGCTAAATGAAATCCTACTGAAAAATGTCGTATGCAAAAAGTGTTTGGAATTTTAATTTGCATATAAAAGCAATTTTTAATTATTTTTTTTTTAATAAAAACCGAGTCCTACCATATATTGACCGAGACCTCGAACGAGCTTTTATGCGACTCTGCATATAGTTAACGCTCGTATGAGGCTTCTATTTAAGAAATCGACTTGAATTTTTTAAACAAAATAGAGCTTTCGACTATACTTACGATACTATAAAAAAAAATTAAAAATTAAAAAATAAAAGTATTTTTTTTTCAAAACACGTTTAGTGTGATGAGTCGATCGACCCACCATACATACGCTCATAAGATTTTCAATATAGTTAAGGTCAGTGTGAGCTTATTTATACATATTTGAATTTCAATTTTTGTGACAGTATAGAATTCTTAAGCATCCTGTGTATGTTTGTTAGCAAAATCCATTTTGTCAATTTTTTGCAAAATGGCGACAAGTATTAAAATTCAATCACTTATAACTCAGTAGTGTTGAATTTTGTCGAAAAGGTCTCTATACATGAAATGTTGAGAAGCCTAAAGTTCATCTAAGTAAAATATTAAAAATATATATTTTTGCTTGAAAACAAGCGATGTATCAGTTCGATCGTACCCCCATACTAGCCATTTTGAGACTTTCGGAAGAGTTAACGCTCTTAACTGCTTGGTTATGAAGATTAAAGTTTAAATTTTGAGTATCGCATAGAACTAACGCGCAGCCCCTATACGTTATGTTTAAAAAAAATATATAATTTTTTTTTTCAAAATGGCAACTATCGTAAAAATTCAAAGTGTCATAACTTTGCTAAATGAAATCCTACTGAAAAATGTCGTATGCAAAAAGTGTTTGGAATTTTAATTTGCATATAAAAGCAATTTTTAATTATTTTTTTTTTAATAAAAACCGAGTCTTACCATATATTGACCGAGATCTCGAACGAGCTTTTATGCGACTCTGCATATAGTTAACGCTCGTATGAGGCTTCTATTTAAGAAATCGACTTGAATTTTTTAAACAAAATAGAGCTTTCGACTATACTTACGATACTATAAAAAAAAATTAAAAATTAAAAAATAAAAGTATTTTTTTTTCAAAACACGTTTAGTGTGATGAGTCGATCGACCCACCATACATACGCTCATAAGATTTTCAATATAGTTAAGGTCAGTGTGAGCTTATTTATACATATTTGAATTTCAATTTTTGTGACAGTATAGAATTCTTAAGCATCCTGTGTATGTTTGTTAGCAAAATCCATTTTGTCAATTTTTTGCAAAATGGCGACAAGTATTAAAATTCAATCACTTATAACTCAGTAGTGTTGAATTTTGTCGAAAAGGTCTCTATACATGAAATGTTGAGAAGCCTAAAGTTCATCTAAGTAAAATATAAAAAATATATATTTTCGCTTGAAAACAAGCGATGTATCAGTTCGATCGTACCCCCATACTAGCCATTTTAAGACTTTCGGAGGAGTTAACGCTCTTAACTGCTTGGTTATGAAGATTAAAATTTAAATTTTGAGTATCGCATAGAACTAACGCGCAGCCCCTATACGTTATGTTTAAAAAAAATATATAAATTTTTTTTTTAAAATGGCGGCTATCGTAAAAATTCAAAGTGTCATAACTTTGCTAAATGAAATCCTACTAAATAATGTCGTATGCAAAAAGTGTTTGAAATTTTAATTTGCATATAAAAGCAATTTTTAATTATTTTTTTTTTAATAAAAACCGAGTCTTACCATATATTGACCGAGACCTCGAACGAGCTTTTATGCGACTCTGCATATAGTTAACGCTCGTATGAGGCTTCTATTTAAGAAATCGACTTGAATTTTTTAAACAAAATAGAGCTTTCGACTATACTTACGATACTATAAAAAAAAATTATAAATTAAAAAATAAAAGTATTTTTTTTTCAAAACACGTTTAGTGTGATTAGTCGATCGACCCACCATACATACGCTCATAAGATTTTCAATATAGTTAAGGTCAGTGTGAGCTTATTTATACATATTTGAATTTCAATTTTTGTGACAGTATAGAATTCTTAAGCATCCTGTGTATGTTTGTTAGCAAAATCCATTTTGTCAATTTTTTGCAAAATGGCGACAAGTATTAAAATTCAATCACTTATAATTCAGTAGTGTTGTATTTTGTCGAAAAGGTCTCTATACATGAAATGTTGAGAAGCCTAAAGTTCATCTAAGTAAAATATAAAAAATATATATTTTTGCTTGAAAACAAGCGATGTATCAGTTCGATCGTACCCCCATACTAGCCATTTTGAGACTTTCAGAAGAGTTAACGCTCTTAACTGCTTGGTTATGAAGATTAAAATTTAAATTTAGAGTATCGCATAGAACTAACGCGCAGCCCCTATACGTTATGTTTAAAAAAAATATATAATTTTTTTTTTCAAAATGGCGGCTATCGTAAAAATTCAAAGTGTCATAACTTTGCTAAATGAAATCCTACTGAAAAATGTCGTATGCAAAAAGTGTTTGGAATTTTAATTTGCATATAAAAGCAATTTTTAATTATTTTTTTTAATAAAAACCGAGTCCTACCATATATTGACCGAGACCTCGAACGAGCTTTTATGCGACTCTGCATATAGTTAACGCTCGTATGAGGCTTCTATTTAAGAAATCGACTTGAATTTTTTAAACAAAATAGAGCTTTCGACTATACTTACGATACTATAAAAAAAAATTAAAAATTAAAAAATAAAAGTATTTTTTTTTCAAAACACGTTTAGTGTGATGAGTCGATCGACCCACCATACATACGCTCATAAGATTTTCAATATAGTTAAGGTCAGTGTGAGCTTATTTATACATATTTGAATTTCAATTTTTGTGACAGTATAGAATTCTTAAGCATCCTGTGTATGTTTGTTAGCAAAATCCATTTTGTCAATTTTTTGCAAAATGGCGACAAGTATTAAAATTCAATCACTTATAACTCAGTAGTGTTGAATTTTGTCGAAAAGGTCTCTATACATGAAATGTTGAGAAGCCTAAAGTTCATCTAAGTAAAATATAAAAAATATATATTTTTGCTTGAAAACAAGCGATGTATCAGTTCGATCGTACCCCCATACTAGCCATTTTGAGACTTTCGGAAGAGTTAACGCTCTTAACTGCTTGGTTATGAAGATTAAAATTTAAATTTTGAGTATCGCATAGAACTAACGCGCAGCCCCTATACGTTATTTTTAAAAAAAATATATAATTTTTTTTTTCAAAATGGCGGCTATCGTAAAAATTCAAAGTGTCATAACTTTGCTAAATAAAATCCTACTGAAAAATGTTGTATGCAAAAAGTGTTTGGAATTTTAATTTGCATATAAAAGCAATTTTTAATTATTTTTTTTTTAATAAAAACCGAGTCTTACCATATATTGACCGAGACCTCGAACGAGCTTTTATGCGACTCTGCATATAGTTAACGCTCGTATGAGGCTTCTATTTAAGAAATCGACTTGAATTTTTTAAACAAAATAGAGCTTTCGACTATACTTACGATACTATAAAAAAAAATTAAAAATTAAAAAATAAAAGTATTTTTTTTTCAAAACACGTTTAGTGTGATGAGTCGATCGACCCACCATACATACGCTCATAAGATTTTCAATATAGTTAAGGTCAGTGTGAGCTTATTTATACATATTTGAATTTCAATTTTTGTGACAGTATAGAATTCTTAAGCATCCTGTGTATGTTTGTTAGCAAAATCCATTTTGTCAATTTTTTGCAAAATGGCGACAAGTATTAAAATTCAATCACTTATAACTCAGTAGTGTTGAATTTTGTCGAAAAGGTCTCTATACATGAAATGTTGAGAAGCCTAAAGTTCATCTAAGTAAAATATAAAAAATATATATTTTTGCTTGAAACCAAGCGATGTATCAGTTCGATCGTACCCCCATACTAGCCATTTTGAGACTTTCGGAAGAGTTAACGCTCTTAACTGCTTGGTTATGAAGATTAAAATTTAAATTTTGAGTATCGCATAGAACTAACGCGCAGCCCCTATACGTTATGTTTAAAAAAAATATATAAATTTTTTTTTCAAAATGGCAGCTATCGTAAAAATTCAAAGTGTCATAACTTTGCTAAATTAAATCCTACTGAAAAATGTTGTATGCAAAAAGTGTTTGGAATTTTAATTTGCATATAAAAGCAATTTTTAATTATTTTTTTTTTTAATAAAAACCGAGTCTTACCATATATTGACCGAGACCTCGAACGAGCTTTTATGCGACTCTGCATATAGTTAACGCTCGTATGAGGCTTCTATTTAAGAAATCGACTTGAATTTTTTAAACAAAATAGAGCTTTCGACTATACTTACGATACTATAAAAAAAAATTAAAAATTAAAAAATAAAAGTATTTTTTTTTCAAAACACGTTTAGTGTGATGAGTCGATCGACCCACCATACATACGCTCATAAGATTTTCAATATAGTTAAGGTCAGTGTGAGCTTATTTATACATATTTGAATTTCAATTTTTGTGACAGTATAGAATTCTTAAGCATCCTGTGTATGTTTGTTAGCAAAATCCATTTTGTCAATTTTTTGCAAAATGGCGACAAGTATTAAAATTCAATCACTTATAACTCAGTAGTGTTGAATTTTGTCGAAAAGGTCTCTATATATGAAATGTTGAGAAGCCTAAAGTTCATCTAAGTATAATATAAAAAATATATATTTTTGCTTGAAAACAAGCGATGTATCAGTTCGATCGTACCCCCATACTAGCCATTTTGAGACTTTCGGAAGAGTTAACGCTCTTAACTGCTTGGTTATGAAGATTAAAATTTAAATTTTGAGTATCGCATAGAACTAACGCGCAGCCCCTATACGTTATGTTTAAAAAAAATATATAATTTTTTTTTTCAAAATGGCAACTATCGTAAAAATTCAAAGTGTCATAACTTTGCTAAATGAAATCCTACTAAAAAATGTCGTATGCAAAAAGTGTTTGGAATTTTAATTTGCATATAAAAGCAATTTTTAATTATTTTTTTTTTAATAAAAACCGAGTCTTACCATATATTGACCGAGACCTCGAACGAGCTTTTATGCGACTCTGCATATAGTTAACGCTCGTATGAGGCTTCTATTTAAGAAATCGACTTGAATTTTTTAAACAAAATAGAGCTTTCGACTATACTTACGATACTATAAAAAAAAATTAAAAAATAAAAGTATTTTTTTTTCAAAACACGTTTAGTGTGATGAGTCGATCGACCCACCATACATACGCTCATAAGATTTTCAATATAGTTAAGGTCAGTGTAAGCTTATTTATACATATTTGAATTTCAATTTTTGTGACAGTATAGAATTCTTAAGCATCCTGTGTATGTTTGTTAGCAAAATCCATTTTGTCAATTTTTTGCAAAATGGCGACAAGTATTAAAATTCAATCACTTATAACTCAGTAGTGTTGAATTTTGTCGAAAAGGTCTCTATACATGAAATGTTGAGAAGCCTAAAGTTCATCTAAGTAAAATATAAAAAATATATATTTTTGCTTGAAAACAAGCGATGTATCAGTTCGATCGTACCCCCATACTAGCCATTTTGAGACTTTCGGAAGAGTTAACGCTCTTAACTGCTTGGTTATGAAGATTAAAATTTAAATTTAAAGTATCGCATAGAACTAACGCGCAGCCCCTATACGTTATGTTTAAAAAAAATATATAAATTTTTTTTTCAAAATGGCGGCTATCGTAAAAATTCAAAGTGTCATAACTTTGCTAAATGAAATCCTACTGAAAAATGTCGTATGCAAAAAGTGTTTGGAATTTTAATTTGCATATAAAAGCAATTTTTAATTATTTTTTTTTTAATAAAAACCGAGTCCTACCATATATTGACCGAGACCTCGAACGAGCTTTTATGCGACTCTGCATATAGTTAACGCTCGTATGAGGCTTCTATTTAAGAAATCGACTTGAATTTTTTAAACAAAATAGAGCTTTCGACTATACTTACGATACTATAAAAAAAAATTAAAAATTAAAAAATAAAAGTATTTTTTTTTCAAAACACGTTTAGTGTGATGAGTCGATCGACCCACCATACATACGCTCATAAGATTTTCAATATAGTTAAGGTCAGTGTGAGCTTATTTATACATATTTGAATTTCAATTTTTGTGACAGTATAGAATTCTTAAGCATCCTGTGTATGTTTGTTAGCAAAATCCATTTTGTCAATTTTTTGCAAAATGGCGACAAGTATTAAAATTCAATCACTTATAACTCAGTAGTGTTGAATTTTGTCGAAAAGGTCTCTATACATGAAATGTTGAGAAGCCTAAAGTTCATCTAAGTAAAATATTAAAAATATATATTTTTGCTTGAAAACAAGCGATGTATCAGTTCGATCGTACCCCCATACTAGCCATTTTGAGACTTTCGGAAGAGTTAACGCTCTTAACTGCTTGGTTATGAAGATTAAAGTTTAAATTTTGAGTATCGCATAGAACTAACGCGCAGCCCCTATACGTTATGTTTAAAAAAAATATATAATTTTTTTTTTCAAAATGGCAACTATCGTAAAAATTCAAAGTGTCATAACTTTGCTAAATGAAATCCTACTGAAAAATGTCGTATGCAAAAAGTGTTTGGAATTTTAATTTGCATATAAAAGCAATTTTTAATTATTTTTTTTTTAATAAAAACCGAGTCTTACCATATATTGACCGAGATCTCGAACGAGCTTTTATGCGACTCTGCATATAGTTAACGCTCGTATGAGGCTTCTATTTAAGAAATCGACTTGAATTTTTTAAACAAAATAGAGCTTTCGACTATACTTACGATACTATAAAAAAAAATTAAAAATTAAAAAATAAAAGTATTTTTTTTTCAAAACACGTTTAGTGTGATGAGTCGATCGACCCACCATACATACGCTCATAAGATTTTCAATATAGTTAAGGTCAGTGTGAGCTTATTTATACATATTTGAATTTCAATTTTTGTGACAGTATAGAATTCTTAAGCATCCTGTGTATGTTTGTTAGCAAAATCCATTTTGTCAATTTTTTGCAAAATGGCGACAAGTATTAAAATTCAATCACTTATAACTCAGTAGTGTTGAATTTTGTCGAAAAGGTCTCTATACATGAAATGTTGAGAAGCCTAAAGTTCATCTAAGTAAAATATAAAAAATATATATTTTCGCTTGAAAACAAGCGATGTATCAGTTCGATCGTACCCCCATACTAGCCATTTTAAGACTTTCGGAGGAGTTAACGCTCTTAACTGCTTGGTTATGAAGATTAAAATTTAAATTTTGAGTATCGCATAGAACTAACGCGCAGCCCCTATACGTTATGTTTAAAAAAAATATATAAATTTTTTTTTTAAAATGGCGGCTATCGTAAAAATTCAAAGTGTCATAACTTTGCTAAATGAAATCCTACTAAATAATGTCGTATGCAAAAAGTGTTTGAAATTTTAATTTGCATATAAAAGCAATTTTTAATTATTTTTTTTTTAATAAAAACCGAGTCTTACCATATATTGACCGAGACCTCGAACGAGCTTTTATGCGACTCTGCATATAGTTAACGCTCGTATGAGGCTTCTATTTAAGAAATCGACTTGAATTTTTTAAACAAAATAGAGCTTTCGACTATACTTACGATACTATAAAAAAAAATTATAAATTAAAAAATAAAAGTATTTTTTTTTCAAAACACGTTTAGTGTGATTAGTCGATCGACCCACCATACATACGCTCATAAGATTTTCAATATAGTTAAGGTCAGTGTGAGCTTATTTATACATATTTGAATTTCAATTTTTGTGACAGTATAGAATTCTTAAGCATCCTGTGTATGTTTGTTAGCAAAATCCATTTTGTCAATTTTTTGCAAAATGGCGACAAGTATTAAAATTCAATCACTTATAATTCAGTAGTGTTGTATTTTGTCGAAAAGGTCTCTATACATGAAATGTTGAGAAGCCTAAAGTTCATCTAAGTAAAATATAAAAAATATATATTTTTGCTTGAAAACAAGCGATGTATCAGTTCGATCGTACCCCCATACTAGCCATTTTGAGACTTTCAGAAGAGTTAACGCTCTTAACTGCTTGGTTATGAAGATTAAAATTTAAATTTAGAGTATCGCATAGAACTAACGCGCAGCCCCTATACGTTATGTTTAAAAAAAATATATAAATTTTTTTTTCAAAATGGCGGCTATCGTAAAAATTCAAAGTGTCATAACTTTGCTAAATGAAATCCTACTGAAAAATGTCGTATGCAAAAAGTGTTTGGAATTTTAATTTGCATATAAAAGCAATTTTTAATTATTTTTTTTAATAAAAACCGAGTCCTACCATATATTGACCGAGACCTCGAACGAGCTTTTATGCGACTCTGCATATAGTTAACGCTCGTATGAGGCTTCTATTTAAGAAATCGACTTGAATTTTTTAAACAAAATAGAGCTTTCGACTATACTTACGATACTATAAAAAAAAATTAAAAATTAAAAAATAAAAGTATTTTTTTTTCAAAACACGTTTAGTGTGATGAGTCGATCGACCCACCATACATACGCTCATAAGATTTTCAATATAGTTAAGGTCAGTGTGAGCTTATTTATACATATTTGAATTTCAATTTTTGTGACAGTATAGAATTCTTAAGCATCCTGTGTATGTTTGTTAGCAAAATCCATTTTGTCAATTTTTTGCAAAATGGCGACAAGTATTAAAATTCAATCACTTATAACTCAGTAGTGTTGAATTTTGTCGAAAAGGTCTCTATACATGAAATGTTGAGAAGCCTAAAGTTCATCTAAGTAAAATATAAAAAATATATATTTTCGCTTGAAAACAAGCGATGTATCAGTTCGATCGTACCCCCATACTAGCCATTTTAAGACTTTCGGAGGAGTTAACGCTCTTAACTGCTTGGTTATGAAGATTAAAATTTAAATTTTGAGTATCGCATAGAACTAACGCGCAGCCCCTATACGTTATGTTTAAAAAAAATATATAAATTTTTTTTTTAAAATGGCGGCTATCGTAAAAATTCAAAGTGTCATAACTTTGCTAAATGAAATCCTACTAAATAATGTCGTATGCAAAAAGTGTTTGAAATTTTAATTTGCATATAAAAGCAATTTTTAATTATTTTTTTTTTAATAAAAACCGAGTCTTACCATATATTGACCGAGACCTCGAACGAGCTTTTATGCGACTCTGCATATAGTTAACGCTCGTATGAGGCTTCTATTTAAGAAATCGACTTGAATTTTTTAAACAAAATAGAGCTTTCGACTATACTTACGATACTATAAAAAAAAATTATAAATTAAAAAATAAAAGTATTTTTTTTTCAAAACACGTTTAGTGTGATTAGTCGATCGACCCACCATACATACGCTCATAAGATTTTCAATATAGTTAAGGTCAGTGTGAGCTTATTTATACATATTTGAATTTCAATTTTTGTGACAGTATAGAATTCTTAAGCATCCTGTGTATGTTTGTTAGCAAAATCCATTTTGTCAATTTTTTGCAAAATGGCGACAAGTATTAAAATTCAATCACTTATAATTCAGTAGTGTTGTATTTTGTCGAAAAGGTCTCTATACATGAAATGTTGAGAAGCCTAAAGTTCATCTAAGTAAAATATAAAAAATATATATTTTTGCTTGAAAACAAGCGATGTATCAGTTCGATCGTACCCCCATACTAGCCATTTTGAGACTTTCGGAAGAGTTAACGCTCTTAACTGCTTGGTTATGAAGATTAAAGTTTAAATTTTGAGTATCGCATAGAACTAACGCGCAGCCCCTATACGTTATGTTTAAAAAAAATATATAATTTTTTTTTTCAAAATGGCAACTATCGTAAAAATTCAAAGTGTCATAACTTTGCTAAATGAAATCCTACTGAAAAATGTCGTATGCAAAAAGTGTTTGGAATTTTAATTTGCATATAAAAGCAATTTTTAATTATTTTTTTTTTAATAAAAACCGAGTCTTACCATATATTGACCGAGATCTCGAACGAGCTTTTATGCGACTCTGCATATAGTTAACGCTCGTATGAGGCTTCTATTTAAGAAATCGACTTGAATTTTTTAAACAAAATAGAGCTTTCGACTATACTTACGATACTATAAAAAAAAATTAAAAATTAAAAAATAAAAGTATTTTTTTTTCAAAACACGTTTAGTGTGATGAGTCGATCGACCCACCATACATACGCTCATAAGATTTTCAATATAGTTAAGGTCAGTGTGAGCTTATTTATACATATTTGAATTTCAATTTTTGTGACAGTATAGAATTCTTAAGCATCCTGTGTATGTTTGTTAGCAAAATCCATTTTGTCAATTTTTTGCAAAATGGCGACAAGTATTAAAATTCAATCACTTATAACTCAGTAGTGTTGAATTTTGTCGAAAAGGTCTTTATACATGAAATGTTGAGAAGCCTAAAGTTCATCTAAGTAAAATATAAAAAATATATATTTTTGCTTGAAAACAAGCGATGTATCAGTTCGATCGTACCCCCATACTAGCCATTTTGAGACTTTCGGAAGAGTTAACGCTCTTAACTGCTTGGTTTTGAAGATTAAAATTTAAATTTTGAGTATCGCATAGAACTAACGCGCAGCCCCTATAAGTTATGTTTAAAAAAAATATATAAATTTTTTTTTCAAAATGGCGGCTATCGTAAAAATTCAAAGTGTCATAACTTTGCTAAATGAAAACCTACTGAAAAATGTCGTATGCAAAAAGTGTTTGGAATTTTAATTTGCATATAAAAGCAATTTTTAATTATTTTTTTTTTAATAAAAACCGAGTCTTACCATATATTGACCGAGACCTCGAACGAGCTTTTATGCGACTCTGCATATAGTTAACGCTCGTATGAGGCTTCTATTTAAGAAATCGACTTGAATTTTTTAAACAAAATAGAGCTTTCGACTATACTTACGATACTTTAAAAAAAAAATTAAAAATTAAAAAATAAAAGTATTTTTTTTTCAAAACACGTTTAGTGTGATGAGTCGATCGACCCACCATACATACGCTCATAAGATTTTCAATATAGTTAAGGTCAGTGTGAGCTTATTTATACATATTTGAATTTCAATTTTTGTGACAGTATAGAATTCTTAAGCATCCTGTGTATGTTTGTTAGCAAAATCCATTTTGTCAATTTTTTGCAAAATGGCGACAAGTATTAAAATTCAATCACTTATAACTCAGTAGTGTTGAATTTTGTCGAAAAGGTCTCTATACATGAAATGTTGAGAAGCCTAAAGTTCATCTAAGTAAAATATAAAAAATATATATTTTCGCTTGAAAACAAGCGATGTATCAGTTCGATCGTACCCCCATACTAGCCATTTTAAGACTTTCGGAGGAGTTAACGCTCTTAACTGCTTGGTTATGAAGATTAAAATTTAAATTTTGAGTATCGCATAGAACTAACGCGCAGCCCCTATACGTTATGTTTAAAAAAAATATATAAATTTTTTTTTTAAAATGGCGGCTATCGTAAAAATTTAAAGTGTCATAACTTTGCTAAATGAAATCCTACTAAATAATGTCGTATGCAAAAAGTGTTTGAAATTTTAATTTGCATATAAAAGCAATTTTTAATTATTTTTTTTTTAATAAAAACCGAGTCTTACCATATATTGACCGAGACCTCGAACGAGCTTTTATGCGACTCTGCATATAGTTAACGCTCGTATGAGGCTTCTATTTAAGAAATCGACTTGAATTTTTTAAACAAAATAGAGCTTTCGACTATACTTACGATACTATAAAAAAAAATTAAAAATTAAAAAATAAAAGTATTTTTTTTTCAAAACACGTTTAGTGTGATTAGTCGATCGACCCACCATACATACGCTCATAAGATTTTCAATATAGTTAAGGTCAGTGTGAGCTTATTTATACATATTTGAATTTCAATTTTTGTGACAGTATAGAATTCTTAAGCATCCTGTGTATGTTTGTTAGCAAAATCCATTTTGTCAATTTTTTGCAAAATGGCGACAAGTATTAAAATTCAATCACTTATAATTCAGTAGTGTTGTATTTTGTCGAAAAGGTCTCTATACATGAAATGTTGAGAAGCCTAAAGTTCATCTAAGTAAAATATAAAAAATATATATTTTTGCTTGAAAACAAGCGATGTATCAGTTCGATCGTACCCCCATACTAGCCATTTTGAGACTTTCGGAAGAGTTAACGCTCTTAACTGCTTGGTTATGAAGATTAAAATTTAAATTTTGAGTATCGCATAGAACTAACGCGCAGCCCCTATACGTTATGTTTAAAAAAAATATATAAATTTTTTTTTTAAAATGGCGGCTATCGTAAAAATTTAAAGTGTCAAAACTTTGCTAAATGAAATCCTACTGAAAAATGTCGTATGCAAAAAGTGTTTGGAATTTTAATTTGCATATAAAAGCAATTTTTAATTATTTTTTTTTTAATAAAAACCGAGTCCTACCATATATTGACCGAGACCTCGAACGAGCTTTTATGCGACTCTGCATATAGTTAACGCTCGTATGAGGCTTCTATTTAAGAAATCGACTTGAATTTTTTAAACAAAATAGAGCTTTCGACTATACTTACGATACTATAAAAAAAAATTAAAAAATAAAAGTATTTTTTTTTCAAAACACGTTTAGTGTGATGAGTCGATCGACCCACCATACATACGCTCATAAGATTTTCAATATAGTTAAGGTCAGTGTAAGCTTATTTATACATATTTGAATTTCAATTTTTGTGACAGTATAGAATTCTTAAGCATCCTGTGTATGTTTGTTAGCAAAATCCATTTTGTCAATTTTTTGCAAAATGGCGACAAGTATTAAAATTCAATCACTTATAACTCAGTAGTGTTGAATTTTGTCGAAAAGGTCTCTATACATGAAATGTTGAGAAGCCTAAAGTTCATCTAAGTAAAATATAAAAAATATATATTTTTGCTTGAAAACAAGCGATGTATCAGTTCGATCGTACCCCCATACTAGCCATTTTGAGACTTTCAGAAGAGTTAACGCTCTTAACTGCTTGGTTATGAAGATTAAAATTTAAATTTAGAGTATCGCATAGAACTAACGCGCAGCCCCTATACGTTATGTTTAAAAAAAATATATAAATTTTTTTTTCAAAATGGCGGCTATCGTAAAAATTCAAAGTGTCATAACTTTGCTAAATGAAATCCTACTGAAAAATTTCGTATGCAAAAAGTGTTTGGAATTTTAATTTACATATAAAAGCAATTTTTAATTATTTTTTTTAATAAAAACCGAGTCCTACCATATATTGACCGAGACCTCGAACGAGCTTTTATGCGACTCTGCATATAGTTAACGCTCGTATGAGGCTTCTATTTAAGAAATCGACTTGAATTTTTTAAACAAAATAGAGCTTTCGACTATACTTACGATACTATAAAAAAAAATTAAAAATTAAAAAATAAAAGTATTTTTTTTTCAAAACACGTTTAGTGTGATGAGTCGATCGACCCACCATACATACGCTCATAAGATTTTCAATATAGTTAAGGTCAGTGTGAGCTTATTTATACATATTTGAATTTCAATTTTTGTGACAGTATAGAATTCTTAAGCATCCTGTGTATGTTTGTTAGCAAAATCCATTTTGTCAATTTTTTGCAAAATGGCGACAAGTATTAAAATTCAATCACTTATAACTCAGTAGTGTTGAATTTTGTCGAAAAGGTCTCTATACATGAAATGTTGAGAAGCCTAAAGTTCATCTAAGTAAAATATTAAAAATATATATTTTTGCTTGAAAACAAGCGATGTATCAGTTCGATCGTACCCCCATACTAGCCATTTTGAGACTTTCGGAAGAGTTAACGCTCTTAACTGCTTGGTTATGAAGATTAAAGTTTAAATTTTGAGTATCGCATAGAACTAACGCGCAGCCCCTATACGTTATGTTTAAAAAAAATATATAATTTTTTTTTTCAAAATGGCAACTATCGTAAAAATTCAAAGTGTCATAACTTTGCTAAATGAAATCCTACTGAAAAATGTCGTATGCAAAAAGTGTTTGGAATTTTAATTTGCATATAAAAGCAATTTTTAATTATTTTTTTTTTAATAAAAACCGAGTCTTACCATATATTGACCGAGATCTCGAACGAGCTTTTATGCGACTCTGCATATAGTTAACGCTCGTATGAGGCTTCTATTTAAGAAATCGACTTGAATTTTTTAAACAAAATAGAGCTTTCGACTATACTTACGATACTATAAAAAAAAATTAAAAATTAAAAAATAAAAGTATTTTTTTTTCAAAACACGTTTAGTGTGATGAGTCGATCGACCCACCATACATACGCTCATAAGATTTTCAATATAGTTAAGGTCAGTGTGAGCTTATTTATACATATTTGAATTTCAATTTTTGTGACAGTATAGAATTCTTAAGCATCCTGTGTATGTTTGTTAGCAAAATCCATTTTGTCAATTTTTTGCAAAATGGCGACAAGTATTAAAATTCAATCACTTATAACTCAGTAGTGTTGAATTTTGTCGAAAAGGTCTTTATACATGAAATGTTGAGAAGCCTAAAGTTCATCTAAGTAAAATATAAAAAATATATATTTTTGCTTGAAAACAAGCGATGTATCAGTTCGATCGTACCCCCATACTAGCCATTTTGAGACTTTCGGAAGAGTTAACGCTCTTAACTGCTTGGTTATGAAGATTAAAATTTAAATTTTGAGTATCGCATAGAACTAACGCGCAGCCCCTATAAGTTATGTTTAAAAAAAATATATAAATTTTTTTTTCAAAATGGCGGCTATCGTAAAAATTCAAAGTGTCATAACTTTGCTAAATGAAATCCTACTGAAAAATGTCGTATGCAAAAAGTGTTTGGAATTTTAATTTGCATATAAAAGCAATTTTTAATTATTTTTTTTTTAATAAAAACCGAGTCTTACCATATATTGACCGAGACCTCGAACGAGCTTTTATGCGACTCTGCATATAGTTAACGCTCGTATGAGGCTTCTATTTAAGAAATCGACTTGAATTTTTTAAACAAAATAGAGCTTTCGACTATACTTACGATACTATAAAAAAAAATTAAAAATTAAAAAATAAAAGTATTTTTTTTTCAAAACACGTTTAGTGTGATGAGTCGATCGACCCACCATACATACGCTCATAAGATTTTCAATATAGTTAAGGTCAGTGTGAGCTTATTTATACATATTTGAATTTCAATTTTTGTGACAGTATAGAATTCTTAAGCATCCTGTGTATGTTTGTTAGCAAAATCCATTTTGTCAATTTTTTGCAAAATGGCGACAAGTATTAAAATTCAATCACTTATAACTCAGTAGTGTTGAATTTTGTCGAAAAGGTCTCTATACATGAAATGTTGAGAAGCCTAAAGTTCATCTAAGTAAAATATAAAAAATATATATTTTCGCTTGAAAACAAGCGATGTATCAGTTCGATCGTACCCCCATACTAGCCATTTTAAGACTTTCGGAGGAGTTAACGCTCTTAACTGCTTGGTTATGAAGATTAAAATTTAAATTTTGAGTATCGCATAGAACTAACGCGCAGCCCCTATACGTTATGTTTAAAAAAAATATATAAATTTTTTTTTTAAAATGGCGGCTATCGTAAAAATTCAAAGTGTCATAACTTTGCTAAATGAAATCCTACTAAATAATGTCGTATGCAAAAAGTGTTTGAAATTTTAATTTGCATATAAAAGCAATTTTTAATTATTTTTTTTTTAATAAAAACCGAGTCTTACCATATATTGACCGAGACCTCGAACGAGCTTTTATGCGACTCTGCATATAGTTAACGCTCGTATGAGGCTTCTATTTAAGAAATCGACTTGAATTTTTTAAACAAAATAGAGCTTTCGACTATACTTACGATACTATAAAAAAAAATTAAAAATTAAAAAATAAAAGTATTTTTTTTTCAAAACACGTTTAGTGTGATTAGTCGATCGACCCACCATACATACGCTCATAAGATTTTCAATATAGTTAAGGTCAGTGTGAGCTTATTTATACATATTTGAATTTCAATTTTTGTGACAGTATAGAATTCTTAAGCATCCTGTGTATGTTTGTTAGCAAAATCCATTTTGTCAATTTTTTGCAAAATGGCGACAAGTATTAAAATTCAATCACTTATAATTCAGTAGTGTTGTATTTTGTCGAAAAGGTCTCTATACATGAAATGTTGAGAAGCCTAAAGTTCATCTAAGTAAAATATAAAAAATATATATTTTCGCTTGAAAACAAGCGATGTATCAGTTCGATCGTACCCCCATACTAGCCATTTTGAGACTTTCGGAAGAGTTAACGCTCTTAACTGCTTGGTTATGAAGATTAAAATTTAAATTTTGAGTATCGCATAGAACTAACGCGCAGCCCCTATACGTTATGTTTAAAAAAAATATATAAATTTTTTTTTTAAAATGGCGGCTATCGTAAAAATTTAAAGTGTCATAACTTTGCTAAATGAAATCCTACTAAATAATGTCGTATGCAAAAAGTGTTTGAAATTTTAATTTGCATATAAAAGCAATTTTTAATTATTTTTTTTTTAATAAAAACCGAGTCTTACCATATATTGACCGAGACCTCGAACGAGCTTTTATGCGACTCTGCATATAGTTAACGCTCGTATGAGGCTTCTATTTAAGAAATCGACTTGAATTTTTTAAACAAAATAGAGCTTTCGACTATACTTACGATACTATAAAAAAAAATTAAAAATTAAAAAATAAAAGTATTTTTTTTTCAAAACACGTTTAGTGTGATTAGTCGATCGACCCACCATACATACGCTCATAAGATTTTCAATATAGTTAAGGTCAGTGTGAGCTTATTTATACATATTTGAATTTCAATTTTTGTGACAGTATAGAATTCTTAAGCATCCTGTGTATGTTTGTTAGCAAAATCCATTTTGTCAATTTTTTGCAAAATGGCGACAAGTATTAAAATTCAATCACTTATAATTCAGTAGTGTTGTATTTTGTCGAAAAGGTCTCTATACATGAAATGTTGAGAAGCCTAAAGTTCATCTAAGTAAAATATAAAAAATATATATTTTTGCTTGAAAACAAGCGATGTATCAGTTCGATCGTACCCCCATACTAGCCATTTTGAGACTTTCGGAAGAGTTAACGCTCTTAACTGCTTGGTTATGAAGATTAAAATTTAAATTTTGAGTATCGCATAGAACTAACGCGCAGCCCCTATACGTTATGTTTAAAAAAAATATATAAATTTTTTTTTCAAAATGGCGGCTATCGTAAAAATTTAAAGTGTCAAAACTTTGCTAAATGAAATCCTACTGAAAAATGTCGTATGCAAAAAGTGTTTGGAATTTTAATTTGCATATAAAAGCAATTTTTAATTATTTTTTTTTTAATAAAAACCGAGTCTTACTATATATTGACCGAGACCTCGAACGAGCTTTTATGCGACTCTGCATATAGTTAACGCTCGTATGAGGCTTCTATTTAAGAAATCGACTTGAATTTTTTAAACAAAATAGAGCTTTCGACTATACTTACGATACTATAAAAAAAATTAAAAATTAAAAAATAAAAGTATTTTTTTTTCAAAACACGTTTAGTGTGATTAGTCGATCGACCCACCATACATACGCTCATAAGATTTTCAATATAGTTAAGGTCAGTGTGAGCTTATTTATACATATTTGAATTTCAATTTTTGTGACAGTATAGAATTCTTAAGCATCCTGTGTATGTTTGTTAGCAAAATCCATTTTGTCAATTTTTTGCAAAATGGCGACAAGTATTAAAATTCAATCACTTATAACTCAGTAGTGTTGAATTTTGTCGAAAAGGTCTCTATACATGAAATGTTGAGAAGCCTAAAGTTCATCTAAGTAAAATATAAAAAATATATATTTTTGCTTGAAAACAAGCGATGTATCAGTTCGATCGTACCCCCATACTAGCCATTTTGAGACTTTCGGAAGAGTTAACGCTCTTAACTGCTTGGTTATAAAGATTAAAATTAAAATTTTGAGTATCGCATAGAACTAACGCGCAGCCCCTATACGTTATGTTTAAAAAAAATATATAAATTTTTTTTTCAAAATGGCGGCTATCGTAAAAATTCAAAGTGTCATAACTTTGCTAAATGAAATCCTACTATAAAATGTCGTATTCAAAAAGTGTTTGGATTTTTAATTTGCATATAAAAGCAATTTTTAAATATTTTTTTTTTAATAAAAACCGAGTCTTACCATATATTGACCGAGACCTCGAACGAGCTTTTATGCGACTCTGCATATAGTTAACGCTCGTATGAGGCTTCTATTTAAGAAATCGATTAGAATTTTTTAAACAAAATAGAGCTTTCGACTATACTTACGATACTATAAAAAAAAATTAAAAATTAAAAAATAAATAATTTTTTTTTCAAAACACGTTTAGTGTGATGAGTCGATCGACCCACCATACATACGCTCATAAGATTTTCAATATAGTTAAGGTCAGTGTGAGCTTATTTATACATATTTGAATTTCAATTTTTGTGACAGTATAGAATTCTTAAGCATCCTGTGTATGTTTGTTAGCAAAATCCATTTTGTCAATTTTTTGCAAAATGGCGACAAGTATTAAAATTCAATCACTTATAACTCAGTAGTGTTGAATTTTGTCGAAAAGGTCTCTATACATGAAATGTTGAGAAGCCTAAAGTTCATCTAAGTAAAATATAAAAAATATATATTTTTGCTTGAAAACAAGCGATGTATCAGTTCGATCGTACCCCCATACTAGCCATTTTGAGACTTTCGGAAGAGTTAACGCTCTTAACTGCTTGGTTATGAAGATTAAAATTTAAATTTTGAGTATCGCATAGAACTAACGCGCAGCCCCTATACGTTATGTTTAAAAAAAATATATAAATTTTTTTTTCAAAATGGCGGCTATCGTAAAAATTCAAAGTGTCATAACTTTGCTAAATGAAATCCTACTGAAAAATGTCGTATGCAAAAAGTGTTTGGAATTTTAATTTGCATATAAAAGCAATTTTTAATTATTTTTTTTTTAATAAAAACCGAGTCTTACCATATATTGACCGAGACCTCGAACGAGCTTTTATGCGACTCTGCATATAGTTAACGCTCGTATGAGGCTTCTATTTAAGAAATCGACTTGAATTTTTCAAACAAAAGAGAGCTTTCGACTATACTTACGATACTATAAAAAAAAATTAAAAATTAAAAAATAAAAGTATTTTTTTTTCAAAACACGTTTAGTGTGATGAGTCGATCGACCCACCATACATACGCTCATAAGATTTTCAATATAGTTAAGGTCAGTGTGAGCTTATTTATACATATTTGAATTTTAATTTTTGTGACAGTATAGAATTCTTAAGCATCCTGTGTATGTTTGTTAGCAAAATCCATTTTGTCAATTTTTTGCAAAATGGCGACAAGTATTAAAATTCAATCACTTATAACTCAGTAGTGTTGAATTTTGTCGAAAAGGTCTCTATACATGAAATGTTGAGAAGCCTAAAGTTCATCTAAGTAAAATATAAAAAATATATATTTTTGCTTGAAAACAAGCGATGTATCAGTTCGATCGTACCCCCATACTAGCCATTTTGAGACTTTCGGAAGAGTTAACGCTCTTAACTGCTTGGTTATGAAGATTAAAATTTAAATTTTGAGTATCGCATAGAACTAACGCGCAGCCCCTATACGTTATGTTTAAAAAAAATATATAAATTTTTTTTTCAAAATTGCAGCTATCGTAAAAATTCAAAGTGTCATAACTTTGCTAAATAAAATCCTACTGAAAAATGTCGTATGCAAAAAGTGTTTGGAATTTTAATTTGCATATAAAAGCAATTTTTAAATATTTTTTTTTTAATAAAAACCGAGTCTTACCATATATTGACCGAGACCTCGAACGAGCTTTTATGCGACTCTGCATATAGTTAACGCTCGTATGAGGCTTCTATTTAAGAAATCGATTAGAATTTTTTAAACAAAATAGAGCTTTCGACTATACTTACGATACTATAAAAAAAAATTAAAAATTAAAAAATAAATAATTTTTTTTTCAAAACACGTTTAGTGTGATGAGTCGATCGACCCACCATACATACGCTCATAAGATTTTCAATATAGTTAAGGTCAGTGTGAGCTTATTTATACATATTTGAATTTCAATTTTTGTGACAGTATAGAATTCTTAAGCATCCTGTGTATGTTTGTTAGCAAAATCCATTTTGTCAATTTTTTGCAAAATGGCGACAAGTATTAAAATTCAATCACTTATAACTCAGTAGTGTTGAATTTTGTCGAAAAGGTCTCTATACATGAAATGTTGAGAAGCCTAAAGTTCATCTAAGTAAAATATAAAAAATATATATTTTTGCTTGAAAACAAGCGATGTATCAGTTCGATCGTACCCCCATACTAGCCATTTTGAGACTTTCGGAAGAGTTAACGCTCTTAACTGCTTGGTTATAAAGATTAAAATTTAAATTTAGAGTATCGCATAGAACTAACGCGCAGCCCCTATACGTTATGTTTAAAAAAAATATATAAATTTTTTTTTCAAAATGGCGGCTATCGTAAAAATTCAAAGTGTCATAACTTTGCTAAATGAAATCCTACTGAAAAATGTCGTATGCAAAAAGTGTTTGGAATTTTAATTTGCATATAAAAGCAATTTTTAATTATTTTTTTTTTAATAAAAACCGAGTCTTACCATATATTGACCGAGACCTCGAACGAGCTTTTATGCGACTCTGCATATAGTTAACGCTCGTATGAGGCTTCTATTTAAGAAATCGACTTGAATTTTTTAAACAAAATAGAGCTTTCGACTATACTTACGATACTATAAAAAAAAATTAAAAATTAAAAAATAAAAGTATTTTTTTTTCAAAACACGTTTAGTGTGATGAGTCGATCGACCCACCATACATACGCTCATAAGATTTTCAATATAGTTAAGGTCAGTGTGAGCTTATTTATACATATTTGAATTTCAATTTTTGTGACAGTATAGAATTCTTAAGCATCCTGTGTATGTTTGTTAGCAAAATCCATTTTGTCAATTTTTTGCAAAATTGCGACAAGTATTAAAATTCAATCACTTATAACTCAGTAGTGTTGAATTTTGTCGAAAAGGTCTCTATACATGAAATGTTGAGAAGCCTAAAGCTCATCTAAGTAAAATATAAAAAATATATATTTTTGCTTGAAAACAAGCGATGTATCAGTTCGATCGTACCCCCATACTAGCCATTTTGAGACTTTCGGAAGAGTTAACGCTCTTAACTGCTTGGTTATGAAGATTAAAATTTAAATTTTTAATATCGCATAGAACTAACGCGCAGCCCCTATACGTTATGTTTAAAAAAAATATATAATTTTTTTTTTCAAAATGGCGGCTATCGTAAAAATTCAAAGTGTCATAACTTTGCTAAATGAAATTCTACTGAAAAATGTCGTATGCAAAAAGTGTTTGAAATTTTAATTTGCATATAAAAGCAATTTTTAATTATTTTTTTTTTAATAAAAACCGAGTCTTACCATATACTGACCGAGACCTCGAACGAGCTTTTATGCGACTCTGCATATAGTTAACGCTCGTATGAGGCTTCTATTTAAGAAATCGACTTGAATTTTTTAAACAAAATAGAGCTTTCGACTATACTTACGATACTATAAAAAAAAATTAAAAATTAAAAAATAAAAGTATTTTTTTTTCAAAACACGTTTAGTGTGATGAGTCGATCGACCCACCATACATACGCTCATAAGATTTTCAATATAGTTAAGGTCAGTGTGAGCTTATTTATACATATTTGAATTTCAATTTTTGTGACAGTATAGAATTCTTAAGCATCCTGTGTATGTTTGTTAGCAAAATCCATTTTGTCAATTTTTTGCAAAATGGCGACAAGTATTAAAATTCAATCACTTATAACTCAGTAGTGTTGAATTTTGTCGAAAAG
Source organism: Plectrocnemia conspersa (assembly GCF_051122295.1). NCBI lineage: Eukaryota > Metazoa > Arthropoda > Insecta > Trichoptera > Polycentropodidae > Plectrocnemia > Plectrocnemia conspersa. The sequence continues at coordinate 30,002,876 of NW_028277167.1, read as the reverse complement.
GTCTCTATACATATAATGTTGAAAAGCCTAAAGGTCATCTAAGTAAAATATAAAAAATATATATTTTTGCTTGAAAACAAGCGATGTATCAGTTCGATCGTACCCCCATACTAGCCATTTTAAAACTTTCGGAAGAGTTAACGCTCTTAACTGCTTGGTTATCAAGATTAAAATTTAAATTTTGAGTATCGCATAGAACTAACGCGCAGCCCCTATACGTTATGTTTAAAAAAAATATATAAATTTTTTTTTCAAAATGGCGGCTATCGTAAAAATTCAAAGTGTCATAACTTTGCTAAATAAAATCCTACTAAAAAATGTCGTATGCAAAAAGTGTTTGGAATTTTAATTTGCATATAAAAGCAATTTTTAATTATTTTTTTTTGAATAAAAACCGAGTCTTACCATATATTGACCGAGACCTCGAACGAGCTTTTATGCGACTCTGCATATAGTTAACGCTCGTATGAGGCTTCTATTTTAGAAATCGATTAGAATTTTTTAAACAAAATAGAGCTTTCGACTATACTTACGATACTATAAAAAAAAATTAAAAATTAAAAAATAAATAATTTTTTTTTCAAAACACGTTTAGTGTGATGAGTCGATCGACCCACCATACATACGCTCATAAGATTTTCAATATAGTTAAGGTCAGTGTGAGCTTATTTATACATATTTGAATTTCAATTTTTGTGACAGTATAGAATTCTTAAGCATCCTGTGTATGTTTGTTAGCAAAATCCATTTTGTCAATTTTTTGCAAAATGGCGACAAGTATTAAAATTCAATCACTTATAACTCAGTAGTGTTGAATTTTGTCGAAAAGGTCTCTATACATGAAATGTTGAGAAGCCTAAAGTTCATCTAAGTAAAATATAAAAAATATATATTTTTGCTTGAAAACAAGCGATGTATCAGTTCGATCGTACCCCCATACTAGCCATTTTGAGACTTTCGGAAGAGTTAACGCTCTTAACTGCTTGGTTATGAAGATTAAAATTTAAATTTTGAGTATCGCATAGAACTAACGCGCAGCCCCTATACGTTATGTTTAAAAAAAAAATATATAAATTTTTTTTTCAAAATGGCGGCTATCGTAAAAATTCAAAGTGTCATAACTTTGCTAAATAAAATCCTACTGAAAAATGTCGTATGCAAAAAGTGTTTGGAATTTTAATTTGCATATAAAAGCAATTTTTAATTATTTTTTTTTTAATAAAAACCGAGTCTTACCATATATTGACCGAGACCTCGAACGAGCTTTTATGCGACTCTGCATATAGTTAACGCTCGTATGAGGCTTCTATTTAAGAAATCGACTTGAATTTTTTAAACAAAATAGAGCTTTCGACTATACTTACGATACTATTAAAAAAAATTAAAAATTAAAAAATAAAAGTATTTTTTTTTCAAAACACGTTTAGTGTGATGAGTCGATCGACCCACCATACATACGCTCATAAGATTTTCAATATAGTTAAGGTCAGTGTGAGCTTATTTATACATATTTGAATTTCAATTTTTGTGACAGTATAGAATTCTTAAGCATCCTGTGTATGTTTGTTAGCAAAATCCATTTTGTCAATTTTTTGCAAAATGGCGACAAGTATTAAAATTCAATCACTTATAACTCAGTAGTGTTGAATTTTGTCGAAAAGGTCTCTATACATGAAATGTTGAGAAGCCTAAAGTTCATCTAAGTAAAATATAAAAAATATATATTTTTGCTTGAAAACAAGCGATGTATCAGTTCGATCGTACCCCCATACTAGCCATTTTGAGACTTTCGGAAGAGTTAACGCTCTTAACTGCTTGGTTATAAAGATTAAAATTTAAATTTAGAGTATCGCATAGAACTAACGCGCAGCCCCTATACGTTATGTTTAAAAAAAATATATAAATTTTTTTTTCAAAATGGCGGCTATCGTAAAAATTCAAAGTGTCATAACTTTGCTAAATGAAATCCTACTGAAAAATGTCGTATGCAAAAAGTGTTTGGAATTTTAATTTGCATATAAAAGCAATTTTTAATTATTTTTTTTTGAATAAAAACCGAGTCTTACCATATATTGACCGAGACCTCGAACGAGCTTTTATGCGACTCTGCATATAGTTAACGCTCGTATGAGGCTTCTATTTAAGAAATCGATTAGAATTTTTTAAACAAAATAGAGCTTTCGACTATACTTACGATACTATAAAAAAAAATTAAAAATTAAAAAATAAATAATTTTTTTTTCAAAACACGTTTAGTGTGATGAGTCGATCGACCCACCATACATACGCTCATAAGATTTTCAATATAGTTAAGGTCAGTGTGAGCTTATTTATACATATTTGAATTTCAATTTTTGTGACAGTATAGAATTCTTAAGCATCCTGTGTATGTTTGTTAGCAAAATCCATTTTGTCAATTTTTTGCAAAATGGCGACAAGTATTAAAATTCAATCACTTATAACTCAGTAGTGTTGAATTTTGTCGAAAAGGTCTCTATACATGAAATGTTGAGAAGCCTAAAGTTCATCTAAGTAAAATATAAAAAATATATATTTTTGCTTGAAAACAAGCGATGTATCAGTTCGATCGTACCCCCATACTAGCCATTTTGAGACTTTCGGAAGAGTTAACGCTCTTAACTGCTTGGTTATGAAGATTAAAATTAAAATTTTGAGTATCGCATAGAACTAACGCGCAGCCCCTATACGTTATTTTTAAAAAAAATATATAATTTTTTTTTTCAAAATGGCGGCTATCGTAAAAATTCAAAGTGTCATAACTTTGCTAAATGAAATCCTACTGAAAAATGTCGTATGCAAAAAGTGTTTGGAATTTTAATTTGCATATAAAAGCAATTTTTAATTATTTTTTTTTTAATAAAAACCGAGTCTTACCATATATTGACCGAGACCTCGAACGAGCTTTTATGCGACTCTGCATATAGTTAACGCTCGTATGAGGCTTCTATTTAAGAAATCGACTTGAATTTTTTAAACAAAATAGAGCTTTCGACTATACTTACGATACTATTAAAAAAAATTAAAAATTAAAAAATAAAAGTATTTTTTTTTCAAAACACGTTTAGTGTGATGAGTCGATCGACCCACCATACATACGCTCATAAGATTTTCAATATAGTTAAGGTCAGTGTGAGCTTATTTATACATATTTGAATTTCAATTTTTGTGACAGTATAGAATTCTTAAGCATCCTGTGTATGTTTGTTAGCAAAATCCATTTTGTCAATTTTTTGCAAAATGGCGACAAGTATTAAAATTCAATCACTTATAACTCAGTAGTGTTGAATTTTGTCGAAAAGGTCTCTATACATGAAATGTTGAGAAGCCTAAAGTTCATCTAAGTAAAATATAAAAAATATATATTTTTGCTTGAAAACAAGCGATGTATCAGTTCGATCGTACCCCCATACTAGCCATTTTGAGACTTTCGGAAGAGTTAACGCTTTTAACTGCTTGGTTATGAAGATTAAAATTTAAATTTTGAGTATCGCATAGAACTAACGCGCAGCCCCTATACGTTATGTTTAAAAAAAATATATAAATTTTTTTTTCAAAATGGCGGCTATCGTAAAAATTCAAAGTGTCATAACTTTGCTAAATGAAATCCTACTGAAAAATGTCGTATGCAAAAAGTGTTTGGAATTTTAATTTGCATATAAAAGCAATTTTTAATTATTTTTTTTTTAATAAAAACCGAGTCTTACCATATATTGACCGAGACCTCGAACGAGCTTTTATGCGACTCTGCATATAGTTAACGCTCGTATGAGGCTTCTATTTAAGAAATCGACTTGAATTTTTTAAACAAAATAGAGCTTTCGACTATACTTACGATACTATAAAAAAAAATTAAAAATTAAAAAATAAAAGTATTTTTTTTTCAAAACACGTTTAGTGTGATGAGTCGATCGACCCACCATACATACGCTCATAAGATTTTCAATATAGTTAAGGTCAGTGTGAGCTTATTTATACATATTTGAATTTCAATTTTTGTGACAGTATAGAATTCTTAAGCATCCTGTGTATGTTTGTTAGCAAAATCCATTTTGTCAATTTTTTGCAAAATGGCGACAAGTATTAAAATTCAATCACTTATAACTCAGTAGTGTTGAATTTTGTCGAAAAGGTCTCTATACATGAAATGTTGAGAAGCCTAAAGTTCATCTAAGTAAAATATAAAAAATATATATTTTTGCTTGAAAACAAGCGATGTATCAGTTCGATCGTACCCCCATACTAGCCATTTTGAGACTTTCGGAAGAGTTAACGCTCTTAACTGCTTGGTTATGAAGATTAAAATTTAAATTTTGAGTATCGCATAGAACTAACGCGCAGCCCCTATACGTTATGTTTAAAAAAAATATATAAATTTTTTTTTCAAAATGGCGGCTATCGTAAAAAATCAAAGTGTCATAACTTTGCTAAATGAAATCCTACTAAAAAATGTCGTATGCAAAAAGTGTTTGGAATTTTAATTTGCATATAAAAGCAATTTTTAATTATTTTTTTTAATAAAAACCGAGTCTTACCATATATTGACCGAGACCTCGAACGAGCTTTTATGCGACTCTGCATATAGTTAACGCTCGTATGAGGCTTCTATTTAAGAAATCGACTTGAATTTTTTAAACAAAATAGAGCTTTCGACTATACTTACGATACTATAAAAAAAAATTAAAAATTAAAAAATAAAAGTATTTTTTTTCAAAACACGTTTAGTGTGATGAGTCGATCGACCCACCATACATACGCTCATAAGATTTTCAATATAGTTAAGGTCAGTGTGAGCTTATTTATACATATTTGAATTTCAATTTTTGTGACAGTATAGAATTCTTAAGCATCCTGTGTATGTTTGTTAGCAAAATCCATTTTGTCAATTTTTTGCAAAATGGCGACAAGTATTAAAATTCAATCACTTATAACTCAGTAGTGTTGAATTTTGTCGAAAAGGTCTCTATATATGAAATGTTGAGAAGCCTAAAGTTCATCTAAGTAAAATATAAAAAATATATATTTTTGCTTGAAAACAAGCGATGTATCAGTTCGATCGTACCCCCATACTAGCCATTTTGAGACTTTCGGAAGAGTTAACGCTCTTAACTGCTTGGTTATGAAGATTAAAATTTAAATTTTGAGTATCGCATAGAACTAACGCGCAGCCCCTATACGTTATGTTTAAAAAAAATATATAATTTTTTTTTTCAAAATGGCAACTATCGTAAAAATTCAAAGTGTCATAACTTTGCTAAATGAAATCCTACTGAAAAATGTCGTATGCAAAAAGTGTTTGGAATTTTAATTTGCATATAAAAGCAATTTTTAATTATTTTTTTTTTAATAAAAACCGAGTCTTACCATATATTGACCGAGACCTCGAACGAGCTTTTATGCGACTCTGCATATAGTTAACGCTCGTATGAGGCTTCTATTTAAGAAATCGACTTGAATTTTTTAAACAAAATAGAGCTTTCGACTATACTTACGATACTATAAAAAAAAATTAAAAATTAAAAAATAAAAGTATTTTTTTTTCAAAACACGTTTAGTGTGATGAGTCGATCGACCCACCATACATACGCTCATAAGATTTTCAATATAGTTAAGGTCAGTGTGAGCTTATTTATACATATTTGAATTTCAATTTTTGTGACAGTATAGAATTCTTAAGCATCCTGTGTATGTTTGTTAGCAAAATCCATTTTGTCAATTTTTTGCAAAATGGCGACAAGTATTAAAATTCAATCACTTATAACTCAGTAGTGTTGAATTTTGTCGAAAAGGTCTCTATACATGAAATGTTGAGAAGCCTAAAGTTCATCTAAGTAAAATATAAAAAATATATATTTTTGCTTGAAAACAAGCGATGTATCAGTTCGATCGTACCCCCATACTAGCCATTTTGAGACTTTCGGAAGAGTTAACGCTCTTAACTGCTTGGTTATGAAGATTAAAATTTAAATTTTGAGTATCGCATAGAACTAACGCGCAGCCCCTATACGTTATGTTTAAAAAAAAAATATATAAATTTTTTTTTCAAAATGGCGGCTATCGTAAAAATTCAAAGTGTCATAACTTTGCTAAATAAAATCCTACTGAAAAATGTCGTATGCAAAAAGTGTTTGGAATTTTAATTTGCATATAAAAGCAATTTTTAATTATTTTTTTTTTAATAAAAACCGAGTCTTACCATATATTGACCGAGACCTCGAACGAGCTTTTATGCGACTCTGCATATAGTTAACGCTCGTATGAGGCTTCTATTTAAGAAATCGACTTGAATTTTTTAAACAAAATAGAGCTTTCGACTATACTTACGATACTATAAAAAAAAATTAAAAATTAAAAAATAAAAGTATTTTTTTTTCAAAACACGTTTAGTGTGATAAGTCGATCGACCCACCATACATACGCTCATAAGATTTTCAATATAGTTAAGGTCAGTGTGAGCTTATTTATACATATTTGAATTTCAATTTTTGTGACAGTATAGAATTCTTAAGCATCCTGTGTATGTTTGTTAGCAAAATCCATTTTGTCAATTTTTTGCAAAATGGCGACAAGTATTAAAATTCAATCACTTATAACTCAGTAGTGTTGAATTTTGTCGAAAAGGTCTCTATACATGAAATGTTGAGAAGCCTAACGTTCATCTAAGTAAAATGAAAAAAATATATATTTTTGCTTGAAAACAAGCGATGTATCAGTTCGATCGTACCCCCATACTAGCCATTTTGAGACTTTCGGAAGAGTTAACGCTCTTAACTGCTTGGTTATAAAGATTAAAATTTAAATTTTGAGTATCGCATAGAACTAACGCGCAGCCCCTATACGTTATGTTTAAAAAAAATATATAAATTTTTTTTTCAAAATGGCGGCTATCGTAAAAATTCAAAGTGTCATAACTTTGCTAAATAAAATCCTACTAAAAAATGTCGTATGCAAAAAATGTTTGGAATTTTAATTTGCATATAAAAGCAATTTTTAAATATTTTTTTTAATAAAAACCGAGTCTTACCATATATTGACCGAGACCTCGAACGAGCTTTTATGCGACTCTGCATATAGTTAACGCTCGTATGAGGCTTCTATTTAAGAAATCGACTTGAATTTTTTTAACAAAATAGAGCTTTCGACTATACTTACGATACTATAAAAAAAAATTAAAAATTAAAAAATAAAAGTATTTTTTTTTCAAAACACGTTTAGTGTGATGAGTCGATCGACCCACCATACATACGCTCATAAGATTTTCAATATAGTTAAGGTCAGTGTGAGCTTATTTATACATATTTGAATTTCAATTTTTGTGACAGTATAGAATTCTTAAGCATCCTGTGTATGTTTGTTAGCAAAATCCATATTGTCAATTTTTTGCAAAATGGCGACAAGTATTAAAATTCAATCACTTATAACTCAGTAGTGTTGAATTTTGTCGAAAAGGTCTCTATACATGAAATGTTGAGAAGCCTAAAGTTCATCTAAGTAAAATATAAAAAATATATATTTTTGCTTGAAAACAAGCGATGTATCAGTTCGATCGTACCCCCATACTAGCCATTTTGAGACTTTCGGAAGAGTTAACGCTTTTAACTGCTTGGATATCAAGATTAAAATTTAAATTTTGAGTATCGCATAGAACTAACGAGCAGCCCCTATACGTTATGTTTAAAAAAAATATATAAATTTTTTTTTCAAAATGGCGGCTATCGTAAAAATTCAAAGTGTCATAACTTTGCTAAATGAAATCCTACTGAAAAATGTCGTATGCAAAAAGTGTTTGGAATTTAAATTTGCATATAAAAGCAATTTTTAATTATTTTTTTTTTAATAAAAACCGAGTCTTACCATATATTGACCGAGACCTCGAACGAGCTTTTATGCGACTCTGCATATAGTTAACGCTCGTATGAGGCTTCTATTTAAGAAATCGACTTGAATTTTTTAAACAAAATAGAGCTTTCGACTATACTTACGATACTATAAAAAAAAATTAAAAAATAAAAGTATTTTTTTTTCAAAACACGTTTAGTGTGATGAGTCGATCGACCCACCATACATACGCTCATAAGATTTTCAATATAGTTAAGGTCAGTGTGAGCTTATTTATACATATTTGAATTTCAATTTTTGTGACAGTATAGAATTCTTAAGCATCCTGTGTATGTTTGTTAGCAAAATCCATTTTGTCAATTTTTTGCAAAATGGCGACAAGTATTAAAATTCAATCACTTATAACTCAGTAGTGTTGAATTTTGTCGAAAAGGTCTCTATACATGAAATGTTGAGAAGCCTAAAGTTCATCTAAGTAAAATATAAAAAATATATATTTTTGCTTGAAAACAAGCGATGTATCAGTTCGATCGTACCCCCATACTAGCCATTTTGAGACTTTCGGAAGAGTTAACGCTCTTAACTGCTTGGTTATGAAGATTAAAATTTAAATTTTAAGTATCGCATAGAACTAACGCGCAGCCCCTATACGTTATTTTTAAAAAAAATATATAATTTTTTTTTTCAAAATGGCGGCTATCGTAAAAATTCAAAGTGTCATAACTTTGCTAAATGAAATCCTACTATAAAATGTCGTAATCAAAAAGTGTTTGGAATTTTAATTTGCATATAAAAGCAATTTTTAATTATTTTTTTTTTAATAAAAACCGAGTCTTACCATATATTGACCGAGACCTCGAACGAGCTTTTATGCGACTCTGCATATAGTTAACGCTCGTATGAGGCTTCTATTTAAGAAATCGACTTGAATTTTTTAAACAAAATAGAGCTTTCGACTATACTTACGATACTATAAAAAAAAATTAAAAATTAAAAAATAAAAGTATTTTTTTTTCAAAACACGTTTAGTGTGATGAGTCGATCGACCCACCATACATACGCTCATAAGATTTTCAATATAGTTAAGGTCAGTGTGAGCTTATTTATACATATTTGAATTTCAATTTTTGTGACAGTATAGAATTCTTAAGCATCCTGTGTATGTTTGTTAGCAAAATCCATTTTGTCAATTTTTTGCAAAATGGCGACAAGTATTAAAATTCAATCACTTATAACTCAGTAGTGTTGAATTTTGTCGAAAAGGTCTCTATACATGAAATGTTGAGAAGCCTAAAGTTCATCTAAGTAAAATATAAAAAATATATATTTTTGCTTGAAAACAAGCGATGTATCAGTTCGATCGTACCCCCATACTAGCCATTTTGAGACTTTCGGAAGAGTTAACGCTCTTAACTGCTTGGTTATGAAGATTAAAATTTAAATTTTGAGTATCGCATAGAACTAACGCGCAGCCCCTATACGTTATGTTTAAAAAAAATATATAAATTTTTTTTTCAAAATGGCGGCTATCGTAAAAATTCAAAGTGTCATAACTTTGCTAAATGAAATCCTTCTAAAAAATGTCGTATGCAAAAAGTGTTTGGAATTTTAATTTGCATATAAAAGCAATTTTTAATTATTTTTTTTTTAATAAAAACCGAGTCTTACCATATATTGACCGAGACCTCGAACGAGCTTTTATGCGACTCTGCATATAGTTAACGCTCGTATGAGGCTTCTATTTAAGAAATCGACTTGAATTTTTTAAACAAAATAGAGCTTTCGACTATACTTACGATACTATAAAAAAAAATTAAAAATTAAAAAATAAAAGTATTTTTTTTCAAAACACGTTTAGTGTGATGAGTCGATCGACCCACCATACATACGCTCATAAGATTTTCAATATAGTTAAGGTCAGTGTGAGCTTATTTATACATATTTGAATTTCAATTTTTGTGACAGTATAGAATTCTTAAGCATCCTGTGTATGTTTGTTAGCAAAATCCATTTTGTCAATTTTTTGCAAAATGGCGACAAGTATTAAAATTCAATCACTTATAACTCAGTAGTGTTGAATTTTGTCGAAAAGGTCTCTATATATGAAATGTTGAGAAGCCTAAAGTTCATCTAAGTAAAATATAAAAAATATATATTTTTGCTTGAAAACAAGCGATGTATCAGTTCGATCGTACCCCCATACTAGCCATTTTGAGACTTTCGGAAGAGTTAACGCTCTTAACTGCTTGGTTATGAAGATTAAAATTTAAATTTTGAGTATCGCATAGAACTAACGCGCAGCCCCTATACGTTATGTTTAAAAAAAATATATAATTTTTTTTTTCAAAATGGCAACTATCGTAAAAATTCAAAGTGTCATAACTTTGCTAAATGAAATCCTACTGAAAAATGTCGTATGCAAAAAGTGTTTGGAATTTTAATTTGCATATAAAAGCAATTTTTAATTATTTTTTTTTTAATAAAAACCGAGTCTTACCATATATTGACCGAGACCTCGAACGAGCTTTTATGCGACTCTGCATATAGTTAACGCTCGTATGAGGCTTCTATTTAAGAAATCGACTTGAATTTTTTAAACAAAATAGAGCTTTCGACTATACTTACGATACTATAAAAAAAAATTAAAAATTAAAAAATAAAAGTATTTTTTTTTCAAAACACGTTTAGTGTGATGAGTCGATCGACCCACCATACATACGCTCATAAGATTTTCAATATAGTTAAGGTCAGTGTGAGCTTATTTATACATATTTGAATTTCAATTTTTGTGACAGTATAGAATTCTTAAGCATCCTGTGTATGTTTGTTAGCAAAATCCATTTTGTCAATTTTTTGCAAAATGGCGACAAGTATTAAAATTCAATCACTTATAACTCAGTAGTGTTGAATTTTGTCGAAAAGGTCTCTATATATGAAATGTTGAGAAGCCTAAAGTTCATCTAAGTAAAATATAAAAAATATATATTTTTGCTTGAAAACAAGCGATGTATCAGTTCGATCGTACCCCCATACTAGCCATTTTGAGACTTTCGGAAGAGTTAACGCTCTTAACTGCTTGGTTATGAAGATTAAAATTTAAATTTTGAGTATCGCATAGAACTAACGCGCAGCCCCTATACGTTATGTTTAAAAAAAAAATATATAAATTTTTTTTTCAAAATGGCGGCTATCGTAAAAATTCAAAGTGTCATAACTTTGCTAAATAAAATCCTACTGAAAAATGTCGTATGCAAAAAGTGTTTGGAATTTTAATTTGCATATAAAAGCAATTTTTAATTATTTTTTTTTTAATAAAAACCGAGTCTTACCATATATTGACCGAGACCTCGAACGAGCTTTTATGCGACTCTGCATATAGTTAACGCTCGTATGAGGCTTCTATTTAAGAAATCGACTTGAATTTTTTAAACAAAATAGAGCTTTCGACTATACTTACGATACTATAAAAAAAAATTAAAAATTAAAAAATAAAAGTATTTTTTTTTCAAAACACGTTTAGTGTGATGAGTCGATCGACCCACCATACATACGCTCATAAGATTTTCAATATAGTTAAGGTCAGTGTGAGCTTATTTATACATATTTGAATTTCAATTTTTGTGACAGTATAGAATTCTTAAGCATCCTGTGTATGTTTGTTAGCAAAATCCATTTTGTCAATTTTTTGCAAAATGGCGACAAGTATTAAAATTCAATCACTTATAACTCAGTAGTGTTGAATTTTGTCGAAAAGGTCTCTATACATGAAATGTTGAGAAGCCTAACGTTCATCTAAGTAAAATGAAAAAAATATATATTTTTGCTTGAAAACAAGCGATGTATCAGTTCGATCGTACCCCCATACTAGCCATTTTGAGACTTTCGGAAGAGTTAACGCTCTTAACTGCTTGGTTATAAAGATTAAAATTTAAATTTTGAGTATCGCATAGAACTAACGCGCAGCCCCTATACGTTATGTTTAAAAAAAATATATAAATTTTTTTTTCAACATGGCGGCTATCGTAAAAATTCAAAGTGTCATAACTTTGCTAAATAAAATCCTACTAAAAAATGTCGTATGCAAAAAAGGTTTGGAATTTTAATTTGCATATAAAAGCAATTTTTAAATATTTTTTTTAATAAAAACCGAGTCTTACCATATATTGACCGAGACCTCGAACGAGCTTTTATGCGACTCTGCATATAGTTAACGCTCGTATGAGGCTTCTATTTAAGAAATCGACTTGAATTTTTTTAACAAAATAGAGCTTTCGACTATACTTACGATACTATAAAAAAAAATTAAAAATTAAAAAATAAAAGTATTTTTTTTTCAAAACACGTTTAGTGTGATGAGTCGATCGACCCACCATACATACGCTCATAAGATTTTCAATATAGTTAAGGTCAGTGTGAGCTTATTTATACATATTTGAATTTCAATTTTTGTGACAGTATAGAATTCTTAAGCATCCTGTGTATGTTTGTTAGCAAAATCCATATTGTCAATTTTTTGCAAAATGGCGACAAGTATTAAAATTCAATCACTTATAACTCAGTAGTGTTGAATATTGTCGAAAAGGTCTCTATACATGAAATGTTGAGAAGCCTAAAGTTCATTTAAGTAAAATATAAAAAATATATATTTTTGCTTGAAAACAAGCGATGTATCAGTTCGATCGTACCCCCATACTAGCCATTTTGAGACTTTCGGAAGAGTTAACGCTTTTAACTGCTTGGATATCAAGATTAAAATTTAAATTTTGAGTATCGCATAGAACTAACGAGCAGCCCCTATACGTTATGTTTAAAAAAAATATATAAATTTTTTTTTCAAAATGGCGGCTATCGTAAAAATTCAAAGTGTCATAACTTTGCTAAATGAAATCCTACTGAAAAATGTCGTATGCAAAAAGTGTTTGGAATTTAAATTTGCATATAAAAGCAATTTTTAATTATTTTTTTTTTAATAAAAACCGAGTCTTACCATATATTGACCGAGACCTCGAACGAGCTTTTATGCGACTCTGCATATAGTTAACGCTCGTATGAGGCTTCTATTTAAGAAATCGACTTGAATTTTTTAAACAAAATAGAGCTTTCGACTATACTTACGATACTATAAAAAAAAATTAAAAAATAAAAGTATTTTTTTTTCAAAACACGTTTAGTGTGATGAGTCGATCGACCCACCATACATACGCTCATAAGATTTTCAATATAGTTAAGGTCAGTGTGAGCTTATTTATACATATTTGAATTTCAATTTTTGTGACAGTATAGAATTCTTAAGCATCCTGTGTATGTTTGTTAGCAAAATCCATTTTGTCAATTTTTTGCAAAATGGCGACAAGTATTAAAATTCAATCACTTATAACTCAGTAGTGTTGAATTTTGTCGAAAAGGTCTCTATACATGAAATGTTGAGAAGCCTAAAGTTCATCTAAGTAAAATATAAAAAATATATATTTTTGCTTGAAAACAAGCGATGTATCAGTTCGATCGTACCCCCATACTAGCCATTTTGAGACTTTCGGAAGAGTTAACGCTCTTAACTGCTTGGTTATGAAGATTAAAATTTAAATTTTGAGTATCGCATAGAACTAACGCGCAGCCCCTATACGTTATTTTTAAAAAAAATATATAATTTTTTTTTTCAAAATGGCGGCTATCGTAAAAATTCAAAGTGTCATAACTTTGCTAAATGAAATCCTACTGAAAAATGTTGTATGCAAAAAGTGTTTGGAATTTTAATTTGCATATAAAAGCAATTTTTAATTATTTTTTTTTTAATAAAAACCGAGTCTTACCATATATTGACCGAGACCTCGAACGAGCTTTTATGCGACTCTGCATATAGTTAACGCTCGTATGAGGCTTCTATTTAAGAAATCGACTTGAATTTTTTAAACAAAATAGAGCTTTCGACTATACTTACGTAACTATTTAAAAAAATTAAAAATTAAAAAATAAAAGTATTTTTTTTTCAAAACACGTTTAGTGTGATGAGTCGATCGACCCACCATACATACGCTCATAAGATTTTCAATATAGTTAAGGTCAGTGTGAGCTTATTTATACATATTTGAATTTCAATTTTTGTGACAGTATAGAATTCTTAAGCATCCTGTGTATGTTTGTTAGCAAAATCCATTTGTCAATTTTTTGCAAAATGGCGACAAGTATTAAAATTCAATCACTTATAACTCAGTAGTGTTGAATTTTGTCGAAAAGGTCTCTATACATGAAATGTTGAGAAGCCTAAAGTTTATCTAAGTAAAATATAAAAAATATATATTTTTGCTTGAAAACAAGCGATGTATCAGTTCGATCGTACCCCCATACTAGCCATTTTGAGACTTTCGGAAGAGTTAACGCTCTTAACTGCTTGGTTATGAAGATTAAAATTTAAATTTTGAGTATCGCATAGAACTAACGCGCAGCCCCTATACGTTATTTTTAAAAAAAATATATAATTTTTTTTTTCAAAATGGCGGCTATCGTAAAAATTTAAAGTGTCATAACTTTGCTAAATGAAATCCTACTGAAAAATGTTGTATGCAAAAAGTGTTTGGAATTTTAATTTGCATATAAAAGCAATTTTTAATTATTTTTTTTTTAATAAAAACCGAGTCTTACCATATATTGACCGAGACCTCGAACGAGCTTTTATGCGACTCTGCATATAGTTAACGCTCGTATGAGGCTTCTATTTAAGAAATCGACTTGAATTTTTTAAACAAAATAGAGCTTTCGACTATACTTACGATACTATAAAAAAAAATTAAAAATTAAAAAATAAAAGTATTTTTTTTCAAAACACGTTTAGTGTGATGAGTCGATCGACCCACCATACATACGCTCATAAGATTTTCAATATAGTTAAGGTCAGTGTGAGCTTATTTATACATATTTGAATTTCAATTTTTGTGACAGTATAGAATTCTTAAGCATCCTGTGTATGTTTGTTAGCAAAATCCATTTTGTCAATTTTTTGCAAAATGGCGACAAGTATTAAAATTCAATCACTTATAACTCAGTAGTGTTGAATTTTGTCGAAAAGGTCTCTATACATGAAATGTTGAGAAGCCTAAAGTTCATCTAAGTAAAATATAAAAAATATATATTTTTGCTTGAAAACAAGCGATGTATCAGTTCGATCGTACCCCCATACTAGCCATTTTGAGACTTTCGGAAGAGTTAACGCTCTTAACTGCTTGGTTATGAAGATTAAAATTTAAATTTTGAGTATCGCATAGAACTAACGCGCAGCCCCTATACGTTATGTTTAAAAAAAATATATAAATTTTTTTTTCAAAATGGCGGCTATCGTAAAAATTCAAAGTGTCATAACTTTGCTAAATGAAATCCTTCTAAAAAATGTCGTATGCAAAAAGTGTTTGGAATTTTAATTTGCATATAAAAGCAATTTTTAATTATTTTTTTTTTAATAAAAACCGAGTCTTACCATATATTGACCGAGACCTCGAACGAGCTTTTATGCGACTCTGCATATAGTTAACGCTCGTATGAGGCTTCTATTTAAGAAATCGACTTGAATTTTTTAAACAAAATAGAGCTTTCGACTATACTTACGATACTATAAAAAAAAATTAAAAATTAAAAAATAAAAGTATTTTTTTTCAAAACACGTTTAGTGTGATGAGTCGATCGACCCACCATACATACGCTCATAAGATTTTCAATATAGTTAAGGTCAGTGTGAGCTTATTTATACATATTTGAATTTCAATTTTTGTGACAGTATAGAATTCTTAAGCATCCTGTGTATGTTTGTTAGCAAAATCCATTTTGTCAATTTTTTGCAAAATGGCGACAAGTATTAAAATTCAATCACTTATAACTCAGTAGTGTTGAATTTTGTCGAAAAGGTCTCTATATATGAAATGTTGAGAAGCCTAAAGTTCATCTAAGTAAAATATAAAAAATATATATTTTTGCTTGAAAACAAGCGATGTATCAGTTCGATCGTACCCCCATACTAGCCATTTTGAGACTTTCGGAAGAGTTAACGCTCTTAACTGCTTGGTTATGAAGATTAAAATTTAAATTTTGAGTATCGCATAGAACTAACGCGCAGCCCCTATACGTTATGTTTAAAAAAAATATATAATTTTTTTTTTCAAAATGGCAACTATCGTAAAAATTCAAAGTGTCATAACTTTGCTAAATGAAATCCTACTGAAAAATGTCGTATGCAAAAAGTGTTTGGAATTTTAATTTGCATATAAAAGCAATTTTTAATTATTTTTTTTTTAATAAAAACCGAGTCTTACCATATATTGACCGAGACCTCGAACGAGCTTTTATGCGACTCTGCATATAGTTAACGCTCGTATGAGGCTTCTATTTAAGAAATCGACTTGAATTTTTTAAACAAAATAGAGCTTTCGACTATACTTACGATACTATAAAAAAAAATTAAAAATTAAAAAATAAAAGTATTTTTTTTTCAAAACACGTTTAGTGTGATGAGTCGATCGACCCACCATACATACGCTCATAAGATTTTCAATATAGTTAAGGTCAGTGTGAGCTTATTTATACATATTTGAATTTCAATTTTTGTGACAGTATAGAATTCTTAAGCATCCTGTGTATGTTTGTTAGCAAAATCCATTTTGTCAATTTTTTGCAAAATGGCGACAAGTATTAAAATTCAATCACTTATAACTCAGTAGTGTTGAATTTTGTCGAAAAGGTCTCTATATATGAAATGTTGAGAAGCCTAAAGTTCATCTAAGTAAAATATAAAAAATATATATTTTTGCTTGAAAACAAGCGATGTATCAGTTCGATCGTACCCCCATACTAGCCATTTTGAGACTTTCGGAAGAGTTAACGCTCTTAACTGCTTGGTTATGAAGATTAAAATTTAAATTTTGAGTATCGCATAGAACTAACGCGCAGCCCCTATACGTTATGTTTAAAAAAAAAATATATAAATTTTTTTTTCAAAATGGCGGCTATCGTAAAAATTCAAAGTGTCATAACTTTGCTAAATAAAATCCTACTGAAAAATGTCGTATGCAAAAAGTGTTTGGAATTTTAATTTGCATATAAAAGCAATTTTTAATTATTTTTTTTTTAATAAAAACCGAGTCTTACCATATATTGACCGAGACCTCGAACGAGCTTTTATGCGACTCTGCATATAGTTAACGCTCGTATGAGGCTTCTATTTAAGAAATCGACTTGAATTTTTTAAACAAAATAGAGCTTTCGACTATACTTACGATACTATAAAAAAAAATTAAAAATTAAAAAATAAAAGTATTTTTTTTTCAAAACACGTTTAGTGTGATGAGTCGATCGACCCACCATACATACGCTCATAAGATTTTCAATATAGTTAAGGTCAGTGTGAGCTTATTTATACATATTTGAATTTCAATTTTTGTGACAGTATAGAATTCTTAAGCATCCTGTGTATGTTTGTTAGCAAAATCCATTTTGTCAATTTTTTGCAAAATGGCGACAAGTATTAAAATTCAATCACTTATAACTCAGTAGTGTTGAATTTTGTCGAAAAGGTCTCTATACATGAAATGTTGAGAAGCCTAACGTTCATCTAAGTAAAATGAAAAAAATATATATTTTTGCTTGAAAACAAGCGATGTATCAGTTCGATCGTACCCCCATACTAGCCATTTTGAGACTTTCGGAAGAGTTAACGCTCTTAACTGCTTGGTTATAAAGATTAAAATTTAAATTTTGAGTATCGCATAGAACTAACGCGCAGCCCCTATACGTTATGTTTAAAAAAAATATATAAATTTTTTTTTCAACATGGCGGCTATCGTAAAAATTCAAAGTGTCATAACTTTGCTAAATAAAATCCTACTAAAAAATGTCGTATGCAAAAAAGGTTTGGAATTTTAATTTGCATATAAAAGCAATTTTTAAATATTTTTTTTAATAAAAACCGAGTCTTACCATATATTGACCGAGACCTCGAACGAGCTTTTATGCGACTCTGCATATAGTTAACGCTCGTATGAGGCTTCTATTTAAGAAATCGACTTGAATTTTTTTAACAAAATAGAGCTTTCGACTATACTTACGATACTATAAAAAAAAATTAAAAATTAAAAAATAAAAGTATTTTTTTTTCAAAACACGTTTAGTGTGATGAGTCGATCGACCCACCATACATACGCTCATAAGATTTTCAATATAGTTAAGGTCAGTGTGAGCTTATTTATACATATTTGAATTTCAATTTTTGTGACAGTATAGAATTCTTAAGCATCCTGTGTATGTTTGTTAGCAAAATCCATATTGTCAATTTTTTGCAAAATGGCGACAAGTATTAAAATTCAATCACTTATAACTCAGTAGTGTTGAATATTGTCGAAAAGGTCTCTATACATGAAATGTTGAGAAGCCTAAAGTTCATTTAAGTAAAATATAAAAAATATATATTTTTGCTTGAAAACAAGCGATGTATCAGTTCGATCGTACCCCCATACTAGCCATTTTGAGACTTTCGGAAGAGTTAACGCTTTTAACTGCTTGGATATCAAGATTAAAATTTAAATTTTGAGTATCGCATAGAACTAACGAGCAGCCCCTATACGTTATGTTTAAAAAAAATATATAAATTTTTTTTTCAAAATGGCGGCTATCGTAAAAATTCAAAGTGTCATAACTTTGCTAAATGAAATCCTACTGAAAAATGTCGTATGCAAAAAGTGTTTGGAATTTAAATTTGCATATAAAAGCAATTTTTAATTATTTTTTTTTTAATAAAAACCGAGTCTTACCATATATTGACCGAGACCTCGAACGAGCTTTTATGCGACTCTGCATATAGTTAACGCTCGTATGAGGCTTCTATTTAAGAAATCGACTTGAATTTTTTAAACAAAATAGAGCTTTCGACTATACTTACGATACTATAAAAAAAAATTAAAAAATAAAAGTATTTTTTTTTCAAAACACGTTTAGTGTGATGAGTCGATCGACCCACCATACATACGCTCATAAGATTTTCAATATAGTTAAGGTCAGTGTGAGCTTATTTATACATATTTGAATTTCAATTTTTGTGACAGTATAGAATTCTTAAGCATCCTGTGTATGTTTGTTAGCAAAATCCATTTTGTCAATTTTTTGCAAAATGGCGACAAGTATTAAAATTCAATCACTTATAACTCAGTAGTGTTGAATTTTGTCGAAAAGGTCTCTATACATGAAATGTTGAGAAGCCTAAAGTTCATCTAAGTAAAATATAAAAAATATATATTTTTGCTTGAAAACAAGCGATGTATCAGTTCGATCGTACCCCCATACTAGCCATTTTGAGACTTTCGGAAGAGTTAACGCTCTTAACTGCTTGGTTATGAAGATTAAAATTTAAATTTTGAGTATCGCATAGAACTAACGCGCAGCCCCTATACGTTATTTTTAAAAAAAATATATAATTTTTTTTTTCAAAATGGCGGCTATCGTAAAAATTCAAAGTGTCATAACTTTGCTAAATGAAATCCTACTGAAAAATGTTGTATGCAAAAAGTGTTTGGAATTTTAATTTGCATATAAAAGCAATTTTTAATTATTTTTTTTTTAATAAAAACCGAGTCTTACCATATATTGACCGAGACCTCGAACGAGCTTTTATGCGACTCTGCATATAGTTAACGCTCGTATGAGGCTTCTATTTAAGAAATCGACTTGAATTTTTTAAACAAAATAGAGCTTTCGACTATACTTACGTAACTATTTAAAAAAATTAAAAATTAAAAAATAAAAGTATTTTTTTTTCAAAACACGTTTAGTGTGATGAGTCGATCGACCCACCATACATACGCTCATAAGATTTTCAATATAGTTAAGGTCAGTGTGAGCTTATTTATACATATTTGAATTTCAATTTTTGTGACAGTATAGAATTCTTAAGCATCCTGTGTATGTTTGTTAGCAAAATCCATTTGTCAATTTTTTGCAAAATGGCGACAAGTATTAAAATTCAATCACTTATAACTCAGTAGTGTTGAATTTTGTCGAAAAGGTCTCTATACATGAAATGTTGAGAAGCCTAAAGTTTATCTAAGTAAAATATAAAAAATATATATTTTTGCTTGAAAACAAGCGATGTATCAGTTCGATCGTACCCCCATACTAGCCATTTTGAGACTTTCGGAAGAGTTAACGCTCTTAACTGCTTGGTTATGAAGATTAAAATTTAAATTTTGAGTATCGCATAGAACTAACGCGCAGCCCCTATACGTTATTTTTAAAAAAAATATATAATTTTTTTTTTCAAAATGGCGGCTATCGTAAAAATTTAAAGTGTCATAACTTTGCTAAATGAAATCCTACTGAAAAATGTTGTATGCAAAAAGTGTTTGGAATTTTAATTTGCATATAAAAGCAATTTTTAATTATTTTTTTTTTAATAAAAACCGAGTCTTACCATATATTGACCGAGACCTCGAACGAGCTTTTATGCGACTCTGCATATAGTTAACGCTCGTATGAGGCTTCTATTTAAGAAATCGACTTGAATTTTTTAAACAAAATAGAGCTTTCGACTATACTTACGATACTATAAAAAAAAATTAAAAATTAAAAAATAAAAGTATTTTTTTTCAAAACACGTTTAGTGTGATGAGTCGATCGACCCACCATACATACGCTCATAAGATTTTCAATATAGTTAAGGTCAGTGTGAGCTTATTTATACATATTTGAATTTCAATTTTTGTGACAGTATAGAATTCTTAAGCATCCTGTGTATGTTTGTTAGCAAAATCCATTTTGTCAATTTTTTGCAAAATGGCGACAAGTATTAAAATTCAATCACTTATAACTCAGTAGTGTTGAATTTTGTCGAAAAGGTCTCTATACATGAAATGTTGAGAAGCCTAAAGTTCATCTAAGTAAAATATAAAAAATATATATTTTTGCTTGAAAACAAGCGATGTATCAGTTCGATCGTACCCCCATACTAGCCATTTTGAGACTTTCGGAAGAGTTAACGCTCTTAACTGCTTGGTTATGAAGATTAAAATTTAAATTTTGAGTATCGCATAGAACTAACGCGCAGCCCCTATACGTTATGTTTAAAAAAAATATATAAATTTTTTTTTCAAAATGGCGGCTATCGTAAAAATTCAAAGTGTCATAACTTTGCTAAATAAAATCCTACTAAAAAATGTCGTATGCAAAAAAGGTTTGGAATTTTAATTTGCATATAAAAGCAATTTTTAAATATTTTTTTTAATAAAAACCGAGTCTTACCATATATTGACCGAGACCTCGAACGAGCTTTTATGCGACTCTGCATATAGTTAACGCTCGTATGAGGCTTCTATTTAAGAAATCGACTTGAATTTTTTTAACAAAATAGAGCTTTCGACTATACTTACGATACTATAAAAAAAAATTAAAAATTAAAAAATAAAAGTATTTTTTTTTCAAAACACGTTTAGTGTGATGAGTCGATCGACCCACCATACATACGCTCATAAGATTTTCAATATAGTTAAGGTCAGTGTGAGCTTATTTATACATATTTGAATTTCAATTTTTGTGACAGTATAGAATTCTTAAGCATCCTGTGTATGTTTGTTAGCAAAATCCATATTGTCAATTTTTTGCAAAATGGCGACAAGTATTAAAATTCAATCACTTATAACTCAGTAGTGTTGAATATTGTCGAAAAGGTCTCTATACATGAAATGTTGAGAAGCCTAAAGTTCATTTAAGTAAAATATAAAAAATATATATTTTTGCTTGAAAACAAGCGATGTATCAGTTCGATCGTACCCCCATACTAGCCATTTTGAGACTTTCGGAAGAGTTAACGCTTTTAACTGCTTGGATATCAAGATTAAAATTTAAATTTTGAGTATCGCATAGAACTAACGAGCAGCCCCTATACGTTATGTTTAAAAAAAATATATAAATTTTTTTTTCAAAATGGCGGCTATCGTAAAAATTCAAAGTGTCATAACTTTGCTAAATGAAATCCTACTGAAAAATGTCGTATGCAAAAAGTGTTTGGAATTTAAATTTGCATATAAAAGCAATTTTTAATTATTTTTTTTTTAATAAAAACCGAGTCTTACCATATATTGACCGAGACCTCGAACGAGCTTTTATGCGACTCTGCATATAGTTAACGCTCGTATGAGGCTTCTATTTAAGAAATCGACTTGAATTTTTTAAACAAAATAGAGCTTTCGACTATACTTACGATACTATAAAAAAAAATTAAAAAATAAAAGTATTTTTTTTTCAAAACACGTTTAGTGTGATGAGTCGATCGACCCACCATACATACGCTCATAAGATTTTCAATATAGTTAAGGTCAGTGTGAGCTTATTTATACATATTTGAATTTCAATTTTTGTGACAGTATAGAATTCTTAAGCATCCTGTGTATGTTTGTTAGCAAAATCCATTTTGTCAATTTTTTGCAAAATGGCGACAAGTATTAAAATTCAATCACTTATAACTCAGTAGTGTTGAATTTTGTCGAAAAGGTCTCTATACATGAAATGTTGAGAAGCCTAAAGTTCATCTAAGTAAAATATAAAAAATATATATTTTTGCTTGAAAACAAGCGATGTATCAGTTCGATCGTACCCCCATACTAGCCATTTTGAGACTTTCGGAAGAGTTAACGCTCTTAACTGCTTGGTTATGAAGATTAAAATTTAAATTTTGAGTATCGCATAGAACTAACGCGCAGCCCCTATACGTTATTTTTAAAAAAAATATATAATTTTTTTTTTCAAAATGGCGGCTATCGTAAAAATTCAAAGTGTCATAACTTTGCTAAATGAAATCCTACTGAAAAATGTTGTATGCAAAAAGTGTTTGGAATTTTAATTTGCATATAAAAGCAATTTTTAATTATTTTTTTTTTAATAAAAACCGAGTCTTACCATATATTGACCGAGACCTCGAACGAGCTTTTATGCGACTCTGCATATAGTTAACGCTCGTATGAGGCTTCTATTTAAGAAATCGACTTGAATTTTTTAAACAAAATAGAGCTTTCGACTATACTTACGTAACTATTTAAAAAAATTAAAAATTAAAAAATAAAAGTATTTTTTTTTCAAAACACGTTTAGTGTGATGAGTCGATCGACCCACCATACATACGCTCATAAGATTTTCAATATAGTTAAGGTCAGTGTGAGCTTATTTATACATATTTGAATTTCAATTTTTGTGACAGTATAGAATTCTTAAGCATCCTGTGTATGTTTGTTAGCAAAATCCATTTGTCAATTTTTTGCAAAATGGCGACAAGTATTAAAATTCAATCACTTATAACTCAGTAGTGTTGAATTTTGTCGAAAAGGTCTCTATACATGAAATGTTGAGAAGCCTAAAGTTTATCTAAGTAAAATATAAAAAATATATATTTTTGCTTGAAAACAAGCGATGTATCAGTTCGATCGTACCCCCATACTAGCCATTTTGAGACTTTCGGAAGAGTTAACGCTCTTAACTGCTTGGTTATGAAGATTAAAATTTAAATTTTGAGTATCGCATAGAACTAACGCGCAGCCCCTATACGTTATTTTTAAAAAAAATATATAATTTTTTTTTTCAAAATGGCGGCTATCGTAAAAATTTAAAGTGTCATAACTTTGCTAAATGAAATCCTACTGAAAAATGTTGTATGCAAAAAGTGTTTGGAATTTTAATTTGCATATAAAAGCAATTTTTAATTATTTTTTTTTTAATAAAAACCGAGTCTTACCATATATTGACCGAGACCTCGAACGAGCTTTTATGCGACTCTGCATATAGTTAACGCTCGTATGAGGCTTCTATTTAAGAAATCGACTTGAATTTTTTAAACAAAATAGAGCTTTCGACTATACTTACGATACTATAAAAAAAAATTAAAAATTAAAAAATAAAAGTATTTTTTTTCAAAACACGTTTAGTGTGATGAGTCGATCGACCCACCATACATACGCTCATAAGATTTTCAATATAGTTAAGGTCAGTGTGAGCTTATTTATACATATTTGAATTTCAATTTTTGTGACAGTATAGAATTCTTAAGCATCCTGTGTATGTTTGTTAGCAAAATCCATTTTGTCAATTTTTTGCAAAATGGCGACAAGTATTAAAATTCAATCACTTATAACTCAGTAGTGTTGAATTTTGTCGAAAAGGTCTCTATACATGAAATGTTGAGAAGCCTAAAGTTCATCTAAGTAAAATATAAAAAATATATATTTTTGCTTGAAAACAAGCGATGTATCAGTTCGATCGTACCCCCATACTAGCCATTTTGAGACTTTCGGAAGAGTTAACGCTCTTAACTGCTTGGTTATGAAGATTAAAATTTAAATTTTGAGTATCGCATAGAACTAACGCGCAGCCCCTATACGTTATGTTTAAAAAAAATATATAAATTTTTTTTTCAAAATGGCGGCTATCGTAAAAATTCAAAGTATCATAACTTTGCTAAATGAAATCCTACTGAAAAATGTTGTATGCAAAAAGTGTTTGGAATTTTAATTTGCATATAAAAGCAATTTTTAATTATTTTTTTTTTAATAAAAACCGAGTCTTACCATATATTGACCGAGACCTCGAACGAGCTTTTATGCGACTCTGCATATAGTTAACGCTCGTATGAGGCTTCTATTTAAGAAATCGACTTGAATTTTTTAAACAAAATAGAGCTTTCGACTATACTTACGATACTATAAAAAAAAATTAAAAATTAAAAAATAAAAGTATTTTTTTTTCAAAACACGTTTAGTGTGATGAGTCGATCGACCCACCATACATACGCTCATAAGATTTTTAATATAGTTAAGGTCAGTGTGAGCTTATTTATACATATTTGAATTTCAATTTTTGTGACAGTATAGAATTCTTAAGCATCCTGTGTATGTTTGTTAGCAAAATCCATTTTGTCAATTTTTTGCAAAATGGCGACAAGTATTAAAATTCAATCACTTATAACTCAGTAGTGTTGAATTTTGTCGAAAAGGTCTCTATATATGAAATGTTGAGAAGCCTAAAGTTCATCTAAGTAAAATATAAAAAATATATATTTTTGCTTGAAAACAAGCGATGTATCAGTTCGATCGTACCCCCATACTAGCCATTTTGAGACTTTCGGAAGAGTTAACGCTCTTAACTGCTTGGTTATGAAGATTAAAATTTAAATTTTGAGTATCGCATAGAACTAACGCGCAGCCCCTATACGTTATGTTTAAAAAATATATATAATTTTTTTTTTCAAAATGGCAACTATCGTAAAAATTCAAAGTGTCATAACTTTGCTAAATGAAATCCTACTAAAAAATGTCGTATGCAAAAAGTGTTTGGAATTTTAATTTGCATATAAAAGCAATTTTTAATTATTTTTTTTTTAATAAAAACCGAGTCTTACCATATATTGACCGAGACCTCGAACGAGCTTTTATGCGACTCTGCATATAGTTAACGCTCGTATGAGGCTTCTATTTAAGAAATCGACTTGAATTTTTTAAACAAAATAGAGCTTTCGACTATACTTACGATACTATAAAAAAAAATTAAAAAATAAAAGTATTTTTTTTTCAAAACACGTTTAGTGTGATGAGTCGATCGACCCACCATACATACGCTCATAAGATTTTCAATATAGTTAAGGTCAGTGTAAGCTTATTTATACATATTTGAATTTCAATTTTTGTGACAGTATAGAATTCTTAAGCATCCTGTGTATGTTTGTTAGCAAAATCCATTTTGTCAATTTTTTGCAAAATGGCGACAAGTATTAAAATTCAATCACTTATAACTCAGTAGTGTTGAATTTTGTCGAAAAGGTCTCTATACATGAAATGTTGAGAAGCCTAAAGTTCATCTAAGTAAAATATAAAAAATATATATTTTTGCTTGAAAACAAGCGATGTATCAGTTCGATCGTACCCCCATACTAGCCATTTTGAGACTTTCGGAAGAGTTAACGCTCTTAACTGCTTGGTTATGAAGATTAAAATTTAAATTTTGAGTATCGCATAGAACTAACGCGCAGCCCCTATACGTTATGTTTAAAAAAAATATATAAATTTTTTTTTCAAAATGGCGGCTATCGTAAAAATTCAAAGTGTCATAACTTTGCTAAATGAAATCCTACTGAAAAATGTTGTATGCAAAAAGTGTTTGGAATTTTAATTTGCATATAAAAGCAATTTTTAATTATTTTTTTTTTAATAAAAACCGAGTCTTACCATATATTGACCGAGACCTCGAACGAGCTTTTATGCGACTCTGCATATAGTTAACGCTCGTATGAGGCTTCTATTTAAGAAATCGACTTGAATTTTTTAAACAAAATAGAGCTTTCGACTATACTTACGATACTATAAAAAAAAATTAAAAATTAAAAAATAAAAGTATTTTTTTTTCAAAACACGTTTAGTGTGATGAGTCGATCGACCCACCATACATACGCTCATAAGATTTTCAATATAGTTAAGGTCAGTGTGAGCTTATTTATACATATTTGAATTTCAATTTTTGTGACAGTATAGAATTCTTAAGCATCCTGTGTATGTTTGTTAGCAAAATCCATTTTGTCAATTTTTTGCAAAATGGCGACAAGTATTAAAATTCAATCACTTATAACTCAGTAGTGTTGAATTTTGTCGAAAAGGTCTCTATATATGAAATGTTGAGAAGCCTAAAGTTCATCTAAGTAAAATATAAAAAATATATATTTTTGCTTGAAAACAAGCGATGTATCAGTTCGATCGTACCCCCATACTAGCCATTTTGAGACTTTCGGAAGAGTTAACGCTCTTAACTGCTTGGTTATGAAGATTAAAATTTAAATTTTGAGTATCGCATAGAACTAACGCGCAGCCCCTATACGTTATTTTTAAAAAAAATATATAATTTTTTTTTTCAAAATGGCGGCTATCGTAAAAATTCAAAGTGTCATAACTTTGCTAAATGAAATCCTACTGAAAAATGTCGTATGCAAAAAGTGTTTGGAATTTTAATTTGCATATAAAAGCAATTTTTAATTATTTTTTTTTTAATAAAAACCGAGTCTTACCATATATTGACCGAGACCTCGAACGAGCTTTTATGCGACTCTGCATATAGTTAACGCTCGTATGAGGCTTCTATTTAAGAAATCGACTTAAATTTTTTAAACAAAATAGAGCTTTCGACTATACTTACGATACTATTTAAAAAAATTAAAAATTAAAAAATAAAAGTATTTTTTTTTCAAAACACGTTTAGTGTGATGAGTCGATCGACCCACCATACATACGCTCATAAGATTTTCAATATAGTTAAGGTCAGTGTGAGCTTATTTATACATATTTGAATTTCAATTTTTGTGACAGTATAGAATTCTTAAGCATCCTGTGTATGTTTGTTAGCAAAATCCATTTGTCAATTTTTTGCAAAATGGCGACAAGTATTAAAATTCAATCACTTATAACTCAGTAGTGTTGAATTTTGTCGAAAAGGTCTCTATACATGAAATGTTGAGAAGCCTAAAGTTTATCTAAGTAAAATATAAAAAATATATATTTTTGCTTGAAAACAAGCGATGTATCAGTTCGATCGTACCCCCATACTAGCCATTTTGAGACTTTCGGAAGAGTTAACGCTCTTAACTGCTTGGTTATGAAGATTAAAATTTAAATTTTGAGTATCGCATAGAACTAACGCGCAGCCCCTATACGTTATTTTTAAAAAAAATATATAATTTTTTTTTTCAAAATGGCGGCTATCGTAAAAATTTAAAGTGTCATAACTTTGCTAAATGAAATCCTACTGAAAAATGTTGTATGCAAAAAGTGTTTGGAATTTTAATTTGCATATAAAAGCAATTTTTAATTATTTTTTTTTTAATAAAAACCGAGTCTTACCATATATTGACCGAGACCTCGAACGAGCTTTTATGCGACTCTGCATATAGTTAACGCTCGTATGAGGCTTCTATTTAAGAAATCGACTTGAATTTTTTAAACAAAATAGAGCTTTCGACTATACTTACGATACTATAAAAAAAAATTAAAAATTAAAAAATAAAAGTATTTTTTTTCAAAACACGTTTAGTGTGATGAGTCGATCGACCCACCATACATACGCTCATAAGATTTTCAATATAGTTAAGGTCAGTGTGAGCTTATTTATACATATTTGAATTTCAATTTTTGTGACAGTATAGAATTCTTAAGCATCCTGTGTATGTTTGTTAGCAAAATCCATTTTGTCAATTTTTTGCAAAATGGCGACAAGTATTAAAATTCAATCACTTATAACTCAGTAGTGTTGAATTTTGTCGAAAAGGTCTCTATACATGAAATGTTGAGAAGCCTAAAGTTCATCTAAGTAAAATATAAAAAATATATATTTTTGCTTGAAAACAAGCGATGTATCAGTTCGATCGTACCCCCATACTAGCCATTTTGAGACTTTCGGAAGAGTTAACGCTCTTAACTGCTTGGTTATGAAGATTAAAATTTAAATTTTGAGTATCGCATAGAACTAACGCGCAGCCCCTATACGTTATGTTTAAAAAAAATATATAAATTTTTTTTTCAAAATGGCGGCTATCGTAAAAATTCAAAGTATCATAACTTTGCTAAATGAAATCCTACTGAAAAATGTTGTATGCAAAAAGTGTTTGGAATTTTAATTTGCATATAAAAGCAATTTTTAATTATTTTTTTTTTAATAAAAACCGAGTCTTACCATATATTGACCGAGACCTCGAACGAGCTTTTATGCGACTCTGCATATAGTTAACGCTCGTATGAGGCTTCTATTTAAGAAATCGACTTGAATTTTTTAAACAAAATAGAGCTTTCGACTATACTTACGATACTATAAAAAAAAATTAAAAATTAAAAAATAAAAGTATTTTTTTTTCAAAACACGTTTAGTGTGATGAGTCGATCGACCCACCATACATACGCTCATAAGATTTTTAATATAGTTAAGGTCAGTGTGAGCTTATTTATACATATTTGAATTTCAATTTTTGTGACAGTATAGAATTCTTAAGCATCCTGTGTATGTTTGTTAGCAAAATCCATTTTGTCAATTTTTTGCAAAATGGCGACAAGTATTAAAATTCAATCACTTATAACTCAGTAGTGTTGAATTTTGTCGAAAAGGTCTCTATATATGAAATGTTGAGAAGCCTAAAGTTCATCTAAGTAAAATATAAAAAATATATATTTTTGCTTGAAAACAAGCGATGTATCAGTTCGATCGTACCCCCATACTAGCCATTTTGAGACTTTCGGAAGAGTTAACGCTCTTAACTGCTTGGTTATGAAGATTAAAATTTAAATTTTGAGTATCGCATAGAACTAACGCGCAGCCCCTATACGTTATGTTTAAAAAATATATATAATTTTTTTTTTCAAAATGGCAACTATCGTAAAAATTCAAAGTGTCATAACTTTGCTAAATGAAATCCTACTAAAAAATGTCGTATGCAAAAAGTGTTTGGAATTTTAATTTGCATATAAAAGCAATTTTTAATTATTTTTTTTTTAATAAAAACCGAGTCTTACCATATATTGACCGAGACCTCGAACGAGCTTTTATGCGACTCTGCATATAGTTAACGCTCGTATGAGGCTTCTATTTAAGAAATCGACTTGAATTTTTTAAACAAAATAGAGCTTTCGACTATACTTACGATACTATAAAAAAAAATTAAAAAATAAAAGTATTTTTTTTTCAAAACACGTTTAGTGTGATGAGTCGATCGACCCACCATACATACGCTCATAAGATTTTCAATATAGTTAAGGTCAGTGTAAGCTTATTTATACATATTTGAATTTCAATTTTTGTGACAGTATAGAATTCTTAAGCATCCTGTGTATGTTTGTTAGCAAAATCCATTTTGTCAATTTTTTGCAAAATGGCGACAAGTATTAAAATTCAATCACTTATAACTCAGTAGTGTTGAATTTTGTCGAAAAGGTCTCTATACATGAAATGTTGAGAAGCCTAAAGTTCATCTAAGTAAAATATAAAAAATATATATTTTTGCTTGAAAACAAGCGATGTATCAGTTCGATCGTACCCCCATACTAGCCATTTTGAGACTTTCGGAAGAGTTAACGCTCTTAACTGCTTGGTTATGAAGATTAAAATTTAAATTTTGAGTATCGCATAGAACTAACGCGCAGCCCCTATACGTTATGTTTAAAAAAAATATATAAATTTTTTTTTCAAAATGGCGGCTATCGTAAAAATTCAAAGTGTCATAACTTTGCTAAATGAAATCCTACTGAAAAATGTTGTATGCAAAAAGTGTTTGGAATTTTAATTTGCATATAAAAGCAATTTTTAATTATTTTTTTTTTAATAAAAACCGAGTCTTACCATATATTGACCGAGACCTCGAACGAGCTTTTATGCGACTCTGCATATAGTTAACGCTCGTATGAGGCTTCTATTTAAGAAATCGACTTGAATTTTTTAAACAAAATAGAGCTTTCGACTATACTTACGATACTATAAAAAAAAATTAAAAATTAAAAAATAAAAGTATTTTTTTTTCAAAACACGTTTAGTGTGATGAGTCGATCGACCCACCATACATACGCTCATAAGATTTTCAATATAGTTAAGGTCAGTGTGAGCTTATTTATACATATTTGAATTTCAATTTTTGTGACAGTATAGAATTCTTAAGCATCCTGTGTATGTTTGTTAGCAAAATCCATTTTGTCAATTTTTTGCAAAATGGCGACAAGTATTAAAATTCAATCACTTATAACTCAGTAGTGTTGAATTTTGTCGAAAAGGTCTCTATATATGAAATGTTGAGAAGCCTAAAGTTCATCTAAGTAAAATATAAAAAATATATATTTTTGCTTGAAAACAAGCGATGTATCAGTTCGATCGTACCCCCATACTAGCCATTTTGAGACTTTCGGAAGAGTTAACGCTCTTAACTGCTTGGTTATGAAGATTAAAATTTAAATTTTGAGTATCGCATAGAACTAACGCGCAGCCCCTATACGTTATGTTTAAAAAATATAAATAATTTTTTTTTTCAAAATGGCAACTATCGTAAAAATTCAAAGTGTCATAACTTTGCTAAATGAAATCCTACTAAAAAATGTCGTATGCAAAAAGTGTTTGGAATTTTAATTTGCAT
This sequence comes from Plectrocnemia conspersa, assembly GCF_051122295.1. Classification (NCBI taxonomy): domain Eukaryota; kingdom Metazoa; phylum Arthropoda; class Insecta; order Trichoptera; family Polycentropodidae; genus Plectrocnemia; species Plectrocnemia conspersa. The sequence goes on along the minus strand of NW_028277167.1, from coordinate 29,971,867 downwards.
ATAAAAGCAATTTTTAATTATTTTTTTTTTAATAAAAACCGAGTCTTACCATATATTGACCGAGACCTCGAACGAGCTTTTATGCGACTCTGCATATAGTTAACGCTCGTATGAGGCTTCTATTTAAGAAATCGACTTGAATTTTTTAAACAAAATAGAGCTTTCGACTATACTTACGATACTATAAAAAAAAATTAAAAAATAAAAGTATTTTTTTTTCAAAACACGTTTAGTGTGATGAGTCGATCGACCCACCATACATACGCTCATAAGATTTTCAATATAGTTAAGGTCAGTGTAAGCTTATTTATACATATTTGAATTTCAATTTTTGTGACAGTATAGAATTCTTAAGCATCCTGTGTATGTTTGTTAGCAAAATCCATTTTGTCAATTTTTTGCAAAATGGCGACAAGTATTAAAATTCAATCACTTATAACTCAGTAGTGTTGAATTTTGTCGAAAAGGTCTCTATACATGAAATGTTGAGAAGCCTAAAGTTCATCTAAGTAAAATATAAAAAATATATATTTTTGCTTGAAAACAAGCGATGTATCAGTTCGATCGTACCCCCATACTAGCCATTTTGAGACTTTCGGAAGAGTTAACGCTCTTAACTGCTTGGTTATGAAGATTAAAATTTAAATTTTGAGTATCGCATAGAACTAACGCGCAGCCCCTATACGTTATGTTTAAAAAAAATATATAAATTTTTTTTTCAAAATGGCAACTATCGTAAAAATTCAAAGTGTCATAACTTTGCTAAATGAAATCCTACTGAAAAATGTCGTATGCAAAAAGTGTTTGGAATTTTAATTTGCATATAAAAGCAATTTTTAATTATTTTTTTTTTAATAAAAACCGAGTCTTACCATATATTGACCGAGACCTCGAACGAGCTTTTATGCGACTCTGCATATAGTTAACGCTCGTATGAGGCTTCTATTTAAGAAATCGACTTGAATTTTTTAAACAAAATAGAGCTTTCGACTATACTTACGATACTATAAAAAAAAATTAAAAATTAAAAAATAAAAGTATTTTTTTTTCAAAACACGTTTAGTGTGATAAGTCGATCGACCCACCATACATACGCTCATAAGATTTTCAATATAGTTAAGGTCAGTGTGAGCTTATTTATACATATTTGAATTTCAATTTTTGTGACAGTATAGAATTCTTAAGCATCCTGTGTATGTTTGTTAGCAAAATCCATTTTGTCAATTTTTTGCAAAATGGCGACAAGTATTAAAATTCAATCACTTATAACTCAGTAGTGTTGAATTTTGTCGAAAAGGTCTCTATACATGAAATGTTGAGAAGCCTAAAGTTCATCTAAGTAAAATATAAAAAATATATATTTTTGCTTGAAAACAAGCGATGTATCAGTTCGATCGTACCCCCATACTAGCCATTTTGAGACTTTCGGAAGAGTTAACGCTCTTAACTGCTTGGTTATGAAGATTAAAATTTAAATTTTGAGTATCGCATAGAACTAACGCGCAGCCCCTATACGTTATTTTTAAAAAAAATATATAATTTTTTTTTTCAAAATGGCGGCTATCGTAAAAATTCAAAGTGTCATAACTTTGCTAAATGAAATCCTACTGAAAAATGTTGTATGCAAAAAGTGTTTGGAATTTTAATTTGCATATAAAAGCAATTTTTAATTATTTTTTTTTTAATAAAAACCGAGTCTTACCATATATTGACCGAGACCTCGAACGAGCTTTTATGCGACTCTGCATATAGTTAACGCTCGTATGAGGCTTCTATTTAAGAAATCGACTTGAATTTTTTAAACAAAATAGAGCTTTCGACTATACTTACGTAACTATTTAAAAAAATTAAAAATTAAAAAATAAAAGTATTTTTTTTTCAAAACACGTTTAGTGTGATGAGTCGATCGACCCACCATACATACGCTCATAAGATTTTCAATATAGTTAAGGTCAGTGTGAGCTTATTTATACATATTTGAATTTCAATTTTTGTGACAGTATAGAATTCTTAAGCATCCTGTGTATGTTTGTTAGCAAAATCCATTTTGTCAATTTTTTGCAAAATGGCGACAAGTATTAAAATTCAATCACTTATAACTCAGTAGTGTTGAATTTTGTCGAAAAGGTCTCTATACATGAAATGTTGAGAAGCCTAAAGTTTATCTAAGTAAAATATAAAAAATATATATTTTTGCTTGAAAACAAGCGATGTATCAGTTCGATCGTACCCCCATACTAGCCATTTTGAGACTTTCGGAAGAGTTAACGCTCTTAACTGCTTGGTTATGAAGATTAAAATTTAAATTTTGAGTATCGCATAGAACTAACGCGCAGCCCCTATACGTTATTTTTAAAAAAAATATATAATTTTTTTTTTCAAAATGGCGGCTATCGTAAAAATTTAAAGTGTCATAACTTTGCTAAATGAAATCCTACTGAAAAATGTTGTATGCAAAAAGTGTTTGAAATTTTAATTTGCATATAAAAGCAATTTTTAATTATTTTTTTTTTAATAAAAACCGAGTCTTACCATATATTGACCGAGACCTCGAACGAGCTTTTATGCGACTCTGCATATAGTTAACGCTCGTATGAGGCTTCTATTTAAGAAATCGACTTGAATTTTTTAAACAAAATAGAGCTTTCGACTATACTTACGATACTATAAAAAAAAATTAAAAATTAAAAAATAAAAGTATTTTTTTTCAAAACACGTTTAGTGTGATGAGTCGATCGACCCACCATACATACGCTCATAAGATTTTCAATATAGTTAGGGTCAGTGTGAGCTTATTTATACATATTTGAATTTCAATTTTTGTGACAGTATAGAATTCTTAAGCATCCTGTGTATGTTTGTTAGCAAAATCCATTTTGTCAATTTTTTGCAAAATGGCGACAAGTATTAAAATTCAATCACTTATAACTCAGTAGTGTTGAATTTTGTCGAAAAGGTCTCTATACATGAAATGTTGAGAAGCCTAAAGTTCATCTAAGTAAAATATAAAAAATATATATTTTTGCTTGAAAACAAGCGATGTATCAGTTCGATCGTACCCCCATACTAGCCATTTTGAGACTTTCGGAAGAGTTAACGCTCTTAACTGCTTGGTTATGAAGATTAAAATTTAAATTTTGAGTATCGCATAGAACTAACGCGCAGCCCCTATACGTTATTTTTAAAAAAAATATATAATTTTTTTTTTCAAAATGGCGGCTATCGTAAAAATTCAAAGTGTCATAACTTTGGTAAATAAAATCCTACTGAAAAATGTTGTATGCAAAAAGTGTTTGGAATTTTAATTTGCATATAAAAGCAATTTTTAATTATTTTTTTTTTAATAAAAACCGAGTCTTACCATATATTGACCGAGACCTCGAACGAGCTTTTATGCGACTCTGCATATAGTTAACGCTCGTATGAGGCTTCTATTTAAGAAATCGACTTGAATTTTTTAAACAAAATAGAGCTTTCGACTATACTTACGATACTATAAAAAAAAATTAAAAATTAAAAAATAAAAGTATTTTTTTTTCAAAACACGTTTAGTGTGATGAGTCGATCGACCCACCATACATACGCTCACAAGATTTTCAATATAGTTAAGGTCAGTGTGAGCTTATTTATACATATTTGAATTTCAATTTTTGTGACAGTATAGAATTCTTAAGCATCCTGTGTATGTTTGTTAGCAAAATCCATTTTGTCAATTTTTTGCAAAATGGCGACAAGTATTAAAATTCAATCACTTATAACTCAGTAGTGTTGAATTTTGTCGAAAAGGTCTCTATACATGAAATGTTGAGAAGCCTAAAGTTTATCTAAGTAAAATATAAAAAATATATATTTTTGCTTGAAAACAAGCGATGTATCAGTTCGATCGTACCCCCATACTAGCCATTTTGAGACTTTCGGAAGAGTTAACGCTCTTAACTGCTTGGTTATGAAGATTAAAATTTAAATTTTGAGTATCGCATAGAACTAACGCGCAGCCCCTATACGTTATTTTTAAAAAAAATATATAATTTTTTTTTTCAAAATGGCGGCTATCGTAAAAATTTAAAGTGTCATAACTTTGCTAAATGAAATCCTACTGAAAAATGTTGTATGCAAAAAGTGTTTGGAATTTTAATTTGCATATAAAAGCAATTTTTAATTATTTTTTTTTTAATAAAAACCGAGTCTTACCATATATTGACCGAGACCTCGAACGAGCTTTTATGCGACTCTGCATATAGTTAACGCTCGTATGAGGCTTCTATTTAAGAAATCGACTTGAATTTTTTAAACAAAATAGAGCTTTCGACTATACTTACGATACTATAAAAAAAAATTAAAAATTAAAAAATAAAAGTATTTTTTTTCAAAACACGTTTAGTGTGATGAGTCGATCGACCCACCATACATACGCTCATAAGATTTTCAATATAGTTAAGGTCAGTGTGAGCTTATTTATACATATTTGAATTTCAATTTTTGTGACAGTATAGAATTCTTAAGCATCCTGTGTATGTTTGTTAGCAAAATCCATTTTGTCAATTTTTTGCAAAATGGCGACAAGTATTAAAATTCAATCACTTATAACTCAGTAGTGTTGAATTTTGTCGAAAAGGTCTCTATACATGAAATGTTGAGAAGCCTAAAGTTCATCTAAGTAAAATATAAAAAATATATATTTTTGCTTGAAAACAAGCGATGTATCAGTTCGATCGTACCCCCATACTAGCCATTTTGAGACTTTCGGAAGAGTTAACGCTCTTAACTGCTTGGTTATGAAGATTAAAATTTAAATTTTGAGTATCGCATAGAACTAACGCGCAGCCCCTATACGTTATTTTTAAAAAAAATATATAATTTTTTTTTTCAAAATGGCGGCTATCGTAAAAATTCAAAGTGTCATAACTTTGCTAAATAAAATCCTACTGAAAAATGTTGTATGCAAAAAGTGTTTGGAATTTTAATTTGCATATAAAAGCAATTTTTAATTATTTTTTTTTTAATAAAAACCGAGTCTTACCATATATTGACCGAGACCTCGAACGAGCTTTTATGCGACTCTGCATATAGTTAACGCTCGTATGAGGCTTCTATTTAAGAAATCGACTTGAATTTTTTAAACAAAATAGAGCTTTCGACTATACTTACGATACTATAAAAAAAAATTAAAAATTAAAAAATAAAAGTATTTTTTTTTCAAAACACGTTTAGTGTGATGAGTCGATCGACCCACCATACATACGCTCATAAGATTTTCAATATAGTTAAGGTCAGTGTGAGCTTATTTATACATATTTGAATTTCAATTTTTGTGACAGTATAGAATTCTTAAGCATCCTGTGTATGTTTGTTAGCAAAATCCATTTTGTCAATTTTTTGCAAAATGGCGACAAGTATTAAAATTCAATCACTTATAACTCAGTAGTGTTGAATTTTGTCGAAAAGGTCTCTATACATGAAATGTTGAGAAGCCTAAAGTTCATCTAAGTAAAATATAAAAAATATATATTTTTGCTTGAAAACAAGCGATGTATCAGTTCGATCGTACCCCCATACTAGCCATTTTGAGACTTTCGGAAGAGTTAACGCTCTTAACTGCTTGGTTATGAAGATTAAAATTTAAATTTTGAGTATCGCATAGAACTAACGCGCAGCCCCTATACGTTATGTTTAAAAAAAATATATAAATTTTTTTTTCAAAATGGCGGCTATCGTAAAAATTCAAAGTGTCATAACTTTGCTAAATGAAATCTTACTGAAAAATGTCGTATGCAAAAAGTGTTTGAAATTTTAATTTGCATATAAAAGCAATTTTTAATTATTTTTTTTTTAATAAAAACCGAGTCTTACCATATATTGACCGAGACCTCGAACGAGCTTTTATGCGACTCTGCATATAGTTAACGCTCGTATGAGGCTTCTATTTAAGAAATCGACTTTAATTTTTTAAACAAAATAGAGCTTTCGACTATACTTACGATACTATAAAAAAAAATTAAAAATTAAAAAATAAAAGTATTTTTTTTTCAAAACACGTTTAGTGTGATGAGTCGATCGACCCACCATACATACGCTCATAAGATTTTCAATATAGTTAAGGTCAGTGTGAGCTTATTTATACATATTTGAATTTCAATTTTTGTGACAGTATAGAATTCTTAAGCATCCTGTGTATGTTTGTTAGCAAAATCCATTTTGTCAATTTTTTGCAAAATGGCGACAAGTATTAAAATTCAATCACTTATAACTCAGTAGTGTTGAATTTTGTCGAAAAGGTCTCTATACATGAAATGTTGAGAAGCCTAAAGTTCATCTAAGTAAAATATAAAAAATATATATTTTTGCTTGAAAACAAGCGATGTATCAGTTCGATCGTACCCCCATACTAGCCATTTTGAGACTTTCGGAAGAGTTAACGCTCTTAACTGCTTGGTTATAAAGATTAAAATTTAAGTTTAGAGTATCGCATAGAACTAACGCGCAGCCCCTATACGTTATGTTTAAAAAAAATATATAAATTTTTTTTTCAAAATGGCGGCTATCGTAAAAATTCAAAGTGTCATAACTTTGCTAAATGAAATCCTACTGAAAAATGTCGTATGCAAAAAGTGTTTGGAATTTTAATTTGCATATAAAAGCAATTTTTAATTATTTTTTTTTTAATAAAAACCGAGTCTTACCATATATTGACCGAGACCTCGAACGAGCTTTTATGCGACTCTGCATATAGTTAACGCTCGTATGAGGCTTCTATTTAAGAAATCGACTTGAATTTTTTAAACAAAATAGAGCTTTCGACTATACTTACGATACTATAAAAAAAAATTTAAAATTAAAAAATTAAAGTATTTTTTTTTCAAAACACGTTTAGTGTGATGAGTCGATCGACCCACCATACATACGCTCATAAGATTTTCAATATAGTTAAGGTCAGTGTGAGCTTATTTATACATATTTGAATTTCAATTTTTGTGACAGTATAGAATTCTTAAGCATCCTGTGTATGTTTGTTAGCAAAATCCATTTTGTCAATTTTTTGCAAAATGGCGACAAGTATTAAAATTCAATCACTTATAACTCAGTTGTGTTGAATTTTGTCGAAAAGGTCTCTATACATGAAATGTTGAGAAGCCTAAAGTTCATCTAAGTAAAATATAAAAAATATATATTTTTGCTTGAAAACAAGCGATGTATCAGTTCGATCGTACCCCCATACTAGCCATTTTGAGACTTTCGGAAGAGTTAACGCTCTTAACTGCTTGGTTATGAAGATTAAAATTTAAATTTTGAGTATCGCATAGAACTAACGCGCAGCCCCTATACGTTATGTTTAAAAAAAATATATAAATTTTTTTTTCAAAATGACGGCTATCGTAAAAATTCAAAGTGTCATAACTTTGCTAAATGAAATCCTACTGAAAAATGTCGTATGCAAAAAGTGTTTGGAATTTAAATTTGCATATAAAAGCAATTTTTAATTATTTTTTTTTTAATAAAAACCGAGTCTTACCATATTTTGACCGAGACCTCGAACGAGATTTTATGCGACTCTGCATATAGTTAACGCTTGTATGAGGCTTCTATTTAAGAAATCGACTTGAATTTTTTAAACAAAATAGAGCTTTCGACTATACTTACGATACTATAAAAAAAAATTAAAAAATAAAAGTATTTTTTTTTCAAAACACGTTTAGTGTGATGAGTCGATCGACCCACCATACATACGCTCATAAGATTTTCAATATAGTTAAGGTCAGTGTGAGCTTATTTATACATATTTGAATTTCAATTTTTGTGACAGTATAGAATTCTTAAGCATCCTGTGTATGTTTGTTAGCAAAATCCATTTTGTCAATTTTTTGCAAAATGGCGACAAGTATTAAAATTCAATCACTTATAACTCAGTAGTGTTGAATTTTGTCGAAAAGGTCTCGATACATGAAATGTTGAGAAGCCTAAAGTTCATCTAAGTAAAATATAAAAAATATATATTTTTGCTTGAAAACAAGCGATGTATCAGTTCGATCGTACCCCCATACTAGCCATTTTGAGACTTTCGGAAGAGTTAACGCTCTTAACTGCTTGGTTATAAAGATTAAAATTAAAATTTTGAGTATCGCATAGAACTAACGCGCAGCCCCTATACGTTATGTTTAAAAAAAATATATAAATTTTTTTTTCAAAATGGCGGCTATCGTAAAAATTCAAAGTGTCATAACTTTGCTAAATAAAATCCTACTATAAAATGTCGTATGCAAAAAGTGTTTGGAATTTTAATTTGCATATAAAAGCAATTTTTAAATATTTTTTTTTTAATAAAAACCGAGTCTTACCATATATTGACCGAGACCTCGAACGAGCTTTTATGCGACTCTGCATATAGTTAACGCTCGTATGAGGCTTCTATTTAAGAAATCGATTAGAATTTTTTAAACAAAATATAGCTTTCGACTATACTTACGATACTATAAAAAAAAATTAAAAATTAAAAAATAAATAATTTTTTTTTCAAAACACGTTTAGTGTGATGAGTCGATCGACCCACCATACATACGCTCATAAGATTTTCAATATAGTTAAGGTCAGTGTGAGCTTATTTATACATATTTGAATTTCAATTTTTGTGACAGTATAGAATTCTTAAGCATCCTGTGTATGTTTGTTAGCAAAATCCATTTTGTCAATTTTTTGCAAAATGGCGACAAGTATTAAAATTCAATCACTTATAACTCAGTAGTGTTGAATTTTGTCGAAAAGGTCTCTATACATGAAATGTTGAGAAGCCTAAAGTTCATCTAAGTAAAATATAAAAAATATATATTTTTGCTTGAAAACAAGCGATGTATCAGTTCGATCGTACCCCCATACTAGCCATTTTGAGACTTTCGGAAGAGTTAACGCTCTTAACTGCTTGGTTATGAAGATTAAAATTTAAATTTTGAGTATCGCATAGAACTAACGCGCAGCCCCTATACGTTATTTTTAAAAAAAATATATAATTTTTTTTTTCAAAATGGCGGCTATCGTAAAAATTCAAAGTGTCATAACTTTGCTAAATGAAATCCTACTGAAAAATGTCGTATGCAAAAAGTGTTTGGAATTTTAATTTGCATATAAAAGCAATTTTTAATTATTTTTTTTTTAATAAAAACCGAGTCTTACCATATATTGACCGAGACCTCGAACGAGCTTTTATGCGACTCTGCATATAGTTAACGCTCGTATGAGGCTTCTATTTAAGAAATCGACTTAAATTTTTTAAACAAAATAGAGCTTTCGACTATACTTACGATACTATAAAAAAAAATTAAAAATTAAAAAATAAAAGTATTTTTTTTTCAAAACACGTTTAGTGTGATGAGTCGATCGACCCACCATACATACGCTCATAAGATTTTCAATATAGTTAAGGTCAGTGTGAGCTTATTTATACATATTTGAATTTCAATTTTTGTGACAGTATAGAATTCTTAAGCATCCTGTGTATGTTTGTTAGCAAAATCCATTTTGTCAATTTTTTGCAAAATGGCGACAAGTATTAAAATTCAATCACTTATAACTCAGTAGTGTTGAATTTTGTCGAAAAGGTCTCTATACATGAAATGTTGAGAAGCCTAAAGTTCATCTAAGTAAATTATAAAAAATATATATTTTTGCTTGAAAACAAGCGATGTATCAGTTCGATCGTACCCCCATACTAGCCATTTTGAGACTTTCGGAAGAGTTAACGCTCTTAACTGCTTGGTTATAATGATTAAAATTTAAATTTTGAGTATCGCATAGAACTAACGCGCAGCCCCTATACGTTATGTTTAAAAAAAATATATAAATTTTTTTTTCAAAATGGCGGCTATCGTAAAAAATCAAAGTGTCATAACTTTGCTAAATGAAATCCTACTGAAAAATGTCGTATGCAAAAAGTGTTTGGAATTTTAATTTGCATATAAAAGCAATTTTTAATTATTTTTTTTTTAATAAAAACCGAGTCTTACCATATATTGACCGAGACCTCGAACGAGCTTTTATGCGACTCTGCATATAGTTAACGCTCGTATGAGGCTTCTATTTAAGAAATCGACTTGAATTTTTTAAACAAAATAGAGCTTTCGACTATACTTACGATACTATAAAAAAAAATTTAAAATTAAAAAATAAAAGTATTTTTTTTTCAAAACACGTTTAGTGTGATGAGTCGATCGACCCACCATACATACGCTCATAAGATTTTCAATATAGTTAAGGTCAGTGTGAGCTTATTTATACATATTTGAATTTCAATTTTTGTGACAGTATAGAATTCTTAAGCATCCTGTGTATGTTTGTTAGCAAAATCCATTTTGTCAATTTTTTGCAAAATGGCGACAAGTATTAAAATTCAATCACTTATAACTCAGTAGTGTTGAATTTTGTCGAAAAGGTCTCTATACATGAAATGTTGAGAAGCCTAAAGTTCATCTAAGTAAAATATAAAAAATATATATTTTTGCTTGAAAACAAGCGATGTATCAGTTCGATCGTACCCCCATACTAGCCATTTTGAGACTTTCGGAGGAGTTAACGCTCTTAACTGCTTGGTTATAAAGATTAAAATTTAAATTTTAAGTATCGCATAGAACTAACGCGCAGCCCCTATACGTTATGTTTAAAAAAAATATATAAATTTTTTTTTTAAAATGGCGGCTATCGTAAAAATTCAAAGTGTCATAACTTTGCTAAATGAAATCCTACTGAAAAATGTCGTATGCAAAAAGTGTTTGGAATTTTAATTTGCATATAAAAGCAATTTTTAATTATTTTTTTTTTAATAAAAACCGAGTCTTACCATATATTGACCGAGACCTCGAACGAGCTTTTATGCGACTCTGCATATAGTTAACGCTCGTATGAGGCTTCTATTTAAGAAATCGATTAGAATTTTTTAAACAAAATATAGCTTTCGACTATACTTACGATACTATAAAAAAAAATTAAAAATTAAAAAATAAATAATTTTTTTTTCAAAACACGTTTAGTGTGATGAGTCGATCGACCCACCATACATACGCTCATAAGATTTTCAATATAGTTAAGGTCAGTGTGAGCTTATTTATACATATTTGAATTTCAATTTTTGTGACAGTATAGAATTCTTAAGCATCCTGTGTATGTTTGTTAGCAAAATCCATTTTGTCAATTTTTTGCAAAATGGCGACAAGTATTAAAATTCAATCACTTATAACTCAGTAGTGTTGAATTTTGTCGAAAAGGTCTCTATACATGAAATGTTGAGAAGCCTAAAGTTCATCTAAGTAAAATATAAAAAATATATATTTTTGCTTGAAAACAAGCGATGTATCAGTTCGATCGTACCCCCATACTAGCCATTTTGAGACTTTCGGAAGAGTTAACGCTCTTAACTGCTTGGTTATGAAGATTAAAATTTAAATTTTGAGTATCGCATAGAACTAACGCGCAGCCCCTATACGTTATTTTTAAAAAAAATATATAATTTTTTTTTTCAAAATGGCGGCTATCGTAAAAATTCAAAGTGTCATAACTTTGCTAAATGAAATCCTACTGAAAAATGTCGTATGCAAAAAGTGTTTGGAATTTTAATTTGCATATAAAAGCAATTTTTAATTATTTTTTTTTTAATAAAAACCGAGTCTTACCATATATTGACCGAGACCTCGAACGAGCTTTTATGCGACTCTGCATATAGTTAACGCTCGTATGAGGCTTCTATTTAAGAAATCGACTTAAATTTTTTAAACAAAATAGAGCTTTCGACTATACTTACGATACTATAAAAAAAAATTAAAAATTAAAAAATAAAAGTATTTTTTTTTCAAAACACGTTTAGTGTGATGAGTCGATCGACCCACCATACATACGCTCATAAGATTTTCAATATAGTTAAGGTCAGTGTGAGCTTATTTATACATATTTGAATTTCAATTTTTGTGACAGTATAGAATTCTTAAGCATCCTGTGTATGTTTGTTAGCAAAATCCATTTTGTCAATTTTTTGCAAAATGGCGACAAGTATTAAAATTCAATCACTTATAACTCAGTAGTGTTGAATTTTGTCGAAAAGGTCTCTATACATGAAATGTTGAGAAGCCTAAAGCTCATCTAAGTAAAATATAAAAAATATATATTTTTGCTTGAAAACAAGCGATGTATCAGTTCGATCGTACCCCCATACTAGCCATTTTGAGACTTTCGGAAGAGTTAACGCTCTTAACTGCTTGGTTATGAAGATTAAAATTTAAATTTTAAGTATCGCATAGAACTAACGCGCAGCCCCTATACGTTATGTTTAAAAAAAATATATAAATTTTTTTTTCAAAATAGCGGCTATCGTAAAAATTCAAAGTGTCATAACTTTGCTAAATTAAATCCTACTGAAAAATGTCGTATGCAAAAAGTGTTTGAAATTTTAATTTGCATATAAAAGCAATTTTTAATTATTTTTTTTTTAATAAAAACCGAGTCTTACCATATATTGACCGAGACCTCGAACGAGCTTTTATGCGACTCTGCATATAGTTAACGATCGTATGAGGCTTCTATTTAAGAAATCGACTTGAATTTTTTAAACAAAATAGAGCTTTCGACTATACTTACGATACTATAAAAAAAAATTAAAAATTAAAAAATAAAAGTATTTTTTTTTCAAAACACGTTTAGTGTGATTAGTCGATCGACCCACCATACATACGCTCATAAGATTTTCAATATAGTTAAGGTCAGTGTGAGCTTATTTATACATATTTGAATTTCAATTTTTGTGACAGTATAGAATTCTTAAGCATCCTGTGTATGTTTGTTAGCAAAATCCATTTTGTCAATTTTTTGCAAAATGGCGACAAGTATTAAAATTCAATCACTTATAACTCAGTAGTGTTGAATTTTGTCGAAAAGGTCTTTATACATGAAATGTTGAGAAGCCTAAAGTTCATCTAAGTAAAATATAAAAAATATATATTTTTGCTTGAAAACAAGCGATGTATCAGTTCGATCGTACCCCCATACTAGCCATTTTGAGACTTTCGGAAGAGTTAACGCTCTTAACTGCTTGGTTATGAAGATTAAAATTTAAATTTTGAGTATCGCATAGAACTAACGCGCAGCCCCTATACGTTATGTTTAAAAAAAATATATAAATTTTTTTTTCAAAATGGCAACTATCGTAAAAATTCAAAGTGTCATAACTTTGCTAATTGAAATCCTACTGAAAAATGTCGTATGCAAAAAGTGTTTGGAATTTTAATTTGCATATAAAAGCAATTTTTAATTATTTTTTTTTTAATAAAAACCGAGTCTTATCATATATTGACCGAGACCTCGAACGAGCTTTTATGCGACTCTGCATATAGTTAACGCTCGTATAAGGCTTCTATTTAAGAAATCTAATTGAATTTTTTAAACATAATAGAGCTTTCGACTATACTTACGATACTATAAAAAAAAATTAAAAATTAAAAAATAAAAGTATTTTTTTTTCAAAACACGTTTAGTGTGATGAGTCGATCGACCCACCATACATACGCTCATAAGATTTTCAATATAGTTAAGGTCAGTGTGAGCTTATTTATACATATTTGAATTTTAATTTTTGTGACAGTATAGAATTCTAAAGCATCCTGTGTATGTTTGTTAGCAAAATCCATTTTGTCAATTTTTTGCAAAATGGCGACAAGTATTAAAATTCAATCACTTATAACTCAGTAGTGTTGAATTTTGTCGAAAAGGTCTCTATACATGAAATGTTGAGAAGCCTAAAGTTCATCTAAGTAAAATATAAAAAATATATATTTTTGCTTGAAAACAAGCGATGTATCAGTTCGATCGTACCCCCATACTAGCCATTTTGAGACTTTCGGAAGAGTTAACGCTCTTAACTGCTTGGTTATAAAGAATAAAATTTAAATTTTGAGTATCGCATAGAACTAACGCGCAGCCCCTATACGTTATGTTTAAAAAAAATATATAAATTTATTTTTCAAAATGGCGGCTATCGTAAAAATTCAAAGTGTCATAACTTTGCTAAATTCATTCCCACTGAAAAATGTCGTATGCAAAAAGTGTTTGAAATTTTAATTTGCATATAAAAGCAATTTTTAATTATTTTTTTTTTAATAAAAACCGAGTCTTACCATATATTGACCGAGACCTCGAACGAGCTTTTATGCGACTCTGCATATAGTTAACGCTCGTATGAGGCTTCTATTTAAGAAATCGACTTGAATTTTTTAAACAAAATAGAGCTTTCGACTATACTTACGATACTATAAAAAAAAATTAAAAATTAAAAAATAAAAGTATTTTTTTTTCAAAACACGTTTAGTGTGATGAGTCGATCGACCCACCATACATACGCTCATAAGATTTTCAATATAGTTAAGGTCAGTGTGAGCTTATTTATACATATTTGAATTTCAATTTTTGTGACAGTATAGAATTCTTAAGCATCCTGTGTATGTTTGTTAGCAAAATCCATTTTGTCAATTTTTTGCAAAATGGCGACAAGTATTAAAATTCAATCACTTATAACTCAGTAGTGTTGAATTTTGTCAAAAAGGTCTCTATACATGAAATGTTGAGAAGCCTAAAGTTTATCTAAGTAAAATATAAAAAATATATATTTTTGCTTGAAAACAAGCGATGTATCAGTTCGATCGTACCCCCATACTAGCCATTTTGAGACTTTCGGAAGAGTTAACGCTCTTAACTGCTTGGTTATGAAGATTAAAATTTAAATTTTAAGTATCGCATAGAACTAACGCGCAGCCCCTATACGTTATGTTTAAAAAAAATATATAAATTTTTTTTTCAAAATAGCGGCTATCGTAAAAATTCAAAGTGTCATAACTTTGCTAAATTAAATCCTACTGAAAAATGTCGTATGCAAAAAGTGTTTGAAATTTTAATTTGCATATAAAAGCAATTTTTAATTATTTTTTTTTTAATAAAAACCGAGTCTTACCATATATTGACCGAGACCTCGAACGAGCTTTTATGCGACTCTGCATATAGTTAACGATCGTATGAGGCTTCTATTTAAGAAATCGACTTGAATTTTTTAAACAAAATAGAGCTTTCGACTATACTTACGATACTATAAAAAAAAATTAAAAATTAAAAAATAAAAGTATTTTTTTTTCAAAACACGTTTAGTGTGATTAGTCGATCGACCCACCATACATACGCTCATAAGATTTTCAATATAGTTAAGGTCAGTGTGAGCTTATTTATACATATTTGAATTTCAATTTTTGTGACAGTATAGAATTCTTAAGCATCCTGTGTATGTTTGTTAGCAAAATCCATTTTGTCAATTTTTTGCAAAATGGCGACAAGTATTAAAATTCAATCACTTATAACTCAGTAGTGTTGAATTTTGTCGAAAAGGTCTTTATACATGAAATGTTGAGAAGCCTAAAGTTCATCTAAGTAAAATATAAAAAATATATATTTTTGCTTGAAAACAAGCGATGTATCAGTTCGATCGTACCCCCATACTAGCCATTTTGAGACTTTCGGAAGAGTTAACGCTCTTAACTGCTTGGTTATGAAGATTAAAATTTAAATTTTGAGTATCGCATAGAACTAACGCGCAGCCCCTATACGTTATGTTTAAAAAAAATATATAAATTTTTTTTTTAAAATGGCGGCTATCGTAAAAATTTAAAGTGTCAAAACTTTGCTAAATGAAATCCTACTGAAAAATGTCGTATGCAAAAAGTGTTTGGAATTTTATGTTGCATATAAAAGCAATTTTTAATTATTTTTTTTTTAATAAAAACCGAGTCTTACCATATATTGACCGAGACCTCGAACGAGCTTTTATGCGACTCTGCATATAGTTAACGCTCGTATGAGGCTTCTATTTAAGAAATCGACTTGAATTTTTTAAACAAAATAGAGCTTTCGACTATACTTACGATACTATAAAAAAAAATTAAAAATTAAAAAATAAAAGTATTTTTTTTTCAAAACACGTTTAGTGTGATGAGTCGATCGACCCACCATACATACGCTCATAAGATTTTCAATATATTTAAGGTCAGTGTGAGCTTATTTATACATATTTGAATTTCAATTTTTGTGACAGTATAGAATTCTTAAGCATCCTGTGTATGTTTGTTAGCAAAATCCATTTTGTCAATTTTTTGCAAAATGGCGACAAGTATTAAAATTCAATCACTTATAACTCAGTAGTGTTGAATTTTGTCGAAAAGGTCTCTATACATGAAATGTTAAGAAGCCTAAAGTTCATCTAAGTAAAATATTAAAATTATATATTTTTGCTTGAAAACAAGCGATGTATCAGTTCGATCGTACCCCCATACTAGCCATTTTGAGACTTTCGGAAGAGTTAACGCTCTTAACTGCTTGGTTATGAAGATTAAAGTTTTAATTTTGAGTATCGCATAGAACTAACGCGCAGCCCCTATACGTTATGTTTAAAAAAAATATATAATTTTTTTTTTCAAAATGGCAACTATCGTAAAAATTCAAAGTGTCATAACTTTGCTAAATGAAATCCTACTGAAAAATGTCGTATGCAAAAAGTGTTTGGAATTTTAATTTGCATATAAAAGCAATTTTTAATTATTTTTTTTTTAATAAAAACCGAGTCTTACCATATATTGACCGAGATCTCGAACGAGCTTTTATGCGACTCTGCATATAGTTAACGCTCGTATGAGGCTTCTATTTAAGAAATCGACTTAAATTTTTTAAACAAAATAGAGCTTTCGACTATACTTACGATACTATAAAAAAAAATTAAAAATTAAAAAATAAAAGTATTTTTTTTTCAAAACACGTTTAGTGTTATGAGTCGATCGACCCACCATACATACGCTCATAAGATTTTCAATATAGTTAAGGTCAGTGTGAGCTTATTTATACATATTTGAATTTCAATTTTTGTGACAGTATAGAATTCTTAAGCATCCTGTGTATGTTTGTTAGCAAAATCCATTTTGTCAATTTTTTGCAAAATGGCGACAAGTATTAAAATTCAATCACTTATAACTCAGTAGTGTTGAATTTTGTCGAAAAGGTCTTTATACATGAAATGTTGAGAAGCCTAAAGTTCATCTAAGTAAAATATAAAAAATATATATTTTTGCTTGAAAACAAGCGATGTATCAGTTCGATCGTACCCCCATACTAGCCATTTTGAGACTTTCGGAAGAGTTAACGCTCTTAACTGCTTGGTTATGAAGATTAAAATTTAAATTTTGAGTATCGCATAGAACTAACGCGCAGCCCCTATACGTTATGTTTAAAAAAAATATATAATTTTTTTTTTTAAAATGGCGGCTATCGTAAAAATTTAAAGTGTCAAAACTTTGCTAAATGAAATCCTACTGAAAAATGTCGTATGCAAAAAGTGTTTGGAATTTTAATTTGCATATAAAAGCAATTTTTAATTATTTTTTTTTTAATAAAAACCGAGTCTTACCATATATTGACCGAGACCTCGAACGAGCTTTTATGCGACTCTGCATATAGTTAACGCTCGTATGAGGCTTCTATTTAAGAAATCGACTTGAATTTTTTAAACAAAATAGAGCTTTCGACTATACTTACGATACTATAAAAAAAAATTAAAAATTAAAAAATAAAAGTATTTTTTTTTCAAAACACGTTTAGTGTGATGAGTCGATCGACCCACCATACATACGCTCATAAGATTTTCAATATAGTTAAGGTCAGTGTGAGCTTATTTATACATATTTGAATTTCAATTTTTGTGACAGTATAGAATTCTTAAGCATCCTGTGTATGTTTGTTAGCAAAATCCATTTTGTCAATTTTTTGCAAAATGGCGACAAGTATTAAAATTCAATCACTTATAACTCAGTAGTGTTGAATTTTGTCGAAAAGGTCTTTATACATGAAATGTTGAAAAGCCTAAAGTTCATCTAAGTAAAATATAAAAAATATATATTTTTGCTTGAAAACAAGCGATGTATCAGTTCGATCGTACCCCCATACTAGCCATTTTGAGACTTTCGGAAGAGTTAACGCTCTTAACTGCTTGGTTATGAAGATTAAAATTTAAATTTTGAGTATCGCATAGAACTAACGCGCAGCCCCTATACGTTATGTTTAAAAAAAATATATAATTTTTTTTTTTAAAATGGCGGCTATCGTAAAAATTTAAAGTGTCAAAACTTTGCTAAATGAAATCCTACTGAAAAATGTCGTATGCAAAAAGTGTTTGGAATTTTAATTTGCATATAAAAGCAATTTTTAATTATTTTTTTTTTAATAAAAACCGAGTCTTACCATATATTGACCGAGACCTCGAACGAGCTTTTATGCGACTCTGCATATAGTTAACGATCGTATGAGGCTTCTATTTAAGAAATCGACTTGAATTTTTTAAACAAAATAGAGCTTTCGACTATACTTACGATACTATAAAAAAAAATTAAAAATTAAAAAATAAAAGTATTTTTTTTTCAAAACACGTTTAGTGTGATGAGTCGATCGACCCACCATACATACGCTCATAAGATTTTCAATATAGTTAAGGTCAGTGTGAGCTTATTTATACATATTTGAATTTCAATTTTTGTGACAGTATAGAATTCTTAAGCATCCTGTGTATGTTTGTTAGCAAAATCCATTTTGTCAATTTTTTGCAAAATGGCGACAAGTATTAAAATTCAATCACTTATAACTCAGTAGTGTTGAATTTTGTCGAAAAGGTCTCTATACATGAAATGTTGAGAAGCCTAAAGTTCATCTAAGTAAAATATAAAAAATATATATTTTTGCTTGAAAACAAGCGATGTATCAGTTCGATCGTACCCCCATACTAGCCATTTTGAGACTTTCGGAAGAGTTAACGCTCTTAACTGCTTGGTTATGAAGATTAAAATTTAAATTTAAAATTTCGCATAGAACTAACGCGCAGCCCCTATACGTTATGTTTAAAAAAAATATATAAATTTTTTTTTCAAAATGGCGGCTATCGTAAAAATTCAAAGTGTCATAACTTTGCTAAATAAAATCCTACTGAAAAATGTCGTATGCAAAAAGTGTTTGGAATTTTAATTTGCATATAAAAGCAATTTTTAATTATTTTTTTTTTAATAAAAACCGAGTCTTACCATATATTGACCGAGACCTCGAACGAGCTTTTATGCGACTCTGCATATAGTTAACGCTCGTATGAGGCTTCTATTTAAGAAATCGAATGGAATTTTTTAAACAAAATAGAGCTTTCGACTATACTTACGATACTATAAAAAAAAATTAAAAATTAAAAAATAAAAGTATTTTTTTTTCAAAACACGTTTAGTGTGATGAGTCGATCGACCCACCATACATACGCTCATAAGATTTTCAATATAGTTAAGGTCAGTGTGAGCTTATTTATACATATTTGAATTTCAATTTTTGTGACAGTATAGAATTCTTAAGCATCCTGTGTATGTTTGTTAGCAAAATCCATTTTGTCAATTTTTTGCAAAATGGCGACAAGTATTAAAATTCAATCACTTATAACTCAGTAGTGTTGAATTTTGTCGAAAAGGTCTCTATACATGAAATGTTGAGAAGCCTAAAGCTCATCTAAGTAAAATATAAAAAATATATATTTTTGCTTGAAAACAAGCGATGTATCAGTTCGATCGTACCCCCATACTAGCCATTTTGAGACTTTCGGAAGAGTTAACGCTCTTAACTGCTTGGTTATGAAGATTAAAATTTAAGTTTAGAGTATCGCATAGAACTAACGCGCAGCCCCTATACGTTATGTTTAAAAAAAATATATAAATTTTTTTTTCAAAATGGCGGCTATCGTAAAAATTCAAAGTGTCATAACTTTGCTAAATGAAATCCTACTGAAAAATGTCGTATGCAAAAAGTGTTTGAAATTTTAATTTGCATATAAAAGCAATTTTTAATTATTTTTTTTTTAATAAAAACCGAGTCTTACCATATATTGACCGAGACCTCGAACGAGCTTTTATGCGACTCTGCATATAGTTAACGCTCGTATGAGGCTTCTATTTAAGAAATCGACTTGAATTTTTTAAACAAAATAGAGCTTTCGACTATACTTACGATACTATAAAAAAAAATAAAAAATTAAAAAATAAAAGTATTTTTTTTTCAAAACACGTTTAGTGTGATGAGTCGATCGACCCACCATACATACGCTCATAAGATTTTCAATATAGTTAAGGTCAGTGTGAGCTTATTTATACATATTTGAATTTCAATTTTTGTGACAGTATAGAATTCTTAAGCATCCTGTGTATGTTTGTTAGCAAAATCCATTTTGTCAATTTTTTGCAAAATGGCGACAAGTATTAAAATTCAATCACTTATAACTCAGTAGTGTTGAATTTTGTCAAAAAGGTCTCTATACATGAAATGTTGAGAAGCCTAAAGTTTATCTAAGTAAAATATAAAAAATATATATTTTTGCTTGAAAACAAGCGATGTATCAGTTCGATCGTACCCCCATACTAGCCATTTTGAGACTTTCGGAAGAGTTAACGCTCTTAACTGCTTGGTTATGAAGATTAAAATTTAAATTTTAAGTATCGCATAGAACTAACGCGCAGCCCCTATACGTTATGTTTAAAAAAAATATATAAATTTTTTTTTCAAAATAGCGGCTATCGTAAAAATTCAAAGTGTCATAACTTTGCTAAATTAAATCCTACTGAAAAATGTCGTATGCAAAAAGTGTTTGAAATTTTAATTTGCATATAAAAGCAATTTTTAATTATTTTTTTTTTAATAAAAACCGAGTCTTACCATATATTGACCGAGACCTCGAACGAGCTTTTATGCGACTCTGCATATAGTTAACGATCGTATGAGGCTTCTATTTAAGAAATCGACTTGAATTTTTTAAACAAAATAGAGCTTTCGACTATACTTACGATACTATAAAAAAAAATTAAAAATTAAAAAATAAAAGTATTTTTTTTTCAAAACACGTTTAGTGTGATTAGTCGATCGACCCACCATACATACGCTCATAAGATTTTCAATATAGTTAAGGTCAGTGTGAGCTTATTTATACATATTTGAATTTCAATTTTTGTGACAGTATAGAATTCTTAAGCATCCTGTGTATGTTTGTTAGCAAAATCCATTTTGTCAATTTTTTGCAAAATGGCGACAAGTATTAAAATTCAATCACTTATAACTCAGTAGTGTTGAATTTTGTCGAAAAGGTCTTTATACATGAAATGTTGAGAAGCCTAAAGTTCATCTAAGTAAAATATAAAAAATATATATTTTTGCTTGAAAACAAGCGATGTATCAGTTCGATCGTACCCCCATACTAGCCATTTTGAGACTTTCGGAAGAGTTAACGCTCTTAACTGCTTGGTTATGAAGATTAAAATTTAAATTTTGAGTATCGCATAGAACTAACGCGCAGCCCCTATACGTTATGTTTAAAAAAAATATATAAATTTTTTTAAAAATGGCGGCTATCGTAAAAATTTAAAGTGTCAAAACTTTGCTAAATGAAATCCTACTGAAAAATGTCGTATGCAAAAAGTGTTTGGAATTTTAATTTGCATATAAAAGCAATTTTTAATTATTTTTTTTTTAATAAAAACCGAGTCTTACCATATATTGACCGAGACCTCGAACGAGCTTTTATGCGACTCTGCATATAGTTAACGCTCGTATGAGGCTTCTATTTAAGAAATCGACTTGAATTTTTTAAACAAAATAGAGCTTTCGACTATACTTACGATACTATAAAAAAAAATTAAAAATTAAAAAATAAAAGTATTTTTTTTTCAAAACACGTTTAGTGTGATGAGTCGATCGACCCACCATACATACGCTCATAAGATTTTCAATATAGTTAAGGTCAGTGTGAGCTTATTTATACATATTTGAATTTCAATTTTTGTGACAGTATAGAATTCTTAAGCATCCTGTGTATGTTTGTTAGCAAAATCCATATTGTCAATTTTTTGCAAAATGGCGACAAGTATTAAAATTCAATCACTTATAACTCAGTAGTGTTGAATTTTGTCGAAAAGGTCTCTATACATGAAATGTTGAGAAGCCTAAAGTTCATCTAAGTAAAATATAAAAAATATATATTTTTGCTTGAAAACAAGCGATGTATCAGTTCGATCGTACCCCCATACTAGCCATTTTGAGACTTTCGGAAGAGTTAACGCTTTTAACTGCTTGGTTATGAAGATTAAAATTTAAATTTTGAGTATCGCATAGAACTAACGCGCAGCCCCTATACGTTATGTTTAAAAAAAATATATAAATTTTTTTTTCAAAATGGCGGCTATCGTAAAAATTCAAAGTGTCATAACTTTGCTAAATGAAATCCTACTGAAAAATGTCGTATGCAAAAAGTGTTTGGAATTTAAATTTGCATATAAAAGCAATTTTTAATTATTTTTTTTTTAATAAAAACCGAGTCTTACCATATATTGACCGAGACCTCGAACGAGCTTTTATGCGACTCTGCATATAGTTAACGCTCGTATGAGGCTTCTATTTAAGAAATCGACTTGAATTTTTTAAACAAAATAGAGCTTTCGACTATACTTACGATACTATAAAAAAAAATTAAAAATTAAAAAATAAAAGTATTTTTTTTTCAAAACACGTTTAGTGTGATGAGTCGATCGACCCACCATACATACGCTCATAAGATTTTCAATATAGTTAAGGTCAGTGTGAGCTTATTTATACATATTTGAATTTCAATTTTTGTGACAGTATAGAATTCTTAAGCATCCTGTGTATGTTTGTTAGCAAAATCCATTTTGTCAATTTTTTGCAAAATGGCGACAAGTATTAAAATTCAATCACTTATAACTCAGTAGTGTTGAATTTTGTCGAAAAGGTCTCTATACATATAATGTTGAGAAGCCTAAAGTTCATCTAAGTAAAATATAAAAAATATATATTTTTGCTTGAAAACAAGCGATGTATCAGTTCGATCGTACCCCCATACTAGCCATTTTGAGACTTTCGGAAGAGTTAACGCTCTTAACTGCTTGGTTATAAAGATTAAAATTTAAATTTTGAGTATCGCATAGAACTAACGCGCAGCCCCTATACGTTATGATTAAAAAAAATATATAAATTTTTTTTTCAAAATGGCGGCTATCGTAAAAATTCAAAGTGTCATAACTTTGCTAAATAAAATCCTACTGAAAAATGTCGTATGCAAAAAGTGTTTGGAATTTTAATTTGCATATAAAAGCAATTTTTAATTATTTTTTTTTGAATAAAAACCGAGTCTTACCATATATTGACCGAGACCTCGAACGAGCTTTTATGCGACTCTGCATATAGTTAACGCTCGTATGAGGCTTCTATTTAAGAAATCGACTTGAATTTTTTAAACAAAATAGAGCTTTCGACTATACTTACGATACTATAAAAAAAAATTAAAAATTAAAAAATAAAAGTATTTTTTTTTCAAAACACGTTTAGTGTTATGAGTCGATCGACCCACCATACATACGCTCATAAGATTTTCAATATAGTTAAGGTCAGTGTGAGCTTATTTATACATATTTGAATTTCAATTTTTGTGACAGTATAGAATTCTTAAGCATCCTGTGTATGTTTGTTAGCAAAATCCATTTTGTCAATTTTTTGCAAAATGGCGACAAGTATTAAAATTCAATCACTTATAACTCAGTAGTGTTGAATTTTGTCGAAAAGGTCTTTATACATGAAATGTTGAAAAGCCTAAAGTTCATCTAAGTAAAATATAAAAAATATATATTTTTGCTTGAAAACAAGCGATGTATCAGTTCGATCGTACCCCCATACTAGCCATTTTGAGACTTTCGGAAGAGTTAACGCTCTTAACTGCTTGGTTATGAAGATTAAAATTTAAATTTTGAGTATCGCATAGAACTAACGCGCAGCCCCTATACGTTATGTTTAAAAAAAATATATAATTTTTTTTTTTAAAATGGCGGCTATCGTAAAAATTTAAAGTGTCAAAACTTTGCTAAATGAAATCCTACTGAAAAATGTCGTATGCAAAAAGTGTTTGGAATTTTAATTTGCATATAAAAGCAATTTTTAATTATTTTTTTTTTAATAAAAACCGAGTCTTACCATATATTGACCGAGACCTCGAACGAGCTTTTATGCGACTCTGCATATAGTTAACGCTCGTATGAGGCTTCTATTTAAGAAATCGACTTGAATTTTTTAAACAAAATAGAGCTTTCGACTATACTTACGATACTATAAAAAAAAATTAAAAATTAAAAAATAAAAGTATTTTTTTTTCAAAACACGTTTAGTGTGATGAGTCGATCGACCCACCATACATACGCTCATAAGATTTTCAATATAGTTAAGGTCAGTGTGAGCTTATTTATACATATTTGAATTTCAATTTTTGTGACAGTATAGAATTCTTAAGCATCCTGTGTATGTTTGTTAGCAAAATCCATTTTGTCAATTTTTTGCAAAATGGCGACAAGTATTAAAATTCAATCACTTATAACTCAGTAGTGTTGAATTTTGTCAAAAAGGTCTCTATACATGAAATGTTGAGAAGCCTAAAGTTTATCTAAGTAAAATATAAAAAATATATATTTTTGCTTGAAAACAAGCGATGTATCAGTTCGATCGTACCCCCATACTAGCCATTTTGAGACTTTCGGAAGAGTTAACGCTCTTAACTGCTTGGTTATGAAGATTAAAATTTAAATTTTAAGTATCGCATAGAACTAACGCGCAGCCCCTATACGTTATGTTTAAAAAAAATATATAAATTTTTTTTTCAAAATAGCGGCTATCGTAAAAATTCAAAGTGTCATAACTTTGCTAAATTAAATCCTACTAAAAAATGTCGTATGCAAAAAGTGTTTGAAATTTTAATTTGCATATAAAAGCAATTTTTAATTATTTTTTTTTTAATAAAAACCGAGTCTTACCATATATTGACCGAGACCTCGAACGAGCTTTTATGCGACTCTGCATATAGTTAACGCTCGTATGAGGCTTCTATTTAAGAAATCGACTTGAATTTTTTAAACAAAATAGAGCTTTCGACTATACTTACGATACTATAAAAAAAAATTAAAAATTAAAAAATAAAAGTATTTTTTTTTCAAAACACGTTTAGTGTGATTAGTCGATCGACCCACCATACATACGCTCATAAGATTTTCAATATAGTTAAGGTCAGTGTGAGCTTATTTATACATATTTGAATTTCAATTTTTGTGACAGTATAGAATTCTTAAGCATCCTGTGTATGTTTGTTAGCAAAATCCATTTTGTCAATTTTTTGCAAAATGGCGACAAGTATTAAAATTCAATCACTTATAATTCAGTAGTGTTGTATTTTGTCGCAAAGGTCTCTATACATGAAATGTTGAGAAGCCTAAAGTTCATCTAAGTAAAATATAAAAAATATATATTTTTGCTTGAAAACAAGCGATGTATCAGTTCGATCGTACCCCCATACTAGCCATTTTGAGACTTTCGGAAGAGTTAACGCTCTTAACTGCTTGGTTATGAAGATTAAAATTTAAATTTAGAGTATCGCATAGAACTAACGCGCAGCCCCTATACGTTATGTTTAAAAAAAATATATAAATTTTTTTTTCAAAATGGCGGCTATCGTAAAAATTCAAAGTGTCATAACTTTGCTAAATGAAATCCTACTGAAAAATGTCGTATGCAAAAAGTGTTTGGAATTTTAATTTGCATATAAAAGCAATTTTTAATTATTTTTTTTTTAATAAAAACCGAGTCTTACCATATATTGACCGAGACCTCGAACGAGCTTTTATGCGACTCTGCATATAGTTAACGCTCGTATGAGGCTTCTATTTAAGAAATCGACTTGAATTTTTTAAACAAAATAGAGCTTTCGACTATACTTACGATACTATAAAAAAAAATTAAAAATTAAAAAATAAAAGTATTTTTTTTTCAAAACACGTTTAGTGTGATGAGTCGATCGACCCACCATACATACGCTCATAAGATTTTCAATATAGTTAAGGTCAGTGTGAGCTTATTTATACATATTTGAATTTCAATTTTTGTGACAGTATAGAATTCTTAAGCATCCTGTGTATGTTTGTTAGCAAAATCCATTTTGTCAATTTTTTGCAAAATGGCGACAAGTATTAAAATTCAATCACTTATAACTCAGTAGTGTTGAATTTTGTCGAAAAGGTCTCTATACATGAAATGTTGAGAAGCCTAAAGTTCATCTAAGTAAAATATAAAAAATATATATTTTTGCTTGAAAACAAGCGATGTATCAGTTCGATCGTACCCCCATACTAGCCATTTTGAGACTTTCGGAAGAGTTAACGCTCTTAACTGCTTGGTTATGAAGATTAAAATTTAAATTTAGAGTATCGCATAGAACTAACGCGCAGCCCCTATACGTTATGTTTAAAAAAAATATATAAATTTTTTTTTCAAAATGGCGGCTATCGTAAAAATTCAAAGTGTCATAACTTTGCTAAGTAAAATCCTACTGAAAAATGTCGTATGCAAAAAGTGTTTGGAATTTTAATTTGCATATAAAAGCAATTTTTAATTATTTTTTTTTTAATAAAAACCGAGTCTTACCATATATTGACCGAGACCTCGAACGAGCTTTTATGCGACTCTGCATATAGTTAACGCTCGTATGAGGCTTCTATTTAAGAAATCGAATGGAATTTTTTAAACAAAATAGAGCTTTCGACTATACTTACGATACTATAAAAAAAAATTAAAAATTAAAAAATAAAAGTATTTTTTTTTCAAAACACGTTTAGTGTGATGAGTCGATCGACCCACCATACATACGCTCATAAGATTTTCAATATAGTTAAGGTCAGTGTGAGCTTATTTATACATATTTGAATTTCAATTTTTGTGACAGTATAGAATTCTTAAGCATCCTGTGTATGTTTGTTAGCAAAATCCATTTTGTCAATTTTTTGCAAAATGGCGACAAGTATTAAAATTCAATCACTTATAACTCAGTAGTGTTAAATTTTGTCGAAAAGGTCTCTATACATGAAATGTTGAGAAGCCTAAAGCTCATCTAAGTAAAATATAAAAAATATATATTTTTGCTTGAAAACAAGCGATGTATCAGTTCGATCGTACCCCCATACTAGCCATTTTGAGACTTTCGGAAGAGTTAACGCTCTTAACTGCTTGGTTATGAAGATTAAAATTTAAATTTTGAGTATCGCATAGAACTAACGCGCAGCCCCTATACGTTATGTTTAAAAAAAATATATAATTTTTTTTTTCAAAATGGCGGCTATCGTAAAAATTCAAAGTATCATAACTTTGCTAAATGAAATCCTACTGAAAAATGTCGTATGCAAAAAGTGTTTGAAATTTTAATTTGCATATAAAAGCAATTTTTAATTATTTTTTTTTTAATAAAAACCGAGTCTTACCATATATTGACCGAGACCTCGAACGAGCTTTTATGCGACTCTGCATATAGTTAACGCTCGTATGAGGCTTCTATTTAAGAAATCGACTTGAATTTTTTAAACAAAATAGAGCTTTCGACTATACTTACGATACTATAAAAAAAAATTAAAAATTAAAAAATAAAAGTATTTTTTTTTCAAAACACGTTTAGTGTGATGAGTCGATCGACCCACCATACATACGCTCATAAGATTTTCAATATAGTTAAGGTCAGTGTGAGCTTATTTATACATATTTGAATTTCAATTTTTGTGACAGTATAGAATTCTTAAGCATCCTGTGTATGTTTGTTAGCAAAATCCATTTTGTCAATTTTTTGCAAAATGGCGACAAGTATTAAAATTCAATCACTTATAACTCAGTAGTGTTGAATTTTGTCGAAAAGGTCTCTATACATATAATGTTGAGAAGCCTAAAGTTCATCTAAGTAAAATATAAAAAATATATATTTTTGCTTGAAAACAAGCGATGTATCAGTTCGATCGTACCCCCATACTAGCCATTTTGAGACTTTCGGAAGAGTTAACGCTCTTAACTGCTTGGTTATAAAGATTAAAATTTAAATTTTGAGTATCGCATAGAACTAACGCGCAGCCCCTATACGTTATGATTAAAAAAAATATATAAATTTTTTTTTCAAAATGGCGGCTATCGTAAAAATTCAAAGTGTCATAACTTTGCTAAATAAAATCCTACTGAAAAATGTCGTATGCAAAAAGTGTTTGGAATTTTAATTTGCATATAAAAGCAATTTTTAATTATTTTTTTTTGAATAAAAACCGAGTCTTACCATATATTGACCGAGACCTCGAACGAGCTTTTATGCGACTCTGCATATAGTTAACGCTCGTATGAGGCTTCTATTTAAGAAATCGACTTGAATTTTTTAAACAAAATAGAGCTTTCGACTATACTTACGATACTATAAAAAAAAATTAAAAATTAAAAAATAAAAGTATTTTTTTTTCAAAACACGTTTAGTGTGATGAGTCGATCGACCCACCATACATACGCTCATAAGATTTTCAATATAGTTTGGTCAGTGTGAGCTTATTTATACATATTTGAATTTCAATTTTTGTGACAGTATAGAATTCTTAAGCATCCTGTGTATGTTTGTTAGCAAAATCCATTTTGTCAATTTTTTGCAAAATGGCGACAAGTATTAAAATTCAATCACTTATAACTCAGTAGTGTTGAATTTTGTCGAAAAGGTCTCTATACATGAAATGTTGAGAAGCCTAAAGTTCATCTAAGTAAAATATAAAAAATATATATTTTTGCTTGAAAACAAGCGATGTATCAGTTCGATCGTACCCCCATACTAGCCATTTTGAGACTTTCGGAAGAGTTAACGCTCTTAACTGCTTGGTTATGAAGATTAAAAATTAAATTTTGAGTATCGCATAGAACTAACGCGCAGCCCCTATACGTTATGTTTAAAAAAAATATATAAATTTTTTTTAAAATGGCGGCTATCGTAAAAATTCAAAGTGTCATAACTTTGCTAAATGAAATCCTACTGAAAAATGTCGTATGCAAAAAGTGTTTGGAATTTTAATTTGCATATAAAAGCAATTTTTAATTATTTTTTTTTTAATAAAAACCGAGTCTTACCATATATTGACCGAGACCTCGAACGAGCTTTTATGCGACTCTGCATATAGTTAACGCTCGTATGAGGCTTCTATTTAAGAAATCGATTAGAATTTTTTAAACAAAATAGAGCTTTCGACTATACTTACGATACTATAAAAAAAAATTAAAAATTAAAAAATAAATAATTTTTTTTTCAAAACACGTTTAGTGTGATGAGTCGATCGACCCACCATACATACGCTCATAAGATTTTCAATATAGTTAAGGTCAGTGTGAGCTTATTTATACATATTTGAATTTCAATTTTTGTGACAGTATAGAATTCTTAAGCATCCTGTGTATGTTTGTTAGCAAAATCCATTTTGTCAATTTTTTGCAAAATGGCGACAAGTATTAAAATTCAATCACTTATAACTCAGTAGTGTTGAATTTTGTCAAAAAGGTCTCTATACATGAAATGTTGAGAAGCCTAAAGTTTATCTAAGTAAAATATAAAAAATATATATTTTTGCTTGAAAACAAGCGATGTATCAGTTCGATCGTACCCCCATACTAGCCATTTTGAGACTTTCGGAAGAGTTAACGCTCTTAACTGCTTGGTTATGAAGATTAAAATTTAAATTTTAAGTATCGCATAGAACTAACGCGCAGCCCCTATACGTTATGTTTAAAAAAAATATATAAATTTTTTTTTCAAAATAGCGGCTATCGTAAAAATTCAAAGTGTCATAACTTTGCTAAATGAAATCCTACTGAAAAATGTCGTATGCAAAAAGTGTTTGGAATTTTAATTTGCATATAAAAGCAATTTTTAATTATTTTTTTTTTAATAAAAACCGAGTCTTACCATATATTGACCGAGACCTCGAACGAGCTTTTATGCGACTCTGCATATAGTTAACGCTCGTATGAGGCTTCTATTTAAGAAATCGACTTGAATTTTTTAAACAAAATAGAGCTTTCGACTATACTTACGATACTATTAAAAAAAATTAAAAATTAAAAAATAAAAGTATTTTTTTTTCAAAACACGTTTAGTGTGATGAGTCGATCGACCCACCATACATACGCTCATAAGATTTTCAATATAGTTAAGGTCAGTGTGAGCTTATTTATACATATTTGAATTTCAATTTTTGTGACAGTATAGAATTCTTAAGCATCCTGTGTATGTTTGTTAGCAAAATCCATTTTGTCAATTTTTTGCAAAATGGCGACAAGTATTAAAATTCAATCACTTATAACTCAGTAGTGTTGAATTTTGTCGAAAAGGTCTCTATACATATAATGTTGAGAAGCCTAAAGTTCATCTAAGTAAAATATAAAAAATATATATTTTTGCTTGAAAACAAGCGATGTATCAGTTCGATCGTACCCCCATACTAGCCATTTTGAGACTTTCGGAAGAGTTAACGCTCTTAACTGCTTGGTTATAAAGATTAAAATTTAAATTTTGAGTATCGCATAGAACTAACGCGCAGCCCCTATACGTTATGATTAAAAAAAATATATAAATTTTTTTTTCAAAATGGCGGCTATCGTAAAAATTCAAAGTGTCATAACTTTGCTAAATAAAATCCTACTGAAAAATGTCGTATGCAAAAAGTGTTTGGAATTTTAATTTGCATATAAAAGCAATTTTTAATTATTTTTTTTTGAATAAAAACCGAGTCTTACCATATATTGACCGAGACCTCGAACGAGCTTTTATGCGACTCTGCATATAGTTAACGCTCGTATGAGGCTTCTATTTAAGAAATCGACTTGAATTTTTTAAACAAAATAGAGCTTTCGACTATACTTACGATACTATAAAAAAAAATTAAAAATTAAAAAATAAAAGTATTTTTTTTTCAAAACACGTTTAGTGTGATGAGTCGATCGACCCACCATACATACGCTCATAAGATTTTCAATATAGTTTGGTCAGTGTGAGCTTATTTATACATATTTGAATTTCAATTTTTGTGACAGTATAGAATTCTTAAGCATCCTGTGTATGTTTGTTAGCAAAATCCATTTTGTCAATTTTTTGCAAAATGGCGACAAGTATTAAAATTCAATCACTTATAACTCAGTAGTGTTGAATTTTGTCGAAAAGGTCTCTATACATGAAATGTTGAGAAGCCTAAAGTTTATCTAAGTAAAATATAAAAAATATATATTTTTGCTTGAAAACAAGCGATGTATCAGTTCGATCGTACCCCCATACTAGCCATTTTGAGACTTTCGGAAGAGTTAACGCTCTTAACTGCTTGGTTATGAAGATTAAAATTTAAATTTTGAGTATCGCATAGAACTAACGCGCAGCCCCTATACGTTATGTTTAAAAAAAATATATAAATTTTTTTTTCAAAATAGCGGCTATCGTAAAAATTCAAAGTGTCATAACTTTGCTAAATGAAATCCTACTGAAAAATGTCGTATGCAAAAAGTGTTTGGAATTTTAATTTGCATATAAAAGCAATTTTTAATTATTTTTTTTTTAATAAAAACCGAGTCTTACCATATATTGACCGAGACCTCGAACGAGCTTTTATGCGACTCTGCATATAGTTAACGCTCGTATGAGGCTTCTATTTAAGAAATCGAATGGAATTTTTTAAACAAAATAGAGCTTTCGACTATACTTACGATACTATAAAAAAAAATTAAAAATTAAAAAATAAAAGTATTTTTTTTTCAAAACACGTTTAGTGTGATGAGTCGATCGACCCACCATACATACGCTCATAAGATTTTCAATATAGTTAAGGTCAGTGTGAGCTTATTTATACATATTTGAATTTCAATTTTTGTGACAGTATAGAATTCTTAAGCATCCTGTGTATGTTTGTTAGCAAAATCCATTTTGTCAATTTTTTGCAAAATGGCGACAAGTATTAAAATTCAATCACTTATAACTCAGTAGTGTTGAATTTTGTCGAAAAGGTCTCTTTACATGAAATGTTGAGAAGCCTAAAGCTCATCTAAGTAAAATATAAAAAATATATATTTTTGCTTGAAAACAAGCGATGTATCAGTTCGATCGTACCCCCATACTAGCCATTTTGAGACTTTCGGAAGAGTTAACGCTCTTAACTGCTTGGTTATGAAGATTAAAATTTAAATTTTGAGTATCGCATAGAACTAACGCGCAGCCCCTATACGTTATGTTTAAAAAAAATATATAATTTTTTTTTTCAAAATGGCGGCTATCGTAAAAATTCAAAGTGTCATAACTTTGCTAAATGAAATCCTACTGAAAAATGTCGTATGCAAAAAGTGTTTGAAATTTTAATTTGCATATAAAAGCAATTTTTAATTATTTTTTTTTTAATAAAAACCGAGTCTTACCATATATTGACCGAGACCTCGAACGAGCTTTTATGCGACTCTGCATATAGTTAACGCTCGTATGAGGCTTCTATTTAAGAAATCGACTTGAATTTTTTAAACAAAATAGAGCTTTCGACTATACTTACGATACTATAAAAAAAAATTAAAAATTAAAAAATAAAAGTATTTTTTTTTCAAAACACGTTTAGTGTGATGAGTCGATCGACCCACCATACATACGCTCATAAGATTTTCAATATAGTTAAGGTCAGTGTGAGCTTATTTATACATATTTGAATTTCAATTTTTGTGACAGTATAGAATTCTTAAGCATCCTGTGTATGTTTGTTAGCAAAATCCATTTTGTCAATTTTTTGCAAAATGGCGACAAGTATTAAAATTCAATCACTTATAACTCAGTAGTGTTAAATTTTGTCGAAAAGGTCTCTATACATATAATGTTGAGAAGCCTAAAGTTCATCTAAGTAAAATATAAAAAATATATATTTTTGCTTGAAAACAAGCGATGTATCAGTTCGATCGTACCCCCATACTAGCCATTTTGAGACTTTCGGAAGAGTTAACGCTCTTAACTGCTTGGTTATAAAGATTAAAATTTAAATTTTGAGTATCGCATAGAACTAACGCGCAGCCCCTATACGTTATGATTAAAAAAAATATATAAATTTTTTTTTCAAAATGGCGGCTATCGTAAAAATTCAAAGTGTCATAACTTTGCTAAATAAAATCCTACTGAAAAATGTCGTATGCAAAAAGTGTTTGGAATTTTAATTTGCATATAAAAGCAATTTTTAATTATTTTTTTTTTAATAAAAACCGAGTCTTACCATATATTGACCGAGACCTCGAACGAGTTTTTATGCGACTCTGCATATAGTTAACGCTCGTATGAGGCTTCTATTTAAGAAATCGACTTGAATGTTTTAAACAAAATAGAGCTTTCGACTATACTTACGATACTATAAAAAAAAATTAAACATTAAAAAATAAAAGTATTTTTTTTCAAAACACGTTTAGTGTGATGAGTCGATCGACCCACCATACATACGCTCATAAGATTTTCAATATAGTTAAGGTCAGTGTGAGCTTATTTATACATATTTGAATTTCAATTTTTGTGACAGTATAGAATTCTTAAGCATCCTGTGTATGTTTGTTAGCAAAATCCGCTTTGTCAATTTTTTGCAAAATGGCGACAAGTATTAAAATTCAATCACTTATAACTCAGTAGTGTTGAATTTTGTCGAAAAGGTCTCTATATATGAAATGTTGAGAAGCCTAAAGTTTATCTAAGTAAAATATAAAAAATATATATTTTTGCTTGAAAACAAGCGATGTATCAGTTCGATCGTACCCCCATACTAGCCATTTTGAGACTTTCGGAAGAGTTAACGCTCTTAACTGCTTGGTTATGAAGATTAAAATTTAAATTTTGAGTATCGCATAGAACTAACGCGCAGCCCCTATACGTTATGTTTAAAAAAAATATATAATTTTTTTTTTCAAAATGGCAACTATCGTAAAAATTCAAAGTGTCATAACTTTGCTAAATGAAATCCTACTGAAAAATGTCGTATGCAAAAAGTGTTTGGAATTTTATTTTGCATATAAAAGCAATTTTTAATTATTTTTTTTTTAATAAAAACCGAGTCTTACCATATATTGACCGAGACCTCGAACGAGCTTTTATGCGACTCTGCATATAGTTAACGCTCGTATGAGGCTTCTATTTAAGAAATCGACTTGAATTTTTTAAACAAAATAGAGCATTCGACTATACTTACGATACTATAAAAAAAAATTAAAAAATAAAAGTATTTTTTTTTCAAAACACGTTTAGTGTGATGAGTCGATCGACCCACCATACATACGCTCATAAGATTTTCAATATAGTTAAGGTCAGTGTGAGCTTATTTATACATATTTTTATTTCAATTTTTGTGACAGTATAGAATTCTTAAGCATCCTGTGTATGTTTGTTAGCAAAATCCATTTTGTCATTTTTTTGCAAAATGGCGACAAGTATTAAAATTCAATCACTTATAACTCAGTAGTGTTGAATTTTGTCGAAAAGGTCTCTATACATGAAATGTTGAGAAGCCTAAAGTTCATCTAAGTAAAATATAAAAAATATATATTTTTGCTTGAAAACAAGCGATGTATCAGTTCGATCGTACCCCCATACTAGCCATTTTGAGACTTTCGGAAGAGTTAACGCTCTTAACTGCTTGGTTATAAAGATTAAAATTTAAATTTTGAGTATCGCATAGAACTAACGCGCAGCCCCTATACGTTATGATTAAAAAAAATATATAAATTTTTTTTTCAAAATGGCGGCTATCGTAAAAATTCAAAGTGTCATAACTTTGCTAAATAAAATCCTACTGAAAAATGTCGTATGCAAAAAGTGTTTGGAATTTTAATTTGCATATAAAAGCAATTTTTAATTATTTTTTTTTTAATAAAAACCGAGTCTTACCATATATTGACCGAGACCTCGAACGAGCTTTTATGCGACTCTGCATATAGTTAACGCTCGTATGAGGCTTCTATTTAAGAAATCGACTTGAATGTTTTAAACAAAATAGAGCTTTCGACTATACTTACGATACTATAAAAAAAAATTAAACATTAAAAAATAAAAGTATTTTTTTTCAAAACACGTTTAGTGTGATGAGTCGATCGACCCACCATACATACGCGCAGCCCCTATACGTTATGTTTAAAAAAAATATATAAATTTTTTTTTCAAAATGGCGGCTATCGTAAAAATTCAAAGTGTCATAACTTTGCTAAATGAAATCCTACTATAAAATGTCGTATTCAAAAAGTGTTTGGAATTTTAATTTGCATATAAAAGCAATTTTTAAATATTTTTTTTTTAATAAAAACCGAGTCTTACCATATATTGACCGAGACCTCGAACGAGCTTTTATGCGACTCTGCATATAGTTAACGCTCGTATGAGGCTTCTATTTAAGAAATCGATTAAAATTTTTTAAACAAAATAGAGCTTTCGACTATACTTTCGATACTATAAAAAAAAATTAAAAATTAAAAAATAAATAATTTTTTTTTCAAAACACGTTTAGTGTGATGAGTCGATCGACCCACCATACATACGCTTATAAGATTTTCAATATAGTTAAGGTCAGTGTAAGCTTATTTATACATATTTGAATTTCAATTTTTGTGACAGTATAGAATTCTTAAGCATCCTGTGTATGTTTGTTAGCAAAATCCATTTTGTCAATTTTTTGCAAAATGGCGACAAGTATTAAAATTCAATCACTTATAACTCAGTAGTGTTGAATTTTGTCGAAAAGGTCTCTATACATGAAATGTTGAGAAGCCTAAAGTTCATCTAAGTAAAATATAAAAAATATATATTTTTGCTTGAAAACAAGCGATGTATCAGTTCGATCGTACCCCCATACTAGCCATTTTGAGACTTTCGGAAGAGTTAACGCTCTTAACTGCTTGGTTATGAAGATTAAAATTTAAATTTTGAGTATCGCATAGAACTAACGCGCAGCCCCTATACGTTATGTTTAAAAAAAATATATAAATTTTTTTTTCAAAATGGCGGCTATCGTAAAAATTCAAAGTGTCATAACTTTGCTAAATGAAATCCTACTGAAAAATGTCGTATGCAAAAAGTGTTTGGAATTTAAATTTGCATATAAAAGCAATTTTTAATTATTTTTTTTTTAATAAAAACCGAGTCTTACCATATATTGACCGAGACCTCGAACGAGCTTTTATGCGACTCTGCATATAGTTAACGCTCGTATGAGGCTTCTATTTAAGAAATCGACTTGAATTTTTTAAACAAAATAGAGCTTTCGACTATACTTACGATACTATAAAAAAAAATTAAAAATTAAAAAATAAAAGTATTTTTTTTTCAAAACACGTTTAGTGTGATGAGTCGATCGACCCACCATACATACGCTCATAAGATTTTCAATATAGTTAAGGTCAGTGTGAGCTTATTTATACATATTTGAATTTCAATTTTTGTGACAGTATAGAATTCTTAAGCATCCTGTGTATGTTTGTTAGCAAAATCCATTTTGTTAATTTTTTGCAAAATGGCGACAAGTATTAAAATTCAATCACTTATAACTCAGTAGTGTTGAATTTTGTCGAAAAGGTCTCTATACATGAAATGTTGAGAAGCCTAAAGTTCATCTAAGTAAAATATAAAAAATATATATTTTTGCTTGAAAACAAGCGATGTATCAGTTCGATCGTACCCCCATACTAGCCATTTTAAGACTTTCGGAGGAGTTAACGCTCTTAACTGCTTGGTTATGAAGATTAAAATTTAAATTTTGAGTATCGCATAGAACTAACGCGCAACCCCTATACTTTATGTTTAAAAAAAATATATAAATTTTCTTTTCAAAATGGCGGCTATCGTAAAAATTCAAAGTGTCATAACTTTGCTAAATGAAATCCTACTAAATACTGTCGTATGCAAAAAGTGTTTGGAATTTTAATTTGCATATAAAAGCAATTTTTAATTATTTTTTTTTTTAAAAAAACCGAGTCTTACCATATATTGACCGAGACCTCGAACGAGCTTTTATGCGACTCTGCATATAGTTAACGCTCGTATGAGGCTTCTATTTAAGAAATCGACTTGAATTTTTTAAACAAAATAGAGCTTTCGACTATACTTACGATACTATAAAAAAAAATTAAAAATTAAAAAATAAAAGTATTTTTTTTTCAAAACACGTTTAGTGTGATGAGTCGATCGACCCACCATACATACGCTCATAAGATTTTCAATATAGTTAAGGTCAGTGTGAGCTTATTTATACATATTTGAATTTCAATTTTTGTGACAGTATAGAATTCTTAAGCATCCTGTGTATGTTTATTAGCAAAATCCATTTTGTCAATTTTTTGCAAAATGGTGACAAGTATTAAAATTTAATCACTTATAACTCAGTAGTGTTGAATTTTGTCGAAAAGGTCTTTATACATGAAATGTTGAGAAGCCTAAAGTTCATCTAAGTAAAATATAAAAAATATATATTTTTGCTTGAAAACAAGCGATGTATCAGTTCGATCGTACCCCCATACTAGCCATTTTGAGACTTTCGGAAGAGTTAACGCTCTTAACTGCTTGGTTATGAAGATTAAAATTTAAATTTTGAGAATCGCATAGAACTAACGCGCAGCCCCTATACGTTATGTTTAAAAAAAATATATAAATTTTTTTTTTAAAATGGCGGCTATCGTAAAAATTTAAAGTGTCAAAACTTTGCTAAATGAAATCCTACTGAAAAATGTCGTATGCAAAAAGTGTTTGGAATTTTAATTTGCATATAAAAGCAATTTTTAGTTATTTTTTTTTTAATAAAAACCGAGTCTTACCATATATTGACCGAGACCTCGAACGAGCTTTTATGCGACTCTGCATATAGTTAACGCTCGTATGAGGCTTCTATTTAAGAAATCGACTTGAATTTTTTAAACAAAATAGAGCTTTCGACTATACTTACGATACTATAAAAAAAAATTAAAAATTAAAAAATAAAAGTATTTTTTTTTCAAAACACGTTTAGTGTGATGAGTCGATCGACCCACCATACATACGCTCATAAGATTTTCAATATAGTTAAGGTCAGTGTGAGCTTATTTATACATATTTGAATTTCAATTTTTGTGACAGTATAGAATTCTTAAGCATCCTGTGTATGTTTGTTAGCAAAATCCATTTTGTCAATTTTTTGCAAAATGGCGACAAGTATTAAAATTCAATCACTTATAACTCAGTAGTGTTGAATTTTGTCGAAAAGGTCTCTATACATGAAATGTTGAGAAGCCTAAAGTTCATCTAAGTAAAATATAAAAAATATATATTTTTGCTTGAAAACAAGCGATGTATCAGTTCGATCGTACCCCCATACTAGCCATTTTGAGACTTTCGGAAGAGTTAACGCTCTTAACTGCTTGGTTATAAAGATTAAAATTAAAATTTTGAGTATCGCATAGAACTAACGCGCAGCCCCTATACGTTATGTTTAAAAAAAATATATAAATTTTTTTTTCAAAATGGCGGCTATCGTAAAAATTCAAAGTGTCATAACTTTGCTAAATGAAATCCTACTATAAAATGTCGTATTCAAAAAGTGTTTAGAATTTTAATTTGCATATAAAAGCAATTTTTAAATATTTTTTTTTTAATAAAAACCGAGTCTTACCATATATTGACCGAGACCTCGAACGAGCTTTTATGCGACTCTGCATATAGTTAACGCTCGTATGAGGCTTCTATTTAAGAAATCGACTTGAATTTTTTAAACAAAATAGAGCTTTCGACTATACTTACGATACTATAAAAAAAAATTAAAAATTAAAAAATAAAAGTATTTTTTTTTCAAAACACGTTTAGTGTGATGAGTCGATCGACCCACCATACATACGCTCATAAGATTTTCAATATAGTTAAGGTCAGTGTGAGCTTATTTATACATATTTGAATTTCAATTTTTGTGACAGTATAGAATTCTTAAGCATCCTGTGTATGTTTGTTAGCAAAATCCATTTTGTCAATTTTTTGCAAAATGGCGACAAGTATTAAAATTCAATCACTTATAACTCAGTAGTGTTGAATTTTGTCGAAAAGGTCTCTATACATGAAAT
Source organism: Plectrocnemia conspersa (assembly GCF_051122295.1). Lineage (NCBI taxonomy): Eukaryota > Metazoa > Arthropoda > Insecta > Trichoptera > Polycentropodidae > Plectrocnemia > Plectrocnemia conspersa. The sequence continues at coordinate 29,932,807 of NW_028277167.1, read as the reverse complement.
GTTGAGAAGCCTAAAGTTCATCTAAGTAAAATATAAAAAATATATATTTTTGCTTGAAAACAAGCGATGTATCAGTTCGATCGTACCCCCATACTAGCCATTTTGAGACTTTCGGAAGAGTTAACGCTCTTAACTGCTTGGTTATAAAGATTAAAATTAAAATTTTGAGTATCGCATAGAACTAACGCGCAGCCCCTATACGTTATGTTTAAAAAAAATATATAAATTTTTTTTTCAAAATGGCGCCTATCGTAAAAATTCAAAGTGTCATAACTTTGCTAAATGAAATCCTACTATAAAATGTCGTATACAAAAAGTGTTTGGAATTTTAATTTGCATATAAAAGCAATTTTTAATTATTTTTTTTTTAATAAAAACCGAGTCTTACCATATATTGACCGAGACCTCGAACGAGCTTTTATGCGACTCTGCATATAGTTAACGCTCGTATGAGGCTTCTATTTAAGAAATCGAATGGAATTTTTTAAACAAAATAGAGCTTTCGACTATACTTACGATACTATAAAAAAAAATTAAAAATTAAAAAATAAAAGTATTTTTTTTTCAAAACACGTTTAGTGTGATGAGTCGATCGACCCACCATACATACGCTCATAAGATTTTCAATATAGTTAAGGTCAGTGTGAGCTTATTTATACATATTTGAATTTCAATTTTTGTGACAGTATAGAATTCTTAAGCATCCTGTGTATGTTTGTTAGCAAAATCCATTTTGTCAATTTTTTGCAAAATGGCGACAAGTATTAAAATTCAATCACTTATAACTCAGTAGTGTTGAATTTTGTCGAAAAGGTCTCTATACATGAAATGTTGAGAAGCCTAAAGTTCATCTAAGTAAAATATAAAAAATATATATTTTTGCTTGAAAACAAGCGATGTATCAGTTCGATCGTACCCCCATACTAGCCATTTTGAGACTTTCGGAAGAGTTAACGCTCTTAAATGCTTGGTTATAAAGATTAAAATTAAAATTTTGAGTATCGCATAGAACTAACGCGCAGCCCCTATACGTTATGTTTAAAAAAAATATATAATTTTTTTTTTCAAAATGGCGGCTATCGTAAAAATTCAAAGTGTCATAACTTTGCTAAATGAAATCCTACTATAAAATGTCGTATTCAAAAAGTGTTTGGAATTTTAATTTGCATATAAAAGCAATTTTTAAATATTTTTTTTTTAATAAAAACCGAGTCTTACCATATATTGACCGAGACCTCGAACGAGCTTTTATGCGACTCTGCATATAGTTAACGCTCGTATGAGGCTTCTATTTAAGAAATCGATTAAAATTTTTTAAACAAAATAGAGCTTTCGACTATACTTTCGATACTATAAAAAAAAATTAAAAATTAAAAAATAAATAATTTTTTTTTCAAAACACGTTTAGTGTGATGAGTCGATCGACCCACCATACATACGCTTATAAGATTTTCAATATAGTTAAGGTCAGTGTGAGCTTATTTATACATATTTGAATTTCAATTTTTGTGACAGTATAGAATTCTTAAGCATCCTGTGTATGTTTGTTAGCAAAATCCATTTTGTCAATTTTTTGCAAAATGGCGACAAGTATTAAAATTCAATCACTTATAACTCAGTAGTGTTGAATTTTGTCGAAAAGGTCTCTATACATGAAATGTTGAGAAGCCTAAAGTTCATCTAAGTAAAATATAAAAAATATATATTTTTGCTTGAAAACAAGCGATGTATCAGTTCGATCGTACCCCCATACTAGCCATTTTAAGACTTTCGGAGGAGTTAACGCTCTTAACTGCTTGGTTATGAAGATTAAAATTTAAATTTTGAGTATCGCATAGAACTAACGCGCAACCCCTATACTTTATGTTTAAAAAAAATATATAAATTTTCTTTTCAAAATGGCGGCTATCGTAAAAATTCAAAGTGTCATAACTTTGCTAAATGAAATCCTACTAAATACTGTCGTATGCAAAAAGTGTTTGGAATTTTAATTTGCATATAAAAGCAATTTTTAATTATTTTTTTTTTTAAAAAAACCGAGTCTTACCATATATTGACCGAGACCTCGAACGAGCTTTTATGCGACTCTGCATATAGTTAACGCTCGTATGAGGCTTCTATTTAAGAAATCGACTTGAATTTTTTAAACAAAATAGAGCTTTCGACTATACTTACGATACTATAAAAAAAAATTAAAAATTAAAAAATAAAAGTATTTTTTTTTCAAAACACGTTTAGTGTGATGAGTCGATCGACCCACCATACATACGCTCATAAGATTTTCAATATAGTTAAGGTCAGTGTGAGCTTATTTATACATATTTGAATTTCAATTTTTGTGACAGTATAGAATTCTTAAGCATCCTGTGTATGTTTGTTAGCAAAATCCATTTTGTCAATTTTTTGCAAAATGGCGACAAGTATTAAAATTCAATCACTTATAACTCAGTAGTGTTGAATTTTGTCGAAAAGGTCTCTATACATGAAATGTTGAGAAGCCTAAAGTTCATCTAAGTAAAATATAAAAAATATATATTTTTGCTTGAAAACAAGCGATGTATCAGTTCGATCGTACCCCCATACTAGCCATTTTGAGACTTTCGGAAGAGTTAACGCTCTTAACTGCTTGGTTATAAAGATTAAAATTAAAATTTTGAGTATCGCATAGAACTAACGCGCAGCCCCTATACGTTATGTTTAAAAAAAATATATAAATTTTTTTTTCAAAATGGCGGCTATCGTAAAAATTCAAAGTGTCATAACTTTGCTAAATGAAATCCTACTATAAAATGTCGTATTCAAAAAGTGTTTGGAATTTTAATTTGCATATAAAAGCAATTTTTAAATATTTTTTTTTTAATAAAAACCGAGTCTTACCATATATTGACCGAGACCTCGAACGAGCTTTTATGCGACTCTGCATATAGTTAACGCTCGTATGAGGCTTCTATTTAAGAAATCGACTTGAATTTTTTAAACAAAATAGAGCTTTCGACTATACTTACGATACTATAAAAAAAAATTAAAAATTAAAAAATAAAAGTATTTTTTTTTCAAAACACGTTTAGTGTGATGAGTCGATCGACCCACCATACATACGCTCATAAGATTTTCAATATAGTTAAGGTCAGTGTGAGCTTATTTATACATATTTGAATTTCAATTTTTGTGACAGTATAGAATTCTTAAGCATCCTGTGTATGTTTGTTAGCAAAATCCATTTTGTCAATTTTTTGCAAAATGGCGACAAGTATTAAAATTCAATCACTTATAACTCAGTAGTGTTGAATTTTGTCGAAAAGGTCTCTATACATGAAATGTTGAGAAGCCTAAAGTTCATCTAAGTAAAATATAAAAAATATATATTTTTGCTTGAAAACAAGCGATGTATCAGTTCGATCGTACCCCCATACTAGCCATTTTGAGACTTTCGGAAGAGTTAACGCTCTTAACTGCTTGGTTATAAAGATTAAAATTAAAATTTTGAGTATCGCATAGAACTAACGCGCAGCCCCTATACGTTATGTTTAAAAAAAATATATAAATTTTTTTTTCAAAATGGCGCCTATCGTAAAAATTCAAAGTGTCATAACTTTGCTAAATGAAATCCTACTATAAAATGTCGTATACAAAAAGTGTTTGGAATTTTAATTTGCATATAAAAGCAATTTTTAATTATTTTTTTTTTAATAAAAACCGAGTCTTACCATATATTGACCGAGACCTCGAACGAGCTTTTATGCGACTCTGCATATAGTTAACGCTCGTATGAGGCTTCTATTTAAGAAATCGACTTGAATTTTTTAAACAAAATAGAGCTTTCGACTATACTTACGATACTATAAAAAAAAATTAAAAATTAAAAAATAAAAGTATTTTTTTTTCAAAACACGTTTAGTGTGATGAGTCGATCGACCCACCATACATACGCTCATAAGATTTTCAATATAGTTAAGGTCAGTGTGAGCTTATTTATACATATTTGAATTTCAATTTTTGTGACAGTATAGAATTCTTAAGCATCCTGTGTATGTTTGTTAGCAAAATCCATTTTGTCAATTTTTTGCAAAATGGCGACAAGTATTAAAATTCAATCACTTATAACTCAGTAGTGTTGAATTTTGTCGAAAAGGTCTCTATACATGAAATGTTGAGAAGCCTAAAGTTCATCTAAGTAAAATATAAAAAATATATATTTTTGCTTGAAAACAAGCGATGTATCAGTTCGATCGTACCCCCATACTAGCCATTTTGAGACTTTCGGAAGAGTTAACGCTCTTAACTGCTTGGTTATGAAGATTAAAGTTTAAATTTTGAGTATCGCATAGAACTAACGCGCAGCCCCTATACGTTATGTTTAAAAAAAATATATAATTTTTTTTTTCAAAATGGCAACTATCGTAAAAATTCAAAGTGTCATAACTTTGCTAAATGAAATCCTACTAAAAAATGTCGTATGCAAAAAGTGTTTGGAATTTTAATTTGCATATAAAAGCAATTTTTAATTATTTTTTTTTTAATAAAAACCGAGTCTTAACATATATTGACCGAGACCTCGAACGAGCTTTTATGCAACTCTGCATATAGTTAACGCTCGTATGAGGCTTCTATTTAAGAAATCGACTTAAATTTTTTAAACAAAATAGAGCTTTCGACTATACTTACGATACTATAAAAAAAAATTAAAAATTAAAAAATAAAAGTATTTTTTTTTCAAAACACGTTTAGTGTGATGAGTCGATCGACCCACCATACATACGCTCATAAGATTTTCAATATAGTTAAGGTCAGTGTGAGCTTATTTATACATATTTGAATTTCAATTTTTGTGACAGTATAGAATTCTTAAGCATCCTGTGTATGTTTGTTAGCAAAATCCATTTTGTCAATTTTTTGCAAAATGGCGACAAGTATTAAAATTCAATCACTTATAACTCAGTAGTGTTGAATTTTGTCGAAAAGGTCTCTATGCATGAAATGTTGAGAAGCCTAAAGTTCATCTAAGTAAAATATAAAAAATATATATTTTTGCTTGAAAACAAGCGATGTATCAGTTCGATCGTACCCCCATACTAGCCATTTTGAGACTTTCGGAAGAGTTAACGCTCTTAACTGCTTGGTTATAAAGATTAAAATTTAAATTTTGAGTATCGCATAGAACTAACGCGCAGCCCCTATACGTTATGTTTAAAAAAAATATATAATTTTTTTTTTCAAAATGGCAACTATCGTAAAAATTCAAAGTGTCATAACTTTGCTAAATGAAATCCTACTGAAAAATGTCGTATGCAAAAAGTGTTTGGAATTTTAATTTGCATATAAAAGCAATTTTTAATTATTTTTTTTTTAATAAAAACCGAGTCTTACCATATATTGACCGAGACCTCGAACGAGCTTTTATGCGACTCTGCATATAGTTAACGCTCGTATGAGGCTTCTATTTAAGAAATCGACTTGAATTTTTTAAACAAAATAGAGCTTTCGACTATACTTACGATACTATAAAAAAAAATTAAAAATTAAAAAATAAAAGTATTTTTTTTTCAAAACACGTTTAGTGTGATGAGTCGATCGACCCACCATACATACGCTCATAAGATTTTCAATATAGTTTGGTCAGTGTGAGCTTATTTATACATATTTGAATTTTAATTTTTGTGACAGTATAGAATTCTTAAGCATCCTGTGTATGTTTGTTAGCAAAATCCATTTTGTCAATTTTTTGCAAAATGGCGACAAGTATTAAAATTCAATCACTTATAACTCAGTAGTGTTGAATTTTGTCGAAAAGGTCTCTATACATGAAATGTTGAGAAGCCTAAAGTTCATCTAAGTAAAATATAAAAAATATATATTTTTGCTTGAAAACAAGCGATGTATCTGTTCGATCGTACCCCCATACTAGCCATTTTGAGACTTTCGGAAGAGTTAACGCTCTTAACTGCTTGGTTATGAAGATTAAAATTTAAATTTTGAGTATCGCATAGAACTAACGCGCAGCCCCTATACGTTATGTTTAAAAAAAATATATAAATTTTTTTTCAAAATGGCGGCTATCGTAAAAATTCAAAGTGTCATAACTTTTCTAAATGAAATCCTACTGAAAAATGTCGTATGCAAAAAGTGTTTGGAATTTTAATTTGCATATAAAAGCAATTTTTACTTATTTTTTTTTTAATAAAAACCGAGTCTTACCATATATTGACCGAGACCTCGAACGAGCTTTTATGCGACTCTGCATATAGTTAACGCTCGTATGAGGCTTCTATTTAAGAAATCGACTTGATTTTTTTAAACAAAATAGAGCTTTCGACTATACTTACGATACTATAAAAAAAAATTAAAAATTAAAAAATAAAAGTATTTTTTTTTCAAAACACGTTTAGTGTGATGAGTCGATCGACCCACCATACATACGCTCATAAGATTTTCAATATAGTTAAGGTCAGTGTGAGCTTATTTATACATATTTGAATTTCAATTTTTGTGACAGTATAGAATTCTTAAGCATCCTGTGTATGTTTGTTAGCAAAATCCATTTTGTCAATTTTTTGCAAAATGGCCACAAGTATTAAAATTCAATCACTTATAACTCAGTAGTGTTGAATTTTGTCGAAAAGGTCTCTATACATGAAATGTTGAGAAGCCTAAAGTTCATCTAAGTAAAATATAAAAAATATATATTTTTGCTTGAAAACAAGCGATGTATCAGTTCGATCGTACCCCCATACTAGCCATTTTGAGACTTTCGGAAGAGTTAACGCTCTTAACTGCTTGGTTATGAAGATTAAAATTTAAATTTTGAGTATCGCATAGAACTAACGCGCAGCCCCTATACGTTATGTTTAAAAAAAATATATAATTTTTTTTTTCAAAATGGCGGCTATCGTAAAAATTCAAAGTGTCATAACTTTGCTAAATGAAATCCTACTGAAAAATGTCGTGCGCAAAAAGTGTTTGGAATTTTAATTTGCATATAAAAGCAATTTTTAATTATTTTTTTTTTAATAAAAACCGAGTCTTACCATATATTGACGGAGACCTCGAACGAGCTTTTATGCGACTCTGCATATAGTTAACGCTCGTATGAGGCTTCTATTTAAGAAATCGACTTGAATTTTTTAAACAAAATAGAGCTTTCGACTATACTTACGATACTATAAAAAAATTAAAAATTAAAAAATAAAAGTATTTTTTTTTCAAAACACGTTTAGTGTGATGAGTCGATCGACCCACCATACATACGCTCATAAGATTTTCAATATAGTTAAGGTCAGTGTGAGCTTATTTATACATATTTGAATTTCAATTTTTGTGACAGTATAGAATTCTTAAGCATCCTGTGTATGTTTGTTAGCAAAATCCATTTTGTCAATTTTTTGCAAAATGGCGACAAGTATTAAAATTCAATCACTTATAACTCAGTAGTGTTAAATTTTGTCGAAAAGGTTTCTATACATGAAATGTTTAGAAGCCTAAAGTTCATCTAAGTAAAATATAAAAAATATATATTTTTGCTTGAAAACAAGCGATGTATCAGTTCGATCGTACCCCCATACTAGCCATTTTGAGACTTTCGGAAGAGTTAACGCTCTTAACTGCTTGGTTATGAAGATTAAAATTTAAATTTTGAGTATCGCATAGAACTAACGCGCAGCCCCTATACGTTATGTTTAAAAAAAATATATAAATTTTTTTTTCAAAATGGCGGTTATCGTAAAAATTCAAAGTGTCATAACTTTGCTAAATGAAATCCTACTGAAAAATGTCGTATGCAAAAAGTGTTTGGAATTTTAATTTGCATATAAAAGCAATTTTTAATTATTTTTTTTAATAAAAACCGAGTCTTACCATATATTGACCGAGACCTCGAACGAGCTTTTATGCGACTCTGCATATAGTTAACGCTCGTATGAGGCTTCTATTTAAGAAATCGACTTGAATTTTTTAAACAAAATAGAGCTTTCGACTATACTTACGATACTATAAAAAAAAATTAAAAATTAAAAAATAAATAATTTTTTTTTTAAAACACGTTTAGTGTGATGAGTCGATCGACCCACCATACATACGCTCATAAGATTTTCAATATAGTTAAGGTCAGTGTAAGCTTATTTATACATTATTAAATTTCAATTTTTGTGACAGTATAGAATTCTTAAGCATCCTGTGTATGTTTGTTAGCAAAATCCATTTTGTCAATTTTTTGCAAAATGGCGACAAGTATTAAAATTCAATCACTTATAACTCAGTAGTGTTGAATTTTGTCGAAAAGGTCTCTATACATGAAATGTTGAGAAGCCTAAAGTTCATCTAAGTAAAATATAAAAAATATATATTTTTGCTTGAAAACAAGCGATGTATCAGTTCGATCGTACCCCCATACTAGCCATTTTGAGACTTTCGGAAGAGTTAACGCTCTTAACTGCTTGGTTATGAAGATTAAAATTTAAATTTTGAGTATCGCATAGAACTAACGCGCAGCCCCTATACGTTATGTTTAAAAAAAATATATAAATTTTTTTTTCAAAATGGCGGCTATCGTAAAAATTCAAAGTGTCATAACTTTGCTAAATAAAATCCTACTGAAAAATGTCGTATGCAAAAAGTGTTTGGAATTTTAATTTGCATATAAAAGCAATTTTTAATATTTATTTTTCTAATAAAAACCGAGTCTTACCATATATTGACCGAGACCTCGAACGAGCTTTTATGCGACTCTGCATATAGTTAACGCTCGTATGAGGCTTCTATTTAAGAAATCGACTTAAATTTTTTAAACAAAATAGAGCTTTCGACTATACTTATGATACTATAAAAAAAAATTAAAAATTAAAAAATAAAAGTATTTTTTTTTCAAAACACGTTTAGTGTGATGAGTCGATCGACCCACCATACATACGCTCATAAGATTTTCAATATAGTTAAGGTCAGTGTGAGCTTATTTATACATATTTGAATTTCAATTTTTGTGACAGTATAGAATTCTTAAGCATCCTGTGTATGTTTGTTAGCAAAATCCATTTTGTCAATTTTTTGCAAAATGGCGACAAGTATTAAAATTCAATCACTTATAACTCAGTAGTGTTGAATTTTGTCGAAAAGGTCTCTATACATGAAATGTTGAGAAGCCTAAAGTTCATCTAAGTAAAATATAAAAAATATATATTTTTGCTTGAAAACAAGCGATGTATCAGTTCGATCGTACCCCCATACTAGCCATTTTGAGACTTTCGGAAGAGTTAACGCTCTTAACTGCTTGGTTATGAAGATTAAAATTTAAATTTTGAGTATCGCATAGAACTAACGCGCAGCCCCTATACGTTATGTTTAAAAAAAATATATAAATTTTTTTTTCAAAATGGCGGCTATCGTAAAAATTCAAAGTGTCATAACTTTGCTAAATAAAATCCTACTGAAAAATGTCGTATGCAAAAAGTGTTTGGAATTTTAATTTGCATATAAAAGCAATTTTTAATATTTATTTTTCTAATAAAAACCGAGTCTTACCATATATTGACCGAGACCTCGAACGAGCTTTTATGCGACTCTGCATATAGTTAACGCTCGTATGAGGCTTCTATTTAAGAAATCGACTTAAATTTTTTAAACAAAATAGAGCTTTCGACTATACTTATGATACTATAAAAAAAAATTAAAAATTAAAAAATAAAAGTATTTTTTTTTCAAAACACGTTTAGTGTGATGAGTCGATCGACCCACCATACATACGCTCATAAGATTTTCAATATAGTTAAGGTCAGTGTGAGCTTATTTATACATATTTGAATTTCAATTTTTGTGACAGTATAGAATTCTTAAGCATCCTGTGTATGTTTGTTAGCAAAATCCATTTTGTCAATTTTTTGCAAAATGGCGACAAGTATTAAAATTCAATCACTTATAACTCAGTAGTGTTGAATTTTGTCGAAAAGGTCTCTATACATGAAATGTTGAGAAGCCTAAAGTTCATCTAAGTAAAATATAAAAAATATATATTTTTGCTTGAAAACAAGCGATGTATCAGTTCGATCGTACCCCCATACTAGCCATTTTGAGACTTTCGGAAGAGTTAACGCTCTTAACTGCTTGGTTATGAAGATTAAAATTTAAATTTTGAGTATCGCATAGAACTAACGCGCAGCCCCTATACGTTATGTTTAAAAAAAATATATAAATTTTTTTTTCAAAATGGCGGCTATCGTAAAAATTCAAAGTGTCATAACTTTGCTAAATAAAATCCTACTAAAAAATGTCGTATGCAAAAAGTGTTTGGAATTTTAATTTGCATATAAAAGCAATTTTTAATTATTTTTTTTTTAATAAAAACCGAGTCTTACCATATATTGACCGAGACCTCGAACGAGCTTTTATGCGACTCTGCATATAGTTAACGCTCGTATGAGGCTTCTATTTAAGAAATCGACTTGAATTTTTTAAACAAAATAGAGCTTTCGACTATACTTACGACACTATAAAAAAAAATTAAAAATTAAAAAATAAAAGTATTTTTTTTTCAAAACACGTTTAGTGTGATGAGTCGATCGACCCACCATACATACGCTCATAAGATTTTCAATATAGTTAAGGTCAGTGTGAGCTTATTTATACATATTTGAATTTCAATTTTTGTGACAGTATAGAATTCTTAAGCATCCTGTGTATGTTTGTTAGCAAAATCCATTTTGTCAATTTTTTGCAAAATGGCGACAAGTATTAAAATTCAATTACTTATAACTCAGTAGTGTTGAATTTTGTCGAAAAGGTCTCTATACATGAAATGTTGAGAAGCCTAAAGTTCATCTAAGTAAAATATAAAAAATATATATTTTTGCTTGAAAACAAGCGATGTATCAGTTCGATCGTACCCCCATACTAGCCATTTTGAGACTTTCGGAAGAGTTAACGCTCTTAACTGCTTGGTTATGAAGATTAAAATTTAAATTTTGAGTATCGCATAGAACTAACGCGCAGCCCCTATACGTTATGTTTAAAAAAAATATATAAATTTTTTTTTCAAAATGGCGGCTATCGTAAAAATTCAAAGTGTCATAACTTTGCTAAATAAAATCCTACTGAAAAATGTCGTATGCAAAAAGTGTTTGGAATTTTAATTTGCATATAAAAGCAATTTTTAATATTTATTTTTCTAATAAAAACCGAGTCTTACCATATATTGACCGAGACCTCGAACGAGCTTTTATGCGACTCTGCATATAGTTAACGCTCGTATGAGGCTTCTATTTAAGAAATCGACTTAAATTTTTTAAACAAAATAGAGCTTTCGACTATACTTATGATACTATAAAAAAAAATTAAAAATTAAAAAATAAAAGTATTTTTTTTTCAAAACACGTTTAGTGTGATGAGTCGATCGACCCACCATACATACGCTCATAAGATTTTCAATATAGTTAAGGTCAGTGTGAGCTTATTTATACATATTTGAATTTCAATTTTTGTGACAGTATAGAATTCTTAAGCATCCTGTGTATGTTTGTTAGCAAAATCCATTTTGTCAATTTTTTGCAAAATGGCGACAAGTATTAAAATTCAATCACTTATAACTCAGTAGTGTTGAATTTTGTCGAAAAGGTCTCTATACATGAAATGTTGAGAAGCCTAAAGTTCATCTAAGTAAAATATAAAAAATATATATTTTTGCTTGAAAACAAGCGATGTATCAGTTCGATCGTACCCCCATACTAGCCATTTTGAGACTTTCGGAAGAGTTAACGCTCTTAACTGCTTGGTTATGAAGATTAAAATTTAAATTTTGAGTATCGCATAGAACTAACGCGCAGCCCCTATACGTTATGTTTAAAAAAAATATATAAATTTTTTTTTCAAAATGGCGGCTATCGTAAAAATTCAAAGTGTCATAACTTTGCTAAATAAAATCCTACTAAAAAATGTCGTATGCAAAAAGTGTTTGGAATTTTAATTTGCATATAAAAGCAATTTTTAATTATTTTTTTTTTAATAAAAACCGAGTCTTACCATATATTGACCGAGACCTCGAACGAGCTTTTATGCGACTCTGCATATAGTTAACGCTCGTATGAGGCTTCTATTAAAGAAATCGACTTGAAATTTTTAAACAAAATAGAGCTTTCGACTATACTTACGATACTATAAAAAAAAATTAAAAATTAAAAAATAAAAGTATTTTTTTTTCAAAACACGTTTAGTGTGATGAGTCGATCGACCCACCATACATACGCTCATAAGATTTTCAATATAGTTAAGGTCAGTGTGAGCTTATTTATACATATTTGAATTTCAATTTTTGTGACAGTATAGAATTCTTAAGCATCCTGTGTATGTTTGTTAGCAAAATCCATTTTGTCAATTTTTTGCAAAATGGCGACAAGTATTAAAATTCAATCACTTATAACTCAGTAGTGTTGAATTTTGTCGAAAAGGTCTCTATACATGAAATGTTGAGAAGCCTAAAGTTCATCTAAGTAAAATATAAAAAATATATATTTTTGCTTGAAAACAAGCGATGTATCAGTTCGATCGTACCCCCATACTAGCCATTTTGAGACTTTCGGAAGAGTTAACGCTCTTAACTGCTTGGTTATAAAGATTAAAATTTAAATTTTGAGTATCGCATAGAACTAACGCGCAGCCCCTATACGTTATGTTTAAAAAAAATATATAAATTTTTTTTTCAAAATGGCGGCTATCGTAAAAATTCAAAGTGTCATAACTTTGCTAAATGAAATCCTACTGAAAAATGTCGTATGCAAAAAGTGTTTGGAATTTTAATTTGCATATAAAAGCAATTTTTTATTATTTTTTTTTTAATAAAAACCGAGTCTTACCATATATTGACCGAGACCTCGAACGAGCTTTTATGCGACTCTGCATATAGTTAACGCTCGTATGAGGCTTCTATTAAAGAAATCGACTTGAAATTTTTAAACAAAATAGAGCTTTCGACTATACTTACGATACTATAAAAAAAAATTAAAAATTAAAAAATAAAAGTATTTTTTTTTCAAAACACGTTTAGTGTGATGAGTCGATCGACCCACCATACATACGCTCATAAGATTTTCAATATAGTTAAGGTCAGTGTGAGCTTATTTATACATATTTGAATTTCAATTTTTGTGACAGTATAGAATTCTTAAGCATCCTGTGTATGTTTGTTAGCAAAATCCATTTTGTCAATTTTTTGCAAAATGGCGACAAGTATTAAAATTCAATCACTTATAACTCAGTAGTGTTGAATTTTGTCGAAAAGGTCTCTATACATGAAATGTTGAGAAGCCTAAAGTTCATCTAAGTAAAATATAAAAAATATATATTTTTGCTTGAAAACAAGCGATGTATCAGTTCGATCGTACCCCCATACTAGCCATTTTGAGACTTTCGGAAGAGTTAACGCTCTTAACTGCTTGGTTATGAAGATTAAAATTTAAATTTTGAGTATCGCATAGAACTAACGCGCAGCCCCTATACGTTATGTTTAAAAAAAATATATAATTTTTTTTTTCAAAATGGCGGCTATCGTAAAAATTCAAAGTGTCATAACTTTGCTAAATAAAATCCTACTGAAAAATGTCGTATGCAAAAAGTGTTTGGAATTTTAATTTGCATATAAAAGCAATTTTTAATTATTTTTTTTTTAATAAAAACCGAGTCTTATAATATATTGACGGAGACCTCGAACGAGCTTTTATGCGACTCTGCATATAGTTAACGCTCGTATGAGGCTTCTATTTAAGAAATCGACTTGAATTTTTTAAACAAAATAGAGCTTTCGACTATACTTACGATACTATAAAAAAATTAAAAATTAAAAAATAAAAGTATTTTTTTTTCAAAACACGTTTAGTGTGATGAGTCGATCGACCCACCATACATACGCTCATAAGATTTTCAATATAGTTAAGGTCAGTGTGAGCTTATTTATACATATTTGAATTTCAATTTTTGTGACAGTATAGAATTCTTAAGCATGCTGTGTATGTTTGTTAGCAAAATCCATTTTGTCAATTTTTTGCAAAATGGCGACAAGTATTAAAATTCAATCACTTATAACTCAGTAGTGTTGAATTTTGTCGAAAAGGTCTCTATACATGAAATGTTGAGAAGCCTAAAGTTCATCTAAGTAAAATATAAAAAATATATATTTTTGCTTGAAAACAAGCGATGTATCAGTTCGATCGTACCCCCATACTAGCCATTTTGAGACTTTCGGAAGAGTTAACGCTCTTAACTGCTTGGTTATGAAGATTAAAATTTAAATTTTGAGTATCGCATAGAACTAACGCGCAGCCCCTATACGTTATGTTTAAAAAAAATATATAAATTTTTTTTTCAAAATGGCGGCTATCGTAAAAATTCAAAGTGTCATAACTTTGCTAAATAAAATCCTACTCAAAAATGTCGTATGCAAAAAGTGTTTGGAATTTTAATTTGCATATAAAAGCAATTTTTAATTATTTTTTTTTTAATAAAAACCGAGTCTTACCATATATTGACCGAGACCTCGAACGAGCTTTTATGCGACTCTGCATATAGTTAACGCTCGTATGAGGCTTCTATTTAAGAAATCGACTTGAATTTTTTAAACAAAATAGAGCTTTCGACTATACTTACGATACTATAAAAAAAAATTAAAAATTAAAAAATAAAAGTATTTTTTTTTCAAAACACGTTTAGTGTGATGAGTCGATCGACCCACCATACATACGCTCATAAGATTTTCAATATAGTTAAGGTCAGTGTGAGCTTATTTATACATATTTGAATTTCAATTTTTGTGACAGTATAGAATTCTTAAGCATGCTGTGTATGTTTGTTAGCAAAATCCATTTTGTCAATTTTTTGCAAAATGGCGACAAGTATTAAAATTCAATCACTTATAACTCAGTAGTGTTGAATTTTGTCGAAAAGGTCTCTATACATGAAATGTTGAGAAGCCTAAAGTTCATCTAAGTAAAATATAAAAAATATATATTTTTGCTTGAAAACAAGCGATGTATCAGTTCGATCGTACCCCCATACTAGCCATTTTGAGACTTTCGGAAGAGTTAACGCTCTTAACTGCTTGGTTATGAAGATTAAAATTTAAATTTTGAGTATCGCATAGAACTACCGCGCAGCCCCTATACGTTATGTTTAAAAAAAATATATAAATTTTTTTTTCAAAATAGCGGCTATCGTAAAAATTCAAAGTGTCATAACTTTGCTAAATAAAATCCTACTGAAAAATGTCGTATGCAAAAAGTGTTTGGAATTTTAATTTGCATATAAAAGCATTTTTTTATTATTTTTTTTTTAATAAAAACCGAGTCTTACCATATATTGACCGAGACCTCGAACGAGCTTTTATGCGACTCTGCATATAGTTAACGCTCGTATGAGGCTTCTATTTAAGAAATCGACTTGAATTTTTTAAACAAAATAGAGCTTTCGACTATACTTACGATACTATAAAAAAAAATTAAAAATTAAAAAATAAAAGTATTTTTTTTTCAAAACACGTTTAGTGTGATGAGTCGATCGACCCACCATACATACGCTCATAAGATTTTCAATATAGTTAAGGTCAGTGTGAGCTTATTTATACATATTTGAATTTAAATTTTTGTGACAGTATAGAATTCTTAAGCATGCTGTGTATGTTTGTTAGCAAAATCCATTTTGTCAATTTTTTGCAAAATGGCGACAAGTATTAAAATTCAATCACTTATAACTCAGTAGTGTTGAATTTTGTCGAAAAGGTCTCTATACATGAAATGTTGAGAAGCCTAAAGTTCATCTAAGTAAAATATAAAAAATATATATTTTTGCTTGAAAACAAGCGATGTATCAGTTCGATCGTACCCCCATACTAGCCATTTTGAGACTTTCGGAAGAGTTAACGCTCTTAACTGCTTGGTTATAAAGATTAAAATTTAAATTTTGAGTATCGCATAGAACTAACGCGCAGCCCCTATACGTTATGTTTAAAAAAAATATATAAATTTTTTTTTCAAAATGGCGGCTATCGTAAAAATTCAAAGTGTCATAACTTTGCTAAATGAAATCCTACTCAAAAATGTCGTATGCAAAAAGTGTTTGGAATTTTAATTTGCATATAAAAGCAATTTTTAATTATTTTTTTTTTAATAAAAACTGAGTCTTACCATATATTGACCGAGACCTCGAACGAGCTTTTATGCGACTCTGCATATAGTTAACGCTCGTATGAGGCTTCTATTTAAGAAATCGACTTGAATTTTTTAAACGAAATAGAGCTTTCGACTATACTTACGATACTATAAAAAAAAATTAAAAATTAAAAAATAAAAGTATTTTTTTTTCAAAACACGTTTAGTGTGATGAGTCGATCGACCCACCATACATACGCTCATGAGATTTTCAATATAGTTAAGGTCAGTGTGAGCTTATTTATACATATTTGAATTTTAATTTTTGTGACAGTATAGAATTCTTAAGCATCCTGTGTATGTTTGTTAGCAAAATCCATTTTGTCAATTTTTTGCAAAATGGCGACAAGTATTAAAATTCAATCACTTATAACTCAGTAGTGTTGAATTTTGTCGAAAAGGTCTCTATACATGAAATGTTGAGAAGCCTAAAGTTCATCTAAGTAAAATATAAAAAATATATATTTTTGCTTGAAAACAAGCGATGTATCAGTTCGATCGTACCCCCATACTAGCCATTTTGAGACTTTCGGAAGAGTTAACGCTCTTAACTGCTTGGTTATGAAGATTAAAATTTAAATTTTAAGTATCGCATAGAACTAACGCGCAGCCCCTATACGTTATGTTTAAAAAAAATATATAATTTTTTTTTTCAAAATGGCGGCTATCGTAAAAATTCAAAGTGTCATAACTTTGCTAAATGAAATCCTACTGAAAAATGTCGTTTGCAAAAAGTGTTTGGAATTTTAATTTGCATATAAAAGCAATTTTTAATTATTTTTTTTTTAATAAAAACCGAGTCTTACCATATATTGACCGAGACCTCGAACGAGCTTTTATGCGACTCTGCATATAGTTAACGCTCGTATGAGGCTTCTATTTAAGAAATCGACTTGAATTTTTTAAACGAAATAGAGCTTTCGACTATACTTACGATACTATAAAAAAAAATTAAAAATTAAAAAATAAAAGTATTTTTTTTTCAAAACACGTTTAGTGTGATGAGTCGATCGACCCACCATACATACGCTCATGAGATTTTCAATATAGTTAAGGTCAGTGTGAGCTTATTTATACATATTTGAATTTCAATTTTTGTGACAGTATAGAATTCTTAAGCATCCTGTGTATGTTTGTTAGCAAAATCCATTTTGTCAATTTTTTGCAAAATGGCGACAAGTATTAAAATTCAATCACTTATAACTCAGTAGTGTTGAATTTTGTCGAAAAGGTCTCTATACATGAAATGTTGAGAAGCCTAAAGTTCATCTAAGTAAAATATAAAAAATATATATTTTTGCTTGAAAACAAGCGATGTATCAGTTCGATCGTACCCCCATACTAGCCATTTTGAGACTTTCGGAAGAGTTAACGCTCTTAACTGCTTGGTTATGAAGATTAAAATTTAAATTTTGAGTATCGCATAGAACTAACGCGCAGCCCCTATACGTTATGTTTAAAAAAAATATATAATTTTTTTTTTTAAAATGGCGGCTATCGTAAAAATTCAAAGTGTCATAACTTTGCTAAATGAAATCCTACTGAAAAATGTCGTATGCAAAAAGTGTTTGGAATTTTAATTTGCATATAAAAGCAATTTTTAATTATTTTTTTTAATAAAAACCGAGTCTTACCATATATTGACCGAGACCTCGAACGAGCTTTTATGCGACTCTGCATATAGTTAACGCTCGTATGAGGCTTCTATTTAAGAAATCGACTTGAATTTTTTAAACAAAATAGAGCTTTCGACTATACTTACGATACTATAAAAAAAAATTAAAAATTAAAAAATAAAAGTATTTTTTTTTCAAAACACGTTTAGTGTGATGAGTCGATCGACCCACCATACATACGCTCATAAGATTTTCAATATAGTTAAGGTCAGTGTGAGCTTATTTATACATATTTGAATTTCAATTTTTGTGACAGTATAGAATTCTTAAGCATCCTGTGTATGTTTGTTAGCAAAATCCATTTTGTCAATTTTTTGCAAAATGGCGACAAGTATTAAAATTCAATCACTTATAACTCAGTAGTGTTGAATTTTGTCGAAAAGGTCTCTATACATGAAATGTTGAGAAGCCTAAAGTTCATCTAAGTAAAATATAAAAAATATATATTTTTGCTTGAAAACAAGCGATGTATCAGTTCGATCGTACCCCCATACTAGCCATTTTGAGACTTTCGGAAGAGTTAACGCTCTTAACTGCTTGGTTATGAAGATTAAAATTTTAATTTTGAGTATCGCATAGAACTAACGCGCAGCCCCTATACGTTATGTTTAAAAAAAATATATAAATTTTTTTTTCAAAATGGCGGCTATCGTAAAAATTCTAAGTGTCATAACTTTGCTAAATAAAATCCTACTGAAAAATGTCGTATGCAAAAAGTGTTTGGAATTTTAATTTGCATATAAAAGCAATTTTTAATTATTATTTTTTTAATAAAAACCGAGTCTTACCATATATTGACCGAGACCTCGAACGAGCTTTTATGCGACTCTGCATATAGTTAACGCTCGTATGAGGCTTCTATTTAAGAAATCGACTTGAATTTTTTAAACAAAATAGAGCTTTCGACTATACTTACGATACTATAAAAAAAAATTAAAAATTAAAAAATAAAAGTATTTTTTTTTCAAAACACGTTTAGTGTGATGAGTCGATCGACCCACCATACATACGCTCATAAGATTTTCAATATAGTTAAGGTCAGTGTGAGCTTATTTATACATATTTGAATTTCAATTTTTGTGACAGTATAGAATTCTTAAGCAACCTGTGTATGTTTGTTAGCAAAATCCATTTTGTCAATTTTTTGCAAAATGGCGACAAGTATTAAAATTCAATCACTTATAACTCAGTAGTGTTGAATTTTGTCGAAAAGGTCTCTATACATGAAATGTTGAGAAGCCTAAAGTTCATCTAAGTAAAATATAAAAAATATATATTTTTGCTTGAAAACAAGCGATGTATCAGTTCGATCGTACCCCCATACTAGCCATTTTGAGACTTTCGGAAGAGTTAACGCTCTTAACTGCTTGGTTATGAAGATTGAAATTTAAATTTCAAGTATCGCATAGAACTAACGCGCAGCCCCTATACGTTATGTTTAAAAAAAATATATAATTTTTTTTTTCAAAATGGCGGCTATCGTAAAAATTCAAAGTGTCATAACTTTGCTAAATGAAATCCTACTGAAAAATGTCGTACGCAAAAAGTGTTTGGAATTTTAATTTGCATATAAAAGCAATTTTTAATTATTTTTTTTTTAATAAAAACCGAGTCTTACCATATATTGACCGAGACCTCGAACGAGCTTTTATGCGACTCTGCATATAGTTAACGCTCGTATGAGGCTTCTATTTAAGAAATCGACTTAAATTTTTTAAACAAAATAGAGCTTTCGACTATACTTACGATACTATAAAAAAAAATTAAAAATTAAAAAATAAAAGTATTTTTTTTTCAAAACACGTTTAGTGTGATGAGTCGATCGACCCACCATACATACGCTCATAAGATTTTCAATATAGTTAAGGTCAGTGTGAGCTTTTTTATACATATTTGAATTTCAATTTTTGTGACAGTATAGAATTCTTAAGCATCCTGTGTATGTTTGTTAGCAAAATCCATTTTGTCAATTTTTTGCAAAATGGCGACAAGTATTAAAATTCAATCACTTATAACTCAGTAGTGTTGAATTTTGTCGAAAAGGTCTCTATACATGAAATGTTGAGAAGCCTAAAGTTCATCTACGTAAAATATAAAAAATATATATTTTTGCTTGAAAACAAGCGATGTATCAGTTCGATCGTACCCCCATACTAGCCATTTTGAGACTTTCGGAAGAGTTAACGCTCTTAACTGCTTGGTTATGAAGATTAAAATTTAAATTTTGAGTATCGCATAGAACTAACGCGCAGCCCCTATACGTTATGTTTAAAAAAAATATATAAATTTTTTTTTCAAAATGGCGGCTATCGTAAAAATTTAAAGTGTCATAACTTTGCTAAATGAAATCCTACTCAAAAATGTCGTATGCAAAAAGTGTTTGGAATTTTAATTTGCATATAAAAGCAATTTTTAATTATTTTTTTTTTAATAAAAACCGAGTCTTACCATATATTGACCGAGACCTCGAACGAGCTTTTATGCGACTCTGCATATAGTTAACGCTCGTATGAGGCTTCTATTTAAGAAATCGACTTGAATTTTTTAAACAAAATAGAGCTTTCGACTATACTTACGATACTATAAAAAAAAATTAAAAATTAAAAAATAAAAGTATTTTTTTTTCAAAACACGTTTAGTGTGATGAGTCGATCGACCCACCATACATACGCTCATAAGATTTTCAATATAGTTAAGGTCAGTGTGAGCTTATTTATACATATTTGAATTTCAATTTTTGTGACAGTATAGAATTCTTAAGCATGCTGTGTATGTTTGTTAGCAAAATCCATTTTGTCAATTTTTTGCAAAATGGCGACAAGTATTAAAATTCAATCACTTATAACTCAGTAGTGTTGAATTTTGTCGAAAAGGTCTCTATACATGAAATGTTGAGAAGCCTAAAGTTCATCTAAGTAAAATATAAAAAATATATATTTTTGCTTGAAAACAAGCGATGTATCAGTTCGATCGTACCCCCATACTAGCCATTTTGAGACTTTCGGAAGAGTTAACGCTCTTAACTGCTTGGTTATGAAGATTAAAATTTAAATTTTGAGTATCGCATAGAACTAACGCGCAGCCCCTATACGTTATGTTTAAAAAAAATATATAAATTTTTTTTTCAAAATGGCGGCTATCGTAAAAATTCAAAGTGTCATAACTTTGCTAAATAAAATCCTACTCAAAAATGTCGTATGCAAAAAGTGTTTGGAATTTTAATTTGCATATAAAAGCAATTTTTAATTATTTTTTTTTTAATAAAAACCGAGTCTTACCATATATTGACCGAGACCTCGAACGAGCTTTTATGCGACTCTGCATATAGTTAACGCTCGTATGAGGCTTCTATTTAAGAAATCGACTTGAATTTTTTAAACAAAATAGAGCTTTCGACTATACTTACGATACTATAAAAAAAAATTAAAAATTAAAAAATAAAAGTATTTTTTTTTCAAAACACGTTTAGTGTGATGAGTCGATCGACCCACCATACATACGCTCATAAGATTTTCAATATAGTTAAGGTCAGTGTGAGCTTATTTATACATATTTGAATTTCAATTTTTGTGACAGTATAGAATTCTTAAGCATCCTGTGTATGTTTGTTAGCAAAATCCATTTTGTCAATTTTTTGCAAAATGGCGACAAGTATTAAAATTCAATCACTTATAACTCAGTAGTGTTGAATTTTGTCGAAAAGGTCTCTATACATGAAATGTTGAGAAGCCTAAAGTTCATCTAAGTAAAATATAAAAAATATATATTTTTGCTTGAAAACAAGCGATGTATCAGTTCGATCGTACCCCCATACTAGCCATTTTGAGACTTTCGGAAGAGTTAACGCTCTTAACTGCTTGGTTATGAAGATTAAAATTTAAATTTTGAGTATCGCATAGAACTAACGCGCAGCCCCTATACGTTATGTTTAAAAAAAATATATAAATTTTTTTTTCAAAATGGCGGCTATCGTAAAAATTCAAAGTGTCATAACTTTGCTAAATAAAATCCTACTAAAAAATGTCGTATGCAAAAAGTGTTTGGAATTTTAATTTGCATATAAAAGCAATTTTTAATTATTTTTTTTTTAATAAAAACCGAGTCTTACCATATATTGACCGAGACCTCGAACGAGCTTTTATGCGACTCTGCATATAGTTAACGCTCGTATGAGGCTTCTATTTAAGAAATCGACTTGAATTTTTTAAACAAAATAGAGCTTTCGACTATACTTACGATACTATAAAAAAAATTAAAAATTAAAAAATAAAAGTATTTTTTTTTCAAAACACGTTTAGTGTGATGAGTCGATCGACCCACCATACATACGCTCATAAGATTTTCAATATAGTTAAGGTCAGTGTGAGCTTATTTATACATATTTGAATTTCAATTTTTGTGACAGTATAGAATTCTTAAGCATCCTGTGTATGTTTGTTAGCAAAATCCATTTTGTCAATTTTTTGCAAAATGGCGACAAGTATTAAAATTCAATCACTTATAACTCAGTAGTGTTGAATTTTGTCGAAAAGGTCTCTATACATGAAATGTTGAGAAGCCTAAAGTTCATCTAAGTAAAATATAAAAAATATATATTTTTGCTTGAAAACAAGCGATGTATCAGTTCGATCGTACCCCCATACTAGCCATTTTGAGACTTTCGGAAGAGTTAACGCTCTTAACTGCTTGGTTATGAAGATTAAAATTTTAATTTAGAGTATCGCATAGAACTAACGCGCAGCCCCTATACGTTATGTTTAAAAAAAATATATAAATTTTTTTTTCAAAATGGCGGCTATCGTAAAAATTCAAAGTGTCATAACTTTGCTAAATAAAATCCTACTAAAAAATGTCGTATGCAAAAAGTGTTTGGAATTTTAATTTGCATATAAAAGCAATTTTTAATTATTTTTTTTTTAATAAAAACCGAGTCTTACCATATATTGACCGAGACCTCGAACGAGCTTTTATGCGACTCTGCATATAGTTAACGCTCGTATGAGGCTTCTATTTAAGAAATCGACTTGAATTTTTTAAACAAAATAGAGCTTTCGACTATACTTACGATACTATAAAAAAAAATTAAAAATTAAAAAATAAAAGTATTTTTTTTTCAAAACACGTTTAGTGTGATGAGTCGATCGACCCACCATACATACGCTCATAAGATTTTCAATATAGTTAAGGTCAGTGTGAGCTTATTTATACATATTTGAATTTCAATTTTTGTGACAGTATAGAATTCTTAAGCATCCTGTGTATGTTTGTTAGCAAAATCCATTTTGTCAATTTTTTGCAAAATGGCGACAAGTATTAAAATTCAATCACTTATAACTCAGTAGTGTTGAATTTTGTCGAAAAGGTCTCTATACATGAAATGTTGAGAAGCCTAAAGTTCATCTAAGTAAAATATAAAAAATATATATTTTTGCTTGAAAACAAGCGATGTATCAGTTCGATCGTACCCCCATACTAGCCATTTTGAGACTTTCGGAAGAGTTAACGCTCTTAACTGCTTGGTTATGAAGATTAAAATTTTAATTTAGAGTATCGCATAGAACTAACGCGCAGCCCCTATACGTTATGTTTAAAAAAAATATATAAATTTTTTTTTCAAAATGGCGGCTATCGTAAAAATTCAAAGTGTCATAACTTTGCTAAATAAAATCCTACTAAAAAATGTCGTATGCAAAAAGTGTTTGGAATTTTAATTTGCATATAAAAGCAATTTTTAATTATTTTTTTTTTAATAAAAACCGAGTCTTACCATATATTGACCGAGACCTCGAACGAGCTTTTATGCGACTCTGCATATAGTTAACGCTCGTATGAGGCTTCTATTTAAGAAATCGACTTGAATTTTTTAAACAAAATAGAGCTTTCGACTATACTTACGATACTATAAAAAAAAATTAAAAATTAAAAAATAAAAGTATTTTTTTTTCAAAACACGTTTAGTGTGATGAGTCGATCGACCCACCATACATACGCTCATAAGATTTTCAATATAGTTAAGGTCAGTGTGAGCTTATTTATACATATTTGAATTTCAATTTTTGTGACAGTATAGAATTCTTAAGCATCCTGTGTATGTTTGTTAGCAAAATCCATTTTGTCAATTTTTTGCAAAATGGCGACAAGTATTAAAATTCAATCACTTATAACTCAGTAGTGTTGAATTTTGTCGAAAAGGTCTCTATACATGAAATGTTGAGAAGCCTAAAGTTCATCTAAGTAAAATATAAAAAATATATATTTTTGCTTGAAAACAAGCGATGTATCAGTTCGATCGTACCCCCATACTAGCCATTTTGAGACTTTCGGAAGAGTTAACGCTCTTAACTGCTTGGTTATGAAGATTAAAATTTAAATTTTGAGTATCGCATAGAACTAACGCGCAGCCCCTATACGTTATGTTTAAAAAAAATATATAAATTTTTTTTTCAAAATGGCGGCTATCGTAAAAATTCAAAGTGTCATAACTTTGCTAAATGTAATCCTACTAAAAATTGTCGTATGCAAAAAGTGTTTGGAATTTTAATTTGCATATAATAGCAATTTTTAATTATTTTTTTTTTAATAAAAACCGAGTCTTACCATATATTGACCGAGACCTCGAACGAGCTTTTATGCGACTCTGCATATAGTTAACGCTCGTATGAGGCTTCTATTTAAGAAATCGACTTGAATTTTTTAAACAAAATAGAGCTTTCGACTATACTTACGATACTATAAAAAAAAATTAAAAATTAAAAAATAAAAGTATTTTTTTTTCAAAACACGTTTAGTGTGATGAGTCGATCGACCCACCATACATACGCTCATAAGATTTTCAATATAGTTAAGGTCAGTGTGAGCTTATTTATACATATTTGAATTTCAATTTTTGTGACAGTATAGAATTCTTAAGCATCCTGTGTATGTTTGTTAGCAAAATCCATTTTGTCAATTTTTTGCAAAACGGCGACAAGTATTAAAATTCAATCACTTATAACTCAGTAGTGTTGAATTTTGTCGAAAAGGTCTCTATACATGAAATGTTGAGAAGCCTAAAGTTCATCTAAGTAAAATATAAAAAATATATATTTTTGCTTGAAAACAAGCGATGTATCAGTTCGATCGTACCCCCATACTAGCCATTTTGAGACTTTCGGAAGAGTTAACGCTCTTAACTGCTTGGTTATGAAGATTAAAATTTTAATTTTGAGTATCGCATAGAACTAACGCGCAGCCCCTATACGTTATGTTTAAAAAAAATATATAAATTTTTTTTTTAAAATGGCGGCTATCGTAAAAATTCAAAGTGTCATAACTTTGCTAAATAAAATCCTACTGAAAAATGTCGTATGCAAAAAGTGTTTGGAATTTTAATTTGCATATAAAAGCAATTTTTAATTATTATTTTTTTTAAAAAACCGAGTCTTACCATATATTGACCGAGACCTCGAACGAGCTTTTATGCGACTCTGCATATAGTTAACGCTCGTATGAGGCTTCTATTTAAGAAATCGACTTGAATTTTTTAAACAAAATAGAGCTTTCGACTATACTTACGATACTATAAAAAAAAATTAAAAATTAAAAAATAAAAGTATTTTTTTTTCAAAACACGTTTAGTGTGATGAGTCGATCGACCCACCATACATACGCTCATAAGATTTTCAATATAGTTAAGGTCAGTGTGAGCTTATTTATACATATTTGAATTTCAATTTTTGTGACAGTATAGAATTCTTAAGCATCCTGTGTATGTTTGTTAGCAAAATCCATTTTGTCAATTTTTTGCAAAATGGCGACAAGTATTAAAATTCAATCACTTATAACTCAGTAGTGTTGAATTTTGTCGAAAAGGTCTCTATACATGAAATGTTGAGAAGCCTAAAGTTCATCTAAGTAAAATATAAAAAATATATATTTTTGCTTGAAAACAAGCGATGTATCAGTTCGATCGTACCCCCATACTAGCCATTTTGAGACTTTCGGAAGAGTTAACGCTCTTAACTGCTTGGTTATGAAGATTAAAATTTAAATTTTGAGTATCGCATAGAACTAACGCGCAGCCCCTATACGTTATGTGTAAAAAAAATATATAATTTTTTTTTTCAAAATTGCGGCTATCGTAAAAATTCAAAGTGTCATAACTTTGCTAAATTAAATCCTACTATAAAATGTCGTATGCAAAAAGTGTTTGGAATTTTAATTTGCATATAAAAGCAATTTTTAATTATTTTTTTTTTAATAAAAACCGAGTCTTACCATATATTGACCGAGACCTCGAACGAGCTTTTATGCGACTCTGCATATAGTTAACGCTCGTATGAGGCTTCTATTTAAGAAATCGACTTGAATTTTTTAAACAAAATAGAGCTTTCGACTATACTTACGATACTATAAAAAAAAATTAAAAATTAAAAAATAAAAGTATTTTTTTTTCAAAACACGTTTAGTGTGATGAGTCGATCGACCCACCATACATACGCTCATAAGATTTTCAATATAGTTAAGGTCAGTGTGAGCTTATTTATACATATTTGAATTTCAATTTTTGTGACAGTATAGAATTCTTAAGCATCCTGTGTATGTTTGTTAGCAAAATCCATTTTGTCAATTTTTTGCAAAATGGCGACAAGTATTAAAATTCAATCACTTATAACTCAGTAGTGTTGAATTTTGTCGAAAAGGTCTCTATACATGAAATGTTGAAAAGCCTAAAGTTCATCTAAGTAAAATATAAAAAATATATATTTTTGCTTGAAAACAAGCGATGTATCAGTTCGATCGTACCCCCATACTAGCCATTTTGAGACTTTCGGAAGAGTTAAAGCTCTTAACTGCTTGGTTATGAAGATTAAAATTTTAATTTTGAGTATCGCATAGAACTAACGCGCAGCCCCTATACGTTATGTTTAAAAAAAATATATAAATTTTTTTTTTAAAATGGCGGCTATCGTAAAAATTCAAAGTGTCATAACTTTGCTAAATAAAATCCTACTGAAAAATGTCGTATGCAAAAAGTGTTTGGAATTTTAATTTGCATATAAAAGCAATTTTTAATTATTATTTTTTTTAAAAAACCGAGTCTTACCATATATTGACCGAGACCTCGAACGAGCTTTTATGCGACTCTGCATATAGTTAACGCTCGTATGAGGCTTCTATTTAAGAAATCGACTTGAATTTTTTAAACAAAATAGAGCTTTCGACTATACTTACGATACTATAAAAAAAAATTAAAAATTAAAAAATAAAAGTATTTTTTTTTCAAAACACGTTTAGTGTGATGAGTCGATCGACCCACCATACATACGCTCATAAGATTTTCAATATAGTTAAGGTCAGTGTGAGCTTATTTATACATATTTGAATTTCAATTTTTGTGACAGTATAGAATTCTTAAGCATCCTGTGTATGTTTGTTAGCAAAATCCATTTTGTCAATTTTTTGCAAAATGGCGACAAGTATTAAAATTCAATCACTTATAACTCAGTAGTGTTGAATTTTGTCGAAAAGGTCTCTATACATGAAATGTTGAGAAGCCTAAAGTTCATCTAAGTAAAATATAAAAAATATATATTTTTGCTTGAAAACAAGCGATGTATCAGTTCGATCGTACCCCCATACTAGCCATTTTGAGACTTTCGGAAGAGTTAACGCTCTTAACTGCTTGGTTATGAAGATTAAAATTTAAATTTTGAGTATCGCATAGAACTAACGCGCAGCCCCTATACGTTATGTGTAAAAAAAATATATAATTTTTTTTTTCAAAATTGCGGCTATCGTAAAAATTCAAAGTGTCATAACTTTGCTAAATTAAATCCTACTATAAAATGTCGTATGCAAAAAGTGTTTTGAATTTTAATTTGCATATAAAAGCAATTTTTAATTATTTTTTTTTTAATAAAAACCGAGTCTTACCATATATTGACCGAGACCTCGAACGAGCTTTTATGCGACTCTGCATATAGTTAACGCTCGTATGAGGCTTCTATTTAAGAAATCGACTTGAATTTTTTAAACAAAATAGAGCTTTCGACTATACTTACGATACTATAAAAAAAAATTAAAAATTAAAAAATAAAAGTATTTTTTTTTCAAAACACGTTTAGTGTGATGAGTCGATCGACCCACCATACATACGCTCATAAGATTTTCAATATAGTTATGGTCAGTGTGAGCTTATTTATACATATTTGAATTTCAATTTTTGTGACAGTATAGAATTCTTAAGCAACCTGTGTATGTTTGTTAGCAAAATCCATTTTGTCAATTTTTTGCAAAATGGCGACAAGTATTAAAATTCAATCACTTATAACTCAGTAGTGTTGAATTTTGTCGAAAAGGTCTCTATACATGAAATGTTGAGAAGCCTAAAGTTCATCTAAGTAAAATATAAAAAATATATATTTTTGCTTGAAAACAAGCGATGTATCAGTTCGATCGTACCCCCATACTAGCCATTTTGAGACTTTCGGAAGAGTTAACGCTCTTAACTGCTTGGTTATGAAGAATAAAATTTAAATTTTGAGTATCGCATAGAACTAACGCGCAGCCCCTATACGTTATGTTTAAAAAAAATATATAATTTTTTTTTTCAAAATTGCGGCTATCGTAAAAATTCAAAGTGTCATAACTTTGCTAAATTAAATCCTACTGAAAAATGTCGTATGCAAAAAGTGTTTGAAATTTTAATTTGCATATAAAAGCAATTTTTAATTATTTTTTTTTTAATAAAAACCGAGTCTTACCATATATTGACCGAGACCTCGAACGAGCTTTTATGCGACTCTGCATATAGTTAACGCTCGTATGAGGCTTCTATTTAAGAAATCGACTTGAATTTTTAAAACAAAATAGAGCTTTCGACTATACTTACGATACTATAAAAAAAAATTAAAAATTAAAAAATAAAAGTATTTTTTTTTCAAAACACGTTTAGTGTGATGAGTCGATCGACCCACCATACATACGCTCATAAGATTTTCAATATAGTTAAGGTCAGTGTGAGCTTATTTATACATATTTAAATTTCAATTTTTGTGACAGTATAGAATTCTTAAGCATCCTGTGTATGTTTGTTAGCAAAATCCATTTTGTCAATTTTTTGCAAAATGGCGACAAGTATTAAAATTCAATCACTTATAACTCAGTAGTGTTGTATTTTGTCGAAAAGGTCTCTATACATGAAATGTTGAGAAGCCTAAAGTTCATCTAAGTAAAATATAAAAAATATATATTTTTGCTTGAAAACAAGCGATGTATCAGTTCGATCGTACCCCCATACTAGCCATTTTGAGACTTTCGGAAGAGTTAACGCTCTTAACTGCTTGGTTATGAAGATTAAAATTTAAATTTTGAGTATCGCATAGAACTAACGCGCAGCCCCTATACGTTATGTTTAAAAAAAATATATAAATTTTTTTTTCAAAATGGCGGCTATCGTAAAAATTCAAAGTGTCATAACTTTGCTAAATAAAATCCTACTGAAAAATGTCGTATGCAAAAAGTGTTTGGAATTTTAATTTGCATATAAA
The DNA here is from genome assembly GCF_051122295.1 of Plectrocnemia conspersa. Classification (NCBI taxonomy): domain Eukaryota; kingdom Metazoa; phylum Arthropoda; class Insecta; order Trichoptera; family Polycentropodidae; genus Plectrocnemia; species Plectrocnemia conspersa. The sequence goes on along the minus strand of NW_028277167.1, from coordinate 29,903,428 downwards.
AGCAATTTTTAATTATTTTTTTTTAATTAAAACCGAGTCTTACCATATATTGACCGAGACCTCGAACGAGCTTTTATGCGACTCTGCATATAGTTAACGCTCGTATGAGGCTTCTATTTAAGAAATCGACTTGAATTTTTTAAACAAAATAGAGCTTTCGACTATACTTACGATACTATAAAAAAAAATTAAAAATTAAAAAATAAAAGTATTTTTTTTTCAAAACACGTTTAGTGTGATGAGTCGATCGACCCACCATACATACGCTCATAAGATTTTCAATATAGTTAAGGTCAGTGTGAGCTTATTTATACATATTTGAATTTCAATTTTTGTGACAGTATAGAATTCTTAAGCATCCTGTGTATGTTTGTTAGCAAAATCCATTTTGTCAATTTTTTGCAAAATGGCGACAAGTATTAAAATTCAATCACTTATAACTCAGTAGTGTTGAATTTTGTCGAAAAGGTCTCTATACATGAAATGTTGAGAAGCCTAAAGTTCATCTAAGTAAAATATAAAAAATATATATTTTTGCTTGAAAACAAGCGATGTATCAGTTCGATCGTACCCCCATACTAGCCATTTTGAGACTTTCGGAAGAGTTAACGCTCTTAACTGCTTGGTTATAAAGATTAAAATTTTAATTTTGAGTATCGCATAGAACTAACGCGCAGCCCCTATACGTTATGTTTAAAAAAAATATATAAATTTTTTTTTCAAAATGGCGGCTATCGTAAAAATTCAAAGTGTCATAACTTTGCTAAATGAAATCCTACTGAAAAATGTCGTATGCAAAAAGTGTTTGGAATTTTAATTTGCATATAAAAGCAATTTTTAATTATTTTTTTTTTAATAAAAACCGAGTCTTACCATATATTGACCGAGACCTCGAACGAGCTTTTATGCGACTCTGCATATAGTTAACGCTCGTATGAGGCTTCTATTTAAGAAATCGACTTGAATTTTTTAAACAAAATAGAGCTTTCGACTATACTTACGATACTATAAAAAAAAATTAAAAATTAAAAAATAAAAGTATTTTTTTTTCAAAACACGTTTAGTGTGATGAGTCGATCGACCCACCATACATACGCTCATAAGATTTTCAATATAGTTAAGGTCAGTGTGAGCTTATTTATACATATTTGAATTTCAATTTTTGTGACAGTATAGAATTCTTAAGCATCCTGTGTATGTTTGTTAGCAAAATCCATTTTGTCAATTTTTTGCAAAATGGCGACAAGTATTAAAATTCAATCACTTATAACTCAGTAGTGTTGTATTTTGTCGAAAAGGTCTCTATACATGAAATGTTGAGAAGCCTAAAGTTCATCTAAGTAAAATATAAAAAATATATATTTTTGCTTGAAAACAAGCGATGTATCAGTTCGATCGTACCCCCATACTAGCCATTTTGAGACTTTCGGAAGAGTTAACGCTCTTAACTGCTTGGTTATGAAGATTAAAATTTAAATTTTGAGTATCGCATAGAACTAACGCGCAGCCCCTATACGTTATGTTTAAAAAAAATATATAAATTTTTTTTTCAAAATGGCGGCTATCGTAAAAATTCAAAGTGTCATAACTTTGCTAAATAAAATCCTACTGAAAAATGTCGTATGCAAAAAGTGTTTGGAATTTTAATTTGCATATAAAAGCAATTTTTAATTATTTTTTTTCAATAAAAACCGAATCTTACTATATATTGACCGAGACCTCGAAGGAGCTTTTATGCGACTCTGCATATAGTTAACGCTCGTATGAGGCTTCTATTTAAGAAATCGACTTGAATTTTTTAAACAAAATAGAGCTTTCGACTATACTTACGAGACTATAAAAAAAAATTAAAAATTAAAATATAAAAGTATTTTTTTTTCAAAACACGTTTAGTGTGATGAGTCGATCGACCCACCATACATACGCTCATAAGATTTTCAATATAGTTAAGGTCAGTGTGAGCTTATTTATATATATTTGAATTTCAATTTTTGTGACAGTATAGAATTCTTAAGCATCCTGTGTATGTTTGTTAGCAAAATCCATTTTGTCAATTTTTTGCAAAATGGCGACAAGTATTAAAATTCAATCACTTATAACTCAGTAGTGTTGAATTTTGTCGAAAAGGTCTCTATACATGAAATGTTGAGAAGCCTAAAGTTCATCTAAGTAAAATATAAAAAATATATATTTTTGCTTGAAAACAAGCGATGTATCAGTTCGATCGTACCCCCATACTAGCCATTTTGAGACTTTCGGAAGAGTTAACGCTCTTAACTGCTTGGTTATGAAGATTAAAATTTAAATTTTGAGTATCGCATAGAACTAACGCGCAGCCCCTATACGTTATGTTTAAAAAAAATATATAAATTTTTTTTTCAAAATGGCGGCTATCGTAAAAATTCAAAGTGTCATAACTTTGCTAAATGAAATCCTACTGAAAAATGTCGTATGCAAAAAGTGTTTGGAATTTTAATTTGCATATAAAAGCAATTTTTAATAATTTTTTTTTTAATAAAAACCGAGTCTTACCATATATTGACCGAGACCTCGAACGAGCTTTTATGCGACTCTGCATATAGTTAACGCTCGTATGAGGCTTCTATTTAAGAAATCGACTTGAATTTTTTAAACAAAATAGAGCTTTCGACTATACTTACGATACTATAAAAAAAAATTAAAAATTAAAAAATAAAAGTATTTTTTTTTCAAAACACGTTTATTGTGATGAGTCGATCGACCCACCATACATACGCTCATAAGATTTTCAATATAGTTAAGGTCAGTGTGAGCTTATTTATATATATTTGAATTTCAATTTTTGTGACAGTATAGAATTCTTAAGCATCCTGTGTATGTTTGTTAGCAAAATCCATTTTGTCAATTTTTTGCAAAATAGCGACAAGTATTAAAATTCAATCACTTATAACTCAGTAGTGTTGAATTTTGTCGAAAAGGTCTCTATACATGAAATGTTGAGAAGCCTAAAGTTCATCTAAGTAAAATATAAAAAATATATATTTTTGCTTGAAAACAAGCGATGTATCAGTTCGATCGTACCCCCATACTAGCCATTTTGAGACTTTCGGAAGAGTTAACGCTCTTAACTGCTTGGTTATGAAGATTAAAATTTAAATTTTGAGTATCGCATAGAACTAACGCGCAGCCCCTATACGTTATGTTTAAAAAAAATATATAAATTTTTTTTTCAAAATGGCGGCTATCGTAAAAATTCAAAGTGTCATAACTTTGCTAAATGAAATCCTACTGAAAAATGTCGTATGCAAAAAGTGTTTGGAATTTTAATTTGCATATAAAAGCAATTTTTAATTATTTTTTTTTTAATAAAAACCGAGTCTTACGATATATTGACCGAGACCTCGAACGAGCTTTTATGCGACTCTGCATATAGTTAACGCTCGTATGAGGCTTCTATTTAAGAAATCGACTTGAATTTTTTAAACAAAATAGAGCTTTCGACTATACTTACGATACTATAAAAAAAAATTAAAAATTAAAAAATAAAAGTATTTTTTTTTCAAAACACGTTTAGTGTGATGAGTCGATCGACCCACCATACATACGCTCATAAGATTTTCAATATAGTTAAGGTCAGTGTGAGCTTATTTATACATATTTGAATTTTAATTTTTGTGACAGTATAGAATTCTTAAGCATCCTGTGTATGTTTGTTAGCAAAATCCATTTTGTCAATTTTTTGCAAAATGGCGACAAGTATTAAAATTCAATCACTTATAACTCAGTAGTGTTGAATTTTGTCGAAAAGGTCTCTATACATGAAATGTTGAGAAGCCTAAAGTTCATCTAAGTAAAATATAAAAAATATATATTTTTGCTTGAAAACAAGCGATGTATCAGTTCGATCGTACCCCCATACTAGCCATTTTGAGACTTTCGGAAGAGTTAACGCTCTTAACTGCTTGGTTATGAAGATTAAAATTTTAATTTTGAGTATCGCATAGAACTAACGCGCAGCCCCTATACGTTATGTTTAAAAAAAATATATAAATTTTTTTTTCGAAATGGCGGCTATCGTAAAAATTCAAAGTGTCATAACTTTGCTAAATGAAATCCTACTGAAAAATGTCGTATGCGAAAAGTGTTTGAAATTTTAATTTGCATATAAAAGCAATTTTTAATAAATTTTTTTTTAATAAAAACCGAGTCTTACCATATATTGACCGAGACCTCGAACGAGCTTTTATGCGACTCTGCATATAGTTAACGCTCGTATGAGGCTTCTATTTAAGAAATCGACTTGAATTTTTTAAACAAAATAGAGCTTTCGACTATACTTACGATACTATAAAAAAAAATTAAAAATTAAAAAATAAAAGTATTTTTTTTTCAAAACACGTTTAGTGTGATGAGTCGATCGACCCACCATACATACGCTCATAAGATTTTCAATATAGTTAAGGTCAGTGTGAGCTTATTTATACATATTTGAATTTCAATTTTTGTGACAGTATAGAATTCTTAAGCATCCTGTGTATGTTTGTTAGCAAAATCCATTTTGTCAATTTTTTGCAAAATGGCGACAAGTATTAAAATTCAATCACTTATAACTCAGTAGTGTTGAATTTTGTCGAAAAGGTCTCTATACATGAAATGTTGAGAAGCCTAAAGTTCATCTAAGTAAAATATAAAAAATATATATTTTTGCTTGAAAACAAGCGATGTATCAGTTCGATCGTACCCCCATACTAGCCATTTTGAGACTTTCGGAAGAGTTAACGCTCTTAACTGCTTGGTTATGAAGATTAAAATTTATATTTTGAGTATCGCATAGAACTAACGCGCAGCCCCTATACGTTATGTTTAAAAAAAATATATAAATTTTTTTTTCAAAATGGCGGCTATCGTAAAAATTCAAAGTGTCATAACTTTGCTAAATAAAATCCTACTGAAAAATGTCGTATGCAAAAAGTGTTTGGAATTTTAATTTGCATATAAAAGCAATTTTTAATTATTTTTTTTTTAATAAAAACCGAGTCTTACCATATATTGACCGAGACCTCGAACGAGCTTTTATGCGACTCTGCATATAGTTAACGCTCGTATGAGGCTTCTATTTAAAAAATCGACTTGAATTTTTTAAACAAAATAGAGCTTTCGACTATACTTACGAGACAATAAAAAAAAATTAAAAATTAAAATATAAAAGTATTTTTTTTTCAAAACACGTTTAGTGTGATGAGTCGATCGACCCACCATACATACGCTCATAAGATTTTCAATATAGTTAAGGTCAGTGTGAGCTTATTTATACATATTTGAATTTCAATTTTTGTGACAGTATAGAATTCTTAAGCATCCTGTGTATGTTTGTTAGCAAAATCCATTTTGTCAATTTTTTGCAAAATGGCGACAAGTATTAAAATTCAATCACTTATAACTCAGTAGTGTTGAATTTTGTCGAAAAGGTCTCTATACATGAAATGTTGAGAAGCCTAAAGTTCATCTAAGTAAAATATAAAAAATATATATTTTTGCTTGAAAACAAGCGATGTATCAGTTCGATCGTACCCCCATACTAGCCATTTTGAGACTTTCGGAAGAGTTAACGCTCTTAACTGCTTGGTTATGAAGATTAAAATTTAAATTTTGAGTATCGCATAGAACTAACGCGCAGCCCCTATACGTTATGTTTAAAAAAAATATATAAATTTTTTTTTCAAAATGGCGGCTATCGTAAAAATTCAAAGTGTCATAACTTTGCTAAATGAAATCTTACTAAAAAATGTCGTATGCAAAAAGTGTTTGAAATTTTAATTTGCATATAAAAGCAATTTTTAATTATTTTTTTTTTAATAAAAACCGAGTCTTACCATATATTGACCGAGACCTCGAACGAGCTTTTATGCGACTCTGCATATAGTTAACGCTCGTATGAGGCTTCTATTTAAGAAATCGACTTGAATTTTTTAAACAAAATAGAGCTTTCGACTATACTTACGATACTATAAAAAAAAATTAAAAATTAAAAAATAAAAGTATTTTTTTTTCAAAACACGTTTAGTGTGATTAGTCGATCGACCCACCATACATACGCTCATAAGATTTTCAATATAGTTAAGGTCAGTGTGAGCTTATTTATACATATTTGAATTTCAATTTTTGTGACAGTATAGAATTCTTAAGCATCCTGTGTATGTTTGTTAGCAAAATCCATTTTGTCAATTTTTTGCAAAATGGCGACAAGTATTAAAATTCAATCACTTATAACTCAGTAGTGTTGAATTTTGTCGAAAAGGTCTCTATACATGAAATGTTGAGAAGCCTAAAGTTCATCTAAGTAAAATATAAAAAATATATATTTTTGCTTGAAAACAAGCGATGTATCAGTTCGATCGTACCCCCATACTAGCCATTTTGAGACTTTCGGAAGAGTTAACGCTCTTAACTGCTTGGTTATGAAGATTAAAATTTTAATTTTGAGTATCGCATAGAACTAACGCGCAGCCCCTATACGTTATGTTTAAAAAAAATATATAAATTTTTTTTTCGAAATGGCGGCTATCGTAAAAATTCAAAGTGTCATAACTTTGCTAAATGAAATCCAACTGAAAAATGTCGTATGCGAAAAGTGTTTGAAATTTTAATTTGCATATAAAAGCAATTTTTAATAAATTTTTTTTTAATAAAAACCGAGTCTTACCATATATTGACCGAGACCTCGAACGAGCTTTTATGCGACTCTGCATATAGTTAACGCTCGTATGAGGCTTCTATTTAAGAAATCGACTTGAATTTTTTAAACAAAATAGAGCTTTCGACTATACTTACGATACTATAAAAAAAAATTAAAAATTAAAAAATAAAAGTATTTTTTTTTCAAAACACGTTTAGTGTGATGAGTCGATCGACCCACCATACATACGCTCATAAGATTTTCAATATAGTTAAGGTCAGTGTGAGCTTATTTATACATATTTGAATTTCAATTTTTGTGACAGTATAGAATTCTTAAGCATCCTGTGTATGTTTGTTAGCAAAATCCATTTTGTCAATTTTTTGCAAAATGGCGACAAGTATTAAAATTCAATCACTTATAACTCAGTAGTGTTGAATTTTGTCGAAAAGGTCTCTATACATGAAATGTTGAGAAGCCTAAAGTTCATCTAAGTAAAATATAAAAAATATATATTTTTGCTTGAAAACAAGCGATGTATCAGTTCGATCGTACCCCCATACTAGCCATTTTGAGACTTTCGGAAGAGTTAACGCTCTTAACTGCTTGGTTATGAAGATTAAAATTTATATTTTGAGTATCGCATAGAACTAACGCGCAGCCCCTATACGTTATGTTTAAAAAAAATATATAAATTTTTTTTTCAAAATGGCGGCTATCGTAAAAATTCAAAGTGTCATAACTTTGCTAAATAAAATCCTACTGAAAAATGTCGTATGCAAAAAGTGTTTGGAATTTTAATTTGCATATAAAAGCAATTTTTAATTATTTTTTTTTTAATAAAAACCGAGTCTTACCATATATTGACCGAGACCTCGAACGAGCTTTTATGCGACTCTGCATATAGTTAACGCTCGTATGAGGCTTCTATTTAAGAAATCGACTTGAATTTTTTAAACAAAATAGAGCTTTCGACTATACTTACGAGACTATAAAAAAAAATTAAAAATTAAAATATAAAAGTATTTTTTTTTCAAAACACGTTTAGTGTGATGAGTCGATCGACCCACCATACATACGCTCATAAGATTTTCAATATAGTTAAGGTCAGTGTGAGCTTATTTATACATATTTGAATTTCAATTTTTGTGACAGTATAGAATTCTTAAGCATCCTGTGTATGTTTGTTAGCAAAATCCATTTTGTCAATTTTTTGCAAAATGGCGACAAGTATTAAAATTCAATCACTTATAACTCAGTAGTGTTGAATTTTGTCGAAAAGGTCTCTATACATGAAATGTTGAGAAGCCTAAAGTTCATCTAAGTAAAATATAAAAAATATATATTTTTGCTTGAAAACAAGCGATGTATCAGTTCGATCGTACCCCCATACTAGCCATTTTGAGACTTTCGGAAGAGTTAACGCTCTTAACTGCTTGGTTATGAAGATTAAAATTTAAATTTTGAGTATCGCATAGAACTAACGCGCAGCCCCTATACGTTATGTTTAAAAAAAATATATAATTTTTTTTTTCAAAATGGCGGCTATCGTAAAAATTCAAAGTGTCATAACTTTGCTAAATAAAATCCTACTGAAAAATGTCGTATGCAAAAAGTGTTTGGAATTTTAATTTGCATATAAAAGCAATTTTTAATTATTTTTTTTTTAATAAAAACCGAGTCTTATAATATATTGACGGAGACCTCGAACGAGCTTTTATGCGACTCTGCATATAGTTAACGCTCGTATGAGGCTTCTATTTAAGAAATCGACTTGAATTTTTTAAACAAAATAGAGCTTTCGACTATACTTACGATACTATAAAAAAATTAAAAATTAAAAAATAAAAGTATTTTTTTTTCAAAACACGTTTAGTGTGATGAGTCGATCGACCCACCATACATACGCTCATAAGATTTTCAATATAGTTAAGGTCAGTGTGAGCTTATTTATACATATTTGAATTTCAATTTTTGTGACAGTATAGAATTCTTAAGCATGCTGTGTATGTTTGTTAGCAAAATCCATTTTGTCAATTTTTTGCAAAATGGCGACAAGTATTAAAATTCAATCACTTATAACTCAGTAGTGTTGAATTTTGTCGAAAAGGTCTCTATACATGAAATGTTGAGAAGCCTAAAGTTCATCTAAGTAAAATATAAAAAATATATATTTTTGCTTGAAAACAAGCGATGTATCAGTTCGATCGTACCCCCATACTAGCCATTTTGAGACTTTCGGAAGAGTTAACGCTCTTAACTGCTTGGTTATGAAGATTAAAATTTAAATTTTGAGTATCGCATAGAACTAACGCGCAGCCCCTATACGTTATGTTTAAAAAAAATATATAAATTTTTTTTTCAAAATGGCGGCTATCGTAAAAATTCAAAGTGTCATAACTTTGCTAAATAAAATCCTACTCAAAAATGTCGTATGCAAAAAGTGTTTGGAATTTTAATTTGCATATAAAAGCAATTTTTAATTATTTTTTTTTTAATAAAAACCGAGTCTTACCATATATTGACCGAGACCTCGAACGAGCTTTTATGCGACTCTGCATATAGTTAACGCTCGTATGAGGCTTCTATTTAAGAAATCGACTTGAATTTTTTAAACAAAATAGAGCTTTCGACTATACTTACGATACTATAAAAAAAAATTAAAAATTAAAAAATAAAAGTATTTTTTTTTCAAAACACGTTTAGTGTGATGAGTCGATCGACCCACCATACATACGCTCATAAGATTTTCAATATAGTTAAGGTCAGTGTGAGCTTATTTATACATATTTGAATTTCAATTTTTGTGACAGTATAGAATTCTTAAGCATGCTGTGTATGTTTGTTAGCAAAATCCATTTTGTCAATTTTTTGCAAAATGGCGACAAGTATTAAAATTCAATCACTTATAACTCAGTAGTGTTGAATTTTGTCGAAAAGGTCTCTATACATGAAATGTTGAGAAGCCTAAAGTTCATCTAAGTAAAATATAAAAAATATATATTTTTGCTTGAAAACAAGCGATGTATCAGTTCGATCGTACCCCCATACTAGCCATTTTGAGACTTTCGGAAGAGTTAACGCTCTTAACTGCTTGGTTATGAAGATTAAAATTTAAATTTTGAGTATCGCATAGAACTACCGCGCAGCCCCTATACGTTATGTTTAAAAAAAATATATAAATTTTTTTTTCAAAATAGCGGCTATCGTAAAAATTCAAAGTGTCATAACTTTGCTAAATAAAATCCTACTGAAAAATGTCGTATGCAAAAAGTGTTTGGAATTTTAATTTGCATATAAAAGCATTTTTTTATTATTTTTTTTTTAATAAAAACCGAGTCTTACCATATATTGACCGAGACCTCGAACGAGCTTTTATGCGACTCTGCATATAGTTAACGCTCGTATGAGGCTTCTATTTAAGAAATCGACTTGAATTTTTTAAACGAAATAGAGCTTTCGACTATACTTACGATACTATAAAAAAAAATTAAAAATTAAAAAATAAAAGTATTTTTTTTTCAAAACACGTTTAGTGTGATGAGTCGATCGACCCACCATACATACGCTCATGAGATTTTCAATATAGTTAAGGTCAGTGTGAGCTTATTTATACATATTTGAATTTTAATTTTTGTGACAGTATAGAATTCTTAAGCATCCTGTGTATGTTTGTTAGCAAAATCCATTTTGTCAATTTTTTGCAAAATGGCGACAAGTATTAAAATTCAATCACTTATAACTCAGTAGTGTTGAATTTTGTCGAAAAGGTCTCTATACATGAAATGTTGAGAAGCCTAAAGTTCATCTAAGTAAAATATAAAAAATATATATTTTTGCTTGAAAACAAGCGATGTATCAGTTCGATCGTACCCCCATACTAGCCATTTTGAGACTTTCGGAAGAGTTAACGCTCTTAACTGCTTGGTTATGAAGATTAAAATTTTAATTTTGAGTATCGCATAGAACTAACGCGCAGCCCCTATACGTTATGTTTAAAAAAAATATATAAATTTTTTTTTCGAAATGGCGGCTATCGTAAAAATTCAAAGTGTCATAACTTTGCTAAATGAAATCCAACTGAAAAATGTCGTATGCGAAAAGTGTTTGAAATTTTAATTTGCATATAAAAGCAATTTTTAATAAATTTTTTTTTAATAAAAACCGAGTCTTACCATATATTGACCGAGACCTCGAACGAGCTTTTATGCGACTCTGCATATAGTTAACGCTCGTATGAGGCTTCTATTTAAGAAATCGACTTGAATTTTTTAAACAAAATAGAGCTTTCGACTATACTTACGATACTATAAAAAAAAATTAAAAATTAAAAAATAAAAGTATTTTTTTTTCAAAACACGTTTAGTGTGATGAGTCGATCGACCCACCATACATACGCTCATAAGATTTTCAATATAGTTAAGGTCAGTGTGAGCTTATTTATACATATTTGAATTTCAATTTTTGTGACAGTATAGAATTCTTAAGCATCCTGTGTATGTTTGTTAGCAAAATCCATTTTGTCAATTTTTTGCAAAATGGCGACAAGTATTAAAATTCAATCACTTATAACTCAGTAGTGTTGAATTTTGTCGAAAAGGTCTCTATACATGAAATGTTGAGAAGCCTAAAGTTCATCTAAGTAAAATATAAAAAATATATATTTTTGCTTGAAAACAAGCGATGTATCAGTTCGATCGTACCCCCATACTAGCCATTTTGAGACTTTCGGAAGAGTTAACGCTCTTAACTGCTTGGTTATGAAGATTAAAATTTATATTTTGAGTATCGCATAGAACTAACGCGCAGCCCCTATACGTTATGTTTAAAAAAAATATATAAATTTTTTTTTCAAAATGGCGGCTATCGTAAAAATTCAAAGTGTCATAACTTTGCTAAATAAAATCCTACTGAAAAATGTCGTATGCAAAAAGTGTTTGGAATTTTAATTTGCATATAAAAGCAATTTTTAATTATTTTTTTTTTAATAAAAACCGAGTCTTACCATATATTGACCGAGACCTCGAACGAGCTTTTATGCGACTCTGCATATAGTTAACGCTCGTATGAGGCTTCTATTTAAGAAATCGACTTGAATTTTTTAAACAAAATAGAGCTTTCGACTATACTTACGAGACTATAAAAAAAAATTAAAAATTAAAATATAAAAGTATTTTTTTTTCAAAACACGTTTAGTGTGATGAGTCGATCGACCCACCATACATACGCTCATAAGATTTTCAATATAGTTAAGGTCAGTGTGAGCTTATTTATACATATTTGAATTTCAATTTTTGTGACAGTATAGAATTCTTAAGCATCCTGTGTATGTTTGTTAGCAAAATCCATTTTGTCAATTTTTTGCAAAATGGCGACAAGTATTAAAATTCAATCACTTATAACTCAGTAGTGTTGAATTTTGTCGAAAAGGTCTCTATACATGAAATGTTGAGAAGCCTAAAGTTCATCTAAGTAAAATATAAAAAATATATATTTTTGCTTGAAAACAAGCGATGTATCAGTTCGATCGTACCCCCATACTAGCCATTTTGAGACTTTCGGAAGAGTTAACGCTCTTAACTGCTTGGTTATGAAGATTAAAATTTAAATTTTGAGTATCGCATAGAACTAACGCGCAGCCCCTATACGTTATGTTTAAAAAAAATATATAAATTTTTTTTTCAAAATGGCGGCTATCGTAAAAATTCAAAGTGTCATAACTTTGCTAAATAAAATCCTACTGAAAAATGTCGTATGCAAAAAGTGTTTGGAATTTTAATTTGCATATAAAAGCAATTTTTAATTATTTTTTTTTTAATAAAAACCGAGTCTTACCATATATTGACCGAGACCTCGAACGAGCTTTTATGCGACTCTGCATATAGTTAACGCTCGTATGAGGCTTCTATTTAAGAAATCGACTTGAATTTTTTAAACAAAATAGAGCTTTCGACTTTACTTACGATACTATAAAAAAAAATTAAAAATTAAAAAATAAAAGTATTTTTTTTTCAAAACACGTTTAGTGTGATGAGTCGATCGACCCACCATACATACGCTCATAAGATTTTCAATATAGTTAAGGTCAGTGTGAGCTTATTTATACATATTTGAATTTCAATTTTTGTGACAGTATAGAATTCTTAAGCATCCTGTGTATGTTTGTTAGCAAAATCCATTTTGTCAATTTTTTGCAAAATGGCGACAAGTATTAAAATTCAATCACTTATAACTCAGTAGTATTGAATTTTGTCGAAAAGGTCTCTATACATGAAATGTTGAGAAGCCTAAAGTTCATCTAAGTAAAATATAAAAAATATATATTTTTGCTTGAAAACAAGCGATGTATCAGTTCGATCGTACCCCCATACTAGCCATTTTGAGACTTTCGGAAGAGTTAACGCTCTTAACTGCTTGGTTATGAAGATTAAAATTTATATTTTGAGTATCGCATAGAACTAACGCGCAGCCCCTATACGTTATGTTTAAAAAAAATATATAATTTTTTTTTTCAAAATGGCGGCTATCGTAAAAATTCAAAGTGTCATAACTTTGCTAAATAAAATCGTACTGAAAAATGTCGTATGCAAAAAGTGTTTGGAATTTTAATTTGCATATAAAAGCAATTTTTAATTATTTTTTTTTTAATAAAAACCGAGTCTTACCATATATTGACCGAGACCTCGAACGAGCTTTTATGCGACTCTGCATATAGTTAACGCTCGTATGAGGCTTCTATTTAAGAAATCGACTTGAATTTTTTAAACAAAATAGAGCTTTCGACTATACTTACGAGACTATAAAAAAAAATTAAAAATTAAAATATAAAAGTATTTTTTTTTCAAAACACGTTTAGTGTGATGAGTCGATCGACCCACCATACATACGCTCATAAGATTTTCAATATAGTTAAGGTCAGTGTGAGCTTATTTATACATATTTGAATTTCAATTTTTGTGACAGTATAGAATTCTTAAGCATCCTGTGTATGTTTGTTAGCAAAATCCATTTTGTCAATTTTTTGCAAAATGGCGACAAGTATTAAAATTCAATCACTTATAACTCAGTAGTGTTGAATTTTGTCGAAAAGGTCTCTATACATGAAATGTTGAGAAGCCTAAAGTTCATCTAAGTAAAATATAAAAAATATATATTTTTGCTTGAAAACAAGCGATGTATCAGTTCGATCGTACCCCCATACTAGCCATTTTGAGACTTTCGGAAGAGTTAACGCTCTTAACTGCTTGGTTATGAAGATTAAAATTTAAATTTTGAGTATCGCATAGAACTAACGCGCAGCCCCTATACGTTATGTGTAAAAAAAATATATAATTTTTTTTTTCAAAATTGCGGCTATCGTAAAAATTCAAAGTGTCATAACTTTGCTAAATTAAATCCTACTATAAAATGTCGTATGCAAAAAGTGTTTGGAATTTTAATTTGCATATAAAAGCAATTTTTAATTATTTTTTTTTTAATAAAAACCGAGTCTTACCATATATTGACCGAGACCTCGAACGAGCTTTTATGCGACTCTGCATATAGTTAACGCTCGTATGAGGCTTCTATTTAAGAAATCGACTTGAATTTTTTAAACAAAATAGAGCTTTCGACTATACTTACGATACTATAAAAAAAAATTAAAAATTAAAAAATAAAAGTATTTTTTTTTCAAAACACGTTTAGTGTGATGAGTCGATCGACCCACCATACATACGCTCATAAGATTTTCAATATAGTTATGGTCAGTGTGAGCTTATTTATACATATTTGAATTTCAATTTTTGTGACAGTATAGAATTCTTAAGCAACCTGTGTATGTTTGTTAGCAAAATCCATTTTGTCAATTTTTTGCAAAATGGCGACAAGTATTAAAATTCAATCACTTATAACTCAGTAGTGTTGAATTTTGTCGAAAAGGTCTCTATACATGAAATGTTGAGAAGCCTAAAGTTCATCTAAGTAAAATATAAAAAATATATATTTTTGCTTGAAAACAAGCGATGTATCAGTTCGATCGTACCCCCATACTAGCCATTTTGAGACTTTCGGAAGAGTTAACGCTCTTAACTGCTTGGTTATGAAGATTAAAATTTAAATTTTGAGTATCGCATAGAACTAACGCGCAGCCCCTATACGTTATGTTTAAAAAAAATATATAAATTTTTTTTAAAATGGCGGCTATCGTAAAAATTCAAAGTGTCATAACTTTGCTAAATGAAATCCTACTGAAAAATGTCGTATGCGAAAAGTGTTTGAAATTTTAATTTGCATATAAAAGCAATTTTTAATGAATTTTTTTTTAATAAAAACCGAGTCTTACCATATATTGACCGAGACCTCGAACGAGCTTTTATGCGACTCTGCATATAGTTAACGCTCGTATGAGGCTTCTATTTAAGAAATCGACTTGAATTTTTTAAACAAAATAGAGCTTTCGACTATACTTACGATACTATAAAAAAAAATTAAAAATTAAAAAATAAAAGTATTTTTTTTTCAAAACACGTTTAGTGTGATGAGTCGATCGACCCACCATACATACGCTCATAAGATTTTCAATATAGTTAAGGTCAGTGTGAGCTTATTTATACATATTTGAATTTCAATTTTTGTGACAGTATAGAATTCTTAAGCATCCTGTGTATGTTTGTAAGCAAAATCCATTTTGTCAATTTTTTGCAAAATGGCGACAAGTATTAAAATTCAATCACTTATAACTCAGTAGTGTTGAATTTTGTCGAAAAGGTCTCTATACATGAAATGTTGAAAAGCCTAAAGTTCATCTAAGTAAAATATAAAAAATATATATTTTTGCTTGAAAACAAGCGATGTATCAGTTCGATCGTACCCCCATACTAGCCATTTTGAGACTTTCGGAAGAGTTAACGCTCTTAACTGCTTGGTTATGAAGATTAAAATTTATATTTTGAGTATCGCATAGAACTAACGCGCAGCCCCTATACGTTATGTTTAAAAAAAATATATAATTTTTTTTTTCAAAATGGCGGCTATCGTAAAAATTCAAAGTGTCATAACTTTGCTAAATAAAATCCTACTGAAAAATGTAGTATGCAGAAAGTGTTTGAAATTTTAATTTGCATATAAAAGCAATTTTTAATTATTTTTTTTAATAAAAACCGAGTCTTACCATATATTGACCGAGACCTCGAACGAGCTTTTATGCGACTCTGCATATAGTTAACGCTCGTATGAGGCTTCTATTTAAGAAATCGACTTGAATTTTTTAAACAAAATAGAGCTTTCGACTATACTTACGAGACTATAAAAAAAAATTAAAAATTAAAAAATAAAAGTATTTTTTTTCAAAACACGTTTAGTGTGATGAGTCTATCGACCCACCATACATACGCTCATAAGATTTTCAATATAGTTAAGGTCAGTGTGAGCTTATTTATACATATTTGAATTTCAATTTTTGTGACAGTATAGAATTCTTAAGCATCCTGTGTATGTTTGTTAGCAAAATCCATTTTGTCAATTTTTTGCAAAATGGCGACAAGTATTAAAATTCAATCACTTATAACTCAGTAGTGTTGAATTTTGTCGAAAAGGTCTCTATACATGAAATGTTGAGAAGCCTAAAGTTCATCTAAGTAAAATATAAAAAATATATATTTTTGCTTGAAAACAAGCGATGTATCAGTTCGATCGTACCCCCATACTAGCCATTTTGAGACTTTCGGAAGAGTTAACGCTCTTAACTGCTTGGTTATAAAGATTAAAATTTAAATTTTAAGTATCGCATAGAACTAACGCGCAGCCCCTATACGTTATGTTTAAAAAAAATATATAAATTTTTTTTTCAAAATTACGGCTATCGTAAAAATTCAAAGTGTCATAACTTTGCTAAATGAAATCCTACTGAAAAATGTCGTATGCAAAAAGTGTTTGGAATTTTAATTTGCATATAAATGCAATTTTTTATTATTTTTTTTTTAATAAAAACCGATTCTTACCATATATTGACCGAGACCTCGAACGAGCTTTTATGCGACTCTGCATATAGTTAACGCTCGTATGAGGCTTCTATTTAAGAAATCGACTTGAATTTTTTTTACAAAATAGAGCTTTCGACTATACTTACGATACTATAAAAAAAAATTAAAAATTAAAAAATAAAAGTATTTTTTTTTCAAAACACGTTTAGTGTGATGAGTCGATCGACCCACCATACATACGCTCATAAGATTTTCAATATAGTTAAGGTCAGTGTGAGCTTATTTATACATATTTGAATTTCAATTTTTGTGACAGTATAGAATTCTTAAGCATCCTGTGTATGTTTGTTAGCAAAATCCATTTTGTCAATTTTTTGCAAAATGGCGACAAGTATTAAAATTCAATCACTTATAACTCAGTAGTGTTGAATTTTGTCGAAAAGGTCTCTATACATGAAATGTTGAGAAGCCTAAAGTTCATCTAAGTAAAATATAAAAAATATATATTTTTGCTTGAAAACAAGCGATGTATCAGTTCGATCGTACCCCCATACTAGCCATTTTGAGACTTTCGGAAGAGTTAACGCTCTTAACTGCTTGGTTATGAAGATTAAAATTTAAATTTTGAGTATCGCATAGAACTAACGCGCAGCCCCTATACGTTATGTTTAAAAAAAATATATAATTTTTTTTTTCAAAATGGCGGCTATCGTAAAAATTCAAAGTGTCATTACTTTGCTAAATGAAATTTCACTGAAAAATGTCGTATGCAAAAAGTGTTTGGAATTTTAATTTGCATATAAAAGCAATTTTTAATTATTTTTTTTTAATAAAAACCGAGTCTTACCATATATTGACCGAGACCTCGAACGAGCTTTTATGCGACTCTGCATATAGTTAACGCTCGTATGAGGCTTCTATTTAAGAAATCGACTTGAATTTTTTAAACAAAATAGAGCTTTCGACTATACTTACGATACTATAAAAAAAATTAAAAATTAAAAAATAAAAGTATTTTTTTTTCAAAACACGTTTAGTGTGATGAGTCGATCGACCCACCATACATACGCTCATAAGATTTTTAATATAGTTAAGGTCAGTGTGAGCTTATTTATACATATTTGAAATTCAATTTTTGTGACAGTATAGAATTCTTAAGCATCCTGTGTATGTTTGTTAGCAAAATCCATTTTGTCAATTTTTTGCAAAATGGCGACAAGTATTAAAATTCAATCACTTATAACTCAGTAGTGTTGAATTTTGTCGAAAAGGTCTCTATACATGAAATGTTGAGAAGCCTAAAGTTCATCTAAGTAAAATATAAAAAATATATATTTTTGCTTGAAAACAAGCGATGTATCAGTTCGATCGTACCCCCATACTAGCCATTTTGAGACTTTCGGAAGAGTTAACGCTCTTAACTGCTTGGTTATGAAGATTAAAATGTAAATTTTGAGTATCGCATAGAACTAACGCGCAGCCCCTATACGTTATGTTTAAAAAAAATATATAAATTTTTTTTTCAAAATGGCTGCTATCGTAAAAATTCAAAGTGTCATAACTTTGCTAAATGAAATCCTACTGAAAAATGTCGTATGCAAAAAGTGTTTGGAATTTTAATTTGCATATAAAAGCAATTTTTTATTATTTTTTTTTTAATAAAAACCGAGTCTTACCATATATTGACCGAGACCTCGAACGAGCTTTTATGCGACTCTGCATATAGTTAACGCTCGTATGAGGCTTCTATTTAAGAAATCGACTTGAATTTTTTAAACAAAATAGAGCTTTCGACTATACTTACGATACTATAAAAAAAAATTAAAAATTAAAAAATAAAAGTATTTTTTTTTCAAAACACGTTTAGTGTGATGAGTCGATCGACCCACCATACATACGCTCATAAGATTTTCAATATAGTTAAGGTCAGTGTGAGCTTATTTATACATATTTGAATTTCAATTTTTGTGACAGTATAGAATTCTTAAGCATCCTGTGTATGTTTGTTAGCAAAATCCATTTTGTCAATTTTTTGCAAAATGGCGACAAGTATTAAAATTCAATCACTTATAACTCAGTAGTGTTGAATTTTGTCGAAAAGGTCTCTATACATGAAATGTTGAAAAGCCTAAAGTTCATCTAAGTAAAATATAAAAAATATATATTTTTGCTTGAAAACAAGCGATGTATCAGTTCGATCGTACCCCCATACTAGCCATTTTGAGACTTTCGGAAGAGTTAACGCTCTTAACTGCTTGGTTATGAAGATTAAAATTTATATTTCGAGTATCGCATAGAACTAACGCGCAGCCCCTATACGTTATGTTTAAAAAAAATATATAATTTTTTTTTTCAAAATGGCGGCTATCGTAAAAATTCAAAGTGTCATAACTTTGCTAAATAAAATCCTACTGAAAAATGTCGTATGCAGAAAGTGTTTGAAATTTTAATTTGCATATAAAAGCAATTTTTAATTATTTTTTTTAATAAAAACCGAGTCTTACCATATATTGACCGAGACCTCGAACGAGCTTTTATGCGACTCTGCATATAGTTAACGCTCGTATGAGGCTACTATTTAAGAAATCGACTTGAATTTTTTAAACAAAATAGAGCTTTCGACTATACTTACGAGACTATAAAAAAAAATTAAAAATTAAAAAATAAAAGTATTTTTTTTTCAAAACACGTTTAGTGTGATGAGTCTATCGACCCACCATACATACGCTCATAAGATTTTCAATATAGTTAAGGTCAGTGTGAGCTTATTTATACATATTTGAATTTCAATTTTTGTGACAGTATAGAATTCTTAAGCATCCTGTGTATGTTTGTTAGCAAAATCCATTTTGTCAATTTTTTGCAAAATGGCGACAAGTATTAAAATTCAATCACTTATAACTCAGTAGTGTTGAATTTTGTCGAAAAGGTCTCTATACATGAAATGTTGAGAAGCCTAAAGTTCATCTAAGTAAAATATAAAAAATATATATTTTTGCTTGAAAACAAGCGATGTATCAGTTCGATCGTACCCCCATACTAGCCATTTTGAGACTTTCGGAAGAGTTAACGCTCTTAACTGCTTGGTTATAAAGATTAAAATTTAAATTTTGAGTATCGCATAAAACTAACGCGCAGCCCCTATACGTTATGTTTAAAAAAAATATATAAATTTTTTTTTCAAAATTACGGCTATCGTAAAAATTCAAAGTGTCATAACTTTGCTAAATGAAATCCTACTGAAAAATGTCGTATGCAAAAAGTGTTTAAAATTTTAATTTGCATATAAATGCAATTTTTTTTAATTTTTTTTTTAATAAAAACCGATTCTTAAAATATATTGACCGAGACCTCGAACGAGCTTTTATGCGACTCTGCATATAGTTAACGCTCGTATGAGGCTTCTATTTAAGAAATCGACTTGAATTTTTTAAACAAAATAGAGCTTTCGACTATACTTACGATACTATAAAAAAAAATTAAAAATTAAAAAATAAAAGTATTTTTTTTTCAAAACACGTTTAGTGTGATGAGTCGATCGACCCACCATACATACGCTCATAAGATTTTCAATATAGTTAAGGTCAGTGTGAGCTTATGAATACATATTTGAATTTCAATTTTTGTGACAGTATAGAATTCTTAAGTATCCTGTGTATGTTTGTTAGCAAAATCCATTTTGTCAATTTTTTGCAAAATGGCGACCAGTATTAAAATTCAATCACTTATAACTCAGTAGTGTTTAATTTTGTCGAAAAGGTCTCTATACATGAAATGTTGAGAAGCCTAAAGTTCATCTAAGTAAAATATAAAAAATATATATTTTTGCTTGAAAACAAGCGATGTATCAGTTCGATCGTACCCCCATACTAGCCATTTTGAGACTTTCGGAAGAGTTAACGCTCTTAACTGCTTGGTTATGAAGATTAAAATTTAAATTTTGAGTATCGCATAGAACTAACGCGCAGCCCCTATACATTATGTTTAAAAAAAATATATAATTTTTTTTTTTAAAATGGCGGCTATCGTAAAAATTCAAAGTGTCATAACTTTGCTAAATGAAATCCCACTGAAAAATGTCGTACTTAAAAAGTGTTTGGAATTTTAATTTGCATATAAAAGCAATTTTTAATTATTTTTTTTTTAATAAAAACCGAGTCTTACCATATATTGACCGAGACCTCGAACGAGCTTTTATGCGACTCTGCATATAGTTAACGCTCGTATGAGGCTTCTATTTAAGAAATCGACTTAAATTTTTTAAACAAAATAGAGCTTTCGACTATACTTACGATACTATAAAAAAAAATTAAAAATTAAAAAATAAAAGTATTTTTTTTTCAAAACACGTTTAGTGTGATGAGTCGATCGACCCACCATACATACGCTCATAAGATTTTCAATATAGTTAAGGTCAGTGTGAGCTTATTTATACATATTTGAATTTCAATTTTTGTGACAGTATAGAATTCTTAAGCATCCTGTGTATGTTTGTTAGCAAAATCCATTTTGTCAATTTTTTGCAAAATGGCGACAAGTATTAAAATTCAATTACTTATAACTCAGTAGTGTTAAATTTTGTCGAAAAGGTCTCTATACATGAAATGTTGAGAAGCCTAAAGTTCATCTAAGTAAAATATAAAAAATATATATTTTTGCTTGAAAACAAGCGATGTATCAGTTCGATCGTACCCCCATACTATCCATTTTGAGACTTTCGGAAGAGTTAACGCTCTTAACTGCTTGGTTATAAAGATTAAAATTTAAATTTTGAGTATCGCATAGAACTAACGCGCATTCCCTATACGTTATGTTTAAATAAAATATATAAATTTTTTTTTCAAAATGGCGGCTATCGTAAAAATTCAAAGTGTCATAACTTTGCTAAATAAAATCCTACTGAAAAATGTCGTATGCAAAAAGTGTTTGGAATATAAATTTGCATATAAAAGCAATTTTTAATTATTATTTTTTTAATAAAAACCGAGTCTTACCATATATTGACCGAGACCTCGAACGAGCTTTTATGCGACTCTGCATATAGTTAACGCTCGTATGAGGCTTCTATTTAAAATATCGACTTGAATTTTTTAAACAAAATAGAGCTTTCGACTATACTTACGATACTATAAAAAAAAATTAAAAATTAAAAAATAAAAGTATTTTTTTTTCAAAACACGTTTAGTGTGATGAGTCGATCGACCCACCATACATACGCTCATAAGATTTTCAATATAGTTAAGGTCAGTGTGAGCTTATTTATACATATTTGAATTTCAATTTTTGTGACAGTATAGAATTCTTAAGCATCCTGTGTATGTTTGTTAGCAAAATCCATTTTGTCAATTTTTTGCAAAATGGCGACAAGTATTAAAATTCAATCACTTATAACTCAGTAGTGTTGAATTTTGTCGAAAAGGTCTCTATACATGAAATGTTGAGAAGCCTAAAGTTCATCTAAGTAAAATATAAAAAATATATATTTTTGCTTGAAAACAAGCGATGTATCAGTTCGATCGTACCCCCATACTAGCCATTTTGAGACTTTCGGAAGATTTAACGCTCTTAACTGCTTGGTTATGAAGATTAAAATTTAAATTTTGAGTATCGCATAGAACTAACGCGCAGCCCCTATACGTTATTTTTAAAAAAAATATATAAATTTTTTTTTAAAAATGGCGGCTATCGTAAAAATTCAAAGTGTCATAACTTTGCTAAATGAAATCCTACTGAAAAATGTCGTATGCAAAAAGTGTTTTGAATTTTAATTTGCATATAAAAGCAATTTTTAATTATTTTTTTTTTAATAAAAACCGAGTCTTACCATATATTGACCGAGACCTCGAACGAGCTTTTATGCGACTCTGCATATAGTTAACGCTCGTATGAGGCTTCTATTTAAGAAATCGACTTGAATTTTTTAAACAAAATAGAGCTTTCGACTATACTTACGATACTATAAAAAAAAATTAAAAATTAAAAAATAAAAGTATTTTTTTTTCAAAACACGTTTAGTGTGATGAGTCGATCGACCCACCATACATACGCTCATAAGATTTTCAATATAGTTAAGGTCAGTGTGAGCTTATTTATACATATTTGAATTTCAATTTTTGTGACAGTATAGAATTCTTAAGCATCCTGTGTATGTTTGTTAGCAAAATCCATTTTGTCAATTTTTTGCAAAATGGCGACAAGTATTAAAATTCAATCACTTATAACTCAGTAGTGTTGAATTTTGTCGAAAAGGTCTCTATACATGAAATGTTGAGAAGCCTAAAGTTCATCTAAGTAAAATATAAAAAATATATATTTTTGCTTGAAAACAAGCGATGTATCAGTTCGATCGTACCCCCATACTAGCCATTTCGAGACTTTCGGAAGATTTAACGCTCTTAACTGCTTGGTTATGAAGATTAAAATTTAAATTTTGAGTATCGCATAGAACTAACGCGCAGCCCCTATACGTTATTTTTAAAAAAAATATATAATTTTTTTTTTAAAAATGGCGGCTATCGTAAAAATTCAAAGTGTCATAACTTTGCTAAATGAAATCCTACTGAAAAATGTCGTATGCAAAAAGTGTTTGGAATTTTAATTTGCATATAAAAGCAATTTTTAATTATTTTTTTTTTAATAAAAACCGAGTCTTACCATATATTGACCGAGACCTCGAACGAGCTTTTATGCGACTCTGCATATAGTTAACGCTCGTATGAGGCTTCTATTTAAGAAATCGACTTGAATTTTTTAAACAAAATAGAGCTTTCGACTATACTTACGATACTATAAAAAAAAATTAAAAATTAAAAAATAAAAGTATTTTTTTTTCAAAACACGTTTAGTGTGATGAGTCGATCGACCCACCATACATACGCTCATAAGATTTTCAATATAGTTAAGGTCAGTGTGAGCTTATTTATACATATTTGAATTTCAATTTTTGTGACAGTATAGAATTCTTAAGCATCCTGTGTATGTTTGTTAGCAAAATCCATTTTGTCAATTTTTTGCAAAATGGCGACAAGTATTAAAATTCAATCACTTATAACTCAGTAGTGTTGAATTTTGTCGAAAAGGTCTCTATACATGAAATGTTAAGAAGCCTAAAGTTCATCTAAGTAAAATATAAAAAATATATATTTTTGCTTGAAAACAAGCGATGTATCAGTTCGATCGTACCCCCATACTAGCCATTTTGAGACTTTCGGAAGAGTTACCGCTCTTAACTGCTTGGTTATGAAGATTAAAATTTAAATTTTAAGTATCGCATAGAACTAACGCGCAGCCCTTATACGTTATGTTTAAAAAAAATATATAAATTTTTTTTTCAAAATGGCGGCTATCGTAAAAATTCAAAGTGTCATAACTTTGCTAAATGAAATCCTACTGAAAAATGTCGTATGCAAAAAGTGTTTGGAATTTTAATTTGCATATAAAAGCAATTTTTAATTATTTTTTTTTTAATAAAAACCGAGTCTTACCATATATTGACCGAGACCTCGAACGAGCTTTTATGCGACTCTGCATATAGTTAACGCTCGTATGAGGCTTCTATTTAAGAAATCGACTTAAATTTTTTAAACAAAATAGAGCTTTCGACTATACTTACGATACTATAAAAAAAAATTAAAAATTAAAAAATAAAAGTATTTTTTTTTTCAAAACACGTTTAGTGTGATGAGTCGATCGACCCACCATACATACGCTCATAAGATTTTCAATATAGTTAAGGTCAGTGTGAGCTTATTTATACATATTTGAATTTCAATTTTTGTGACAGTATAGAATTCTTAAGCATCCTGTGTATGTTTGTTAGCAAAATCTATTTTGTCAATTTTTTGCAAAATGGCGACAAGTATTAAAATTCAATCACTTATAACTCAGTAGTGTTGAATTTTGTCGAAAAGGTCTCTATACAAGAAATGTTGAGAAGCCTAAAGTTCATCTAAGTAAAATATAAAAAATATATATTTTTGCTTGAAAACAAGCGATGTATCAGTTCGATCGTACCCCCATACTAGCCATTTTGAGACTTTCGGAAGATTTAACGCTCTTAACTGCTTGGTTATGAAGATTAAAATATAAATTTTGAGTATCGCATAGAACTAACGCGCAGCCCCTATACGTTATTTTTAAAAAAAATATATAAATTTTTTTTTAAAAATGGCGGCTATCGTAAAAATTCAAAGTGTCATAACTTTGCTAAATGAAATCCTACTGAAAAATGTCGTATGCAAAAAGTGTTTGGAATTTTAATTTGCATATAAAAGCAATTTTTAATTATTTTTTTTTTAATAAAAACCGAGTCTTACCATATATTGACCGAGACCTCGAACGAGCTTTTATGCGACTCTGCATATAGTTAACGCTCGTATAAGGCTTCTATTTAAGAAATCGACTTAAATTTCTTAAACAAAATAGAGCTTTCGACTATACTTACGATACTATAAAAAAAAATTAAAAATTAAAAAATAAAAGTATTTTTTTTTCAAAACACGTTTAGTGTGATGAGTCGATCGACCCACCATACATACGCTCATAAGATTTTCAATATAGTTAAGGTTAGTGTGAGCTTATTTATACATATTTGAATTTCAATTTTTGTGACAGTATAGAATTCTTAAGCATCCTGTGTATGTTTGTTAGCAAAATCCATTTTGTCAATTTTTTGCAAAATGGCGACAAGTATTAAAATTCAATCACTTATAACTCAGTAGTGTTGAATTTTGTCGAAAAGGTCTCTATACATGAAATGTTGAGAAGCCTAAAGTTCATCTAAGTAAAATATAAAAAATATATATTTTTGCTTGAAAACAAGCGATGTATCAGTTCGATCGTACCCATATACTAGCCATTTTGAGACTTTCGGAAGATTTAACGCTCTTAACTGCTTGGTTATGAAGATTAAAATTAAAATTTTGAGTATCGCATAGAACTAACGCGCAGCCCCTATACGTTATTTTTAAAAAAAATATATAAATTTTTTTTTAAAAATGGCGG
Source organism: Plectrocnemia conspersa (assembly GCF_051122295.1). Classification (NCBI taxonomy): domain Eukaryota; kingdom Metazoa; phylum Arthropoda; class Insecta; order Trichoptera; family Polycentropodidae; genus Plectrocnemia; species Plectrocnemia conspersa. The sequence continues at coordinate 29,877,808 of NW_028277167.1, read as the reverse complement.
CTATCGTAAAAATTCAAAGTGTCATAACTTTGCTAAATGAAATCCTACTGAAAAATGTCGTATTCAAAAAGTGTTTTGAATTTTAATTTGCATATAAAAGCAATTTTTAATTATTTTTTTTTTAATAAAAACTGAGTCTTACCATATATTGACCGAGACCTCGAACGAGCTTTTATGCGACTCTGCATATAGTTAACGCTCGTATGAGGCTTCTATTTAAGAAATCGACTTGAATTTTTTAAACAAAATAGAGCTTTCGACTATACTTACGATACTATAAAAAAAAATTAAAAATTAAAAAATAAAAGTATTTTTTTTTCAAAACACGTTTAGTGTGATGAGTCGATCGACCCACCATACATACGCTCATAAGATTTTCAATATAGTTAAGGTCAGTGTGAGCTTATTTATACATATTTGAATTTTAATTTTTGTGACAGTATAGAATTCTTAAGCATCCTGTGTATGTTTGTTAGCAAAATCCATTTTGTCAATTTTTTGCAAAATGGCGAAAAGTATTAAAATTCAATCACTTATAACTCAGTAGTGTTGAATTTTGTCGAAAAGGTCTCTATACATGAAATGTTGAGAAGCCTAAAGTTCATCCAAGTAAAATATAAAAAATATATATTTTTGCTTGAAAACAAGCGATGTATCAGTTCGATCGTACCCCCATACTAGCCATTTTGAGACTTTCGGAAGAGTTAACGCTCTTAACTGCTTGGTTATGAAGATTAAAATTTAAATTTTAAGTATCGCATAGAACTAACGCGCAGCCCTTATACGTTATGTTTAAAAAAAATATATAAATTTTTTTTTCAAAATGGCGGTAATCGTAAAAATTCAAAGTGTCATAACTTTGCTAAATGAAATCCTACTGAAAAATGTCGTATGCAAAAAGTGTTTGGAATTTTAATTTGCATATAAAAGCAATTTTTAATTATTTTTTTTAATAAAAACCGAGTCTTACCATATATTGACCGAGACCTCGAACGAGCTTTTATGCGACTCTGCATATAGTTAACGCTCGTATGAGGCTTCTATTTAAGAAATCGACTTGAATTTTTTAAACAAAATAGAGCTTTCGACTATACTTACGATACTATAAAAAAAAATTAAAAATTAAAAAATAAAAGTATTTTTTTTTCAAAACACGTTTAGTGTGATGAGTCGATCGACCCACCATATATACGCTCATAAGATTTTCAATATAGTTAAGGTCAGTGTGAGCTTATTTATACATATTTGAATTTCAATTTTTGTGACAGTATAGAATTCTTAAGCATCCTGTGTATGTTTGTTAGCAAAATCCATTTTGTCAATTTTTTGCAAAATGGCGACAAGTATTAAAATTCAATCACTTATAACTCAGTAGTGTTGAATTTTGTCGAAAAGGTCTCTATACATGAAATGTTGAGAAGCCTAAAGTTCATCTAAGTAAAATATAAAAAATATATATTTTTGCTTGAAAACAAGCGATGTATCAGTACGATCGTACCCCCATACTAGCCATTTTGAGACTTTCGGAAGAGTTAACGCTCTTAACTGCTTGGTTATGAAGATTAAAATTTAAATTTTGAGTATCGCATAGAACTAACGCGCAGCCCTTATACGTTATGTTTAAAAAAAATATATAAATTTTTTTTTCAAAATGGCGGCTATCGTAAAAATTCAAAGTGTCATAACTTTGCTAAATGAAATTCTACTGAAAAATGTCGTATGCAAAAAGTGTTTGGAATTTTAATTTGCATATAAAAGCAATTTTTAATTATTTTTTTTTTAATAAAAACCGAGTCTTACCATATATTGACCGAGACCTCGAACGAGCTTTTATGCGACTCTGCATATAGTTAACGCTCGTATGAGGCTTCTATTTAAGAAATCGACTTGAATTTTTTAAACAAAATAGAGCTTTCGACTATACGTACGATACTATAAAAAAAAATTAAAAATTAAAAAATAAAAGTATTTTTTTTTCAAAACACGTTTAGTGTGATAAGTCGATCGACCCACCATACATACGCTCATAAGATTTTCAATATATTTAAGGTCAGTGTGAGCTTATTTATACATATTTGAATTTCAATTTTAGTGACAGTATAGAATTCTTAAGCACCTGTGTATGTTTGTTAGCAAAATCCATTTTGTCAATTTTTTGCAAAATGGCGACAAGTATTAAAATTCAATCACTTATAACTCAGTAGTGTTGAATTTTGTCGAAAAGGTCTCTATACATGAAATGTTGAGAAGCCTAAAGTTCATCTAAGTAAAATATAAAAAATATATATTTTTGCTTGAAAACAAGCGATGTATCAGTTCGATCGAACCCCCATACTAGCCATTTTGAGACTTTCGGAAGAGTTAACGCTCTTAACTGCTTGGTTATGAAGATTAAAATTTAAATTTTAAGTATCGCATAGAACTAACGCGCAGCCCTTATACGTTATGTTTAAAAAAAATATATAAATTTTTTTTTCAAAATGGCGGCTATCGTAAAAATTCAAAGTGTCATAACTTTGCTAAATGAAATCCTACTGAAAAATGTCGTATGCAAAAAGTGTTTGGAATTTTAATTTGCATATAAAAGCAATTTTTAATTATTTTTTTTAATAAAAACCGAGTCTTACCATATATTGACCGAGACCTCGAACGAGCTTTTATGCGACTCTGCATATAGTTAACGCTCGTATGAGGCTTCTATTTAAGAAATCGACTGGAATTTCTTAAACAAAATAGAGCTTTCGACTATACTTACGATACTATAAAAAAAAATTAAAAATTAAAAAATAAAAGTATTTTTTTTTCAAAACACGTTTAGTGTGATGAGTCGATCGACCCACCATACATACGCTCATAAGATTTTCAATATAGTTAAGGTCAGTGTGAGCTTATTTATACATATTTGAATTTCAATTTTTGTGACAGTATAGAATTCTTAAGCATCCTGTGTATGTTTGTTAGCAAAATCCATTTTGTCAATTTTTTGCAAAATGGCGACAAGTATTAAAATTCAATCACTTATAACTCAGTAGTGTTGAATTTTGTCGAAAAGGCCTCTATACATGAAATGTTAAGAAGCCTAAAGTTCATCTAAGTAAAATATAAAAAATATATATTTTTGCTTGAAAACAAGCGATGTATCAGTACGATCGTACCCCCATACTAGCCATTTTGAGACTTTCGGAAGAGTTAACGCTCTTAACTGCTTGGTTATGAAGATTAAAATTTAAATTTTGAGTATCGCATAGAACTAACGCGCAGCCCTTATACGTTATGTTTAAAAAAAATATATAAATTTTTTTTTCAAAATGGCGGCTATCGTAAAAATTCAAAGTGTCATAACTTTGCTAAATACTATCCTACTGAAAAATGTCGTATGCAAAAAGTGTTTGGAATTTTAATTTGCATATAAAAGCAATTTTTAATTATTTTTTTTTTAATAAAAACCGAGTCTTACCATATATTGACCGAGACCTCGAACGAGCTTTTATGCGACTCTGCATATAGTTAACGCTCGTATGAGGCTTCTATTTAAGAAATCGACTTGAATTTTTTAAACAAAATAGAGCTTTCGACTATACTTACGATACTATAAAAAAAAATTAAAAATTAAAAAATAAAAGTATTTTTTTTTCAAAACACGTTTAGTGTGATGAGTCGATCGACCCACCATACATACGCTCATAAGATTTTCAATATAGTTAAGGTCAGTGTGAGCTTATTTATACATATTTGAATTTCAATTTTTGTGACAGTATAGAATTCTTAAGCATCCTGTGTATGTTTGTTAGCAAAATCCATTTTGTCAATTTTTTGCAAAATGGCGACAAGTATTAAAATTCAATCACTTATAACTCAGTAGTGTTGAATTTTGTCGAAAAGGTCTCTATACATGAAATGTTGAGAAGCCTAAAGTTCATCTAAGTAAAATATAAAAAATATATATTTTTGCTTGAAAACAAGCGATGTATCAGTTCGATCGTACCCCCATACTAGCCATTTTGAGACTTTCGGAAGAGTTACCGCTCTTAACTGCTTGGTTATGAAGATTAAAATTTAAATTTTAAGTATCGCATAGAACTAACGCGCAGCCCTTATACGTTATGTTTAAAAAAAATATATAAATTTTTTTTTCAAAATGGCGGCTATCGTAAAAATTCAAAGTGTCATAACTTTGCTAAATGAAATCCTACTGAAAAATGTCGTATGCAAAAAGTGTTTGGAATTTTAATTTGCATATAAAAGCAATTTTTAATTATTTTTTTTTTAATAAAAACCGAGTCTTACCATATATTGACCGAGACCTCGAACGAGCTTTTATGCGACTCTGCATATAGTTAACGCTCGTATGAGGCTTCTATTTAAGAAATCGACTTGAATTTTTTAAACAAAATAGAGCTTTCGACTATACTTACGATACTATAAAAAAAAATTAAAAATTAAAAAATAAAAGTATTTTTTTTTTCAAAACACGTTTAGTGTGATGAGTCGATCGACCCACCATACATACGCTCATAAGATTTTCAATATAGTTAAGGTCAGTGTGAGCTTATTTATACATATTTGAATTTCAATTTTTGTGACAGTATAGAATTCTTAAGCATCCTGTGTATGTTTGTTAGCAAAATCCATTTTGTCAATTTTTTGCAAAATGGCGACAAGTATTAAAATTCAATCACTTATAACTCAGTAGTGTTGAATTTTGTCGAAAAGGTCTCTATACATGAAATGTTGAGAAGCCTAAAGTTCATCTAAGTAAAATATAAAAAATATATATTTTTGCTTGAAAACAAGCGATGTATCAGTTCGATCGTACCCCCATACTAGCCATTTTGAGACTTTCGGAAGAGTTACCGCTCTTAACTGCTTGGTTATGAAGATTAAAATTTAAATTTTGAGTATCGCATAGAACTAACGCGCAGCCCTTATACGTTATGTTTAAAAAAAATATATAAATTTTTTTTTCAAAATGGCGGCTATCGTAAAAATTCAAAGTGTCATAACTTTGCTAAATGAAATTCTACTGAAAAATGTCGTATGCAAAAAGTGTTTGGAATTTTAATTTGCATATAAAAGCAATTTTTAATTATTTTTTTTTTAATAAAAACCGAGTCTTACCATATATTGACCGAGACCTCGAACGAGCTTTTATGCGACTCTGCATATAGTTAACGCTCGTATGAGGCTTCTATTTAAGAAATCGACTTGAATTTTTTAAACAAAATAGAGCTTTCGACTATACGTACGATACTATAAAAAAAAATTAAAAATTAAAAAATAAAAGTATTTTTTTTTCAAAACACGTTTAGTGTGATAAGTCGATCGACCCACCATACATACGCTCATAAGATTTTCAATATATTTAAGGTCAGTGTGAGCTTATTTATACATATTTGAATTTCAATTTTTGTGACAGTATAGAATTCTTAAGCACCTGTGTATGTTTGTTAGCAAAATCCATTTTGTCAATTTTTTGCAAAATGGCGACAAGTATTAAAATTCAATCACTTATAACTCAGTAGTGTTGAATTTTGTCGAAAAGGTCTCTATACAAGAAATGTTGAGAAGCCTAAAGTTCATCTAAGTAAAATATAAAAAATATATATTTTTGCTTGAAAACAAGCGATGTATCAGTTCGATCGTACCCCCATACTAGCCATTTTGAGACTTTCGGAAGATTTAACGCTCTTAACTGCTTGGTTATGAAGATTAAAATTTAAATTTTGAGTATCGCATAGAACTAACGCGCAGCCCCTATACGTTATTTTTAAAAAAAATATATAAATTTTTTTTTAAAAATGGCGGCTATCGTAAAAATTCAAAGTGTCATAACTTTGCTAAATGAAATCCTACTGAAAAATGTCGTATGCAAAAAGTGTTTGGAATTTTAATTTGCATATAAAAGCAATTTTTAATTATTTTTTTTTTAATAAAAACCGAGTCTTACCATATATTGACCGAGACCTCGAACGAGCTTTTATGCGACTCTGCATATAGTTAACGCTCGTATAAGGCTTCTATTTAAGAAATCGACTTAAATTTCTTAAACAAAATAGAGCTTTCGACTATACTTACGATACTATAAAAAAAAATTAAAAATTAAAAAATAAAAGTATTTTTTTTTCAAAACACGTTTAGTGTGCTGAGTCGATCGACCCACCATACATACGCTCATAAGATTTTCAATATAGTTAAGGTTAGTGTGAGCTTATTTATACATATTTGAATTTCAATTTTTGTGACAGTATAGAATTCTTAAGCATCCTGTGTATGTTTGTTAGCAAAATCCATTTTGTCAATTTTTTGCAAAATGGCGACAAGTATTAAAATTCAATCACTTATAACTCAGTAGTGTTGAATTTTGTCGAAAAGGTCTCTATACATGAAATGTTGAGAAGCCTAAAGTTCATCTAAGTAAAATATAAAAAATATATATTTTTGCTTGAAAACAAGCGATGTATCAGTTCGATCGTACCCATATACTAGCCATTTTGAGACTTTCGGAAGATTTAACGCTCTTAACTGCTTGGTTATGAAGATTAAAATTAAAATTTTGAGTATCGCATAGAACTAACGCGCAGCCCCTATACGTTATTTTTAAAAAAAATATATAAATTTTTTTTTAAAAATGGCGGCTATCGTAAAAATTCAAAGTGTCATAACTTTGCTAAATGAAATCCTACTGAAAAATGTCGTATGCAAAAAGTGTTTTGAATTTTAATTTGCATATAAAAGCAATTTTTAATTATTTTTTTTTTAATAAAAACCGAGTCTTACCATATATTGACCGAGACCTCGAACGAGCTTTTATGCGACTCTGCATATAGTTAACGCTCGTATGAGGCTTCTATTTAAGAAATCGACTTGAATTTTTTAAACAAAATAGAGCTTTCGACTATACTTACGATACTATAAAAAAAAATTAAAAATTAAAAAATAAAAGTATTTTTTTTTCAAAACACGTTTAGTGTGATGAGTCGATCGACCCACCATACATACGCTCATAAGATTTTCAATATAGTTAAGGTCAGTGTGAGCTTATTTATACATATTTGAATTTTAATTTTTGTGACAGTATAGAATTCTTAAGCATCCTGTGTATGTTTGTTAGCAAAATCCATTTTGTCAATTTTTTGCAAAATGGCGAAAAGTATTAAAATTCAATCACTTATAACTCAGTAGTGTTGAATTTTGTCGAAAAGGTCTCTATACATGAAATGTTGAGAAGCCTAAAGTTCATCCAAGTAAAATATAAAAAATATATATTTTTGCTTGAAAACAAGCGATGTATCAGTTCGATCGTACCCCCATACTAGCCATTTTGAGACTTTCGGAAGAGTTAACGCTCTTAACTGCTTGGTTATGAAGATTAAAATTTAAATTTTAAGTATCGCATAGAACTAACGCGCAGCCCTTATACGTTATGTTTAAAAAAAATATATAAATTTTTTTTTCAAAATGGCGGTAATCGTAAAAATTCAAAGTGTCATAACTTTGCTAAATGAAATCCTACTGAAAAATGTCGTATGCAAAAAGTGTTTGGAATTTTAATTTGCATATAAAAGCAATTTTTAATTATTTTTTTTAATAAAAACCGAGTCTTACCATATATTGACCGAGACCTCGAACGAGCTTTTATGCGACTCTGCATATAGTTAACGCTCGTATGAGGCTTCTATTTAAGAAATCGACTTGAATTTTTTAAACAAAATAGAGCTTTCGACTATACTTACGATACTATAAAAAAAAATTAAAAATTAAAAAATAAAAGTATTTTTTTTTCAAAACACGTTTAGTGTGATGAGTCGATCGACCCACCATATATAGGCTCATAAGATTTTCAATATAGTTAAGGTCAGTGTGAGCTTATTTATACATATTTGAATTTCAATTTTTGTGACAGTATAGAATTCTTAAGCATCCTGTGTATGTTTGTTAGCAAAATCCATTTTGTCAATTTTTTGCAAAATGGCGACAAGTATTAAAATTCAATCACTTATAACTCAGTAGTGTTGAATTTTGTCGAAAAGGTCTCTATACATGAAATGTTGAGAAGCCTAAAGTTCATCTAAGTAAAATATAAAAAATATATATTTTTGCTTGAAAACAAGCGATGTATCAGTACGATCGTACCCCCATACTAGCCATTTTGAGACTTTCGGAAGAGTTAACGCTCTTAACTGCTTGGTTATGAAGATTAAAATTTAAATTTTGAGTATCGCATAGAACTAACGCGCAGCCCTTATACGTTATGTTTAAAAAAAATATATAAATTTTTTTTTCAAAATGGCGGCTATCGTAAAAATTCAAAGTGTCATAACTTTGCTAAATGAAATTGTACTGAAAAATGTCGTATGCAAAAAGTGTTTGGAATTTTAATTTGCATATAAAAGCAATTTTTAATTATTTTTTTTTTAATAAAAACCGAGTCTTACCATATATTGACCGAGACCTCGAACGAGCTTTTATGCGACTCTGCATATAGTTAACGCTCGTATGAGGCTTCTATTTAAGAAATCGACTTGAATTTTTTAAACAAAATAGAGCTTTCGACTATACGTACGATACTATAAAAAAAAATTAAAAATTAAAAAATAAAAGTATTTTTTTTTCAAAACACGTTTAGTGTGATAAGTCGATCGACCCACCATACATACGCTCATAAGATTTTCAATATATTTAAGGTCAGTGTGAGCTTATTTATACATATTTGAATTTCAATTTTTGTGACAGTATAGAATTCTTAAGCACCTGTGTATGTTTGTTAGCAAAATCCATTTTGTCAATTTTTTGCAAAATGGCGACAAGTATTAAAATTCAATCACTTATAACTCAGTAGTGTTGAATTTTGTCGAAAAGGTCTCTATACATGAAATGTTGAGAAGCCTAAAGTTCATCTAAGTAAAATATAAAAAATATATATTTTTGCTTGAAAACAAGCGATGTATCAGTTCGATCGAACCCCCATACTAGCCATTTTGAGACTTTCGGAAGAGTTAACGCTCTTAACTGCTTGGTTATGAAGATTAAAATTTAAATTTTAAGTATCGCATAGAACTAACGCGCAGCCCTTATACGTTATGTTTAAAAAAAATATATAAATTTTTTTTTCAAAATGGCGGCTATCGTAAAAATTCAAAGTGTCATAACTTTGCTAAATGAAATCCTACTGAAAAATGTCGTATGCAAAAAGTGTTTGGAATTTTAATTTGCATATAAAAGCAATTTTTAATTATTTTTTTTAATAAAAACCGAGTCTTACCATATATTGACCGAGACCTCGAACGAGCTTTTATGCGACTCTGCATATAGTTAACGCTCGTATGAGGCTTCTATTTAAGAAATCGACTGGAATTTCTTAAACAAAATAGAGCTTTCGACTATACTTACGATACTATAAAAAAAAATTAAAAATTAAAAAATAAAAGTATTTTTTTTTCAAAACACGTTTAGTGTGATGAGTCGATCGACCCACCATACATACGCTCATAAGATTTTCAATATAGTTAAGGTCAGTGTGAGCTTATTTATACATATTTGAATTTCAATTTTTGTGACAGTATAGAATTCTTAAGCATCCTGTGTATGTTTGTTAGCAAAATCCATTTTGTCAATTTTTTGCAAAATGGCGACAAGTATTAAAATTCAATCACTTATAACTCAGTAGTGTTGAATTTTGTCGAAAAGGCCTCTATACATGAAATGTTAAGAAGCCTAAAGTTCATCTAAGTAAAATATAAAAAATATATATTTTTGCTTGAAAACAAGCGATGTATCAGTACGATCGTACCCCCATACTAGCCATTTTGAGACTTTCGGAAGAGTTAACGCTCTTAACTGCTTGGTTATGAAGATTAAAATTTAAATTTTGAGTATCGCATAGAACTAACGCGCAGCCCTTATACGTTATGTTTAAAAAAAATATATAAATTTTTTTTTCAAAATGGCGGCTATCGTAAAAATTCAAAGTGTCATAACTTTGCTAAATACTATCCTACTGAAAAATGTCGTATGCAAAAAGTGTTTGGAATTTTAATTTGCATATAAAAGCAATTTTTAATTATTTTTTTTTTAATAAAAACCGAGTCTTACCATATATTGACCGAGACCTCGAACGAGCTTTTATGCGACTCTGCATATAGTTAACGCTCGTATGAGGCTTCTATTTAAGAAATCGACTTGAATTTTTTAAACAAAATAGAGCTTTCGACTATACTTACGATACTATAAAAAAAAATTAAAAATTAAAAAATAAAAGTATTTTTTTTTCAAAACACGTTTAGTGTGATGAGTCGATCGACCCACCATACATACGCTCATAAGATTTTCAATATATTTAAGGTCAGTGTGAGCTTATTTATACATATTTGAATTTCAATTTTTGTGACAGTATAGAATTCTTAAGCACCTGTGTATGTTAGCAAAATCCATTTTGTCAATTTTTTGCAAAATGGCGACAAGTATTAAAATTCAATCACTTATAACTCAGTAGTGTTGAATTTTGTCGAAAAGGTCTCTATACATGAAATGTTGAGAAGCCTAAAGTTCATCTAAGTAAAATATAAAAAATATATATTTTTGCTTGAAAACAAGCGATGTATCAGTACGATCGTACCCCCATACTAGCCATTTTGAGACTTTCGGAAGAGTTAACGCTCTTAACTGCTTGGTTATGAAGATTAAAATTTAAATTTTGAGTATCGCATAGAACTAACGCGCAGCCCTTATACGTTATGTTTAAAAAAAATATATAAATTTTTTTTTCAAAATGGCGGCTATCGTAAAAATTCAAAGTGTCATAACTTTGCTAAATGAAATTCTACTGAAAAATGTCGTATGCAAAAAGTGTTTGGAATTTTAATTTGCATATAAAAGCAATTTTTAATTATTTTTTTTTTAATAAAAACCGAGTCTTACCATATATTGACCGAGACCTCGAACGAGCTTTTATGCGACTCTGCATATAGTTAACGCTCGTATGAGGCTTCTATTTAAGAAATCGACTTGAATTTTTTAAACAAAATAGAGCTTTCGACTATACGTACGATACTATAAAAAAAAATTAAAAATTAAAAAATAAAAGTATTTTTTTTTCAAAACACGTTTAGTGTGATAAGTCGATCGACCCACCATACATACGCTCATAAGATTTTCAATATATTTAAGGTCAGTGTGAGCTTATTTATACATATTTGAATTTCAATTTTTGTGACAGTATAGAATTCTTAAGCACCTGTGTATGTTTGTTAGCAAAATCCATTTTGTCAATTTTTTGCAAAATGGCGACAAGTATTAAAATTCAATCACTTATAACTCAGTAGTGTTGAATTTTGTCGAAAAGGTCTCTATACATGAAATGTTGAGAAGCCTAAAGTTCATCTAAGTAAAATATAAAAAATATATATTTTTGCTTGAAAACAAGCGATGTATCAGTTCGATCGAACCCCCATACTAGCCATTTTGAGACTTTCGGAAGAGTTAACGCTCTTAACTGCTTGGTTATGAAGATTAAAATTTAAATTTTAAGTATCGCATAGAACTAACGCGCAGCCCTTATACGTTATGTTTAAAAAAAATATATAAATTTTTTTTTCAAAATGGCGGCTATCGTAAAAATTCAAAGTGTCATAACTTTGCTAAATGAAATCCTACTGAAAAATGTCGTATGCAAAAAGTGTTTGGAATTTTAATTTGCATATAAAAGCAATTTTTAATTATTTTTTTTAATAAAAACCGAGTCTTACCATATATTGACCGAGACCTCGAACGAGCTTTTATGCGACTCTGCATATAGTTAACGCTCGTATGAGGCTTCTATTTAAGAAATCGACTGGAATTTCTTAAACAAAATAGAGCTTTCGACTATACTTACGATACTATAAAAAAAAATTAAAAATTAAAAAATAAAAGTATTTTTTTTTCAAAACACGTTTAGTGTGATGAGTCGATCGACCCACCATACATACGCTCATAAGATTTTCAATATAGTTAAGGTCAGTGTGAGCTTATTTATACATATTTGAATTTCAATTTTTGTGACAGTATAGAATTCTTAAGCATCCTGTGTATGTTTGTTAGCAAAATCCATTTTGTCAATTTTTTGCAAAATGGCGACAAGTATTAAAATTCAATCACTTATAACTCAGTAGTGTTGAATTTTGTCGAAAAGGCCTCTATACATGAAATGTTAAGAAGCCTAAAGTTCATCTAAGTAAAATATAAAAAATATATATTTTTGCTTGAAAACAAGCGATGTATCAGTACGATCGTACCCCCATACTAGCCATTTTGAGACTTTCGGAAGAGTTAACGCTCTTAACTGCTTGGTTATGAAGATTAAAATTTAAATTTTGAGTATCGCATAGAACTAACGCGCAGCCCTTATACGTTATGTTTAAAAAAAATATATAAATTTTTTTTTCAAAATGGCGGCTATCGTAAAAATTCAAAGTGTCATAACTTTGCTAAATACTATCCTACTGAAAAATGTCGTATGCAAAAAGTGTTTGGAATTTTAATTTGCATATAAAAGCAATTTTTAATTATTTTTTTTTTAATAAAAACCGAGTCTTACCATATATTGACCGAGACCTCGAACGAGCTTTTATGCGACTCTGCATATAGTTAACGCTCGTATGAGGCTTCTATTTAAGAAATCGACTTGAATTTTTTAAACAAAATAGAGCTTTCGACTATACTTACGATACTATAAAAAAAAATTAAAAATTAAAAAATAAAAGTATTTTTTTTTCAAAACACGTTTAGTGTGATGAGTCGATCGACCCACCATACATACGCTCATAAGATTTTCAATATATTTAAGGTCAGTGTGAGCTTATTTATACATATTTGAATTTCAATTTTTGTGACAGTATAGAATTCTTAAGCACCTGTGTATGTTTGTTAGCAAAATCCATTTTGTCAATTTTTTGCAAAATGGCGACAAGTATTAAAATTCAATCACTTATAACTCAGTAGTGTTGAATTTTGTCGAAAAGGTCTCTATACATGAAATGTTGAGAAGCCTAAAGTTCATCTAAGTAAAATATAAAAAATATATATTTTTGCTTGAAAACAAGCGATGTATCAGTTCGATCGTACCCCCATACTAGCCATTTTGAGACTTTCGGAAGAGTTAACGCTCTTAACTGCTTGGTTATGAAGATTAAAATTTAAATTTTGAGTATCGCATAGAACTAACGCGCAGCCCCTATACGTTATGTTTAAAAAAAATATATAATTTTTTTTTTCAAAATGGCAACTATCGTAAAAATTCAAAGTGTCATAACTTTGCTAAATAAAATCCTACTGAAAAATGTCGTATGCAAAAAGTGTTTGGAATTTTAATTTGCATATAAAAGCAATTTTTAATTATTTTTTTTTTAATAAAAACCGAGTCTTACCATATATTGACCGAGACCTCGAACGAGCTTTTATGCGACTCTGCATATAGTTAACGCTCGTATGAGGCTTCTATTTAAGAAATCGACTTGAATTTTTTAAACAAAATAGAGCTTTCGACTATACTTACGATACTATAAAAAAAAATTAAAAATTAAAAAATAAAAGTATTTTTTTTTCAAAACACGTTTAGTGTGATGAGTCGATCGACCCACCATACATACGCTCATAAGATTTTCAATATAGTTAAGGTCAGTGTGAGCTTATTTATACATATTTGAATTTCAATTTTTGTGACAGTATAGAATTCTTAAGCACCTGTGTATGTTTGTTAGCAAAATCCATTTTGTCAATTTTTTGCAAAATGGCGACAAGTATTAAAATTCAATCACTTATAACTCAGTAGTGTTGAATTTTGTCGAAAAGGTCTCTATACATGAAATGTTGAGAAGCCTAAAGTTCATCTAAGTAAAATATAAAAAATATATATTTTTGCTTGAAAACAAGCGATGTATCAGTTCGATCGTACCCCCATACTAGCCATTTTGAGACTTTCGGAAGAGTTAACGCTCTTAACTGCTTGGTTATGAAGATTAAAATTTAAATTTTGAGTATCGCATAGAACTAACGCGCAGCCCCTATACGTTATGTTTAAAAAAAATATATAATTTTTTTTTTCAAAATGGCAACTATCGTAAAAATTCAAAGTGTCATAACTTTGCTAAATAAAATCCTACTGAAAAATGTCGTATGCAAAAAGTGTTTGGAATTTTAATTTGCATATAAAAGCAATTTTTAATTATTTTTTTTTTAATAAAAACCGAGTCTTACCATATATTGACCGAGACCTCGAACGAGCTTTTATGCGACTCTGCATATAGTTAACGCTCGTATGAGGCTTCTATTTAAGAAATCGACTTGAATTTTTTAAACAAAATAGAGCTTTCGACTATACTTACGATACTATAAAAAAAAATTAAAAATTAAAAAATAAAAGTATTTTTTTTTCAAAACACGTTTAGTGTGATGAGTCGATCGACCCACCATACATACGCTCATAAGATTTTCAATATAGTTAAGGTCAGTGTGAGCTTATTTATACATATTTGAATTTCAATTTTTGTGACAGTATAGAATTCTTAAGCATCCTGTGTATGTTTGTTAGCAAAATCCATTTTGTCAATTTTTTGCAAAATGGCGACAAGTATTAAAATTTAATCACTTATAACTCAGTAGTGTTGAATTTTGTCGAAACGGTCTCTATACATGAAATGTTGAGAAGCCTAAAGTTCATCTAAGTAAAATATAAAAAATATATATTTTTGCTTGAAAACAAGCGATGTATCAGTTCGATCGTACCCCCATACTAGCCATTTTGAGACTTTCGGAAGAGTTAACGCTCTTAACTGCTTGGTTATAAAGATTAAAATTTAAATTTTGAGTATCGCATAGAACTAACGCGCAGCCCCTATACGTTATGTTTAAAAAAAATATATAAAAAATTTTTTCAAAATGGCGGCTATCGTAAAAATTCAAAGTGTCATAACTTTGCTAAATGAAATCCTACTAAAAAATGTCGTATGCAAAAAGTGTTTGGAATTTCAATTTGCATATAAAAGCAATTTTTAATTATTTTTTTTTAATAAAAACCGAGTCTTACGATATATTGACCGAGACCTCGAACGAGCTTTTATGCGACTCTGCATATAGTTAACGCTCGTATGAGGCTTCTATTTAAGAAATCGACTTGAATTTTTTAAACAAAATAGAGCTTTCGACTATACTTACGATACTATAAAAAAAAATTAAAAATTAAAAAATAAAAGTATTTTTTTTTCAAAACACGTTTAGTGTGATGAGTCGATCGACCCACCATACATACGCTCATAAGATTTTCAATATAGTTAAGGTCAGTGTGAGCTTATTTATACATATTTGAATTTCAATTTTTGTGACAGTATAGAATTCTTAAGCATCCTGTGTATGTTTGTTAGCAAAATCCATTTTCTCAATTTTTTGCAAAATGGCGACAAGTATTAAAATTCAATCACTTATAACTCAGTAGTGTTGAATTTTGTCGAAAAGGTCTCTATACATGAAATGTTGAGAAGCCTAAAGTTCATCTAAGTAAAATATAAAAAATATATATTTTTGCTTGAAAACAAGCGATGTATCAGTTCGATCGTACCCCCATACTAGCCATTTTGAGACTTTCGGAAGAGTTAACGCTCTTAACTGCTTGGTTATGAAGATTAAAATTTAAATTTTGAGTATCGCATAGAACTAACGCGCAGCCCCTATACGTTATGTTTAAAAAAAATATATAAATTTTTTTTTCAAAATGGCGGCTATCGTAAAAATTCAAAGTGTCATAACTTTGCTAAATGAAATCCTACTGAAAAATGTCGTATGCAAAAAGTGTTTGGAATTTTAATTTGCATATAAAAGCAATTTTTAATTATTTTTTTTTTAATAAAAACCGAGTCTTACGATATATTGACCGAGACCTCGAACGAGCTTTTATGCGACTCTGCATATAGTTAACGCTCGTATGAGGCTTCTATTTAAGAAATCGACTTGAATTTTTTAAACAAAATAGAGCTTTCGACTATACTTACGATACTATAAAAAAAAATTAAAAATTAAAAAATAAAAGTATTTTTTTTTCAAAACACGTTTAGTGTGATGAGTCGATCGACCCACCATACATACGCTCATAAGATTTTCAATATAGTTAAGGTCAGTGTGAGCTTATTTATACATATTTGAATTTTAATTTTTGTGACAGTATAGAATTCTTAAGCATCCTGTGTATGTTTGTTAGCAAAATCCATTTTGTCAATTTTTTGCAAAATGGCGACAAGTATTAAAATTTAATCACTTATAACTCAGTAGTGTTGAATTTTCTCGAAACGGTCTCTATACATGAAATGTTGAGAAGCCTAAAGTTCATCTAAGTAAAATATAAAAAATATATATTTTTGCTTGAAAACAAGCGATGTATCAGTTCGATCGTACCCCCATACTAGCCATTTTGAGACTTTCGGAAGAGTTAACGCTCTTAACTGCTTGGTTATGAAGATTAAAATTTAAATTTTGAGTATCGCATAGAACTAACGCGCAGCCCCTATACGTTATGTTTAAAAAAAATATATAAAAAATTTTTTCAAAATGGCGGCTATCGTAAAAATTCAAAGTGTCATAACTTTGCTAAATGAAATCCTACTAAAAAATGTCGTATGCAAAAAGTGTTTGGAATTTTAATTTGCATATAAAAGCAATTTTTAATTATTTTTTTTTTAATAAAAACCGAGTCTTACGATATATTGACCGAGACCTCGAACGAGCTTTTATGCGACTCTGCATATAGTTAACGCTCGTATGAGGCTTCTATTTAAGAAATCGACTTGAATTTTTTAAACAAAATAGAGCTTTCGACTATACTTACGATACTATAAAAAAAAATTAAAAATTAAAAAATAAAAGTATTTTTTTTTCAAAACACGTTTAGTGTGATGAGTCGATCGACCCACCATACATAGGCTCATAAGATTTTCAATATAGTTAAGGTCAGTGTGAGCTTATTTATACATATTTGAATTTCAATTTTTGTGACAGTATAGAATTCTTAAGCATCCTGTGTATGTTTGTTAGCAAAATCCATTTTGTCAATTTTTTGCAAAATGGCGACAAGTATTAAAATTCAATCACTTATAACTCAGTAGTGTTGAATTTTGTCGAAAAGGTCTCTATACATGAAATGTTGAGAAGCCTAAAGTTCATCTAAGTAAAATATAAAAAATATATATTTTTGCTTGAAAACAAGCGATGTATCAGTTCGATCGTACCCCCATACTAGCCATTTTGAGACTTTCGGAAGAGTTAACGCTCTTAACTGCTTGGTTATGAAGATTAAAATTTAAATTTTGAGTATCGCATAGAACTAACGCGCAGCCCCTATACGTTATGTTTAAAAAAAATATATAAATTTTTTTTTCAAAATGGCGGCTATCGTAAAAATTCAAAGTGTCATAACTTTGCTAAATAAAATCCTACTGAAAAATGTCGTATGCAAAAAGTGTTTGGAATTTTAATTTGCATATAAAAGCAATTTTTAATTATTTTTTTTTTAATAAAAACCGAGTCTTAACATATATTGACCGAGACCTCGAACGAGCTTTTATGCGACTCTGCATATAGTTAACGCTCGTATAAGGCTTCTATTTAAGAAATCGACTTGAATTTTTTTAACAAAATAGAGCTTTCGACTATACTTACGATACTATAAAAAAAAATTAAAAATTAAAAAATAAAAGTATTTTTTTTTCAAAACACGTTTAGTGTGATGAGTCGATCGACCCACCATACATACGCTCATAAGATTTTCAATATATTTAAGGTCAGTGTGAGCTTATTTATACATATTTGAATTTAAATTTTTGTGACAGTATAGAATTCTTAAGCACCTGTGTATGTTTGTTAGCAAAATCCATTTTGTCAATTTTTTGCAAAATGGCGACAAGTATTAAAATTCAATCACTTATAACTCAGTAGTGTTCAATTTTGTCGAAAAGGTCTCTATACATGAAATGTTGAGAAGCCTAAAGTTCATCTAAGTAAAATATAAAAAATATATATTTTTGCTTGAAAACAAGCGATGTATCAGTTCGATCGTACCCCCATACTAGCCATTTTGAGACTTTCGGAAGAGTTAACGCTCTTAACTGCTTGGTTATGAAGATTAAAATTTAAATTTTGAGTATCGCATAGAACTAACGCGCAGCCCCTATACGTTATGTTTAAAAAAAATATATAATTTTTTTTTTCAAAATGGCAACTATCGTTAAAATTCAAAGTGTCATAACTTTGCTAAATAAAATCTTACTGAAAAATGTCGTATGCAAAAAGTGTTTGGAATTTTAATTTGCATATAAAAGCAATTTTTAATTATTTTTTTTTTAATAAAAACCGAGTCTTACCATATATTGACCGAGACCTCGAACGAGCTTTTATGCGACTCTGCATATAGTTAACGCTCGTATGAGGCTTCTATTTAAGAAATCGACTTGAATTTTTTAAACAAAATAGAGCTTTCGACTATACTTACGATACTATAAAAAAAAATTAAAAATTAAAAAATAAAAGTATTTTTTTTTCAAAACACGTTTAGTGTGATGAGTCGATCGACCCACCATACATACGCTCATAAGATTTTCAATATAGTTAAGGTCAGTGTGAGCTTATTTATACATATTTGAATTTCAATTTTTGTGACAGTATAGAATTCTTAAGCATCCTGTGTATGTTTGTTAGCAAAATCCATTTTGTCAATTTTTTGCAAAATGGCGACAAGTATTAAAATTTAATCACTTATAACTCAGTAGTGTTGAATTTTGTCGAAACGGTCTCTATACATGAAATGTTAAGAAGCCTAAAGTTCATCTAAGTAAAATATAAAAAATATATATTTTTGCTTGAAAACAAGCGATGTATCAGTTCGATCGTACCCCCATACTAGCCATTTTGAGACTTTCGGAAGAGTTAACGCTCTTAACTGCTTGGTTATAAAGATTAAAATTTAAATTTTGAGTATCGCATAGAACTAACGCGCAGCCCCTATACGTTATGTTTAAAAAAAATATATAAAAAATTTTTTCAAAATGGCGGCTATCGTAAAAATTCAAAGTGTCATAACTTTGCTAAATGAAATCCTACTAAAAAATGTCGTATGCAAAAAGTGTTTGGAATTTTAATTTGCATATAAAAGCAATTTTTAATTATTTTTTTTTTAATAAAAACCGAGTCTTACGATATATTGACCGAGACCTCGAACGAGCTTTTATGCGACTCTGCATATAGTTAACGCTCGTATGAGGCTTCTATTTAAGAAATCGACTTGAATTTTTTAAACAAAATAGAGCTTTCGACTATACTTACGATACTATAAAAAAAAATTAAAAATTAAAAAATAAAAGTATTTTTTTTTCAAAACACGTTTAGTGTGATGAGTCGATCGACCCACCATACATACGCTCATAAGATTTTCAATATAGTTAAGGTCAGTGTGAGCTTATTTATACATATTTGAATTTCAATTTTTGTGACAGTATAGAATTCTTAAGCATCCTGTGTATGTTTGTTAGCAAAATCCATTTTGTCAATTTTTTGCAAAATGGCGACAAGTATTAAAATTCAATCACTTATAACTCAGTAGTGTTGAATTTTGTCGAAAAGGTCTCTATACATGAAATGTTGAGAAGCCTAAAGTTCATCTAAGTAAAATATAAAAAATATATATTTTTGCTTGAAAACAAGCGATGTATCAGTTCGATCGTACCCCCATACTAGCCATTTTGAGACTTTCGGAAGAGTTAACGCTCTTAACTGCTTGGTTATGAAGATTAAAATTTAAATTTTTAATATCGCATAGAACTAACGCGCAGCCCCTATACGTTATGTTTAAAAAAAATATATAAATTTTTTTTTCAAAATGGCGGCTATCGTAAAAATTCAAAGTGTCATAACTTTGCTAAATAAAATCCTACTGAAAAATGTCGTATGCAAAAAGTGTTTGGAATTTTAATTTGCATATAAAAGCAATTTTTAATTATTTTTTTTTTAATAAAAACCGAGTCTTACCATATATTGACCGAGACCTCGAACGAGCTTTTATGCGACTCTGCATATAGTTAACGCTCGTATGAGGCTTCTATTTAGGAAATCGACTTGAATTTTTTAAACAAAATAGAGCTTTCGACTATACTTACGATACTATAAAAAAAAATTAAAAATTAAAAAATAAAAGTATTTTTTTTTCAAAACACGTTTAGTGTGATGAGTCGATCGACCCACCATACATACGCTCATAAGATTTTCAATATAGTTAAGGTCAGTGTGAGCTTATTTATACATATTTAAATTTCAATTTTTGTGACAGTATAGAATTCTTAAGCATCCTGTGTATGTTTGTTAGCAAAATCCATTTTGTCAATTTTTTGCAAAATGGCGACAAGTATTAAAATTCAATCACTTATAACTCAGTAGTGTTGAATTTTGTCGAAAAGGTCTCTATACATGAAATGTTGAGAAGCCTAAAGTTCATCTAAGTAAAATATAAAAAATATATATTTTTGCTTGAAAACAAGCGATGTATCAGTTCGATCGTACCCCCATACTAGCCATTTTGAGACTTTCTAAAGAGTTAACGCTCTTAACTGCTTGGTTTCTAAGATTAAAATTTAAATTTTGAGTATCGCATAGAACTAACGTGCAGCCCCTATACGTTATGTTTAAAAAAAATATATAAAATTTTTTTTCAAAATGGCGGCTATCGTAAAAATTCAAAGTGTCATAACTTTGCTAAATAAAATCCTACTGAAAAATGTCGTATGCAAAAAGTGTTTGGAATTTTAATTTGCATATAAAAGCAATTTTTAATTATTTTTTTTTTAATAAAAACCGAGTCTTACCATATATTGACCGAGACCTCGAACGAGCTTTTATGCGACTCTGCATATAGTTAACGCTCGTATGAGGCTTCTATTTAAGAAATCGACTTGAATATTTTATACAAAATAGAGCTTTCGACTATACTTACGATACTATAAAAAAAAATTAAAAATTAAAAAATAAAAGTATTTTTTTTTCAAAACACGTTTAGTGTGATGAGTCGATCGACCCACCATACATACGCTCATCAGATTTTCAATATAGTTTAGGTCAGTGTGAGCTTATTTATACATATTTGAATTTTAATTTTTGTGACAGTATAGAATTCTTAAGCATCCTGTGTATGTTTGTTAGCAAAATCCATTTTGTCAATTTTTTGCAAAATGGCGAAAAGTATTAAAATTCAATCACTTATAACTCAGTAGTGTTAAATTTTTGTCAAAAAGGTCTCTTTACATGAAATGTTGAGAAGCCTAAAGTTCATCTAAGTAAAATATAAAAAATATATATTTTTGCTTGAAAACAAGCGATGTATCAGTTCGATCGTACCCCCATACTAGCCATTTTGAGACTTTCGGAAGAGTTAACGCTCTTAACTGCTTGGTTTCGAAGATTGAAATTTAAATTTTAAGTATCGCATAGAACTAACGTGCAGCCCCTATACGTTATGTTTAAAAAAATAATATAAAATTTTTTTTCAAAATGGCGGCTATCGTAAAAATTCAAAGTGTCATAACTTTGCTAAATAAAATCCTACTCAAAAATGTCGTATGCAAAAAGTGTTTGGAATTTTAATTTGCATATAAAAGCAATTTTTAATTATTTTTTTTTTAATAAAAACCGAGTCTTACCATATATTGACCGAGACCTCGAACGAGCTTTTATGCGACTCTGCATATAGTTAACGCTCGTATGAGGCTTCTATTTAAGAAATCGACTTGAATTTTTTATACAAAATAGAGCTTTCGACTATACTTACGATACTATAAAAAAAAATTAAAAATTAAAAAATAAAAGTATTTTTTTTTCAAAACACGTTTAGTGTGATGAGTCGATCGACCCACCATACATACGCTCATCAGATTTTCAATTTATTTTAGGTCAGTGTGAGCTTATTTATACATTTTTGAATTTTAATTTTTGTGACAGTATAGAATTCTTAAGCATCCTGTGTATGTTTGTTAGCAAAATCCATTTTGTCAATTTTTTGCAAAATGGCGACAAGTATTAAAATTCAATCACTTATAACTCAGTAGTGTTGAATTTTGTCAAAAAGGTCTCTATACATGAAATGTTGAGAAGCCTAAATTTCATCTAAGTAAAATATAAAAAATATATATTTTTGCTTGAAAACAAGCGATGTATCAGTTCGATCGTACCCCCCTACTAGCCATTTTGAGACTTTCGGTAGAGTTAACGCTCTTAACTGCTTGGTTTCGAAGATTAAAATTTAAATTTTAAGTATCGCATAGAACTAACGTGCAGCCCCTATACGTTATGTTTAAAAAAAATATATAAAATTTTTTTTCAAAATGGCGGCTATCGTAAAAATTCAAAGTGTTATAACTTTGCTAAATGAAATCCTACTCAAAAATGTCGTATGCAAAAAGTGTTTGGAATTTTAATTTGCATATAAAAGCAATTTTTAATTATTTTTTTTAATAAAAACCGAGTCTTACCATATATTGACCGAGACCTCGAACGAGCTTTTATGCGACTCTGCATATAGTTAACGCTCGTATGAGGCTTCTATTTAAGAAATCGACTTGAATTTTTTAAACAAAATAGAGCTTTCGACTATACTTACGATACTATAAAAAAAAATAAAAATTAAAAAATAAAAGTATTTTTTTTTCAAAACACGTTTAGTGTGATGAGTCGATCGACCCACCATACATACACTCATCAGATTTTCAATATAGTTAAGGTCAGTGTGAGCTTATTTATACATATTTGAATTTCAATTTTTGTGACAGTATAGAATTCTTAAGCATCCTGTGTATGTTTGTTAGCGAAATTCATTTTGTCAATTTTTTGCAAAATGGCGACAAGTATCGAAATTCAATCACTTATAACTCAGTAGTGTTAAATTTCGTCAAAAAGGTCTCTATACATGAAATGTTTAGAAGCCTTAAGTTCATCAGAATCGAATATATAAAAAATATATATTTTTGCTTGAAAACAAGCGATGTATCAGTTCGATCGTACCCCCATACTAGCCATTTTGAGACTTTCGGAAGAGTTAACGCTCTTAACTGCTTGGTTTCGAAGATTTTTATTTTAATTTTGAGTATCGCATAGAACTAACGTGCAGCCCCTATACGTTATGTTTAAAAAAATATATAAAATTATTTTTCTAAATGGCGGCTAATGTTAAAATTCAAAGTGTCATAACTTTGCTAAATGAAATCCTACTGTAAAATGTATTACGCAAAAAGTGTTTGGAATTTTAATTTGCATATAAAAGAAATTTTTAATTATTTTTTTTTAATAAAAACCGAGTCTTACCATATATTGACCGAGACCTCGAACGAGCTTTTATGCGACTCTGCATATAGTTAACGCTCGTATGAGGCTTCTATTTAAGAAATCGACTTAAATTTTTTATACAAAATAGAGCTTTCGACTATACTTACGATACTATAAAAAAAAATTAAAAATTAAAAAATAATAGTATTTTTTTTTCAAAACACGTTTAGTGTGATGAGTCGATCGACCCACCATACATACGCTCATAAGATTTTCAATATAGTTAAGGTCAGTGTAAGCTTATTTATACATATTTGAATTTCAATTTTTGTGACAGTATAGAATTCTTAAGCATCCTGTGTATGTTTGTTAGCAAAATCCATTTTGTCAATTTTTTGCAAAATGGCGACAAGTATCTCAATTCAATCACTTATAACTCTGTAGTGTTGAATTTCGTCAAAAAGGTCTTTATACATGAAATGTTCAGAAGCCTTAAGTTCATCAGAATCAAATATAAAAAATATATATTTTTGCTTGAAAACAAGCGATGTATCAGTTCGATCGTACCCCTATACTAGCCATTTTGAGACTTTCGGAAGAGTTAACGCTCTTAACTGCTTATTTTCAAAGATTTAAATTTAAATTTTCTGTATCGCATAGAACTAACGTGCAGCCCCTATACGTTATGTTTAAAAAAAATATATAATTTTTTTTTCAAAATGGCGGCTTATGTAAAAATTCAATGTGTCATAACTTTGCTAAATAAAATCTTACTGAAAAATGTCGAATGCAAAAAGTGTTTGGAATTTTAATTTGAATATAAAAGCAATTTTTAAATATTTTTTGTTTAATAAAAACCGAGTCTTACCATATATTGACCGAGACCTCGAACGAGCTTTTATGCGACTCTGCATATAGTTAACGATCGTATGAGGCTTCTATTAAAGAAATCGACTTGAATTTTTTATACAAAATAGAGCTTTCGACTATACTTACGATACTATAAAAAAAAATTAAAAATTAAAAAATAAAAGTATTTTTTTTTCAAAACACGTTTAGTGTGATGAGTCGATCGACCCACCATACATACGCTCATAAGATTTTCAATATAGTTAAGGTCAGTGTGAGCTTATTTATACATATTTGAATTTCAAGTTTTGTGACAGTATAGAATTCTTAAGCATCCTGTGTATGTTTGTTAGCAAAATCCATTTTGTCAATTTTTTGCAAAATGGCGACAAGTATTAAAATTCAATCACTTATAATACAGTAGTGTTGAATTTTGTCAAAAAGGTCTCTATACATGAAATGTTGAGAAACCTAAAATACATCTAAATAAAATATAAAAAATATAGATTTTTGCTTTAAAACTAGCGATGTATCAGTTCGATCGTACCCCCATTCTAGCCATTTTGAGACTTTCGGAAGAGTTAACGCTTTTAACTGCTTGGTTTTAAAGATTAAAAATTAAATTTTTAGTATCGCATAGAACTAACGTGCACCCCCTATACGTTATGTTTAAAAAAAAATATAATTTTTTTTTTCAAAATGGCGGCTAATGTAAAAATTCAACATGACATAACTTTGCAAAATATAATCCTACTGAAAAATGTCTTATGTAAAAAGTGTTTATAATTTTAATTTGCATATAAAAGCAATTTTTTATTATTTTTTTTTAATAAAAACCGAGTCTTACGATATATTGACCGAGACCCTGAACGAGTTTTTATGCGACTCTGCATATAGTTAACGCTCGTATTAAATTTCTATTAAAGAAATTGACTTGAATTTTTAATACAAAATAGAGCTTTCGACTATTCTTACGATACCTTTAAAAAAATTAAAAAATTAAAAAATTAAAGTTTTTTTTTTCAAAACACGTTTAGTCTTATGAGTCGATCGACCTACTATACATACGCTCATAAGATTTTTAATATAGTTAAGGTCAGTGTGAGCATATTTATACATATTTAAATTTTAATTTTTGTGACAGTATAGAATTCTTAAGCAACCTGTGTATGTTTGTTAGCAAAATCCATTTTGTCAATTTTTTGCAAAATGGCGACAAGTATAAAAATTCAATCACTTATAATACAGTAGTGTTGAATTTTGTCAAAAAGGTCTCTATACATGAAATGTTGAAAAACCTAAAATACATCTAAATAAAATATAAAAAATATAGATTTTTGCTTGAAAACAAGCGATGTATCAGTTCGATCGTACCCCCATTCTAGCCATTTTGAGACTTTCGGAAGAGTTAACGCTTTAAACTGCTTGGTTTTAAAGATTAAAAATTAAATTTTTTGTATCGCATAGAACTAACGTGCACCCCCTATACGTTATGTTTAAAAAAAAATATAATTTTTTTTTTCAAAATGGCGGCTAATGTAAAATTTCAACGTGACATAACTTCGCAAAATAAAATCCTACTGAAAAATGTCTTATGTAAAAAGTGTTTATAATTTTAATTTGCATATAAAAGCAATTTTTAATTATTTTTTTTTAATAAAAACCGAGTCTTACGATATATTGACCGAGACCCTGAACGAGTTTTTATGCGACTCTGCATATAGTTAACGCTCGTATTAGGTTTCTATTAAAGAAATTAACTTGAATTTTTGATACACAATAGAGCTTTCGACTATTCTTACGTTACCTTTAAAAAAAATTAAAAATTAAAAAATATAAGTTTTTTTTTTCAAAACACGTTTAGTCTTATGAGTCGATCGACCCACCATACATACGCTCATAAGATTTTCAATATAGTTAAGGTCAGTGTGAGCTTATTTATACATATTTAAATTTTAATTTTTGTGACAGTATAGAATTCTTAAGCACCCTGTGTATGTTTGTTATCAAAATCCAATGTGTCAATGTTTTGCAAAATGGCGACAAGTATAAAAATTTAATCACTAATAACGCAGTAGTTTTAAATTTTAACAAAAAGTTCGCTAAACATGAAACGTTTAGAAGCTTAAAATACATCCAAATAAAATATAAAAAAAATAGTTTTATGCTTCAAAAGAAGCGATGTATCAGTTCGATCGGACCCCCATACTAGCCATTTTGAGACTTTCAGAAGAGTTAACGCTCTTAACTGCTTGGTTTGAAAGATTAAAAATTAAATTTTTAGTATCGCATAGAACTACCGTGCACTTCCTATACGTTATGTATTAAAAAAATATATAATTTTTTTTTTTTTAAATAGCTGCTATTGTAAAAATTTAAAGTGTCATCCCTGCGCGCGGACATTTGCGCGCAGGGATATTATCGCGCAATTTTTTATTTCAATATTTAATTAAAAAACAAAATACAATAATTAGAAACTTTAAACATTCATTCTGCAATATTTAAACACACATGAAAAATAAATCATATAAACTATTTGTTTTTTTTAATATATACACATAACATGAAATCTTCTTATCTAATTAATATTGTGTCAACTCTACTTTCTCCAAATTACTTGCGTATTATATAAATAATTATTCACTTTAAAACTACCTGGTAAAAGATATTCTCGTGTATTTTTCATGTAAATCTAAGTTTCTAACGATAAGCAGTTTGAATATCATTAAAAATTTTAATCGATAAAAAATTATGGATGGGCTTGTACAAGTATTAGTTAATCTTAAATATGATGTTATTTTGGCAGAAAAATGACTTGTAATTAAATGGTCAGAATTTAAATCAGATTTTAGTCAGAATAAAAATCAATTTTTGCTCAAAATTTTATTAGCAAAATGGTCAGAATAGATATTTAATGGCCAGAATAAAAATAATAAACGGTCAGAATTAAAATAGTATTCAGTCAGAATAAAAATAGTATACAGAATAAAAATAACACATGGTCATAAAATTGCTGCCATAGGTTGGCGCGTCAGAATTGTCAAGATGTAAACGACAGACGCCGTCGAACAGTTGTACTAATTTTAAACGATAACACTTGCCATCTAAAAAAGTGGAATCTGACCATGTGTCAATATAAATCTTACCATTTAATATTAATTCTGACCGATCCGATTTTAATTCTGACCAATTAATATAAATTATGACAATCTAATATTTATTCTGACCATTTAACATTTATTCTGACCATTTAATATAAATTCTAACCCATGCAATATAAATTCTGACCAAAACCAAGTTAAAATTCTGACCCGAAAAATACGAGAACAGAATAATTATCTATTTTTATCCATGTTAAACGTAAATTTATTTTTAATAATACGGCAAACTCGCATTTTTGTATTATTAAATACGTGATATTTCAATAATATAAATTATTCTATAGACATACTAATTACATATAATATACATACATTTTCATGTTGACAAATAGTTATTAGCTATAATTTGATAAAAAATAAGAATAATAAACTAATCGTTTCTGGTTATAATTTAAAGGAAAAAAATAATAAAAACAAATAGGAATATCCTGTATATAAGTTATAAAATAATATTTTACCAGAGTATTTTAATAATAAATAAATATATTCATAAATGTAATATAAGAAATAGAGACAATTTAAAAATTGCTAGGAATACAAAAACGAGTACGGCCAGGGGAATATTGTACGGACATGTGAATTTGTACAATAATATTTTTAGGATTAACCACAAAAATAATAATGTATAAAACCGAGGTTAGACAATTTTTTTAATAATAACCCATGACAAACCTTGTCAAATGCCTTCTCAAAATCTGTATATACAACGTCTACTTGAATTCCTGCATCGAGAGATTTTGTCACCGTTTTAGTGAAAGACAGAAGGTTAGTAATAGTGGAACGAGCGGGACGAAACATTACTTGCCGAAAGTGATTAAAGACATATCTATGAATAATTATTTCAAACAATTTAGCAGAAGCTGACAACATTGCGATTAGTCTATAGATATTTTTACACAATTTGTCATCCTTTTTATGAATAGGGGTGACTTTTGTGCATTTTCATAGTTCAGGAAATGATGTCTTGAGAATTAGAGCAAAAATATGTTTTAGAGGAGCAGCGAGACTGACTTTGCAGCCCTTCAAAATAAAATCAGGAATTATATCATGCCCAGCAGAACGCCTTGTCTCTTATTTATTATCGCCGTATTAAAATCAGAGAGCTCAGTTTCTTTAATGGTCAGTACTGAAGACCAAGAACAGGAAATAGTAAGCAACTAAGTAAAAGGCAAAAATGACTCGAAAACTGAACAAAAATATTGTGCAAAACCGTCAGCAATATTATATGAACCGTCCAATGTTTTGCGGTCGAAGTTCATCACTTTCGGCGTCGACTGAGTAGCGCTTATAGTGTTAATGAATTTACAGAATTCTTTGAGACTATTATTTATTTATTTTTGCAAGTTTTGTAATAATTGCGATGACAAGAAATTATTATAATATATAAAACATTTAACGCACGCTCTTAATGAACGAAAATCTCCGAGAGCAGACGGATGTCCCGATCTCTTCCATAATTTATGGAAAGCGTGCTTTCTTTTTAGCAATGAAATGATCTCAGGAGAAGACCATCCAGGATATGTCACGTCAAGCAGTGCTGATTAAACGCACAATAGAGGCCGTTAGGAAAGTTTTAACATCAACGAACTCGCCCACCTTATTCTAGTCCATACCTAAAAATAAATTATTTATTAAATTAAAATCTACACAATTTCCAAACGACCATCTGCATACATTACGATCGCTCACGCATTCCACCTCATTCGTAATTATGCTATTTTTATTTACATTTAACTTTATCATTAGCGCCGGGTAATAATTATCTTCCGGCACTAATGTGAATCCGCTCTGAATTACTACGCAATTGTTTACATATATATAAATCAAATCTAATTTGTCACCAAAATGATTATTGCCACAATTTATTTGTTTTAAATTAAAAATATTACTATATATTGGCGCCAACGTTCGTACATAAATTAAGATCGCCCAAGATGACAGAATTTTTCCGCACAACATATTCAGACTCCACTTGAACCTTACGAAAAAAATCCGGCAGTGGCATTTTAAAGTTGATTTGGTAGAAAGTACAGCACAATATTGATTGAAGCTCGTTTCGTCTTGACGAGGATTGAAAGATGTTCTCCGTCAGCATCGAAATGATCAAGCCTGCGCACATCTGTGGGGACAGCCAAAAGCACACATCCGCCTCTGCATCGATCTCTTTTGAACACAGTGTAACGATCGTCGAATAGTTCAGCGATCAGCACAGAATCCGTCAGCTATGTATGATAGGAAGTCGACGGTTTTGGAGTTTAGACCCCTTACGTTCTGATAATAAATCTAAAAGGGATCTATCACACCCTTCCTAAGAAGGTTTAATGCCTTTCCGACACCTCCACTCCTTAAATTCACATCCAGATGGGCATAGCGCAAAGTTTTATATCAGGTACTGCAATCTTAAAGGACACATGAGTTATGTCTTTTGTTACGATTTTTGATCACTTCACATGATTGGAGTTTTGGTTTCAAATATATCACAACTGCATTCTCAGTCGTTATATTTTGGTTACTGATTTGTTGTCCATCTGGCTAGCCGGACCTATGAAGAATCTGAGTGCGCGATTGCTTACTCCTCTTCTTATTAAACTCGGTTCAGGCATCTGGCGAGACATCGGGCAGGGGCGTTGGAGTTGTCGGCGAGAAAACGGGGCGTATTGGTGACGGTGAAATAAAGCCATCGCATAGCTTGGTCTCGAGTCCACGGATTTTGGTATCAACTTTTTCTTAGTCTTCGAGGGCTGATGTTGTTGGGCTTCAGCTTGAATTTTAAGCAGACCTTTCAATTCAGCAATTAATGCTTGCTGTTCCGCAATAATTTTTGTTAGCGCATCAAATTTTGCGTCTATTTTTAACACAATTAGTTTAATTGCTTTTTTAATTGACGAGCGAATGAAATTGTAATAATCAGTAGTACCTCGGTTTTCGTCGATAATCCGTCTGAAAACAATCGTTGAAATCCGAAACCGATGAAAACCGAGACAATAATTTGTAATATGTATTAACAATCAATAAAAAAAAGCACAAAAACACTAACACCTGCAAGCTAACGCAGACGAAATCCGAGGTAACCGACGAAAACCGAGACAATTTTTTTGCGGAAAAAATCGACGATATCCGAAGTCAACGATTTTATACTTTTGGCCTGTTAATCTGTCAGGTCACGATAGTCTTAATTTTAATAAATAAATTTAAAAAATAATATTAATATTTTTTATATTTGAGTAAAAATGTTTTGATTAAATTTGTTTAGTTTATAAACAATTAGCCATATTAGCTTAGTTAATTAATTAAATATTATTCTAAATATTATTGCGAGGCGACATCTTCGGATCGAAACTTGACTAAAGTTCGCTCCCCGGCGGGCAGAGGGTAAAACGTCGTGCGCGCTCCGCCAGATGTCTCGGAGAGTCCGTCGCGAAGCGATAACTACGCACGAGAGTTATTCTAAAAATGTGCAAGTTTTTCCTCCGGGCTTTGATGTCTCTGCAAAGGAAATTCCCGGCGAGCTTCCGGCGACGGAATGCGGGGGGAGGGGATTTCTTGTTAATTTTGCCTAGCAGTTTTTTCGCACGTCGTCTGGCCGATGCGTTTTGTCGCCGGTAATGGAAAATAAAGCGTATCCTCCGAGCGATCTCGGCGGGGGAAAGAAAGCCCGCGCTCCATAAATTCTCCCGAGGGACGGAGCCTTTGTATCGAATCCCCGCGGGACTCTCGTAATCACTCTCTTACGGCTTGAGCGGTCGTCGTCTTTCTGATCCGCGCGCTACTCCCGAATTAAAAGGCGACAGTGAAAAACGAAGCGCCTAATCCGACGGCCCGTCCGATTCGAATCCGCCGTGATTGAAAGAATTTCTAATAAGATTGATCCGCGCGCCGAATCGGCGAAATCCGCCGGGACAATCGGCTTACTGCTCCCCGAAGAGGCTCTTTGCGGCGAGGCGAAAACGGACTTACGGGCTCACCGCCGCTCCTGGGATATCGATCTCCTTGTCTCGCATCAAATCTTTCGGCCCTTTAACGGTGTGCGATTTATGTCCCTTCGAGTCTTCCATACATTCGGCGCGAGGGAGTCTTACGATCGATTCCGAAGAACGATCGAGAGACCTTTACTCTGAAACGAAATAAACTAATAAATTATCATTTCGATAATCATCAGAAGCATTGACTCGTAGCTTTTACATTGGATCTGCTAGTAAGTAATGTTGAGTTTTAATCATTGCAAGCTTTATAAAGCCATCGAGATTCGCGATCACGTCCTCAAGAACGCTCCTCGTACACGGCTTCTCAACGAACTGACAAAAACAAGAACGTTTACGATGACAGTTATGAAAAGCTGCTTTTTTTTATCAATTTTGACCAATAAAAGAGCGCAAAAAACAATTATCCATTCTCAGAAGTTAAAAATCAACGTCAAAAGCAATAAATCGTGCCGTTGCACTGTGGGGTATTTGCCCGATCTACGCGGCCAAAATTATTTCTCCACTTTAGTTGATTCCATAAGTGCTCTTAGTCAAATATATAATATTATAAGTGTTTAAAAATACATTATAGAAAGAAAAAACTTTTTTTTTTTAAAAAACTTTTTTTTTTTTTCGCCGCGTTTTTTTTTTATTTCGCCGCGTCAAGTGTTAAAAATAAAAAATAAATTGTGTATGTCACAAAGTTTGATATTTGCTGTTTTTTATCAAAAAAAAAGTATTTGACTAGTATTTTATCATACTCAGTACCGCTTACATTTTTAAATATGTGTATATTTGGTGATTCTAAGCAAATTTTTATATTATTTTATTAGTACGCGATCCACAATTTGAGGTTTACTGATTTTACCATGGTAATCATATTATTAAAAAATAACAATCATTATAAAACTGTAATTTAAATTTGACGTTAACACTTCACCTAATTAAAAAGTTATAATAGTTTAAAACGTTTAGGTCCTAACTTTCGCGATTAAGCCCCGTCCCATTTTTAATAATAATGGTATGCAATGTGTTAAAAACCGCAAAAATTCGCAGCCAATTTTACATGTATCATAAAGAAAAAGCCCTAAGCTTTATATTGTATATAAAATCTACATTAAAAAGTTGTGAAAAATATAACTAATGAGCTCAAAATTAGAAAAAAAATAGAAAATAGTACTAAAAAATGGTAATTATTCAAAACAATATTGTGTGTTCAATATGACAGCAACTGCAACAAAGAGCTATGAAACGTAGAAACACTTACCTGCTTTATCACAATCAATGGTTTGGGTTTTTAACTGTACTCAAATAAAATAATAATAATTGTCATGCAAGGAGTGGGGGAATTGTTGATTATTATGCGCAAAATTATCAGCTTTACAGAGCAACTCTTTTTTACCTGCGCTTAAATTTTCATAATCAACTTTTGGACGCCCAGATCTAACAAATACCCCACCGTGCGTCGCCAACACGATTTTATTGCTTTTGACGTTAATTTATTTAATTTATAAAATTATATTTGTAATATATATTTTATTTTTCTATAAGTTATATGACAACGCTGGCTTGAAAGTATATAAAAATAATTGTTTTACTATAAATGAATTACTGTAAAAATGCTACATTGTATATTTATTTTATACATCGTCATAATATACCATCGATACATTTTTCTGGCATCGATACATCACATATCGGCATACCTCGCTTAGATGACGTTGCGTGCAAGTGGTTCGGCCTCGCATAATAGTAGCCGATTAAACAAAACCTTCGATAGAAAAGAACGAGTCCCGAGGGCGCGTTGCTTATTTTCGCTGGGCTCTCGAGTCGCAGGCGAAGTGGGAAAAGAAAACAATAGGCCTTGTTCGAATTGCCGACGCGACTCCGAAATCGCAGCCTCTCGGCCCCGATGAACTTTTTATCATTCGCCGGGAGCCGCTCGGACTCTAAATAAATAATCGGCGAAAATGAAAGAAAGGGCACTCGGCCGGGCGGGGTGCGAATAATTCAGCAGGCCCTTTATTGCCGGATATATTTTTCGAGTTGCAAATCGGCCGAGGGATCGTTACTCCCGTCTTATTTACGAGCGGTCGCGGCTTTTAGTCCGATTGCCGGCAACAGGTGAGTCTTAATTCGGCGAAAGGACCGCCGGGAAAAAAAGAAAAGTTCGCTGCCGAGATTGACAGTTAAATAAATAATAAAAGTCAAGTTTGCACCCCGAGGACCGACCCGCGGAAACTTTTGATCGAATCCGCCCCCGGCGCGGCTGTTTGTCTACTCGGCCGAGAAAAGTACCCACTATACCGTACTATACGGTGCGTCGTTTTTCAATTAGGCCTCGGAATTAAGCTCGGGGAGTCGTAAAGCGCAAATCCCGCGACCGTCGCCCTCGGGCGGGAGATAGTTTCCCGCGAGGAAATAGATTTTCGCCGGGCGTTTTTTACACGTCGACTCGGGAAAAAGTCGGGAAGCGACCCCCGGGACTTCCCGTCCGCGCGTGGACGGAAACTTAAGTGTCTACTTCGGGAACTACGCAGACGCCCCGGAGGGATCTCCGCGCGCCCATAATTACAGGTGCGCGCAGCTTTAGATTCGATTTACGACGACGAACTGCCTACCGACTTCTTCGATAACCGTACGAACCGGTCGCGAGCAAAATGTGCGTATATTTTGGAAAATAAACTACTCGGTACTCCGAAAGTTATGCACTAAAAAAATGTTATTGGTCGGAAACGGAGCAGCCACTCTAAGCAATAGGTTATATATAAAAGTGTTTCAATTGTCCCCATACGGAAAATAACGAAACAGTATTTAGTTCAAGTTTTCGATGAGAAAACATTTTTACGACAAAGAAGATCTCGTTTAAGGTAGCGATTGAACTGCCCGGTAGCGGTATCTCTACAGCTTTGCTAATTTACATTGAAGCGAAGCGATACTCGTAGTAAACATTTTATCTTAATTGAAACACTTCTATCAGAGCAAATACAAATTAACAACACTATCACAAACATTGCTCAAGTTGAAAGGTCAATTTATTTTTACCAAAATAAGATATATAAACAAATCAAAAAAATAACTCAGCACATGTTTCTGTTATACTAATTAAAACAACAAAATAAATTCATATTGCTCCTATTTTAGTAAAATTTCCAAAATAACTTTTTTATACAATACTATATACAAAATTAAATATCGACCTGTTTTTACCAGATCTTTAAAAAAATTGCACCAAAATTATCCAATAGAATAAATTAATTTATTTTGGGATTTGACAACCCTATGGGGTGCGACTATGCAGACGGTAAGACGCAGGTGGAAACTAGCGAGAATTTTATTAGATTATATTATATATTGCGACAGACTATGATGGGCGAGATGTTTTCTCCAAGCAGTGGTATAGAAGCTGGCGGAGGGATGATGTCGGTGAAAGATCCTCAGAGATGTTGTAGGTGACGTGCCAGCGACATTATAGCGAAAGCTAGTCCCTCTCTGCTGCGGTTCTCGAATTGTAATGTCCCTCTCAAGATGCGAGCGCCCATGACAGTATGTTGTCCGTGGGCGAGCGGACGGACGTCTGCTAATATCTTCGAGTGTCTGCTGGAGTCTGCGAGTCTTCCAGGTGACTGCCCTCGTCTGAGTCTAGTCATGCAGCGATCATCCAACCAATCGCTGCATATGACATTTGCTTGATGGATATATCCGAGGTCGAAGAATTGTTATGTGTAACGGAAAATATTGTGGCCTTACAGTGATATATTGTTTCCCGTGACCGTTTCATAACAAATAAATATTTATTCAATGTACTGGAGAATCCTTGCGTGTTATTTATCTCTACTCTTTTGTTTTATTCCAGAACCTTTGTGTAATCGCACTATTATCTAAATAATCAGTTTTGGTCAGAGTAACTTCGCGAATTTCAAGAATGTTTTTTTTTCAAAGATTTTAGGGGTAAAAGCAAAAATCGCCTACCTTCCGCCACGGAAGCCTTTAACGCCCACTAGTGGGCGATACGGATCAGGTTGACGACCCGTGCTATTGAGCATTTATAGGAATGGTTGCCTAACACAATTGCAAATCCAAAATTGAACTGTAAGAATGGAGGAAAGTGTCTTAGTACACCTGCAAGTCATAAGTTTCCAGTACGCCAAAAAGGGTTGCAGCTGTAATTAAAGCTCAGGGTTGCTCTACTAAATATTAAAAATAAGCTTAATAAACACTTTAAGCCAGTGATCTTCAACCTTTTTACATCCGCGGCCCGGCGAAAATGGGAAAAATATTCCGCGGACCGGTGTCAACTCAAAATAAAAATCAATGTTAGATGGAGTTTTATTTAAATGCTATAAAATTACAATTTTTTGTTAGTGCGACATCTACTGCTGCTTTTTTGCAAGCAAATTTGATATACATGATTGCAGCGTTGTTTCTGAGAGAACTAACACCCAATCGATTCCTCTGTTTGGTGACATTATTGACACAGATGAAAAAGTCTTTTCACACAAATATGAAGTTAAAAAAACTACCAAGAATTTGATAGCTATATAACTCAGAGCTAGATATTCTTTATCGAGAGATATCTAGAATTGTGATAATGAGTGTATTTTATGTTTGGACACCAGAGTGTCATCAGAAGATAATTAGATCAGCTTTTCTTTTTCATGACTTCTAAAAAGCGATTATTAATCTATAGATTTCCCTTATGTGGATCTTCACTTTCAAAAACAATTGTGACAAGTGGCTTATAACAGCTTTCTTCTGAATATTGTCCTTGCCTCTACTAAATAAGTTTAAAAGGTTTTGCTCATTGGCTTTTTTTATCCATATTGTAGGGATTATAATTTTAACAAACAAATCACTCATTTTTTGAAATTAGACAACACATTATTAAAAATAAAGCTTGTAAAAACACGAGCGCGATTAAATAAACGTCGTTGACAGGCGACTTTTGACAATTCTAATACCTGGATGTTGGCTAAGGTTGGCCAAGGACAGAGAATATAGTGGGGGGACTTCGGTCGAGTTCGGTTCTGCCCGCCCTAAAGTCTCTCGGAAGTTGTCCGAGGTTACCGAGAACGGGATGTAAAGTGGGGGTAATTCAGTCGACTTGGCCAGCTTCAAGCGCTTCCTAACATTTTCGGCAAAGGGACCGAAGTCGGAGCTGCTCTTTCGAGCGCGAGCGGTGAGATACTTCCGCTTTCGCTCTCTCGCGTGTTAAGTGACGAGAGTGAGAGAGATAATGTTATGGTGTTTCGCAAACTGAGATAGAACGAGTAACTCGGTTCAATTTCAGTATGCGCGTAGGCGTCCTATGGTTAACACGCACATCGAGTGCTGCATCGTGGTCACGTGGTCAAGTTATAATACCACATGCTTATCAAGGACTTCAACAGACTCTTACTGACATCTTTGAATATTTTAGGGCACTTAAAATGGTTAATTATATTTTTGATAGTATATTATTCTAAAAGATATCTTTATTATATTTTTTTCATATAGAATTAAATAATTAAAAAATAATTAGTGGTACTTGATTTTGTTAACAAAAATCGTTTCGAATATCCTTATGTATTTTCCTTGATCGGTTTATATAAATGTCACATCATAACGAATTCTTATTTAGAATCGATGGCGACAAATTCTAGGATAGTCACAGATGTGGTGTTCGTATTCTGAAGTATCATATTTATGCCTTATGGCATTTTGCAAAAGCCGACAAAGATTTTGCGTAAATTGAATATTTATGACCGAAAAGTTTTCACTGATATTGTGTTGGTGAGTGCCCACACAAACTTTTACAATTATCAGTAGCGTAATTTTAAATTATAACAATTTGAAAATTGCGATTATTTGGCACATTTTTCGATCGCGCGCAAATATGCTGGCTATACGTGACAGAAGCCGCCGTCCGGATATTTATATTTTCACTATTTTTAGATTATAACATATTTATTGAGGTGCCACGTTATTATGGCCAAGCCTGTATATTAGAAATAAATTCATTTTCTTGCCAAAATCGACAAAAATGTTTTAACGAGTCGAAAGAAAAATATATCGTCACCGCAATTTCAAATTGAATATTTTAAACCATTTGTTAGTAAAAAAGAATAACAATTATGGTCAAAATCGGATAATAGCTTTTCAATTTCCATGCCCACATTTATCTCAATGGTTAAAAAAAGTTAGTTGTTACCTAATTTTTTTTCTAAATAGCAAGGGCAACTTTGACCAAAGAGCAGAGAAAAACGTTGAGATGCTTGGATTCTTTCTTTTTAATTTTGATCAGCGAATTATTAATTTAATATGAGTATTTTAAAAATATTGTATAGAATTGTCAAATAGTGTTTTCCGTGAAAATCGGAAGAAAAAATAATTGAAAACCTCTATCGCCTACGCGTAAAAATTGAAAAGCTGCCTCGGTTGGATAAGATCGTTCTCTCCATCTCGAAATAAGATAGAAGACAAAAAATAGAGGGAGTCGCGAATCTCCGGCTTAATATCCGTTAATCCCGCATTAGGGCCCCTAATCTGGCCGTCGGGACGGATCGGACGAGACGTAGGAATGCGGCAGATAATGCGAACTCCGCGCGTGCAGTCGCAGTCCTCCGATAAAAGTGTCCGATCGATTATCCCGCCTCTAACGAGGTCCTCGGAGACGGGCCGGGACTTTTTGCCGATCCCGAAAAGGCCGGCGCTTAATCAAAACTCGATTAACCGCCCCCGATAGTGCGATCGTTTTTTCGACTCGGATCGGTTTTAATCGATGCGCTCGAAAGAGTTCGCCGCGGATATTACGAGTAATAATGGAGCAAGTATGCGAAGGGATCTCGGGTAAGGATGCAGTTCGCCCGCGGCGAACCGTTCGGGAAACATGCGAGAAAACTATTCGGAAGAGTTTCCGGCTGGAAATCGATACGCCGCCGATTAATCCCTCCCGAATTCGATCACAGCCCGCGCAAAAAACACACGTCCAGACCGCTGTTCAAATACGCTCGATTATGAAATTTTAATTTCCTGTCCGCCGCCGGAGACCGCAAATAACAATCGCCCAGAAGCTCCCGCTTAAGGTGCGTCTTCACTTTCGCGTTCGTCGAGCTTTTTCTAAATTTACTGCATACATTTTTTTACGGTCCTATACGTATATTAAGTTTTAAAGAGTCCTATTCCCGCATCGACGAGGGCCTTCGCCTTCTATCCTCCGATCTCTGCAGTCAAAGTGTTTGCTTACATATCGCGAACGTTCGACTTCGTCGATTTGTTCACTTATTCCGTTCCATTTGGGTTACATTATATCACTACGTATAGTATCTTCGTTCCTACATTGTTTAATGTAGTTAAAGACTGTATATTAACATGAATAATAATCACACATGTCCTTTTCGATTATGTAAAAAATATTTTTTATACGTTTAACTTTATGAGAAATATGTGCTGTAATGCAATATTTTTAAAAAATTAAACAGCAACTAAATGTGAACAAACAAATTTTTATCTACAATGTAATATTTGCAAAAATAAGATTAAGCCTTCTCCTCATCGAAATCTGCAAAGCTTGCTGACCAATCACAATCATGCAGCTTTATAAAGTGACATTTGCTTGATGGATATATCTGAAGTTGAATTGTGTATGCGTAATGCAAAAAGTATGGCCTTACGGTGCTATATTGTTTCTTGTGACCGTTTCATTTAATGCACCGAAGAATCCTAGCGTATTATTTTAGCTCAGGCCATAGTGAGGGCCAGAGTGTTATCGAACTATTGTTAAATAATCACTTATAGTCACAGTGATTACTCGAGTTTCAAGAATCAAATAAGAGCCTGTGTAACCCCACAGAGATAAATCTGTATTTAAGTTCTGAGCGCTTTGTTTTATTAATGTACTGAAGACCAAGTACAAGAAGAAAGAAGCGATTGAGCAGAAGGTGAAATATATTCTAAAATATTGCGAAAAACCGTTAGCAAATTTTTTTTCGTAAGTTCCTCACTTTTGCGTGGTAAATTTTATGTATATTTAATATATGTTTCGAATTTGAATATAATTTAGTTGTAATACCTTTTTATATGTATGATATTCTCATATTTCAAGTACATGCGAACGGTTCTTCTTAATTCGCATCCTTCTTTATATATGTTTAGAGCGGTATCTTACAATCGGATTTCTTGAAAATCTTTCCTGTATATTAAACTTTGTATACATTGTACTTAGGCCTGCCGAGAGGAGACAAATTCCTGGGCCCTTCTCTGGAAAAATATCATAGCAAGTATATATGTATAAAAAAAGTAAAAACTTACCTCAAATAATGAATCCAAACTAAACTACATATGTTTTAGATGTATTTAAGGTATGATTTACTTCAGATCTTTATATACATACAAGAAATTAAAGGTGCGGAACATTGCCTTCAAAATCACCTACTTCCACAATAAACATTATTATTCAAAGGGTCAGATTGTAATTTTTTGACGCGGCTCCGTTTGCGTTAAAATTTGTTTGCAAATTATTCTCCATTTTTTTTATTTTTTGCACCTTTAAAAATATTAGACATGAGAGGAAATATTCAACGAATATAAATTTCGATCTGAAAATTCAGATTATTAAATACAAAAAAAAGCTGATTAAATATAAAATTCGATCTGAAAATTCAGATTAAATACATATGGAATAATTATGAAAAATCAACTACAGCACTAGCTGAATTGTATAAATTTAATGTTTTTATAGATTGTATTATCGCTAATTTGACAACTGTATTTAATGCAGCAAAATAAATAAATAATACATTCAGTTTTATGTGGTTATTCTTAAAAAGAAATCTAGAAAAAACAGTCTCGAATCTATCCTGAAAATATTTTTTTAAATAAATTTTCAGTAAAATCATATCGGAATACATTTATACCAGTAGATATATATTTTTACCAGTGAACATATAAATTATCTGTCAGGTGGTAATAAAATGATATGTAGTAATATATATATTTACATATTTATCATTATTTATTTACATCCGATGTGTATTTTTTGGTAAACTTATAGTTTTACTAGTAACTCTTACTAGTAAGTTAATTGATAGGCGCACTAAAATGTCTATAAATCTCAATTTGACAGTTGCGAAACGTCCGTTTGCTGTTCAAACCCAAACCTAAACTAATTAAAGTTATAAAACTAATTATAGCTTAAGAACTATCTCCTATGACTGTTTGGCTCTCGATTAGTAACGTCATTTCACCTTTTAAGAGGAGGAAGGGGAGGGGAGAGTCATAGTATTTTAATACAAATGACAAAGATTCATAATATTTTAATAAAAATGACCCTGCACTTAATCAGAATCAAAGAAGGGCTTTCAAACCGTGTAAAACCCTGACCGATTAACCGGTTTATCGGTCATTTAATAAAAATCTAAAAACAGCTTTTTTAATTCTGTTAACAATTTTTTAATAATTATTTTCAAATTAAATACAGAATATTCTTTTTTTTTATTATAAAAAACGCACAATATTAATTAATTAATTCCTTACATCTGAAGATTAAGCGAAAGTTATTTGGTTTGATTAATTTAACTTTGAATGTTGAACTTATATGGGTTTTTATAAAAAAATATGAAAAAGTAATTTTTAATATTTTTGTAAAATAATCATATATTTTTTCAACTTTTTATGATCCCTGGTGTAGTACACATGCGTCAAAGAATATATAACTGATTGCGAAGTACCCAAAGTCAAGTATTGTGGCGGAAGTGCAGCAGCATGGGTTACATTTGTGAGGGTAGTAGAATAGTGACATTTTTATTTCATTGTTGCAATTTACTTGAATTGATTCCCACAGGACAATATTGCCAAGCACTAATACGATTCCAGCAAGACAATGCTGCGTTCCATACTTTATTGGCAAAAATAAAAAAAATGGTTGCCCCACACAATTGCAAATCCAAAATTGCAGATGGAGTAGAGAAAATTGTTTCCGTCCACCTGTAAGTCATTAGTTGACAGTATGACAAAAAAGATTGCAGCTGTAATTAAAGCTAAGGATGGGTCTACTAAATAATAAAAATAAGTTTAAAATTACCCGTTTAAGTACCTTGATCAGTTTTTGATTTATATTTTCACTACCTTTTAAGATATAAAATATATATTGGTGTGCCCCATTATTATTTTCAAATATAATAAATACTTTTTTTTGCGCACTTCATTATCTTTTTTTTGTTTATTTTATCATGAATACTATATCTATGAGTAATGAAATAAGATATTCTGCATAATTTTAAACAAATATTTACTTCTTTAAATAAAAATTTAAAACATGCAAATATCTAAATTTTCAGATTTTTTATTTAATAGTGGTAGCATTTAGGGCTTAGACTATCGTATTGTTGCGGGAGTTTTCTTTTGTCGGCGACTGAAAAATGGCCTGAATGATTTTATGGTATAATTCTAAAATGCGTTTTCGTTGGCTGCATCAATGCGCTCGTCTATTTTCCGCTTTCATTTTTCTCGCGTCATTAATACTTGGAATGAAAGTATTTGGAATAAAATAAAAACAGACGAGCGTGCGGAAGCGCCTTTATATATATTTCGCCGGAGAGCCCGCTGCCCCCTCGTTGTTATTATTTGGCACAATTTCGAGGGAAAAGTGACCCCCGCCGAGAGTCGGTCATTTTTCGGAATATTAATTTCACGCCCGCCGAGCAAATAAAGAGCCCGAGCCGGAATTAATCAAAGCGGACAATGGAAAAAATCGTCGATGGAAAGTCGCAGCAGCAGGTGGAGTGCCGCGGGACGCCGATAAGAAGCGAAACAAATTTCCTCGGGTCGTAAACTGCGCGGATAAGCGCCCTCGAGAAAAATTAATTCCCGCGATAAAGCGCCCTTCGACCGCGACGCTTCTGCACCGAACGTCGCCGCGAATTCGCTTTGAAACCGAATAAAGTCGCGGCGCGTTTAAAAAGCGGCGGCCCGAGGGAAAATCGGGGCATTGTCGGCGGAAAATTGTAGGAAAGCGGCCGCTAGCCCGAAGGGGAAAACTTCGACTTCGTTAAAATTACAGGTAAACTTGCCGCTTTCTCCGTCTATGCCGCTTTTTTCGGCTCGCTTCTTTCTAGCCCCGAGCCGCGACAAAAATCCGTGCCTTCATTAGCGAATGTAAATTCTCGGCGCGCGTGACCTTATTACCCGTCGTTCTCCTTATCCGTTCGTTTCTCCCCGCCCTATCGACGACTCGCGACAATATTCACACCCGAGCCTGCGTTTTAATCGAGGGGAAACTCCACGAGCAGCTAATCCGCGAAAAAGAACTAGAAACGGCCAAAGTTGCTCTCTAGTTTGCGACGACTACGTGACGCTTCGTCCGCACGACGCGAAACATCGTAAAGCAGGCGCGTATTCGTGTACATTTATGACGCTACTTTATTTCCCATACTACACTGTCGACGCACCTTTTCAACGTTGTTTAGTTCTTTCACTTTTTACAAATAAAATTCTGAAAAATATAATATACAATCAGGATCATTAGGAGGAGACAGGTGAGGCATTTGCCCCCTCTTGACTTTGGCCAGAAAAATGCATTGCATTAAATTAAATACTATGTTTCTAATTCCAAACAAAAGTTCTCGAGTTATTCCTCAAAAAAAAACAGTCTCGAATCTATCCAAAAATATTTTTTTTAAATATGTCATTTCAGTGAAATCATATCAGAATACATTTTCACTGGTGGATAAATATTTTTACCAGTGAAAATATAATTTATGTGACAGGTGCATGAAAATCATGATTTTACAGTGAATATATATTTTTCAGTAGAATTATATAATTTACCAGTGAAATCTAAATACATTTTTATCAATAGATACATATTTCTACTCTAAAATGTATATGAAACTCAGTTGCGAAACGTCCATTTACTGTTCAAACCCAAACCTAACTTAATGAAACTTTGATTAG
Organism: Plectrocnemia conspersa; assembly: GCF_051122295.1. Classification (NCBI taxonomy): domain Eukaryota; kingdom Metazoa; phylum Arthropoda; class Insecta; order Trichoptera; family Polycentropodidae; genus Plectrocnemia; species Plectrocnemia conspersa. Next base: position 29,834,586 of record NW_028277167.1, on the reverse strand, counting down.
ATCAAGTCCAAAACACAAACTTAGCCAACTCATCTCTCAAAGTAAAATAAGTAGAGACAGATGCATATTGTTTAAAAATTTGATAGCTATTATTACCGATATTACTACAGACTTCAATGTATATGCTTAATAATAGGGCGCAAAATCACTTCTCAGAAGTCAAAAATTCACGTCAAAAGCAATAAAATCGTAGATCTATCCTGAAAATAAATTTTAAAATATGGCACTTTAGAATACATCATATATATTTTAACTAATGAAAATGTATTGACGTGCGATGTAGAAATTTTACAGTGAATGTGTATTTTTTTGTTTTCATTAAAGATTATAGACAATATTACGAGTGAGAATCGAATAAAGCATATCTAAACCAAATTTTGATCAACAGGAGAGCGCAAAAAACAATTATACCTTCTCAGAAGTCAAAAGCAATAAATCGTGCCGTCGCCGTCGCAGTTTTTTAATTAAATAATAAAAAAGTCTGTCGCAAAATAGTTTATTGCTTTACAATATGAAGTGTAGGACACTAAAATTCTTTTTTATTTATTTTTAATAACTAATGAGCTTCAAATTTCAATTTACGTTTCATTCATATGCCTGATTTTTATGTGTATTAATTAAAAATATCCACGTCAAAAGCAATAAAATCGTGCCGTCGCGGTGTAAATGATCGTTTATATAACATTCATATTAAGACTTTTTATAGATATATTACAACTTACAATATTTGAGAAGCAAATGAAGCACTAAACTGAATTTTGACCAATAGGAGAGCGCAAAAAACAATTATCACTCCTCAGAAGTCAAAAATTCACGTCAAAAGCAATAAAATCGTGCCGTCGCCGTCGCAGTGGGAACGCTCGTTACCGAGCGTTCCCACTGCGACGGCGCCGACACGATTTTATTGCTTTTGACGTGAATTTTTGCCTTCTGAGAAGTGATAATTGTTTTTGCGCTCACCTATTGACCAAAATTCGGTTTGAATATACTTTGATCAGGTAGCGAATTTGAGATATCAGGCCAGCGCTTTGTGCGGCCATTGCATATATTTTTGAATTGACAAATAGGGAGGCTGTATTTGCTTCGTGGCAAGAACGCGGGGCATGTGATGACTTGTTTGCTGGCAATACCGCGGAACTGTTTTAAAAAAAAAGCAAATTGATCGGTGTCTACCCAACGATGAACCTATTGAAAACTCGTTACGTAACCAGTCTCTGTCATTATCTAGTCAGTTGGAGGACATTGACTGTTGTCCGGAAAGAACACTGGATCAAAACGGAATTTCACAAAGTATAATAAATCGGAAGCCATAAGTGGACATTTGAAAAAAGTAAAAAGTACTCAGGTCTCAATAAGTTCGGTGACAAATATGTACAGGATATTTCAAAACCTTCAAGGAAAAAGAAATTGGCATGTTTATCTCAGCGTTGTATTTTTAACAAAGTATTTGCTTGTAATATGTAAACGAATATTTGATGACTTTTGGGCAATGTATGCTGGCTTTAATTGACGTGCAAAAAACGCAACGAAAAACTATAGAATTAGAGAGTAGACGCAATGAAAACTTCTGACAAGAAAGTGAGAGCATGGCAAAGTATGTTTTTGGGAACTCTTGTTATTAAAGAATGCAGAGTCAGGTCAAGACAGACGGGAACAATAAAAAAATGACGAAAAGAAGCTCGGTATTGAATTTTCTCTATGCATTGTCAAAACTACCTTCACACTATTGTAGAAAATCTAGTCAAAATCTATACTTGGAGCTTTTAATTCAATCTAAAGCTCAGTTATAACGATTGTATGTAGAGCAAGCAAATTCTTGCTTTTAGAAAAGATTTACTTTTACAAGAAAACATTGCATTTTTCCAGCAAAAAATATGAGTGTCATATCTGATGTGCCTATAAATTTGGTAATATATCAGAGAACAGAAAAAAAATTAGGAAGTAGCCATTAAAGATAAAATACATACTTTGCCAGCTGTAATGCTTGTGTCTTTATTTAAATGCTAGTGCATTATATTTTAAAATGAAGCTAAGAATTTATAATTTAAGCTACCACTAAAAAATATATTACTGATTTGACTTGAAAGCCACCACGCTACATTTTTCATAGATCATTTAATGAAACTTATTGATAAAGATCATAAAGACATTATTATATACACAGATGAACGCACAGCTCAAAATAGTAACAATGTAGTTTCGTGCAGAAAAGAGTAACAGTTACAAAAAAATTCATTCGGTTATAGATAGGAAACTTAAAAATCGAGAAATATTTTTTCTCAGCCAATATGTAACTGTAGCAAAAAAAAGCTAGAACTAAACCATTTCCTTACTATAATAGTTAATTTATATTAAATATTGTCAAGACTGATTTTTTTTATAACAATCGCTTAAACTTAAACTGTATAGTACTTAAAAATAGAATAATGTACATGTTTGTTAATAATTATTGTTTTTTCTATGATTCTATTGTGCCGATGTATTGACTTCATTAATATTATGCTCTCAAGTTTTAATGATAATTTATTTTTGATTAATAAAATGTTTGAAACTAAAAGAAAATTTAAGTTCCGAGTTAAATACGGCACATATTTTACTAATTCGATACGACAAAACCGCATAAGATTAACGAAAATTTATTTTTTTGGCATTGGGTAATAACTCAATGATCCATAAGCATTATATTTATTTTACATTGCTTTCAAAATGTAATACTTATGAATTTAATTTTACCTCCTGTTCAGTCATTGGTAGTTCCACAGTATTGCAAATAGTAGTTCAGTGGTTATGTATCAAATCACTACATAATTGTTATTTTGGCTTTTCTTTAACTTTTAATAATAAATAATAATTAAATTTTTTAATTTATTATTTTAATGTAGCAAAATTTAACCGCAGAATGAGTTATTTTTCACTCATTCGGAATTACGTAAATAAACAGAAAAAATACCTAGCGACAAGTATTATATTATTATTTTATTCTTTTGTTTAATTTAAATCGCAACGGTTTCCATGTTAGTTTTGTTACAGCAGTGGTAACTACGAGGTGCTTAAGTTTGTGTGAGACGCAACATATATTTTTCAAGTGTGCACAATCTGAATTTTGAATATTTACGAAGATGGAGTCCACCTACAGTTTTCACCTTCAACCGCGACAGTCCAGGTAGGAGATTCACAAAATGTTAGGACGCGAAAATTGTTAACGATTTTGTATTACTCGCTATTCGATAGAAGAGCGTTCGGCGGCCAGGTCAGAGCTTGCGTCGATCGAAGGGCGCCGAAGGCTCTTCGGGAATCTTGCTAACATTCCTCGCGAAGAGCTACTGCTTCGTAATTGCGACGATGAGATAGACTCCTCGGGAATTTTCGCAATCCGAGTAAACGTTATCCGCTTCGATATTTTACGGTGATTTTAATCCGAAATGATGCAAAAATAAAATCATAAAAATAAAAGCTCGTAATCTGCAGTGTGTATGAGAGTTGAAAAAATGTTTCGGATGTAGATTTCGGGTATCTGACGCAATTTACATCCGCGCAGTATTATAAGTAAAATTTAATTCCCCGGTAGTATTTTTGTTTGTCGCCCCTCGGTAGGTACGCACGTACGGCGCGCGGGTAGACGCGTATCGGCGCGCGCGTAGTTTCACATAGAGCTATACGAATTCCCCCGGAGGCTCGGGCGGAATCTCGGTGGAACCAATAAATAGAGCTGCTAACTTCGTTTGATAGATTGAGTCGGAATAAGTCAATATAAGGAAGTGAGCTTTGCGGAAAAGATAAAAGGCCCCTTTTATCGCCGTATATGAAACGCTATACGCTCCAAGAAAAAGTAGATATATTATATTATATAACAGAGGAGAGGTGGTTTAATTGATTTCGTTGCAGTCGCTTCGTGCGGATAAGTCGCACCGGAGTCCCAGGTGTCCCTTTGGAGTTTGACGGGATGGGAATTCGTTATTCGGGAGCCGAGGCGCAAACAGGCGATGATGGGGCAAATCCTCGCGAAATGAAGAGTTTCGCCGTAATCCGCGATCGGGCCGTAATTTACTGCAAATTGCCCCGAGAAGCCTGCACCGCCAACGCTCACCTGATTTACGGGGTAATTACCGCGCGCTAAACAATTACCTACTGCCGACGGAATATTTCTGGCAGACAAACAGAAATCAGGAAAAAACGGAATAGCAAATCAAACCGGCGCACGGTGCTCGATTCGCTGTATTACAAAATAATAAATCTGAATGTTTCTTTAATTTTTTTTTTAATTTTTATGAACGTTTATAAAAAGAGCTTTTTGTATTTTAAAAATAAAGTTTATCGTCGCGCGAATAACTAAGTATTCTTCCACCTATCTAAATCTACAGTAACTATCCTAATGATTATCTCTAACTTTGTTTCGATAACATGGAGCTCTAGTGTACAAATGGACAAGTAATATGGAGATTTTAAAAAAACCGTTTGCGTTCGCGATTGACTTGCAGGAACGTCATCTCAGATTTTTTCAGGGGTGATAGGAATCATAGTGTTTCATTAAATGATTTTTCTGGACAAATTCAAGGGGAAGGGGGGGGGGGGGGGGGCAAGGGAATTCAAGTAGACGTCGTGTATACAGATTTTGAGAAAGCCTTTGACAAAGTTTGTCATATGTTATTAATAAAAAAATTGTCGAACCTCGGTGGATCGGATAATTTAGCTCGGTTATTCTCGAGTTATTTAAGCAATCGTAGACAGTTTGTAACCTATGGTGGCCGATTGTCGAAATAATATTTTACCCCTTCGGGAGTTCCTCAAGGATCCAATCTGGGCCCTCTGCTTTTTGTCTTATTTATTAATGACATAAATACAGCAATTACAAATTCAAGTTTTCTTCTGTATGCAGATGATTTAAAATTATATAAATGCATTCGATCTGTTGTGAACTCCTTCTCTCTACAAAGTGATTTAGACTCTATGGAGATGGCCTTATGTCTGCCCTTTAGTGTCAGAAAGTGCCATACTGTGTCATTTTCTCGATCCCATTCGCCATCAGCTTATTTCTACCATCTCGGTAGTAACATTTTGACGAGAGAAACTTCCACTAAAGATCTCGGAATCACTTTCGAGAGCAAATGGAGGTTCTCTCTACACATACACGACGTCTGTGATAAATCTTCCAAGATGCTAAGCTTTGTTATGAGGAATGCCTTTCACTTTGACGATCCGTCAGTTATTCGCATCCTCTATGACACTTTAGTTCGTAGCATTCTTGAATCGGGATCTATAATTTGAAATCCCCGAATAGCCAAATATTCTCTTTTAGTGGAAAAAATTCAAAAAAGGTATTTAAGATACCTTTACAAAATGACATTTGGTTATTATCCGTACATATATCCCAGCGCCTTTCTTTTAGGAGCGTTGGGATACGATTCGCTGAGCTCTCGCAGAAAGTTGTACGTTGCTAAGCATTTTTTCAAATTACTAAAAGGTGCTGTCGACAATCCAGCTATCCTCGAGGAATTCCAGTTTGGGTTCCGGAACATTTTCGAGAATCACGATTGCGTCCTCTTTTGATGCACGTTAGGGCTAGGACGTTCTCACTTGCCGACTCGCATATAGCTGTGCCCATCCGGATCCTTAATACGCTGACATTACATATTGACCTGTTTAATGTTAGCTACGAGGATCTGATCCAGTTTGTATCATTTAATTTTGATATTTTATATTTTTTTTATTTTTAAGTATTGTTCTATTTATGTATATATACGTTTTTTTTGTTTTGTAAATGAAAAAATTGTTTACGACCATCGTGGCGCATTGGGGTAACCTGTTAGGCCACGATGGTATTAATTTAATCTAAAAAATAAAATATATAGCTAATAATTTATACACTACACAAATAAAATCGTAACACACCTATACCATTATTATACGAATTTACATTTCCGTACGATATTCTCTTAACGTATTCGTTTTGTTATGTATATCTAACTGTCTTTAAATCCTCTATTTCTAGTATTTAATATATGTTCATCTTTATTTCTTATTAAAAAATAATTATAATACTAGGGTTACATTTTATTTTCAGCTCAGAATTTTAATAGAGCTGTGGACAGAATTTACATTACATTGATTAGAATAAGTAGCCAGAATTGTACGGTCAGAATATATATATTAATTGCTTGGAATTTATATTAAAATTTTGGAGTATAAGTTGTATATAAATACTAAAACATTATTCTTCAATGTTTCTTAAAAATACAATTATTATACTATAACTAGTAAAGCTGTTTTTATTTAAAACTATTGTCATTTATTTATTTTATATTTTTTGCCGTATCATCTTATAAGCATTGTGTTATGCATATTTTATTAAAATTTAACATTTAAAAATAATGATTAATTAGCATATTTTATTAACAAATAATTAATTTTTAATTATAAAATATTTCACATGCAATTAACTGTTGTTTTGCATAAAAATTGTTGAATAAATTAATATCGGTAAAAACCGATTCGATTCGAATAGTTAAAAACTACGAATAATTAGGAATCCTTAAACCTTTGAAAATTTGTTAGAATATCCAGATATGACGTTTGAAACTAGCATACTAGGATCAGATATATTCACCAATTTTTTTTAACTAGATATGATTTAAATATGCTTCAATTATTAAATTATTAAGAGCCGACCGACTTTAAAACACAATATTATTTTTAGGTCTTTGTGTATTGAATTAATGCGATTTTTTTTTTCTTTGACTTACATTATAGCTTCAGTCTGATTGAGTCATTTTAGTTCTGCGAAATTAATTAGCAGTCACAACCATAGCGACTCATATCCGGAAAAAAATATTTAGAAAAAAACTTCGGTAATGCCTAAATTCCATTCTCGACTATTGGTATTGATTTTTTTTATCTCCTAAAGCAATACGAAAAGTTTGTAATTTTAAGCTGTTTTTCTGATTTTTTAAATTTATCTTACGGAGAATTCTCGAGATTTTGAAGAAGTTCGTATTTACAAATAAATCCTAGGCATAGTTTTTTTGTAAAAAAAAGACACTCACGAGTCTGTAAATAAAAAAGATTTCGAGTGTAAAACTGGCAGGTGGACCACTGCGCGCCGGTTCGTTAGGAAGCGCTCGGGCGCATTTAAAACAGCGAATCGGGAATCAATCGGAGATGAAATAAGACGGGGCGTAGTGTTAGTGCGTGTCGTATGCACAAGGGTGCCTCCGCTCCGCCTTTGCGAGCACGTATTTTCATAAGTAACTGCATATTATTTCGGAGCGCCTCGTCTATAGCGTATTCTATGGAGCCGAGGCGCAATAAACGTGGTTTACATACCTGATCAGCCGCCTCCTTCGTCCTTCCGATGAATACGGCATTAGGTCCCTTTGACGTTACTCACCTCGCAACCTATCTATCCATAAAAAAGTGCATCGCGTTCGCGTGACTGCGGCGGCGAGCCGCGCGATTAATTAACAGATACGAACTACACGCGCCGCAGATAGTACATAATAAAAACACACTCGCATCGAACAGTCGAAACTTTTTTCATTGTGTGCGCTCTCGTCCCCTTTCTTCGCCCGCTTCTTCTTCTTCCGTATTTTTCTTGCCTTTGTGGAGGCCCGCGCGCGCCTCCTTCTGATTAAATCTCTTCTTTTACGGTGGGGTCGAAAAGCCTTGTAAACTGCGCTCTCTACAGGGTGACGTTAAAATAAAACAACGCCCGAATATTATCCGCGACGCCCCCCCGCCGAGTGCATTACCGAGGGTATTAATAAATTCGACCCTTCGTCCGCGATTCGATTATTCGATTCCGATTTAAAGCGGTCGAAAACTGAACAAATTCGCTCGACCCTTTCGATTCGACGACGAAAAAACCTACGATAAAATCGGCCATTATCAAAATACGTACGAACCTTTCGCCGAAACAATGCGGGAATTAATGTAGTGCCATTGTAACGACAAATTAAAATACGTATATGGAGTTTACCCGGCTTTGTGCGGAACGTCTCTCGCTTTCATTTATACCGCATTACTAATGTGTTTTAATAGTGATTGAGTTATATATTCGCTATTAGCGCTTAGCCACTATACCTAATTATTTTTCGAAGCTAAATTCCATTTATTTTTTTCTCGGGAGGTTTAGTAATTGCTATGAAATATATAAAGAGATTATTGTTTATGGTTTCGTAAACGATTTGAACTGAGACTATCCGAAAATAAAATGTGTCAGAAGCTGCGGAACGTTGTAAGCCGAACACAAAAATGTCACAAAAGCTGAATTGATTTCAGCGCGGGTCGGCGAATCTCGGAGTATACTTGCATTTATTGTGCATGTGGGTCGTTTGAGATTTGAGTCAGTGGGGTTACTTCGATTTAAGTAAGTAGACAGGCCTAGGGTGCGGTGCGGAAGATCACGCTGCCGATTTGCTCGAACATAAATTGGCTCATATTTTAACGATTCGACCGCTACACACAAAATCGTCTAAGCAAAATTATATTTATAATACAACTTAAAATCGTGCATTTCTTAATAGTATATAATAGCAAAAATGCGATTCAATACTTTTTCTTATATACATATGTCAATTTTCGCGATGACGTTGACATCATCACATGCTGAATAACTTAAATTTTATTAGAAATCATTATTTGCGCCCCCCTTGAATTTAACCAGAAAAACATGATATTCAATTAAATATTTTGAATCTTGTTAAAATCAAAATATTAATAAAAGCTAAAAAAAGCCTCAAAAAAAATCTAAAAACACTGCCTCAAATCTATACATAAGCATTAATAAGGTTTGCATTATTCCCGAGTAGAATTTCAATTGTAAATTAAATAGGTTTTAATACATTTTCTAATTAATTAAATAATTCAAAGTTAATATTTACAACTAAATATCTTTAAGAACAAATATTTTTTTAAATCTTGAAGTCATGTCTAGTAAAGAAGTATATTTGCAGTTCATTTCCTTGCATTTATTTTATTTTATCCTATAAAATATTTTTTCGCACAAGTTTTAAAATGTTCAACAATTATTATTAAGCCATTTGAGCACCGCTTATGTGTATTTAACGTTCAATCATGTAATTCATTAAATATAAACTGCCATTATTTTTTCCATATTAAATCAAACGAAATGTTTGATATGAAATCATATCAGTGCTTCGTGGTTTGTCCGCTTTTAACTGCTTCACTGTGACTTAAAAATAAAATAGATATCTTTACCGATCATTCATAATGATAATTGATCGAATTTTGATCAATAGGAGAGCGCAAAAACAAGTATCACTTCTCAGAAATTTGCCGTACTTCTTAGTAATCATAACATACTTTTTTTGCCGTCGTAATGTGAATGATGAAGCGTTCTCACTATGACGGTAACGGCACGACTTTATTACTAGTACGATAATTTTATTACGAACAAAGTAATGAGCTTACATAATTTCCTTAAAAGTACACTTTTTGGCTAGCGATGCGCTTATTCCAACATTGGTTCCAAGATTGGAAGCATTTTTGGAAGGGACTTTAATTGCTTCGTCGTGGCCCTCTCAATGATACGGTTATTATATTTGAAAAAAGCCAGAAATCGCGTGGTGCTAAATCCAGAGAGAAGCTGAATATGCACAGACAGGAACATTTTGTTGCAAAAAAATCGCGGATCAGAAGCGAGGTGTGGCACGGCGCATTGTTTTGGCCCATTTTGTGGTCTCTTCCACCGTAAATCATTTCGCAAATGTTACAGTATGCCCTTGTAATATTCAGAGTTTATAGTGGTTCCCCTTGGAATGAACTTTGATCGCACTATGCCCTCACAATCGAAAAAAAAACAATTAACATGAACATGACGTTCGACTTTGACTGAAGTGCGAGGAGAGTCTTTCTTTTTCATTGGGAACCATGAATTTTCGTTACAGGATTATTGTCATATACCTAACTTTTATCTCTGGGTATAATTTTGACCATAAAGTCTGGCGATCAAAGCGATCCTTCAATTCCGTGCAAATTGACATACGATTTTCCATCTGTTCGTCACTCAAAAGTTTGGGAACAAATTTCGTACTCACTCGTATCGTTTGCAAATTATCAGATGTTCAGTTCTTCAGCAAGCTCTCGAATAGTCAGTCGCCTGTTTGAGCGAACCATTTTTGAACCTTTTTGCATTTTTTTGGGGTCGAAGGGCGTCTTCAAGCGACTCATACAAATTGTAAACAGTTTTCATAGTCACCGCATTATCGCCATATACTGATTTTAACATTTCTTGAGCTTCTTTGCAACTTAAAACATAACTTAATGTTAACGCGTAGGTCGAAATCCATGATGCGCGACAGACACGGTAAATTCTTCCGGCTCTGGAAGCCAGCTGACAACTTTTTTAAACTTGACACTGACTATCTCAACGGATCAGGTTACCAGACTATAAAAATTCTGCTATAAAAAATCATTAACTGTACTTTTTGATCACACCTCGTATTTAAAAAAAAGTTTTTTAATTGTGTGGCGACTGTCGACCACCATGAATAGTAACGCACAAAAAAATGGCAATTGTCTCATTGTTAATGCCCGTAACCAAGAATGTTCACCATTAACAATGAGACAAACATCATGGCACAAGAGGGATTTCTTTTGACCACACAACACGGGTCGTTAAGAGAATCCCTTTTGTGACTAAACGGTGCGGATGCAATTAATCCCCTAAAAGAATATAAGCCTGGACTCCGACGAGGAGACGGCAGTTGATCCGAGTTGATCCGCAGTGGACACAAGACCTTGGTAGAGAGCCCAAGGACAATCCACGAGAGTCAAGCGAGACGCTGAGGCACGAGACAGAGGCCAGACGCCAGAGAGCGGAATCAGCGGCAAACGACAACCAGCAGCCTTCCTGAGGAACCAGCTACGCGCCCCCACCTGACACTCCTGGCACCTGTCGCATGCAGCTTGAGCCATCCTGAGCATCATCAACTGCACGAACTCCGACAGCACGAGAAACGTCACGCCGTATTCGTCCATTAACAAACTTGTAAATATAAAATAATAAACAGTCTATTAGGATTCGACCAGGAGTCTCATTGGCCGCGAGGTCAACCACCCCTAGGGTTACGCTTCCTAAAATTGCTTAAATTGAGAGATATGCGAGATTTTGAGATCTAAACCCAGAGACGAATACCTTAGTTTTTTATGCGCATGTTAGTTGTGCAGATCTTCTAACAATCTGTTTAAATTTATTTGTTCTTTTCGAACGGAAAAACAGATGTTATAATAAATCTTTGTTAGAGGTTTTGCTTGAAATCTTGTAAAAACTACTAATAAATTGTACCAGAACGACGTTCCGGTGCGTTCCGGCTACACCACTGAAAATAATAAGGTGTTTGAATTCATTCCGAGGATGCTAGAGCGTTTAGAAGCACGCGTGTTCCGAATAGGTATAGCGTAAAAAGTGTAGGTATTGTCTCGCGAACAAAGTCGGTCTCGCTTCGCACGTCGGTTATGCGAAACCAATCTAGTGCAAACGGAGAGAAAGGTGCACACTATATAGCCGGTACCTGGGGATAAGCCTCGCGTTGCCACCCTTGTTTCGGCGGAACTTGGAGCGAGAAATATAAAGACGATAAAGAATCTTCGGATGTAAAAATTTCATAGGGAAAAGTTTCCGCTAATGCAGCGGCGCGGCGGCCAGGAAAGAGACAGGTGTTTCTCCGAGAGAAAGTAAACAAGTCCCCGACTTTTATTCCCGCCGTTTCCTTTTATCTCTCGCCTTCTTTTCAAATTTAATTAACGATTCCGTCGGACGAGCGATAAAAAGGGCAAATATATACGCGCGCGCTAACCCTTCGGGCCGCGACGCGTTTCTCCGGACGCGACCGACGCGTAAATAAGGCTTTTACGACGGACCGTCGAAGGATAAAATTAACAGGATCGCTACCGAGATATTGGAAGTCGCGCAAGAGCGCCGCCGGCAGATTTATTAAAAGTCAAAGCCGCCTTTTGATATTATCTCCCCGGGTGACCGAACGTCAAGTGCAACGTCTTTTTCCTGTTTATTAAAAACATTTCATACGAGGCGAAATCAAAGAGGCGCTCACAATGCGCACATATTAAATTCTACAAATTGGAATACTCCGCCGCGAAAGAGATAAGTCGCCAAAGGAAAAAGTATCTATATTAAAATGTAAGACTGCTCGTTTGCCGAGCCTGCGGAGGAAACTTTGCGCGGCCGATTGATATTTCTTCGTGTTCGTATCGATTTTAAAAATGGGCCACTGTCTCGAAGTCGCATTTTTACTCTTAGCTTCGATACTAATTTTAGTTCGGTAAAAATCTCAATCCACTATTTTCTTTCACTCGATGTTTTTTTTATATAAATCGAGGGTTTATTAAAGGCGCCCTCTCCGTCCTGCGTCGTTTTTAAGAACCTAATAAAAAAATCATGTCTATATTTTTTTAATCAACTAACCCTCACTATCGAAGGAATACTGTAAAAAAATTTCATATATTTTGACCTTGTGATGGAAAGCTTCTTAAGCTCTTTAAATGACGTTCATTTTTACTTTACCTTCTGAATCAGGCTCCCATGTATATTGGGCCATTTTTCTAACCGAAATGCTGATTTTTTTAAATTAATTTTATTTTATTTAAAATAAAAAGCCCTATTAAAAAATCACTTATTAAATATTTTTATACAATAATCATTTGGGTGTAATAATTAATAAAAATACAAAAAAAGTAATGGATTAGTTTTTACCAATAGTAAAAGAGTACAATATAAAGTGAGAACAACTAATCATTTTATTGCATATATAATGTAATAAAAAACATAATGTAATTAATGTAAAAAAGAATAATAGAATTTACACAAATTACTGGAATGTTGATAACATGGATGTTAATATACTATGGAACAATATTGTAGATCGTTAAATTAAAAGGCAATATAATTCTATAACAGAATATCGATTTAATCCAATACCGTGGTTTAATGATGATGTTAAAAATGCTCTAAAGAGAAGAGAAATTTAAATAATAAAATCGAAACGAGTAGAATATAAAGTTTTAAATGAAAAATGGAAAAAAACATAAAAAGCATTAAAAATAGCTAAAAAATGTATGAAAAGTCGATAAAATAAATAAAAAATGACTCGAATAAGATGTGGAAAACTATATAAAAATGAATACATCAGTTTAACAAATTAGTACAATACAATAATGTAAAATTTATTGAGTTTAAATCAGTATCTTAAGAAAAAATTCACAACATAATTTTTTAATTAAAAAAAGGAACCAGTAATAATGAATTGGATGTAAATATAATTAAAGAAACGTGGTAAATACCAGGAACTAAATTACATCATTTAGTAAATAAAGCACAGAAATACATGATAAATATACATTGCTACTATTATACCTATACCTTTAATAAAAAATAGTGAAAGGGTTAAAGAAATGAGAGAAGAAAGAAAGTTTTACAAAACATTCTATGTAGAAACGGAACTCAGAAAAAATCATTCCACAGAGACTGCATTACAAAAAGTAATAAATGATTAGTTGATGGCCAAAGATACAAAAAAAATCATTAGAGCAGTTTTCTTAAATAGAGAGTAGTATAATGTTAAAGAAATTAGAGATTATCGGTTTAGGTGAAATAGTTTTAAAACGGTTTAATACTTATTTGAAAAGTGAAAGATAAATTATACTTATTTCAAAGACAAAATAATATTTCACGGTGTCCCACAGGAGTCAAAATTAGGACCATTACTGTTTTTAATATATATTGTAATATACATAAAAAAATTGCTGTTTGTAAAAAAATGTGAAATACATTTTTTTTCGGAAGACACTTTAATATATTGCATAGTGACAATGTCAAAAAAACAGTAGATAAATTAAAAACTAAATTAAGGATAAAAGAAATATAGTTGAAAATAATATATGTACCTAAGCTAAATGAAAATAAAAGGACATGAATATTTATTTATTATTAAGATATGTTAGATAATATTATATTTTTTTTATAGATAACTCTAATATATAAAAAGTTGATAATATAAAATATTTAGGAGTAATTGACGATAAAAAAAAATATTTCAGAAACATTTTTATTACATATAAAAAAAATAGGTATATTATCTAGAATTAAAATTATGTTTAGTATAAATACAAAAAAAGTAATTTACACTAGTATTATATTTCCCACTTTAAATATTATACAACAATATTATATATGCTTAATAAATTAGATAAGACGATGTTGCAAAAATTACATATTAGGGCATTGAGAGTACTTTTAAATAAAAATATATCTAATTGTAGAAGTATGATTGATATATTGGAATGGTTGGATGTTCAATATGTTTTGATGATTAATGTTTTAGTATTTATATATAAGTTAGGAAATAATATGTTACTAGATTATTTATAAGAAGTAAAGAGGTACATAGATTTAATAATATAAATAAAGACAATTTAAGGATAGTTTTGTTTAAAAAAAAATGGCTACGGCCAGGGGAATAACGTATAAATTTGCATAAAAATATTATGACAACTCGCGAAAAAAAATTTGAAGGTATTTTATTTAATTATTAATAATAATTACTAACAATTTTTAAATTAGTATTTTAAAATTAATAATTTAATAAGCAATAAATACTATGTGGCATTAAGTATTTTTCATAGTTATTATTATTATGTTTTATATATATCTGTCTCGGTTAAATTTGTTGAGTGTATATTAGCTAAAAAAATAATAAAATATATTTATTATTTAATTATACATTTTTAATACATTTTTTTTATTTTTATTATCTTTGTAATAGCTTCGCAAAAATCTATTTTCTTGATGATATCATAATCAGTGCACAATATCCATGAGTCATTGAGTAATTTTAGGACAATACATACATATTTGTATTGTATTTACTTTTATACCTTGCAATTTGTTTCTAGAAAATTAAATTTAGAAGTTTTAACGAGGTTTTTTCAGCGCCGAAATGTTTCATGATTTTTATTCCAATTAAAGAGTTCTTCTATTAAATCGTCCAATAATTCTTTGCTAAAAAGATCATTGTTTCTCCTTTTGTTCAAATTCAGTTATCGTATAATTTTTTAAAATAATGTTCATTTATTTTATATAAATTGTTAATAATCAATTCTAAAGCAGAAAAAAATATATAAATTCGGAAATGTTATTCGTAATAAAAGATTTTCAATAAAATAGATTTTGACATCTTTGTATAACAACATTGATGCTATTCATATTTGCCATTGCATTAATAGACCTTTGTAAGACCTGAAATATTTTTAAAAAGCTTTGATTGTATTCAGAGCTTATGAATTTAAGTTTATAGGCATCTCTCCGAAAAAAATCGAATAATTCAAGTGCTTTGAGATAGTGCTTAACAATTAGTTGTACATCTTTGATTATTTTACTTCGCATTGTATTTGATAAACTTTTATAGTGATGATGATACGTATTTTTTCAACACTTCCCAACATACAGGGCTGTTAGAGAACAAAGAATAAAAGCTTCTATATGTCAAAAAAAAATTATTACATATTTTGTTTTCCTTTAAAATTCGAGATTTTAACACTGTTTATTTCTAAAATTCATGCATTATATTATAGTAAATTCTTATAAAATATTCAGAATTTTTTTTTGTACTATATTTTGTTGCAGCTTATTTGAGATAACTTTTATCCAAGTAGCAGGGTCATCATATTTTATATTGTCAACAGAATTTGTATCTAAATCTTCGATTGCATAATGATCTTTTAGTGTTTTACTTATATTTTGTATTTCAGTAACAACAGGTCTACATGTAATATTCGCTTTTATATAAAAATATATATGTATATTCAGTACTCATAATTCACTGCCTCAGAAAACTCTCAATCTTTCGAATCACCGCTATTTATTTTGTTTTGGTTCTTAAGTAATTGATTAGAACAATATGTTTTTGTATTATAAATTATAAACCTAAAAATAAAATAGTTCGCGATGGTTTCTCTTATTTATATATGTATATTCATTTGTTTATATTATCAAAACATGGACATTCGATACTGCTATACATATATTAAACTGTAAACCGAAAAAAGTGTAGAATTATATAATTTAAATATCTGTATATAAATCGCATTGCCTGTAAAACCCATCGGTGGTAAAAATAGTTTCTATGCAATTAAGTAGGAGTGTATAATTAGAAATGGTGCGTTTCGATAGGGAAATTTGTTGGCAAAATTAACGAACGCGAATCGAGTCGATAAAACTAGTTCGCTAATTATACTTTCCGACGATAGAGCGCTTTTAATTATTATTATCGTCATAGAGGAGAAAGAAATCTGCGCGGTAATGAAATAATAATTGCGCTTCGGTTAACGACCGCGTTATATTCATAAAGAAGTGTTTCTGTAAATTGTACGGTAGATAGACACAGCCATAAAAGTAAAGTTTTTTGTGCATTAATATGCACCCCTCCAAATGAGACCCTGACCGAAACGTGTAATTAATTTTCAACTTTTATTTATTTTCCCTACTCTCCGATACTAGTCGTTATATTTTATCGATACTGTATAAACACTAATTACACCCGAACGTATTTGTACAATATTGTAATTTAAACAATTTTCGGAACTCTTCGATGGGAACTTTTAACACTGCGGTATCGGTGTAAATGGTTTTTCGCGCCTTTAAATCAAATCCACGCGATTTATTTTACTTTGATAAAAATATTTACTTTAATATTATAAAATCGATACTATCTAATTACGCACAATCAGACAAAGATATGTGTTTTTAATTTTATGCTTGTGACATTTTTTATCTCGAATAAAATCTTGTAACATTAAGCAACTTTTTGTTTTTTTTTTTGTTGTGCAAAAGTAAGGAATTGCAAATTTAATTAAAAATCTGCTTAAAGTAAAATCATGAAATACTGGTAATTTTATCATTGAGTCATTTTAAATATACTGGGCATGACATATGTATATGCCTTTGGACTTTTAAAGGCTAAAATGTGACTTTTTTAGAAACAGATTAATGTGATTTATTTATATAATCTGATTTTCTTAATTGCACATTTAATATTTATTTTTAAATATTTAAATAATTTTTATATTTGATTGGTACATTATTCTACTCATGTTAAGAGTAACATAAATTAAATTTCATGTATCTTATATATAATTGTTCTAAGCAGTCGCTGCGCTTCCGGACGCGCATAACTTTAAATGAAACATTCTCCGTTCAATTTTCTACTCTGTAGATCATATCGCTTTGTATGAACGGTGTATAATAATACACGAAAACAAAGAAAATATATTTAATTATAATAATAAATAATAATAAAAATTAAATTAAATTTGTTTCGATTGATTTTCGAGCCGCCGGTAATGTGTTCTATTGTTTCGACCAATCAAAAATAAGCATTCTAATATGCAAATATTTTCGACCAATGAAAAATAAGCATTCAAATTCAAATAGACAGTACCGTGACAACACTTTTAAATAATTATTATTTAATAATAAAATTTTGCTACGCGGCAATAATTTTCATTAACTCGTCATTTGCCTGAATAAAAATAATCGGAATGCAAATAAACTAGGTGTGTTATAACCATGAAAATTAAATATATACATAATGTGTTAAACAATCATAAAATAATTTTCGTAATGAAATTTTCAAATTTTGAATTCCCAAATATTTTTCAAATATTGTGTTTCATACAGTATCCCTAAATATGGACAAAAAACGTTATTTTTATGCTGTAGTAATATGGTAATTAAAAATTAAATAAAAATATATCATTTTCCTTACATTCAATAATGAATTTTCAGTACACCGAAATTTATTCATTGGTTCCGTGAGCTTCACTATATTGAAATTTCACTGTACAATTTTTAATTTATTATTATCTAGCTAAGTTTTAAACCTATTCAAAAATGATATACAATATTTTGATGTAGCATTAAATATCTGAGTTAGAAATATAACGATAAAATCTAACGTTTCATTTCTAATAAATAATATAAAATGTTTTTTTCTGGAAATATTTAGTCAAGTTGTAAACCTATTTTCAAATGAATTGAAAATGTTAAGTACTTTTTTTATAGATTTAGTCTTGAAAAATTCTAAATAATAATAATGTCTTATTTGAAATATTAAATTTAAAAAAATCAGAACGAAGCAAAAATAATATTTACAACCCAAAAAGTTGAGGGTCCGGTATTCGCACACTCGCTAGCTTCGGTACCTCACGATAGTGAGGTACCGACAGCTAGTATATTATTGAATACGTGAATACGTAAATACTGTATAAAAAATTAACGTTGATATACTTCGCTGATAAAACTACTAGATTGAACCCTTACAAAGAGCATTATTTAATTATCTGCTTCTGCTTTCAAGCAAAGATTAAAAAAATATTTTTGTACTACCGGTGTTTCATCTTGTAGTATCAGTAGTACGAAGTTCGATTTTTGCCCCAATACCGGTACTACCGGTATCGCAATATAGATAACAACGATAGATAAATTCTAAATATATGTATATATTCTAAATATGAAAAAATCCTTTCTTTTCACGTACAAATAATGTATCGAAAGAAGTTTTTAATTTCTATGTATTCAAAATTTAAAAGTCGGACATTATCTACGTCAACTGTTCCGATTGAATAGATAGTGTTTGTTACACCACACTGACAATTAAATTCAATCAAATTGTACTCGCGTCAATATAAAAGTCCATTCGCAACAAACATCGCTCCACTCGACGGATTGCACCCGCACTTTACGATCGAACGGAAACGTTCACTCCATTTTGAAATAATTTTGTAATCGAGTCGCTCAGATAAGGATTCTTTGTCCGCATTTAATTTACACCCCGAGATATGCGACAATAAAGAGCGAATTTCTTTTCCGCCGACAACTTTGCGATAAGAAAACAACCCGCAGCTCGGCAATAATTAATTTGAGGCATATTAGTGTTTATATCGCTCTCTTAATTCGGTCGTCCTATCTAGTCGATTACTTTTTCTCCATTTGACCCTCCGAATTTCATCTGCGGACAAATCTGACAGTAGCGTTATGCATCGCTCGATTAGCGCCATCCATCATCGCCGCTAAAAAGTGTCAAACACTCGATAGAACCCATACGCGCGCGGGGAATTAAAACACACCCCCGCGAAGGGTTTATTATGCGCTCGCGTAATCGGACGGTCATTTCGGAGGGTGCGACGACACCGTACAATTCGAGTTCGTGTCGTGGAATCTAATAAAATTAAATATTTCAATAATCAAAACGTACATCTAAAATAAAGTACTAATATCAATGTATCACTCTGTGCGCCCCACACCCCTCACTTCCCTATCCATGTCTTTTAACAGCTATTAATGTATTTCCATTTCAGGTCAATCAATTTTTTATTATTATGAATGCCACATGTGGTCTGGCATTATTTGAGTGCGAGTTTTTACCACACCTTTACTGCATACAAAATATTTTTTGTTACTGTAGTTCCATTACTTTCTTTTTTATATTCACTATATAAAATATAATGTCGAATATAATATTAAAAAATTGATTAACTCTGATTTGCGGTTGTTACATAACTGAATACAAAGCAAAAAAAATCCTGAGCCTATACGAAACCAATTATTTATATAACAATTTTAAAATAAGGCTACTTTGGCCTAGCAAATTATCTCGCCTTGCTTAGTTTCCATTTCGTCCTCGGCCAGCATGTGCAGATCGCAAAGATAAAGGATCAACGTTATCGCAGATACAACGCAAGAGTGAGCGACAAACAGCAATAAAAACCCAAACAATTTAGATTACAAGTTAATCACAATTAGAGTTAAGCGCTATTATTCGATAGTCGCTAGAAAAGTAAAAAAGCTACCCTTTAGTAAAGCAACTTTCATACTTGTAAATTTTTATTATTTTTATAAAAAAAAAGGAATTTTATATATTATAATTAAAGCGCTGTTTCCTTTACCAAGTATCGGTCTGAGGGTCGCAATGGTGGCAAATTAAAAAATGTTATTCTTGAATTTTAGTTTATGGATATTTTAGATGTACATTTACGCTTGATTTCCATTCTATACTACTACACATTTTATCTCCGATTCATAGAAGACCATCAATATTAATCGTGCTTATGACGGCTTAGGTCGTGAACGGAGGTGGAGCACATCGTTGGTGCACAGCCGACTAAGCGAGCTCTACAAAACGTTGAAGTTACTAATTGCTAATGGGCCGGTGGGTAAGGGGCTTTGTCGACCATAGTGAGCGAGTGGAAATATTCGGGTATTTTCATTTTTAAAAAGCGGTTCAATCCTTTTATCGTTTTTTTATATAAATATAATTCAATGCTTATTCTGATAATTTTTGAGTTTATAATTTCGATTCAATTAACACCGTAAGAATGCATTGTTAACATAAATAAATTTTATTACATATTTTGATTAATTAAATGGATACTAAAAAAATATGTTAAAATATATTTTTTTTATAATTTTACTTACAATTAATTCTATCTACTATTTTTACCACTTGTTCTTTAAATAGTATGTTTATTTTTGATTTGATAAAAATATTTTTAGTATAAAATATTTAAACCATTGTGAAACTGTGCTTTTTATGGTCAATAATAAATTTAATTAAAGAGCATTTTTGCATTGAATATTTTTAATGTTATTTACCAGTTAGATTAGTTTAGCTATAATATTTATATTTAAAATCCTCAAAAAATACTAATATCTTAAAATTAAATCTATGCATAATAAAAACCAAAATTATATAACAAAAACGACCATTCCCGCACTTTCGCGTCTTACGAAAAACAGAACCAAGCTTAAAAATAGATTTTATATTAGCACTTAATTATTTGATACGTAATTTATATACAGTTATAACTGAATAGATTTTTATAAATTGGCTCGTTGCGAAAGAATCATTTATGTTCTGAAGAACGCTCACTCGCTGCCGCTCGATCGCATCTAACCTATTTATATGTTAAATATTTATGTAACAATAACGCTATGCTACATAAATACGGCAGAACAGTGATGTTTTTAAATTATTAAAATGTATGAACATATAAATTATCTTTTTTTAAATAAATTTGACCCCTGATAACAGAAAAGTACCAAAATAACTAATCAGTATTTGAATTAAATGATCAGTAATTAAAACAAAATGATCAGAGTTTAATATAAAATAATCTTCATATATATGATAATCGATAATTACTATAAATGGTTTATTTTTAAATTATCACTAGTTGCGAAACGTATATTTGCTGTTCAAACCAAAACCTTACCTAAATGACAAGTACGTTCAGAATATTTTGGCCTTAACAGTTGATAGGTAGCCCAATATTATTTTTAATACAAAATTAGCTATTGGATTACAGGATTTAACAAAACCTGATTATTTTATTTGTCTACTAATAATTTATTTATTTTACTGATCAAAAGCTTAATTATTTTGTATTCAAAAATGTATTATTTACTGACGATTTATTTTATTCTTGTGATCGTTTATTTAATTTAACCAATCATTATTAAAATTATTTACTCATTAAATAATTAGTTACAAATATATTTATTTATTATAATAATAAATTTATTTTTCCACTTGTTTTAAATTGTCTTTGTTCTGTTTTTCTCATTAAAAATTTCTGTGTAGCTTATGCTTTCACAAAACTATAATGACGCATTAAAAAAAAACAGGTATTATAATAATTTGCGACTTGAAAAACGATTTTATTCGTCACGCCGACGTTATACGAGCGCACGTGACGATCAGAGATGTAGACGGACTAGAACCATCTTTTAAATATACCTGAACAAGGACCGCTGGTGTATATTAAATTAAAAATAAGCAATACATGTTAGCGACTACATAAAGTACAAGTGCTCAGTGACAGCGTGTCAAATCTCCAGCTGTTTAAATTATGCTAGTTGCGCAAAAGTTATTCTAACAAATAAAATACTAGTCTGTTTTCACCCAAAATTTTTAAGGGACAAGAGAAGAAAAAATTATAGTACTTTTGTTTAAAACATAATCAGGTAACGAAATGCTGATTATTTATTTTCACTTGTAGAATCACATGATTGTGCAAAATTAAGCAGTTGTGTACCCTTATAGATTTATATTCCAAAACATTTAAAAAAAGTGAGGAATAAATTGTTTATACAGGTAGTTTATATATTTTATTGTCATATGTGATGCAAATTCCGAGATTTCTCGCACTGTTGTGCGAAGGACACTAATTATTGTCTTATTAATTTATGGGAATAGCTGAGAACGAACCCCAGCATCTCGAAAGCTCTACTGCTTATATTTACGTGCTGATGGAATATGTAATCAGCTCGAAGTAAAACGCCCGAGTGGGCTACAAAATATTGTGATTAATCACTCTGCTATCATTTAATATTATTATTTAGATTTATATTTAATTAAAAGTTAGGCAATTGTTATCCGAAGGTTCACTATAAAATTCTTATGCACATTTTAGCTTATTCTTTGGGCGTAACTTAGATTTTTACACATTTTCTTCACAATATTCTCATAAATATATGTCAGAAGCAGTGAGGTTTACTTTACCTCGAGAGCTGAAAATGCAGTGTTCCGTGAGTTGATATTTAACAGAACTAGAACTTCGAATTCTAGTGGCTCATAAATTAAAGCTTAAGAGATAAAAAAATTTGGGATTGCTTTTAATTGGTGTTTGAACTATTAGGTATTGGAATAACCTAAAACTTCTTGTTGTAACAGTCGCGATATTTATTATGTGGCAGTCGTTAATCAATACAACGAAAAAATATAGTAGTGGTGAAATTTGAATATGTAATCATTAAATTCCAATTTAATGTATTTTTATTGAATCGAATAATATAACTCATTTGTAACCTTTATATTCGAACGTTGATCAATAGTGACAGACTGTGCTGCGATTCACCAAATCTTATTAAATTTTAGAGTAATTTAGACTGAGTGGAATTAATGGTCTATATCCTTATGAACTTTGTGTGACTTCGGACTACAATAGATGTAATCTCTAGAGCTCTTCACCCGACAGCTTCGACATTTTCCCTGAATCTTGTATTCGAGTATGAGTCGTGTTAAGTACGAGTGTGCGAAATATTGAAGTAGTTTGCAGTACTTTTCTATTGATCCAAAATATGAAAAGAATTCGTTTATACTTTGTATGTGGTAACGTAACATATGAGCCGTTAATTTTGAAAGTGGGGCAAGTCCATTTTTAAATTAAAAAATAAATCAGCAATCGAAAGTAATTCACAATTTACAACTATTGATTTTTTTCCAAAACGGGGTAGGCCAAAGATTTATGACAAAATAAAATTGTCATCTCTAAAAGGAAAAACTAGGCATATTACTGAAGAGAAATATGATGGATTTATTGTCTTATATACTACTCATACATCATGGGTGCTTCAAAACTGTGTACTATCTTATTTAAAAAAATATTAATTGTAATTTTTTTTTTAGGTATTTTGTTAGATTGTATTTATGTTGTTGTGTATTATGTATTTAATTACAATACTTCTCTTTTTTATTGTTCTCTTTTATCTATAAAATAATATTAGGCTTTTTATTTAAAGCACCTACTCGAAAACAGTATAAGTGTTTAAATAAAACAGAAAAATAAAAAAATAAATTATTCCATATTTTCTTATTACAATTAATTAAACTTGTGGAAATAGAAAATCATTGCTTTTGAAAGTAAGGTAACTTTATTGAGCCTTATTAAAAACATGTTTTTTGTTTAAATAACGCGAAAAAAATTATTGCATATGACTTTTTTTTATCAAAAAGACCGTAAACAATATTATTGCTTACTTATATTTTTAAATCAGATCATACGCAAACCATTTTTTATCCAACAGTAACATATCATGGACTTGCGCCACTTTCAAAATCAACGGCTCATACGTAAATATTATTTTTTATAATAAAAAAATATTTACAATCGGATAACTCTCGTTCTTAGTTCGCGATAGAGAAGTTCATTCGAAAACAGCAATTCGGATTTTGATTTCCTGCGAAGTTTATAGAGGCTAAAAATAATGTGGAAAGTTGTTACGTTTCGAGCATGCGGTCAACAATACAGTTTGTTGGCAAGTATACGTATGTGTTGTAAAACGTCAACTTTGTTTAGTTTCACCGTCTTAAATAGTCAACGCGGCTAAAGCGGGTACTATGGAACCGAGATTAACTTTGTGCACTTAATGTGTTAATCTTTTATAAAATTAACATCAACATTTTTTTCACTAAGAAATAAAACATTTTTCTTACATTGTAGTTTACGTTAATTTATTTTATTTTATGACCTATTGAAATATTTTTTTAAATCACAAGTTTATCTTTTTTATTTTTGCACTACAAAATAAATCATCAGGAATTGATCAAGTAGAGATGTTACATTTAAATTGCGTTTTTTACCGATATAAAGAATCATAAAAACATGCCATAGCTCTCAAAATATATTTTATATTTATTTATTAAAAAAAAAACTGTCAAGACTTTAAGCTCGAGCTTCAATAAATACGTTGCATTCCAGTGTAAATATTTATTCTTCAAGTGAGCCGAGCTGATTCAATATTAAATAACTAACTTTAGTATAGATCTCCTTATTTATGTATTTAGTCATTAGAACAACATAATATATACATACATCATTCTCTAATTAGTATACTTCATTATATTTATTTAGCAACATTGATTACTCCAATGATTCGCAAATCTATTCATTTAAAAATCATTTTAACAAAGCTTTTCAAATCACCATTCCTTAATTGTATTTTATACAATGAAAGTCATGTTTCTAACGTGTTAACTGTTAAGGTCATTAATCAAATCGAATAATGACTTGTGCCTTCCTTGAACTTGAAAGTTCAATTGATTTAACTTTCTGCGATGTCACAAAGAAAGGCAAGGTTAATCAATAAATTACTATTTTATCGTCAAATAAAATTTTATTACATGTAAAAGATCTATGAATATTTTTAGTCACCTATATGGTAAAAAAATGTCAGATTTACATTCGTCTAATAATGCTAAAAAATGTCCACAATTAAGCATAAATTTGATATTGCTTAAAAAGTTTAACGTAGATAAATAAAGCGTTTAAATTAGGAATCTTATACGATTCATAAAAAAATTGAAGGTAAAACAGTTTTCTTTAGAATGTAAAATGAGCAACTTATGTATATCGTAATAATTTTGCTACATTATTATTATTATTTTTAATTTAAAACATATATTTGACAATATCACGATTAACCTAAAATAATTCAACCATCAATGTTGTAAAGTAATTTAAACTGAAATATACATTTTAAATAATCATCACTACCTAAAAAATAGGTTTTCGGCACAAGTCATGTTCCAATCTTTACTTTTATCTTTCCATTTGCGTGCCAAGTTTAATAGTGTTGTTATCGAATCATATTTGCCCCATTTTAGTACTTGCCGTTATCACGGTCCTTAGACCGATATTTAATAAAAGTAACGCTTTTACCACGAACGCTTTATTTTAAAATACAAACAATTAATCAGACCCATTGAAAATATTATGGCTAGGTGTGGAGTATCGCCAGTATTTTTTTCTTTTAACTTGCAATTTATCTAAAATAAAATGATACAAATATTTATTCATATAAATTTTTATATGAATCATAAAAAAAGATACCGTTTATTTAACAACATAGTTATTGCTAAAAAAATTGTTTCGCGTAACCTTACAGACCCAATACTCGCGATTAAAAAAACTAAGTTCGCAGACCTACAACTCAGTTTGAAGAAATATTTTTAAGGGTCTGCGATCAAACATTTTAAAAAACAACTTTTCGTCTTTATTTAACTAACCATGAAAATTAAATTTGTGTTGACATTATTTAAATTTAATTTGGGGAGGGGCAAGTGGAGGCATTTGCCCCCCCCCGTTTTGAATTTGCCCAGTGAATGCACGTCATATAATAAAATACTATGATTCTTACTTAAATTGAAACATTAAAAAACGACCACTGACAGACAAACTTTTGCCCCCCCCCCCAGAAAAAATATGAAATGACGTTCCTTATTCTGAAACATAAATTTCAGGTTTTCTCTTAAAGAAAATCTGAAAATACAGTCTCGAATCTATCTCAAATAAAATATTTAAATATGTCATTTCAGTGAAATCATATGGTAATACATTTTCAGTAAAATTATATTATATTTGGCAGGTGCTAGTAAAATTAAATGATTTTAACTTTTCCATATGCATTAATAAATTAATTTTTATTTATTTACATGCAATGTAAAAATATTACAGTGAACGTGTATTTTTCAGTAATTTATATTTTTACTAGTGAAGTGCAAATACATTTTAATCACTAGATATTTTTTTCTACGAGTGCTACTCTTAAATGTCTATGAAACTTAATATGACAGTTGCAAAGCATTCATTTTCTGTTCAAATCCAAACCTAACCTAATGAATGTTCTAAAATTAATTAGTTTGAAGTCTAAAATACAAACTTAGATAATTCATCTCACAGTGAAAGAATAAGTACATACGATCGATATTACACAGATAATAAAAATACGATAGCTATTCTTACTGATATTACTACTGGCTTTTAAGTACTGTAAGTTTTGGTTAAAGTGTATTCAAACCGAATTTTGGTCAATAGGAGAGCGCAAAAACAATTATCACTTCTCAGAAGGCAAAAATTCACGTCAAAAGCAATAAAATCGTGTCAGCGCTGTCGCAGTGGGAACGCTCGGTAACGAGCGTTCCCACTGCGACGGCGACGACATGGTTTTATTGCTTTTGACGTGGATTTTTGACTTCTGAGAAGAGATAATTGTTTTTTTGCGTTCTCCTATTGGTCAAAATTCGGTTTAGATGTACTTCATTTTCACTAAGTAAGTCGTAAGTCGTAATAATAACCAAGCGTTTCTTCTCCAATGGCACGATTTTATTGCTTTTGCCGTAAATTCTAAACAGGAACTTCTTTGAATTTGGCCAGAAAAATGCATGTCATTTAATGAAATACTGCGAATCTTAATGAAATGGATATGTTAAAAAAAGGACTACTGACTGTCCAAAATAAACAGAAAGTGCTCTTCTATCACCTAAAAGTAGAAATAAATTATTTAATTAAAGGTCGCAAAGTCATTAAAAAATTAATTTTAATATTTTTTTTGTATAAATAATTGGCTTAGTTATATAAATTAATAAAATAAAATAATTGTAATAATAATAATGTTTTTTTATGAACGCTAGATAACCGAACGTTTTCACCGCCACGCCGACGGCACGATTTTATTGCTTTGGACGTGGATTTTTGCGCCCTCTTATTTGTCAAAAATTAGTTTAATGCTTTATTTGATTCTCACTCACTATAAGTCGTAAAATTGTTATAAAAGTCTTACTATGAACGCTAGATAACCAAGCGTTTTTACCGCGACGGGGACAACGCGATTTTGTTGCTTTTGACGTGGATTTTTGACTTCTGAGAAGAGATAAATATTTTTGTGCTCTTCTATTGGTAAAAATTTGGTTTAGATATTCTACATTGGATTTTTACTGTTAAACATTATTAAAAAAGGCCTAATATGAACGCTAGATAACCGGTACGATGAAGCTGAAGTGACGTATCTGAATAATTACAACAAAAAATGCAAGCTAGATATTTTTTTAGTTATTTTAATGAAAATTATACCATGTTCAAAGTTTGTTTTGAAAAAAATTGTTCTAATTTTTATTTAAAATTAACCCTTATTTTTTATTAATTATAGAGAAGCGTATTTCTAAATAAACTTTTATTTATTTTAATAATTTTTAATTATTTCAATAATTTATTTAGCTAATATAGCTAATTCTTACACTAAACAAATTTAAATGAAACATACATATAAAACATATAAACATGAACAAAAAATAAAAATTGCCCTAATATTATAATTTATTTCTTAATTCCGCTTAGGAAAACCGCTACGTTTATATTTTTACGAATTTTCTTAGGAATACAAATACAAATTCACACCTCCGTACATTATTTCCCTGGCCGTACTCGTTTTCTTATACCTAACTATCATTGAACTGTCTTATTTTCTAGTATTACATCTATGTACATCTATATTCATTATTTAAATACTCTAATAACATAGTATTTTCTAATTTACATATAAATACATCAACGTTTATTTTCAATATTTCTTGAACATCCAACAATTCCAATCTATCAATCATACTTTTACAATTAGTAAATGTATTTTTATTTAAAACTACTCATATTATTCTATTTTTTTATTTTTTTGCATCAAATTTATTAAGCATATATAATTTTGTTGCACAATAATTAAACTGGGGCAATACAATACTATTGTAGATTATTTTAGCATATCTTTTATTCTGGATAATATGCCTATTTTTATATTAGTTTTTTAATATGTAATTAAAATGTTCCTTAATTTTTTTTATTTTCTACTCCCAAATATTTTTATTATCATTTAAATATTATTACTTTAGGCTTAGGTTAGAATGTCGTAAGAATTTTTTTTCGGTACGAGATTTTCGGAATCCTGTACATTCTAAATAAAAAACATGGCTTTTGATAACAGAAAAGTATCATCGCAAAATTATACTTTACTTTCGTATTAAATATTAAGTTACATGTGCGAAATTTTCGAATAGTTTGCAGCCCTTTTACAGAATTCAGTGTAATACTTGATCTTTGCGAAGCGAGCTGTCCATTGATTCGAATTGGAAACGAATAAAGCTTCTCTGGAGATCGAGATTATAAAAAGTTCATTTCGTATAGGCGATTCGGACTTTGATTCGTTGCGTAATTTATAACGCGGAAAGTTGTTTTCGGTCCCGTACGTGCGAGTCGCGAAGAGTCAACTTTGTCCAGTTCCGCCGACTCAAACAGTCCGAGGTCTGCAAGTTTCGGGCGTTAATTTGTCGATATGCGAAATCCGGGTGCGTTACAACAAATGATTTGTCGAAAGGGAGGATTTGTTGGTATTTTTCGCGGGGAGGAGCGCGTGCGCGGCAACTCCCGCGAACCGCCCATCGCCCGTCTTGCCGAAGGAGCGAGAGAGACCGCGGCGCTTTTCTCTTCGAAAAAATCCCAAGGACGAAACTTTTCGCACCGCGACCTCCGCTTCGCCCCTTCGCCCCTTCGCCTCCGCCGTTCGCCCCTCGCCCTCCGCGGGCCGAGCGCATCCCTGCTGGCCTCGAAGAAAAGCTCTCCTCTCCGAGAGTCGAAGGAGCTTCGGGGCAGATTCCTCGGGGGCGAAGGCGTCCGAAAGAAGCGTCGCCCCGCCCGAGCGAAGAAAGCTCTGCCCCCGGCGTTCAGCTCCGTCCGCGCGGCCGTCAGTGTGGCGCGGAACGCCGTTCCGGTTGCACTCTGTCCGTCCCGGGAGCGTTCCACGCGCGCCGCGTAAGTAACACGAACAATTCACGAGCGCGAATTTTCAACGCCCGAACCGAAAATATGCACTCGGCAAACTTTTGCGCTCTTTTGATAAACGGCGCGTCGGGAAATTTATTGCCAGGAAAAATTGAACTTACACTAAATTACAATCGCCGCGTTTCAAAGTTGCTGTCGTTTTTAAGTAACTTTATCAATTAACTTTCCGAGTAGATTATTTCGTAATTAAATACTTTTTTATATATATAAAAAATGTATTTTTATTACATCATCATCGCATTTAAAATACCGTGTTAGTCACTTTTTTTTGATAGTACGATTTTTACTGCATAATAATATTAAAAATATAGCAAATACCACAGAAAGTGTTAAATTATTTAAGTTATAATATTGTTTTATTAAAAATATAATTGTACAAAAATATTTATTTTAAAGCATATATTTAAATATTAAGTTTTAATAGTAGTGAGAATTATTTAAAAAGTCATTTGATGCAGTGTCCTTTGCATTGAATATATTTTTAACTTTTTAAAGTAAAATTATAAATATATCAAATATCACAGAAACGACACAATTTTTTATTAAAAATGTAATTGTACAGCAATATTTTTATGGTATAAAAAAAAAAAATATGCTTCAAGCTCGTAATCAAATATAAAGCTTTAATGATATTAGTGAAAGTCGTATTATTTAAAAGAGTAAAGTTTTATTTTATACATTTTAACTTTTTAAAATAAAATAGCCATCGCCTACTATTTTAGTAGAAATAAAAATTATGGGTATAAATAATAAAATACCACAGAAATGACTCAAATGTATCAATTATAATATTGTGTAACAAAAATATGATTGTACAATTAAAAAAATATTTTTAAAGCATATATTTCAATATAAAGCTTCAGAGTCGTATTACTTAAAACTCATTTGAAGAAGTGAAGCTTTGTTTTATGTCTTTTGCGGCAAATATATTTTTAACTTTTTAAAGTAAACCAATAATAATCAAAATTATAAATATATTAAATATCACAGGAACGACATATGTTTGAAGGTAGTAATTAAATAGAAAGCTTCAATATTAAGAGTGAAAGTCGTATTATTTTAAAATGTATTTAAAGGAGTATAGTTTATTTTTATGTTCTTGAGTCAGATATATTCTTAGTCTTTTAAAATAAAATATTTATTGCATTCTATTTATGTGAAATATAAATATTAAAATATCACAGAAACGACTCTTGTAACAAAAATATGATTGTACAATAAAAAAATATTTTTAAAGCTTGAGTGATAAATATAATTTATTTTTAGCACTCATTGTTCAGTTATACATTTTTGCATTTAAAAAATAAAATTTTAAGAGAACCATACTGTCAATATAAAATTATAGATAGCAAATAAAAAAGGTTTCAATATTATATGTCACTCTTGAAACTTCATTAAATTTGCACGCTATCCTTAATAATGACGACGTTCGTTGAAAATTATAGGAAGCGTCCCGACATAATTGAAACTCTGGATACACACTATAGCCTATGAGCAAATATGCGAATATGTCAAAGGGCAAAATCTATCATAAATATTATAACAGAACTCGATTTATAAATTATATGCATTTTAATAAAATCATTCGCTCGGGTCGATCGAAACCTAAACATTTCACAGAAGCGATTGTTAGCTATTTGTTTATTTATTTTTCTTCGAAGTCATCAAACGCGACTGGAAATAAGTTCTGCAATGAATTAGATTTATACCGTAGTTAAAAATAGAATAAAGTCGGTCGGTGTAAATTAATTTCCGTCGGGCGGCCGAAGTAGCCTTCGCGGTTCTCCCGTACCTATTTGCGATTACGAAGGTACGGTAAATAATAAAATGGCGTTGAATTTAATAAAGTGTACATCAGATTAAAAAAAGCGCGCATGCGAGGCGTTCATAAATCGCGGCTATCTGCGCTTTTTAATTAGAACGAACGTCATCGGCGTACCTGCACAATCGCCCGGCCCTTTCCGACGCCTATCTTATCGACGCCCGAACTTTTCATCCCCTCATCGTCGGAATAAATCCACCCGCCGAGTGTCCGTTTTTAATCATCGAACGATTTTAAAGTTGCCGCCGGAAACGATAAACTAGCAATTTACCGAATTAAATTCCCTTTTGGTTCGTACGGCGCGTTATAAAATTTCATACGGCCGACGACCGGATTTAATCCGAAATTTTACCAGTGTTTGCCAAAAAATCGGGATTAGCGAGCAATATTTTCAAGTGATGCAGTCAAATTGAATTTTAAGCTACCGCTCCCCTGAAACGTTTTCTTTTTTTTTTAGTTAAAATGATACGTTTTTATACAACGCGTGTTTAGCAATCGCAACGCTCTTACTGATAAATATTTATTCCAGCTTGTGAAAGGTCCGTCGCTGTGAATCAACATAAAAATTACGAAACACAGAATGAGCAAATAATAATAATACAGAAGTTCGTATAAAAATTAATTTTGATATCCTGTTTATAAAAATAAAAATAAATAATTTTCCGCATAAAATTAACGCGATATGACTGATGACTAGAAATAGTCGAGTAACAATATAATAATTACGCGCTACTTAATATTTTTTTCGAAATGCCCTGCAAAATTATGTTTTTTAAACTTATTGATAGCTCTACTATATGATTATAATTTTTTAATACATACTTTTTGCTATTGTAATTGATTTTTTGCTTTGATATAAAATTGTTTTGTAATCGTTTATATTTTTTTCCATTCAAGTGAAAATAATTCCATTTAAACTTAAAGTGTCCATTTCACCGTGTGCCGTTTTTACAGTGAAGGATTCTTACCGTATGTTTATTTTACCGTATGGGCAATACTTTATGTGATTAATAAAATATAACAAAAAAAATCAGTGAACACAATCATTCCAAAAATATAATCAAAGGAAAGCGAAACTAAATGATGTAATTTAGTTCCAAGTATTTACTTTAATTATATTTACATCCAATTCATCAGTTCTTCTAAAGGGACTGTTTTATATTGACTAACGTTTCATTATTGTATTGTACTAATTTATTAAACTGAGAAACTGATATTATTATAATTATGTCGTTTCTCTGAGTAAGATTAGTTATTTTTCATTGTTTTCCACATCTTATTCAGGTAACTTTTTATTTCATTTATCGACTTTTCATATCTTTTTTACTTATTTTTAATTCTTTTACTGCCATATTACAACATTATTGCAATGTTTAAAAATTTATGAATATAATCTAGAGATTCTAAGAGTTAAAAAAATTTTCATTTAATCATTGAAATATATTATTGTATATGGTTATGATTATTTTTTCTCATTTTTTACATCATAATTAAACCACGCTTTTGAGTTAAATAGATATTCTGATCGGAAATTAAATTGATTTTTTTTTACTACCTACAATATTTAACAAATATTATTTCATATCATATCCATGTTATCTACATACCAGTCACATTTTTGTAATTATACTCCTAATTTATAAAAAAATATTTTTTTACCGTGATTACATTATGTTTTTCTATATACGTATTTATTATAAAATTATTACTTACTTACTTGGTAAAAACTTAATTTATTAATGTGTTCGAGTTATTACTTGTCCTTGTATTTTTGTTAACACGTTGATGTAATCTAAATAAATTTGCCCATTTTTTTACTTTTGCAGCATAAAAATTAAAAAAATCTTTCATCGAAAAAAGAGTTTTAGTGGCTTTGATTCTTGCCGAATTTTTAAAATGATTGTGTTTACCTACTCGTTTTGTTATAATTTTATTAATTACATAAAATATTGCCCACGCGGTAAAAAAATCGCACGATAAAATTTACACGCTAAAATGACCGTGAATCAGTTATTTTCTATATTTCATTAAAACGTATTAAGCTATAATTGTTATAGTCGATTTTCTCATTTGAATGGCTAAAATTTTAATAAACGCTATAATTTAAAACTATATTCTCAACTCATAGTGAAATAATGGGCAAAGCTAGGCATCACAAGTATCCATAAAAAATTCTCGAATCTACTATAACGAGAAAAACTTTTTATTTTCTTACGTTAAGTAATTTTCTATTTTCTCAGATTTTTTGATATAGAACTTGGTTGCAATATAATTTTTATGATTAATTACGATCAGTTTTATTTTAGTGTGTTACATAAAAATAATATCTTATAAAACCTTACATATAAATCAGATTATTGAATTTTAGTTGCTCAAAAATTATATAAAGTACCATAAACTATGACTTTAACCTAAACAAAATAGATTAGAATTCCATATGAACATTTTCATTGTGTATGGGAGATCGAAATTAGTGAATATTATATTTTATAAATATAACTATTATCGGTTATCACAGATTAGGTTTTCCCAGATGTTCCTTATCTTGCGGATGAATATCATGATGACTTTTCACAATAAAATAATAATACATATATTTGTGAAATCATTTAAAATTAATAATTTAAATAACGCCGACCAAAGTATCATTACTTTTTAAGTAATTATTCATTGTTTTTACCCAATTATAACGCATTGGGTTAACGCGTTATGTTGTAACGAAAGATTAACAATAAAATAATAAAATTATTAATCGTTTTATCATGTTTTACGTCGAGTCATAGTCACGCAGCTATTCAAATTGTTTCGCTGGAATTAAAATTGATTACCTTTTCTGCCGGAAAGAATTAATAACTTAGATGATAGTTAAATAATATTTAATAATTTAAAAAGTATTTATTTTATTTATTTAAAAGAGTATATAAATAAAAACTGCATAAAGTTAAATATATTATTGATAAAATCAACTATAACAAAAACTTATGCTAATTTTAAGAATTATTAATATATTTTTTTGTAATTTTTGTAATTTATATCTTACATATAACTTTTATTACTTTTAAATTTATTATTATAATCTAGAGATTCTAATAGTTTTAAATAAACATGTACTATGTGTACATAAATTAATCTGAAAAGTAGTTCAAAAAACGAGACCTTATAATTATTTCAAGTAAAGCTATTTAATTATTTACTAAGTTATTTAATTCAGGCGGTCCGCAAAAATATTATTTATTTTTTTAATGTATAACTATCAATAGTTCTTACAGTGTGGAAATTACAAAACTTTATTTCTGTGACTGTAAATAACTCTCGCACCACACTGAAAACATAATTTCAAATTAAAAATGTGTCTCTTTCAATTTGAAGATTAGATCTAAAATATTCTTAGCATAAAACAATCGACACTATTTCAAAAATTAGCAGTAGGTTAAGCTAATACGTTACTAGGTCCAAAATATAAAATTGCGGTAAATATACATGTCTTAAAATGTCAGTGATCGGTTGCGAAATTTATTCAAATGTGCCTAAATAGAGATTAGGAATAATGGTTAATATATGTAGTTATCTTAATATCTACATATAATAACCGGTATTCCTAGTCTCTATTTTTGTATATAATATTTATTTTGGATGAGAGTGTATGTATTTAATTTTTATTGTAATAGTTTAGTTCTTACATTACTTAAATATTACCAATAAATAATATAGAGCGGTGAACGTTTTAGAAGCAGACCTGTCTCTTACTGTTTTAAAGTGATACACTTTATAGTTTATTAGGTGATTGAGATTAATTAATGGCATACGTCTAAACGTTTAGTTACCTTTGTGGTTTTCATTCATGGCGTTTTTATTTTATTGTATAAAAAATCATAGAACATCTTAGTCTCATAACACACCATACAAATACTTGAACTTATTTTTATGTCTTTTGCTGTAAATAACTTCATGATAAAAAAATATGCTACAAATATTTAAATAAATAATATTTATAAATCGTTTCAAATACTAGTATATATTATTTAAATATCAATTTATATAAATAATATATTAAATACGAATTCGTAAATAAATCTGTCGTGTAAATTGAACGACATAATTCCGTGCTAATAAAATAGGAGCGACGGCGTTATTAATTCCGTGTTGATATTTCTTGAATACACACTTTCGGATAATGGAGTGAAATATTTCGAAACTCTTATGCAAATCCCAGGGATCACTAGCTTGCACTTCGGAAACACACGGAATAGAAGATAGCCATTGTTTCGGGAGAGGACCGTAAGCCGTATGAAAAATAAATGCGTCCGAATAAATCATAAAGTCACACTTTGAGGCAAATCGACCGAATCGAATAGATTAAAATAGCTTGCAAAGATAATAGAGCAAAGGTCGAACGAACCGACAATATAAATATTATGATATTTCTCGGAGCGGCGTTAAAAACGGTTATCGGTGATCTTAGTCGGGAGCGTTTATCGACAGTCGAAAGACTGTTTATACAAATGTGTACGTGTGTGTGTTTGTGTGTGTGTGTGTTTCCTCTTCACAATATTAATAAAAAGCTAATAAGTGGCGTTATTAACCGTGTGCTAGACCGTTCCGCCGCTACCCTCTATCATTACCCTGACTTAATGTCGCAAAGGGGTTTTTCATAACTTTTCCCCTATAAAAAATTCAAATTAAATAATCGTTACTCTCCAATATTTCGTTACAAACATTTCTTGCACAATATTCATTATTGTCCAGGAAACACTGCGTTACTAGAAACGATATAATTAAATATTCAACCTGACGTCGCTACGTTTCCTAATTAAAACGCGCAGCTCGAACGGACGTTTCTTTGCGTTTTCCTCTAATTTTCACGTCGATACGAATTATTTTCGCATGTAGCTTTGAACTTTCAAAAATTTAGTTCAGGAAGTTGCAAAATAAATTTAAAAATCAGCATCGAGCTTTCTTGAAAATAAACTTGTAACACTACTAACAAGAGGAAAATATATATAATTTTAAAGAAAATACTTTTTATATAACACGGTATACAAAAATTTTGCCAGCCGCAAAAATAAAATATGATATAACACGATTGCTTAAAATTGGTTTTAAAAAACTTTTTGTAATTAATTAGAATATAACGTTGCAACCCATTAGCAGATTTTGAACTTTACATTTTAATTATATTCAAAAATTAAATGTTTTATTTGTAACGACATAAAGTCCAATGCGTTACAACGGGATAATAATTTATATATAATTAAGATACAATCATAAAATTAAACAATGTAGAGGTCATTATCAGGATATAACACTGGGATTTGATGACATATTTTTAACTTTTAATACTAGATTTCCATATGCAGTTAGTGCCAATTTTATTTTTCTATTTTTTTCATTATAAATTCATTTTTTTCACACTATTTTTTCAGTCCAACGCCTTACTGATTAAATAAGTTATTTTACTACATTTTTTTATTTATTTATTATCAATATTTGCAATATAACCACAATAGAAAGAAAATATAAATAAAATGTTTTAACCGTTTAATAGCCAAAATCCGATTTATGTATGTATATACGTACATATATATTATATTTTTTTTTAATTATCGGGATTCATCGTGATTTATGCTTACTTGTATTCTATATTTCGGTGGTGATTTTCCGGCCATGATCACGAAATATTCGCAATAACTCATGATCATGGTCGATTGCAAATAATTCGTGATCATGGCCGGAAAATCACGGCCGAAATATAGAATACAAGTAAGCAAAAATTGCAATGAATCCCGAGATTTCAAAAATAAATATATATATATTTATATATAGGCCATGATCACGAAATGCTTGCAACTTTCAAGTCGCAAGCATTTTGTGATCATGGCCGAAAATCACGGCCGAAATATAGAATACAAGTAAGCAAAAATTGCAATGAAGCATAAATCGCGATGAATCCCAACATATATCCCAACATATAATATATATATATATATATATATATATATATATATATATATATATATATATATATATAAATATAAATATAAATATATATATTTATAAATATATATATATATATATATATATATATATATATATATATATATATATATATATATATATATATATATATATATATTAAAAAAATTAAATTATTATTATTATGTGATTTAGATCGTGTTTTTACTTAGAGTCTCGATCTCGATATATTTTGCCAAAATATTTTCGGCATCATCAGAAAAATTTTATTTTTATTTTTATATACATTTTTTACACTCCTATCCGCGAAGCAGAAAGAGTAATAGTTTTCAATTTTACTAGTGTTTTTGACATAAATACCAATTAATGAGTGAAAGTGCAAAATTTTAAACTATCTGTGTGATGCAAAAAAGTGTATATAAAAATAAAAATAAAAATCTCCAGATGATGCTAAAAATGTTATGGCGAAATATATAGAGACTGAGACTTATTTATATATTTTTGTAGTCAATGATGAAAAAAGTCATTAAATTTTTTTTCATATATTGTTAAAGCAATATATAGACAAAAAAACATTGTAAAATTACTGAATTTAGAAAATGGTACATAAAATCTACTCTTTATAGCAAAAAACTAATAATAACATCTAAGTTAATTTAATTTATAAAATTTTATTGTTTTTGTATTGTAGTTTATTAAATTAAATTATTATAAATAAAACATGCTTACTTTAAAAGTTGACAAAACACTGTTCAAAAAAATTATGCGCTTCGGTGATTCATACAAATCATTTAAAGTCCAAACGTATAACAAATATTATAATACTGGAAACAAACAAATATATTATTCGTATTTACTTTCATGCCAAATAATAGATATACCTGGCAATATTTGTAAATTGATACTTGACTTTGTTGAAAGGATATTTGTTTTTGTCACCTTTCGGTAATTACTTATATATTGCGACTAGCTAGCTCAATATGTAAATGTAACGCTGACCACTACCCAAAATATGAACAGTATAAGATGACATGTACACTCAGTGTACATCAAAGGAAATATAAATAACATTCTCAATTATTCTTAGTTTATAACTATTTTAACATTGTTCAAAAAATGGAGTAAGGAGAAAAATATATTCGTTATTTATTTCTCGGTTTTTACTGATATTAATTTATTAACCCGATTAGTGCAAAAATCATTTAATTGCTTGTTTAAAAAATAATTATAGGTTAACAATAATTATTTTAATTTCTTTTATAAGCGTTTTTTTAATCTCATAAAAGATGCATAAAATATTCTGTGCAAATTACATATATTTTTTGATCAGGAACGTATTTCTGATTATGTCAAAAGCAAATTTACAGTGAATATGGAAGTGATTTTCGGCAAATATAAATAATGCCGCTTTTAACGCTTTCTAAGTACATAATTTGCTTCTGTTTTTTTTATCAAATATTACTAAATGGTGCATAAATATAGTAGATAAAAAGACAATTTTTTATAAACAAAATAAAGGCGCATAAAGCGTCACTAGTCACTCAGGTATATTGAAAGAAAAATCGACTACCTATTTTGCTTAAGTTGACAAATTGTTTCATTCTAAGATTTTTTTCGAATTTCATTCGAGATAGTATAAACTAATATTTGATCAATTTATAGTTAAAAAGTCTGCAAATAAAATCGAATATTTGAGTCAGAATCCTAAATGTAACGCAACAAACCTGCGTCAGTGGATCATTTTTATTGAACAATTGATGACGAGACCAATATCAAAAGACGCATATTAGGATGAACTCTTTATGTATAATATTCTTTAGCGATTTGTTATATATATGTTATATCTAAACCTCTTATTTTATGTAGTGACGTTTGTTCACTTTCGATTTTTTTGACCAAAATGTGCTTATTAATATTATCTTATAGCAAATTCCAGGATTAAAAAAGTTATTTTGTAAAATATTATATAATAAGGGAAGCTGCGCTTCTACAGCTTCTATAAGCTTTTACGTTATATTCGCTCGAATCCTTTAAATAACTCGATGCAGGTTTATTAAAGCTCGTTTGCTTCTCTGTATCCTCATTTGCCTCTATTGAAATGTTTATATCGTTATTGTTAGAGCGTCGAAGAGCAAATCGTCATCATCGTTGTTTTAATAACGATAAGAGCGAATGAATGGTGGAACGGCGTGCGGTTGATTATGTCTCAATCAGGTTTTGCCCACTTCCCTGATTGCCCAGGGTAAATACGAGGATAATGCCGCTAAGTCGGCTCGGGCCGCAAATTATCCCATCAAACGAATCCTCACTTTGTATGGAAATCGTACGGCGCTCGTAAAAGCCTTGTACTGCGTGGGGATTTTTTGACGATTGTCATACGCTCGCTCGTTTGTTAATTTAACCGACCAGATTTCATTTTCCGTGTGAATAAAGGCGACTTTTTTAAATTCGACTACTGCTACTTCTAAACCAGATTATCTCGCCGTTAAATCTCAGCTCGCGTACTACGCGCGTTTTTATTTTCCCGTTTTTATGCCTACTTTTTAATTCCTCGTTATATGCTAACAAAAACACGCCATTCGCTTATCTACTGACAATATTCAGATTGAGACTTGTTATAATACGATTTCGTTTTAGGTCCGGAAACTATGAAATGTAAACTAAAATTTGTTTAGCGGTAATATTGTTTTATCGACGATCGATGTATAAACTTTAATGTTAAACTAATAATTCTGTATGATGTATATTTCAAATATTTATTCGTACAAGTAAATTAATTTATTAAATACTACAAGTTAATAAAATAATTATGTTTGTATAAAAAATATCTTAACATTAACCAATATACATTTGTGTATATATTGTATAAAAAATATAAAAACCCTACACTTAACCGTCGAGTAAGCCGCCTACTACCATATTAAATAAATATACATTACACTCAATTTTTTCTCGAGAGTCAGTGCACAAAAAAATACACGCAGAACTCACATGATTAGTAAGAACATATTTTTTTTTTGTTGAATTGTGCTCTCTGCCGTTCGAGCTACATCTAAGCCTAACGGCAACTGTTTCGCAAAAAATCATAATTTTGCGCTGTGTGCCTTGTAAATAACGTAAGAATCCATAATTAAAAAATTATATACACACCAATGAACAATTATTCTTGTAGCTTTTATTATCCTATAAATAAATAATAAAATTACATTTTATTTAAGTCTTGTTCTATATTTTATTATATTGACAATTAAAGAAATAACGCCAAATATTTTATTATTTTTGTGTGGCAACATTATTTAATATATATATATACTTGAAATACGCATCAAGATATATTTATGAATATTAACACTGCTTTTAATTTTTTCAATTCGATTATTTTGGAGTAAAATGAGCGGTAGCATAAAATAAGGGAGGAATCGTAATAGTTAGGACAGGCGATTAATGATAGTTTAATAATTTAACAAGTCGCATATTGTAATTTTAATCTTGCGGGGATTATTATTATTATTATTAATATAGTGCGGTAACTGGCGGTGCATGAATTTATTTTTATTAGTACATGTTTTTATGAATGAATTACTTTAAAATCAATTTTACGATTTGTGTAATAATAAATGTACATATACGTATTTATTTTCCCTAATCTTCAAGTCATCTTGGAGATCGGGTTAAACTCTTATGATTCAGATGACCGCTTATCTGGAACAATATGGATGATTAAAATTAAGAGCGGCTTCTGAAAATCATCTCAGTCATATTTCCACTTAATGCGAGTTTATCTAAGCTCTCATTTATTCCAAGTCAGAAGCGAAGTGATAATTTTACGTCATGTTTAGTCTGAAAAAGGATATTCCAAATTGAAAATAACAAAGTGA
Organism: Plectrocnemia conspersa; assembly: GCF_051122295.1. Classification (NCBI taxonomy): domain Eukaryota; kingdom Metazoa; phylum Arthropoda; class Insecta; order Trichoptera; family Polycentropodidae; genus Plectrocnemia; species Plectrocnemia conspersa. The sequence continues at coordinate 29,793,441 of NW_028277167.1, read as the reverse complement.
TATTTTAATAAAAATATTTCGGAACTTTCGCCATTGCGACCCTTAGACCGATATTAAATAGAAAGAGCGCTATAAAAAATAAATTTTAAATCTATAAACAATTAATTAGACCCATTTTAACATATGGTGTGGATTAACATAAATAATACTATTTTTTTTAATTAAACACGAATATATTCGAGTACTTATTCTTTTTTTTGTTCAATATTCGAATAGTTAAATCCACGAATAATTGAGAATCATATTTATATTTTCTTTGATGTACACTGAGTGTACATGTTATCTTATACTGTAGTAGTTGGGTAGCTAGTCGCAATATATAAGTTATTACCGATAGTTGACAAAAATAACACACTTGTTTTTACTTATTAAAAATATACATACTAGCTTTTAAAGCAGAAAACTATTTTTTTAATATTTTATTTCGATGCAGATTTAGCATCTAAACGTCTTTTGCGAGACACACTTTATTGTAGGATTATTTCTACTAGCAAAAACATAATTTATTGATGCTAGAGAATTTTCATTCTAACTTCTATAAATTTACAGTTGCCCAAAGTCTAATTGCTGTTCAAACCCTGACACAATCTAATAAAAATTTAAATGTTTCAAACAATTGCTTTATTATTAAAATAATCAACATCAATCAAACTGCATTTACTAACTCCGCAGATGCTACAGTACACGTATTTTAAATAACAGTTTAAAGTAGTATATAATTATCCTTGCATATGTAAAATAAATTATGATTTCACTAGTAGAAATATATATCTACCGATGAAAATGTATTCCAATATATATAATTTAATTAAAACGCCAGTAGAAATAAATTATACATTCACTGTAATATAATAACAGTATATAGAATATGATAGTTTTTATACTTTTTTTATATAAAAATGAATAGTAATTATAAAAAAAATTAGGATATATGTATATCTATAAGCACTTAACTTTAACACTTGAAAAATACAAAAAAACTCACATGCATAAATTCACACAGCTTCTCAAAATAATTGTAGTTATCTTATTTTTAAATTAAACTAATGGTATCAGTACAGTGGACCTTAGAATAACACGGTAAATTTTCGACGTGCTATTTGTGTGCCGCGCCTGATTCGTACGTTTTTTATTTAAATATAATTATTAAGACTTAGTTATTGCAAATAATAAACAACTATGTTTAGTGAAGTATATTCCATATACTATTTGGATAAAAATAATAAGTTAAAGTTCGTGTATGCAATACTTGCTTTTGTTTTCACTTCGCCAGTCATCCTTATCATAAAAAATGTCGGGCAGGTAGCGACGGCGCATAAAATAAATAATGGGACCTCTTATGTGCTCTTAGACCAGCCTCATATTAAGCAAATGTGTTTATTTTATCTTAACACATCGCGCATAATATACAAACATATCAAACATGTAATTTAATTTTTAATTTGCGCTTAATGGTATTTTTTGCATAGGTATAGTTGGCCGATATTTCCCCCCTCTAGGACTAAAAGTTATAATATTGTTCTACTTTGATAAAACTACTTAAGTTAATCATTAATTTATTTTATTTAACACTTGTTTATTTTATGTATTTACTTTAAATTGTTTATTAAAATTTCTGTGAGGGTTAAAAAAAGGACTCGACTTAGAGCATATAGTGGTTCTTGTAAACTTTACGGCAAAAAAATCTTTTTGTAAGCCCGTGCAAGTTTTGAGCCTAAGCTTTTAAAAACAGTTAATTTGGGCAAATATCTATCATGGATAACTATTATGCATAATTTTTTCAATTAAACTCGAATGTACCAATTTTCTAGATAATATTGGCAAGATCTTTAAATATAGAAAAATAATGTTACGGTAATTATGCATATAAAATCAAGACAAGTTACATATGTATTATTCCGTAAAAATCAAATTTCTACAAAAAATATTTTGATTGAAAGCGATTGGACATCGCGAAGTTAAAAATGCACTGGAAGTATTTTAACTCTCAAAGCAAAGGGTGATTTACAAAAAGGGAAATAAAAGTATAAAGCAAAAATGGGAAAGGTCTATAAAAAATATTTTTGATTAAAAATATCATATAAGTGTGTATTTTTATATTCAAATACACGGTAATAAAAGGCGCATAACTTATAGGGAGAACTGATATATTTTGGTCAAAAACTGATGTTTCATCAAACATGTATGATACATTGGGCGTGTCTAAAAAAAATCAACAAGCAATCTAAAAATACTTGTACTACCTTTTTTCCTGAAATTTATGTTTAAATAAATCACCGCTTTATTTTTAATTTTCTCTCTCCCTCTGAAGAAATTATAACTGTCATAAAAACTCAATTTTCTTTAATCGCTTATTATACTAAAATATTACGGACAAATATATTAAAGCAATAACTATATATTTTCACATTTGCGGTAGTTTTACATGAGTTAAAATATACTTTGCCGATTAAAAAGTACGTGTACGTTTGCACCATAGAGTTGCATTTCCTACTGTGATATGCACATTAGTTTTCGGACACTCACTTGGTCGAGTTCGCTGTGTACTTTGGCACAATCTGCCCGCCAGGTGCTCCAAACTTTTCAATTGTTCCGACGTCAATTTTTAATTACTTATCAAGTGCCGAGGCGACTTTTGCCACTGTAAAAATGTAAGCAATTTTACGGCCGAAGTAAGTATCGCAATAAAACGGGGCAAAATATTAAACTCTTCGAGTTGCTTATGACGCATTTTTCGCAGACAGTCGACCGACATATTTTTTTTATTATTATATTTTGTAACTATTATTTCGTCTTTTCATTGCAGTTAATCGTATTTTTACGAGTAATTCATAGTTTTTTAGAATAGAAGGTTCAAATTATATTTAATAAAATATTGCAAAAATAAAATATTTAGTCTAATTTATTTATTTAGATACCGACGATATCAACTGTTCCCCTTTGACAATTTTTTTGATGACTAGTAAAGAATTGTTAGAATTATGAAATTAAATATTATATGAAGTAAAATATCAGTCGCCAGTAGTGACGTTATTTTGAAAACAAACAACGCATTAAATATGTCCGATTCGAACCTAAATCACTGTAAAAATTAGCCGCGGTTTGTTGAAAATCAATACGATACATTTCCGGCCCGTGTGTAGAGCGCTTTCGTGTTTTTAAAATCGTTAAATATCGCTTTAGTGACGTTTCACGGTTCGCCGATAATGCGAAAGTGGAAATATGGAGCTAATTGAATGAAACGCGTTTTATATTCGAAGAGAAGCGGTTCGGTTTTAGTGGATTCGACCGCAACGGGAGTTCATCCGGGGAAAGCGTTTTCCGATAGAGCGGTAGGTAGATAAGATGTTTTTTTCGGATAGGATAGGGGATAGATACGGAGACGGGTCGGCATAAAAGACGCGGCGTATTTATTAGCGGAAGGGCACGGGTCATTTAGCCCCGCATGCAAAGCGGGCTCCCGAGATGACGAGGGGTGAAATATTGCGGTCGCACACATCGCTCGCACTTTCTTCGCTCGTCTCCCTAATTATTGCACACTGCTTCGGCACGCACTCGAACGTTCAGCCCCTCGTTTTCACTCTCGCGCCCGTCCTGTCCCGTCCCGTTCGAAAAATACCCCAGGCCAGGACAATTTCGGGCCCGCGGGCCGCTTTCGTTTGCCGTATCCCTGATGCCTTATTAAAATTCAAACAAATGTTTTATTGATTGAAAAAACATATATAAAGATAAATATCACAGGTATCTAGAGCGCAAACTTTCTGACAAATTATCTGTATATACACGTGTAATGCATTAATCGAATTATATGTAGTAATCAATAAATACACGCATAACACATTATTCATGTCATTACGTTTTATTTATAAATACGGAATAATTAAATATATAATACAATCATCATGGGAGCGTACAGTCGCATTACTCACGGAGCATCCTTACTCCCGTTACAATTTTTTTTATAATATATTATAGTATTATTAAGCATTTTATAGTCTTGAATAATATGTATGTTAAAGAATTGTATGTTTTGTATATATTTGTATGTAAAATATTAAATACAACATATTTTATAATAGCTGTCATGACGCATTAGAAAAACCTATTGAGTTTAATGTGGGAATAGCATAGTCTGTATGGTCTAGAATGTTAACGCAAAGACAACGGGTTCGAGTCACGTTAGCAATTTAAAAAAAAATATGAAAATTAAAAACCGATCCCAGCTGCAAAGTGACATCTATTGATTATAAATTAAATTACACACAATAATTCATATTTAATAAAATATAAATGTCACAAATTTCTTGTGCTTAATACTTACTTATTAGTATGTAATATGTCTGATTGACTTATCAAGCATGTCAAGTCACAACGAAAGATTAACTAAACCCTCTATAAACTATCTAATACTCCCGTTCTCACAAGCTGTAGTTAGATAGCACCCAAATAAATTTTATATCATCTCTGGTTGTGTCTATCCAGCTCTAAAAAATGCCAGATTTATATATTTTACCATATAAATTTAAAATAAAATTCTCGTATATAAAAATATTTAATAATATATTTTTAATTTTATGTATCATAAAATAAATCGAATCAGTCAAAAGACAAGATATTGTTAAAGACTTGCGATCAAAGACATATAATATGTCTTAGGCAGGATCGTAATTTATGGATGGGGCAGGTGGTGCCATTTACCCGCCCCCCCCTTCTTGAATTTAGCCAGAAAAATGCAATTAAAATATTAAAAAAAGGCTACCGACTGACAAACGTTTCCCCCCCCCCTCCCCTCCTAAAAAACTAAAACGATGTGCCTGATTAAAACCTAGACATTCTTGGGTTATCTCCTATAAAAAATCAAAATAAAACAGTCTCGAATCTATCATTAAAATATTTTTTGAAATATGGTATTATAGTGTAATAATATCGAAATATATTTTTACTAATAGATATATATTTTTATCAGGGAAAATATAATTTATCTGGCAGATGCTAGTAAAATTATATAATTTTTACTATGCCATACGTATTAATATATTTATATATTATATTTAATTTGGTAAATTGAGTTAAATATACCTTTTAAAGCAACATATTTCCCCCTATCAGCTAAATTATATTGTAAGGGGAGTATAGATGTTACAGCGCCATATTTTTTTTCATAGTAAATATATATTTCTACTAAAAAAAATATAGTTGAACTGATTACGTTAATATGTTGTTTTAAAACATATAATAAATTATTTTTTTTAAGTAAAATTTGCTGTTATATAATATTACGAAATAATTCTGCATTGACTCGTCTTGAAGATAAATTAGTAATATATTTTTTTACCTTTTCTGTATTTTATCTTGAGTTTTGGGTTGCGCAAAATTTTTATTAAAAATAATTAAACATTTATAAATAATATTGCACTAATTCTTGATTTCTCACTCTAATACCTACATCTGATTCTTGCGTTTTTAAGCAGGCCTTAGTAGTTTATACAGTGCTTAATTGTAGTTCTACTCTTATTAATACTTAAACAGGTAATTATATATTTGCTTAGCATTATTCAGACGTGTTCTTTACTTGCTTCTATGGTGAATAACTCTGTCGGTAAACATAAATCAGATGCCACAAAATCACAGCAACGGATCGTCCAGACAGATCCCAGCTGATTTGAAAAATTACAGCCGACAATAATACAACTCCATATGCCAGCGAAGACTCTCTGACTTCCATGGCCTACCATTTTAACTTCACCGCCTAAAAGCGGCATCCACATATCTCTATATATATGTGGTAATTTATATATGTTTATTGAACAAACTTTTACTACCCAAAAGAAATATACAACACGATTACTTTATTGTTTGAGCAGAATAAATGCCATAAAAATTAAACGAACCATATCTCAAAAATAAAGCTGATAGATAAAATCGAGTACATTTAGAAACAAGGCAATTTTTTTAAACATCATATTATGTGTCGGTTAGTGTAATTAGCAAAAAAATGTTTGCGGCTCTCGGGCGTGAAAATTGAAGAAGCCTGAGCGCCCTCCGTTCTACCCTCTCTGGAAAGCGCGCGGGCCGCGTACCTCGTCGGCGCGCCCCCTTACCGCCGAACAAAGTCATTATCGGTCTCTACATCTTTATCGAATAAAGCTTAGCTAATGTAAGTCTGGGCGGGACGGATATCCCGCTCTCCGGTCGCTTACATCTGTTTGTTAGGCTGCGGTAACAATAATAATAATAATAATAATACTAATAATAATAAAGGGGTCGCAATTAGCGGCGAAATCGACTCTACCTGTTGACGAGCGGCGCTCGTTAATTAATCAGCGATTTTTGTGCGTCTTCCCGCTTCCCGGAACCTGTTGAGTGCGAAAATAGCGAAGGCGCGATTAATCAACCCTTCGGGCCGCGACTTCCGGCCGTTCCTTTCGGCGCGATTTCCCGTCTTTTGTGCGCTTTGTTTTCCGCGCGACGCTCGATTAACCCTGCGGTAACGCTCTGTTCCAGGTCGCCCGGACGATGCGCATGGGTGGCGGAGGCGGTCGCGGGGCCGCAACATGAGGAGCCTGCTAGCGGCCGCGGTGGTCGCGCTGCTCGTGGGAGGTGAGCCTGCTCATTCTCCACTTACTCGTATTTTGCTTTTCTAATCGCACCCTTCTTCGTTGCAGACATCTCCGGCAGCTGGGAGGAGTGGTGGACCTACGACGGCATTTCAGGTAACGTTACGACCGCACGTAGCGACCCCCCCATAAAATCTAACGCGCCTCTATCGTTCAATTAATGAAACCGTAATCTTTGATTAACGGCCCGAAGAAAGCCGAAGCGCGTCGTTACGCCGCGCTTTACGGCTCAGTCGCCGATAACGGCCTTATCGGCGCTGTGACTCAATCTCAACTCGTGTGTTTGCGCAGGTCCCGGCTTCTGGGGCTTGATCAACCCCCAGTGGAACATGTGCAACAAGGGCAGACGCCAGAGCCCCATCAACGTCGAACCGGAGAAGCTGCTCTTCGACCCGGGTTTGAGGAACCTGCATTTCGACAAGCACAAGGTGAGAAGTAAGACCTCGATAATAAATGGCGGGTGAGACACTAAACCCGTTCGGATCAAAACTTTGAAATTCTTAACTCAGGGACGACATCTGTGGGGGGCAGGTAACATAAAAATGCATGTCATTTAATAAAATACTAGGAATCTTAACGGAATCAAAATATTTAAAAAACTACTAGTGAATAGCCATTTTGACTCCCTCCCTGAACAAAGATGAAATGACATCCCTTATTCTAAGTTAAAAATTCTCGGGTTACTCCTCAAATACAATATAAAAAAAACAGTCTCGGTTCTATCTTGAAAATACTTTTTAAAATATGCCATTTAAGTATAATTATATCGGAATAAAATTTTACTGGTAGATACATATTTTTACAAGTGAAAATATAATTTATCTAGCAGGTGCTCGTAAACTTATATAATTTCAACTTTTCTATATATAGTAATATATACTTTTATACACTAATCATTATTTATTTACATGCAATTTATACATTTTAGAGTGTATGTGTATTTTTCAGTAAAGTTATGTTTTCACTAGTGAAGTCTCAATACATTTTCCCCAGTAAATATATATTTTTCAAATATGAATTTTTTCATGTGAAGTTTTTTTAGAAAGAAGCTTCTGCCGCGCGATTTTTATATTTAAATGGCAAATTAAAAGTCTTTTATATTTTTATTTCCTATATTGATTTTTTTTATTTCGTTTTAAAAGCATTTACAGCAGGCATGTCAAACTCGATTTGTGCCACGGGCCACATATGCTAATTTACATAAGAAGAACAGTCGCATAGTTTTTATATTTAAAAATGAACATTTAATATATAATATTTCAAATTTATGCAAAAATATAAAAAAAATACTAAAACACGTTATTTTTTGAAGATACTAAGCACTGTTTTTCATTAATCAAATCATTACAATTTGCTTCAATATTTTGATCTAACATAATCCTTAAAATTGTCAATTAATGCTAATCGGATTTTTTTCTTATTAGGAATATTCATTGAATTAATTCAAAATAGTCGAGGGCCGGATCCGGCGCGCGGGCCGTAGTTTGGTGACGCCCGCACTAACGATCGTTCATGTCAAAAAAGTAATCAATTATTTTGCTTCTATTCATGCAAAACAACGCGCGGCGACATACAACTGACTATGTATAGACTAACCTTTAAATTAACCTCGTCCCTTTCTTATACATACATACTTGTGAGTGTTTTTATTTGGCCTACACTATCCAAATGATTTCTCAATTCGATTTCACGAATAATGAAAATGCTTTTTAAAATTGATACACGAGTAGGTAGTGATTGAAACGCGGCGTTGACAATACCTACGTATTATACTTTAAAATTCTTCGCAATCTATCTGAAGCTTTGACTTTTACAAGATTTTAAAACTTTTCAACCCATTCCCTCGATGAATTTAGTTCTTATCTTAAATTTAGATCCAACTTTGCACCCGATAATGACTCTTTCCGCTCTCTTCAGTCGGATTACTGTCACATAGAGTTAAAAATACCTGCAAACGTTTTCTTTTTTATTATATTCCGACAAAACAGCTGTGACTCGACAGATTTTTTTTTATGAAAATCATTTTCATGTGTTTTTTAGCCAAAATGAATGTAGCGATATTATATAGTTTAATTTTATTGAGTTATTCATTCGAGTTGTTTTGTCTTGAGCTATTCTGACAGGTCACGAAGATAAATATTGGTTTTTTTTAAAGCTTTAATATTATCCGTTGCCAATAATTTTTGATATATTTATTTTGTTCATTGCTGTCATAAGGTTAGTGCTCTAATGTGTTTTACTTTTTTCTTGTATCTCATGCTAAAAGTTTTTCCGAACCAAATGCGGAAAATTCACAACTCTCTTCGATTATTTAAAGAATTTTTTACTAATATATACTAAATGTATTCGAGAAGACATGAAATCATAAATCAAATATTTTAATATAAAATTGATTTCTCACTACTTAATTATTGGTTGTTAATTGTGTTTGCTTAGTTGCAACGGATTAAGCTAACACGTGTCATGTTACAACAAAAGATTAGCAATAAATACATATTTCAAAAATTCTGTTTCTTAAGATAGAAAGCATTTAATTTCAGTACGGATGGACCGTGAGAAAAAAACTTGTCGCATGTAAGCGTAAACAACCCAATAAACAGCAATAAAGTGCAATTTCTGTGCTAAAAAGTAAATGAGCGTCATTTAAACTTTTTACTTAGGGGGGGGGAAGTTGCTCAACCAGTTTTCATTATTTAGATTAAATTAAGATTCATAGTTTTTCAATATGGTTTCTGATTAGGATCCACTGCGCTGATACGATTTTATTGCTTTTGATTTCTGAGGAGTGATTATTGTTTTTGCGCCCTCCTATTGACCAAAAATCGGTTTACATATATTTTGAGCAATATTCTCATATCAGAAGATCGTAGTTATATCGGTGAGAATAGCTATTTTATTTTTAAAACCATTTAACTATGGAGCAATGTGTGAGATGCAATGTCTGTCTGTACTTCCGCTTATTTTATCCTGAGAGTTGGCTTGGCTTATATTTTGTACTAGACCTAATAAAAGTTCTTTAACAATAATTAGTTTTTTTATATATATAATTTTTTAATTAAATGACATGCATTTTTCTGACTTTACGACTTAAATGTAAATGAGAAACGAAAGAAGCACATCTAAACCAAATTTCGACTAATAGCAGAGCTCAAAAAACAGTTATCATTTCTCAGAAGTCAAAAATTCACGTCAAAAGCAATTAAATCGACACGATTTTATTGCTTCTGGCGTTAGTTTTTCACTTCTGAGAATTAATAATTGTTTTTGCGCGCTCCTATTGACCAATATTTAGTTTGAATATACTTTGATCGATACTCTCATATTAATATCGGTTAGGATAGCTATCATATTTTTAAAATGTATTCTAATATGACTTTACTAAAATGGCATATAAAAAAATATTTTCGGGATAGATTCAATACCGTTTTTTTAGATTTTTTTTAAGTATTTCTGTTTTTGAATCAGGGTCGCCGTTCTAACTTTTTTCAGGGAAGAGAGGCAAAAGTTGGTCAGTCGTTAATCGATTTTTTAAATATTTCAATGTCATTAAGATTCATAGTAATTCATTAAATGCTGCGCATTTTTGTAGTTATATTCAAAGGAAGGGGGAGATTCTTTCACATGCTAGAGTACGCTCGGGATAAGGATGCCGGTTTGTTACTGTGTGCGTGTACATGTATATGAGAGGGAGAAGCGATGTTGCGTGTACTTCGCTGTCTCGCTTTCTCTTTTAAGGACAGTCGCTGATTCGTCAACGCTGGTATTCGTCATAAAAGTGCAGTGTGGCACAGAAGTTCGATCTTCTCTAGTGGTTTATTTTAAATAATTTTGTGTTGATATTGGTTTAACCCAGATATGCTCACTGTCCCATGGGTTGGTCACTAAACTCGTGCCACTGTTTTTTATTTATAAATGAAATTTTAGGAGAACAAAATTTCTTGGGCATATCTGGGTTAATTGATATCAAGGCTTCAAATATACATTGTAAGTTATTCGTTCTCTTACCCGTGGATCGAAATATTTTAATTATTTTTCCATTAATCCGTACGTTGTTGATTTTTTTACACTATTCTCTGTAAGGCTTAAAAATGTTATTATTCTTATCGTTGCGCCAATGATAATTTTTTTATTTATTCAATGGATTCTAATGATTTAATAGAGTCGTCGAGTCATTACACAATCTGCGAATAATTTCTTTCCCCATTTGAAGAATAGCTAAAGACTTCATTATTTTTTTGACTAGTGAAAGATTTTGAATTTTGCAAATATTTAATGAATGACATCAATGTCTGGTTTCTTCGATTATATAATATATTTTTAATTGTCCGTTAAAATTTCCAACTTAGCTCAGATGTATGTATGTTAAATAAACATATATTTTCTTTTAAAATAAAAAAATAAATATTCTGAGCGAAGTTGTTTTGAGCCACACAGTTCACGCACACAATAACATACCGGAATTTTTATCCCGAGCGTACTCTACCCCCAAATGACGTTTTTATCGTAGCAAAACAGCTTCTCTTGTTCTCAATCATTTGTGAAAATATTTTGGACCCATTCTCATGTGCTTAATTTTGACGTCCGATTGGTTCTCAGGTTAGCGGTATCCTGCACAACACCGGACAATCGCTGGTGTTCAGGGTGGATAAGGACTCGAAGCAGCACGTGAACATCTCGGGAGGACCGTTAGCGTACCGGTACCAGTTCGAGGAGATCTACATCCATTACGGCACGGAGAACCACGTGGGCTCCGAGCACCACATCCAGGGCTACGCGTTTCCCGGAGAGGTGCGTATGTGCAACGCGGATGCAGCGCTATCGCTAATTGCGTCGCCCGCAATTAACTCGATTGTATTTTGGGGCGAAAGGCTTTCGCTCGCGGCTTAATTTGCCTAAGTTATCAACCGCCTCTATTACGCGCCCCCGCTGCTATCGAGCGCTTCGAAAGCGCTTACTCATGCGATATCTAGCGAGCGGCGCCCGCGTGTGCCGCGCGGCAGGCTATTATTCACTTTGGAGGATGACACCTTTTTTATCTACGCGCCCACCTTCGGCTGCATTCGCCTCGGCTCGACTCTAATATCCGGAATTATCTTTCGCGCCTACGATTTATTTCCCAGCGGACGGAGCGCTTCGTATTTCGCCCGATGACCATCGCGATTGAAAAAACACACGTTATTGACCTCCCTTTTATTTTATTTGCGCCATTTTTGTACGGCTAGCGTATATTGTTTATTTTGTCGTCGCGGTCTCCCAGTCGCCTTGACCGCCCGCGGCGATAGCCCACACCGCGCCCACTTCTAAAATCGATTCTGTCTCTACTTACCCCTCAAACTGACTATGACTTTAACTTTCGTTCCGTCGTGTGCGATTCGCGACTGCGACTTTTGTTTTGTAACTTGATTCTCGATGTCATTTTATACCAGGAGACCGAAGCTCTTTGTAAATTAAAACAAACTTCAGCCCTATTTATACAAAAGTCTTACTTATTTTATACGTCCAATTCGAACTCTCCATATTAACTTACAATCGCCATTTAATTGTTTTTTTGCGACTTTATCTTCCGCAGATTCTAACGCTTTTGACCGCTGAAACTATATGGTGTTATTTCTAGTTTGATATCTTCCTCTCGCTCCTTTGACGTTCCGGCTCCTATGCAATACTGTTATTTCTCTTCTACATAGCCTTATCCGTTAGCGGAAAAAAAAACAGTTTCTATTCAATAAAATATCTAATGCGGCAAAATGATCTCAAACATTAAATTTTAATTTCAATAAAAAAATAATTAATCTAAATAAAATTATACAAAATGAATCGGACCAGCTCATCATAGCTGACACTATACTGATCGACGTACATTGACAGCATATTACTACCATAGACCATGTGAAACCAGACTAGTAACTCTGAGATTGCGGGTTCGAGCCACAGCAGTGGCACTCGTAGTTTTATTTATAAAAAATGCGCTTTTATAAAAAAAAAAAAACAGCCTCAGCTTCAGTGACATCTATTGGTTATAAATTATATTACACATAATTATTAATATAGATGTCACCGACTCGGTCCGGTGGTTAATACTTGTGCTCATTATATCTGATTGACTTACTCAGTTAGTATAGATTTACCGCTTTGTAACGCATAGGGCTTACGCCTGACAGGTTACAAAGTGTTCCGAAACCCAAGGCTAAAAGTTCTGAAACTAATTTTATGTATCGCTCAAAATATATTCAAACCAAATTTTGTTCAATAGGAGAGCGAAAAACAAATACCGCTTTTAAGATATCAAAAATCTACGTCAAAATCAATAAAATCGTGCCGTCGCCGTCGCAGTAGAAACGCTCAGTATCTATATTAAAACATATTATAACAATAATTTGACTTACAATAAGTGTGAATCGAATGAAGCATATCTAAACCAAATTTTGCCCAATAATCTTTCAAGGTTACTACGGACTAAAGACGCGTATGAAATCCCTCTTATTCAAATAAAGCGTAAGCTTTTTATGCGGTTCAATTAGCCACTATTTATTTCCTTTCTTTAATAACTTAATCAGTTAATAAAACTGATTGTTTATACATTAAACAAATATAATCAAAGCTCCATAGTTTTGTTATTGCTGTAACGCTAAATATTGGTACAACTGATCGATTTGTCATTCGCATGTCGGCAGTTCATTATCATTATCAAGGTTTTTTATGGGCAACTTGTTTGGTAGGGCTCGCAACATTGTCAGATGTCAACGCATCACGCCAAGCGTGCTCTCTGACGCCGCTCTGTCGTTATTCCCTCTCTTTCGTCACTCTGAATATGTTCGCGTCTTATATCAAATCAAATAGATTCGTTGCAAATTCGTTAAGTTCATGGGGTGTTCAAATTCTGAAAAATGCTCGCTCGTTTGTAACATATTTTACAGTTTTGGCGTGAGCGAGGTATGTTATAAAATATTTATAAAATAAATAATTTATATTTACAAATGTAATTACAGTTTTTTTGTTCTGATCGTCCTATATTTTTATCCTGACCATTTGATAATTATTCTGACCTTGAATAATTATGACCATTTAATATTTCAATTCTGATCATTTTATATATTTATTGTGATCGTATGCTATTTTTATCACAACCATTTGATATGTATTGTCTCTAAATATTATAATTATGACTTGGTTGTTAATAATTTCTTTACTGAGATCTGATGTTGATTTAAAATCTAACCATTTATTTATTGCTATTATTTTCTAACTTATTTATATATAACTACTGAAACATTTATCTTGACAATTTTTGAATATCCAACCACTCCAATCTTTCAATCATACTTCTACAATTAGTAAATCTTTTATTATTTAAAACTGCTCTTTTTGTCATATTTTGTATTTTTTTTCATCATCATCGTATTTAATTTATTAGGCATATATAATATTATTCGACATAAATAAAATGGAGCAATATAATTCTATTGTAGATTCTTTTTTGTATCAATACATCATATTTCTCATCCAGATAATATATATATTTTTCTATGCTGAAATATAAACGATTGTTAGCAGCCTACTTCCATAATTAATCCAGATTGATCTGCAAAGACAATAAGTTCGAGATCATTTGAACGCTTTTTAAAACTTTTATATTATATAGAAAAAAAAATAAAAGCAAAAATCAGAGTGAAATCGACAAATAAAATCGAATTAAATACAGCCACACGCTCGATGGCTTTTGGCCGTTAATCTATTTTCTTAGACATAACTCTCATGCATAAAACTCGGTCTTGACAACTTTTATTATGGTTAAAAATGATCATTGAGATTTATGTGAGACAAATGCTAATTAATTATGTCCTTGATTTGTCGCTGACGTTTTTGTTACATCTCTGTTATAAGGTCGGAAATTATTTGAGGATTATATGCATAGAATTGAGATTAAAAAATAAACAAAGAAATAAACTCCTAATAAATCAATCGCTTCTTGCCCAGTGTGGCAGGTCACGCTATTCTGATAAAACCGCATGTCTTCCATTTGTGTTAACCTAAGCCATAAGCCGAAGATGCATCGGTCTCTCGTGAGTGATTCACGAGAGATTCGAAGATTCTCTTCTGTCCAGATAATTTTCTTTGCAAATACACTGTCTACTTCATTATCTCCATCGACTAGCTAGCAAATAGTCTGCTGGGTTGCGATTTTGAGTCGGCTGAATCTTTGTGAGAATTTGCTGTAAAGTTGTTATTACGAACAATTCCGAATTGATATACGTAGATTTTTAATGCAATCAGTTGGATTTAATAAAATGAACAATGGGCAGATTTATTTAGCGTAACATTCCTTATTTACAATGATAAAGCACAGTGGCGTAACTAGGGTATGTGCCGCCCAGGGTGATCCTTAAAATTGCCCCCCCCCCCATATATATTTTTGCAGGATCATAAAATCAGCATTTCTTAAAATAATAAATTGGTTATTATTAAGCTCTTGTTATTTGTGGATTTATATATATGTTTTAGTGCATTCAGGGTTAAGAACCACACTGGACGATCCCATCGCGAATATGCCGCCCCCAAGCAAGTGCCGCTCGGGGCGGCCCGCTCCCTCTGCCCCACGATAGCTACGCCACTGATAAAGCATTCTTCGTGTAGTGCCTCATTCCTACATATTTTAAATCTTATTGAGCATAGCAACTTTGTAGATATTTTATTCGAGATTCAACGAAATATCGGTTATATCAGAATAAAACTTGCGTTCTAGATATGACATATTTATATATATACACATAATCTGTACTTCTGATTTTAAATATCTCAAAGTATAATGGCCATATATAAAAAATATTTTTACGCAGTATATTGTTAAAAACAAAGTTTTCAATCATTTAAAAAACTTGTTCGTAAACAAATTATAATGTAATGAAGCATTTTTTTTTGTATTTTATTTAAATAAAATACTAATTTATTACAAAAATAATAAAAATATTAACTAAGCCGCCATTTAATGAGACAGAAACAACAGTTTCAACTAATTCTAACAAAGACTGCAACCATTTTCTCTAAAGATTTCCGACTTTTTTAGATCGGACTAGCTAACGAAGTTAGTCAAGAAATTAATAGAGGTAATGTTTAAAAAAGTTTTAAAATTCGGTGCAGCACTACAGTGGTTATTCTGTTCACAAAAATAATTATACAACATATATAAATAGAGATATTAGCAATAGTCATTTATCTATATAAAAATATAGAAAATATACAGTTTAAAATTAGGTTCAAATTAAATTCACAATCTTTTAGCTTACTATAGGAATTAAAAAATAAAATATTAGTTTTACAAAGTAAAAGCTCATAAATTAATTATTTTTATTTATTAGCACAAAACTACATAATTTATCTCCAAGCAAGGAACCTAAGACTTAAAATTTTCAATTTATGGCGTTTAAAATTGTATTCAAGTTTAGTCTAAAAATTAGTGTATTTTTGAATATTTTAATAGTTTTTAATGTGCTTTAGATAATTGTATTAAAAATATATTATAATTTTAAATAGTATTTCCATCGAAATATACATACAATGTTTTATATAAATAAAATTTAACTGTATTTACTGTCCGCGAGTTGAAAATTCTCCTACCCTTGTTTGTAAGTGATCCGATTTTCACGAAAATGCTTGGGGCGATATTCATCCTCGATCCCCCAGTAGAATATCCCCTCGAAACGTCCCGTGCCCCGGAGGGTTTTGATCCACTGCTAATAGGTGTCCCATATTTTTTTTGTCTCTATATAAATTTTCGCTGACGAATTTTTTTGAGTAGGTCATTAGCACCAGTTCGTATTTAAATTTTAGCAAAAACCGCTGGCCTAGACCATTTAAAATAGGGCAATCCAAAAATGGGAGAATTTGGAGAAAAAAATTTAATCACGTTTAAAAGTGGCATAAATTTTAAATTACCAACATCTTTAAAACGATCGTGTAAATTGTTTCAAATATAATAAAATATTGTGATTTCTTTCTCTATGTAACTCTTCAATCCAATAACAAAATCTTATTTTTTGTTATTCAAAAATTCTACATTTTTTTTTATTTCACTTGAAAAATAAGATTTCACATCTGCCCAGCTATTGGCATGGAAAACCGGCCGTTCCCACTGTGAGACACGAAGACCGAAAGGCCGGAGAAATAGACAGATTCAAAACGTCAACCACATGAACGGTTGATGACGGGCGACTGTACGAGTGCGCGTGCGCAACCAATTCAATTCACGATATTCGACTTATTCATAGCTTTATTCTAATACAGTCACAAAAAATGTGTTTCAAGTGCAGATAGCTACTATGTATATGTGCATTAGTTAATTGTCGATGTGCATTAATTAATTGTTAGGTTAAAACTATAGACACGTATTAGTATTTTGTTGTCTAATACCGTAATATTTCGCGGCTCCCTGACAAAATCGCTAATTTGAAGAACACTGATCCAGATCTGCCGGGAGCTATTTCACGTTCATAATTTCATTATCTCACGATATGGATAGGTCGCGTGTCCTCGATATAAATCGCCAGGGTCGCATAAATGAAAACGGGTAGCATGGTATCTGTAGATAGGGACAGTTGATCTATCTTTATTTAAAACCTCTTTGAGTTTATAGAAGAAGAGTTTATATATTAGAAATATTTTAGACAAGTTATGATACTGTATTTTCTACGGCGAGCTCAAGAATAAACATTAAAAAATGTTGGTATGCAATCCGCAAATTAGCAAATAAAATTTTTAATATCGTAATTGTAAAGATAACAAATGTGCACTAAAGTTAATTAAAAAGCAAGCAACTGACCTCCGAGCTGCGTCGACGTAATGACCTATTCTGTTACAAAACTGGAGTTATCCACTAGCTATGAGCAAATTCGAGTTGAGTTCTTCTCGCCGAACCCGATATTTATATTGCCGGCTCCGTTCGAAGGAGAATATCGGGAATCAAACGGCCGCAATTCGATCCATATTCGCCCAAAAAAAATAATAAAGAGTAAAGCGATCCGAATCGAAGGTACCCCTCGCGACAGATCGGAAGGAACCGCCTAATTGGCGCCCAATTAATCGCCGCCCTTTATTATTAATTTGGGGCGCGTCTCGCGCATATTTCATCGCGAGGGTGAAAGTTGAGAAATCTCGAGTTTCGGTTTGTCGCCGTTCGACGAGTGGCTTCCGAAATTACCCGCTAATTAACAATGTAAACTTTTGTAGCGTTTTTGATAAATTGCCCCGCTAATTAAAGTATTTTGTTAGTGCGTTTCGATCGGGGCGGACCGGAAAGTTTTTTCAGGAAAATTCGCAGCGTCATGCGGGGCGTGTTAACTAGAACCTTTTTTATTAATTATCTATCGGGCGCGATTAATTTTCGAGACGGTTAACCCTCGTTTCGCGTAATGGCTGCAGATTGAGCGATTTTTTTCCACCCTTAAAAATAATCTAATATTCATTTATACTCGCTTTCCGTACAATGAATTCCAGTATTTTACTTAATTCGTTTACACTTTTTGAGCCAATGCCCATTTCGTCTATTCAATTTGTTTCGAATCGAAAATGAGGTAATCCTTATTAATAATTTATTATCTACAATATATACTGATTTGATACTTTTTTTAATTGAAATCTTGCTCATAATATTTCACGCCTCGTCCTCATGATTAATATTTTTCAAAAGTATATAATAATTATTTTCATATATCAAAGAAATAAGTCAAAGGTTTAAGATTTTTTTAACGGAGTCAAATAAAATATTTTTTCTACAATTTTTGGTCATTTATGTAGGTTTTTGATATCGGTTCAGTGACAGTTGATCCCCTGGACAATTCTGTGTCTTCAATTTGTATATATCAACATTTGTAGAAGTTTTAAATATATACTACTCCTTCTGTCCTATAATAATAGTGGCAGTTGACGAATTTAATTTGTTCTTTAATAATAGTAGCAAAATAAAATAAATATAGAACGCAACATTTATTATCAAAAAACTAGATTGAATTAAACAAGAAATTAAAACTAGTACTTCTTATGTTCAAAAAGCTTATGGATTTCTCAATAATTTATTAAAATTATGAAATTATTTAATTCTACATATTGAGGTTATTAAATATATTTAATATTATAAACTAAATTTTTATTATAGTAAAAAATATTTTTTCTTAGTAATGATGAACTTTCTATAAAAACTAGAAAAGTAACATATTCTTTTATAATTAAAAAATAATATTAAAATAAAAACTATGACAGGGAATAATAATATTTCCAGTCAATATTAGAAATTATATTTTACTATTTAAAAATATCAATAAATACAAATTTAAAACGTAATATCATAATCCTTATAATGAATGGATAATTTACATGAAATATAAATATATTTTCGTCAAAAATTTTTAATGAAGGAATTACCTTTATTGCACTATAATGCCTGAACTACACTCTCTGGAAAATGTCCGAACCGAAGTTACAACTGAAGTCGGCCGAGACCACACTGCCGCAAATTTCATATGCCATCCGGACGGCGGTAGTGAATGACGTCCGGACGGCGGCTTCTGTCACGTAAAGCTGGCATATTTGCGCGCGATCGAAAATGTGCCAAATAATCGCAATTTTTAAATTGTCATAATAATAAAATTACGCTGCTGATAATTATAAAAGTTTGTGTGGGCACTCACCAATACAATATCAGTGAAAACTTTTTGGTCGTAAATATTCGATTTATGCAAAATCTTTGTCGGCTTTTGCAAAATGCCATAAGGCATAAAAATGATACTTCAGAATACGAACACTACATCTGTGACTATCCTAGAATCTGTCGCCATCGATTCTAAATAAGAATTCTTTATGGTGTGACATTTATATAAACCGATCTAGAAAAATATATAACGATATTCGAAAAGATTTTTTTAACAAAATCAAGTACCACTAATTATTTTTTAAATATTTAATTTTATATGAAAAAAATATAATAACGATATCTGTTAAAATAATATACTATCAAAAATATAATTAACCGTTTTTGGTGCCTTAAAATATTCAAAGATGTCAGTAAGAGTCTGTTGAAGTTCCCGATAACTTGACCACGTGACTACTATGCAGCGCTCGACATGCGTGTTGACCATAGGACGCCTACGCGCATACTGAAATTGCTCCGAGCTACTCGTTCTACCTCAGTTTGCAAAGAAACATATCATTATATTTCTCACTGTCGTCACTCAACACGCGAGAGAGCCAAAGGGGAAGTATATCACCGCTCGCGCTCGAAAGAGCAGCTCCGACTTCGGTTTTTTTGACTTCAGTCCGTTTGCTGACAATGTTCGGAAGCGTTCAAAGCTGGCCAAGTCGACTGAATTACCTCCACTTTACCTCCCGTTCTTGGTAACCTCGTACAACTTCCGAGAGATTTTAGAGCGGGCAGAACCGAACTCAACCGAAGTAACCCACTATATTCTCCGTCCTTGGCCAACCTTGGCCAACTTCCAGAGAGTGTAGTGCAAGAATATGACTTGCCTAAACGAGAGAAATTTGTAGAATTATGGATTATAAAATAATAAAAGTACGGTACAATTCGGCCTTAAGTTTAAAGATTGAAAATCCTCAAAACTATTACGTGTAATAATCGGTTTAAAATAGTAGTCTGGTTTATGACGTTTCAACGCATTCGTTTAATTAATATTTTATTTTAAATCAATTTGCGTATAAAAAATATTATATTTTAATATATTTTTAGTTATTTATTCTATTGTATTTTGATTTAATTTAATTTTTATTTATTATAATATATTATTACATTTTTTTATTTACGATATCTTGAAACGTTTGCTCTATTATAAATTTGGGAAAATTATTTATTTACTTACGTATAAATACAAATAGTAATGATGAGTTACTTAAGCTCGTAAGGGATCTTATATGCATTAAAATTATATTAATTTAAAATAATTACTTGTAAATTTATTTTTATTTAAAAGTACTATTTTGTAAACATCGTTTTATCTAATTTATTATGCAAATATAATATTGTTGCACAATTATTAAAATGGGGCAATATATGTATAGTAGTCAATTATCAATGTTTTGTTATAAGTTGACATATTCCTAAATTTTCTGCTGAGCTGATATATTTTTTTGTTAAAAAATATAATAACGTTGCAATTCCAGATTTTGCTTACGCAAACTAATTTTCTTAAATAGTACCGTTGAATCTGAGACATCTTAATTTAATTAAATTCAAAGAAATGCATCATTGTCAATTAGCGGGTACAGTTATATGTATTATCAACAAACTTAAATCGTGCATTCCATGACTTTCAAGAAGTGGAACTTTCTAAGCGACACTTAAATAAAACGTCTGGTTAGCGCTTTCTACGATCTCATTAGTGCACGGAGGAATTTTGGATAGCAGCGTTACATAGTCGCGTTTTTAAATAGCACTAAAAAGTAATTAACTACTTTCCGTTTCGACTATTTACGAGAAGTTATTTATCTGCGCACTTCGTCAAGATTGCGGTAAAAAATATCAGAATTAATTCCCAGATAGCGAGGGTCGAAAACCGCAACATAAAGTCTAAATAAATTCTCGCTTTGTTTTCCGTTTTGAATTTCTTCATCTCGATAGTGCACCGTCCATTAGCCGCACTAATTATCCCGGGAGCGAGGAGATAAATTCGAAACGCGCAGATAACGAGAGCGACGCGATAAAAATAACAACGGACTGGGCTAAATTTAAGCGGGCTGCGATTATTTTATTGACCGCCGAAAAGTCGCGAGGCGAAGAGCGGAACGAGTCAAAGGGCGACAGATGGGCCTCGTCGGAAAAAGAGCAAAGGGAAGAAAGTCCCAGCAATTTGTCGGTGTAACGTGACAAAGACCCGCGCTCTACGGAGTCGAGAGCCCGATAAGATAAACACGGGGCGAAAAAAGGGGTAGCTTCTTATTCGGGTAGGTGAAATAATTTTAATGTCTCCTTCCATCTCCCTCCCGCTCGGAAGGAGAAACGAAAGTGAGTCGTCGATTCGGCTTGCGGTCGTTTGTTGTCCGACAAACTTCACCGGACAGAAGCGAACTTTTCGGATTTCCAATTTGGAGAGTGAAGCCACCCTTCGACCGCCGACCGAACCATTTTTCTTCCCCCGTCCGTTTCCTTCCGCAGAATTTACCCACCGATAGACGACCGATCTATCGACTGTCTCCGAATATTAAATCCGCGCCCCGGTTAAATAATCCCTCGAAATACGCACCGCCGGAGTATTTTCTAGACTTTGCGATTCGAACGCGAGTTTCGTCGGATTCAGACGTTGATCAATCTCAGACCGACGGAACGAAGCTCGCTCTTTATCACTTTAACGGCGGAAAGAGCCGCGATCTACTGCGAGAGGGTCGGCAACCTTATATTCGCAGTGAAAAATGTCGAGGGTGCTGCACACCCCGACTATTTGCCTATATATGTATCACCCTTCTCTCCCGCTAACTTTTTACTATCGCGTACCTACTTTATTCCTTTCTTCATAAACACGCTTGATAACTTCATTTGTTTTATAAACACCCGACGAGTCGATTGATCTTCTCTTCGAGTGCGGCATATTCTTTAAAACTTTTATCTCTCTCTTAAACTTGGTATGAGAGCATAATGTAAGTTAAGTAAATACATATTTTAATCTTACAATTGCATCAGTGCGAACTTTGCGGGTATTCATTTATAAATTAATATTATTTTATATAAATACGCATTATTCTAGTAGCCTTATCTGCGTCACGTATACTTCAAAACATAAAGTATCTGGTGAAAGAGTCGTGAGCGGACTGTATTTGCGCTTACATATTATTTTATATTTTGGTGGGAAGTGCATCGTTTTTTCTTACTCTCGACCGTCTGGTGAATCCGACACATTAGGGCAGAAACGTACTATATTATCACCTGACATTTTATCGTAGAGACATGCTATTTGCATAACAGTCAAAATTCAAACAGCTATAGATCTAGCTACGCTTTATTTTCCCCTTAAAATAAAGAATTTTTTGTGCTTCTGATCCGTCAAAATATCCGATCGGCACGTGCGCTTCTATAGAAATACTACTTGCTACAATTTTAGTCACACGCATAAATAGCTATTTAATATATTATTATTTTATTAATTTATTTAGCTAATTTAGTTGCTTTATATAATCAAATATAATATAACATTTTTCTATATTATGAATTTTTTAATAAATATATATATAATCAACAATGGTCCTAGTTTGAACCTCTGTGGTACACAGTAAGTTATTATTTTCTCTTTGCAATAAGCATAATTTAATTTTAACATAATTAAAAATACATCTTTAAATTTACATCAAAATTTGATGATTCTGAAGTGCAGAATAATATTGTATTTAATTATATTGTGTTATTATTATACAATAACAATGATTTAAAAATGCGGAGTAATTTAAAAATTTAGTCCTCCCCTCCCCACCCACTGCCATTTTTTCGTGTTTCACACTTTTTTATGTTGTTATGTACTTAAATGAGGTGTTCAAATTAAATAATTATTTTTTATTTATGAAATATGTATTAGCAATTGAATTTTTATGCAAAGTTTTAATATAAATAAATTAAAGAATGTATATATTAAACTTATTTAAAGTTTTAAAGTTGCAAATAATTCGTGATCATGGCCGGAAAATCACGGCCGAAATATATATATATATATATATATATATATATATATATATATATATATATATATATATATATATATATATATATATATGTGTGTGTGTGTGTGTGTGTGTGTGTGTGTGTGTGTGTGTGCGTGTGTGTTTTGATTTACTGTTAGATAAAGTAGTTAAAACAATCCCTATTTATAGGCATAGCGCAAAATTTTCCATATTTCGGTAAGATTTCTACATGATATTTAAGATTTTAAAATATTTAATTTTTAAATTGCCATTTTATTTTTAAAAAAATACTTTTAAATATTAGGGTGGATTTCTGTATATAAATCTCATGTAAATGTATTTTTTATATATGTATTGCTGATTTATTTAAATCAGATTGCTGTTGGCTGCTAGAGCAGATTACGAACGGCCGTTTGTATTGCAATCCCGAATGCATGTGGATACTTTCTATGATTACTTGACGTAATTGCAAAATCTTTTTTCACTGTGTTGTCCCATTTAAACAAAGAGTTTATTTTTGTGTTTGATTTTAAAAACTCATATTTATATATCTATATTTATGATTTAATAACATTCTATATTAGGATTCTATATTTTTTTTAAAATCTTTTTATTTAAATTATTAAGTGGTCCAATTGTTGAATAAAAAAGTAGTTTAATTTACACATGAATAAATCTACCCTTACTTGAATTTTCTTCACTTTCTACAATAATTCTTTATGCACTTAGACGTCATTTCTCTTACTTCTAATTTGCCAAAAATACATATTTTCTTACATTTTTCATTTTTGCGTACCATAATAAAAAAATATCTTCGATGTAGCTAATAAATTTGGCCAAGTTCAAGATTTAATAAAATATTTATTATTTTACTCGTAGATAATTTCACTCATTAGACAGTGTGTTTATGAGTAAAAAAAAACCATTGCAGATTGCAATACCGTTAGTAACGAAAAAAATTCTAATTCGTATATTTTATTTGTATATATACTTTATATATTTTATAGATGAAAAAAACAATTTAATTGTAATCATTGTAAATGGTGAAAAAACCATAGTAATATTTCAATACACAAAAAAATATAATAATTTAATAATTAAACAATACAAATCTAAAAGTCACAGATTTCTACAAAACATAATCACCTATGATGAAGGGATAATGATACAATTATAATATTTGATATATCGCAACAAAAATTGCTAATCAATAAACATGGTGAAACTTGCGAGCGGTACTTGTATAATTTTTTCGGTCTTTTTCTATTAACAAATAATTAAAATAATAATAATATCAATGCCGGTAATACCGGTAGTGACTTGTTTCTCTTGGTAATACCAGTATTATTGCAATCAATATATATATATATATATATATATATATATATATATATATATATATATATATATATATATATATATATATATATATATATATATATATATATAAAGCGACGTATACTTTATGATAGTCGTTTCTTTTTTGCGGACTCGTCTATGATTTTGATTAATACAAATGCATAAGCGCGCACTAGCAATCAGACGATCGATCGAAAGACGGACAGGCATGTCGCAAAAGAGCGCTGCAGTTGGAGAGGAGTATAACGCGAAGGAGAAGTAATCTTGTATATTTTTTGCGGATGATCTCCGCTGTGTTTTCGATTAATTCCCGCTCGCGAAAGAGCCAAGTTATAATTAACCGAGTGTCGGGCTTTAGTTACGCGCCGGTGGGCAAATTTCTCGTCGTCTCGAGCCGAGAACATCGACGGAGCCTCGTTAAGTCGAATTCGCCGGTAACAAAAAACAAGGTATTAATCAAAAGAAACTCGCGCACGACATGCGCTCATTACCGAATGGAAATTCGGTCGGAACGCGAGATGGTTCATAACTCGGATGTCTACGCTTCTCCCTTTCCCTTCGATCCGAGACGTCTACTTTGCTTCGCCTCGAGCGCCGCTTTTAATTCGCTCCATCGGGACTATGAAAAATTGTAAATAGGAAACAGAGCGCTTTCATTATAGTGTATAAAGGGACACCTGGCGCCGCCGGCGACAATATTAAGGTTTCGCAGCATAAAAATGCACAAGGTGCATATCGCGACGGCGAGGATAAAAAGCCAATGTCGCATATATTAATAAATATATTTCCTAGTATATCTCATCGACTACAAAAATGCTGTTCTTCTTTCTGCGCTCTTCGACTTGCGATGCTTTTTTGTCCCATCACTTTCTCGGTCACCCCTCGCTCTAAATTTACTTCAATGTCCTTTGTGATCGCTTGCGTTCGACGCGTCTTCCAAATTTCGCTATATAAACCGTAGAGAATAATATTAGGAGCAGACTTATCAAGCTGTCATTTTAAGATAAATATCAACAGAAGGTCTCATGTATTACCTTTCGCAAAATTTCAATGCACCTACTCAAAGCTCTGAAATTACTCTCCGTCAGTTTACACAGCAAAATGTAATAATAATAAAATAAAATAGTATAGTGTAATACAAGATATTTAAATTATATGTTTAATTACATTAATTCATTAAAGCATATTTGAGTGCTTTAAAAATATTTTCTTTATAACAGTTCTCAAGGAAGAAATAAATATTATAAATCACTACATTGTAGTGCGGTTTAGACTGAAATCAGAGTGTAAATTATTAAAGTAACATATATTTTATTAATTAATAACTAGTATTACAGCTAACGATCAATATACGTCACTATCTACAACCTAGTTCTATTTTATTTTAATTATTCAAATGATATTCCTCAGTAAGATAGGGTAAATCTAAGAATACCTATGGGTAAAATAAATAATAATAATAATAATTAATTTCGACACGATAAAAAAATGCAAAGTATTTTTTAGTCGTGATTAATTTTTTTCTTGAGAAAAATTCCTCTGAGATCATAAGAAAATCAAGGACGTCATTTTAGATTTTTCAAGGTCAATGGAAAAAGTTAGTGGTAGTTTTATTAATATTTCCATATTATTAAGATTTATAATATTTCAATAAATAACATACTTTTTTCTGGTTAAATTCAAGGTGGTACCTGTTTAGAATCCACGTCAAAAGCAATATAATCGTTCTGCTTTATTATCTAGCGTTCATATTACAATATTACTACCGACAATAAGTGAGAATCGAATGAAGCATATCTAAACAAAATTTTGATTAATAAAAGAGCGCAAAAATCTTTTCTCAGAAGTAAAAAATTCACGTCAAAAGCAATAAAATCGTGCCGTCGCCATCGCATTGTAAGCGCACGGTAATCTAGCGATCATAACAATTTTTATTATAATATTAAAAATTAAATGAGCATATAAACTGAATTTTGTTCACTAAAAGAGTGCAAAAATATTTTTTCAGAAGTAAAAAATTCACGTCAAAAGCAATAAAATCGTGCCATCGTCGTCGCATTGTAAACGCATGGTAATCTAGCGATTATAATGACTTTTATTATAATATTAAAAATTAAATGAGGAACATATAAACTGAATTTTGTTCAATAAAAGATCGCAAAAATCTTTTCTCAAAAGTAAAAAATTCACGTCAAAAGCAATAAAATCGTGCCATCGCCGTCGCATTGTAAACGCACGGTAATCTAGCGATCATAACAATTTTTATTTAATATTAAAAATTAAATAAGGAACATATAAACTGAATTTTGTTTTATAAAAGAGCGCAAAAATCTTTTCTCAGAAGTAAAAAATTCACGTCAAAAGCAATAAAATCGTTTCATCGCCATTTCATTGTAAGCGCACGGTAATCAAGCGATCATAACGACTTTTATTATAATATTAAAATTTAAATAAGGAACATATAAACTAAATTTTGTTCAATAAAAAAGCGCAAAAATCTTTTCTCAGAAGTAAAAAATTCACGTCAAAAGCAACAAAATCGTGCCATTGCCGTCGCATTGTAAACGCACGGTAATCTAGCAACCATAACGATTTTTATTATTATATTAAAAATTAAATGAGAAACATATAAACCGAATATTTGTCAATAGAAGAGCGCAAAAAACAATTATCACTTCTCAGAAGTCAAAAATCAAGGCAAAAGCAATAAAATCGTGCCGTTATCGCATTAAAAACGCTCGATAATGTAGCGTTTATAACGACTTTTATTAAAACATTTTAAATTAAATGAGGAACATATAAATCAAATTTTTGTCAATTGAAGAGCGCAAAAAAACATTATCTTTTCTCAGAAGTCTAAAATCCACGTCAAAAGCAATAAAATCATGCCGTCATTGGTGATAATGGTTGATAATAACCAAAATTCGGTTTAAATATATTATGATCAGCCCTCATTATAATTTCATATTTATATAATATCATATGATAACTTCACTGTTAATATAAATTGACTGTAAAAGATATATCAATGGGCTACAATTTTACAAATAAAAAATACATTGCTGCTAACGCCGGTTATGATACAGATAAATAAAAATAAATATATATTTACACTGATATATGTAATGATATATATAGATATTTTTTTCTAACTTTGGGATTTTTATAGTTATGGCTCGATGGCAGCTTTCGTTTTCTTTTTATTCTAACCGCAAAATGCTGACCACCGTTGCACACAATTGTCCTGCGATTTGGCCCGTGTTAGCAAATACTAGCTGTCGGCTTTTTGAAGGTAGCTTTTTAATAAATCTTCGAAGCTTTCTCTTTGCCCTCTTTTCGCCGCTCTCCCCCTTCGAGCTGCGAGTGTTTATTTGCTTCGACAATCTAGTTTCGGACATTCTCGCGACCCATCGAAGCTGTCGCTGTATAATAATGGTTTCGAAGCTTGCTTCTTCCTATCTGCAAATACACTCGAGCCCTAATTAATTATATACAAATATTATAGATACTGAACTTTGACTGACCGTAATAACGATACGAATTGAACAACGTTATCTGTGTTGCTTTTTCACTGGCGCTGTCATTATCGGAGGCGGCGATTCGAAACGTATGCTCGATTTATCTCTAAAAGCTCTGTAGGTAATCGCTGCGCTGTTTACGCGTCTACAGCGGTCGTATGTCAGAAATTGATAATGATATTTTGTGTAGCAAACAATGGGCGCGGGTCGGTCGAGTGGTAATTGCATTATATCCGCGGTCATCCATTGTGAGTTCGGTGCTGCGGCGAGGGTGGGGCGGCCGGCTAGCGGGGTGAGAAGGGGAGGGGGAGGGGTGATGGGGTTTCGTCCCCTAGCCGGTCATAAATAATTCAGCAGGCACCCGAGATCGGTAAACGAAGCTGGCCGATGATCGTTTTTACACCAATATCGGCGCGACGAATCAATTAATTCTTATAAATTGTTTATTGAAAATTGACGCCCAAATCGCTCGAACGGTTAATGGAGCGCGAAATGAGCCGTCGTGGAGCAAGACGGTGCTCTGCGATGGGAACGCCAACGATCGCTCGGCTTTCAGATACAACTGTACGGGTTCAACAAGGAGCTCTACCACAACATGTCCGAGGCGCAGCACAAGTCGCAGGGGATCGTGGGGATCTCGCTCATGGTGCAGGTATTTACACGCTCCCCTTTATCATATTCCTCCTCTTCCGCCCTCGACGCGTCCGTCTCTTCCGTATCGGTCCGAGGGTCGCAATGGCGGAAACCCCTTTGGATCGAAACATATTTCCATATATGTATATAATATTTTATTTAATTTTTAAGATTCTGAATTTAATTTAATATTAATTATATTTTCATTATTATATACACTTATATCGATAGCAATTAAACTACATTTTTTTCATACTAACTTTAGTGCAAAAAGCACTGTGGTTTTTAATGACATTATTTGTATGTACATACATATATACAGAAGCGTGCTGCCGAACTTTTAACAACTAAATCTTAAGCTCCATGTTGTTTTCAAGTCACTCAACCGACGATTGTTATTTTTTACTCGCTTATGAAAATGTGCAATATTTTTTTATAAATTATGAACAGATTTATATTTCTAATCAGACCTTTGCAATAGTTCTTGAATTTGAAACATAGCTACTAAGACCATTTTAAGCTTACATTTTTATATCTTAAAATTTTAGTAACGAAATTAAATATATTTTTAATATATAAAAAATCGGTAATATCAATTTAAAATTGCACTCAATTTGGTAAAAAATATTTAGGTATTTTAAAAATATTTCTAGAGCAAATAAAAACAAGTTTAAAAAATCCTTCGCTTAAAAATGTAACGCATAATGTTTACTTTATTTATTATAATCTACTCAAAACTTTTACATTTTCAAAGAAACGAATTTAACTTACATCCTAATTTTTAACTTATCAATATTAACACCCACGCAAGTAAATATATCGACTATTTTTTTTAATAAACATTATCAGGACGTTTGTAAACATATATAATAATAAGAATATAAAACTTTAAACCCATCCTTAAAATATTTATTTATTATTTCATTAGCAATTTATTTATTTCATGTAGTTTATTTTTTATACATTAAATAGATGTAATAAAAACATACATATAAAATATAAAAAAACTTTGTAATTAAAATTTATTTCTTAATATACGAAGGTGTTTCTATATTCTACTGAGGAGACCAGCTATATTTTAATTTTTGCGAATCGTCCTAGGAATATTATTATACAAATTCACAGCTTAGTACAATATTATTTTTCTACCTACCTATCCTTAAATTGTCTCTATTTCTTACTTACTTATTCAAATACTCTAGTAACCTAATATTTTCTAACATATATAAATACTAAAACATTCATTTTCATTTTTTTCTAAATATCCAACCGTTCCAATTTTTCAATCATAAATCTACAACCAGTAAATTTTATCTTATTTAAAACTACTTCTATTGCCCTATTTTGTAATTTATTAAAATTATTAAGCACATTTAATATTGTTGCACAATAATTCAAGTGAGGGAATATAATACTATTGTAGATGATTTTTTTTTGTATTTATACCTAACATATTTTTCATCCTAGAAAATATACATATTTTTCTACAATTTAATTACAATGTCCCTTTGTAGTCCCTTATCCACGCGTATTTGACATCTGTTTTTTACTGGTAACTCCTATTTTTCTCAAATTATTTTATATCTATAAAATAATAAAAGTAAATAAATAAAACCTATTTATAACATTTGATTTATAATATAAATATCTCTATATAATTTAAAAAAAAAAATATGAAACAATTCTTACAAGTACAGCTTTTATAATCTAATAAGATCAATATTACTACATTACTTAAATTAATATCAAGAAATCCATTAAATTATAAAAGTTATATTACAATAAAAAATAGAAACCTAGTAATAAATAAATTTAATTTAAAACAAAATATTTTCTATTTCTCACTATTTATTTTATAAGTATATAATTTAACTTCTAAATATAATTCTGCCAAACAAAATTATAGAAATATATAATATAAATGTTTTTTAATTGTATTTATTAAACATTAGAATATTTAATTAAATAAGTGCATTCAAAATTGCTTGGACTTTGGGTAATAATTATTAAAAAAAACTTTGAGCTACAAAGGGTTAAAATTTTATTTTGTATTTACATTTATTCCTGAATTGAAAATTTCATTAATTAATTTAGTTTTAGCATCATAACGTCAATAGCGATCTTTGTTAGCATTGTTGTACATTATATCGAACAACGATATATCGTTGCTTAGCATCTAAATCAATAATATTGCATACAATTTGGTGTAGCTATTTAAAAAAATATCCCTGCTTTAAACGATTAGCTTAATAAATACACTACGACTTTGATCATATTAGCTACGAATTCACACTATTAGACTACGTTTGAGATATTCCACAAATAGTCTTAGGATTGCAAGGTGCCTTATATTGTTTTATTCGTCTTCTAATAATGATAATTTATTTTTAAAAACACCTGACCCATAAATTTTGCTTTTTTATGTGTATTTGATTACAACTAGCTACTTGTATAAATAATATTATTTCCAGATTTATATTAATGCCCTGATTTTTATATTGAATATTTCCGATTAATATCTTCCGAGCATTTCTTTATTACTTTTGGTTGTATACGTTTTCTGGTATTTCCTAGAACATATTTTGCTACAATTTATTATTTTTTACAACCTCTAAATCCAAGAAAAATGTTGTTTATTAAGAAAAAGATGTTACAAATTTAATCTATGTATTTATTATCACATTAATGGTATTATTGAAGATTTATTCACCCCACTCCAGACCTCATGAAATATTCGCCGTAGATATTAGATAATCTTATATATAATTGAATTAAAAATATTTCTTTCTTCGCGATACGCGAGGTAAGAATGCGGCCAGATCGCTCGCTTTCCCTCATACCGCGAAAGCCGCCACATGCGTTATATTGTTTTTCCATTACAGATCGGCGACACGCCGAACCCCGAGCTGCGAATCATCACCAGCACGTTCAACAAAGTCCTGTTCAGAGGTAATAAACGCACAATACGACTCAGTGGACGAGGAGTAAATTTGTAAATCGTGACAGGGGGATCGACGGTGATCAAGCATTTGTCTCTGAGCTCCCTGCTGCCCGACACAGAGCATTTCATCACGTACGAGGGCAGCACCACGCACCCCGGCTGCTGGGAGACCACAGTCTGGATCATCCTCAATAAGCCGATATACATAACCAAACAGGAGGTCAGCACTTTACACGCGACGCCTTAGACCGATGAAATATCGCCCCGTTTCGCTTTCGTCTACAAAGCAATAAAGCGATTTAAACTTTTCATTTTAACGTATGCAATGTATGCACAAGTCGGGCTTAACTCGTGTCCGTATTTTCCGCGGACAGTGCGTATTTTACGTACTCCGTACGAAATCACTCAATTCTTCCGCTCCGAGCGCATCGCTAGATTGCGTTTTATTTATAAACCCTTTGACTACTTATTGAACCAATTTTGCATTCTGTTTTACCATACCTGTCTTAGAGATTTTATAGTACATATTTTAAAATACAACAAAAAATAGAACCGGATGTTAGTTATATTTTACTATAATAATACTATGTATAGTTAATAATATATTATTGTTATTCTTGATCGTATTAAAAAAAATCTTATAAGGAGCATAAAATCAGGGTCTTAGAGAAAATCATTTTTCTTCATTTTATTAATCAACTATGATCCGCTATTTCTCAAATATAGTTATTACGTACGAAAAATTGCGTAAATATTATTTTAAGCAAATATAAAGTATCATTATTTTTTATCTATACTATTTATCGTTCTTTTGAGTATTATTTTCTTTGAAGTATAAAATCGTTTTTTTTTCATATATGCATTATATTGACTAACGAATTTAACCAAATAAGTTTCATGTGATTAAAGCTACGACACTTATCTTGTCCTCAAATTACGTTAAATCCCACGCAAACGTTTTTTACTTTTTTCTATAAAATTGTTTATAAAGTTACAATTTTTTAATGATTTATTATTCCGCTATTTAAAAAGGGATATTATTCAGACCGGTTAATAAACTTATCCGATATATTTACCAGATATAATTTTATGACGATTATTGGGTGATATTCCCGAGATCTTTTTAAACCCTGATGTTAGAATAGAAAATTTGTCGAGTACCCGAAATTTTAAGATGTTGAAAATATATAATCAAAGGAGGATACTAAATAAATAGCTAACTTTGACATTTTTTGGTATTTAAAATATCAGGATAATAAAAATTAAAGGGAAAATCGGGGCACCGACCCTTAAATTACTGCAAAAATAAAATATAGTAATTTTAATAATTTATCTGTATTTTTTAATATATTCTTAATAAGTTAAGCAATTTGCCTTCGTTTCTCCATAATCACATATGACCTGATCCGCTATCTCGATTTAAAATGGCAAATGTTAACCTTTTAAACGCCGTGAACCATTAGTACGACCGCGCACTACAGGACGTAAAATTTTCTAGCAAAAACAGAAACTCTTTTTTTCGAAAATGTATCAATAGTGTATTATGAACACGTATAAAATAAATATTTTCCAAATTTTACTTTTTCACCTTCTAAGCCAGGGTTGTCACATTACAAAATATGAAAACAAAAAATTATACATATATATATATATATATATATATATATATATATATATATATATATATATATATATATATATATATATATATATATATATATATATATATATATATATATATATATATATATATATATATATATATATATATATATATATATATATATACACACAATATATATAAAAACAAAATGCTAGTGTTGTCACATAGCTACTAAAAAATAAATATTAATAATATTTCGTATTTTTTTTAAATATATATATATATAAAAATAGGTATAAGCAACTTCAATGCAGACGAATAAAAATACATAATGTCAGGGTTGCCACATTATTTTTATATAAAAAATATTTTAAAACATAAAATTAGCAAAATTTTTTATAAGTACATTATAAACAGACATAAATAAAAATATTAAGCCAAGGTTGCCATAGCTTATAAAAAATAAAACTATTTAAAAATGTAAAAAGCATAGTGAACTATAAAATAACTGTAAATACACGCCAACTATGGATTACAGTTGATTCTGATTACTTTCGTTAGTTAATTATAGATTTAAATCAACCAAAGCTTTGATTCAAATATCTGTAATATCGATAATATTTATAATTTATTTCATTCAATATATTTTTTTAAGAGATGCTAAAGTATTTTACGTGACACAAAACACTTGACATTAGCTAGTACAATGAGCGTTAACCCGCTCATTTTGTATAACCGTATTTTGTATGACATATAGAGCGCGTTAACACACTTAAGGCGTAGAAAGGGTTAAAGAAATAAGAAAATAGAAAACGTTCTAAATTAAAAATTGAAATGTAAAAATAGAAACATTTTTTAACTGAATTGTGTTTTTTTATGATTTTGCTCATCAAAAAATATAAAAAAATATATTTATGAATATTTTTATATTGGGAACTAATTATTTATAAAATTAATAATTTTAATAATGATAAATAAATAAAAACATACTTTTTTAAATAAAAAATAAAAAGTGTAATACAGTTTAAATTAAAAATTGAAATGTAAAAAAAAATGATTTTGAATATTTATTAACGAACTTAGTAAAGATCTATAGAAGATCTGTTATATTGTGTCCTGAAATCCTTCTTATAATTTAAAAAAAATAAATTAAATTTAGAACGTTTGATATTTTCCTCTCTATGATCTTTTTAAGGTCAGTGTGAGCTTATTTATACATATTTAAAGTTTAATTTTTGTGACAGTATAGAATTTTTAAGCACCCTGTGTATGTTTGTTATTAAAATCCAATGTGTCAATTTTTTGCAAAATGGCGACAAGTATAAAAATTCAATCACTCATAACTCAGTAGGTTTAAATTTTAACAAAAAGTTTGCTTCACATGAAACGTTTAAAAGCCTAAACTACGTCC
Source organism: Plectrocnemia conspersa (assembly GCF_051122295.1). Classification (NCBI taxonomy): domain Eukaryota; kingdom Metazoa; phylum Arthropoda; class Insecta; order Trichoptera; family Polycentropodidae; genus Plectrocnemia; species Plectrocnemia conspersa. Next base: position 29,758,694 of record NW_028277167.1, on the reverse strand, counting down.
AAATAAAATATAGAAAAAATAGTTTTTAGCTTCAAAACAAGCGATGTTTCAGTTCGATCGGACCCCCATACTAACCATTTTGAGACTTTCAGAAGAGTTAACGCACTTAACTGCTTGGTTTTAAAGATTAAAAATTAAATTTATAGTATCGTATAGAACTACCGTGCACCCCCTATACGTTTAATATGAAAAAAATATATAATTTTTTTTTACAAAATGGCGGCCAATGTAAAAATTAAAAGTGTCATAACTTTGCAAAATAAAATCCTATTGAAAAATGTCGTATGCAAAAAGTGTTTAGAAGCTTAATTTGCATTTAAAAACAATTTTTAATTATTTTTTTTTTAATAAAAAACGAGTCTTACGGTAAATTGACTGGGCCCCCGAACGAGCTTTTATGCGACTTGGCATATAGTTAACGCTCGTATTTGGTTTATTTTAAAGATATAGACTTGAATTTTTTATACCAAATAGAGCTTTCAAATATACTTACGATACCGTTGAAAAAAATTTAAAAAAAAATTTGTTTTTTTCCTAAACACGTTTAGTGTTATGAGTCGATCGACCCACCATACATACGCTCATAAGACTTGCAATGTAGTTAACACAATTCTGATTTTTAATTTTTTTTACACAATTATGTCATTTGTGAGGTGTGAAGTAATTTAATTTAAACATAGATAAATTCTCTCAAGTATTAACATATTATTGAAAACATATAGATAAATTGTTAAAATCACTCCAAAAGTACAGGTATAAGATAAAAGTTGATTACTCTATGTTTATATATAGAAGTTTCTTAACTATTTAATAATTCAACGTACTACATTTAAAAAATATCCGTGACACTATCATGAGATTAGCTATTTATATAAAACTCGCAGTTAAAAGTAACTATACGATATTTAACACCCTGAAAATATTTTCTTTTTTTATATTTTATAAATCATTACATATTTATAATTTTCCCCATCAAATTTACTACTTTATAAGTTGCTTTATATTCAATTAAATAGTTTATAATGAGCCAAACTACTTCACATGGTATACTAAAAACCTGTAAATAAGTATAGTCTTAATATACTAGACCGAAAGAAAACATACAACTTACTAACCAGAACTGAGTAAATTAGATGTATCTTTAATTCGTCAGAATAATCTTAGTAAAGATAGTTCTGACAGTTAATAGTTTACACAACAATCTAAACGGTACTAAAAAATGGCGTTATATACATACAATTATTTTTGATAAAATATATGTTAAACAACAAAAACTTATATTGTCACTTATTTTTTGCGATGATGGATGTATTTTCAGGATCGTCCTGAAACATTTGGGTGATTTAATTTTTTTATACAGTGTCAAAGAAAAATTATAAAATATAATATTAATTTCCAGAAACGTAATAAATGATACGCTTGAGACAAATACGTTTAACTGTCGTACGAGACCAGTCATCACTTTTATAGAGCGTCTATTCTTTGACTATCTCCAGCGTTTAAAATTGAGGTTCTTCTGTCGTACTTTATATTTAACGTTCGCGCTATTCGAAAACATAACAAGTGTTTATTTGCGAAAATCTAAGCGTCGGTGCTTAAACTTTTTCACTTAGCGTTCGACAGATACTTAAAAAGTATGCAAAAGGCGTCGCGTCGCTGCGATGTCAAATCGGCACTCGGATTCGCCTCTCGTCGGCTCCGCTCCGCCGCCTCTCATCTCCGTCGTCTCGGTTAAACGCTTATTCGCCGCGACGTCAAACACTTTCCGCCCTTCGCCGATAACGAGCGAACGATAAAGCGAGCGTTTTTTTTTAGATGTACGCGCTCCGGAGACTCATGCAGGGGTCCGAGGAGACCCCGAAGGCGCCCCTGGGGAACAACGCGCGCCCCCTGCAGCCTCTCCACCACCGCACCGTCCGAACCAACATCGACTTCCAAAACCCGCAGGTATAAATCAATTAGCACCGAGACCGCTCGTATATATCATCCGAACAATGACACCAGATCAATCCATTACGGCCCATTGTCGCCGCGCCCTCTGATCGCATCTCGCTTTTTCAGAACGGAAACTGTCCGACCATGTACAGGGATATGCGCTATAAAGGTAACCCTACGCCTATTCATACCTTCGAGTTTTAGTCTTCTTTTATCTCGCATTAAAGTATTCCTCTCGCAATCAGTCTCGAGACACTCGCAAATATTGGTTTGATTTTGATGGCCGCGCCCTGGAGAGTCACGAATTACAAACGTCTCGGTCGTTTATATGAGATGGGAAAACTCCAGATGCTCGGGAAACGGGTGCCGCAGGAGCTAAACAAACGTAACATTCGATTTCCGGGCGACAAAAGAAAGAAAGATGAAAAGTGGATTATGTACGACAATCTTATCGTTCAACTAAACCGGGCGTCGGCAAACTTTTGAGACAAAAGAGCCAAGTATCATTTTGAGGGCTATAGATATGTTTGATTCAGTACGGTTTTAAATCACATTTCAATATATTTTAAATATCTTAACTATACACAAAAATGTTTGATGATTATTTAACGACTATAATACATCAACCTAAAAAAAAACAATATAGATATCGTACTAAATCTAAACCACTAATTACGTAATTGTAAAAAAACATTCGAATATCAGAGAAACCCAAATATTTAATTGATATATGATTTAAAATTTACTTTATCGTTTTCAAGTAATCTAGAGGTAAAATTATATTATTTGAACAGGGCTTCCAAAAAACCGTCAGAAAGAGAAATCTGTTTTCGTGTTCTTACAAATCAAAAACCGATTAACCGATTTTAATCGTCCTCAAAAAATTAAGACATTTCGCAATTTTTTTTTCTCAAAATATATTTATTAATATGTGTTTAAAATTATGCAAAAAATATATAATTATTTTATTTTAATATAGCATTGATAGGGAAACTTTAGAGAAACAATTAAACGACATTAAAATAAGAAATTATTAAGATTTCTTCCTATCCACTTTTTACAAAATATTCGAACATTTACCTTAACCAGCCAACTAGGGATCTAAATACTCGACCAAATTCATTACCCTGTTATCGGGTATTTTCCAAAAAGGAACCGGGTACCCGTTTTGGTTCCGGGTATTTTTTTACAACTATGATATACTGACCCGGACTTAAAATTTACGATTATTAAATAATATATTTTGGATTTTGAATTTTATTTTGAATTATCTTGAATTTTAATCATAATTCACATTACCTTTTCGATACCGCGCTTATCACTACCTAATCTGCATGCACCTGTGATTTTAACGGACTACTTGGAAGCACCGAATATCATTGCTTTGAAGGGTTAAACTAATCTCTAAATCGGTTTTGCAGCATAGAAAAAAAAACGGAAAATTTTTCTTCTTTAAAATCGTTTGACAACAGATGTTTAATGTAAAAAAATTAAAGATTATATTGAAATTAAAAGAACCGGGTACCCGGTTATCGATTTCTTTAAAAATACACGGTTCTTATTGCTGTGTCTTTTTTTATGAATTTTTCGTTTTTGTGCGTTATTTATAATTTTTAAGAAAAAATAATATTCTTTACCTAAATTTAAAATAATCGTAAAACACTGGTTAACCATATAAAAAACCGGTTTTCGGCTTTTTACAAAATTACTAAAAATTCGGTTATTCGCTTCTGTTTTTAACCTGTTTGGAAGCCCTAATTTTAACTAACTGATTTTTTTTGTAAATATAATACAATAATTTAACTCAAGTTTGCCAATATTTTATCTTACAAATATCTATTTTACACTTACACGCGTTGAATACAAATGCTTTTAAAATAACCCAGAAAGAAATTCTGTCAATAGCTGATTTTTTAAATTTATTATATAAGAAGTAGTTCTGTTTTTAATTTGTGTTTTTCATTTTTTTTAGAGAACATGTACTGTTTTAAATTAATAAAATAAGTTTTACTTTTATTGTAAGAAAGTTAAAATCCACTAACATTGCCTGCCATAGCACAAATAAAACTTCCTGCAGTATATCAGTGAAAGATACATTATGGAAGGAAATTTTAATGCTTAACACAGACTGGGGATCAAGATTAACTAATTCAAAATGCAAATAACTTAAACTTAAAAAAAATGCAATAAGAAAAATTTAAATGTTACTTTCATACAACCGGCAAACCATCCTAATGGCCCGCTAATCCTAAAAAAATGCCAGACCTCCTTTACTTCTTCATTTTCATAAATGTAGCAAACAGCTATCTAGATACAAAAGAAAGACTTTTATATACGTTAAATTTACAATCAAAAACAAAACAGCAACTCAAGAAAAAATCTAAATACTATTTTAAAGACATACAAAAGGCAGCTTGAAACAATAACTATACAAGAGAAATAAGAAATATGGTAAATAAAAAAGGCAAGGGAAAGGTGGCATAAAAATAGAGACCCTTAGAATAAAAATATTATTTTTATTTGCCAATATAATTTTTATTTGCCCAAGATAGAATTAAAATGACAATTTAAAAAATATATTTCTTTAAATACATAGAAACATAACATAATTAATTAAAAAAAAAAATTCGCACAAAACTAACGTCATATTTGACAAAAAAATACTGCAAAATAAAACAGTTCATTTCGATGTCCAGTGCTGCTTACTAGACATATGCACATAAAACATTGTGCAATAAATAATAATACTTCATTCACACAATTATGTGTTTCTACAATAATTTATTAAAAAAAAACTCACAAATTAAATTTATGGTAACAGCGTGATAATTAATTAAGCCGCATAGCGCAAAATTCCTATAATGTCACTTATACAGCAAAATAAATTTGAATAATAGACTTTCAATTAATATAAAATAAATACTAGGTATTTACACTTGAGTATAATATCATATTTGAACATGTTACTAAAATACTTTTTAAAGCAACCTGTTTTGAGAAATTTTTGATAGATACTAAAATTCATAATGTGTACAAATAGATCCTGAAAATAAATTACGATTTTTTAGCTATTTTCGAGATTGTCATTTTCAGAAGAAATTGTGTTTTTTAAAGCTCACTTCAATTCTGCATTCGCAAATATGTATTTTTTCACAAAATAGATGCTAAATGCAGATAATTTGCAAAAATAGAAATAAAAATAGATTAAATTACGATTTTTGAACTTAAAATTTTTATTTTGTAATAGTTTTCTTCAGAACAAATTTAAAGTTCACTTTAATTTTTCATGCACAATGTATGCATTATTTTAAATAGATGCTGAAGTGTGGAAGAAATGCATTGTGTTGCAAAAACTAAAAATAAAAATAGATCAAGTGACGATTTTTTTGTAATTTTTGACATTTTATCTTGAACATTATTAGAAGAAATGGCGTTTTTTAAAAGCTCACTTTGATTTTGCATACATAACGTATGCATTTTTTTACAAAATGTTAAAATATATAAAGATATGTGGAAAAAATGCAATAATTTTCTAAAAATTAAAATAAAAATAAAAATTATATTTTTTCAATATCTTAATTTTTTTAGAAGAAATGGCGTTTTTTAATGTTCGCTTTAATTTTGCATGCACAACATATGCATTTTTTACAAAATGCTAAAATTTCAGAAGAAATGGAGTATGTTAAAAACTCTAAGAAATATTAAAAGATTAAAATAATTTGCAAAAATTGAACATGAAAATGGAAAACAAATATAGATCAAATGACGATTTTGTCTTAAACTTTTTTTTTAAAAATGGCGTTTTTTAAAAGCTCGCTTTGATTTTGCATACAAAAATGTGCATTTTTTACATTATTATTATTTGCAACATAAAAAATGTAAAATAAAAATAGATAAAATGACGATAAATGGGAAATGATATTTTCTAGAATTTTTCCCAAAAATTTGAAAATAAATTTGATTTTTTTTTACATTACTTAGAGATTTTTTTTTCAGAAGAAATTGCAAAGTGTGCATAATACACAAAATGCTAAAATAAAGGTTGAAATGTTAAAAAAATACGATAAATTGAAATAAAATAGATAAATGCCGATTTTTAAATCTATTTTGAACATATTCAGAAGAAATACTCTTTTTCAACTACTAACTTCAACTATGCATGCTAAAATAGTTTTAAAAATGGCAAAAAATGGAAATAAAAATAGAAATAATATTTTCGAGATTTTGCCACAAAAATATCAAAAAAAAAAATTTTTTTCACATCGTTTAGAGGTTTTATGTACAATATATACCATTTTTTACAAAATATCTTAACATTTGAAATGTGGGTCCAAAAAGACCAAAGGTGTCCATAGAGTCAATATTGACATTTGGACCCACATATTTTGAAAAGGCAATAGTTTTTCTTTATGTATATTTAATATAAAATTAAGTTAAATTTGAGCGTAAATATACGTTCAAAACTAATGCGCAAACTCCATGAGCCACATACGGCTCGCGAGCCCCGCGAGCCTATCCATACAAACCAATCTTTCACGTCTAACGAGATACGATAGTTATGCTCTTTTTTTATATATTTATAAAAGAAAAAAGAACATTTACTTTTTTTAACAAAGGTTGCGAAAGGTTTCTTTACTGCACGACAAGTCATTGAGATAAAGACTAAGACTCATTTTTTCCGAGCTTATGGATTTTTGTAACCATGATTCTATTACAGCGACGGAGTGGCCCAAAGACCACGGCGGGAAGTACAGGGGAGGCTTCGAAGAGTTCACCGCGGGGCTGCAGTCCAACCGCTGAGGACTCCTATCGCAGACCTCTCTCCTCTTATGAACCGTCAATCGACGACGGCCCCAAATTTAACAAATAGCGTATATATGTAACTATGTATGGATGTATGTACGAAACGCTCAACGCGACAGTTTCTTAGGTCGTAACTGCATACGTGTCAACAATAATTAACGTACGTATCATAGGCAATGTAATGGAATTTCGTATTATAGTCTTATATGTGTATATGGAGTCTAGGAACGTTCTTTGCCAAATATTTTTCACCCAGAATAATGTGTACATTTTTAATAATACAATTATTATTTACATATTGATAATATTTCAAATTTAGATATTAAAATAGATTTTTTTAAGCATAACTAAAATTCAGCTTTGCATTGAGAATGGGATGATTTTAAAAAGTAACGTTACATATATTATTATATAATCTACTACATTAGTAGGGTCGCGTATTTATAAACCGTTGTCTAACCGGTAACCCTTTTCTGCTAAATATAACTGTTACGGGAAGCAAATTGAGTCAAAATATAACTTTTAGATCGCAATATTTTAGATAAGATACATAGTTATGTATGTAGCGAAACAATTTTATTTTAAAGTAATAATTGTATTTAAAAAATGTACACGTTTAGTGATTTTTTTTAAAGTATGCTGCGAATAATTGTTAGTTAAAAAATTGTTGTCGAAGAATTGCGGGCTGAGAACTTTCCGGACGCCTTGTATATGATGTAACCTAACCTAGCGTAAGTGTTGAAGAAAACCAGTCCAATCGTAGATGTGAGTTAAATAATAGCGCAACGAGACTGCTTAAACGTTTCATAACCTGTTGACGATATTTTTGTACCCGCGAGTTCGACGGCTTGCGATTTCGACCGGAAATAAAGTATTGTCGCGTCTCGGAAGAAGAAGGCTTGTGTGCGGTGTACTTAGCTTATTACCATATGTGTAGATATTGAACGGCTAGGAATAAAGTTTTATAAGTACTCAGCGGTGGTATCATTTACCCTTCGACCGGAATGTGGGGCATGCACATTTTAAAAGGCGGAAGCACATATGTTTTAAGTAAGCAGTCGGGTTGGCGTGCCGGAAGCGTGTCGGCCATGAGTCGAGCAAGATGGCGGCCAAAGAGCATCCGCTTCCGCCGCCGTCTGGCCTCGACTACGCCGTAGTCCACGTAGTCTCGAAAAAATAATACGCCAAAACGGATTATCCAATTATAAGCGAAGCAGTCGTATAAATATTCATGCGCGGCGGCGTCTTGGAATTGTAATTCCGCCGCTCCGGTCTAGTTCACGGGGAAAAATCTAATTTGACGAGAAAAATCTACATATCTGACGAGAGCCTCCTCCAATTCGTTACGCCGCCTACTGCTAGGGCTGCCGACGTCCTCGAGCCTTCCGAGACTCAAACAAACAACAAAATCTGATCTAAAAAACGGTAAGTCTAATTATGCACATACTGCAAATATAAAAATAAATAAATTTTTATCTGAACCGACATAAAACCCGAAAAATTCTAAGAAAAAATATATTTACAAACTAAAATAATTGACTAGAAACCTTAAAGATCACTAAACATCAAATATACTTTGAATAACAAAATTCAAAATGATCATACAATTACAACCTATTTTGGATAAGTACTTATTAGTTTAATTATTTTAAATGCAATTTAAGCAGAATCTGGGTTAAAAATCTTATACTATAAAAAAGTTTAAGAAATACTAGTGAAGAACTAAAAGTAATAATCTAATAAAATTCATAGCTAAATACATTTAATTTTTGTAGTGTCAATCATGCGTTATCGTACAAAAGAATTGAATCTTTCATACGTCACAGTTTTTGTGCACATCAGATTTTTCTAGGGGAGGAGGGGGGGGGATAAAAGCCAGCCATGGATTGTTTTCTTAATATTTTGATTTTAATCAGATTCATAGTGTTTTATTAAATGACATGCATTTTCTAGACAAAGTCTCTGCTTAGAATCTTCGTGAAAAACAATAAAATCGTACCGTGGCGGATTTTTTTATTTATAAATATCTCTTATTTATGTGAGCATACTTAATTCCAGTTCGCATAAACCATGAGAACAAAACGTGTCGCATATACGTGTAAACAACACAATAAACAGCGACTCGCCGTCAAGTGCAATTGCTATGCCAAAAAGTGAGCTTAAAAATACTAAATGACATACACCCGTTAAATTCATTAATAACAGCCATTCGTTGTCTTTACAAACACAAAATAATGATTAAATTACACTAAAAAACAGCTGACCATGAAATGTTCTTACAGTGCTGCCAAATTTTCACCTGTTTAAACCAAGTATGTCTATTCAGCGTTTTTTAGGAGCTTGAAAAAAGTTGACGAGCTAATGTTTGTTTTTTTTTAATATTTTGATTTTATTAAGATTCATAGTATTTCATTTAATGACTAAATTCAATGAGCTTTCTTATTTAGAATCCACGTCAAAAGCAATAAAATCATGCCGTCGCCGTCGCAGTGGAAATGCTCGGTTGTCTAGCATTTAAAGTAGGACTTACAATAGATGAAAATCAAATGATGCATATTTTAACTGAATTTAGACCAACAAGAGAACGCAAGAAATAGTTATCCCTTCTCAGAAGTCTAAAATCCACGTCAAAAATAATAAAATTGTGCCGTCGCCTTTGTAGTAAAAACACTTAGATATCAAAACCAATTTTTCCCAATATGAGAACACAAATCCATGGCAAAAGCAGTAAAATCTTAATCGTGAAGTCTCAATTAATAACGCAAATAAAATATTACAAGCTTTCCTGGCTGAGTTAAAAGAAAAGTGTTAAGTTGGTACTCTTTACTAAGATAAAATACATATAAATACATAATTCTCAAAACATCAAAACTTAATTAAAAAATGGAATATCCTTAAAGCTAACGTCATATTCGACAAAAAACGACTGTGCAATAAGAAGTACATTGAAACGTCATTGGCGTTGCTCATTATAATTATATTTAATACAACAAATTTGGTTTCAAAATTAAGTTAAAATTAATAAAAACAAAACCGCAATTATTTATTTTAATTTGCAACAAATAAACTACGAAAAATATTTAATAAAAAAATATAAAAATATTTCATAAAATAATATTCATCAGTATCAACTTTCAGTAAATAAAAATCTCTCTCTCTCTCTCTCTCTCTCAGACGTTTTTAAAATCTTAAAATGGACAGAATCAACACTGTTTTGTATAGTAAATAACTTATAATTTTATGTTGCTTTTAAACTATTTTTTTAGACATTCTTAAGGCATCGCTCAAGATGTTTTAATTCCATTTAGATGAAATGTCTACAGCTTTTACTATTTTTGAACTACCACTAGTATATCACGTAATGATTAACTTCAACGTTTTACCTCCTATATTAAAAGTTCATTAACTTTAAATTTTTAATGCAAGATGTTTTTAAAGTATCTTTGCATATTTAGTATTGTATTTAGCTCTTATTGTGCAGATATTTGATAATACAATGGCGTTATACTTTTATTTTTACCACTACTAAAAAAATCCATAAAGTAAATAAATAGATGAATGCTAAACTTTTCACATACACTAATAACAATCCACATAACTTCACAAACTCTTTCATTATTATATATGACGTTTGTTTATAGATAAGGTGTTGAAGTATCACTTATTTTTTGTGAATCTTTTATCGTTAGTCCAATCCGTTTCAACAGGGTGACAATCAAAATCTGAGAACAAGTTCAACATCGTAAGGGCTACGCTTATTATATTTATATAAATAACTCTATAAATTGCTTGATCGCAAAGACATTTTTTCTCCTTGAAGGCAAGTAAAAATTATCTCTACCCCCTACCACAAAATAAATTTAAAGACTAAAATAATAAAATTAAACTTAAAGAAAACTAATTTTAATTCAAAACACAAACTGGCGTAATCATACTTTGCTGAAAGACTTCGCTATCGTTACGCGGTTTGGGCTCTACCCCTGTGAAAGCTACGACACTGTGCTATTTGTTAGCCTGACAGTCAGATCAGTGTTGTAAGTATGGTGAAATCATAATAGCAAAAGACGGGTTTTAAAGTGTAACAGAATGGAAGGAAACTTAACGTCATAAAAATAAAAATATTTAATGGTTTTATATTACAATAATAGATCAACAACTGCCTGCAATCTCAATTTTAAAATCACCTTAATGATTCGGGCTGGAATGTTTTCTTTACGCCTAAACACACAAAGCAGTCAATGGGGTGCAACTCAGGGCTGTAGGGCGGTACAAGAAGGCAATCGTTTCTTCGCCAATATATATTAAACTGTTTTAGAAGCTACTTGGTATATTTATACTATATTTTGGTAAGGTTATCTTATCATAAGTTTAATTTATATTATAATACACTTGACCATTGACACTTTGACTAAAATTGTATCAAGTCTAAATACTGACAGATATTTTTTTCAATTTTCTGCTTTTGGATGTGGTATAAAAAAATAATTTAAAATAGACTTTATAGGAGACAAAAATATACAATAAATGTTATTCGAAAAATATGTAAAGTTATCATAAGTATATACTTCAAAAAAATACTTGTATTTTTTACAGCATTATATTCTCCATTGCTCTTCTTACAATACTATCTTTATTTGTTTTGTAAATGTATGCAATGTTATCAGTAAAAAAATAATTTACCTTACAGATTACTTTTAATAATATGCGGGTGTATGCGACGCTTGAGTTTGCAAAAAAATATTTTCCTAATATTGGTGCAACTCTACCTTGAGAATAATAAAATTGAGTAATTATAAAATAGTTCATCGGAATACAACGTGTGTCTATTAATAACGCAAAAATACGATTGTATCCTGACCACTCAATGGTTATTTTGCCGCCGGTTTAACACCAACCGTAATAGTCCAAGTCCGTATGGTCATGCAGTTAAAAAATATATTTATTGATTATCGAATAGATTACACAAAATAGCAAATGTCAGAATATTTATGATGTAAGAAAGTCGTTTCCAACAATGCCATGTCCATAAATGGAGTCATTTCTTGATCAGAAAATTTGACAGATTTAATGGAAAGACTATTTTTTAATAACAAGGTCTACAATTTAAACATTTCAATAAAAAAAAATATAAAATATGACAAGTACAAATATAGATTACATTTCCCCTTAATGCAATACTTTCGAGCTAAATCATAAAATTCAATACCAAGAATATGTATTTTTTAGTTGATTTTTCTTATACTATAAGGTTTGTCTATAGTTCAATAAAAAATATACATGATAAAAACTTATTCGGATAATAATTATATTGGATTTGCTGTTAATATGTATTGCTGTAAGAATCCAGTCGTAAAAACCCTGACTTTTCGTCCAGGATTCACGCAAAGTGGGAATCGGCTGCCTCCTTGTTATTCAAATAATATTTTAAAACAATACTCTACAATAAATTCTAATTAAGCTAGCCTAACCTAACCTAACCTAACAATAATAATAAATATAGGCAAAGTTATTTAGTGATAAATTATTATTATTATTATGTTATATTAGCCTTCCTCGGTAAAATCCAGTCGTTTCCGAAAATTAGGTTGATCGTAACTGGATCAGAGTTAATGTAAGATAAACAGATTTTTTAAATATTAAAGAAAGACACTAAAAATCAAAAGGCCATCGCAGATTTTTTCAAAAACCATATCAATTTTTTTGTTTGAGAAGAAAAAAAATTTGCGGAAACAAAAAATATCATTTCAAAAATTTTATTCAAATGCCATCTCCGAATTTTTTTGAAGAAGATAAAAATCAAATTTTCGAAACAAATTTTTGTTCAAGGAAGACAATGAAAGACAAAAATTTTAAGGAGGACATCTAGTCACCTTAGTAAATGTGAAGAGAGAAGCGGCTGCTGTATTGCTCTTGATCAATACTTATAGTAGCTCTGCTTGGGGTAAGTTAAAATAACTCTCATGTGTAACTAGGTTTCTGTCATTTATTTATTTACATGCGATGTATTAATATTACAGTGAATGTATATTTTTCAGTGTAGTTATATTTTCAGTAGTGAGCTCTAAATACATTTTCACTGGTAGATATATATTTCTATTATGTCTATAAAACTCAATTTTACACTTGCGAAAAGTCTATTTTCTATTCAAACTTAAACCTAACCTACGCGAATTAATCAAACCCAACTTGATCTAATTATAGTTTCAGACTTTCATTAGATCAAGTGCAAAATACAAACTTAGACATCACAGGAGAAAATAAGCGGAAGAAGAAGTATTGGCAGACTTCGCATTTCTCATATTGTTGCATAGTTTGTAATCATTTCTCATGTTTCATGTTTCAAAAATATTATAGCTATTATAACCGATATTATTATTGAACTTTAATATGAGAGTATTGGTCGAAGAATATTCGAACCGAATTTTGGTCAATAGGAAAACGCAATATTTTATTATCTAGCGTTCATATTACAATATTACTACTGACAATAAGTGAGAATCGAATGAAGCATATCTAAACAAAATTTTGATTAATAAAAGAGCGCAAAAATCTTTTCTCAGAATTCAAAAATTTACGTCGAAAGCAATAAAATCGTGTCAGTGCCGTCGCAGTGTGAACGCACGGTAACGAGCGTTTCCACTTTACTTTAAAAAAGATATCCTTGATCAATACATGCAACTTTAATCAAATAAAATCAATTATTAATATATATATATATATATATATATATATATATATATATATATATATATATATATATATATATATATATATATATATATAATAATAATAATAATAATTTGTCCTTTAAAAATTTAATATTTAAATGTACTAAATATATTTTTCTAAATGTATACTTATTATATTTATAATTTTAATGTATCAAAGTGTAACCGCATTATGAGTTATTTCTTATTCATGCAGAATTACGTGAATAAAATTTAAAAATTAAACATGTTACGCCTACTACGCGTCGACACGGCTCTATATATTTGTATTCCAGTATATTTAATAATTATTAAATAAAAAAATAGTTACGATTTATTATCTAAACGGGCGCCTCTGCGCGTTGGGTGCGAACCCAACTTATAACATAACTCACAGAATTCGGATATTTTTTCAGATGGGCATAAATAGAATTTTCCGATCTTTTGTGTTTATTTGGTGGAATAATAGCCGTTGTCAACGACGTTAGGGTCAAGCGCGCACCTGCTCCCTCTTATTTCCGCCCTCCCACATAATATATTATATCGCCACTTACTTACACACAAGAAAATAATCATTTTGCCCGAGTGGAAATATTTAAGAAGCGCGCTTTGCACGGCGATCCTTAAAAGTTGACAGCCCTGCTTCCGAAGGGGCTCCTAACTAATTCAAGCCTCGCTTCGGAGATTTTGATGAACCGGTGCTACGACACACACATACAAACACACACACCGACGCGTCGATACTCGAGCGGACAATGGGGTGGAGCGACTTGGAGTGTTTTTCGACGAGGTCAACTTTGGACAGTCGTCGTCGTCGAACACTAGAAACTAGAAACTCGTTCTCGGCTAAAGGGGGAGGGGTGATGGGGTGGGGGGGGGGGCGTTTCCGTCAGATTTAACCGCGTTTTTCCCGTGTGCGTTTTTCGAGCGGTGTACATAAATTCACGGACAATTTCCTCCGGCCGCGCCATAAAAGCGTCGAAGTCGTTAGCGCGGTGGCCACGGAATATTTGTAGCTTCTGCTTCAGCGCAGGAAGAGAGGAGAAGAGAAAAAACGGCTATTTGCGGAGAAGACCCTAATTAAAAGTAGAGGCCGTTAAGCGAATTAGCGGCGACAAACAGCGCGAGCTACTCGCTTACTTACTTACTTACTTACTTACCCCCACCCCGACGCACGCTGGGGTATTTCTCGTAGTACCTTACCAAAATACAAAAATCGCAAAATTCTATCGCATCATTAGAAAATGTTATGTAAAGGTGGGCATATATCAACTTATCTAGATGACATTATACCGAAACCTAAAAAAAATCTTACGCGAGATATTGAATTTTTATTTTGACAATATTATTAGATTTTGGTGAGAACGTATCAAAGTGTCACGCCTAGTTTATAAGATGATGTATGTAGCTCTATACGACACTCATATTTGTTTGTGATTTAAAAAATGCTTTTATTCACACCTGAAAAGCTTTTGATATAAATCCAACGAGCTTAAAAACATACTTATCTCACAATTTTCCGTCAGAAGAGTACTTCACCGCATAAATTTGATAAATGTAGACATTTTTGTTTTATTATTACTACTTTCTCTACATATGGATGTACATGATACATGTAACACATTAGTGAATATTCAATGTAATAATTTACAAATAAATTTATTAACAAAAATCATATACTTATAGCATCAAAACATACTTATAGCATTTTTTAAATATAAAAAAATCATAAACGTTCAAGAATTAGCTTCAGACAAATTTACAGTTACAATGAAAAAACAATCAACATCTAAGAGTAACAAAAATATATTATAACAAAATGTTTTTTTTAACATTTATTTATAATATCTATATTTATGACAAACTTTAACTGAATATAGAAAAAGAGATTAAAATAACATACTAATATATATTTAAATTAAAACGTGTAATACTTTTACTAAGTCATATTTATATTTGATTAAAAAAAATATGTTTTTTTGGAATGTCGTATTTTTATATCCATTTTTATAAAATATTTTTTTTATACACAGAGATCTAAATAAATAAAAGTCGTTTAGAGCAATGTCTAAAAAATAGGATGGGTGAGAAAAGAGTACCTAAGAAAATCCATTAATTTTTTCCATCACCTTCTTGGACACATGACGAGCGCTGTCGTGGTGTAAAATTACCTTTCTTTAATTTTTAAGGAAATGTATTTCTTATGGTATGAGTCGATTAAAAACGAAATATCTGAGCACACTATGTGTCTGCTTCATAAATTTGTTTTATTAAAATATTTTTTCCAAATAAAAACTGTCAAAATAAATGGTAATCGTTTGGATAGAAAAACGTTCCTGAGAAAATCCATTGATATATGTAAGTGAAAATTACATAGAGGCGAGCACTGTCTTGGTGTAAAATTACCCTTAACAACAACAACTTTAAAAATTGTTCTATTGCTAACACAATTGCGGTTTTGAATCAAATAAATTAAACCACTGAGGTGCATATTTCCTCTTTCTTATATTTTGCTTTTCAGAGTTGAAAACGTTTTTTGTTACCTGTTTATATACCATCAGGTACGGGTTATTTAGATTTTTTAAATATATAGATTTCATTAAAAACATTCCATAAACGAAATAGTATAGAAAGTCTCGATTTTCGGGCTAATTTTTTTGGAATTTTGAAGACTCAAGACAGCAAAAATTCATATGTGATTTTAGGCTATACATTATGTACAAGGTTTCTTCTGATTCATTATAATGTGATTATCTGGCTTAGTATATAAAATGTGAATCTGAATAACCCTCCAGAATACAATTAATCTTGACTATATCAAGGTGTTGCTGTATGCCGTAAAAAAAATGCGGAATATATCGATCAGTGTGTTGTATATTTTTTGGATGAGGTTTAGATGCTGATCATTTGCTGACCTCATAAGAGAATAACAATTTGCGAATAAATTTATTTCAAGTGTGATTTTTATAATCATCTAAGAGCATTTTAGTGCTCTAGAGAGTCAAGATCGCGTCCCTTATTCTTGAATGCTACGGCCAGTACGTCAGCGCTCAAGAATGTTCTTCTTACATGAGCCATCTAGCTTCTCAGCGAGCCAAACACAGGGATTTTTTCAGCGATAGCTATGAGAAGCTGGAAAAATATGTGCGGGGTGGTCTTTATTTATTTTAGATGTGCACCATAATTGTTTTGTGGCGACCCCACAAATAGTTACACACAAAAAAAGGGCAATTGTCTCATTGTTGATGACCGTGACCAAAAACGTTCATGCATTAACAATGAGACAAATATCATGGCACAAGATGGATTTCTTTTGACCACACAACACGGGTCGTTAAGAGACGCAATTAATAATCATAACAGCAAACCCTTTCCGTAGAATTCGAAAGTCTGGACAAGCCAAAAACTCGCTTTCGAATATGCAACATCCGATTTCTCGAATTCTACAAAGCGACTTTAGCGATTGGCTAGGAGATTGATGCACAATCGTGAGTGGCCAGCAAGCGTGCATCCCTCTAAAGGATATAAGCCCAGACTTTGACGAAGAGTAGGCAGACGGTCAAGAGACGGCCCAAGGCAGACGATTCGAGATACGAGACGGCTGAGGCACGAGACAAGAGACGTCACCAGCAGAGCCAAGCGTCGCAGACGACCAGAGAGCCAAGATCTACCAGCAGCTACCTCACCGACAGACCTGCAGATCACTCCTGACACTCGTCGCACGCAACCACAGAGCCCTGAGACATCATCACCATCATCGCAAGACACGTCACGCCGTAATCGTCCATAGTCAAAATTGTAATTTTAACTTAATAAACAATCTAATAGGATTCACCGAAGTCAATCACTCCTAGGGCTACGCCCCGTAAAGTTTTTAAAAAAAATTAAATACTCATTGTATATAGTTGTTCAATAGTGATTTTTAATTAAACATAAAATTTTAAATGAATACGAAAGCATATAAATATAGTGGCGGGCTTGACTACGTGAGCATCAGAAATTATTATAAAAGAGTTTGAATATCTAATCTCGCTGCTCGCTGAGATTAATCGGGAAGGTAAAAGAATATGCCGTTTGATAGTAGTGTATCGCTGTAAAACCTGGACGATATCCATCGAGGATATACAGACTCTTGACATATTCTAATGAATAGTCACGAGGAGGATGTCTATCAGATCTAACAATACCGTTTTATCCATTAGTATATTTTACAATATTTTTATACCAGCTCCTAGTAACTATCGCGGAAAACATCTTTGTCTTTACAATAAATAAGATACATGCTTTGACTGTCGATTGAAATGTATTCTGAATTAAAAAAATATTTTTGGGTATTTTTGTGCGAAACGTCCCGCGGTGCGACGACTCTCGAGGTATCGGAAATTAGCCGCCGAGATGTGCACCAATTAACGCGTATACTATATATAAGGCGAAGAAATAGAGAAAGATAGAGGGAGATAGATATAGAGAGAAGCAATTAAATTAGCCGACAACATAAAGCGGCGGCGAACAATGAATCGTCTCCTCGTCGTAAAATCCCACTATGGGGCAATTTGATAATTCGCCCGGTCGGCGTAAAAAAAGTCGGAGGCAGGGGCGGACTCGTCAGTCACTTGCGAAATTTCGCAGGGCGCTAAGCCGCCAAACTCTCTCTCCGAAAGCTCCGATAAGCTCTCCGCCGGAGTTAAACGGCCGGGAAAATTCCGCCCGCGACGAGAATCTTAAGCGATTTTTGACACAAAACAAGCCTTTTCCGACGGGAAACGCTCGTGCAGCGCTTCTGATGACAATGCGACTCTCTCTAATAAATAATGCCCCCGACCTCGCGAGATAACTCATAAAAATCATACATACCTACTACATAAAAGGGATCGGTGACTTGTGACTTTCGATTCGGAAAAAGCCCTTTTAGTGGCAATACGATCGTGAAAGCAGTCCGTGGATACTTTATTGATTACCTTTCCTACAGTCAGTTTCAAAAGCATAAAGCAAATTCAATAAACCTCATTTCAAACATTTATGCGGCGAATTAAAATACATATGTTGTAAACACACCACATACCCATGACTAGTTCATGACTCAACGCATGACTGTTGTGACAAAATTTTACCCTCCATTTCAACAAAGGCATAACATGTATTTTATATAATATATAAAACATAAAACGCTAACACGATCAATCTTGTTGCATTAAACAACAACACTTTAAAAATATAAATTATCTATTTTAGATAAGTTGTTGTTTATTTTACAATAAAATACATTTGTATTTTGGACTCTGAATTTTAATTATGATTTCTTGAACATGTTTTTTTTGTAAATATATTTTTTTCGAGTGTCAATTGCTTTAAACATATTGTCTTTAAATTATGGTTATATCTGTTGAAACAAATATATTTTTTACGGTTTAGTAAAACACTTATTAATTTAGAAAACTCAAATTAGGGAAGAAATTAATTAAAATATAGGCATTTCAGTATCATTCAATTAAATATTTATTGAACGAGAATCTTATAAAATAAACACACAAAGTTAAGAACAACACCACAAGAATATTTTATTATATTCTGCCAAAATTATTTTTAATTTTGAATCGTTGTTTAATTGGTTCAAGTAAGGTTATGAGCGAATATCCTTTCCTGTTTTTATTTTTTATCTCGCATAAAATTCTGGATTATTAATATAAAATAATAATCATTAAATAATCTGTTTTTTTTCTAACGTATTATTTGCAAACTTTATTCAGTGTATTTGCTAAAATATTAATTACCAATTATCTGTAACATTGATTTAATTATATATAATATACTATACTATGACTAGGGATTGCAATACTAGTAGTACCTAAGCCGGTATTACAAAATTAAATACCAATAGTACCGAAAAAAAATATTTTCTCAAATCCCTACCTTTTATTTGTTGCCAATATATCAATGTAAAAAATATTATGCATTGCAGTAAACTGTGCAATGATTAAAATAAAATTAGATAAATAAATTACATTAATGTTCTTAGAAAAAAATATAACAGATATACAAAATCGTAATTGACAAAGCATAATGAGTAATATAGGAACATATTTCATTGGACTAAA
Organism: Plectrocnemia conspersa; assembly: GCF_051122295.1. Classification (NCBI taxonomy): domain Eukaryota; kingdom Metazoa; phylum Arthropoda; class Insecta; order Trichoptera; family Polycentropodidae; genus Plectrocnemia; species Plectrocnemia conspersa. The sequence continues at coordinate 29,739,154 of NW_028277167.1, read as the reverse complement.
TTGGGGAGTGGTGCTCTGGCCCCTATTATAAAAAAAATATGAGTCATCGAGAAGACAACGATTTTATAAATTTATTGTTCCTAAAGAAAAAAAATTTGGTGCCCGTATTTTCAAAATATTTATACCGTCAATATATAAAATGAATGAAAGCAAGAAATAAATGGGACAAAAAGGTTTTTAAAAACAGTCGTTACTAGTCGTAGACAATACAATAATGGATCAGCGTTTAAAGTATTTATAGAAGTACTTGAATGTTAGGAACTTATTGTTTGAAACACGAAATATGCATAAACAGACAAATGGATAAATTTCCGTAACTTAAGTCGAAATTTGACCTGCTTGTTTATTATATTTATAATTAATAATAGTTATACTGCATCTTCATTCAATATATTAAAAGAAAATGTTCCGACTTTTGAAACCTTGAATTATTTTTAAAAATTTGCAAGCATGTATCAACTTTCATAGTAATAAAGAATTTAGTTTGACTTTGAATGAATGGGCATTATTTTTTCTGTTCTTTTTAAAGGTAATTAATAATACAAATATAAATTTCAATATTGATAAAATCGATAAAACCGGTTTTGACTGTTTTTTCTTTCGGTAATACCGATATTGTTGCAATCCCTAACTGTGACTATAGAGGTTATCTACACATTCTATGTTTTTTTTATTCTTTTTTCAATATATTTTGCGTGAAAAACATTTATTATACAATGAATATTTTTCTGTTTCTACCTTAATCTATTTTTTATTTTATAGTAAACTCAGTAAAATAATTTGCTGTTAAGCCCAATTACTATTAAGCTATTTAAATATTTGTAAACTACGAGATTAAGTAATATCTGAATTTTCTTAACCAACAATAAAAAATATATCTTAGCTTAGGAGAACGACCATCCAGTTTGGTTGTAAGAAATGTTTTTAGCTAATTCCTATATTGTTGTCACTTATGATAGTCGTAACAAAGACCTAAAAGCAAAAATTGTTAAAAATCGCAATCTAGTTAATGGATCCACATTATATACATTTCTACAAAAAAATCATAGTATAATTTAAACTATTAGGTACGCTACAAATTTATTAAAACCGTTGATAACAACAAATTACTAATAACTGTCATTAATAACAAAGTTCTATAATATTTTTTTTTAATTAATGTATAGATCGGATGAATTACTAAACAGCACCATTAAAATTTTATATGCAAATACTATTTTTATAATACTATTATTCTTCTTAAAAGAATGAATTAAGATAACAAGAACATATTTTAAGAAATATCTCTAACTTTTTACAAATAATAAAAAAATTTACATTGATCTGGAATCAAAACAAAATAATAAATATATACATATATAAGGTAAAATTAATAATAAATACGTTTGTACAATTTGAAGCTCCGCATGGTAAAAAATAAATACCATAATGTATGCAATGTCAAACATACGGTCATACCAAAAATATTGTAATAAATCACCAAAGTTTGTCAAGTGTGCAGGGACGCATTTAACTAGCAAATGTGCAAATTGCAATAGAAACCACTCGGCAAATTATAGAAGTTGTCTGGTATGCAACTCCAACAAAAACAGCATTTACAACTTAGAACAACAGAATCAACCGATTACAAATATTAGTAGAAAACAATGAAGTATTCGAAATAAAAAAAAATATGAAGAAGCTAATGCAACAAATAAGTATAAGCTCAACTTACTAAGAGCAATGATTTTTAAAATTGAAAAATTACCGTTTTACTACATAATGCCATATGGAACGCCAACGGTATATCGCAACGCACACAAGAAATATTTTTTTTTCTCCAACAATTCAAAATAGTAGTTTTATGCATAAAACTTACAATAAAATACCTAAATATTGCGTTTATTTTACGAAACACCCAGAAGGAACTGCACACGGAGGCACATCAGTAATAATTAAAAGCAATATACAACATTACGGTAAAGATTTTTTTTTAAATAATACCTTTAAGCGACTAACGGTAAAATTCAAGATCATTACCGCTTTCCGCCGTATATTGTCCACCAAATTAGAAAATTAAAATAAAAAACTATAAATCCTTTTTCAAAAAACTGGGAAATAAATTTATTTCTAGAAGGGATTTATTCCAATATATAACGATACCAGTCGATCTAAACGATTTAGACTATCTGACATACCTGACAGACATGAAAAACAATAAATTAGTATAAACAAATATTATAATAAATTAAATAAGCGTATTATATAAAATAAATTATATGATGAACTGATTGTAAATTAATAAATAAATAAAAAATATATACTTTTTCGATTTTAGATGTTTCTTTTCAAATACTACGTTGAAGAAAATATTTCAAAAAAATAAATAGTATGTTTAATTAAGTTTAAGGTCTGCTGGAATCAGTGTGAGTTATTTTATCTTCGTGACAAAAAATATGAACGATATTGCTAGATCTTTTAAGTCGCTAGGACGATGTCGCTTTTTACTAGAACGATCTCAATGTCTCTAACGTTAAACTTTCTGCAAGTTAAACGACGTTATATGGGCGCTTGTTATTAAGAAATATGCGCTTCCGCTTACGATACGAAATTATTCCACTTGGATCATCTGTTGGAAAAACCTCAATAGTCTAAAATTTTATAATATACAGTTTTAGTTTGCAGTATATATATAATTGAGAGATGTTTATCATTTTGTAAATAACTCTATTATAGTTCAAGCGCTTAGCTTAATAATAAAAATGTTTTTCAGTTAAAAACACGGTTGAGAAAAGTAGTAGATTTTCTAAAGAGTATATATCCAAATATAGGCTCGGCGTCGAGTTAAATAGACACATACTTATGTGGGTAAAGTAATGTGTAAAAAGCATACTTTTAGTTGGAAGCTATCGTTCTAAATTGGGAAACTTGGAAGTTGGAAAGTTGGCCCTCTTTTTAACTATCGATCGACGATGAGTTGAATTATTTCATTATTTTACAATACAGCATATGAAAAAGTATCATTTTCCGAAATGAAAGAAATTGCCGATAGCTTGCAACGAAAGTGTGAATATAATATTGTTTGTATGAAACAACAGCGCAGCCAATCTATGCTCGCTCGACCTCCTGTTAAGGAAATTACAGAAGCAATATCGAGTGCGGATTTTCGCGCTACATTTCCGACGCTGCTGCATCCAGTTTCATTTCACCGTTCACTTTAACTTGCATTTTTAATAATAACAAAACATATTCACACTACAGTCGTTTATTAAAAAATTTAATTTCAATTGTATGCATGTTGAATATTTTTGATACTATCGATTACCGATTATATATGACGAACATATATTTTTCGATATTAATTGCAAAATCAAAATTATTTTTAATTTTATTTATTTTAAACAAAACTTATTTTTTAAAAAAAACGACAACTTATTATGTAACTGATATGGTAGTGATCACAGAAATATTAAATGTCACGTGTCACTGCAGCTTTTATGAAATTGGAGAGATAGAAAGCACTTAATGCCAATACGCATGGACCGTGAGATGATAATACGCGTTAAAAACGCAATAAGCTAAATGCTATTAAGCTTTACGGCTCACCGCATTTGTATGTTATGCTTTCACTACACTCTCTGGAAGTTGTCAGAACCGAAGCTACAATTGAAGTCGGCCGTCTCGGACTGTCGCGCGATTCGCGGCGTGGATGACGTCCGGCCGGCGCGGCGGCTGCTGTCACGTACAGCCAGCATATTTGCGCGCGATCGAAAAAAGTGCCAAATAATCGCAATTTTTAAATTTTTATAATATTAAAATTACGCTACTGATAATTATAAAAGTTTGTGTGGGCACTCACCAATATAATATCAATGAAAACTTTTCGGTCGTAAATATTCAATTTACGCAAAATCTTTGTCGGCTTTTGCAAAATGCCATAAGCCATAAAAATGATACTTCAGAATACGAACAATACATGTGTGACTATCATAGAATTTGTAGCCATCGATTCTAAATAATAATTCGTTATGGTGTGACATTTATATAAACCGATCTAGGAAAATACATAAGGATATTCGAAACGATTTTTTTTAACATAATCAAGTACCACTAATTAATTTTATATGAAAAAAAATATAATAACTATATCTGTTAGAAAAATATACTATCAAAAATATAATTAATCCCTTTTGGTGCCCTAAAATATTCAAAGATGTCAGTAAGAGTCTGTTGAAGTCCCCGATAAGCATGTGGTATTATAACTTGACCACATGACTACGATGCAGCGCTTGACATGCGTGTTGACCATAGGACGCCTACGCGCATACTGAAATTGAACCGAGTTACTCGTTTTATCTCAGTTTGCGAACCATTATGCCATTATCTCCCTCACTCTAGCCACTTAACGAAAGGGAAAGTATCTCACCGCTCACCCTCGTAAGAGCAGCTCCAATTTCGGTCCATTTGACTCGGAAAAAATGCTGACAATGTTCAGAAGTCAACTGAATTTAACTTTATTTTCCGTTCTCGATAACCTCGGACAACTTTTGAGAGATTATAGAGCAGGCAGTACCAAACTCGACCGAAGTAACCCACTATATTTTCCATGGCCAACCATGGCCAACTTCCAGAGAGTGTAATGCATGCAATACGATTAGAAATTCTGAGGGATTCGCATCTTTGACAGTTTTTCGGTCCGTAATGGCCACAAAAACTATTTCTATTCATCTGTCATAATTTTAAAAAATTAAACTTACAAGAATAGTGTATGGCGCGATTCTCTCTTTCCAGCGTGGTCGCGGTCTTCCGAGTGCTAGTAATCGTTACATATTTAATAACGACTTTTAAAAATGTTTAATAAGTCAAACTGTCTAGAGATCTTTTGTCGGCACTCCACGACGGTTGCGACGAGTTTTAATTTATTTAGGCCGCATCGCGCGGCCCAGTGGACGATATATTATCGTTATCGGTGTTTCGACTTTTGACCGATGGGAAATCTTCCATAACGGCAGTTGTTGTTGGGAAGGGTGTTGCACCATTTATATTCGGATCGGGAAGTGTCCGAATTGATTATTTTTCGGGCGATTTATTTTCATTTCTCGCGACCTCCTGTTGAACCCTCGTTTCCGGTCCGAGTGATAAAAGCTGATTGATGGCCGCGCGTTATTGATGGCCGCGTTATATTATGTCGCGTTAATTCCACAAAACACACATAGAGAGAGAGTAGAGAGTTTCGTCCCCGAGGCCCGCGTCGGAAAGCCGGGGCCGCGCGGGGCTCATCAATATCAATTTGGGGGAGTAGCTGTCGCGTTACCTGCAATTATCGGCCTTCCGACTTCTTATTAGCCGCAGCTGCGCATCTGCCTGCCGAGACTTGCAGCGGCGTCGAACCGTAAATAACTCTCGAGAGTCTCGCCTGACAAATGAAGAGGGATTCGCGAAAAATGGCTCGTCACGTCTGAGAGACGGGCGTGACCCGCTAATCACGCGCCGACCGAAATCACGTAATCGGACAACTTTTGCACGCACCGCGCTTTTTGCCAGATCGCAGCCTCCGGTATTAACCCCTAATCGACCCCAAAATAAAACATTACTTATACCGATTAACGAACGAATCAAGTTACGGAAAAAATGATGGCAACTAACGAAACTGAGCAAACGACCTGCCTCTACCACTACTACGCGCTATCTCTACTCGTTTATGCGATCCAGCAGTGACACGCTGATACTGCGTATCGTCGATTGGGTTCGTCATTTTTATTTTTTTATCGTTTTATGTAGTAACATGACCCTATTATTAATTAATTAATTAGCATGATTCACTACATATTAAAATATATATTTACATACATATACATACGTACATATTATTTTAGAAACGGTCTAAAAAAATATATAATATACATTTTTACTTATCGTTTGTGGATATTTAATCATAAAATATCAATTAAACCGTTTAATTTTTTTATTGAATAACATGTGAGAATTACTCGAAATCATAAAAAAAAATTCGACTTAAACAGTTAATTTTAATATCACTACTGATAAATGTTTATCGTGGATTTTGCCCTTTACACGAATTTTTTTATTTGTTTTGAGCCTTTAAAATTACTGTGAGAACAAACTTTCGGAATTTCCAAAAATCACATATTTTACAGTTATCTATTTTAAACCACATAGGATTATTTCTAATAACCCAGTACTAACGCTCAGTATACTTTTGAATTTTGACTGAAAACGTTCTCAAAATAAATTTAAAAAAATTAGTAGAAAAATAGGTTTATTATCTAGATTAAGAAATATATTAAGTATAAATACAAAAAAAATAATTTACAATAGTATAATATTGCCCCATTTTAATTATTGTGCAACACTATTAAATATGTTAAATAAATTAGATAAACAAATGTTGCAAAAATTACAAAATAGGGCAATGAGAGTAATCTTAAATAAAAATAGATTAACTAATTGTAAAAGTATGATTGATAGATTAGAATGGTTGAATGTTCAAGAAATATTGAGTATGAATGTTTTAGTATGTATATATAAGTTAGAAAATAATATGTTACCAAAATATTTTAATAAGTATTTAATAAGAAATAAAGATGTACATAAATATAATACTAGAAATAGAGAAAATTTAAAGATAATTAAGTATAAGAAAACGAGTACGGCTAGGGGAATTATCTACGGAGGTTTTGATTTATATAATAGTCTTCCAAGAGAAATCCGAAACAGCAAAAATATAACGGGTTTCATAAATGGAATAAAAAAACACCTTCGTACATATAGAAATAAATTATAATATTAAGACTTTATTATTGTATATTTTTATTTTTTCTTTCTTTTATGTATTTTTTATATATTTTTATATATGTTTACTAAATTTATTAGATGTAAAGATTAGCTATTAAGCTAAATAAATTAATAAAATAAAATAATAATAAAAAGTAAAAAGTGTCAGTGTCATTGTGTTTTTGTTAAAAAAATTCAACTATGTATCTTTTTATGCACATATGGGTTTTATTTTATGTATTCTTTATATATAATTCGTTTTTATAGATCATTGTTGAGAAAGACTAATTTAGGTTACCTCAATTTATATTCTTTATAAATGGTACTAAGACAAAAAGACAAGGAAAAATATGCATGTAATGGATATCTTTATATTAAAGACAAGATTAATAAGGAAGGGTTGATTCAATTCTGGCTTCAAATATAGACTTTTAATGTGGCACTAAATAATAGTTATATGACTGAATTTGTTAAAATATTAAAGTAAATTAAAAACAGAAATTTAATATATTTAAAAAAAATATACGTAAATGAAAAAAACAAAAGTTTTTAAATTGAGAACCATGGATAACAAATCACACGTCTAGGTTTTGAGCGATTGGCACAGACTTGTCAAAAAATTGTAACCAAAATCCATCGATGGATTAACAGATTTTACGATGAATTTTAGTAATTTGCCAATTCCAGGTAAAATGGTTAGGAATTACTAAATCATTTTATCGTAATATATTGCTAGAATTATCTCTGAGTAACTAATGAAATAAAATACTATAAATTTGATTATTAAATCTTTCAAAATGGTTTTAGAAAATATATAATATATTAGGGATGACATAGATACCATTTTGAATTTGAGTTCTACAGGCTACTGATCTTGATACAATGTAGTAAAAAGTTATAGTATCATGTACACTATATATTATATTTTTATAAAAATATTAAGCGCTGCAAAATTAAAAATAAAATAATTAAACTAGACCCCTTAATGATCGAAATATAAGATTTTAAAAAAAAATCAAACAAAACTATCGCAAAAAATTAGCGAAAAAACGACCTAATATATTACAAAATGAAATAAAAATAGATTACAGAGATTTTGACCAATGACATTTGACAGTAATTTTTAATTTAAAAACAGTTTTCGATATATTGCTAAGTTTTCATATTTTTATGGATATATTGATTACATTAGTTTACAAATTGCAACAAATTTTCTGACCCATGACATTTATTAATCGCACGTTGAATCCGAAAATGAAGTCAAAATAATATGAAAATTTAACAACATCTCAAAACCTATTCTATGTTTAAAATTTTCACGTAATTTTACATAAGAAATAACTTTTAATTTTTTTTGTTTTAAATTTTAAAACTAATTTAATTAATCTTGGGAATGTAAACTAAATTATTAAAATTCAAAGGATTAAAGTTAAAAAATCACAAAATATTGTTTTCACCATTGAAGAAAAAGCTGAAGCTATTAAAAGGAATACAAAATCAATGCACATTTGTTACTAAAAAAAATAAAATAAAATAGCAAAATAAATCAGAGAACATTTCGCAAGACCCTTAAAAAAATTAACTCTATATTAATTCAAAGACTATCTAATATAATTTTATAACTTCGCAGGACCTTCGCAAATGACTGATTAGAGCCTTAAAAATACTTTCACTTATTTCCATCAATTACTTTCCAAATATTATAAATTCGTCACTTGCATGTCTATATTTTCAAACTGACGTAATAGTTATTCGAAAATCGGGTACAAACCCTACGCTTATAATTTTATTGCCCGATGAGCAATTTGGTTTCAGATGTTTTTATTCTGCCACGGATTAACCACATCGAGTTGTGAGATATATCCAAAACGGCTTTGACAAAAATATTACTATAGGAGCAGTGTTTTTAGACATTAATAAAGCTTTCGATCGCACTTGGCATGCAGGCAATATATATTAACATCATTTTTTTTTTCAGTAACTTTAGTTACATTAATAAACTCACTATTAAACGGTAGAAAATTTCAAATAAAAAGTAAAAATTATTTGTTAATTTTCAGATCTGATTTTTTGAAACTTAATGTTCACAATATTTACGAGTGATTTCTTAACTAAACCTCACAAAAATTATATTACTAATTTATTCGCTGATGACACGGCCATTTTATGTTTTTTTTTAAATCAAGTAGTAGATAGACATCAAAACAAAATATAAAATATTGAAAAATGGTTCGACAAATCCCTAGTCACTACAAATTCCACTGAAAGCATCGCATGTTTTCTCGTCAAACGAAAAAAACTTTAGCTGTAGATAAATTATTAAAAATTAAAATGCATAACAGTTTTCTAGGTTGTAAAAATACGGCATTGTACTTATGCTTTACTTTAGATTCTAAGCTTTCGTGCTCGTAGATAAACTAATTCTAAAAACTAAAACAATCAGAGCAAAACTTTGCCTCAAATGTGAATTAAATATCAAAAACAAATTAATTGTATGCAATTTTGTATACTTAATACTCATAAGATCTCAATAAAACTTTAGTTACAAAAACATATTTTGTTAAGAATCGTTACACCGTGATTTTAAAATAGATACCCTAACTGAACACTTTAATAAATTAAACGTAAAACACTGGGAAAAAATTACTACTCACAAAAACGCATTAATAAAAAAAATCAATAATCAAGTCCTCTCAATACTAATAATAATTAAAAATGAACAACTAGTTAATATACATATTTATATGTGTATATGTATGCATATGTATATATATGTATATGTGTGTATGTATATATATATATATATATACATATGTATATGAATAACATTATTATTAAAAGGTGATTTTTGTCAATTTTCAAAAATAAATAAGAAAATAAGAGACATTATATACTACATATCTTAATGTAGTAATTAAAATAAAGTGAGAAGAAGATTGTTTATTTTGAGGTTTTCTATCGGAGAAGAATGATTAAATATGGTATTTGTTGAATCAGGTTTCTATAATATGTATTATAATACAATTTCTAAAGAAAGGGATCCGGTTTCAGAATTGAGGATTGGAAAATGTTTTAAATTATATTAAATGCTCTCGTTAAAGTCTTCTATTATAAATCAAATATCAACTTTATATAAAATCTGATAAAAATAAACGGATACTTAAACTAACCGTATAGGTACAAGTAACATTACCGACAATATTGTAGTCCAAAGTTCTCCACGGTCTTAATGTCTTAATGATTTCGCTCACGATTTTACAGACATTCTCAGGTGCTGATCAAATAACTGTTTTATTTTTGATTTTAGTGTCTCTTTCAAGCTATACGTAAATAATTTATATTCCACTCGCGAAAAAAAAATCAAAAATCGACCTGTGTTATTTGGAGACCCGAAGAAACGGCGCTGTGTTCTATTGTATTTGCCCAACACAAAGGGTCTGCGAGAATGCAGTAGCATGCAGCGTACGAGCGAAAAAGTTAGCGAATTAAAAAGGGAGTGAATATTGCGAATGTTTACGGTGAGCCCTTGTTGGAATTAATTTACGGGGGTTAAGAAAGTTGCAAAGCCGAGTCAGACAGGGGCGCCCAACCCGAAAGAAAATCAATCGTTTACTCAGGTGAAGTCGGAGGGTTTTTGTAGGATAGGTAACGATCGGCCGACACGGAAAAGGTGTGTCTACGAGCGAGCGGCGAGCTTTATTCGCCCTGTAAAAACGGCTCCGTAAAAAACAATCGCCACCCTTCGAGGGTCGAAAATTGAATAGCGTTCGATTATCTGGTCTGTAACGCGACCGCCTCGTTTCCCTGCGCACATTTCACGCGAACGAGGGATTTCATTTTACACTAAGGTTCGTACAAAAGAATTCATAATTAGATATGGCGGCCAAGGATGCATAATGAAACAGTGCACTCGCCGTTTTATTACGTTTTCGCCCCTTTGTGTGAGCCGCTCTGGTTTGCTTTTAATTTTTTCTGCCACGAGTTGATTTGCAGCTCGTTCTAACGATCGGTAGGCAAATTGCGTTAAATAACATTATCTTCACCGCGATCTACGGTTGAAAACACATATAGCCAATCACTTATACAATTTTAAAACAATAATAGATGCAGAGGCAGGTGGGGGCATTTGCCCCTTCTTGAATTTGGCCAGAAAAATGCATGTCATTTAATTAAATATTATATAGAAAATTTAAATTAGACGTCGCTGATATTCAACTAGAAATTTTTGGGTTATCATATAAAACAGTCTCGAATATATCCCGAAAATATTTTTTTAAATATGCCATTTCAGTGAAATCACATCGAAATACATTTTCACCGATAGATATATATTTTTAACAGTGAAAATATAATTTTTCTGACAGGTGCAACTAAAATACATGATTTTAATGATGTACAAATGTGATTATTGAAAAAAAAATACTATAATTTAGACTCGATTTATACTAAATTTCAAAGACAATTTAAATGCGCAATATATAATTTTTTTTTAATAAACGAATTGTTTATGCATTACTGTTGGACAGATTAGGACAGATTAGTAAGCGAACAGTGAACACACCATGAATATCTCTCCGCAAAAAATCCCTTTACAAATCCAAACTAAAAAAAAATAACAAACCCCAAATCCGTTCATAAATCAAAAACATATGCTTAACTTAATGCAGAACAATTTTTTTTACGGAACAAGGAATTTATTTAAATGCACATATTTAATGAAATAATTCCCTTTTAAATTGCACCTAAAATATGTACTATATTTACAATAATGTTTATATTACTTATTTATTTTTTAATAAAAGCGAAATCAATAATATTTTTGTATTATCAATCTTTATCCAAAAATAGTTTTTTCCTATATCTTTTAAATCTTTGATTTTTTCAACAGATTTATTCATTTATTTTTCAATTTTTATTGCAATTTAGAATTAATAAATATGGACCTTAACCACTTAAACACCAGTGACTCACTTGTTGAATATTTTTTTAAAACATATTTAATATTTATTAAAAAAAATAATTAATAAATTGTACTAGCATTATTTATTAGTAAATCAAGTATTTTGTATTTATGCTTAGAAAGAGTATAGAGAAATAACAGGTGACATTCGAATTAGTCACTGGTGTTCAAAGGGTTAAAAAAATTCGAAGCTATTCAATCGTAAACTAAATAAAAATATGTTTTATCGCATTAAAAAGTATTTTTTTATCAATGACTATATATGCTAATTCAACGAAGAGGAATAGAAATGTATATTTTTAAACACAAGGTTTAAAAATCCAATGTGTCAATTTTTTGCAAAATGGCGACAAGTATAAGAACTTAAACACTCGTAATTCAATAGGTTTGAATTCTTGAAACGTTTATAAGCCTAAACTTCATCTAAATAAAATATAAAAAAATAGTTTTTTGCTTCAAAACAAGCTATGTATCAGTTCGATCGGACCCCCATACGAGCCATTTTGAGACTTACAGAAGAGTTAACGCTCTTAACTGCTTGGTTTTAAAGATTAAAAATTAAATTTTTAGTATCGTGTAGAACTACCAAGCACCTCCTATACGTTCTGTATGAAAAAAAAATATAATTTTTGAAAAAAAAATATAATTTTTATATTTGAAAAAAAAATATAATTATAGTGTCATAACTTTGCAAAATCAAATCCTACGTGAAAATGTAGTATGTAAAAAGTGTTAAGAGGCTTAATTTGCATTAAAAAAAAATTTTAATTATTTTTTTATTTCTTAAAAACAAGTCTTATGATAAATTGACCGGGCCCCCATACAAGCTTTTATGCGACTTGGCATATAGTTAACGCTAGTATTTGTTTTTTTTAAGGATATAGACTTGAATTTTTGATACGAAATAGAGCTTTCGAATATACTTACGATACTGTTTAAAAAAAAATAAAATAAAAAAAAAAGTTTTTTTTTCTAAAACACGGTCGATCGGCCCACCATACATACGTTTATAAGTTGATATCAAAAATAGACAATAGTACAATAGCATACATACACATTAAATGCACATTACCGGTTCATAACCATTTCCATTGTTTACAATTGGTTAAGAAAGAGAATAATAAATTCAACGTAAGTATACTAAATTTAGGGATAAACTTTCCATATTGTCTTTTTATTTAGAGCTTGATTTAACTTGCTCTTTTTTTCATTCTATTATGGTGTAAACTATTATGGTGTAATATAGTTTATTGACGCATATTTTGCTCGGAACAAAGTCCGGTCGGGCTAACGCATGTAAATAGGTCAAAGAGAAAAATAATAATAAAAAAGTGTCATAAATTCAATTAGATTGCCTCTCCAATATGAGGCAACCTAATGAGGTTATTTCTGAATATATAAAAAAATCATCATTTTTTGCACGTATTCTATTACCAAAACAGATCGAAAAAAAAAACAAAAATTTAAGTTTATGAATACGATAAAGTTCATATATATAAATCATACAATATAAATAAAGCTTAACTGACCGATACAAAAAATATTTGTAATAATTAACGCGTTAATATCTACCCGTGGAAGTTTCACGTTAAGATTATAAGCTGACAAAGAAAGCGAAGAGAGAAGACAAGAAGTGGTGTCTTTGCAAATCTCCCCCGACTTTGACATCGTCGGCTTTGCTAGGACAATTATTATTATTCGAAGAAGACTCCCCGTAGCTCGTTCCGATTAACCGGAATATTCGAAGACGTTAAAAAGGCGGCCGCAATTATATTGCTTAATATTTCATTTTTATGCGTCTCACATCCCAATTTCTAGGGGCGAATTTGCCCTTTCGCCGCCCCGAAACTTCTTAATGCCATAATGGGTTATGGAAAAAGTTGGGCTCTTAGGGTTAGTAGCGTCGCATCTGTACGGCGCGCCATATTGAAAAAAATACAGCGGCGGCGGCTGGAAGTCTTAAAAACGTCGGAACTTTGCCCCGCCGGGTTTATGATCCTTGTTGAGCAACGGCGACACATATTTACGGCCATCGATATACGTCGTTAAACTCGCGACTCCCCCTAATTGAACGAGAGTAGGCACGTCGAGAAGCGCGCTCCAAAATAAAAATATACTATAAAATCACGTCGGGGTCACCGATGTACGAGCGTTACTTGTTTGTTCGCTAATATTATTATCTGCAGCTACGTCGCCTAAGTGACATGGCGTCTAGAGCACTTCATGCTTCTATACCAACAGATTTTACCGAGAAGCAGTGGGAAGAAAATCATAATTTGCTACTACTATTCGAACGGAACTTATCAACCCTTGTTTTAGATGCTATAACACGAAAATAATATTTTTTTATTGGTAACAATATTATTAATATAATTTCAAAATAAATAATAATCTGATAGGCTCAATGAGTAAAACCACTCGTAGATACCTTCGAAGAAACGCTGTTAAAAAATTCGAGTTGAGCAGAAATAAATTTGCGCACAATAAAATTGTCACGCGGCAAAGGGAGACTCAAACTATCGGTGTGAGAGAATATTGTTTACATATGGGAAGAGTGAAACACCGTAGAATTTGAATATATACCTGAAGGGCGGACGCTACGTCGGAAACGGCTAGTTTCACTTTCCCCTTCCTTCTTCCCGTTTCTGGGATCTTTGGCTTATAATTTGCTGTATATAACGAATGAAGAGAGATTACCGAGGTCAGAGTTAAGTATCGACGACTCTCTAAGAAGAGGCATAAACCTCCCCTTGATACGTTTCCACACCGCTTCAACGTTATAGGATTATACTTTTGTTTCTGCCACTCGCAATTGTAATCAATTATTTACTCCACTAAAACGTTTGACGCGTGTTGACTGATCTGTGAGAGAAGTAGTGTTAAAAATAAAATATAAATACTTATATATTAATTCCTGTGTATTGGTAAAAATTAACACATTGCTATATTGTTTTTTAATCGTAAATGATTTCAACACGATACGAAATATTATTTTAACAACAAATTAAAAAATCACAATGATTTTTTAATTATCGTGCGTGCAATACGTACAAGTTCCGCTAATATAAATTGAAATTAGAGTCGCGCTGAAAGGAGTAAATAATAAATAGCAGGCCGCGTGCGTCAAAGGAGATTTATGCTGGTCGGATATTGCCATAAGAGAAGTCGTAAGAAGCCGCAAGGGTCGTTAATGCAAAAAGCGTGATATATGCCGGGTAGGAGACAATATCGCCGGACGTTTGTCACTTTTTCCTCCTCTGCTGAATATTTCACGCGTCCGCTCTAACATATTGAAGTTTAATATTTGAAATTGTGATTCTGCGAAAGCGGACGCGACATCCATAATGCATCTGCGATAGAAAAAAGGTCGATCAATTACCTGCGCTAATTCCCGCCGGAGGGGAAATATGAAGGACGAGCCGATTTGCAATTTAAATCGCGAGACGCAGAGTGCCAACAAACAGATCGCGGTTCATTACCCTCAGTTTTAGCGGAATTAAAAAGACCTGACGCCGGCGGTCCCGAGGGATGAACCTTCCCGGCTAATGCGATATGTGCGGGTGCGTCCAAAAGTATCCGGCCAGACGTACAACCCTCGCTGCTTGCACAAAAACATAGTTAACCACTACTTGAGCGATAACTGTCGATAAAGTATTGCCCCAAAAAAGATCCACTCTTGACTGATATGTTAAAGCTTTACGCGATATATTTTTTTCACTCTGTTGTTGTTTTATCTACACTAAAAAATTAAATTAAATTAAGTAAGTAATAGCAAAATAATCCAAACTCTTTTTTTAATACAAAACTACAATCTATATATATGTTCTATTGATCTATAACTAAATTTCACGAAGAAATGTTTAAAAACAGTAAAAAATCAAAGTAATAAAATATTAATTATAGTACAGGCGGCCCTCGACTTTCGAACGTTCGACTTTCGCACAATTCGCTATTTCGCGCATTAAAAAAAAAACAATTTTTTTAAATTTAATTTTTTTAAAAACGTTCTGATAGCGGTGAATCTTTTGCTTCAATCGGACGTTCGTATGATACAAAATTCAAAATTGTGGAAAATAAAGATATATTTCCACAATCTTTAATGATATGTTTCCAAAAAAACATGAATGAAATGGTAAATCTTTGTCATCGTAGATCGATGACCAATATCAAAAATATGTCCTTCTGAGTATTTCAATTATTCAAACAAAAGTTCTTAGTTTGCACAAAGATTGGAAAGATAGATTAAAAAAAGATTTTAACACGGTTTTTCAAGCAAGTAACGGTTGGTTTTACAATTTTAAAATGAGGTATTCTTTTCATAATATTAAATTTACTGGAGAATCGGCTGATGCGGATAAAGATGCTGCAAAAGAATTTATTTCCTAATTATCCAAAATAATTGAAGATGGAGAATATTCCAATAGTCAAATATTTAATGTAGATGAGACAGGATTATTTTGGAAAACTCTTTAACAATGAAAAATATGAATGAAACCTTCATGCACCTTGACAAATTTTTGAATAATATGGTAGATTGTGATCCCAATGGAGAACGCATATCTCAAGTGCGTGGGGCGATCAATAAAAACATAGCATGTTATAAAATACTATATGAAGAAAAGAAAAATAATAGTGGAAAACAGTTAACTCTTGATAACTTTTCAAAGAAAACACCCGCAAACCCCACTTAAACGTGTCTTTTAAATGCCTCTTATATTTACTTGTTAAATAAATATTTTAAAATACACACAATTTCATTTTTTTTTACTTCCCTCGACTTTCGTACATTCAACATTCGCACACATTTTCAGGAACCAATTATGTGCGAAAGTCGAGGGCCGCTTGTAGTACACATTAAGGCCGGTTTCACACGTGCCGGGTGGATTTGCCCGGCACCGGGCCGGCGCCGTGTAGTGGGGATGGTGTTGTATGGGCTAGTACTATCATTTCAGACGTGCCGGACAAATCTACCCGGCGCCGGCTCGGCGCTGACTGCCGGGTTGTCGCCGGCCGCGCTCACTAAACTGTCCGGCGCCGGGTACCGAGTTGAGTGTGGTGGGGGTAAAACTCAAACATGAACCGGGCCGTTGACAGTGATTGTGGTATCTTGTAATAAAATATAATATATATTCCTCGTGTTTAGGCAATAGCGGAAGAAATAGACTTCGAAATTTTAATTATATTAATGTAATCTCTTTTAATTATCTTAGTAGAATACATACAAAAATAAAAAAATAACGCGAAATGTGTGGAAGGACTTATGTGAAGCCGTTAATCCTAAATTACTGGCACCAGTTGACGGGGTATAGGTCGGGTTGGGAAGAAACCGGCCAGAAACCGGCCAGAGACCGGCCACGTGTAAAAGCTTTGTAAACGGCGCCGGCCCGGTGCCGGGTGAATCCATCCGGCACGTGTGAAACCGGCCTAAGGATCGGAGTCTCCGTTTCGTATCGATTGAGTAACGATAATGATTTTATTATCGATTATCGTACAATATCGAAAATGAACGATAATAAATTTTTCGATTATCGATCTCAAACGATAGTGATCGTATCGATATTTGGCGGGAAAGTACAAAATAAAACAATGGTAACCAATGGCGTGCGAAATTATGCGCCCTTTGACTTCACGTTTATTGCCAAACTCCTGGTACTAAAAAAGTTAAAGATGTGAGTGAGGGACTTTCTGCTGATGATTCACTGAGCACTCAAAAAATATTCTCATTTTTTTTATCTTGGAAAAGTGCTCGTTGCTGACACAACAACTCACGAAAGAATTCATCATTGAATTTCAGAGACAAATGGAACTAGTTTTGCCGAAACCTAGTACTGAAGAGCACCATGTACGTATGGCCAATCAATTTTACCCGTATTATAAGGGATTACCTCTTACTCAGTTCAACAAGAAAGATTCCTTGACTCACATCCATCGTCTCAAGAGGTTGAACAGGAAGCTCCAACAAGGCAGCATATCAACGACATGAATTTCATGGATCAGTTGGTGGCTGAAAAAGCTCAGCATGCGACTCTAAATCGGACAAAATCGGCTGTGGAAAAGTAGTGGGACTCTTTCAAGATTTATCCCGGACCTTCATCTTATAAAATTTATGTATTGACCTAGTGGAAAGACTACAACGGGATCTTCTCGTTGTTAGCGGCTGAAGCCAGAAAATGGCCAGAAAAGTGAACGGGTTTTTCTGCTAAAGGAAACCTTGTAACATCACAGAGTATAAGGTTTGACCCGTCAAATGTTGAGAAGATCCTCTACATGCAACTGAATCATAGTAGAGTCCGTATCACTAAATACAACATTGGAATTCCTATTGTTGAAGAATTACCTGTCGGAGAGAGGGACGATGAGGAGAGTGGACCATCATTTTTAACTCCAATAAGCCGTGCTGGTAATACATCTAGTGCAGCAAGTAAGGACTCCCGCAACACTGTGAATGTGACTCCAAGAAAAGCTCAAGACAGTTACTAAAAACTTAAAAAGAAAAGTTACAAAGAATTGTGTATGCTCCAGATTCAGACTCAAAAGATGATGTTGTCAGCATTGGTCCTTCAGAGACTATCAGTGCAAGTTACACAGAATCAGAGGCAGATACAGAAACTGATTAAAGACTTATCTTGCTGTGAATGCATCAATGCATCTTAAAAAGTGATTAAAATAAAGTGAATTTTTTGAAATTTTAATATTTGTAATTTTTTGGCTGTGAAGATAAAGCTATATTTTTATTATTTAATGTTCTGGTCATTTTAATTTATAACTGGTAATTTCAGATAATTTTGTAATAATAATAATTTAATAAAAAAAAAATTATTTTAAACGAAAGTTACAAAATGTATCGTTAATTTTTGAGGTTGTACAAAATTAAACAATATTAATAGTACTATTAAACGATATTAATCGATAACAAACGTATCGATTAATATCGTTCATTATCGATTACACGAACGATAATATCAATCAAACGATAAATTTCATTTATCGTTATCGACCATTATCGATCTAATCGATAATATATTTTTTAATCGCTTTGTTCATTATTGATTCGAATATTTCGCTCCTTAGTACACATACAGCTCTCTACTACGATATTTTTTGAAGTGTTAAGCTTTTCGATTTACCATTTTATTGCCTGCTTACGTTATCCATAAATTACACAGGACTCATTTACAACCTTCAGATCAGGCAGCTAATTTGCCCTCTCCGAAAGGCATGTCGACTTTCATGAGTTTGTCTTCGACTTGCTTATTTCTAATTCTAATAAATTACTAGCGGCTATTCCGTTTATTAATATTATCCGTGTAATCGTAGACAATTCTAGAAATTCTAGAATTGTCTACGATTTGGAAAAAAAAAATATAAAAAAAATATTTTTATATAAATTTAAATTTATACATCAAAATTATTATTTAAAAAAAAATATATTATTTGTAAATAAACCGAATAGGAACGGACCTAATAAACTGCCCTGCCTGACACCAGATATATTCTATGCTCGCGTTAATTGTTGACCCTCACTGACGCAAAATTGTTTTCGTATGACCCTAGGGAGAAGTGTTAATATAGAGATATAAAAGATAATGTAGTCTGATACTTTCGGACCCACCGGTACGAACGCGTGCGGAATTGAAACGTCGCTTTTTAATTAGGCCGAGATGCACCGGATCGATTTCTTCGCGAAACCGTTAGGCGAATCGCATGAGGGCACATGCGCGCCCCGTTTCTCGTCCGGAAACAAAGACGGATGTACTGTGTGGGAAGAAAAGCGGGAAACTCTGGCGCCGTCGAGTCTGGGTCCAGACTGGCGCCACCGTGTCCGCCGCCGCAGCATAACACGTTACAATACGCAGAACTTATCTCTCATCGTGGACCGTTATTGATTTTCGGAGGCAGACACACGCACGATGCAAAAATTGCACTGCACATCTTCTCCTGCCTCCGCTTATGTCTCAGAGACCTCGTTTGCTCCACGCGCGACTATGTAGTGACAGCGTATTAATATGGAATGCAACCCTCCCGAATACTTGAGATTGTTCTCCGCTGCTCCCATCGTCGCTATGCGTTCTCTATGATCACTTTCCGACATGTACGACATCTCTCCCAGTTCAGATATCTAGGTATGTGGTCGACGAAGGCACGGAAGAAAAAGCGACCCTTTGGGTTAAAAACTCTATTTATACAAACATCTAACAAGAAAATGATGTATAACATCGTGCTTCATATTTTTTTCATACAATGTCAGCTTAGATTAATATGAAACGTATGTATAAGCACATACTAACTAAACAGATGCACCTATCGAGATAATCAACTTCAAAGTTTGTTAATATTACGTGGCAGTTAACTTTAAATAAAACAGTAAAACCATTATATTTTTCAAATATTTTTTTAATTTCTATTTCGTCTGGAAGAACGAATTTAATGACTATTATGTAATCATTATTTCAGTAAATTATCACAGAACCTCACAATGATTAATTTAAAAATATTAGATAGGTCTTAAAAACTTTGCAAAAAATACACACTGCATACTCAAGGGACGGTTGTACACAAAAATACGGCATTTAACCAACAGTAATTAACGATCGTTAGTTTTTGCTTATCATGTTTTTAAAAAAATATTTGGAACAAGCAGATTTGTATTTTTTATGCACTTTTTTCTCCTAATGTTCTTTCGGATAATCGTATCTGACAAAAAATAATCAAATTTTAAGAGGTATCGAGAAACAGATAATCAAAGTTGATGTTTTTGCTCCAAAAGAAGAAGAAATTAGCATAAATATATTCGAAAATATTTATTTTTTATTTAATAAAAGTGTTTAATAAAATATTTATTATATCGAAACAATAGTTTTGCTAATCAATATTCATGGTGAATCATGCGAGCGGTGGTCGGTCAATTAATTAAAATTTTAATTGTAATACTAGTATTAGCATTTTTTCTATCGCTAGTACCAGTATTAATAATTCCAATATTATTCCAGTCCCTAGTTGTAATACTTTAAGTTTACCCCAATTAGATCACGAAGAAAGTTACACAAAAATTAAAACAATTACGAGTGATCGAACGTATATTTAATTTTTTGCAAGATACAGTTTTGTGAAAAACTGATCATAACTGTGAGAATGAATTTTTCCGATTCTATGGTGTCGCTTAAGCTTTTAAATGATTTTTTGCTGATAAAATAAAAGCAGAAAAATGACATCGGTGGCTTAACATTTCACGGTTAAGCTTTGATAGTGACAAATGTTATATTTATTTTATTTATTTTTAGATTAAATTAAGACCATCGTGGCCTAACAGGTTACCCCAATGCGCCACGATGGTCAAAAACAAATTTAAATTTACAAAATAAAAAAAAACGTTAATATACATAAATAGAACAATACTTAAAAATTATAAAATATCTAAATTAAATGATATAAACTGGATCAGCTCCTCGTAGTTAACATAAAACAGGTCAATATGTAATGATAGCGTATTAAGGAGCCGGATGGCCACAGCTATAGGCGAGTCGGAAAGTGCGGACGTCCTAGCCCTAACGGCCATCAAAAGAGGACGCGATCGTGATTCTCGAGAGTGTTCCGGAACCCAAAACTGGAATTCCTCGAAAATAGCTGGATTGTCGACAGCACCTTTTAGTAATTTAAAAAAATGCTTAGCGACATACAGCTTTCTGCGAGAGCTCAGCGAATCGTATCCCAACGCTCCTAAAAGAAAGGCGCTGGGATATATGTACAGATAATAACCAAATGTCCTTTTGTAAAGGTATCTTAAATACTTTTTTGAATTTTTTCTACTAAAAGGGAGTATTTGACTATTCTGGGATTCCAAATTATAGATCCCGATTCAAGAATGCTACGAACTAAGGTGTCATAGAGGATGCGAATAACTGACGGATCGTCAAAGTGAAAGGCATTCCTCATAACAAAGCCGAGCATCCTGGAAGATTTATCACAGACGTCGTGTATGTGTAGACAGAACCTCCATTTGCTCTCGAAAGTGATTTCTCTAGTCAAAATGTTACCACCGAGATGGTAGAAATAAGCTGATGGCGAATGGGATCGAGAAAATGACACAGTATGGCACTTTCCGACACTAAAGGGCAGACGGTTAACGAAAGCTCATCTCCACAGAGAGTCTAAATCACTTTGTAGAGAGAAGGAGTCCACAACAGCTCGAATGCATTTATACTATTTTAAATCATCTGCGTACAGAAGAAAACTTGAATTTGTAATTGCTGTATTTATGTCATTAATAAATAATACAAAAAGTAGAGGGCCCAGATTGGATCCTTGAGGAACCCCCGAAGGGGTAAAATATTTTTTTGACAATCGGCCACCATAGGTTACAAACTGTCTACGAGTGCTTAAATAACTCGAGAATAACCGAGTTAAATTATCCGAGCAACAATTTTTTTAATAATAATCTATAACGAACTTTGTCAAAGGCTTTCTCAAAATCTGTATACACGACGTCTACTTGAATTCCCGCATCGAGAGAAGTTGTCACCGTTTTGGTGAACAGTGGAACGGGCAGGACAAACCCGTGCTATTGGTCTAACAAAACTTGCCCAAAGTGATTATAAAGATATTTATTTAATATATAAATAACGGATGATTTTTGAAACCGATTTTCAGTTTAATGCATATATCAAAAAGTAAAAATAACAGCATCAATGAAAAGTAGTAGTATTAACAGTTGCGAAATTTCCTATGCAGCAGTAAATTCTAACGAATTATGTAGCCGATCGCGTGCGAGTAAAAGATCAAGTATAAAACGCTTCGTCCTACGACTGATTTGTAGCAATAAAGACCATGTCAGTGTCCTATTTGCCTCGATTTGCTACTGACTTGTATAATAGTAAAAACTACTACAAAAGCGGTAAATACGTAAATTAAATACATACACATATTATTACGTATGGAAAAATTGAAATTATATCATTTTACTAACAGCCAGATAAAATATATTTTCACTGGTAAAAACATAAATCTACCGGTTAATATATTTCAATATTTTTCACCCGAGAATTTCTGGTTTAGAGTCGGGGATGTTTTTATTTCATTAAGATTCATAGAATTTAATTAAATGACATGCATTTTTCTGGACAAATTCAGGCAAATTCCACTACCTGCTCCTCCTCCATTGCGACGCATTTTCCATTAATCAAAAAAAAATAATCAATTAAAAAATTCGAATATTTTTTACGTCTGCACTATCTAGTATCAGGTATAGAGGTGGGTTAAGACTTATACGAAAGTTAGTGCACTTGGCTTTTATTTATTACTCTGTTCGTAGATTGAATTGAATTCGTATTTCTTCGCTGGATTCCCTAGACAGACTCGAAATATCATCGTGTCAAGAATAACACAGACTGATGAATTCGGTCAAGCGTCGGTCGCTTAGGTACTGTAAGCCTTGCACTCAACGCATTCAAATCCTCGCGTGACGCCACGTATCTCGGCCATTACTCACGGGCGTCTCCTTTTACATAAATTACAATAAATCTACACCCGGCTAATCCAAAACATATTTCAATGACATAGGTGTACCTGCATAAAACGATGACTAATGAAGAGGCAAAATACGTCGCAGTGGGGATAATATATTATTTATGCGGATGCGCACGATAAACGACAGGCGTACTTGAGTTCCTTCTTCGACGGCGTTTTCTTTAACGCCGAGGGTCGTGATATTATTCTATCCCTTTTCTTAAATGCCTGGCGATGTCCCTTCTCCTCCCTCGACACATCGTCGCTAGAAGAGCCTTCACTACGGTTTGAGTTAGATCCGTTGGAACGTAAACAGAGAGTGTTTTTAAATTGAATTGTGAGCGATAAAGAAGTTAAAAGGTCAATTCTAAGCCAATTTCCATGAATCATTAAGTGTTTAAAATATAAATGATGGTAACTACACAGTTTACCAAAAGTCACTTATTTCTGGTCTATACAATATATATTATATCTTATAAATTTAAAACATATATTTGATGAATTTTACTATACGCATATTATAGTGAATAACGCTCAAAGTTTACTTACTTTGAACTTTGAAAATCGGCGCTTCGTTGTTTTTACCCAGAATATATATACGTCATTTATACGTCATTCATACGCCAAGGAACCGGACAAAATATTAGAATATTAGTCAGATTAATATTTTTTTAAACTGTTCCATTTGTATAAATACTACCCTTTTTGGAATGGACAAAGCATGAAATTCACAAAAAAATGCTTTTATCGTAATCGCAAAAAAATCAGGACTCCAGTAATAACACATAAAAACTAAATATCAAACTAATGAAAATAAGTATTTAAAAAAATCATACAGATTCACCAATTACTACTTTAAGTTTTAATATCGTAAAAATAATGCGTATCGTCCGTGTAAAATGCATGTGTATCGTCCGTGTAAAATGTAAAAATTAAAAGTGTCATAACTTTGCAAAATAAAATCCAACTGAAAAATGTTGTATGCAAAAAGTGTTTAGAAGCTTAATTTGCATTTAAAAACAATTTTTAAATATTTTTTTTTTTAAAAAAACGATTCTTACGGTATATTGACCGGGCCCCCGAACGAGCTTTTATGCGACTTGGCATCTAGTTAACGTTCGTATTTGGTTCCTTTTAAAGATATAGACTTGAATTTTTGATTCGAAATAGAGCTTTCCAATATACTTACGATGCCGTTTAAAAAAATTAAAAATAAAAAAAAATAAAAATATTTTCCAAAAGTCGATCGACCCACCATACATACTCTCGATCGACCCACCATACATACTCTCATTAGACTTGCAATATAGTTAAGGTCAGTGTGAGCTTATTTATACATATTTGAAGTTGAATTTTTGTGACAGTATAGAATTCTTAAGCACCCTGTGTATGTTTGTTAGCAAAATCCAATGTGTCAATTTTTTGCAAAATGGCGACAAGTATAAAAATTCAATCACTCATAACTCAGTAGTTTTAAATTTTAACAAAAAGTTTGCTAAATATGAAACGTTTAAAAGCCTAAAATACATCCAAATAAAATATTAAAAAAATAGTTTTTTGCTTCAAAACAAGCGATGTATAAGTTCGATCGGACCGCCATACGAGCCGTTTTGAGACTTTCAGAAGAGTTAACGCTCTTAACTGCTTGGTTTTAAAGAATTAAAATTAAATTTTTAGTATCGTATAGAACTACCGAGCACCCCCTATACGTTTTGTATGAAAAAAAATATATAAAATTTTTTTACAAAATGGCGGCCAATGTAAAAATTAAATTATGGTAATGTATTGGTATGCACCTGAACAGCGGCAATTTTTTTTTTTTAAAAGGGCTACAATTAGGTATTTAAAAAATCATAGGTATGATTAAAATGAATTTGGCAAAAGTAATGTTTAAATCCTATGCAATCACGTTTATTTTAAGATGATTTTATTTATCTTAAACTTTGCGCATAAGATTTATATTTTGCTTGTTTTCGCCATTCACGATTAAGTGTAGTAGTCTACAATAAATGAAAAAAAGATCTGGCGGGCCATATACCTGCCCTATAACTGTACGCATTAATTGCAAGTCGAGTCGATAATTATTTGTCAATTTAATGAAACATTACAGAACAATTCTATATTATATAAAATTCATTAAGCTTTGCGTAATATATTTCCACAAGCAAATATAAATGGTTGCTTTTTTAATTGAGTACAAAACGTAATTCATGTAATCTTTTGCTCAGGTACTATTCTAATTCGCTTTAAATTAAAAAATGATTACTTCACTTGCTTTCGTTTTAGAACAAGATAATATACATGCTCTTTCTGAACTAGAGAATCATTTGTCTAATAAATTAGAATCAATATTAGAATGGTTTACATAGATCGCCTAAGAAGCAATAGAAGTACTCCTTTTATATTTATACGAGTCATTATTTTTAAATTTTAATGTGTTTAATGACATGCATTTTTCTAGCCAAATTTCTGTTCAGAATCTATGTCAAAAGCAATAAAATCGTGCCATCGCGGTGGAAATGATCGTTTATATAACATTCATATTACGACTTACAATATTTGAGAAGCAAATGAAGCACTAAACCAAATTTTGACCAATAGGAGAGCGCAAAAAACAATTATCACTCCTCAGAAGTCAAAAATCCACATCAAAAGCAATAAAATTGTGCCGTCGCCGTCGCAGTGGGAACGCTCGTTACCGAGCGTTCCCACTGCGACGGCGCCGACACGATTTTATTGCTTTTGACGTGAATTTTTGACTTCTGAGAAGTGATAATTGTTTTTGCGCCCTCCTATTGACCAAAATTCGGTTTGATAGCATTTTAACCAATACTCCCATATTGAAAGTCTGTAATCATATTGTTAAGAATAGCTAACATAATTCAATACATAGTATAATGCGACGTTTTTATTTGTATTTTAGACTAGACATAATAAATATTCTAACTGTATAATTGTATATTCTATCTAAATATTTTAATTGCAATATTTGACGATGTACAAATGCTTCTTTAAGTGAATAAGAAGCACTATCTGAAAGCTGAGCAATAACAAATAGTCTGTTTCCGCCCGAATCGTCGCATTGCTCAAGCAATCGAGAGTGAAAAAAGCAAAGTATTTCCCATTTTTACAAAAAGGGTATATATAAACTTGATTAAAACGACAGATTAGGTCTGGCTGAAAAGTCACTATTATTTTTGACAACATCCACATTTTTAAAATTTAACTTTTTTACCACAGAAATGTTTCGATGGGAAGTTTTATATAATTAACTAAGGTTCTATTGCTTGCGGTTAACAACATAAATGCTGAATGCGTGATGCTTATCGTCGTCGTGCGAGGAAATAATTAATAATAACAGTTAACTAGATAGCATAAGGTTTGCCAGCGGCAATTTTGCGCTTCGCGATCACTTTTTTATTTTCGTTACGACGTTGGAGCTCATAGCACATTGCCTATTAGGTGTAACTTCATAGGTACGACTTCCCCCCAGGTGATCGATAAACATTCGTGCGTGCTTTATATTGTCGTAATCGTTCATAAACAATGTTACTCAATAAAATTCACAATTAAATAAAAAAACGCACTTCTAAAGTCACAATACAGCATAATATTGTATATTATGAAGTTTAATTACGATAAAAGAGGATCAGTTAAACCCAACCGACGTCGTATTAATTTATGTAAGCTTATACTATGAAGTTGTGCATTATTCGGTTAATACTTGCGAACCCTTCCAGGTACGTCTGCGGGAAGCAGTGAGAGTTGAACAAGTAGCAAATATTAATTTATATTAGGGAGCAGTCCCGTCACGTCTTCTCCGGAATAATCTGGGTAATCCCGGGAAAGAGCGGCGCGAAAAATCGCATTAAGATATTCACGGGCAAAGTTGGGCGAGAGTTTCGCCTCCGACGTCTTTATAAAAATATGCTCCGTCTGCGAAGTTCCGGCCTCGGTCTAATGAGCGCGATCGCCTTGCACTCGTCGCACCTGTTGATTGGGGATCGATTGTTTGCGAACGCGATAAAAAAACATATCTCGTTTCGTAAACATTTGCCTGCTTTAAAAGCGGACAGGTGCTCTCTCTTCCTGCCCTCGAGCCCTGCGATACATATATTAACGGCGCAGATTCGGGGCTTAGTAGCTTCGTTTCCGATCGGAGCGGCTCAAACTTTCCCGGATTACTCCCCTCGTCTCGATTTTTCACATAAATACTCATTTTCGCAGCTCTCGGTTTGCATGCGCCGTAACTTCCGCAAGAGACTCAATGGGTCATTACGTCCAAATTTGGGGTCGCCTTTGCGGAGACTACTTTGCACAATGCAACGGCAAAACTAGCGCAAAGTGAGACTGCGGAGACGAAAGTGTTTTATGCTTCTCTCTCTCTCGAAGCGCGAATCGGAAATAATGTTTTCACTATTGTATTTTCCGTTGGCTTTATTGCTTCACTTCTCTAAATAACGAAGCCTACCAAAGGGAACTATTGTGCGCGCTGTGCCGTTCTGAAGCGACGCCATTTATTGACTATGCTGTAAAATCTATTCAAAACTCTACCAGTTGCGAATTCATAATATTGGTAAACACGCGTAAGAACGTGTAAATGGAATAAGTATCGCGTCCCATCGTTTGAAGCGAACAAATAATATCTCAAGTGTATCTACGAGAGAGGTCCTTTGTAAATAAAATAATCTCAGCGACTCTGAATTATCCGGAAGATGTTTTTATTTCTTTTATAATTGTATCAGTAAATCAAGCTTTATAAACTTTTATAATACGCTTTAGCATAACAATGAGTTGTATAAGACGCAACATAACATATATTAATAGTATATTTTATAACAAATCCTGAACTTATTAAACATTTATAATTTTATAGCAAAAGATTACATTTCTACTGACCTAATTTTTTTTTAAATAGTTTTTTCCATTTGTGTTGAATTCTGTGCTTAGAATTCTGGAGCAGAATTCACGTGAAGAGTGAAGCCGTTGTACACTTAAGTCGGGAGTTACTGTTAAAATTTATCACTGTAAGTTCTTATTGCAAAAAATGCAAAATAAAAGAGAATGATGTGTGCTATGTATGCGCATATAAACGCTCGGTCTAACTGGAAATGTTTCTTTGGTCTTTGGATGAGTGAGGTATATTTTCATCGACTTTTTTATAAAAATCGTTGCGTAACAGGTGGAAATTTGGCAACACTATTAGCACATTTCATGGCCAGCTGTCGCTCAATGAATTACATTTGTGAGATCTTATTCTTAAGACTCGCGTAAATTTACTGTCACTAAAATGATCATCATACAACAAGACAATAGGGTAAAGGATAGGACAACACACAAAAGCCATCATTACTGCCAGAAAAAAAACACATAAATAACATGCAAATGTTCTTACTGCAAATATTCTCCGTCATTGAAATAATATTTCTTTGTAGCGAAACTGTCACGGAAACAATAAATCACTGAATCAATCAATTGACAATGCCCGTCAAGCTAATAAGCTTTGCAGCCCTGGATGAGGAGTGCAGTCCACTCAAAAACCAGCAGATGCCCGCCGCCCGCAGACAACATACTGTCATGGACGCTCGCACCAGAGAAGGATCAACTCTACCATACGAGCACCATAGCAGAAAAAAATCAACTTCTGCTATTCACCCGCTGCCATATCAATCAGAACTCTGAGGATCATCTACTGACATCATCCCTACGCCAGCTTCTCCATCACTGCTTGGAGAAAACATATCGTCTGTCGCAACATATGTTAATATAATTTTAATAATACTGTAACTAGATTCCACCTGCGTCTTACTGGCTACGAAATCACACCCCTTAGGGTTACTAAACCTTAAATATTATTTTTTGTTCGTAAAGGCAACAAATGGCCGTTGTTAATGAATTTAACGGATGATTATCTGCGGGGATGTCATTAAAAAATAATACTATAATAAATAATAGTGCTATAAATAATTTGTTTTGATCTTCACACAAAAGCCATATAAATAAAAACTAAAATTTTGCTTGTAACTATTCGACCAAAATATGAACTAATAGATGCTTAAGAGAAAATCGTTTTCTAGCTACATAATTATGAAATTAGATCTAGTGATGATTTATATACCTCTCAAAAAATTTTTGTGCAGTTTAACATAAATTCTTACATATATATTACATTTGAAACATTTAATTATTTACCAAAAGCAACTAGGAATAATTAAAAAAAATTAAAAAATACTTTTTTTATGAATCCGTACAAATTTAATCAAATAAAATGAAGTCTATAAATAATACATATATCATATAACTATATTTTTTATTTTTTTCTTACTTATTGTTTTAAAATTAAAATTTTAAAATTAATATATTATAATTTATAATTTAAATATGTTAAATACTAACCACAAGATTAGTTAATTCTTACTCACGCAGAGTTACACTAATAAAAATATAAAAAAAATGGGGCAAAGCATGTGGGGGCAAAAATCTTAATTAAATGAAAATATTAACAAAAACCACTATAAAGATAATAAATGTAGAAAGTTTTTAGTTGCAAAATACTATTTTTGTAAATACAATATTAGTGTACAAATAAGATACATATTTTCATGAATCACAAAAGATCCTTTACGATTGTAAATTATAAACAGTTGACAGCAATCTTTCATATCGGAAAACGGATAATATATTTTAAAATCCCATCCTAATAGGATCAATTTTTAATGAGGAGAAGCCGATTTGAGTCGACGTAAAATAAAATCGCATTTAGCAATATATACATACATGTATATTTTCGTAAAAAACATCTTATGTACATTTAACTGCCTATTTTTTCTTCTGATTAAGCCAAGTTTCTATAACTAAATATGCAGTTTCAATTTCGATCGTGACGATGAGTTCACCGTTCGCAATCGCTTGTAAAGGACTTTTATGAACCAAAAGATAGCGAAACCCATTTACGTGATGTCTTATTTAAAGCATAAACAGTACAGGGTGTGCTTTAAACCGCCATCTAATTCTTTTTCGTTTTTTCCGACAAGCGTTTATAATATTTTTACAAGTGCTCTCGTTACAAAAAAATAGTTAAGATGCGATACACATCTGGAAGTTAAACGAACGTCGACAATGCGGTAAAAGGATTCGCGTTTGCTGCTTAAATTTCAAAAGATTGAAGCGCAGAAATAATAAAAAATACAGGTGCTTTTTATAACTACGCTTTATAATTTAAACGCTCCTTCGCGACCAGCTACTCCGTTTATAAATTTAAACTAACTTGTAGCTTAAGCGATACCTAAAGCTCAGCTTTTTCGTACGCTGAACGCTAAATTCTATTTATGTTAGAAACTCACCGTAAATATTTTATTTAAAATGTAACAATAAACGATATCCTTGCAGTGCATTTGCCTATGTGATTAGGTGGAGAACTTCGATTGTCTCAAAATCGGCATTTCAGAGCACACAGAATTTGCACAATAGCCACGCACACTCGAAAGCTTACAATTACTACAAAATAAGCTTAATGACGCGTCTTAAAAAAATCTAATATCCTCACATTTCCTAAGCATAGAATGAATTATAACTTAAGCCACCCTTAAATTTACAATTTTGCATAAAGAATAATTAGAGAAGAATATAATATTGCAAATAGATATGTTTTTATATTTTCATAAATCAGTCATATTTACCTAATCATTGCTTATTATGAAAGCTATTCAACATTTAGCTATTTAATGTATTAGTTATTAAAAGTACTATTCTTTTACAGGACAATCGTTATATTTCACGCGTACAAAAAATAATAACTAATCCTAAAAACAATGTCGTTTTTCTATTAAATTGAATAATAGCTGTTAACACTGAAAATTGTATAAATATGATTTTATGGTTTAAATAAAATATTTAGAAGCTTAAAGATTGAAGGTGTGTGGGTGTATAATTATTAAAACAAAGCTTTAAAATTTACTGTTATATAAATCAGGCCGTATTGTATACTATAATTTTATTTAAATATTGATAGTTGCAGTTATAAATTATATTTACAAAATACAGATAAATTTAGAATTTTATTTGGAAAACCAAAAATCGGAGGTTTAATTTAAATATACGTAGGAATAGGGGCAAGGGTTCCTAAACTATTAAGCCTAAGGACTTAAATTTTGATTCAAATTAATACTTCAAAATTAATTACAACGGCGGATTAATTTATTGTTTGCTACAAAACTATTAGGGTTGATAAATATATCAGTTTTAAAATATTCATACTTCAAGTAAGCGACCACACTGTCGCAAATTTCATATACCGTCCAGACGGCGGCCGTGAATGACGTCCAGACGGCGGCTTCTGTCACGTACAGCCGGCATATTTGCGCGCGATCGAAAAATGTGCCAAATAATCGCAATTTTTAAATTGTCATAATAATAAAATTACGCTAATGATAACTATAAAAGCTTGTGTGGGCACTCACCAATACAATATCAGTGAAAATTTTTCGGTCGTAAATATTCAATTTACGCGAAATCTTTGTCGGCTTTTGCAAAATGCCATAAGGCATAAAAATGATACTTCAGAATACGAACACCACATTTGTGACTATCCTAGAATTTGTCGCCATCGATTCTAAATAAGAATTCGTTATGGTGTGACATTTATATAAACTGATCTAGGAAAATACATAAGGATATTCGAAACGATTTTTTTTAACAAAATCAAGTACCACTAATTATTTCTTAATTATTTAATTTTATATGAAAAAAATATAATAACGATATCTGTTAAAAAAATATACTATCAAAAATATAATTAATCCCTTTTGGTGCCCTAAAATATTCAAAGATGTCAGTAAGAGTCTGTTGAAGTCCCCGATAAGCATGTGGTATTATAACTTGGCCACGTGCCCACGATGCAGCGCTCGACATGCGTGTTGACCATAGGACGCCTACGCGCATACTGAAATTGAACAGAGTTACTCGTTCTATCTCAGTTTGCGAAATACCATATCATTATCTCTCTCACTCTCGTCACTTAACACGCGAGAGAGCAAAAGGGGAAGTATCTCACCGCTCGCGCTCGAAAGAGCAGCTCTGACTTCGGTCCTTTTGCCAATAATGTTCGGAAGCGCTCAAACTGGCCAAGTCAACTGAATTACCCTCACTTTACCTCCTGTTCTCGGTTACCTCGGATAACTTCTGAGAGATTTTAGAGCGGGTAGAACCGAACTCGACCAAAGTAACCCACTATATTCTCCGTCCTTGGCCAACCTTGGCCAACTTACAGAGAGTGTAGTGCAGGCATTAGAGTGCGCGGTCAAGATAATATTTTGTCATGAAACCAAAGAAATATATTTTTGAACAACTCTTATTTCGTGTTGGAAAAATAATAGTGTGTGATGTGGAAAACCACTTTTAATTTTATTTAAATTTAAAACCGGCTAGTTTCTGCAAGAAGTTGATTGAAAAATTGACAGAAAGATGGGATAAGATTATTACAAATGCGGGTAATTATATTTTAGAATAAATATGAATTCAAAAAGAAATTTTAATTTAAATAAAAAAATAATGCTTATACTTATCCACCTTTTAAGTAGATTTGTTGGGTGTTTCACGGGGTGTTCACTTTTAAAGATAATTCAAACAGCAGCTTGTAAAGCCATACCTATTCTTGATACAAATATTAAAATAGAAAATCACCCCGTAATAATAACAAAGAAAATAGCAGAAAAACGTAAGCTACAATCAATATTACCAAGCGATAAAACAAAATTCAATAAAGCCGTTAATGAACCTAAGGCTCTATTTCACAACTTAAAAAATGATTCAATTCAAAATTCCTCGAAGAACTTTCAGTCTCAAAAAGCAACGATTACACCCTGTAGAAAACTACGAAGAAGCTAAAACAACCCATAACATACTCGACGCTAATTATAAAAGGAAAAATAAATGGTCTAGAAGTGCTAATGAAAAGGCCGATACTTTAATGAGGTATTCACAACATACGATTCTGCAACATAACAAAAATAACAGTGTATTCGGTTATTTTTAAAACGTGCGGGTACCCGGTTCTGGTTTTATCCGGTTCGCAAATCTCTTCTATGTGATAGATTTTATATTTTATGTTACGTCAAAGTTCATTTTATATAATTTTATGAGCATGAAATGCATGCGTCAATAGTAAGAGATTGCAAAGGATAAGTTATTATGTTGAGAGTCCGCTCTAGCGACAATCGTCCCACTGAATCTTTTGTTTATTATAATAAAAGAGACTCGATTACAGTAGTGACGCACCCGTCCATCCGAATGTTCCCCGACGTCGCCGGGACATCCGACTCGCTGCCTAGATCGGACAAGTAGAAATCCAAATATTGACTCTTTGCGACGTGTGTAAGGCGGCACGATATATAACCGTAATCTTTTCCGGCCTAGGGTAGCAAATTGAATATAAAGTTGACATCCCTTTGTCTGGCGTTACGGGTGTGCACTTTGATTATGCACTCGCGGCGATCGGAAAAGGCGACTTCAAGTTCGACTCGGCGCGGCGGCGAAGTTCAGCGACGACGCGAAAAACTTGGCCCTAATTCACTTTTGCGTCGCGAAATCGCATCAAGCCGGGACCGCTTATTGTCTCTCGTCATATTTACGGCCCGGCGCTTTTATTCCATTACGCTCATCGCATTACGAGTATCGTTATTATTTTACTTTCGGTTAATTTCGATTCGTGCCCCGGGACGCACGATAAACTGGCGAAAAAAACCACCCCCGCTCGAAAAAGGTAAACATTTACCTTCAGAGAATGGGGTTGTTTGATCAGACCGTATGAAAGTTAAAATTGATTAGTTTATTCAACTGACGCGGTGGTTTTATTTCACGCACATAAAGTAGCGGCTTTGGATTTGAATTTTATCCACCGCTTCAGAGCACTCGGAGACATCTGTCCCGTCGGTCTGCGGATTGGAATGCACAACTTTAAAAATATATATTTTCAATAAACGTGTACTAGAAACTTTCATATTTACATAAAAAATGATGAAAAAGGGTTACATAACAACACGGTATATAAAACAAAGCATCTATTAATAAAGCAAAGTTTGTATGAACTCAATAAAAACAACAGCAATACATTAATTGGGTAATATTTAAAATTCTAGAGGATATAATAAAACGTTTATTAAAATATCAAAATACATTTACCTAAAATTTTATGTAGATGTCACTTATTTAAGCATCTCAAAACACCTATCATTTCAATGAAATTATATCGGTAAATATATATTTTTGCCAGTGAAAATATAATTCATCTGGCAGATGCTACTAAATAATATATATTTATATAATTATCGTTATTTATTTACATCCGATATATAAATGTTACAGTGAAAATGTATTTTTCAGTAAAGTTGTATTTTGACTAGTCAATTCCAAATACATTTTCACTAGTAGATATATATATTTCTAGCAAAAATATAATTCAATTGACAAGCGCTAGTGAAATTATATGCTGCTTTAAAATGAAAAAATATCTATGAAACTCAATTTGTAGTTCTAACCTAAACATAATCTAATAACAAATTATTGTTCTGGTATTTTCATAAGGTCAAGTATACGAACTAAGTAAACTTATCTCTCGGAAAAATAGGCAGAGAAAGTACAGAGAGAAGTTGCATCCGCATATTGCTCAATAATAAACCTTGCTGATATTGCTACAGACTTCTGATTTGAGAATATCGCAGTGTTTTCCAAACAAATTTTGGTTATTAGAAGGGCGCAATAACAATAATAACTTCTCAGAAGTCAAAAATTCACGTCAAAAGCAATAAAATAGTGTAAATAAGATTACAATTTTTCATATACAAAAAAAAACATGCAATGTATAAATATTACAATGAATATGTATTTTTTAGTAAAGTTACGCATATCCAAATACATTTTCACCAGTAGATATATATTTCTACTTGCGAATATGCTGCTTACAATTACTATGAAACTCAATTTGACAGTTGCAAAACATACTTTTGCTGTTTAAACTCAAACCTAACCTACAATAATTATTCAGACCCAACATAACCTAATAAAAGTTTTAAAACTTATAATTTCATTAGACAAAGTCCAAAATAAAAACTCAGCCAACTTATCTTTCGGGGGAAAATAAGCAAAAGAAGAAGTAAATATAGTTGTCGCATCTCATATATTGCTCTATGGTTAGTCTGCACTTATTACATTGTTTTAAAAATATTATATTTATCATTTTCTGATATGAGAGTATTGGCCAAAGTGTTTTCAAATTGAATTTTGGTCAATAAGAGGGCAAAAAAACAATTATCGCTTCTGAAAAGTCAAAAATTTACGTCGAAAGCAATAAAGTCGTTTTTTTAAAAACTGGCAAAATTTTCGGACCGACCGGCCAAAAATATTTAAATCTAAAATAAAATCAGCATTTGATAAACTGTTGCTTATTAATTTTACATATTCAACTTAGCTCTTATCAGCCTGTGAATATATATTTTAAGCACACTCCGCTTAAGTACAACACTATACGAACGGTCCTACCATCGCGAAAATGCCGTCTCCAAGCAAGTGCCGCCTGGGGCGATCCGCCAAACATTGTCCACGCTACACAAACGTTATTTAACTGCACAATTTGTAATAATTCATGTCATTCTAACGAACATTTCAAGCAAAAAGAAGCATAAATCAATACATACAAGACTTTACACAATAATAGAAGATCTCGCTACCAAACATTTGCATTAATAATTTAAAAAAATCTAAAGACACATTTGTTCTGATAAAAACTTTCAATCCTTACAATGAATGGATAGTTTATATACTATATAAATATATATTTAATGAATTACTCTTGTTGAACTATAAAATTTACCCAAAAAGTTTAAAAAATCGTGGATTAAAAAACGACAATACAAACACGGTACAATTTAGTTTTAATCAAAAAACTGTTACATACTATAATTAATTTTTATTTTTTTATTTTAGTTGTAACCTAACAGGCGTAAGCCCAATGTGTTACAACGGGCAAATTTGTACCAATTGAGTAAGTTAACCGGACATAATGAATACCTACAAGTAAGGAATAACCACCAGACTGAAAGTATGGAAATCGGTGACATCTACATTATGTGCTATACAATTTATAATCAATAGATGTCACGGCAGCTGGGTCCATTTTTATTTTAATAAAAGTGCATTTTTATAAATAAAAATTCGAGTGCCGCTGCAGGGGCTCGAACCCGTAACCTCAGAGTGACTAGTCTGAGACGTTACGGATTACGCTATTCCATCCTTAATAAATTTATTTCGTAAACTAACTATCCACACGTTGGATTAATAGTTACCGTAATAATAAAAAAATAAATTTCAACAAACAAACTAAACAAATAAAATATGTTAACTAAAGTTTCGCGGTTTTTAATAAATAAATCAACGGCGATCAATTGTAGATGTTGTCGGTGATCTTTCCTAGTAGCTGTAGCTGTCTTTTTATTGAACTCTAATTATCATTTATGAGTTCTTTTGCAGCCTAAAACTATTCGATATCGATTGTAAGTAAAAAATAAAAATGGATTTTAAGATCGCGCCAGAGAGAATTTTGTCAAAACGAAGTACGTCAGAGGGAGATAATGAGAAGATATTCAGACGTAAGTGCATAATGAAAACGCACAGTCGTCGCTTCGGACAAAGGGACGTCGAGTTTATATTCAATTCGGCAGTGGGGTAAGGCCGGAAAAGATTACGCGGAAAAGATATCGCGCGGGTTTAGACGCGTCGTAAAGAATCAGTATATTTCTTCTTCGTCCGATCCCCGTAATCCGACGGAGTCGCTTAATTTCCGAGAGAGAGGGACTTTTTTCGCCTTTGACGACTCGAGTGCACTTTCGCGCTTTATTTACCGAAGGAGAGTTCGATCGACCCCGAGGTCCATTACTCCGGGGATTTCCCCGGAGAGTTTTCGTCGACACAGTTTGGGGTTCGCTGGGTTATGCTAATGCTCGTCTCGTATCGGAGTTCGGCTCGACACTTATAAAAACTCCTTGTCAAGAGAGATGACAGCCGTATTGCAATATGATCATCTGTGAATAATGTCGACGTCCCCCCTATATGCAAATTCCTCTCTCGCATTCATAACCGACCTTTTCGGTATTGCGCGCGTAAATCTTGGCCGGGAGAGGAAAAAAGCGTCCCGCCGCCGAAGCCGAGTGGAGCGAGCGAAGCGGC
Organism: Plectrocnemia conspersa; assembly: GCF_051122295.1. Taxonomy (NCBI): domain Eukaryota; kingdom Metazoa; phylum Arthropoda; class Insecta; order Trichoptera; family Polycentropodidae; genus Plectrocnemia; species Plectrocnemia conspersa. Next base: position 29,701,701 of record NW_028277167.1, on the reverse strand, counting down.
GCACTGTCAATCGATTAATAGGTCGGCGTCTGGCCCATTATATTAAAAGCCTTTCAGACGAAAGGCGAAAATGTGTTTGCGTTTAACCTGTTATGAGTGGCTGTTACGCTAATCGACCGGGAAGCGCAGTAAAAGCCCGTCCGCGGCGTTATCGCAAATTGTGCGCGTGAGGGCCGCTGATTTGGCCAATTCGGTTCGAGGACCGAGCTCCTAATGAGTCGCCGTTTAATTGGGCGCCCCTAGTCTTTCCGGCCCCGCAGCCGAGTATCGAGTTCGCAATTAAAAGTTCCGCCGAAAAAGTCCGATTCGACCGCGAGCCCTTCCGCTCTAATTGGGCCCGGAATATCTATCTACCTCCGTGCGTTAAGATGGGAGCCTTTCCAATCCGATACCGAAGCGGACATACTTCAAGTCAAGTGCTTACGGTTACTGTTATTGCGATACTCGCCATCGTGGAAGGGATCGTTTCTTCGATCTCCGGACGCCGTCGTATTTCATACGAACCTCGATAACGAAATCACTTCCATGCGAAGATATCGCGTCCATAGCCTTACATTTTAGAGTGACACTTTGCCACAATAGGCTGTTTTCGACCACGCAGAGCAATTCCGTCTTCTTCGTTTGTAATCGAAATAAGCCATATTATGTCTATCGATCTTTACTTATAGCTAGCGTTCCTCAAAAAAGGTTTGCAATACCGGTAATACTAGTACAACCGGAAAAAATCTATTATTTTTTCAAATCCGTACATAAAACGATATATCCGTGACTTAGAACTACAAAAACTACGATGCTCATATTGCTTCAAAGCAGAAGCGAAGAATAAAATTACGCTGAATAGTTTTAGTTTTAATATTTATTAATTTATTTAATAAAATTAAGACCATCGTGACCTAACATGTTAACCTGATGCGACACGATACATATAAAAAAGAGTACGGGTATTTTAATATTAAATATAGAAAAAGCTTTCGACCTAGTATGGCATGACTATCAGCTACACTTACACGCTCATACCTGAAAAGTATTGTATTGTAGAAGCTATGTCATTTCACTAAATAATAAACACTTGATCCCGCGTAAAATTCCAGAAGTTCTGAAGCTCCTCAGAAAATTTTTCTCGGACCTTTCCCTCTTTATACGAACAATATCCAAAAAATAAAAACGAATCACTGCTCCTATCCGTAAAGCAATGAGGGTAATAATATTCAAACTAACGTGTTTTTAACATTAAAACCAATAAAAACAGTGCGAATATATATGTAAAAAAAAGCGATGTAAAAAAAAGTGTACTCTAAAAAATGTGAAAACTTCTGATGATGCTGGGACAATCTTTGGCGAAATATAGACTCATCCAAAAAAACAAGATGAACGGGAAAAATATAGCGTAAAATATAAAAAATTTAAAATTATGAACAGTAACGTGCTGTATATCGTTTTCAATTGTAACAATACGATAAACGATCGATAATTTCTTTTTCATTATGTATTGCGAAAAAAATTACATTGGACAATCTAACAGACGCATCGCACACCGAGAAAATGAACATAAAAATGCTGTAAAAAATTTGCGCTAGCCGAACACAGTTTCACAGAAGACCATAAAATTAATTTTAGCAGCACAAAAACCTTAGCTAATATTAAAAACCATTTTGTTCGTACAAAACGAGAAGTACTTAAAATAGAAATTCACAAAAAAATCGCTATGAATAAAAGAGATGATAGTAGTATGTTATCAAAATCTTGGCTTTTGGTTTTAGTCATTACGAAAAAAATCACAAAAAAATGTCACCGACCTAATTGCCACACAATTAAACACACATTAACACAGACACAAATGAACAATTAATTAATATAATTAATAATACCCCACTGAAATGAGTATATATGACAAGGTCAAAGACAAGAGCGGCAGTTGCGAATAATTCATGATCATAGCCGGAAAATCACGGCCGAAATATAGAATACAAATAAGAAAAAATCGCGATGAATCCCGAGATTACAAAAAAATATATATATATATATATTTATAACTTAAAAGTTTGCCTATAAATATTTTAATAAAATATAAACTAATAATGGTAACAAGAAAAATGATTCAAAGAAAATCGATTATAAATATTAAATTTAAATTCAGAAAACAGTTACATAATTTAGAAATTAGATCAGTAAATTTTCTGTAAATTTTGGCACAAATTATTTAAAATATATTGCATTTAAAACATTTAATAATTCATCAAAATTAACTATGACTAATTGCAAAGAAATTAAAAAATATTTTTTCATGAATTCACGCAAATTAAATCAAATAAAATTAAGTCAATAAATAAAACATCTTTATATATTTGTTATTTTTGTTTTCATTTTACTATACTTCTTGTTTTTCTTATTTGTTATTTAAAATTAAATAATAAATATTTTAAATGTACTTATTATATTTTTCTAAATGTAAGCGTATTATATTTATAATTTTAATGTAATAAATTGTAACCGCAGAATAAGTTATTTCTTACTCATGCGAAATTACATGAATAAAATAAAATATAAAATAATATTTTGAGATGAGCAAAATTAAAATGAACCAAATTAAAACAGAAGCAATTATTTCCACAAAACGTAGCAAAACTCTGCCATTACCTCTTTAATAACATAAAAAGGAAAACAGGCGTTAAATACATGGACTAATATACATATTTTGCAACTTGCCGCCATTGCGGTTCTTAAACCGATATTTAAAAGAAAAAGGGCACCAATTATAAAATTTTAATATATAAACAATTACTCAAACAAAGCTTTTTTATACTATTCTTAAGAATTGCATATTACCCTTCAAATACCAACAATTAAAGAACACTGTCATTTTCATACCGGCAGATATTATAAAAACATCTTGCAAAACCACACTAACCTATTTATATCGTGTATTGTTGACTACGATAAAAAAAAAATACAAGCACAAAATGCCAAAGCATATATTGCTTTAAAGGCTAAAGACAACATATCAATAAGTATAGTTTTTCAATGAAATGTACTCAAATAATCACTATATTTATTGCTTCCTGTATTTTTTTTATTCGCCTAAATAAAAGATTTTTCAATTTTCTCTCTTAAATTATAACCACAAACGTTACGTTTTATATTCCTATTTTTTTAATTACAGCAAATAATTACTTATAATTATGAAAATAGCTATAAGCCAGTAATATGTATATTTTTTTTAATTAAAATACGTTAAACATGAGTAAAAATAAATAAATATACGAGAGATAAATCTTTTAGAAGTAAATATTATTGAGCTATTATTAAATAATATTTAATATTCAATATTTAAATTAAGTCACGTTTTTAATAAACAGATTTACATCTTTATACGCACTTCTTTCTCATAAGGTTATAAAAAAATAAAAGTAACATATTTTATTGGAATAACTTAGCTAGTGATGCTCTTTTCCCCGGTATGAGAACATAGGAAGCACCAGAAGTTGTCGATGAAAGACGATATTTTGCCAAAAACAATATTTTCCTAGACTTATTGTTTCAAAAGTTAAAAGATACCCGCATTTTTAAAAATGAATGAATGAAAGTGATGTAATAAATGGGACAAAAAGGTTTTTGTACACAGTTGTCTTATTTATTTTTAATGGTACACAATAAAGGATCAGCGTATAAAGTATTTTTAGAAGTACCCGAATATAAGGAAGATTATTTAAACGCTCCTTATTGTTTGAAACACGAAATGTTTATAAATATGCTCATAAATATCGGAAACTTGAGTCAAAATTTAACTTGCTTGCTTATTATATTTCTCAAAATAATAAATTAATTTTTATACCGCTTTAAAATGCGGGAGATCTGCCCCACCCTGTTCGTTACAACTGTGGCTCTTTTTAAATGGATCATAAAAGTGTATTGTATTAAATGCTGCAACCGTACTATCTGAATATTTCACTACCTTCAAAACGCCTTGCTTTTCACAAATACACGGAACCTTAGTTTGCTCTGCCCCAAACTTTGAATCGCATGGCACGAATCTTGTCACCCAAAGTTCGCAGGCGACAATGATACTAATGTACTACAAGCAAATCATCACCAACCTGTGTGTAGTTGATTGCCTATCCGCGTGAGTTGAATCTTAATTTTCCAAATAGATATTACCATATTGTTCAATTATGTATTTTTATCTGGTATCTACTACGTCTCTTGTTTCATTACGTATGTATTTGTTTCATATGAGACGTTCGTCTAGAATCTCGTATGGAAAAATAGCATGAATAAACTGTAGTTGTATGTCATATATAATAATGTCTCTCTATTCGATGGATGGACGCTGGCTCTTTCTCGACATAAAGGTGCTGCGATTCGATTACGTTGCGCTCACTTTAATTCTCCACGCATTCAGCCGCTGCTCTGAAGTTTGTTCGTGGTTTATATAATATAATACTAGTCTGTCGGTGCATAATTTAAGCCTCTGTATATATGCTTGTACTCCTTTTGACGCTACTCTTTTTTACGTGTAAAAATAATTAAAAATATTACGTTACGCTCGTTTTCAATTATGTGTCTACTGACGAACGTTATTTCTGTAGCTTTTTCATACTTTGTACTGACGACTAGTCGCTAATTCTATTTGATGAGTTTTGTTAAATAAAGGGTCGGTTTCAATAACTAACTTTACAATGTAAAGCAATCAACGGGATTATTCAAAAGAGTACATAATTCAGTAACACTATGTATAGATTTTCTTGCAGTCGAGATTTTACATAATTTATTTTTTTTACTGCTTCGTTCACAACTTTTTTTCAATTTGTTGATTTATTTGTCACTGGTGCTTGTCTATGCAAAATACAATGACTGTTGGTATCTCTTGTAACTACTTGCAGGATACGTAAAAAAAGCTCCATTCACTTTCCACAATAGTATGTTTTATTTTTGTAATCATTAATACAGTATGTATTCTCTAGTAGTTTTTTGAGTAAATTTTATTTAATACTCTCATTAAATGTGTGACGAATAAATACTGATTTTATAGTCAGTCCTGCGACTATATTAAAAATGCATATTGATGATTTATTTACCACTTTCTCAATACATTATGTCTTTCGCACACGACTTAACAATTGTATTATCATTTTAAGTTTTGAATTTTCCAGTGAGTCACGTTGTCTCTTAGAAAAATGCATGTCATTTTCTTTGTGATCAGTCTGTATCGTTTCAAAGCTCATACAAAGTTTAGTTAAAGTCAAATAATGGCTTGCGAGTATCTCATGGCTTAAAACACACATTGCATCAACAGCATCTGAATTGCGAAAATTGAAATTATTTTCATCGTACTACCGTTTTGTTCTGTTTATATGAGACACTTGTTTAATAATATTAGATTTGAAAGAAACAGTTTGTATATCCTTTTATATACAAGCCGTCATTTTGATAAAAAGTTTCTGTCTCTAACCAAAAATTCATGGGTTTTTAAATAATATTTAATATGACAATTCTGTTAAGATGGTTTTTTTTGCAAATATTTCCAAAAGTATATAGACCTTATGTCATGGGAATAATTTTAAAATATTTATTATTCATATCCGCTTCTTTTAGAATTAACAGAAACGCATATCACAAATGATATTGAAGTATATGAATTATATATTGCCGATTATAATATGATTTGGTGCGATTTTAATTCCGGACATGCAGAAGGTGTTATAGTGTATAATAGAATAGCTATAAATTATAATACAACATTTACAAATAATAAAGATATGACATACATATTATGTTTAGCATATAGTGATCAAAACTCATTTATGGAATTCATAAATAATATTACAGAAGTTTTGATAAAATTTTTAATTGATGACTGGAATTTTAATTGGAACAAATGTGAGTATTTTACACATCAAAAATAGTAAAATTGGATATGATTATGGGGCATCTTTAAAATGGTATGTAACTCTTTACAAGTCTGGCCAAAATATTTTAGGAGATAGTTTTAACCGTAATTTTGAAAACTCGATACAGGAATTTCTCGTTTTTTATTGCTAACTTGAGTTTTAAAATGAGATTGCAGATCTTATTGTTCAGTCACGCCTAACGACCGTTATTTTCAGTTGCGTGATTATAATTTTTTAGATTTAATAATTTAATATAATATTTAAAGAATGGCAAAAAAAAGCTTTAAACGAATAAAATTTAATTAAATCATGCGTAAATTAATAATAAATATATTAATTGTTTACGATACACTATCCAAAATGCTCTGCAACGGTTCTTCAAATGTGGTTCTTACAAATCAAAGGCAAAAACTGGAAAAAAACGAAAGACAACTGCCCAGAAAGATCGAATCTTATTTCGTCGAAAAACGTATTCATAGCTGACTGCTGAAGTCTCTGAAAGCCTATGGCGATTTATTTTTTCGCGGACGGTGAGAAGAAAGCAGCTCAACAATGTTTTAAAACCCGGCACAAACTGTGGCTCTCATAAATAAATAAAAATCGAAGGTTAAAGTGGGCCCGGAAAGGTTTTAGGACCCCTGGTGTGCTTTGAAGAGTCGAAGAAGAATATCTAATTGATAGCGTAGTACCCAAAGTTAAATATAATGGCGGAAGCGGTCTAGAGTTGTATGACAGCAACAGGGGTAGAAAGTCTATACACTTGCGAGAGTATTTTAAATAGTGACATTTATATTTAATGTTGGAATTCATACAAGAAAATATTTTTAAGCACAGATTCCAGTAAGACAACGCTCTATGCCATACTTAACATAAAAACAGAGGTTGATCTGCATCAAAGAGTTTGCCGCTTTAAAAATTGCCTGCACGCATTTATGGGTAAAATTAAAAGGTTGCCCAACACAATTACAAATCCAAAATTGAGTTGCGGGAAAAATTTCAGATGGAATGTAGAAAATTTTCTACATCCACCTGTAAATCATTAGTTGACAGAATGCCAAAAAGGGTTGCAGCTGTAAAAAACGCGAAGCGTGGACCTACTGAATAATAAATTAAAGCATCAAATAAACACAACCTCGATCGGTATTTTATTTATATTTTCACGACTCTTTAAGATATTACACATTTATTGGGATGCCCCATAATTATTTGTTTTACGCCAATGAGTCAACGAAAATACAAGGACAACTAATATCTTGGGCATATTAATAGATTTAGTTTTTACTAATAGTAAAACAGTACAGTGTAAAGTGAAAACAACTCCAAGAATTACTGATCATTGTATTGTATATATTTACATAGTAAAAAATAATGGTATAATTTAAAATTTGACTGAAATGTAAATAACACGGATGTTAATATGATATGGCAGTGGCGTAGCGGTTTGGGAGATCTGGACCCCCCCCCCCTTAGCGGCATTTTAAGTTAATTAAAATATTTTGCCTTTTTTTTACAACTCCCCCTTGATAAAATCCTGACTAAGACACTGTGATATGGGACATTATTTATAATCATATTGTAGATAGTAGAATAAAAAGTTAATATAATTTTAAAACAGAACTTGATTAAACCCTAAACTGTGTTTTAATGATGATGTTAAAAATGCTTCAAAGAAAAAATAATACAAAAAATTTAAAATAATATTGCAAAAAGTCTTAAATAAAAAATGTAAAACATAGCAACAATGTAGAAATATTGCATTAGAAATAAAAAAATGGTAGAAAAGTCGATAGGTGAATTAAAAAATGACCCAAATAAGATGTGGAAAACAATAAAAAAAATAATTAATCCTACTCAGAGAAACGACATAATAAATATGGAGATTGATGGAAATATATATAAAAATCCTCATATAATAGCAGAAAAAATTAATACATAGTACAATGAGAGTATAAAAGAGATTAGTTTAATAATATATTACAACACAATAATAAAAATTTAGTATATTTAAATCAATATCTTTAGAAAAAATTCACGATATAATTTTTAAATTAAAAAAATGTAATAATACTGATGAATTAAATGTTAATTTAATTAAAGAAGCTCAGGAAATACTAGAAACCAAATTACATTATTTATTAAATAGAGCAACCTTCGAAGGAGAAATGCTTAAATTTGGATATTTGGAAAAGATGGTAGACAGTATAAAAGTCAGAACTTGTTATTATAGGGAAATAGTAAATAAGCGTTAGATCGCTATTGAGTTACATCGAGAATAGACCGATTGCAATATAACTCACTAAAGAGTTTTGCGGATAGTCGGCGAGGAGATATAGTCGTTTCTATATAGTATCTTATTTTGCGCACAATGGAGTAATGACTCTAGAATCGCTACTTTTATTTAAAGCGGATGCGATGAAAGTATCGTAAGAACACAAAGAAGGGAATAAATTTATTTCCCGATCGTCATCGCTTTGAAAAGAATCGTAGCTGTTTATTTGGATAACGGCTGAATTGTATCAATCTCTCGAAAAAGAGCGGGTATAATAGGGAATCGGAGGAGAGACAACAGCCTCATGAATATTTCACGAATTCGGCGGCAGCGGCGGCGGTTACCGAATCATTTGAAGAGTAACAATTAATTAGGCGTTCCGGATCGAAGCGGGCGCAAGGAGTGCAGGACGATCCGTCACGGGATTAATCGGGGCTCTCCCGGAGGATCGCTAATGAAAATTTTATTACGGAGATTTTTCCCCGCCGTGAAAAATTTATCGCGCCCCCGAGGTGTAAACAATTTTATTCGGGCCGGCGTTAAATTGAAACTCGTTACGGGAATACGTAATCGCCGCTAAAGTGCGTCGTTAATATCGACAATTTTATCAACGCCCGTGGCTGCATCGCCTTTTTGCTTCCGCTCTCCTATGTCCTACTAGCGAAGTTTGAATCTTTAATGGCCCTCGGAGTCCGATAATAGATCGGCGGCTAACGACCTTCGCTCGGCTCCGAAACGACGCCTTCGCACCGAATCGATTCGCCTCTCGCGGGGAAAAAGGTACGCGGCTCTCCTTTGTATCGCAACCGGTAACGAAGCCAATTCGCTGCGAAACTGCTGCGGTAACAATGCAACGCCTTACCTCACCTGTTTCTCCTCTGTTCGCCGACATAATTAATTCAAACTGCGCCGTGTTCGCTGTTTTCTTAGCGCTGCACGTTCGCCCTCGGCTGACCCTCGGGTTTAAAAAGAGGAAATTTACGCAAATAAACAAACGTGCTTTGTTACCGGACCGCGATGCCCTATTATAAATATCACACAACTATAAAAGGGATCACTAAATCCATCCTACGGGAACTAAACGACTGTTTGCACGCGGCGCGTCTTCCAGTTTTCGGACGCGCGTCACGAAGACGGAAGGGAAGCGATCCGAGGGGAGATAGGTTTAGTAGTGTCCACCCTCTGACCTAGCGAGCAAATCTGGATTACTAAAGACGACCCTCGATACTGGCTTCTCTATCGCTATCTACGGTGCCCTTAAGAAAAAGAACACATGTTTTAATCATGTTCTCTTGATTACGGGGCCTGTGAGACGAGTTAAGTTATTAAGACCGTATTGCCGACTCCATTATAAAATACTATTTATTTTACCATCTATCCACATTACACAAAAGGCCATATTATTGGAGCACCACAATAAATGTGTTATATCTTTAAAAAAAATCGTGAAAATTAAAAAAAAAACTCTTAAATGCACGATTTTTCCAAATTCAAAAATAAAAATATTTTTATACTAAAATTAGGCTGAAAATGACGGCAAAAATAATTTAAAAAATATTTAGGCTTATTTGTGGTTTATATTTATAAAAAAAACGCTTGTAAAATCAGAACGCGAATGAATTATAATACAATTAAAAACATACAAAAAATATTTACTAGCGGAAATACTTCTTCTCAAAACATAAGACCACACCACATTTTTCACACATTGCATTTCGGCATTTTGCATTTGTTCCTCTTAGTCAATATGTCTACAACTGCATGTTTTGTTTATTTTATTCAACTATTACAAAAAATAGAAATCAAAAATAAATAAACAATGACAGACTAACATCTTTTTAGTATATAAATTAATTTAATTTCGTTTTATATCCACTAGCACCAATGAAAACAAATGTTTAAATTCCCAAAAATGTGACACATTTGCACCCAATGATTTTTTTTAAACGTACAGAGACATCTATCGGAATAATTTGATAACACAATGGCTCGGCGTTTGTTACACATATTTAACACTATGCAATAGCGTTCCTTTATTGAACGTAGACTGAGCTATAAGCGTTTAAATAAAATGTTGCAGATTTGCAACACCATGCATTTAAGGGTTAAAGTGCTTATTTGAATTTTATCGTACCGTCGCCGTCGCAGTGGATATTGCTTAATTATATAGCGTTCATATCAATAATATTTATAACAATATTACGACTTAAAATAAGTGAGAGTCGAGTGAGGGACGTCTAAAGCAATAGGAGAGCGCAAAAAACAATCATTCGTTCTCAGAAGTCAAAAATCCACGTCAAAAGCAATAAAATCGTGCCGTCGAAAAGATAAGTCAAAATTCGGTTTATATGTGATTAATTCTAAATTGCAATATTGTTTAAAAAAATTTTGTTATGAACGCTAGATTGCTTTTAACCCATTCACATACCTAACGCTCGCATCAAGTGATGGGGCTTTAAAAAAATAAATACCTAAATTAATAAATAAAAAAATTATTACGTTAATAATTAATTAATTAACGAAAATAAATATGTAGATATTTTTATATTTATAAAATAAAAATTTATTTATTATTTGCTTTCTTATTGACTTCTGAAAAAGGATTCTTGTTTTTTTATAGTTGTTTCATAGACATATTAAAGCAGCATTTAATTTCACTAGCGCCTATCAATTAAATTTTATTTTCGCTAGTTAAATTAGATACCTACTACAGGAGGCCCTCGACTTTCGAACGTTCGACTTTCGCACAATTCGCTATTTTGCACATTAAAAAAAAAATTTTAATTAATTTTTTTTTTTTAAAAACGTTCTTGAAAAATATGAATGAAGCTTTCACGCACCTTAACAAATTTTTAAATATTATGGATTGTGATCCCAATGGAAAACGCATATCTCAAGTGCGCGGGGCGATCAATAAAAGCACAGCATGTTATAAAATACTATATGAAGAAAAGAAAAAGAATAGTGGAAAACAGTTAACTTTTCATAACTTTTCAAAGGAAACACCCGCAAAACCCACTTAAACGTGTCTCTTAAACATTTTATATTTACTTGATAAATAAATATTTTAAAATACACACAATTTCAATTTTTTTTACTTCCCTCGACTTTCGTACATTCAACATTCGCACACATTTTCAGGAACCAATTATGTACGAAAGTCGAGGGCCGCCTGTAGTGAAAATGTATTTGAACTTTACTAGTAAAAATATAACTATAATGAAAAATACTGATGCAATGTAACATTTATACATCACATGTAAATGAATACCAGATAAATCATATTTTCCTTGGTAAAAATATATATTTTATTATTTTATTTATCTATCTACCGCTTAAAATGTATTCTAATATAAATTCACTGAAATTTCATATTAAAAAAAAATATTTTCGACTGCTTTTTTAGATTTTCTGAAGGATAACCCAAGAATTATTTTTTTTAAATATTTCTATTTCATTAAGATTTACTGTATATAATTAAATGACATGCATTTTACTGGCCAAATTCAAGGGAGGCATATGCTCACCTGCCCACAAATGACGTCCCTGCAGGTCAATTGTGAGCAGTACGTAGTGAAATCGATTGTTGAACAGCTCTTTGTATAACGAAGCCCTTTCAATCTCACCAGATACACAACGTGACCTTATTTGGGTGTATACAGCCATTATAATAGTTCGAATTTTTCAAACTAATGAGTTGTTTGAGATAAAAATTGTTTTAATTGGTAATAAATCGCAAGCATAAATTGCAGCGGTACCCGCTCATCTACCATGGTAAATGTTTAGTTCATAACTAGCAAATATAGCTTTTGAAAAAAGGATCGCGAAGTAATCGAGTGTATTTATTTGCGCAAAAAGATTTGTGCGAAAAATAAAATGCTAGCCCCAGCGCGCCTTTATTTCTTGCGCCTGTGGCCCATGTCGGCTTTTATTGAGCAAGTGTGGCCCTTGTCGCTTTTCAAGTTGTGCAGGCCGTTATTGTAATGGCGCTCCGTGCCCGATGCGATAACTTACAGGCGAAGATATTTAATATTTTTCCAGTTTCACTTCGAGCACTATAGCGTAGGTACCTTCTGATAAAAACAGCGCCTCACGTGTAATGTTCCATTAGATTCGCGCAAAAGCACTTCATCGAAAACCGCACGGCGGAGTGAGAGAGAGAGAGAGAGAGAGAGAGATTTAAAACGCCGCGAATAAATAAAGTAGTTGCGAATCGGAAGGAAGGGGAAAGGGTCGCGTAAACAATTAGGAGCGTTTTTCTTCTCTCGACTGGAAAAGTCGATAATGGCTTTTTAATGCAGTGTTTATCGCCGGGTAATTTTCTCGCTTGTTAGCGGTTGCAACAAATCGCACGGCGCTAATGTAACTGTAATTTCCGACCGCGGCTGTGTGTTCGTATTCGTCGGCAACCTTAGGATCGTAAAGCGGGGGCGACTTTGCAATTTTCCGCCATCGCCGAATCGGAAGCGTAAAAGCCGAACGATTCATAAAAGATTAAGGGAAAAAGAAGTGCGTTCGAACGGTTTGCACCCTCGTATATTGGTCGAAGGGCCCTCGTAGACCCTTCGCGCCCCCTACGCTCGATATACGGCGACGCTCTCGTAAACTAGCGGATGCGAAATGACGGCGAGTAAACACACTCCTATTCTGCTGATTTACCAAAGCGACAAAATTGCTTTACACCTAGCGCGACGCTACTGGATAACCTAAGCGAAAAAATAAATTGATAATTCAACTACGACTTTTTAATATTACGAGTCCGTGAATTGCGAGCTTAATTGTCACAAGACAGAGATTGCACGGCTATCTGTCAAGATGGATTTAATTTATATAAATACTACCTTCGCCTGCATTGCATATGATCGTCCAAACACGATAGAAACTAAAAACGCTAAGATGCATATTGGATTAAGAATTGCAATACCGTTATTGGGGCAAAAATGAACATTCGATCCTACCGGAATTACAAAATGAAATACTGTTTGTACCCAGGCCTGTTGAGAGGGGGTGAGGGGGTACAAATTCCCGGAGCCCAACTCTGGAAAACATCATTACAAGAACATATTTATAAAAAAAGTAAAAACCTACCACAAATAATGATTCTGAACTAAACTACAGTTGTTTGAGATGTATGTACTGATGTATTTCAGATACAAGTTCCTTCAGCCCTTTTTATACATACAAGAAATAAAAGGAGCGAAACGTTACCTTCCAAAGCACCCACTTTCACAATAAACATTCAAAGGGACAGATTGTAGTTTTTTGACGCGGCTTTGTTTGTGTTAAAATTTTTTTGCAAATGATTGTTGACTCTATAGCTTTTGAAACATTTAAAAAATGTAAATTAAAAGCAGTAAATTTAAGTTTTCGATCTGAAAATTCAGAAGCAAATAAATAACGAAAAATCAACAAGAGCACAAGCTCAAATATATAAATTTAATATTCTTATAAATTGTATCATCGGAATTTGAGAACTGGATTTAAAATAAATATAAAAAGTTTCGAATCTATCCCGAAAATATTTTTTAAAATATGTCATTTCAGAAAAATCATATCGGAATACATTTTCGCCGGTAGATAAATATATTTTTACGAGTGAAAATATAAATTATTTGGCAGGTGCTACGAAAATCATATGATTTCAACTTTTTTATATATATACATCCGATGTATAAATGTTACAGTGAATGTGTGTTTTTTTGGTATAGTTATATTTTCACAAGTCCAAAAACATTTTTGCTAGTCTACTAGCGAAAATAATATTTAACTGATAGGCGCTTCTAAAATGTCAATGAAACTCAATTTGACAGTTACGAAACGTTCATTTGCTGTTCAAACCCAAACCTAACCCAATGAAAGTTCTAAAACTATAATTAAGTCTAAAATACTCATCTCTCAGAGGAAAATAAGTGGTAGCGGTAACAAGAATAAGTACAGACAGACATCGCATCTCACATATTGCTCACAGTTTGTCTGGATTTCGATATTACACTATATTTTAAAAACATAATAGCTATCCTTACTATAGACTTCTAATATAAGAGGGCTGATCAAAGTATATTCAAACCGAATTTTGGTCAATAGGAGAGCGCAAAAACAATTATTACTTCTCAGAACGCAAAAATTCACGTCAAAAGCAATAAAACCGTATCACAGTGGGAACACTCAGTAACGAGCGTTTCCACTGTGGGTATCCCAAAATATTTTCTGACATTTTTGGATTAAGATGAATTTCGGATATTCCACATCAAATAATAAAATCTGCTTAAATCACAATAATATACAACTAAATTAGTTAAAAACGCAACATTTTTCTATGGCAGCGTTTTTAAATGTATATTAGTCACGGAACAATTTCATGTCTTAAAATTTGATTATTATTAATATTGTGGGGTCCAATTTTAGTTCGCTACTCTGGAACTGCGCGGTACACGGGCAACAAACGCGAGGAGAGACGATCGTTCAGATCGGCGCGCAATTATAATCATGTTATTACTAAAACGAACAAATAAATCTACCGCATGCGTTTTATTTTTACCCACATATTATTCACAAAAAACGCATTAGTTAAAATAAATTGCTTTTCACAATTAAACTGCTAATAATAAAAATATATTTATGTGTGGTCTTGCCACCCTCCTCCCCCACTATTTGACACATCAATATTTTGTGATGTTTTATATAACAACAAATATAAAATTAATTTTAGAAATAATACCATCAAAGATACTTCAATAAGAACACAAAAACAAAGGAGAAGAATAGTATAGATTTGTTCTCAATTATTTATATTTTTGTCAAAATGGTTGCGAGCGTATAATTTTTAGTTAATTAAATGTCAAAACATATCTTAACTTTCTCGTGACCTAATAATACTGCGAAGAAAATATTCAGGTTGGAGTTCAAATATTAAACAATACTAATATACATTTTACTTTTCGTTGTCTTTAATATTTAATAAATAAATAAAATACAACAACAAATTTCAAAACAATGTTTGCTAAAGTATACTTTTAACTACCTGTATGATAAATAGAATTAAATTTGACGAGTATTTTCATTTTGCAAAAATGAGAAAAATGAGCAAAAATGTAGTGTATAAAATCGCAACGCACGAGCGTGTTTCTAGTAAAGAAAAATGGATATAAAACATAGTATATGAACATTTTACGGAAACTAACAAGTATAAAAAAATATCTTTGACTTAGTAGTCCTGAATTTAAAATATATTGGTACATGAGGTTCCAACAATGGCTTTCTAGAAAATTACAAGAGCAAAGATTTTGAAAAAAAAACATAAGTAAAATAAAATTTTCACACAGCCAGACTTTCCAAAACAAGTAATAATCAGAACTTTTTATACCCTAAGTTCACGCTCGTTACCTAGCATTCCCACGATTTTATTGCTTTTGACGTAAATTTTTTACTTCTGAGAAGTGATTGTAACTGTTTTTTGCGCCCTTCTATTGACCAAAATTTGGTTTGAATACATTTTAACCAATACTCTCATATCGAAAGTCCGTAGTAATATCGGTAAAATAGCTAGCATATTTTTAAAATATAGTGTGATATGGAAGTGCAGACAATATGCGAAATGCAATATCTCTAATACTACTTCTACTTATTTTCCTGAGTGGCGAGTTGACTTAGTTTGTATTTTGGACTTAATGAAAGTTCTAAAACTAGTTTAAATTTGGGTTAGAACAACAAATGGACGTTTCGCAACTGTCAAATTGAATTTTATTGACATTTTAAGCTTGTAATTTCACTAGCGCTTATTTTTAAATGAGATAATAAATATATAAATAATTCTAAATCGTTGATAATATAAAATATTTAGTAGTATTGGAAGTAAAATATATAATAAAGGAAGATTGTAATTACATAATAAAAAAATAGTACGAAAATAG
This sequence comes from Plectrocnemia conspersa, assembly GCF_051122295.1. Lineage (NCBI taxonomy): Eukaryota > Metazoa > Arthropoda > Insecta > Trichoptera > Polycentropodidae > Plectrocnemia > Plectrocnemia conspersa. The sequence goes on along the minus strand of NW_028277167.1, from coordinate 29,685,634 downwards.
GTATATTATCTAAGATAAGAAATATATTAAGTAAAGTGTATTTTTTTAGAAAATCATGCGAATCACGGATGATGATGTTTGCGGACCAATTGCATCGCTTTTTAGTCACACATAAAGAGAAAAGGCTTAGATAGACACTTCGGCGATCTGTAACCAAAGGGAAGAAGAACAATAGTATAGGTGCAATATTACAATTATTAACTCAATTTTATGCTCTCTTCTATTTTATAAAATACTGTATATATAACCCAACTTTCTTTTTTTGTTTGTTCAAATGTACGTAAGAGTGGCCTTTAAATTAGAATTGTTATCCAGTTTTAATACTACTGCGATTATCTGCGTCTTTTAAATATAATCACACTTGTGAAAATCAAAATTTATATCATAATTACACTCAAATTTAATAAAAAAAAACAGCAATTTCCTTTTTCTCGTTTATATATAACTTTTCTATTCATTATCTTGTTGTAAAATAAATTACTTTAATGAGAATACATACAAAAACCATAAGTTACTATGAATAAATTGATAATTTATATATTTTTTAGATACCCTTTTACCCTTTTAACTTCAGGTGTTTTTAATATTTTTATTTCCTTGATATTCACAATACTTAATTAAATGACATGCATTTTTTTGACAAATGCACTTAAATTACGTTTTTGGCTGAATTAGTAATTCTTAACTACACAATAATAATAAGTAATTATTCGATTATTATTTAATTAATTGATAAATTGTTCGAATAGCCGAATATTTGACTACTCAATTGAAAATCCTAGTGAGCTGATTACGAAGACCCAGAAACCAGAGGGATTTTATTCTATATTTATATATGTACATATATTGAATTTTATAAATAGGGATATATAAGAATATCAGTAAACGCCTAATTAAAAATTTCTAACTTCATGTCATTCAATAAAATGCTAAAACTACCAACTGAGAAAAATCTCGCATGGTCCAGCTTTGTAGAAAGGTATCTCCCGTCTCTCTCCGAACGTCCAGGTAAAGATTGATACGATTTTATTTCTCCCGCTCCGTATCGTATGTAGAAAAGGTAGTGTATTGGGGTGAAATTAAATTCACCGCACAAGTCGAAGACGTATAACCGGTTATGCACGCCGGCTTGGTTTTATTTAATTCGAAATAAGTACTCGGCAGGGCACGAGGCGAGAATGCAAAGTCGTATAGGTGGGCCCGGTGGATATAGGGCCGCCTGGAGATGATGGATTGCCCTCGACGAGCCAGGTTTGCTCACCCGCCGTAGATAACAGGGAAGAGGGTGTCACTCTCCCGGATCGACTCCTGCTCGCTCTTATCGCCGATTTCTAATTCCAAATCGAACAAACGCAACGAAACTCATCACGCAACTTCCTCAATGTGCACCTTTCGCACCGCCCGCCCTCTCCAATTAAATCTCCTCCGGACGTTTTTAGAAGCTCTTTCTTATCCTCACCTGCGCGAGTAAATGGAAAACTTTTTAAATTAATGACTTTTCATATTATTTACTCGGCGAGTCGCTCTGACGCCCGGCGGATTTGTTTTTCCCTTTCTGCGACTGTCGGCAGACTGCTAATTAGTTTCTGCGTTGCCATTTTTCCTAATCGGATGCGGTCCAAATTAAATTATAGACCGATTAATGAGAAAAATACTACGAAGTGTGCGCTTTAATATAATATAATTTAATAATCGTCAATTTGGAAGAACAGGTGTCTCTGTCCTGTCAAAAATCCAAAGCGAGGGGAAACTTTTCTCGGCTCTTCACTACTGCTCGCCGATGAGTTGCCGCTCTAACGACTCAAAAATACGGAGTAACGTTTCAAATATACATACAAACCGTAATTAAAACGGACTCTGAAGAAATTTATTATTTAATAATAAAGGTTGCGAATATCTGCCATACTTATTAAACTGCTATATTTATTTATAAATAGATAAAGATAATATTTTACGTTACAAAGAAGCGCTTCGCCACATTTTCTACTGTCGAGTGCTACAATATTCTAAGACAAGATGAAAATTATAACATCAAATATCAAAGCGGATAAAATCAAATTTCATTATAACTCTAAAATATCCCTGGCTCTGATACATATAGAGATAAATCTCTTTATTCAATAAAGGTTATTATGTCCTACCAATATATAATCAACATCGAGCGTATCGAATTTATAAATATACTATTTTGAAGAACTATCCAACAAAAATGAAAATGATCAACTTAGAAGTATTAGTGTAATAGCGTTATACATAAGGCCTACACTGATAACACAAAATCTACGAGTTCAAATCCCCGCAGAAGATTCGAATAAGTGATTTTTTTTATATTATTTAAGCTCGAGATCTGCAAAATCAAATCTATTGATTGTGAAAGACAAAAATATGATTTGTAATCGAAAGAAAATTAATTAATTGTGTTTTATTCATAGACTGCATAATAAATGATTGGTTGTTGGCCAATGATACGATTAAAATCAGCTTGTTTAGGTTTTAAATAGTAAACCAGAGAATATAGGTATAACTAAAATAATTTCAAGATGATTTGATAATTATTAAAAAAAATAAAAAATTTAAATAATTTATGCTTTTTCCAAAGAGAGAATGGTGTAAAATCTTCATGGTGTACCACATGAGTCAAAATTAGGACCATTGTTGTTTATAATATATATTAATGATATAATATATAAAAATGTAAAATACTTCTGATTGCAGATGACATTTTAATTTATTTCATAGGTGATAATGTTAAAGAAGCTGTAGATAACTTAAATGACAAATTCGGTATAATAGAAAGATGATTTTTATGATAAATAATTAAAAATATATTTAAGACAATAATATAGATATAAAAAATAAGTATAATATCAAAGATGAGAAATATGTTAAATATATACACAAATAAAATAATCTGCATTAGTATTTTATTACCCCACTTAAAATAATTCGCATCAATATTATACATGCTTATTAAATTAGATAAGACAATGTTTCAAAAAATACAAAATAAGGCAATGAAAGTATAGTTTTAAATAAACTAGTTTTATTAGTTGTAGAAGTATGATTAAAAGATTGAAATGGTTGGATATTAAAGAAATATAATATATAAATAAGAATTTAATAAGAAATAAAGATGTACATATATAATTTTAGGATAGATAGGTACAAGAAAACGAGTACGGCCAGGGGAATATTGTACGAAGCTATGAATTTGTGTAATAGAACTAGGACAATCCATAAAACTAAAAATGTAGTGAGTTTATTTAATTCGTGAATTAAGAGATAAATCATAATGTAAAAGTATTATTTATAGTGTTTATCTTCATGTTATATTTTATATGTAAATTTTGATTATTTTTGTTGAGTGTATAAACAATTAGTTATATTAGCTAAATAAAATAATGTAATAAGATATGTATTAAACAAGAATAAAAAGTCTGGATCCGCCCTAAGTCATGCGGATTGCTTAGAGAATCAAGGAAGCGTTGAATTTTCCTTATTAATATTAACAGAATTTAATTAATTTCTTTGAGAATTTAGACGCATAATAACTGGAGTTGAATTGAACTTACATCGAGTGAATCTAATCGAACAAGAAGAGCTTTAAAAGTATGAGAAAGCAGCCGCTTCCCACTTTAGCTGAATCAGTCAATCGAATTCTCTATAATTCAACCTAATCCTCGATACGATTAAAATACCAATATATTTGATGCCAAACATTTAATTTACATGCACATTTTATTTTATTTATTTTATTTTTTAGATTAAATTAAGACCATCGTGGCCTGAAAGGCTACCCCAATGCGCCACGATGGTCGAAAATAAATTTTAAATTTATAAAACATAAAAAAACGTATATATACATAAATATAACAATACTTTAACATAACAAAAAATTATAAAATATTAAAATTAAATGATACAAACTGGATCAGATCCTCGTAGCTAACATTAAATAAGTCAATATGTATTGCCAGCGTATTAAGGAGCCGGATGGCCACAGCTATAGGCGAGTCGGCAAGTGCGGATGTCCTAGCCCTAACGGCCATCAAAAGAGGTCTCGATCGTGATTCTCGAAAATGTTCCGGAACCCAAAACTAGAATTACTCGAGAATAGCTGAATTGTCGACAGCACCTTTTAGTACTTTGAAAAAATGCTTAGCGACATACAGCTTTCTGCGAGAACTCAGCGAATCATATCCTAACGCTCCTAAAAGAAAGGCGCTGCGATATAAGTACGGATAATAACCAAATGTCCTTTTGTAAAGGTATCTTAAATACCTTTTTTGAATTTTTTCCACCACAAGGGAATATTTGGCTATTCGGGGATTCTAAATTATAGATCCCGATTCAAGAATGCTACGAACTAAGGTGTCATAGAGGATGCGAATAACTGACGGATCGTCAAAGTGAAAATCATTCCTCATAACAAAGCCGAGTATCTTGGAAGATTAATCACAGACGTCGTGTATGTGTAGACAGAACCTCCATTTGCTCTCGAAAGTGATTTCTCTAGTCAAAATGTTACCACCGAGATGATAGAAATAAGCTGATGGCGAATGACACAGTATGGCACTTTTCGATACTAAAGGGCAGACGGTTAAAGGAAGCCCATCTTCATAGAGAGTCTAAATCCCTTTATAGAGAAAAGGAGTCTACAACAGATCGAATGTATTTATATAATTTTAAATCATCTGCGTACAGAAAAAAACTTGAAATTTTAATTGCTGTATTTATGTCATTAATAAATAACACAAAAAGCAGAGGTCCCAGATTGGACCCTTGAGGAACCCCTGAAGGGGTAAAATATTATTTCGACAATCGTCCACCATAGGTTACAAACTGTCTACGATTGCTTAAATAACTCGAGAATAACCGAGTTAAATTTTTTTAATAATAACCTATGACAAACTTTGTCAAAGGCTTTCTCAAACACACATTTTGACAAAGCTATTCTTATAAAAAATGCATATTAAATTATACTTAATAATTATATTAAATACTCGCGTAAGAAGAGCGTTTTCGAGCGCCGACGTTCTGGCCGCACCAGTGAAGAATAAGGGACGCAATCGCAGTTTAAAATCGCTGATTATCATTGATTGCTGCCACCGCTATTTAGCAATTTTAATAATATAATAAATATAGCTCATGATATTCACAAACATATTTTGCATTATTATATTTTTGGACAAATTAAATAAAAAAAATGAGTAACACATCATTTTATATATATGCTAATTTATTTTAATTAAAATATTGATATTGTTTAAAATAACTGTTGAAAAACTTTTAAATCCAATGTATCATTTATTTATAAATGCCACTATTTAAACTCATATGTCAAAAGCAAATTGACATATCGCTATTTAATTTAATCGCGTCTGTTTTATATATACTGTATCCTAAACAGATTTTGAGCCATTGTTTACTTATTGTATATTTTTAATGTCACTTCAGACATCTGTATAAATGTATTTATTATATATCAAATAATATATACAATAAACAAATTTCTCGCTACATTGAATTGAACCAATACCAACACTTCAATATTGAAAAATTTCAAATGATTATTTTACGTTGCAGCAATTAATATTTTCTATTCAAGTGGTGAACCAGTGATAGAGGAAAGCGTGAATATAAAGGGTGGATAAAGATGCAAAAGTTTAAATAGCAGTACTGCAACTTTAAAATTTGGTTTAACATCATTAACGTTGAAATATTGCTATTAGAAAAGGACCGCTGGAAAAAATATCAGATAGGTTAAATTTATGGAGAACACGACGATACGGACAATGCAAATGTAAGCGGAATTAATGCTGCGCTTTGGCAAAAAAATGATTATAATACCTCCCGTATGTGGCGCATATATAAACGAGAAGTAAAAAGCGACCCTCCTTTGAAAGCGTTCCCTTTCACGCAAACACACGCGGCAGTCGCTATCTTCATATTTCCTCAATTTAGCTCTTCCCGCGACATAATCTCCATACCTTTCATCGTCTAACAAAATATCTTAATCTCGGCTGAACGAGTACCTCGGTTCGATAGATAGATAGGTACCAATCATAAATATCGTTTAGCGCCTAATGCATTATGTATTTACGTTTACGTTGCAAATCGATCGGTCCGATTATCTTTCCTTTTTTCCCCTCGACGACGGCCAGATAACGTTACCAAATTATCCCATCAATCCGACGTGCACAATCCCTAATGTGACTTTCGGGGAATTTCGTTGTCACCGTATCGATCCCTACTCCGTCCCCGTTCGCAGTATTTCATTTTAACTGCGGTACTAGCATTTAAATAACGTTATTGCGAGGCGACCGCTCGTAATTCACGCTTACTCACCTTCGAGTTTATAAACGAAAATAATTGATACCCCTGAATCCAGTGTCGAGACTGCGTACTTACACCGACCTACCTACCTACCCGAGAGGGTGAAACACCGAGACTCGAAAGTCTCCAGTCTAAAGCCTCTGCCTTTCCAATTCCGAGCCAGTCTTGTTTGTTACTTGCGAGTCGACCGTAAACACCCTAATACTTTTAAACTGATTTTCCACTACATCTTAATCGCCCGCTTCGATTCATACTTTTTAATTTAATTCACCGCTAGTTTACTCGACTATAAACCTACGTATTTCATAATATTTTAATCACCTTACGTAATAATAATAATAAATTCATATTCAGCCACAAGGTGCATAATATTTGCAATAATTAAAACGCAAGGGCGACAAAGAAAACTTGCCTATTTATATACATAAAAAACACAGAACAATAAGGTTTAATATTTGATGAAAATCTCCTAACTACGGCATTGATTTTATTACAGTCATTTAAAAATTGAGTCACATAGTTATATTTAATATAATAATTTTAATTATTTTTCAAAATTATTATGTTTCTTTTTAATTTAATTTGAAGAGATTTGTACCTCTCCCTTAAGCCCTGATAATACTAAATAGTTAAAATAATAACTGTATAGAATCCATGTCAAGAGACATGAGACATGTCTCGAGGTATTTTGATCCCTACTAAAGTACGTAGTGGGGGCGCTATGGACCTGCACGACTGCTTACATAGTGCAGTACCAAAACCTGAATGGACACATCGGACTTGAAATACTACAAGCCTAAAATAGTTTTTAAAATTGGTTCAAAAAACCGATATTATTTTATTTTCTCTTTTTTTAAGTAAATATAAATATACAACACAAACAAAAAATCACTAATTTTTTTACAACATTTACTAAAAAAAACACGTTTTTTATAATATTATATATTAATAATAATATTCATCCATTTTTAAAAATCGTTAATCACGCACATATGCGGGACCCGTCCTAAAGAAGGATAATTACCGACCCAAACAAAGACCTACTACTAAAGTTACATCGACGTTTACACTTCAATACAAATAACTTTACTTTCAATCAGCGACGTTATTTGGGGAGGGGCAGGTGGAAACATTTTCCTTACCCCTATTGAATTGGCTCAGAGAAATGCATGTCATTTAATGAAATACTATAAAAATTAATGAAGTCAAAATATAAAAATTAAATTTAATTTCCTCTCTCCCCTCTACTTGGAAAAAAGCTAAAATGATATCTCTGATTCTAAGCCAGATATTTTATATTTATCCCTTAAATAAAATCTAAAAAAACGCCGTTGCAGTGGGAACTATCTCTACAATATAAGAGTGTTAGTCAAAGTGTATTCAAATCGAATTTTAGTCAATAGGAAGGCTCACTACTTAGAAGTCATTTAATTTAATAATAAGTCACGTCATTTAATGAAATGCAAATATTAAAAAAACGACCACTAGGCTAGTTTTGCTTTCCTCTCCCTGCAATAATCTGAAATGTCGTCCCTGTCTACAATATGAGTATAAACCTTGCATGCCTTAGTATGCAGCCGCACGCTCTTATCTTTCACTCACTCTCGTCACTTGACACGCGGGAAAGCGAAATAAAAAGATCTCATCACACAGACCTGCATGACAGTAAGATCAACACCATTAAAAAATAAGGAGCTAAAGCTTATTAAGATGTAAATTTAAAAATACGGTAATATGATTACAAATATAATATATTATTGCAATGAGAAAAGCTAAACTTATTTATATTTAGAGCTTAACGCCCGAGGACTCGTATACGAGTCTTGTAAGAACATTGTTTAGTGGCAGTGTTTTCCTGCGTTATGTATTTTCTTTTATTAAAAAATACTGTGATATCATCAAGCTTGTTATCTATATGATAATCAGAGATGGTACGTAATATCAAATAAAAAATCAATTATATTTTACATCAAAATTTTATAAAAAGAGTCGTCTTATTTCATTGCGATAATTAAATGAGACATTGCCCTTTTGGGGCACGTGATTTTTTTATGAAATGTATGAACCATATTTATTTATTTCATATAAAAATAATATTTTATGGTACACTTATTGAACAGAAATAAGTTTTAGGATTAAACTGTATGGATAGATAAACATAAAACCAATCAAATCAAAATAAAACGAAACATCATGGTTAATAGTACAGCAATTAATAAAGTTTATAAACCTTAAATTCTGTATAATAAAATTGTTACGGTATACGTATATATATTAGATAACACAGTAATCAAAGAACTTCCAAAAAATATCATCCATTAAATAATGAACATTTTTATCGGGTGTTTGTGCTATTGATGCTCACCATTTAGAAAACCGCAATGATTCACAGATTATAAAACCATGGGAAAAAGCTAGAATTCATCAAGTAAAATAATTCAAAAATAATATTATTGCGCTTAAAAGAATCTCTAAGGAATAAAATCATGAACGAATAAATACGTATTATTCATTCCTAATATTTTGCCTAAATTGAAAACGGTTTCAATGGTTACAAACCAATTATTTATAATTTAATAATATGTATGTTTAAATGCTTCTATAATTTTTTGTATAAATGATTTACAAAAAAACATCCGTTTATAATATAATATAATTTGCACTCACCAAATTTTTCGGCGTCCTTTTTCTGCTTACAACTGCCACGGACACATTTATTTTCATCATTACACTTAACACTACACTTTTTTTGCAGAGCAAAAATTTTCACTATATCACTATTTATTTTTATTATTTACACTTTTTTTGCAAAACAAACACATTTTCTTCTCACATATTTCTCCGCACTTTTTATTTTTATTATCTGATGATTTTTCATCTTATCCGAAAGCCTTTCTAGTGGATCGACAACACAAGCACAGCAGGATGTGGTAGAAACTGATGAAATGTGTTCAGAATCGTTAGATTTCACTGAATTCTGCAACCATTATATAGCCTTACTCAAAATAAAATCTTACCGTTAAATTTTACCGTTACGATTCAAATTTTGATAGACACTGAACGAATAAAACAATGCGCATTGAAATAAAAACCATAACAACCGTTTTTATTTATTTCATTATTTTTCATAATATTAGGTAACTAAGTATATGTTGATCGGTGCGATCAACACCTCATATATTTATTACAGTACATTATAAATTGTAAGGCCGGTCGTTCTGGTTTCTATCATCTGGCTGTTATGAAAAGTAAATATCATTCTGAAATCTCTTTTCTTATTTATTTTCTAAATTTGGATAAGCGTTTTACCTTTTCTGCCATGTTTCATCTGTTAGGGCCTTAATTTTATATTTTTGAGATTCCGGCAGATTTTTTCGGATTGTTCCACAAAGTTCTGTTTTCCGTAAAAATAAATATTTTGCGAGTAAATCGCTATTTTAAAGATTATCAACATAAACATGGTGCAACTTATACAGATATGGGTTTAGTATTTTCATCGCCGTGTTTACTAATCTTACTGCATTTTCGGTGTATAATTTAAAATTACAAATAAAACCGGTATCTGATTCACAAACATTCTATTCAACATTTCATATTTGGTTACTCGAAAAATAAATCTATCTAACCATTAAATAATTCCCTCATTCGTGGAAAGGTTTCGCTATGGCTTGTAAACACTATTGAATTTGCCTAAAATCAGCAATTGATTTCACTTACCTCAGTCTATATGTACTATTTAAAATTGTTGCATTTCTTAACATAATGCAAAGAAGTTAAAATTTGTCTAAATCTATTTCTTGACATAGATATTCGAAATATTGGCATCTCAATTATAAGGTTTGTTGAACTTATACCCACTATAATATGTAAACTAAACCATTTTTTTAGTTCACTTACGGTCACATCGTTCCATTGTGCGTTTTTTTTATATTTGTGAGATGTTTGCCGATGATATAAATTTGTTCCTGAAACTATTCTTTCGAACAAATCATCGCCAATAAATAAATTGCCAGCATCTTCGATGCTTTCAATATTATTGTGAAAAACTTGTTCCTCCGGAATACCTTCGAAATTTTGCTTATCGCTTGATGGATCAAATTCACTCCAAACTTCTGAGATAATATCACTACCACACTCACCATGTTAACTTACACCTCAATTAAAATCACTTTCGTACATATCATTATATTCACAATCACTGGGAATGTTGGAAAAAAATTTTCCAAAAAGATTTCATCTCTTACGTTCATTTTGTGGTGATTAAAAATATTATTTCTAAATTAAAATCACAATCACAAAAGTTTCAGTCGATAGTTCAGAAGAGATAAAATATACTGCATTCCTTCGATTATAAAATGCATTTTTTTATTTGTGTGAAATTCCCGGATTCAAAAGGTATATCTCAATATATATATATGCGAAAAATCATAAGGAAGCTGCATATTAAATTTCAATAAAATGTCTTAATTCGTTTACAGGCTATTGGGATTTTACTTAAAAAGATAATTGTTTGCCATTGTTTTGCAAAATCGCCCAGCCATCAAGTTCGGCCAAAAAAACCCCAGGTGATCTACTAAAAACTATATTTATTTTTATTTTTTGTGTTTAACTTTTGATCAACCTGAACAATTCAGTATTAAAAATAGCCATACTTTAAACTCTATAAGACACCTTCAGTCATTTTTATAATATGTAGGTTTATATTGAATTGAAATCATAGGCTTTTAAATATAATAATATAAGAAACACGCTAGCAAATCAAATTAGGAAAATCTAAGAAAAAAATTGTTTAGTTAAAAATAATTCTTAATCGCTGCGACAAAATTAGTAACAAAGACTTGCTGTAACCTTAATACAATTTTTTATTTGTGTCTTTTATTTTTTTTAAAGATTGCGTATTTGAAACGCAGGCAAAAGCATGTCATTACATAAATATCTCAAGCAAACCCCTGATTATACATTCCATAGAATTGCGACGTTGCAGATTTTACCGATTTTTAATTTTTATGTTAGACCTCCACAATTAGGAAGGGTAAATAATTAACTTTCATCAGGAATATACTTCTTTTGGAAACTTCATCCAAACTATCAATTCGCTTCTGACTTGGAATAAACAAGTATTTAAGTGAACTCACACTAAATAGAGCTACATGAATAGTATATTTAAAAGACAGCAAAACGGCTGCTTTCTTTTGACCGTACCATCACAAGAGTGCAACCTAATCTTCGAGATGATTTTGCGATAATAAACACATATCATTTTTGCTCAAAATACGGACAATTACAAAATTAATATAATATAAAAACTTTATTTTTCATATTATTTACCAATCAGCGATATACGATAGATATAAAACTCCAATAATTATACTATTTTGAAATTCTAGTTACTGGTATTTTTAGTTTGCAAATTTGAAAAAAATCTGATCTATGACATTTAACAGTAATTTTTTATGTAAATTTGCTCATTAAATTCGAAAATAAACTGTAAAATCAAAAAAATCTAGGAGTTTTTGAATAATTGTATATTTCCGAATTTTTATTCTGAACAAATGTGCTCTTATACAATTGAAAATATTTCTGATTTTAGTTGCATGATTGCAAGGTATTGTAAATGAAATTATAGTTAAATAATTTTTTTATAAACTATTTATTTACCATTTTTTTTTAAATTATCAATTTTAACAAATTTTTTTAAATCAATTTTAACAAATTTAAAGAAAAAAATTACTGTAGATTACACAAAGTAATACAATTTTAGTTCTGTTTTTTACTGAATAATGAAACCAGATTTAATAAAAAAATTAATACCTTTTGAAATTTATATAAATAACATTATTTGCAAAAAAGATAATCAAGAAAATGTGTAGAAATTTTATTTATGTATTTTTACTCATATGCTTATAGATTTTATATTTTTAACCGATTTTGATACTCAGTCACTTATTCTCTTTTTAATAAAATGGGATTTAACATTTAATAAAAAAAATCAAAGCCCAAATAATATTGTAAAATTTTCAGTATAAGCAAATTTTTTTCTTAAATTTTATTAATAATATTATAAATCCGTCGATAAATTCATGAATAGTGTCTAAAGTGATCTAATTATAAATTATTGTAGGAAATCTAGTTGCCTTTAATTTTATATAAAACAATAATTTGCAATCAAATAACTGGAAAATATGATATTTGCTATTTAGTAAAAACATTTTTTTTCAGAATAAAAAATACGGAAATTTAGCAATACCTCGAAAATTATTTTACTTTCTCACTTTTAGACTTTCTTATTTAATATAGCGCGTTATTTTACATATTAAATTTATGTTAAATGTCATGTGTCAAAATCGCTATAAACTATTGTAATCAAAGCTCTAAACCGAGTGTTGAAACGAAGTTCGTTATTTTTCTAAAGCTCGAATAATATAACTTTTTTGCTGAACACAAGGTTTCAATTGAAATTTTTGATATAAATTAAATATATTATTATTTAGAATAAATATGAAATAATTAAAAGCCTATTTAAAAAAGCTAGAAAAAATATAATAAACATATTTAATCAAACTTATTTTTTTTATAAATAAAAAAATATTTATATTCACATAAAGCCTAATAATTGCGATAGATACATATATTATTTTTAATTTGCACAAATTTATTTAGATATTGAATATTACTACTATTATACAGTAAAAATATCCTGAAAATTCAATTTTATAACATATTTAAATTAAATTTAGAAAAAAAATTTGCGCTAAAAAAATACTTTTTTTTAAATAAACCCCAATATATCTTTATATATAAAAAATAGAAAATAAAAAAATTAATATACTGTCAAATAAAAAATATAGCTAGAATATAAAAAAGGATAAAATAATATATAAGTTAGCCGCTTTGCAGGCTTCGAGACATCCATGCAAGGCAAATGTCCGGTTCTCCAAAACAACTCGTGTTTCATTTCATTATTATCTCGAATTTTATCAGACTACGGTTATGCTGTTGAATCTGTGAGACGGTGAATCTCAGAAGTTTGTCTGCGTTGACTAGAATGCCACGCCAAAATAAGTAAATGAAAATGAAATAAAGATAATTAAATAGTTCGGAGTCGGATCGAGGGGCAGGCGGGATACGTTTAAAGCGGCGAAAAATCAATTTGGGAAATAAAAGCACGTGGAAATGTCCATGTCGGCCGACTGGGGAATAATCGGCGCCGCCTCCGTTTAATTCTCTTATCACGTCCGAGGGATGTGGTGAGTTTTACAAGTTGCCACAACTCGAGACCGCCGCATTTTTACTTCATAACTTTCTTTTTGCCAACTGTACTTTAATGCGCGTTTACGTTTCTCGCTCGATTCCACCCTTTGATATATTTCAACATTTTTAACAAACGCTCCATTTCTCATTTCCTGCCTTGTTTTTGTTTGCTTGCTCCCTTCGGGGACGCGGAATTTAATTTAAATAACGTCTTACTCGGACTCGATTTATTTCGCTTTCGGCTAATTATCGCCGCAGGTGTATTGCGGCCTTAATTAACATGTCTCTCTACTGTCCGGCGATCGATTAAAAAGCGATGAAAATCCGCTTAAAGCGGGTCGTATGGCTATTTGCGATAACGCATGTGTTCAAAGTTCTTCGGGTTCGCCGCTAATTGCCCAGCACGCGTTATAAAACGCGTAACACTATTCGAAACAATACATAGACTACCTTTTAGTGATAATGCTCCCATTGTGTTTTAATCGACGTACCCGCGCTGAATTTATTCTCGTTTACTAAATACTGCGGTTCGTTTTGCTGCTCTATCTCCGCTCGAATAGCTCGGGGCATTGTGCTCCTTGTATAATAGATGCTAACTGACAAAAAAGTAATGAGCCATTCAACCTTTATTTTCATTGATAATTGAATTTACGTTTTACATACTTTTTACATTTTTTTAAAAATAAAACAGCAAATAAATTTTTATAAAAAAATATTAATTTTAATTTTTGCAAATAATTTTTTTTATAATTCTGATACCATCATTAAAATAAAAAATAAACAGTATCGGACTTAATTTTTCATCTTGTGGTACACCTCTCACTACTTATAATAAATAATAACATATTATTTGAATTGTCAATTATGAATGAAAAAAAATAATTCAATTATTTATGTAGTAAAATATGGCGGTTATTGTCTGGGTGCAAAAGTAAAAATAAATCAATAAAAAGTGTAGCGCGCAGATTTTGCAGCGGACCGACTCCGAATTGGATGACACCCACAAACGATGTTCAAACAGCGTTACCGGTATAAGTCGGCGGACACCCGACATGCTCGACTGTTATACGTTATACGCATATACACCAGCGCCCTCGCCATCTGCCAACTTATACTAGTAATCCTAGTAGTGTAACAATTCGGCTTTTAAACTAATTTTCCTATAACACTGACTTATAATTCAGGTACTTTCAGTTTAAACATGGAAGCCGACGCGCAGACGCTTATTAGAGATACATACAATGTTGCCTTTATCGACTGATGCAACGTTATACATATTGCTAATACTTATGTACTTAATTTAATTTCGAAATAATTTAGAAAAAGTATACAAATTTAATTATAAAAAAGCTTGTGTAAAAAAGATTGGCAATATAAAATATAAATGCAACGTGGCTGCTTCCTCGTAGTTTTAATGATCGTCTCGGTCGATACTCGGCGTAGCTCCGCTAGGCGCAAGTTTGTTTGAGCTCCTAAAGACTGTTTACGCACTTCTTCAAATAAGTTATTTTTAGTTTTCGATAGTCGATATATTCGATACGATGCAATTCATTACTGTAACTCTTTAATCAGTAACGTTCAGATTTATGGATGTATACGCTGGGATATTCTCGGTAAATGTTCAGCAAAAACTGCTTCCTATTGTTAAGCATTTGCCTCTGAACCTTAGCAAGTGTTTTAAAACTGTTAATGGATACCGTTAAATGGATGTCCACTCAAGTGCGCGATCATTAATTTTACGCCAACTAGAAAAATATGTTTTTTGTAAAAGTAATGGACGCATATAATTGAATTAGTACTAGAAAACATTTCTAATAATTTCAGTGCAACGATTATTAATGGTCCCGACATAATTAAATTTAAGCATCCAAAACCTTTTTCAATGAATATGATAAATTTCTTAGTGAAATGAATTATTTTTTTAACTACTTCACAAATAAACTAAACGGGACCTTTATTTGTTAATAAATTAATATGATTTTTGTACAATGTTAAATACTTACCTAAGTTATTACATTAACTTACAATATTTTCAGTTTCTCAAAATTATTTTTTTATTCTACATAGAATATTAGTTAAATTATTTATAGAGGAAACGTTTCCAAAAAGCTCTTTGCGTATCTGTTATTTTTAATTTAAAGATTTAACAATTTTTACACTAAGTAAAATATCCTTTTCTGTAGTTGAAACAACACATACTTTTAGGATCTTAATCTTAAAATTAATTAGTGCATATATTTTTTAGTAATTATTTTCTACTTGAAGATTACAGTATCGATGTGGAAATAAAAATATAGGAAAAGCGGAAAGTAATGATAATTTTTTTTCACAAAAAAATATATATACAATTTTAATCAGTAAAATAATTTCCATTGTTTTCTATTACTTTTCTCCAACGATCAGGCAGCTTTTCAATCCCTTTCTTATAGAACTATGCAGGTTTTTCATTAAATAATGATTCTATGTGATTTTCGATACTGTCAAATGAATTAAAATTTTTATTTTTAAGGGAATGCTCTAAAGATCTGAAAAGATGGTAGTCAGAGGGTGCGATATCGGGGGAATATGGGTGATGCTGTAAAACTTTAAAATCAAGCTCCCTGATTTTTTCCTGCGTAATCCGTGCCGCGTGTGGTCTGGCATTGTCGTGCTGCAAAATTCGCCTTTGATTGTTGACCAAAACTGAACGTTTTTTCAACAGCTCCGCTTTCATTCTGACTAATTGACCAAAGTATACCTCTGCAGTAATCATAATGAATGACGCCAATCATGTCCCACCAAACACAAAGAAGGACCTTTTTTAAGGTCAATGAGGGCTTAGGAGTAGGTATGGGTACTTCGTTTTTAGAAAGCCATTGATTTTTTTCTTTGAATTGCTGTATAGGATCCACTTCTCATCACTTGTAACGATCCTTCTCAGAAATGATGCCGTTTCGTGCCTAGACAATAGCGACGTACAGGTGGTAATTCGCTGCTCAATGGCCGTTTGTGAAAGTTCGTGCGGTACCCAAATTCCTTGCCTGTGTTTTTTTCCAATGCGCTTGAGATGGTCTTTAACGGTCGTCCAAGGGCAGCCAAGCTCCTCTGACAATTCTTTGATTGTTTTTCGGGGATCCGCTTCCACTGCTGATTTTAACACGTCATCGTCTAATTTTATAGGTCTTTCCCAATTTGGGGGCATTTTTCAACCCCTATCACCAATTTTAAATTTTCTAAACCACCTGTGACATTTTTGAAGATTCAATACGTCTTCATACATTTCACAGATGATCTGAGTGGCTTCTTTTGCTTTCTTTCCTTGATCGAACAAAAATAGCATATAATAACGCAAATGGGTTCCCTCGATTTCTGGCCTTGACATTTTTTTCTATATGGTAAAAAAAAACTTTCTGAGTATTAACAAAAGTAGATTAAAAGAGCTACAAAATAAGATCAAATCTTATGTGTTAACTCGACGACAGCCAGCGGCAAACTAATTTTAAAATCGTCCCTTTAAAAATTATCATTACTTTCCGCTTTTCCTATATATTATAAGCTATGAAATAATCTTCAAATCTTATTTGTTAAGGAATTTGCAGTTATGAATGATTTACGCTCACTATTCAAAATGTAATCTTAGCGACGATAAAAAGTTTGCGATTCCAAATAGTTCAAAATTACTATATATATAATTTGACTACATTGTGAGTTTATATAAATAGGTTTTAATTTTTGTATCGCTAAAAATATTTAATCCGAGTAAAATAAGTTTAATATTATTAAATGATAATTAAAAACGTAAGCAATTGTATCAAATTCTTTCATCAATCATAAGTATTATGTTGAAATAAATAGTGATAAACCCGAGATTTGTCACCCCTGGGCGCGAGCAGAATTACGTCCACATATTTCAACGTTTTCCACTCGGTGCAAAAAACGTGGCGCACACACAGAGTCCTTTAGACGCCCGACTTAAGCTACTGTCAAGATAAACGAGTTATTAATTTCGCTTTACACCGGAAGCAGACGCTAACGTTTTAATATTGAAATTTAATTGAACTACTACTTCGGCAGTAATGAAATCGAACTCTATACGCGTACGTTTATTTTTACCTTTTGTGTGCCCCGTTTTCCCTCTTTTTACCCTCCTCCTTTCTCCCTCTTTCTCTCCGCTACATTATTCGATTTAAAATCCCGTTGTTTTGACCATTGTTTCGATATGTTCAGAACGCCGCAAAAACTCAATTGTGGTCCGGACTGATATCATCTTTTTTTAAACGATAAATAAACGTAATTGTTTCGTTTTTACCCGCCGCTCTTGTATTCGCGTTTGTCGAAAATATTTCTCACTCACTCGATACAATGTGTCAATTAGTCATAACAGACGACTTTTTACCTTAGAGACTATCGAAGTGGAAACCGAGATCCAGGGGAACGTTCGAAGGATCGCGCTAAGGGAATAGAGTCACATTAGGCGCTTCTCGCGGGAGGATGAAGCTCAAGACGTTTGGGGAATATGTGATTGTAGCAACGATCCCAACTGGTACTTCAAAGGCCTAGAATTTCATTGATTTTCAGCGAATCTTGTGTATTAAAGGATAGAAAAAATAGTGTAGCATAAAAATACTAATAGTGCAAACTCGTTGAAGATCTATATGGCGAGATTCAGAAGAAAATCTGTGAGCACTGAAACAATGTGTTTCAGTGCTCACATATTTTCAGTTTTATTGCTGTGTCGTTGCCACAACAATCAAAACACTGAGAATCGTCCACTGACATCATCCCTCCGCCAGCTTTTTCACCACCACTCGGAGAAAACATCTCGCCATTTATCGTCTATCTCAACATATGTAAATATAATGTAATATAACTCTACTAGATTCCACCCTGAGTCTAACTGGCTATGAAGTATTACCACCAGAATTCTCAAACCCTAAAATATTTTAATGTTGCTTCATTAATATATATTAAACATTTTTAAAAGACGTGCATTTAATATAATACTTGAAAATCCTCTTATGCATTTAAGTAAATATATTTTATCAGCTTGAAAAAAGCAGTTTATTATTATATTATTATTATTAAAAACATATGTTTCACTTTTTTTGCAGAAAATTACGATAAGCTTCCATACTTAATCAAAATATTACAAATTAGCAATATACACATGAACTAGATTCTTTAATGTGATTTAAAACGACCCTCTAAGTAACTATAATAATTAACCATAAGTATTTTTTTTTAATATGCAGATGTAAAAACATCTTATATTTAGTTGATGAAACTATCTTTTTCAATTACAGTAAAAATAATAGAACATAATGATATTAAGTAAATTTTAATTTTCTTTCATTTATATTAAATAATGCATTTATTTAACAAATATGATAAAATTTTGATGCAAATATATAACAAATTCTGGAGTTAATATTGTATGTTTACGAAAAGCTCGACGCTCGCCAAACCGTGTAAGAGCCAGGTTGCTATATCTGCATCCCATTCCACTCGTAAACTCATACTTGTTAACATTGATTTTGTATAATAGAATATACGAAATGTTACGTTGATGTATTTCTAAACATAACTGGCTCCTTAGACGATAGAAAAAGTAGGTACGCGAAAATTTGCTCGCCACTCATCAGCCAAGACATTAAAAATTTTGCGACAAAGAGAAAGTCAGTATATTTACAATTCAATCAAACAGTAAATTTTCAATTCGCAAAAAATAATGAAAACTATCTAGATTTACTGTCGTTTAAACACATTTTGTATTTAATGTCCACTATATTTTTACAGTAGAATATAAAAAATGCTAGTGTATCGCTACAATAAGCCATCAATGGTAATCGATTTTTTTTTATTTACTTTGAATGTTACGACATGTAAAATAAACGTATAATAGAATTTAACCCATCTAGTTATATCAACACTGCAATAGCTTGAGTTACAGTAATCTTAGTTCTAGAAAGTAGTTTAGTTTCTCTCATGTTTAGATTTTTTAATTGAACTCAAAACATAAATAAAAAAAATCTTTTAAGCACTTTTAAATATTATACATATTATATAATAAATGTACAGTATCTAATATTTGTTTTGCAAGTTTTGGTGTATGTTTGTATTGACAAACATCACATTTTATTTATTTATTTTCCTCTATAAATTTATTTCAAGTAAAATAATACGGATTAAATATTTATTATTTTTATAAAAGATTAACGTTTTTTTATTTATTTTTATTCCCATTAAAAGTTTTATAATAACATATTTTGATGAGATTTAATTCTCTCGCAGTGTTTTTTCTTTATTTAATTTATTAAAGTGTTCGGTAAGGGTATCTATTTTTAAGTCACGGTATGACATCAAAATGCGGACAAACCGTGGAGCATTTGACGCGATTCTTAATGAAATATTTTGCTGGGTTTGCACTTTTATTGGGTACAAGTATTAATTATGGTTTTGAGACCGAGGAAGCTTACAAAATTGCAGGTTTTATAAATAGCTTTATAAATAAGGCATTGATTTTTTTAAATAATTTATATGAGACTTAGAGAGCTATGTATTTTGTCAATCTATAGTTTTGGTACGTGTTTAAATTTAAGCTCTTTTTAAAAAACAAGAAATCATTGTTTTTTAAAAACGCTATTTACAGTGACTGTCAATTTGTAGAATCGTTTTTTTTATTATTATAAATTCATATCCTTTCTGTGTAGTTCAGTTAAAAATGTTTTTGTCAATATTGTAAATAAGCAAGGATCCTAAATGTGTTCTTGTGAAAGGCCAACAGATTTTTTAAATTGTAATTTTAAGTATTTTACAATATAAAATAAAGCTAAATCAATTTTATGAATTGATATAGAATGCCTGCATTCTTGTCAACATTCTCCTGTCAAAGCTTCTAAAGATTTTTTTGGTAACTGAATATCGTCATTAAAATGTTTTCTTAATACAATGATAACTAAACAAGAATTACATCATTAGATATTTAGGAAAAATAAAAACAAAGATAAAAAAAAAATATTAAAATGTAGAGAATAATTGTATAAAAATATGCAGAATATATAATTTAGTAAAAGTATCACATGCTTTAATTTTTATCTCATTTATGGAACAACCTAATACAATAAATTATTTTCCAATGCTCATATAAAAAAGGCACTAGGATACAAATATGGATATGTTGAAATATCACATACTCGAATTTGGAAAGTACTGCTCTAGAATATTTTAAAACTCGCACCTGATAGTCGCCGAGCATTGATAGATTGTCGACCCCACCCCCCAGCAACTGCAAAAATTGCTTCATTGATTAGACTTAATTAACATCAACATGATTAAGATCTTGAGTTAAATTTTATTTGCGACTATCACTAAATTTATAGGCAAAAATATGTATCAAGTTATAAGAATTTATTTTCAAAAATTATTATAATATTTTCAATGCCTCATATTAAATTACATAACATACACATCTGTGTAAAAATATACGGCACCCACTAGCAAAGAGACACTGCATCCATTTACGCTGAATTATTTATTTAAAATGAAAAATGTGCCGCGCGTTCTGCAACAAAGAGTGCAAATATGCGCTTTTAACCAGTAACGCCTCCGAACGTCATCGGGGGAAATAGACGGCTATTTTACTTTACTTCGATTGTTGATACACACGTGTAGATTTATATACACACCGGCGGTCAGTGCATAATGCAGGCAGTGCTGCATTATTAAATCCACCCACAGCGCGATTTACACGTAATTAATGTTTCATTCCCGCTATGTTTACTCGCGCACATTTACCCCACATACACACAAGCAACTGCATTAAAAACGCCAAACATTATATTAATTAACTACATAGTGTCAAAATATGTTTATTTCAATACACTGTACAATATAATACTAGTTTTAGATCTAATGGTAGGATGCCTGTGTGCCTTGGACTCATCCAAGATTATTCTGGTTGCTGATACCGAGCTTTTGGTGATCTTTTTAGCATACCATCCAATCAACTCATTAGCAATCTACTTATCTTGCCTTTAAATTTATAATACAATAGATCCATGCGAGACATATATCAGGCCCACTTGAGATGTATTTTAATATACTTGACGAGGTCAGGCTCCTGATACAACTCGCACAGTTCATCGTTGTATCGACAACCTCAAGTATAAATATTCTTTAGGAACGTTGCTTAAGTAAAATCTATTTTGGCTACACGAAGACCCAAGAAATTATTTAGAAATGCATTTAGAAATAAAAAATTTAATATAAAATATTTTTTCTTGTTTTATATGAATGTTTAGTATAAATTTGTTGAGTGTAAAAATTAACTATATTAGCTAAATAAATTAATAAAATAAATAATAAATGATGCCATCCATTAGCTAAGAACGTCGATTAGTGCTCACTTCGAAAAATACTTAGTGGGAGTACTTCTCGGATGCTTTGATCACATACGGTGACCAGGCATTAAAGTCATTTGAGGGGTGCAGGTAGAGGCATTTTCCGCCCCTAGAATTTGGCCAGAACAATGCACGAAATTTAATGAAATACTATGAACAACCACTGACTGACCATATTTTGCCCCCCCCCCCCTTTTCCCTAGAAAAATCTGAAATAATGTATCTGTCATTTATGAACGTTAGTAACAATTTATTCCATATTATATCAAACAAAACAAACTAGCGTGGAAGAGTATTGCTTTTCTCCGTGAGTTGGTGGAGAGCTGGCAGAGAAATTATGTCCTCAGGATGGTTCTTTGAGGTCTCTGGTAGCAAAAGTGGTCGTGGTCGATATTCTATGTGTCTCTTGTGTGCCCCTTTCCAGATGTCTTACAATCCGCCGCTGTCTCTCAAAGTCTCGTAGTTTGTCGGTCATTTTCTGATCGTCCCTTGGAGACCGGCTTTATGTATCGTTGATTGGGTAGCTCTCCACAAATCATAACAATACAAATATCAATGACAAAAATGTCTGAGATGACCTTTTCTTTATTTAGCAAATATATTAAAAACATGAATTGTTTCGCTGTCCACAAAAATAAGTTCGCGGGTCGCCAGTTGAACAGCACTTATCTAAATCCTCTTTAGATATTTTTGTACCAAAGCAGTGTCTATATTACAAAAAGTATGTTTTGTTTTTGACATAACTTTTGTAACTAGCCATATAAGATAGATATTTTTAGCCTCTCCTACTCCAAACATTGCACAGTATTGCTTTAGAATTACAAAACACGAAACGATAATTATTTTAAAAGGCAGTTTTTAACCTAAATTTATGTCATAAAGGAGCAAAAATAATGTTCTAATTCACTTAATGTAAAATCTTTTTATTATTTTCATTTGTTGTCTCTAATAAATATTTGAATTAATTATTTACAGTCGAAACAACGTCTAGCGTTCGGCCTCCGTTCACAAATCCCACTCTGATTCTCCTTTTTACCAGTGGGTCGGGCCTATTTATACAGTTACATAAAAATTGAGAAATATCCTACGATAACATAAACAATAATATAATAATATATATAAAAGGATATTTAAGTGATAACATTATCTGTATATTTATAACACCTCCCCCGTTAAGAGTAAACATACGAGTGGCGTTTTGTTTACGAAAAATATAATACATGTTAACAATTATTATCACTGGTCAATCTATGCCACAATTCGAGTTATCCATTTGTCTGTTGTAATGTACAAAATTTAGAATTGTAGGTGAATGTATGAGTTGTGTGTGTGTGGTAAGTTATTTTATTGTGAAAACATATATATATACACTGCAGCTGTCATTAGCCTACAGTTGTTTAAATATCTTGATAACGTATATTGAACGGACTACTTTTGAATGGTTCGTCTCGAGGTTTGAATACTCGGACTACTTAGAATGGTTCATCTCGAAGTTTGATAACTCGGACTACTTGGAATGGTTCATCTCAAAGTTTGATAACTCGGACTACTTAAAATTTATACATGAAATATATATATAGTAATAAAAAGAGAATATCATCCTTAACTTCGTAGGTTCTGAATGAATTTGAATCGTTAATGAGCTATTTTTACTCTATCCGTATGGACTTTAATTATTTTGTTTTTTATTTTAATTGTAATATTTAATGGGTTGTTTACTTTTACAACTTCGTATGGTCCATTAAAATTGGGTGATAACTTTTTTGATCTATTTAATCTTGTTGCGTTATTGGTTAGATATACTTGGTCGCCTACTTTAAATGTTCGTAACCTTTTGTCAATGTTAAAATTTTCTTTTGTTTTTGCCTTTGCTTTAATTAAATTTTCTCTAGCCATTTCTCGCGATTTACGTAATTTTAATTTTAAATTATCGGCGAAGGAATCATAAGTATATTTGAATTCAGTTTTGGTTAAGGTTGACGGCAAGTTTGGTGAATTACCAAAGATTAATTCGAATGGTGTGAACTTCGTTGCAGTGTGTGGAGTAGTATTATAACTGAATATAGCGAAGGGAATCCAAAGATCCCAATCTGTTTGTTCTGGAAAAATATAATGCTTGAGATAGTCCTTAAGGGTACTATGACTTCTCTCTAAAGCTCCATTGGATTCTGGGTGATATGCTGAAGTTTGGATTTGCCGTATTTTAAATAATTTTGAGACTTCTTTTAGAATATTGGAAGTAAATTCTTTACCTTGGTCGGTAAGAATTGAATTTGGAACGCCGTATTGGCATATGAAATTGCTAGTAAATGTCCTTGCGATTGTTTCGGCTTCATGATTTGGTATTGGATATGCTTGTGTATACTTTGTCAAATCGTCTTGTAGTGTTAGGATATATTTATTGCCATCCTCGGTTAGGGGTAATGGTCCTACTATGTCTAATGCGATTTTTTCAAATGCACATTCGCTAGTTGTGGTTATTTCAATGGGTTGCTTAATCTTTTGACGGTATACTTTGTTTGACTGACAAGATTCGCATTGTTTCACATAATTTGCGATGTCTTTGTGCATATTTTGCCATTTAAATTTAAACTTTATTTTATTTAGCATCCTATTATAACCTGCATGTCCTCCTATAATAGAGTCATGATATTCTTTTAAGATTTCATGGATTTGATCATGTTTGGGTACAATTATTTTATTTTTGTCATTGGGAATACTGATTTCTTTATCTCTGTTGGGTATCTGGTTATCTTTTGTTATATTAAGAAATACTAATTTGTTAGCTATCGGATCTATATTTATTCGTGATAATACATCAGCATTGCAATTTCGTTTTCCTTTTTTGTATGAAATAGTATAATCAAATTCTTCAAGTTTGAGACGCCATCTTACAAGTCGTGAACTTGGATCTTTGCAGTTCATTAACCAGACTAATGGGCGATGATCCGTAATTATTTGGAAAGTTCGTCCGTATAGATATGGACGAAAATGTTGACATGCCCATACTATTGCGAGTAATTCCTTTTCAGTCGTGGAATAATTTATTTCTGCTTTGTTGAGTGTGCGAGAAGCATAAGCTATCGGAAGATCTTTGGTTAGGGTTCCTTGAGATAGGATTGCCCCTATAGCAGAATTTGAAGCGTCAGTTGTCAGGGTGAAAGGAATTGTAAAGTCGGGATATTGCAATATAGGTTCGTTAATTAATGCGTTTTTAAGTGTCTCAAAAGCGTCTTCTTGTTCGTTTGTCCATTTAAATAATACGTCCTTTTTTAATAAGATAGTTAGTTTTTGTGAGACTTTAGAAAAGTTGAGAATAAATTTTCGATAGTATCCTACTAATCCTAGGAATGATTTGATATCTTTAACGTTTTGCGGTTTAGGATAATTCTTTATACAAGATATTTTAGAAGGATCAGGCTTGACGCCGTTTTGAGTAATGACGTGTCCTAAATATGCTACCTCATGGCGCATAAACTCGCATTTATCTGCTTGTAGTTTTAAATTATGTTTATCTAGTCGTTTAAAGATTTCGCGAAGTTTGTTCGTATGGTCAGTTATAGAATTTGCGAAAATCACGATATCATCCAGATACACAAAACATTTAATGCCTTGCAGTCCAGTTAGTACACTGTTCATTAATCGTTGAAAAGTCGCTGGTGCGTTTTTTAATCCAAAAGGCATACGTGAAAATTGATAATGACCCGTTGGGGTTGAAAATGCCGTTTTATCTGAATCTTTGTCATTCATTGGAATTTGGTGAAATCCTGAAGCGAGATCTAGGGTTGTGAAGTATTTTGAATGTCCTAGCTGATCTAGTATTTCACTTATGTTGGGTAAGGGGAATGCGTCACCTACAGTTACGTTATTTAATTTGCGGTAGTCTATCACGATCCGCCATTTTTTAGTTCCAGAAGCATCCATTTTCTTGGGGACTACCCATAGTGGAGCTGACCATGGAGAAGATGAGGGTTTTATAATATTTTGGTCTAACATCTCTGTAATTTGTTTGTCAACTTCTTTTTTATGTACCTCGGGGTATCGGTATGACTTAGTGTAGATGGGGATTTGCGATGTTATCGGTATCTCGTGGGAAATCGTGTTTGTTTTGGATAATGGATCATCTTTTAAATGAAATATACGATTAAATTCAGAACATAGTGATATAATAGAATGGGATTCCTCTTTATTAAGATGTGCGACTCGAAGTTGTTGCACTACTCTATCGTTATGTGTTATATCTATTTTGTCACTTTTTTGAAAATAAAGGAAACTTTTAGTTTCGTCGAATGGTTCTAGAATTATGTTAGTATTTGTCAGCTTTACTTCTTTATCACTACAATTAAGTATTGTAGCATAAGCTTGGGATTTTTCATTTACAGAAGTAATGGCTCGCGACAAATATACATCAGGGAGTAATTCTGTTTCAGGCAAGATTCCTGTTTTTATTTCCGGATTTAAGACATTTAATAAAACTATTGTTTCAGTTCTAGGGTTTAACGTAACTTGTTTATCAGAATAATGGTATAGAATATTTAGTCTCTTATCTCTAACGAGTAGGTAATTATTTTCGTAATCTATTATTG
The DNA here is from genome assembly GCF_051122295.1 of Plectrocnemia conspersa. Classification (NCBI taxonomy): domain Eukaryota; kingdom Metazoa; phylum Arthropoda; class Insecta; order Trichoptera; family Polycentropodidae; genus Plectrocnemia; species Plectrocnemia conspersa. The sequence continues at coordinate 29,659,083 of NW_028277167.1, read as the reverse complement.
CCTTGTTTGATTTTAAGAAATCGTTTCCTAATATTCCGTCCAAGGGAATGTTTGTTTGATTAGGTGCGATAATATGAGCTTTATGACGAATTATATATTCATCGAAAGGGAAAGTCAGTTTGATAACTCCTAATGTTTTTGTTGGGTTATCAGAATTATCTATACCACGAAGGGTTACTTTTATTGATTCGTCGACTATATCTTCACTTTCTAATGAGTTTAATTTTACGATTGATATATCCGCTCCGGTATCGATAAGAAATTTAAGAGGTCTATCTGCTTGATAACAATCTAAAGTTACAAAAGCGGTTGTATTTTTCAATGTTAATATTCTGCCTTCAATGTTTTTTATATTCCGGGACACGGCAGCTGTCTCGGAATTCCTGGAGTTTAAATGATCGCGACTTTGATTTGATTGATTTTTACCGTATTTTTCATTGTTATATATTCTAATTCTACATTCGTCAATCGTGTGGTTATTCCTTTTACAATAACGACAGAATTTTGATGGATTTTTACTCGCGCTAAATTGGTTTATTTTTCGTTCCTCTTTGATATTTATGTTATTGTAGTTATTTTGGTATCTTGGAAATCGGTTATTATTATTTCGACATGTAGAAGCATTATGTCCGCGTCGTTTGCAAATGTTACATATTAAGGGTGAACTGATATGCATTTCTCTGAATGCGGTTAGAAACTTTTCTTCTTCTAATGCTGTATTAGAAGCTTCTGAAAGAGTTTTAGGTTTCGTAAGTCTAACAGGAGTTGAGAGTTCCGGATTTAATCCGAATATGAAAGTATTTAAGGCACTATCTTCTATTTGTTTAATACGTCCGAATATTTCCTTTTTATCTGTAACTGATAGCCTTATCGATCCTATTAAATTATTTGTACAGATTTCTACTTTTTGGATGAACTTTATGACTGGTTCTCCTGGTTTTTGTTTACAATTTCTAAGTTCGTATTCTAGTTGTGATGAATGTTTATTTTCTCCGAACGAGGAGATTAAAAACTCTTTAAATTCTTCGTAAGAATCATATTGAAAATTCGCTATGGAATATTTAGCTTTGCCTGTGACATTATGAATTATGTATTTTAGTAAAATTGGTTTTAGTTCTAAGGAACAGAGGTTTATCGCTGTGTCACAGTCGTAAATAAAAGGATAGAGATCTTTTTGATTTCCATCGTAGGTAGGTATGAATTTCATTAGTGTATCGAGAGAGAGATTGATCGATCCATTTTTGGAGTTGTTAGTAACTATTGGAGATGTTGGAATAGACATTTTTGATTATGTGGTTATGTATGTGTGTTATGTGTAGTTTAATATGAGATCAGAATGTATCGGTATGTAAATAATTTGGACAACCCGAAAATATAGCAAAGATAGACTCACAGTACTACGACGTTCTTGAACATCTTGTCCGGTGTGATGAGATCTTGCTGGATTCAGGGGTAGAACTTCCTTCGTCGTTGCGTTCGCTCAATCAGGGAATCTTCCGTCTGCCGAGTCTGCTGCTGTCGCGGCTTTTGCTCGTGCGGAATGTAGTCTTCTGAGGGGCTGTGCTGGTATGAAGGTCTTCGTTTTCTGAGTCTGCTGCTGTCGCGGCTCTTGCTCGAACGAGGTTTCTTCTGGGAAGTTGTTGATTCTCTCTACGTATTTCGTTTGAAATCGAAGGCTGCTCGTCTCGGGAGTTTCCTTCACGCAGATGTCCGTATGGCTGCTTTACTCGTCGTGGTATGGAAATCGAAGATTTTACTTCTTCTATCAACTTGGTGGTGGACCCACAGGCGATGTTGATTTTCAGTCGTTTGATCTTCTTTGAGATTTCTTGACTTGACGATTTAAGTGAATTTTTGTTCGGGTCCCGGTTGAAAGACTGGAAAGTCTAACTCCGTAGTTTCAGGAGATGCACTTCTGTTGTTCCTTCTTCAGTTGGAGTGTCGGGATCCCATCCGCTGCCACCAATTTTATTTTTGTCATAAAGGAGCAAAAATAATGTTCTAATTCACTTAATGTAAAATCTTTTTATTATTTTCATTTGTTGTCTCTAATAAATATTTGAATTAATTATTTACAGTCGAAACAACGTCTAGCGTTCGGCCTCCGTTCACAAATCCCACTCTGATTCTCCTTTTTACCAGTGGGTCGGGCCTATTTATACAGTTACATAAAAATTGAGAAATATCCTACGATAACATAAACAATAATATAATAATATATATAAAAGGATATTTAAGTGATAACATTATCTGTATATTTATAACATTTACCTAAATGGACTAATAAACATTTATTGCTGTTGTGCTAAAAATACACTTGAAACATAATCTGTGAATTTTTAGCCAGATTTTCCACTAATAAAATTAGTAAAATATAAAAAAAACTTGCTTACAAGTTGTAGGTACTTATTTTCGAGCGCGTTTTCTATAAGTTCAATAGGAACCGAGTAGTAGTCCGAGCGTCGAGGAGTAGTGTAGTTAGTGTGTCTAGTCTGGTTTTATGCCGCGTTACACCGTACGTTGGAATGAATCTTACGGCTACTGGGCCCGCGGGCACCGCTCGCAGAACTTCAGACACACGTGTCTCTTAACTATACAATATAATTATACAATAGTAATATTTTATTTTTTAAGACCTATCAATAGTTTTTAAGCTTACTAATCAGTGCTTTAGTATTATAGAGGTTTCGCAAATCTGTTTATTTTTTGCATAATTGGCGTACGACAGTCTAAATTTTTATAACGGGCATAAAGATTTGATAATCCTATGTAGCTTGCGAAATAATTCATTTTATCGTACCAAACAATTCTCTTTTTTGTACTGTACATAAAACATTAAAATATCAATACTGATAGTATCAATTATTAAAAGCAGTCTCGATAGCAATTAGTCTTGTACTTTAATTTCTCATTAAAAGTGAAAAAATTTAATGAATATATTTTACTCAGAAATCTTAAGAATCACTATTAAAACTAAAAATAAAAATAAATGATAATTAGAACTCCTTAGCAAAAAAAATATAAGCTCAATGTATTTTATAAGAATATAATAAAACGGTGGTATTACTTCGTCGATGAGCAAATTTGAAACAAAGTATACACTTTTTGATAAACGCCCGTAAAGAAAGTAGACAATTTGATAAATTAGGAAAATTGTGGGAAATTAAATTTATCCGTTTCTTTCTCAGAAGATATAAAGAGATATAAAAGCCCGGGGCGCAGCCGACTTCGGTTTCGAACGCGAGTGCGTCATGTTTTCGTTTGCTAATTTACGATCCAACTGTGCTACAATTTAATAAATTAAAAAAAAATGAATATACATACAAATGTATAACCTCCGCTAACCTTATCGCGATCCACGCCCTCGGGCGCCCAGATTCAAAAACATCGCACGCCCTAAAGGTTAAGCGGATTTTTTTAATTGTTCCTCTCTGCTCTTCGGAGCGGTTTTGTAAGGTGATGACTAGCGAATATAAAAATACGATTACTGAAAAAAGTATCAAAATCTAAATTTCTAAGAATTGATTTATAATACTATGTATTTGCCACATAATAGTATTTAAAAATCAACTGTCACTATATTTTATTTAAATTAGTTAACTTAATAAGAATTCTGGTAAAATGTATTTTACATTAAAATCTTATTTTTTGTTAATCAGTCTTAAATTTTGTTAATCAGTTTATAATTAAAGGTATTTTTTTAATCGACGCGGCCCCGGAGAATGCGGTAAAAGGCAATAATTAACCGAAACGTCGCGCAGCGCAGGTAGTACAGCAATAACTTATCTCGGGGTAAAAGTTTGCGAAACCGCAAGGTTTAATCAGCAGCGATCAAAGAGCGGAAGCGAAGGCAAAAAATTGAATAAGCAACGGCGGCGCCCTTATCTAATCCTTGTTTTCGTCGGGTTAGGTGGGGCGAAACTTTTAAATATCCTTCCAAAACACCCCTGATAAAAGTGTCTCATTTAAAGTTGGGATCTGCAGTGTTTTCGCACCTCCGCGCAGGTGGACTCCGATTTATGATGAACTTCTCTCGTTTGTAATTTTATTTCGTAACTTATATTAAAGAGCTCGCTTAATAACCAACTTTTGCCCGAGAGTGAGATTTATGTAATTCTTAAAAGCCTTTGAATGTAGCGAGAGGGGCGAGCCAATAACCTACCTCTACGCAAATGGATTTTTTACTCTCTCTCCCTCTCTTCCTTTCTCTCTGCAAATTAATTAATAATAATCACGCGATAATAAGTCACTCCTTAGGGACATATTCTCGGCCCATCACTAATTTTAATCATAGATAATAGTTTAATCAACTCCAAAAAATCATTAACACAGAAGAGAAGCAACTATAGCACAATCTTTTTTTTTGTTTAATTTTTAAACTAAATAAATGTCATTACCAAATATAAAGATTCAAATTCAACAGTCAAAATAATGACACACACATCTCTCACACTCCCTCAACTTAACTGCCTAATCTCAATGGATGACAAGTAGTCTTTAATAAAATTCTAAACTATTTTTATGAATAAAATGCTACTTGTACTAATAAATTATTAGATTGAATAAATAAATATTTTCTACCTTAAGTAAGCTAGTATTTTCTAGCTCGCGTTATATATTTATACATATGTATATGTATACAAGCATTAGTAGCTAGTCACACATATAACTGGCGATCCCGTCGCAAGTATTGACAGAGTTAACAGAGCCATATCATCTGCGCGACAAACGCGATTAACACAATCACACCCCCACGCTCTTGCCCATAAGGCGATTGTACGGAACGGCCATGTGCGAGTTAACCCTTTTACGCTCAATTACTCCATCTATCGGCTTCCCCAATAGTGACTATGAAATATATTTATTACTATATTTTTCTTGAATAATATGTGGTGTTAATACGTATACCATGAAAAACAACGGTTTGATACCTTTGTTTTCGTTATTCAAGCTGTCATTATGATGACTTCTTAATTAAAATCCCTTACAATTACAATTAATACCTATTTTCAATAATTAATAAATATGAAATATAAAAGTAATAAAAATATATGTATACATATTTTGAATATATGCGTCAAGCGAGGTCAGGATTTTAGCTGCAAAGTATTCTTGTCATGAAACATTTTTTTTGTGTATGAATTGTTTTTATTTTAATTTAATTTTATTTATTCCTTAAATAATTATAATTATACAAAATTATATATTTTTTGCAAGTGGTACTGAATTTTTTTTATTTATTGCGCTTTGGATCCGTAGAGCAATACCGACCATGCGCAACAGTGCAACATGAGACGTGGATTATTTATCATATTAATGTAATGCGTAATTATTTTCATATTAATAAATACACTTCTCGACCCTCACTCGTATTTCTTCATACGAAGTTTCTCTGTTATTTTCGTGTTAAAATGTTAAATAAGAATGTTAGAGTAATTTTGTTGTTTATCCTTTGAACTGGTAAAGCGCCCGGAGCTTTCGCTTTATTATTTCATGCAACCGCAAGACCCGGGTTAGATCCCGGTTTACGAAATAATCTCGAACAATTTGTCTAATGCGATTCGAATCGAATGACGCATCTGACGGTACTTTTATGGATATATCGTCAATTTTAATAAGGCCTCAAAAATCCCGGCCTTTGTCGGAATATGCAAACTATAAAGGGCGATACGAGTTGCGTTATTAATGTGCGTATTAAGACGCTCCCGGATGAGACGAGATGAGATGGGACGAGATGGGTTCGGCCGAATCGCAAATGTGCGTCCGCTTTCAAAAATACATACGTATAAAATTTCAATAGAACCTCCGCCCTAGTTGCTTTCCGTTGTGATGCAAAACCCCTTCTATTCTCCGCAAAAAATAATATTTTCCAGCGGGAGATCGGGCGCGTCTGCAGAGGACCACCTTATTTAATAAAAAAAAATATATTATTGATACAGGGGAGTGCAATCAAGCGGCCGCCCCGGGCGCTAAATAGACTACTCCCGTGTTTATGTTTGCTCTCTCTCAGCTTTTTATTCCCGAAATAGACTACATCTCGGCTCGTTAACGTCAGAAGAGGACTGAAAAATCACTCGACTCTATTATCGAAAATTGATTCGGTCTATTTATCTTTATTGTGCAAAAATTCAGCTACGAATCTCCGCAGTCCCCGGAGCCGCAAACTTTCGTTGACAAACTTTCACTGTTCCGGTTCGCTAACGATTCGGGATACTTATTTGCTAATGACATCAGAATCGACTGCTACGATAAGTGAGAAAGCGACACAAATCTACTCGAAGGCTTATCTTATTAGAAATTTTGTTGTTCTATTACGAATAAACTACTTCATTTTTAATACAAAAAATATTATTAAATATTTAAACACGTATGTTCACTAAACAAATTAGGACAAACATAAAAAATAACTTTTCCTGATATGTTTCTGAACTTATTTTTTTTTATGCTAAGCATGAGCAGCTTTAAATAAGCATATTAAAAAAAATCTACCAAATTTTGCTTGTTATTTTAATTAAGATTTTAATTCACGTCTAACGCATGAATTTATCTGCAAACGAAAACATAAATATTTTTAATTAAATATCTGTTACATAAATTAATGATGCTTAAACCAGTATGAGGGTTATATTCATAAAGAGCAAATTATCGCAGACTTCTGAAACTTATATTTTATTTTAAAAATGTAAATTTATTTAATTATAAAACATAGTCGATAAATCAGATTTTCATGTCTGTTTTATAAATTTAAAAAGTGTTGTCATTAGTAAAACATTGTAAATACTGAAATTGTTGAGTTTTAATACAAAAAATGCACTTTTATATATAGGATAAAATAAGACCGTAGCGACCGTCGCACCGCCGGACAGATAATGTTTTGTAACGCCGTGTCTCCAATGGAAGCTCCGTGAATAATACGACTGTATGATCCTGTAGTTCTAGCGACTGATTGCTTATTCATTTAATTATTCCATACGTATAATTAAAAAATAATAACATGTTATTGCATTACAAAATGATATAATATGTCACTTTTTCCAGAAGGATTTTTTTATTTTTTATTCCTATTACAATCTGTCTATTAATTATTTTTATATATTATATTTTGTTGTGAAATACATTGCTTCGTGTCAAAATTTTCTTTGGGTCACAAAAAATCACCGAACAAGTTCATGTGGCTTCACTCTTATGTTCTTCTTCAGTTTTCGGATGCCACAAAACCGTTTTTAAGTTTAAAATGGCAAAAAAATTTAAGTTCTAGAAGTTTGTACCTATTAATTTATTATATCTTCATGCGTGAAAAATACACACTTTTTATTCATTATCTAACTCTAATGGCTATACAATAATTGACACGTTTGATTAGTTATTTACTGTACATACAGCAAGCTTTACACGAGTCCTTTGACAAATATCCAATATTTGCTTCGAATAGTTGGGCTTTGAAATTTGATTCCCGAACTCACAATTAGATAATATTTCTCACTATACTGAAATCATTAAACAATATTTAATCTGCAACATACTAAAATAATATATAAATTGTTTTAAAACGCATATACGAATGAGCGCAATATACAGACATCATAAAAGTTTACAAATACGCCCTAAATAAGGTGACCAGGCTTCCGTATTTCTTTACGCCAACTGAATAAACACTTTTAGCAAATCTTTCGTGACTAATTTTTTCGTAATTCCCGAGAAATTTTATTTATACAAAATAAAGCGTCCTCGAGCGCTGTTGTTCTGATTATGACGAACAAGAAAAAGAGACGCGATCGCAATTCTTCAACACATTCTAAAGCCATTAAAATAAATATTTTTTTTAAATGACTGATTTTAAAATTATTATAATTTATTTAAATTAAATAACGCAGATTTGTTTTCCTTTCTTTGTTCAAGCGTAGTTCTAGTTTCACCCCTAACCACAATCTCAACCCCAGATTTAACACAATGTATATCCTATGCTTATTGTGTCTGAAATCCTAGATTTTGCTCCTTAACTTTGTGGAGCTTTATATTATATGATCTGTACTTTAACTTAAAACTCAGTTTTATGTTGGAAATCAAATTCATTATCATGTTTCAAAAAATTGGAAAAATCGTAAATTCGTTTAAAAATGTTTTATAATAAATACTGAAATAAACAAAAATAAAATTTACGATTATTTATTATTAGAAAATGTACTAGTATTATATTGACGCAGCAATAAATGTTATGATTTCTACATAATGTCTGTGAATTTATTTGCAATCTATAGAGTCGCGATTTCGTCCTTAATTATGACCATTGCAGACGCGATATTAGCGCTCAAGAACACTCTCTGGGCCATCTCGCTTCATATGGATTTAACTAGATAAAGATGTGATATATACGAGGAGCTAGAATAATTTATATTGAATAAACTATTTTATATTAGGGCACTGGGATTTTAATAAATAAAGTAGAATATAACAACGCATTCACTCGAAATCTGGAACATTTTGTGAATCCTGGACGTCTGGTCACCGCGCTCTGAACCGAGCCCAAAAACGTAGAGGGGAGAATAAATAAAACCCGCTCTAAACGGAGTAAGATTTGCCGGTCTATAAAAAAAGTGTAAATCTTAAATAATTCAAAGCTATTAGTTCGCTGCGAGAATTACAAAACAGACGGAGGAAAAAGAAAAAGCGTCTGCGATATATTGTTGCAGTGTTTCCCAATACGAATATAATCAGCAGGGTAGCAACCGAGAGACAAATGCCAGCGTCGAGGGTTGCGGAGATTTAACGTGTTTTTTTTAATAGGAAAATTTAGGGGGTGTGTGGAGAAATATTCCGGGTAAATAAGAAAATGCAGTAGCAAAATTTGTGGATACGCCTGCGGATAATATGGGCAATATACCTTTTTCGGTGTGTTTTTAAAGAGGCCGCTCGGTACGTTGAACGCGAGTGGGATAATTTGCAACCCCAGACCCAATCGAGCCGAGTGAAAACGGATTAAAGATAGGGATAGTGACGGAGAGAACCCGCGACCGACCCCGGGACGCACCTGGGGATGCAATTCTTCAAAGTGCCCGACACTTTTAAACGAACCGACCGATTACCCGAGTGTCCACTGTCTCGAATGAAACCGAAAGAGAATTTTATTTTTAGCCTAATAGTTTTGCACCTTTTTTGCCACAAAGATAAATTGTTTTAAAAAAATACCGAAAAATTTATTGTGTTTTTAACACTTTTTTTTAAATACATTTAAAAAATATTTTTTAAAACATTTATATTATAAGCATAGCATATTTATTTATTATAATCGATTTTTACGTTTCAGTCATTTCTTTGTAATCATTGAATTTGGCCAGAAAAATGCATATCATTTAATGAAATTCTATGAATCTTAATGAAATCGAAATATTAAAAAACGACCACTGACTGACCGTCTTTTACCTTCCTTTAGAAAAAGCTACAGTGACGTCTTTGCTTTTCAGAACTACCTATTTTTGACAATAGTTCTTCGTTTCTTAATAAATAACTATAAAAATCCAAGCATGCTATATTTTTTAAATTGTATTGTGTGAGTATATATTTGAGGAATGACATCAGGCTGCAAAATTCTTCCCCAATGATAACACCTCATTTTTGCAAGAACTCAATGAAAGGAATCAAGACTTTATATTTGTACTTATTGTATTGTTAAAGTATCATCCATTCAAAACACTTGAACTCGGGTCCATTTTGTCTAGATGTTTTATAAACACGTTTAAATTCGTCATAGATGTTCTGCTCTTTACTTCAAGAACAAGCTGCTTAACTTTCAAGGGCACAAATGTATCTTCAATTCTGTTTCACAGCACTTGCAATATTATTTCTAAGATGTTTACAATTTCATGTTTTCCAATCCATGTTTTTAAAATACATTTTTTTTTGGAAAAGGAGAACTTGTCATCCTTTTGGATACCATATGGCGAGCAAGCTATCTTTATAATTTAATTTATATACATCTGGGAGCTGGAGGCGTCTATATTTATCTATAAAATATAAACTGTTTATAATATTAATTGAAAATATAACCATGAGTTTTTAACATGAAAAATCGATTCTGCTGCTGAGACTTTTCATATTTTCCATAAACAAAATGTCACAAGAAAAAAATTTAAAATATCTCTCCAAGTGTTCCCCGAGGAATGAAAGTTAAGAATTTGAGTAGTAAAAAAAGGGAAATAATAAATAAACCTGTTCTACAAACTTCTTCGTCATAAGCCAAAAGTTTGAGAGTCACTGCATTAAAGGATTGGAATAAAAGCGTATCTCTCCGCAGAATACACATCTAATTTCCGATTTGCGTACGACTACTGACACATACCGAGGAAGTTATGCAGCTGCTGGATCAATTCCAAAGGGTAGATAGTGAGATGGGTTTTCAATTAATATTATTTCATATAAAAATAACAACAAAATAACTACTTTTTACCATCGGTAAAAACTTTATTATTTAATAATTATTGTTTTATACTGAAATGGGTCCCGACGAAGAGATTAAAGTCTGCGTCGAAATTTCTTGTCTTTTCAACAATTAAACAGAGGAAGTTGGAGAACATCAGACACATGATTCAAAGTCCGAAATATGAGCTTCTTCATAATAAGAAAAACTGATCATAAGATGCAAAATATACGCTTATGTCAGGGACGTCATTTAAGAAATGCAGGTGAGAGAATTTGTCACCCCTTGAACTTAGCCAGAAAAATTCCTGTCATTTAATGAAACACTATAAATCTTAATAAAGTCGAAAAATTGAAATAAAGCGCTTACTGATTGTTCTCTTTAAAGTGGTTCCGAAAAACTTCGTTATTATTTATGGGTGGCAGGGACGGTTTCAAACTATCGCCACAAATAGATTATATATAAAAAATAAATCACAGTATTTGGTAAATATTCATTTTTAAATGTACAATTACAGCTCGGTAACGTATCACTAAGGATCTGCTAATTTTAACTATTTTGCAGTTTTACCAACGTAGAGACAACTTCTGATTTATAAATTAGGGTGTGGATTCATGTGGCTCGAGCACAGTTCATTAGATTCAAAAGGGTGTAGTGTAGTGCAGAATGTACTCAATTACTACATTTAGTATGTACTCTTGTACGGCTTGGAAACATGAAAGCGATACATTGATGTCAGTGTGAAGTGTTAAAACCTCCAATCCGCAGTCGGCCCTCGGTTTTTTAATATTTTTATTTGTAAAAACGCCTCAGTTAAGTTTTCACATAGAGCATTTAAATCCGAACGATAATGAAGCGCACGTGCAGTCATAAAAGCTAATCGTCGTAGGTGCACATTAGCGAGTCGAGGCGCATATGCGAAAAGTTCGGCAATTAGCGATAAATATCGAAAGGGGGTTTTTATCGAGAGGCAAAAAGTAGCAGCGGTGTCATCGGCGAGTATATGGATAATTCTGCGCGCTCACACGGGAATTATTGAAGTTTGCCAAAGAAGCCTCGGCAGGCGAAAGTTTTAATTAAGTTTGCGAGGTAGCAAACAAAGGTGGGCGCGGACCGACGGTCACCTCTTCTCGCCCGCCTTTATTTCCATCTCTATCCTCGCCCCCCTGTCCCTATCCACTCTCGGCTACACTACGCACTATTAAATTACCGATGAAGGCTGCGCCTTTTTTATTCGGTGCTGTTTTTTCACTCGAAGCGCTCCCCCCGGACGCGCCAGTTTTATTAACGCGATAAATAAAAACAGCTCTCGGCTAAATATACACTATTCGACATTAAAAGGGATAGTTTTCGCTACCGCGCTTCTCCCTTTCGGAAAGTGCCGTCCTCCGCTTAGACGGCGTCCTCTCTTGATTCAATTTGTCCTCCTTTGTGCACCCGCTCCGCGTCAATTATTCGCACTAAAAATAGTGCCCCGCGTCTAGAGGCATCTCTCGGCCCCGGGGCGAATACTTTCACAGTCGACTGTAATCTAACCCCGAGTGAAAATAAAATTTAATGTAAAGCTCATCACGTAAATAATTTAAAAATAAAATAAAGATAGCGACGCTTTAAAAGCTGCACCGGTATATATGAGCGCTTCACAGCTGAATCTAAATCCAGCAATGTACATATTGGACAAAACACTAACAACAGTACTTTAATTGACAAATTGGATTGTAGGGGAATATATATATATATATATATATATATATATATATATATATATATATATATATATATATATATATATATATATATATATATATATATATATATATATATATATATATATATATATATATATATATATATATATATATATATATATATATATATATTTATTTATTATAGATAAAACTTACTCTGATAAGCGGCGAAGCGGTGGACTTCGACGGGAAGACGACGGGCGATGGTGTCTCGTCCACCGTTCACTTGCCTATATTATCATGTAACATAATTTGTGAACAATTATATTCTTAAAAAAATAATACTGCAGCGGCTCAATCTGTGTGTAATTGCCACCCGTCACTATCAATCTGCCAAAGTAGCAATAATGCTTACTTACGCGTACAGAGCTCTCTATCGCACAATAAGCAAAAAACATCAACAAAATGCACCGGAAAATATTAATATACACTTTTTCATTTGACTAAGACCAAAACGAAGAAGTATCCGGTTTATAAAGCTCAGTATCTAGAAGCTAGCTCTGTAAGTATCGGACCAACGATATAATATTTCAACCATCAATGAGCTGAAGACTAGTACCACATTGATATATTAAGAAATCCACCTCACGACTGTAGTATCATGTCAGAGAGGACGTCGAGTAATCTCCTCTTCGCAAACTGCAATGAAGCTCGTGCGAATATGAACCCTTGGTGATATCTGGCACGCGATCTTCTGACAACCTTTTGATCCCCTCGCAATACCACTGTCAAGACAAGCGGTGCGAAAAAACCGGACCGAATACAAATTGTAATCGAGCAGAACAAAATATTGCAGAAATGTTTGTGAACGAACTTTTGTCTCAAACCAAACAAGCAAGGATCTGTAACACAGCAGTGACCCATGTAGAAACTCGCATCATTCTTGAACTTTTTTGATTCTCAATGTACAATACAAGTTACGAAATAACGAACATGCTTTTATAGTAATTTATAGAGGCTTCTGCAAACAATTATTACTAAGTTAATTACTGGTTGGCACCAGGTCTGTTAGATGTCGCGTCTTATTACAATGAATTAAAAATGAAACTTTTTTAATGGCTCTGTGAAAAAGCCACGGTGCACAATTTTAAAACTACTGAATTAGACTTTAAGCCACCATAATACGAACTCTATTTCACACCGACACTTATATTACCTAACAATAATCTAGCGCACGTTCTCTTAACCGACACCTTTTGACTTAAACTAGACAATATATAGACCGATACTGTGCTCCAAGGACTTCTTAGTCCACACACTTCAGCATTTACACAAATATACATTTTCGAAAAAAATGGTTTGTAAAAATGACAATACAATAAGTCCAGCCAATTTTTATGTGGTTGCCTAAAAATCAAGGTGTGTCATAAAACTTAATAAAAGGATAACATTCATGCAGCATTTTTTATATACAATATGTGTAAAGCAAAAAAAAAATATTACCTTATTCATGGGAGAATGTAGAAATTGTGTGGAAAAGAATATTTCCCTTAAGTAAATTTTTTTTTATTTTTGATAGACAATCTTATTAATTCCGGTAAAATTTTTTAATGGTTTATTAATTTTTTAAAAAGGTAAAAGAAATAAAACGGAATTATGGGGGGGGGAATGAAAAATTGATTATATATACTATTTCTAACATTGGGATTTTAATGAATCATCCTGTATATTAAATTATTTATGGAGTAAACAATTTTTACTTATTTATTATTAGCATAAAACCGCTTTTTATATATTTTTGTGCACGTATGGTCGAAAATTGTGGTGTTAAGATAAAATATGCGTGATGTCATACAGCTGTTTTTTGTTGACAGCTGCAGTTAAACAAGTTCAAATTGAAGTCTGATTCGTCTTGAAAATTTACATTTTATTCTCTCCTGAGTGCGTAGACTCAGCGAAATTTTTTGAGGTTATATATGACGCAGCAGTTATAGCGAAGGAGAACTGGTTCCTTATTAGGAAATTTAACACAAAGACACAAGACGACATGAGCAAAACTCCGGAAAAAGAAAAGGATCAGAACGAAGAAGCTTCGTCTTCGAACGATCCGCCGCCGGGAATCACGGGATCTCTTCCCATCGGATTCGGTAAAAGGTAATATCCGCGGTGCGGTCACTTTGCATAAATTCGTGGTTATATTATTAATTTATTTTGTCGATAGAACTCAACATGACACCATACAATTTCGAGTCAAAGGTTCCTCCATCACCGCTTCGTCGCCTCCGAAGTTTATCTCGCTGGCCGAGATAATGAACGCAGCCCACGGCTTTCAGAACATGGCTCTGGCTCACGAGATCGCCATCGATAAAGATTTCAAACTAGAGCCATTCGAACCTCCAGATAACAGGTAAAAAATGCAGTAAGCTAAAAATTACATTTGTTACATCAAAACTGTGTTGTAAATATCAGTGTCATACTTAAAGTCAGACCTCACTTCAATAATTATGTCTAATAATACTCATAATAGCACAAAAATAAACCATCAATAGCTAGCAAAACTTTAGTTGCTCGAAAACAATACAATATATGCAGTCTTGTAAACATTTTAAATAAATTTGTGTGCAAATTCTATTTTCTCCTTATCAGCTCCATTGAAAACGCAGTCTCAAAATTTTTTAATTTTCAGTCCCATAATTTTTTTCATCTTTCAATAAGGTCTGAATTTTAACAAGTAACCGTCTGATGTTGTTAGGCGCCAAAATGTAAAGCCAAATCGAATTGATTTGCCTTTGATAAATTGTTTCATGTGATGTTTTCCATAGTATGGCTCTAATGAGAATTAGAATCCGAGAGGATTATCTGATTTATCAAAGGTCTTACTTTATACATTTTGTCATTGTTATCGATAGAAGAATTGATGTTGCAGTGTACATATTTATCTTCTTGATGAATGTTTTGAGTATCCTTATAACAGTAAAATTGCAAAATATATGTACATTTCTTCGACAGAAACCGAAAGAATATAAATAAGGTATAGTTTTGTGGTTTGGGATACGTTTTCCCAAATACATTTTCACCCGTAAGATATATATTTTAACTAGTGAAAATATAATTCAACTGATTGACACTAATGAAATTGTATGCTGCACTAAAATGTCTATGAAACTCAATTTGACAGTTATGAAACGTCCAATTGCTGTTCAAACCCAAACCTAATCTAATGAAATTTCTAACTCTAATTATAATGTTATAGCTTTCATTAGGTCAAGTCCAAAATGCAAACTAAGCCAATTTAACTCTCAGGGAAAAATAAGTTAAGGAAGAAGTACAGTCAGACATCGCTTCTCGTATATTGCTCCATAATTCGTCTGCACTTGGACATTACAGTATGTTTTAAAAATATTATAGCAATGCTTACCGATATTACTACAGACTTCTGATATAAGAGTGCTGGTCAAAATGTATTCTAACCGAATTTTGGTCAATAGGAGAGCGCAAGAACAATTATCACTTCTCTCACTGCGACGGCACGATTTTATTGCTTTTGATGTGAATTTTTGACTGCTAAGAAGGGATAATTGTTTTTTGCGCTCTTCTATTGTTCAAAATTTGGTTTAGATGTGCTTTATTCGGTTCTCACTTACTGTAAGTCATAATATTGTTCTAAAAAGTCTTATTTTTGTTACAAAAATCTTGTTTTGCATTGTTATAATCTTAATTTAACTTTATACACAGTTACCAGAAGCTCGTCAAAGATACTATGCATCGAGCTTTCTTTGATAAACTTCGCGAAGAGCTCAACTCGGAACCGCCCGTTTTCAAACAAGCACTCGTCCTTTTAGAAGACGTTAAACAGGTATTCTATTCGAGTTGAATAAAATTTGATCATAAAAACTAATCGTTCATTCGTTTCGCTCCAGGGTTTATTTTCTATCCTTTTACCGAGACACACCAAAATAAGAGAAGTGATCGAAGAAGTATTAGATAAATCGTTCATCCAACATCAAGCGGAAAACGGAGCGATCGAGTTCAAGAAATACTCAGATTTCGTCATAGATCTGATGAGTAAGCTAGCGGCGCCACTCAGAGACGAAATGATAAGCGACATTACAAAACTGACCGACACCGTTCGTTGCCGTTTTCATAATATACTATTAGATTCGCATTGTGTCTCACGACTTTCAATTCTAGGTGGATATCTTTCAAGCTATATTGGAAACGTTGGAGGTGATGAAATTAGATTTAGCCAACAGTCTCATTTCTATGGTGCGCCCGTACATTCAGGCTCAAACCGTGCAATATGAACAAGCTAAATTCAAGGAGTTCATGGAAATCCAAGAAGGTGTTTGCTTAACTACGTGAATGGTTTTAACGCTTGATCGAACACTAATCGAACCCTAATTGTAGATGGATTGGAGATAACTCGAGCGTGGCTGACTTCCCACGTAGAAAACGATCCAAAACCCCCGGAGTCAGACGCGACGTTTCTTCGAAATTTAACATCTCGAGCTTTAGCCAAAGCTTACCTCGAACTTTTGGAGTGGAAGGAAGAAAAGCCGTACCCGGAAGTAAATCTTGGTCAAACATACAATACCAGCTTAACAACTCTCCTCATATTTGTTTATTTAATTTAAATTAAGACCATCAATGTGCAATACCAGATTAAATTAAATTAAGATCAATGTGCAATACCAGTGTATTAAGGAGCCGAATGGCAAATATATGATATGTCGTTAATACTTTAGTCCTGTATAATCGAGATTGTAACTTAACTTCTCTGATGTGAGCGTAACTTCTCTAGCATTATATTTATTTTGTAAATACAGAAGACAGTGCGTTTGGCACCTTCCGCTTTTGTTGCACTGGGCGCTCAGTTCTATCGAATAGGATGGATTTGCATAACTTAAAGATGGCATTAAAACTAACCTAATAAGAAACTCTGCTATTATAATATTCCCATTCTTCCAAGTGGTACTTCTTCAAAACAAAACTTAAGAACTTATGCTGTCATAATTAGTTAACACTCTTGTGTTACAATCTCTGGATTATGTAAAATCCTTACAGCTTTAATCTATCTTTTCAGATGTATATGCGCCAATACAATTATAGAGATTCCTTTCCCAGAATATCTTGTAGATATTTTGCGGGAATTAAAAATTGTCCCGTCAAAAGAGAATCGAATGCGTTATTTGCCAACACACGTTCAAAGAAACTGCGCACTTAGCAGTCGTACAAAGCGCACGGTGCCTAGAACTCTCCCTTTTGATCTTCGATTCGCTCGATATTTTTATTTAAAACTGAAATATGAACAATATAAAAAAGATTATTTGCTCTTTTAATACTTTAAATAGTGAAAAATACTAATCTATTATTTATCTCAGCAATTTTATATTGATGATAGTCTAATTAATATGTTCGAGAAAGATACAATTATTATATTATGATACTATAAATATTTTTGTTCATAGACTGTTCGAATGGACGTATCGCGATATGCAGATTTGGCTAATTCTCTGTACCGTCTCATAAATTCTACCTCGATTTTACTGGTCAGTCCTAATTGTGGAACAGGCGAAGAGGCGCAAGAATTTAAGACTCGATTGAAGAACAAAATTACAATATTGACCGAAGAAGTCTGTACCGACGGGTAAATAGCATATCTTCTATAATAATTACTCCAGTTTATTTTAATACCTATTCATCATTCTCTCGTGTCATTCGATTTGCAGAGATTTAGAAAAGGTCTTACCGAACGTCGCGGAGCAAGTGATCGCCGACACAAACGAACTTCTCACGAAACTCGGACAACCTCATTTGGACAATAATATCGAACAGATAGTAAAAGGTCAAATCGAAGCGCTGAAAAATCCAGAGCACAAAGTCAGACAGATAGTCCGTAAGTAAAATCAAAGCGTAAATTCTATTTAGCGTTTGAAAAAAAAATTTATAAGCGTGAATTTATTAGGTGAGAGGACTTTGCAATTCCTGAATGCGATATTAATGTGCGGCGGCGGTTCTCAGCAAGTGCCGATAGGCATGTCGGTCTTCCATGTCGAGTTGACTGCTATTTCTGCCACTCTGTTGAGACTCGTGATGCACAACAAAGCGGTCTACGATCAGTACTACTCGGAGATCGTGGCCAAAGAGCTGGACGGTCGATAGACAGATGCGAATTGGCTACAATCGTGGCTCTTCGCCTCGGCTTACCTAACCTTCCGCATGCATAATACGCTCGAACTCTTTTTCATAATTTATTATGTAAAAGTACATAATTATGTATTATTAATATTAATTAATATATTTCAATAAAGCGATCTACGAATTTCTTAATTATCAATTTCCATTTTATAATTTATTATATGAAAAATATACGTATTACTAATTCAATTTCCAGTTCTGAATTTATTGTACTATATCTTTGAACGATAAAATAAAAATATATTATCAAATTTTTCCTTAATTTATTTTTTAAATTTACAAAAAAATAACTGCAGTGATGTATGTCTGCTCTCACCCTCTGATGATACTCACATTTTTGGACAGCTCGGAAAGGCGAAGAGTAGAAAGATTCGTAAGTAGCTGCGCACATGGCTGAAAGATTATTTTCTAGATTTGTATCAAACGCCATTAAACTATACTCAAAATAGCATTTTTTATATATTTGAAGTCCCGTTATGCTTCAGTAATATATTAAAAATAAAATATTAGTCAACGTATACGTTCATATGACAAATTTTGTGTTTTATTTATTTCTATCATTCCCTAATAAATAACATTTTTAGGCAAATTTATTCTAACGAGTAAACCTAAAATATTCTAGGCAAAAAATCGAATGATTTAGGTAGAAACGTTGAACTAATTTAATTCGCCCTAAAATTTTGCAATTGTAAATTGGGGTTTGAGTTGTAAAACATTTTTTCTCGTTTTGATTATACAAGTTTAGAAAGTTATTGTGGAGACCTATTTATATATTTATTTATTCATTCATTAAAGTTATCGGCACATGGTAATACTGACGTGACTGTGGCAGGAAGATAACGGACGGTGGTGCCTCGTCCACTGTTCACTCGCATATATTATCATGTAACATAATTTGTAAGCTATCATTAGCTTTTTAATAAAAATAGTACTGCAGCGGCTCAATTTGTATTGCTCAAATTGCCACCCGTCACTATCCATCCGGCAAAATAATTTGAACCGCCGAGTACTGTATTTAAAATAAAACATCGACTGCCTTCAATCAGGCTAATTATTATAATATATAGAAAATAAATTCAAATAATTAAATTGATGCAATTGTCGAGTATGAAATTTGGAGAAAAAACTGTGGAGGCCTATTTATATTTATATACAGGTTTATTATAGCCAAAACTTGGCAGCACTCTGGTAGCATTGCCATGACGACGATACATTCTCTTGGCGAACTTTGGCGGACTCACAAGGTCGGTGCCGCGTCATGCACCGTTCACCTATATATTGTAATAACTATGTATACCATATACTTTTTAATAATATTGTTGCGTGTAGGGATACGCGTGCTGGTTAGTTCTTAGGTCTGAATCCAAAAACACGTGTGCTTGTATAAAAGCTTTATTGAGCTCGGCGTGGTCCGATCGCTTCGTAACGACGATCGGAGCCGACTGTTGTCAAATTGGGGGGCATTCTCGAACGCTGTATGACGACGTTCGCGAACGCATACAACAGGCGAAACGGGCGTCAGCATACTCCCCACCATGAAACATTAGTTTCATAATGACGGGAACATCTGCGAGCTTTACAAGTGTTTGTCCTCATATTACAAACTCTGTGAGAACGCGATGTTTAAAATAATAACAAAAACAGAATAAGTAGTTATCGCTAAATTACAATAAGCACGAAGAAAAGATTAATGTTAGTGGCACAGCATAAAAGTTGTAAAAGATTTTATGTTAGTAACACATATACATGACATACATTTGGATTGTTTGTACTATGTTATTACACAATACAAACTGTAAGCATTCGTTCATTTTTAGACAATAATAATTTAAATGTAAATTAAAAAACAGACATAAAATACTATAAATAGTTAAAAGGTTTGATACCCAACTAAATTAGCAAGTAATGACACAAAATAAAATGTTTGATACATATCTAATTTATAACTATTTGATTTGCTACATGGCTAAAATATAATTATTTGGCTTGCTACATGGCTAAATTATAATTATTTGGTTTGCTACATGGCTAAATTATAATTATTTGATACATACAAGAAACAAGATACACATTTTAAATTATCATCAATGAAACATAAAATATCTTGCACTGCACACACTTACACTTCTGCCATTGTTTGTTTTTGTCACTACGCGAATTTGTTCATCGGAATTTGATCAGTCTCGTCGAGATGATTCATCTCGACGAGACTGATCACCCGTAACAAAGATACAGGTAATCTTCCTTGACGACGCCTACAGCGGCTTTGTGAATCCGACTGCAGCCGTACTCTCCATCCTTGTAGCTCTGACGGGTGCTCGGTAGACCACCAGGTCCAGAATTCCTGCACCAAATTTTGCATTTGCAGGTACAGCTGCGTCCTTCTGTAGGCCAAAGCGTCCTGCTGTGGAAGAGCTGATGAGGTGTGCCGATCAGGAGGAAGTCAAGGATCAGGTTTTTGTTTATGAGCAAGGAAACAATCTTTTTCGATTGTTGACTTTGATGAATGCAACGATGCAGGAGGTTGCGAATGAAGTACTTGAGACTTTGTTTCCTCAAGCTGGCTGACATTTTTGTGCGAAAGAAAACAATCTTCTTCGATTGTCTGCACAAGATTTGTCACAGTACCGGTCTGTCTGTGCGGTGCCGGTACCGACCTGAATGAATTTTCGATTTGAAAAATACCGTTATAGCAAACGGCATGTTTTCCCAGGAGCGTCTCGACTGAGGCACCCGACTGGCGTATTGTCGTAACCTGACAGCTTGAGCGCTACTCGGCTCCGAGTCTCAAAGTTCGTCCACGTGGTGGATGTCTTTGGGGTTACGACGTTGTTTTTAGATTCAGACTTTCGCGACGTATAAACGTCGTCTAACGAATCCGGGTAGAAGGATCAATATGTTGCGTGTAGGGATACGCGTGCTGGTTAGTTCTTAGATCTGAATCCAAAAACACGTGCTTGTATAAAAGCTTTATTGAGCTCGGCGTGGTCCGATCGCTTCGCAACGACGATCGGAGCCGACTGTTTTCAAATTCAGAGGCATTCCCGAACGCTGTATGACGACGTTCACTAACGCATACAACAGGCGAAACGGGCGTCAACAAATATCGGCTCAATCTGTGTCTAATTGTCATCCGTCACCAAACTGTTGACCGCCGACATGATACGTGATTATTCAACAGTGCCGCATAATCGGAGTCGCTGCAAAACCGTTTGCCGCAATCTCGCCGAAGCTTTCCTGGATCCAGACTCAAACTGGTGGATCACAGAGACGATAAGTCTGCGCCCCCCCACTACCAAGTGCCCCCATCGTGACAGACACCGCCGTCGACTACGTATCCCAGGAAGTGTCTAGCGCCGCCACGCGCCTCCATTGAGAAGCCATCATTGTGCCGTCACAAACTAAATCTAGCCGAACCACGTGTAAATCTACGCGCATTCGTAGGGCTGCCCCACGCGACTCGGAGCTCCTAACGCGTGTCCGGAGCCCTACGCGCACGTCCCGTTGCACCGACATACCTCGGAGCCCCTAATGCGTTTCACTCGCGCCCCTTGGAACTATGGGGATCCCGAGACGACCGTCCGTGACGCAGCATAAGTGAAAGTGAAGTCCCGCTGAGCCGCGCGCCCGAACTAAGCGGCGTTGTACAACCACACCGCACCCCCGCCACCGCAAGCAACGCGCGGAGTGGGGATACTGTTGCGCACCCGACCGGGATTATAAGGCGGCGCTAAAAGGCTCACAAAGACACATTAGACACAATACACATTCAACTCTGGACTTCTGACTCTGCAACACTCACTGGACTACACGGATTCTACACCTCGCCTCCTGTCTGAGCAATCATCTCCAGGACACGCGCTCGAGGTTTAATATCGACGATTGTCGAAGGATCCCAGTCAACACGCGTCAAGAACGTACCGGACGATTTCATAAGGGCAACTTTGTACAGTTCGCTGTACAAACGTCCTATCACAGATCGTTAACCGGACTGCCGATAACTACAATATAGAAGTGTAACCCTGCGACCGCTTCAGAACCCTAAGTGCCAAGGGGCGCGACACTGGTTCCACGCCGCTAGAAGCAAAGCACGCCACGCACTGCTGGAGGCTGTGCCATTTCGCCTTGTGGAGCCCCAGAAGCGGCCCCCTTGAAGCTCTAAAGACTTTTCAAACAGAGAGCCAAGCGAAGGCGTGGCAAGGCGTTTTTATTTTGTAATACACCGAGTCCTTCGAGTCTCGTCACACAGAAAGCGAACGCGAAGCGTTTCAAGGCATTTCGCGGCGAAGCGAAGGCGAAGCGTGTCGGTTGTGATTGTTTACAAACTATTCGTTAGACATACGAAAATAAGTGTAAAATCGGTCTTTATAAGATTCAATTATGGAACCTATGATACTCTCCATAGTCTTCCCGGGTTTTATTTACGTCGTGTGCCCAAATTCTTTGCCTTTTTTCTTATTTTTTAATAATAAAACAGTCAAAAATAAAATATCGTCACGCTTTCGCCACGCCTTCGCTTCACTATGTCCACGCGTCTAGTGTGACGTCTTCGCATTGCTCACGCTTCAGTTCGCTTTCGCCACGCCTTCGCTTCGCTCTCTGTTTGGAAAGGCCTTAAGAGCAGAGCCTGCGCCCCTACAGACAAACACCACCGCGCGCGCCATCTGTCATCGGATAGCTGAACTCGCGCGCACTACCTATCATCGGATAATTGAAGCCCCCGCCGCCACAACGGTATGATCCATTATGATTTCATGCAACCTGGCATGAGCCCCAGCGATTTCATGAACCCGGTGTGAATTATTTCACGAAACAACGCTAGATCGCATACCGTAAAAATGACAGTGACAAAAATTACAGAAGTTGGAGTTGGAAGTTATCTATCATCCACCATACTCACTAGATCTTGCTCCCACTGACTACCACTTCTTCCGAAATTTGGATAACTTTTTCATATGAAAACAATTTAATTCCGACAAAGCTCTAAAACAGGTCTTCCAATATTTCATTGGTTCGATTAGTAGTCTTCTACACGATCGGACTAAACAAGTTACCGTTGAAATGACAAAAGGGAATTGACAATATGGTTGAATTGACAACTTTTATGAATAATACGACCTTTGTTTATTCTATAAAATTCATGCTTGTCAACTCAATATATTATAAAATACTGCGACAAAAGCATTAAAAAATATCTGTAATGTAATTGGCAGGGATGCTGTTAAACTTAAAAAGTATTCTAAAAAATTCGTTCTAGGAATTTTGGTATTGAATATTTACGTAAGGCGAGTTTTTATTGAGGATATTTGGTTCAAAATGATTTACCATACAGAAGCTAGCACAAAAGCTCAACGTGTCGCTTACATCACAGTTCACAGACAGTAAAAAAATATGAAAGGTGTTAAATTGCAGAACATTAATATCTTATAAATTGTTTGAGAAAAACCATGCACAGCGAATCTCAATATGGCAATAATTAATGTATCTAAAACAAAAAGATTTATTTTCAAAAATGAGAAATGGATTATTTACTTTAACACACGAGAACAAGATTACACCCCAATAAGATGTTATGCATTTGGTGGGATATTAATGCTCTAATTCATTATGAATTATTGGATTATAGGCCGGCATATAGTGTGCACAACTATTTGCTTAAAAACGACTCATACCATAAAAATACATTTTCGTATAAATCAAAAAAGAGTGATTTAGAACTATGACAGCACTCGATTTCTGTATCATTTTTTTCCTGATTTTTACATTATTTTTTGATTCAGAAAAAGAATAATATTAAAAAAATGGAGAAAATATAATTTTGCTATAGTTTTAAAAAAATGAAGTGAGGGTATGGCCGACGAAAACGGCGTTTGGAGCCCGCGACTGTCACCGGTGGCGGAAGATGTGTCGCGCGGGGCTGCTGCTGCTGGCCGCCGCGCAGCTCCTGCAAGCGAGCCTCAGCCCTCAGGGCGCTCGCGTGGAAGATGCGCTGTCAGGAATGTCGATCGTCAGTTACCAGCCGCTGGACGAAGAGACGCAGACGCAGGCGCTGCGCTTTTCGCCGCCGCAGCTGGCCCTAGGCGCGCGCCCCTTGGGCTCGCCCCACTCGGAACGCGTGGACGTAGTGAACGGTTCCAATCGCACGGTGCGCCTCTCGTCTATCACGGCCAGCACCGTCCACTTTCACAGTTCGTTCTTCGAGAGTCGCCAGGTGCCGCCCAACGGCAACACCTCCTTCGACGTCGTCTTCCTGGCGAGGGAGGAGGGCGATCTGGACGCGGACCTCTTCATCCGCACCTCGGAGGGCGTCCACAAATACACAGTGCGTATCGACAACAATACTTTTTGTACAACAATTTGTAGCTTCCACTTGTCTTATTTACAACAATATTTTATTTGTTTCATATTTCAATTTATGTTTCACCCATGACAAATTGCTTTATAAATTTTACAATAAAATGTTACTTTATATAACAAAATATCGATAAAAGTTAGACGTAAACTAAAAACTGCTGAAACAATAACTCAATAATCAATGGGTTAAGAGAGTAATGAAAGAAGAACGTTTTGCATAATAATGGAAGAAAAAAGGTCGATTAAAGCAACATCGACAGAAAACGAAAAAATCTAATTTTTTATGGTATGCACCATATATTTTCAAAAAGTTATTTTAACTACTTATAAATTTAGGGTTTGAGAACTCTAGGGGTGTGACTGTAGCCAGTGATACGCTGAGTGGAATCTAGTTGGAGTTTTATTAGATTATATTTACATATGTATGTTGCGACACAATAAATGGCGAGATGTTTTCTTCGAGCAGTGGTGGAGGGATGATGTCAGTGGACAATCCTCAGAGCTCTTATAGATGCCTGCAGCGAGTGCCAATGATCGTGTTCGGGAGTCTCAGGTCGTATCTTCGCGTCTGTCGGTGGGGACTTCGAATACTGCTGGTGATTCGGTCGCTTCTTAGAACGGCAAAATAGGTCTACGCCTTTAGAAAGCGACGTTCGCTCGAATGTTATGGATCCGTGACCGTTTCACAACTAAGAAATATTTACTGTAAAAACCTGGTTATTTATGGGATTGTAACGAGGTGTTGTTTTCTTGTGATGGATGATCATTTTGGTCACAGTAAATTAACGCAAGTTTTGAGACAAATGTTGTCATTATAATCGACAAGTTAAAATGAGAATTACAAAAAAATTAAAACTATCTTTCTGAGAAGGTGGATTTATAGGGGGGTAGGTTAAATAAGTTTGGGAATCTCTGAACGAAACTGTGGGTATAATTTCAGATGTCAGCGACTGGTATACCCAGTGCGTATCGATTGCCGCCACTCTTGCGGCTGTCTTTGCCTCAGAACGCCACTTATTCGCCGCTCGTCTACATGCACAACCCTCACGATTATCCGGTTCAAGTATGTCCCGTCGCGATCTTTCCGGTTCGATTGCCGATTGATCGTCATTAACGAAACGCTTTTCAGATAACCGAGGTGTACTCGTCCGGAGGAAACGTGCTGCTGGAGCTACCGGGGGGCGGCCTGGAAGGGCCGCAGACGCTGTGGCTTTTGCCGCCGCGCACCACGAGGCCGATCGTCGCCGTCAGATACGACCCCCCACCGCTATCGCTACATCGGCCGCCGCTTCGAGACAAAGACTCTTCGCAGACCATAGTGTCGTTCGTCAGGTGTGTTTCCAGCAAACGCAGAGTTCCGTCATTTAATGCCTAATTGGAATTTGCTTTCCCTTTCAGAATAAAGTTCCACGGAATACCTTCCATGTTGTCCTCCGTGCTCGTGGTCGCGGTGGAAATAGTGGCGTTCTCCGAACCGGGACCTTATGCGGTTCCGCAGTCGGTGAACTTCGGCTACGGAGGAACGTTAGACGCTCCCGCCAAAGTTCGGCTGTTTGCGGGAAACAGTTCGCCGCGACCGATCCGAGTCAGCTCGGTCAGCGTCGAAGCCGAAGACGGAACGCCGTTCGGCGCTCTGCGAGTCACCAACGGAGCTAAAATGTCGCTACCTCCGTATTCGCCTCCGAACGTCAACTTCGCAACGTTGACTTTAAACTGTAAGATACCAACTCCAATATTCGCAACTGCCGATTCCTAACAACCGCTCTCTTTCCAGGGAAGAAAGTTTACGATTCCGGCATATGTTGCGGTAAAATAGTCATCAAAACCAAACCGGACCGCAGAATCGAGCTGCCGTTCACGTCGCGCGTTCTAGACGGAGGGTTGGTCCTCGAGGACGAATCCATCACCAAGTGCGTTCATTTTTATTTTAACATACATTTGAATATTTATTCACTCACATATGTACTTCTCAACAGTCGTGGGGTCTTTCTTAATTTTTTTGCTTATTTCTCTAATTCGCGCTTAAATTACATCCTTCGCTTCATAGGGTTCTAAATATTTTTAGCGTTTCTCTTTAGCGTTCGATCGCAACGTAAAGAGTGAAGAAAAATTGTCATGTAGTGTCGTAGGATTATTCGAGACGCGTTTCAAAATCTCATATGATCCGTTTCAGATATCTGTCGTCCGATCCTGGAATCGGCGCCATTCGACAAGTGTCGCTAAAAAATAAGTTTAACGTCGGCGTCCATGTTTCCGAATTGATCGTCGGAAAGGAGATGGAGAAATATTTCGAGGTGAAGACGTCGTTTTCTTCTGACCTTTATCTGGATTTTGATGCGTCCGTTAACACCGTTCCTTCGGCTGTCGCAGGTGAGCGGATTTCGTCCGCTGGACTTCGAAGAGAACTCCGTTCGACACGGATTCAAAATTCAACTGAAAAATTGGACAAAATCTCTGAGGTTCGAATCTAAGATCACGTTGATCACCAACGTGTCCGCTCAGATAATTCCAGTGCACGTATACAATGGCAAACTCGATTTGGTGAGTGAAACACATATTTAACAAATACTGTAATTTTTTTTACATGTAACTCGTTTTATCAATTTAAATCTTTTTAATTAATTTTAACACATGAACGCCAGGGGGCATTTTGATTTTTTTCATTGGCTCTGGGGTGTACATATATGCGCGTTTATATATTTTTTTAATGCCAAGAAATGTCACTATTAAGATTTATAAAATAGTGTTAAAAAATATTAAATTTTGTAATATTTTAACATGACTTACTTTTATAGTCTTTTCATTACCATTTATCGAGCAGTAAAAAGTGTATAATCATTTATTTACCTTTGTGAAAACGACAAAAATTATTTAAAAAAGGTTTTTTTATATTATACAACTATATTTTTTTAATTGATTATTTAAACAAGTTATGTATTTTTTTTTAATCAATTAGTTAAACAAACTAGGTGCCGACCACTCACTGTAGTGAGGTTCTGCAGCTAGTTACACTTAATTGTTTTTTTATTTAAATATCAATTCCTACGTACATATGTATATCTTAGTCGACTATTTTGTTGAGGTCATATTCTCTGACTTTACGCTAGTAATGCACAACTCGCGGCCCTGCAACTGTTTTTTCTGCGACCCACAAACAAATTCCTGGCCCAATTGCCATATCAATATGATATTTTATGGTTAATAATTTTACAAAAATAGTGTTTAATCAACACATAAAATCTGTGTTTAATTCTGAACATTTAACAGAATTTCAGTACATGTTTGGTTCACATATAAGCTATATAATTATTTTCATCTCAGAATTTTTTGTATCGCTCAAATAAATTAATGAAAATGCAAGAAATAATAGATTATTTTTTAAATAAATTTAAAAGTTAGCTGACGAGTTGGTAACTCTTTACGTAGTGAACTAATTTATACACATTTGTTAATTTTATGTATTTTTCCATAATTATTTCTGTTGTTATTATTAATTATTAATTTATATTGCATTTATAGTAAATTTTAGAAAAAAATCAGTGATTCTTGACGTTTTATTGCTTTGATTTGTTTTGCTATTTTTTTATGTTATTCGGCTTTCGTGGATATTTTTATATTAATTCAGAAGCTCTCAATATTTTTTTATAAAATTGGTATAAAATATTTTTTGTTGTTATTGTTATTTCGTACTTTTTAATTTATTGGTATTATGTTCTACAAAAATCATTTACATTAAATTTAATTTAAAAAAGATTATAAAAATACAATATTTTTTATTTATTATCTAACGGGGCTTTTTATTTATTATCTATCTAAAAACAGTGAAAGATCGAGCAAAAAAATCATAAAACATTAAAATTAAATGATACAAACCGGACCAGCTCGTTGTAGCCAATGCTATGCCGGTATATGTAGAATAAATAGTGGGTCTGTTCTTTGCAGATGTTATTCCCTTCAATGCATCGAGGGCTATAAATTCTGATGTAATTTTTTTGTAGTCCTTGAGTTATGACGGTTTGACTTAAAAACATGACTAGATCGTAATTCGAAGAATACCTGTATAATAAATATTGGTTCTGTTTTATGATCGTAACTCAAATACAATGCAAATTGTTTAAAAGATAATATCTTTGTAAAATTAGATATTCTAAATTTAGATAAGATACTGATTGACAATTTCTCCAATTTTGTATTTTAATATTCACTGGTTAAGAAGTTATGATTTTATTTTGTGAACGGAACGTTATTTTTTTTATAGTTGCGCGCTCGGTGTCCACGTGTTAATGAAAATAGACGTCGATTTATATCTTTTATACATAAAATAGTGTTTTTGTCAATGCAAAACATTAATCATCGAAATTTCTTAGCTCATGTCGATACCTCCGAGACCTTCAAAGAGGGGCACTCTGGACTTGGGCCTCGTTCCCGTGTCGAGCACATCTCGAGCCGCTCTGTTCCTGCACAACCCGAACCCCGCGCCAGTTTGCCTGCGCAGCGGCGGATCCGACGTCTCCGGCGTCGCTCTCCGTCTCTCCGGATGTGTGCCGCAAATTCCGGCGTTCTCCGACTTCGACGCAGCCTCGGATGTCACCGCTTGCGTAATTATCTCCAACAAATCATTCCCATAGGGTTACTGTTTTAATAATAAAAAAATACTCGATTCGATTTCAGACATGCATTCCAGCCGATTGGAATGCTGTTTATGTGGTCTCCGCGGTGGCCCCGGCCATTCCTTCGTCTCTCTCGGGAGAGCTGTGGGTGGCCACGGCGCACGAGAGGCTGGTCGTGCCCGTGGCGCTGACTTCGGCCGAAGGGGGTCGACTCACGCAGCCCGAGCCCGTCGGGTTCGGAGACTGTTTTCCCGTAAGTTTAGTTCTCCGCTTTAGTCGTACGAGTTTGCTCGGTCTAAGCTTCGATCCTCTTTCAGGGGACCTTGTGTACGCTCCCGTTGAAGATAGAGTCTTCGTTTCCCGTCGACATGGACGTGGTGTCAGTGGAGGCAGTCCCGTCTGACAGGAGAGTATACTACGCTAAGAGAAACGACGGCCCCTCTTCCACCATTGCCGCCTCCAAGCTGAACGAGATTGGTTGGCTGCACTACGATCCTTATCTCTATTGCGAGGGAAAGTGCTACACGGGGTTAGATTTAAACTCTACCGGTAAAGAATTTATCGTACCATCTTTATTACGCACAATACCCTGAATCTTAAATTGAAAATTTTCCCCCAGTCGGTTCGCAGTGGCTGTCTTTGATAACTCTGCCTCGCAACACGCTCGAGACAGATGTCGCTTTGGTCAGATCTCGCTATTTTTTGTTCACCAACTTGACGGCGGCGACCCCCTCCGCTAACATTTCAGTCAGAGTGGATACCACTCAGGTGAGGCTCGAAACGCTATTACGGCCGTAAACTCTCGATGTGGAAAAATAACAAATACGATTGTCATCGGCAGGTCCGGAACCACATTCTACCTGCCTCGGTCTCGTTCGTGTGGCCGAAGCTATACGTGGGCCCGTCCGCCGTGACCGCGCCTGTCTCGCAAGTGGGCCGTCCCGCGATCTTTTACGTTAACTTGGCGAACCCTTCCAGGACGCGGCCCGTGCTCGTGCAGCTGGTCTTCGATCGGACGCTAGGAGACGACGATGACGAATGGCGAGCCATCCCCAAAGGGTGAGGTCCGTACATTGTAAAGTAAGAGGCCAACGAAATCGACTCGACTTCTTTCAGATTGCACCCTCCGGACTGCTCGGGTGACGAGCGAGGCTCTGACCGTGCTTTTTTCTTCTCCCGCATCAACGAGACCGACTGTGAAGACGGCGACGACTCGGGACTCTTCGACGTCGACTGGCTGCCGGATCGACTGCGACCGCACCCGGACACTTACCTGTTCGATTTGCCTCCGGGCGGGGAGAGAAATGTATCCGTCACCTTCTTGACTCACTACCCTAGAAAGGCATCTAGCGTTTTGTACATAAGGTAGGTCTCCAATATTACTGTATCCGTTCGACGGTCGCCTCAATGTCCCATCTCTTTTCAGAAACAACCTGACGATAATCGAGACTTTGCGGCTAACCGGTCGCGGGGCCGCGGCCAGCCTGAAGTTCGGCAACCGAAAGCCGGGTTCCGATGCCCCCCTGCTTTTCGACATGACCGAAAAGCATCTCAAAGACTGCGAAAAAGACAAGGCGAAAAAGTCGCCATCGTCGCCGCCCAACTTCACCGTGAAGCGAACCCTGGTGGCTAGGAACACGGGTGCGATCCCCGTCAAGGTCTCGCGCTTCTTCGTCAACGGCCTGGAATGCGAGGGCTACGGGTTCAGAGTTCTCGACTGCGAGCCGTTCGAGTTGGCGCCGAATGGAACCCGAAAAGTAGACGTGGCGTTCACGCCCGATTTTACTCTCACCAAAGTGCGAAGGCTGCTCGTTCTCGAGACGTCTCTAAGCGATCTCGTCAATTTCACGCTAGCGGCGTCCGTTCCGATCTCGCTCACCGCCAAGTGCGCGGCCGCCCTTAAGCGGCCCAGTTGGGAGAGCGGACTGTCCGGCGCGGCCGTGTCCGTCCTCGCGTGCATCGGCGCGTGCGTCGCTGTCGCCGGCGTCTACGAGTCGTACAAAATTTTGGGAGCGATGACCGCGTCGCTGCTGAAGGAGCCCGGCGGAGACCCCCTGCCGCCGTTCGATCTGAGGGCCATAGGCCAGATGGGACTGAGCAAGAAGCCCGACGGATGGAAATGTTGCTCGCTAAAAGACATCTCCTCCATCAAAATTCACAATTGGAGCGGTCAAAACCCACAAGTAGAGATTCGCGGCTATCCCCCCGTAGAGGAGGTGAAGCCTTCTCAGCCACAGAAGTGCGAAGAGCCGATCGTTGCGGCCATCGCCGGCAACGCCAAGCACAAAAAGAAGGCGATCAAGAAAATTCCCGATCAGTCCGAGTCGAGTGTGACTTGTCGAGACGCGCGAAGCAAGGACAAGTTCGCTAAGAGCGCCAAGGGCGATTCCTCTCGGAAGACTTCGATCCCGAGAGGCTCGCTAGAGAGTTCTTCCAAGTGCGTCTCGGAGAACAATTCGTCGGACTCGGGCGAAGCGAGAAAAGCGCCCGTCGCGGCTCGAGAGCGAACGTGCGAGAACTCCGAGAAAAAGTCGCGAGAAGACGAGGACCCCGAAGCGAAGCGCGATTCTAAACATTCCAAATCCAAGTGTGATTCTGTCTCGTCTCAGAGCTGCGAGGAGGACGCTTCCTCTGTGTCGGCGGAGAGCTCCAACAACGAAGAGGCGGACAAAGAAAATGACAAACGTAAGAGCGGCGGCGAGATCGTTTCGGCGAAATCTCTCGTGACCGAAAGCGACGACAAGCCCAAGCGGGCGCCGCGATGCAAATACGCCAATTACGAAGGCGACGGCGAAGACGAAGAATACGATCATAAGTCTCGCAGCAGCCGGAGCTCTTCGCGCAACGGCGCAGGCCGCAGACGACCGAAGAGTAAAGACGCCCGCAAATCCGACGCCGCGAATAAGACCCCAGATCCGTTCGAATGCCCCGATCCCGCTTCGACCAAACGATCGAAAAGAGAGAACCAGAGAAACAATCAGAAAAGAGATAAGCAGCCCGCGTCGAAAAAGCGGTCCCCAGATAAGAACTTGCCCCTCACCGGAAAGTCGGACGCGAACCGTTCCTCGCCTCCCTTCGGCGCGGCGAGAAGCTCGCCTACCGCTCCGCCGGTCGCCGTCTGGGAGAACAGAGCTTCGTTCAGCGACGTCGTGGCTCGGTCGGATGGATCTCCGTCTGCTGGCTCAGCGAATCGCAAGGAACACAGAGAGAACAAGAGGGCAGATCAAAAAGTATCCTCTCACTCGAACCAGAGTGCTTCCAATCAGAGCCGCGGCGCCAACAAATTCAAAACCGAAGAACCTAGAAAGGCGGATGCTTGTCACCACTCCGACTTGGGTCCGATCGGTTCCAACTACTACTCTAAGAGATCGGCGGCGTGGACTGACACTCACGGTGGACGATACGGACTCCAAACGTTGCAAAGCTTGCGCGAGCAGTCGAACGGCGCTCCGACGGATTCGAACCTCAACAACGGCTACTTCTTCGGATCGAACGACTATTACTCGGGAAGCGTCTACTCCGACGCCAACACGAACGGCTTCGTCGCCCCGTTGAACCCGATCGGACACTCCAACAGACTGCAGTACGCTCCGGGCGGATCCGTCCTGCGTAACCTGAGTCCCGAAGTCTGTGACTCCTCTTCGGACCTGAACTGCTACAGAATGCCCGACGATTTCACAACCCCTAATCTTTTAGATCTGAGCAATGGGACTGTCGATGACCTGGAATGTCAAAAGAACCCTTGGAATCGCACAACGACAGATTCGTCGGCAGCCATCGATTCCGATAAAATGTTCAATTTAGACTACGGCCGGAGAAACTTTTACGACAGCGACGCTTTCACGAACCTGTGGAATTCGCCGCCGAACAATATGCAAAGCGCCGCCATTGGCGTCGACCCCCGTCAGCTCCAAACCTCATCTAATTCCAGTGCGTATTCGTTTGCGATGTTTCTCGTCTGATTTCAGCGATGTTAATTTTTTTTATTCGGTTTGCAGCGACATCCAGCGATCGCGGAGCCGCTGAATGGCTGTGGGGGTACAACAACAGCACCGACAATTCCGTCGGTACAGACTCCGTCGGCGTTCGCCCTGATGCGTCGCAACCCCAATCTAGTCATTTTTTAAATCATGCACACTACCAACACAGACAGGTATTTACAATCTCGGAAAACTTTTCAGAATCGGATATAATATAAGAAAGCATTAAAAGGTGTTGCGATACCTTTATTTTTCTTCACGGCGATAATCGAGATGCGCATAGTACGCTCCCTTCTTCAGTTTATGTGATCCTGACAATTGAACCCGTCCTCGTCATTTAGAGCAGTGTTACTCAAATTTTTTCGGTGCCCCCCAGACCAGTATATATTTTCAATATTAACTAGGGACCAGCTGAAGAAGTTAACTATTAGGTAAAGTGAAAAGAATTTTTTTTTTATAGGGAGAAAAAAAATGTTAACAAAAAAATTATACAATATTTATTCCGAAAGATAATTACCATTGTTATTTATGTAATTTTTTGATGCCTCTTTTGTAAAATTTTTGTGGTTTTGATTTAACTATGCCTGAAGTATTTTCTAAATATTCAAAAACCTGATATTAAAATATACAAAAATATTTTCAGAACATATATATTTTTTTTAGAGGAAAACTTATATGAATAATATACAAAATAATTGTATCATAAAACGAATAGTTTGTGCATTACTGTTAGACCGATTAGATCAGTGTTTCCCACGGTGGGGCGTACGCCCCACCGGTGGGGCACCACGCCTCAGAGGTGGGGCACCACGCTTCAGAGATGGGACACGTCGGAAATTATCAAATATTCCACATATAAATATAATTTGCTCGTTCACGACTAAATATACCCACGTGCGTAGGATTTCTTAAAATTTGGATTTATACCTGCTGGGCATGACGAATGCCTTTTTGTCTTCTGTGTGAGAAATCCCTTACCAAAAATACCTTTTTGTCGTCTGTGTGAGAAATCCTTTACCAATGAAACGAGGTCGTCTTGAAGCACATTTGAAGGCGAAACATAGTACTCATATTAATTCAGATATTATTTTCTTAAAGAAAATCTTAAAGAAAAATTTGGAAAACGAACAACATTAACAAATCTATTTTGTGCACAAACTGCAAGTATTGATCGTAGTCTTGAGGCTAGTTACCAAATTTCATTGCTCATCGCTAAATGTGGAAAAAACCATACTATAGGAGAGGATCTAATCAAGCCATCAATATCAGCATTTCTTAAAACAGTTCTACAACAAGATGACAAACTCGTGAAGGCTATGCTCCTCAGCAACACTACTGTTTGCAGAAGAATAGACGAATTGAGTGAAAACGTTGAAATCCAACTTGTTGAAAAGCTGAAAACAAGAAAATTTTCACTACAAATGGATGAATCAACTTTGAGAGACAGTGAAGCCGTGTTGCTAGCTTACGTAAGATATATTGATAAAAGAGAATTTGCAGAAATGTTATTCTGCAAATCATTAGAAAGCACCACTACCTCCAAAGATATATTTAATAAGCTAAAAGAATATTTAGATGTTAAAAATATAATATCTTGTGCTGCAGATGGTGCCCCCAATATGATGGGAAATAAAAATGGCTGCTTAAAATTAATGAAAGACGAGAATCCAGATATAACTGTGGTGCATTGTGTTATTCACAGGGAAAACTTGGTGGCTAAATACATTTCACCTGTTCTAAATGAGGTACTAAATTCCGTTATAAAGTGTATCAATATGATTAAAACTAGTGCTAAATCTGAGCGTCTCTTCAAGTTATTTTGTGAAGAACAAAATGCGGAACACGTAAGACTGTTACTTCACACTGAAGTAAGATGGCTCTCAAAAGGAAATTCCTTAAAAAGATTTATGGAATTATTTGATACCCTTTGTGATTTTTTAAGCAACCGATCTGATATGAAGTTTTTGATGATGGTCGACGGTAAAGCATTTGTAAGCTATTTAACTGATATATTTGAAAAATTAAATATTTTAAATAGCGAACTTCAAGGATCGGAGAAAACACTTGTCGATGCAAAAGCAAAGATATTTGCATTTACCACTTTTATCGAATTATCTAAAAAAAATATTTTTACCAACAATTTGGAAAAATTTTACTGGCTCCAAAAATGTAAAGTGACTGATAATGCTAAACGTGTTATTTTGGACCATCTGCAAACTTTATCAACTGATTTTAAAGAACGATTTGCTGATTTAAAAGAGATACATTTTCCGGCTTGGTTGACACAACCAATGCTGATAGATATTTCAAATGAAAATTTGTATGAAGAAGAACTTTCGGAAATGCAAAATGATGATTCGATTTCAAATTTATTCAATATAAAAGGAATAATGGCATGGATGTGCGAAGAAACTAACACAAACTATCCTAATATTACTTTGCATGCTAGAAATTTATTATTACCCTTTCCATCATCTTTAGTGGAATGTGGTTTTATTTGCCATAAGCGATTTACTCATTAAAAAAAGAAATCGATTGAATATTACAAATAGAGGGGACTTAAGACTGTAATTAACCAAGTTAGATCCAGAAATAAAATTTCTTTGTAGCAAGCGTAAGTGAATTTAATAATTTAATAATGGATTAGGCATTACCATTTTATTTTATTTTACTTACATTTTTAATTTGTATTTTGTAATTATTTCAATTATAATATACGTTTTGAAAATTTACCTACTGTTTTATTAAAAAAAGATGCCGGTGGGGCATATGACTTTTGAAAAGACTACGGTGGGGCATGGCATAAAGAAGGCTGGGAAACACTGGATTAGATGCTCTTTGTAACGAATTCTTTTCTGAATAAAAAAACCGAAGATTTACCTTACATAAATGCACAAAGAATTTGTTTTATGGAACAAAGCATTTATTTAAATGCATATATTTCTTAAAATAATTCCCTGTTAAATCACACCCGTTTATTTTATTATACAAAATTGTGCGAACGTAATAAAGATTTAAAAATATTTTTAGAGATGGCAATGTATTAGGAGTACTAGACGAAAATTTCACTGTTTTAAATAAAACATTGAACATCAAATAATATATTTATTTATCAAAGTATATTATATAATCTCGCTCAATGAAAACAAGCTTCTTCCATCTCTTGATCAACTTCTTAATTCCGTTTGAATAATTTTTTTATGATTTTCATACAAAATACAAATAATGTTGCATCAATCAAAAAAAGTGGTAATCAGAAGGAATAAGATCAGGTGATTATGGTGGGTGAGGAATCACGTTCCATCCTAATCTCTTGTGATTTTTGCCGTATGTGGCCTCGCATTATCATGTTGGAAAAAAATTGTTTTCTATTGGCTACTTTTTTACTGTTTTGGTTCAGCTTGGCTTTGCTACCTGCTCTCTTGAAAGCCAATGTGTTTTTCAGCTTTGGTTACTGTACATCATCCACTACTCGTCCCTAGTTACAAAATGTCTAATAACTTCTGTTCTAATTAAGGTTTTGACATATATATACTTGCAGGAACTCGTTCTCATTGCTTAACCCCTTCCCGGTCTTGTAAATTTGTATTTTGCGAATTCTCATCTCTAAAATCAGGAATTTCTTCAGAAAAATAGCATAGCCTTTTTTTACCAAAAATTTAATTTGTATGAGTATTTTTAAATGTTTTACAATGGCTGCATATTTTAATACCACTTCATAATAAAGGGTGGGTACATACCAGACATTTTTGAGTCATTTTAAAAATAGTTTATACCCTGTTTAAAATTTTGACGATTTTTTTAAAATGTTCCTGTACTTTCGAACATGAGTAATTCAAATGTATCAGCAATATCAGATTTGCCTGGGCATAACTATGTAAAATGTCATCGTATACTTTCTCTTCTCTGTTTATTTTTTCAACTATGAAATTTCTTAAACCACCTGCGGCCATGGCGAATACTTATCCCACTACCGCCGTAAATGTTTTTTGTGATCTTCGTACATGATGCAACTTTGCAAAAATTGTTTGTCTGGTCAGAAAGATGTGTTAACAACTCAATAGCCGAAGGTAAGTGATGATCAAAAAGGACTGTGACAAACAGTGAAATTTTCGTCCATACATTTATAATTTTACCTTTGATCAAAATATATATTTAAAATTCCGTGAAAATAGCAACCGTAATTTGTTAAAAACAACCAGAGTGATGTTATTTATGTCATACATTCACAACAATTTTTAAAAGGTTTTGTATTATCTAAACATTGACAAAATTGAACAAATATTCAGCCAGTCTTTAGTTGCAATTTAGAAATAGTGTGATTTATTTGACTCTAACTTTTATTACTTTGGTATTGCAGGAATCTTTCGATCCATTCCGAGCCAACTCGATATGGTCGACAGGACCGGCGACGGATCCTTGGATCGACCGGAGCGCGGGAGAGCGCAGCGGCGACGGTCGGGGCCGCGCCAACGTCTACCAGTGAACCTCGCGAGTCGGCCCGCGAGCGGAGGCCGAACCTTCTAGTCCGTTCGTCGGCGAAGCGACCGACGACGCTTCTGTCGTTAAACGCGTCTCGTTATTTATTTCGTCGGACGAATAAACCAATAAAACAAGCATTTTGTGTGTGAATTTTTTCCAAATACCTTTATTATACAAAACGGTTCACGTTCTTGACAATTCTCTTTATTCCCGACGGTTTGCATTTTACAGTATAAATATTAAAAATATTTGTTCCTTAACGATTAAGTATTGCGCAATATTCGAGAGCTTTAACTGAAAAATTTAAACTTGTCTATTGCTTACATGTAGAGGAATGTGCCGAGAGGTAATCCAACGATCATCAAATTCGAGTGAGCGGTCAACGAGCGAATCGACTCGTCGATATCTAAAATACCACTACGATATTTTTGCCACAACTATAATTCGATTTAAATATAAAATAAATATTCGTTAGATCTCATATCGACATTTATGCTTTGATAAAATTCTCAAAAACTTGTAATAGACTGATAAGTGTTATACTTCGATCGCAATAATTAATATGTATATTGTGGGATCAGATATATACATCGCTACTATAATTTTGCTGTAAAAATATTGAAAAAAAACAATTATAATTAATTAGAGTAAAAAACTAGTAGAAATGAACACGCACCTATCGATGACAAATCGATATAGTCAAAACGAGTGTTGAAATTACAGCTAAAAGTCAGCATGTAATTTTATATATAACGGAAAAGAGATATAAATTTTTGTACATTGTAATTATAATGTATATAAAAGACTAACGACATATGTAAATAAATGCATATATAACAATGTTTACTTTTAAACTTATCGATACGACTCGATCGTACGTATTTGACGGTTCGCTAGAATCTGAATGTAGATTTCAAATGTAACAAAAAATGCATCGAAACAATGCAATACTGAACGATAATCGAATACTGTCTTTTATGCGATATGATAAAAAATTACGTAAAAAATAGATAGACGCAAATAAATAACTAAGCAACGTTAACAAGGATAATAAAAAACAACCACCACAATTAACGCTAAACAGAGTCGGATATGTGCAGTCGAAAATAGTCCTCCGCTCTCGCGGCGCTCACTGAGCGGACTGGGGCTGCGGCACCGGCGCCAAGCGGCTCGTGACGTCGATGCCCTTGAGCAGGACGGTCCTGAAGATCGCCGGCATCCACGTATAGTTAGCTACGGACACTGTCCGCTCGCGCAACTCGGCGAACATATTCCTTGTGTAAGGATTGCGGCGCGACGAGTACCTCAGAGTGAGGAAGTGGTAGTAGACGAATGGCGTCGGAAGGCCTACTCCTCCGCTGCGAATGAACAAAAGAGAAGATTAGATCGAAACGTAGCGTTATATATGTACAAATCGGTATACTTACGCGAACACCATGAAGATGCAATACGGCATCAGCAGAATCTCCGTCAGTGCAATCAGTCTCAATATGTTTCTTGATTGTAATTCGACCAGAGATATGAGCAGCCTAGCAAACCAGCACGAGTTTTGTCCCAAAGTCTGAAAGTTGAACATAATTAGCGACAGTCGCATACCAACACTATCGAGCAATAAAAGGTAAATATATTTTTTTAAGAAATATAAAATCAGTCGGCAGTTCTACTGAAACGGAACTGAAAGTTTAGTTGATAGTTAAATGTATATACTATTGAGCAACACAGGTAGTCAGTTTCTACTCTCAATATTTTAAAAACTGCTTTTATGCATTTGAAAAACATTTGTGAATAGAATGTTTATTGTAGTGTCTACTATGACCGAAATAGTATCGTTTAACGCTTATTTTAAAAACAGGTGTGCATTGCAAATTTTTGTGACGTTCGTGTTACATTTTTGTATTTCTTGTTTCAAGACGCAAAGATTTTATTTATCAATTTGATAATTCGATCGCAGGTAATTTATTTCTAGTTATTTAATTTATATGAAAATCTGCATAAAAAAAACGCCAATACAGATCCAATCTCAATGTATATAAAGGTGTCCCAAAATTAACACGACCAGGAAATGTCTGATGCAGTTATTGAATTGTTTCACGGGCTGTATGGCATGTGGCACCATCTTGTTAAAACCACATATTGGCCACATCAATATCATCCAATTTCGACAGAAAGAATTTTGTTATCATGTCGCGATATCGAGCACCAGTAACAGTCACTGCTTGACCAGTCTCATTTTCAAAAAAGTATGGTCCAATGATGCCTCCAGCCCAAAATCCGCACCAAACAGTGACACGTTGTAGATGCATTACTTGTTCTACAAACAAATGTGGGTTCTCCGAACCCCAAACAAAGCCTTCAAGGTGAAAATGTGCTTCATCGCTTAGGATGATTTTGCTCAAAAAATCAGCATCTTGTTGATGTTCAACAAACCATTCAACGAGCTCTCTTCGCTGTGCATGGTCATTAGGCTTCAGTTGTTGTGTTAATTGAATTTTGTAAGCATGGAGACACAGATCTTTTGTGAGTATATGCTGTAAAGAGGGGCGAATAATCGATTGAGAACCTTAGTCAATAGTCTCGAAGCATGTCGTATTGACTGTTAATTTAATTCGGTCACACACACTGAACCACGGTCAATTCCGTGAATTTATTTTAGAGTTTGGGGACAAGTCGCTGGTTAAGCTTGTTTTTTGAAATTTGTGTGGAAATTGAAATGTTTTTAACACGTTGTTTGTGGGTATATTTGTGTGCCATATCGCATGGAACTATTCGCCTGCCCTATTCGCCATATCTCATAACTGTTTTGGTTTTGATAATAAGATGTCATTTTTCAAAGATCTTAATTTTAAGCTACAGAGAGAAAATCAGTTTATCTTTAATATGTACCTACATAAAATCATTTTCCTTCATTGTATAACACATGTAAAGAATTTAGTATTGGTTTCCCAGAGCTTAAAAATAATTTAAAATCTAGATATTTAAATATTTCAAAATCTTTTTGACTGCGAAAAAGCAACTCAACTAACGGAAGTTTAGTTGAAAATAATTAATTTACATTTTAAAAGATAGCTTTCAAAAATTGTTGTTGGATTTTATATAAATCTTTCAAATATTGTATCATTTTCCTAACTAGCTACTTTCACGAAAAAACTTTTTCTAAAATGAATTACATTAAATCTAAATATAGATTGAATTTGAGTGGTTCCCGTTTTAAACAACTTTTGAAAATTGGCACCAGTAAACTTACACCTAAACTAAAAACCATTATCAGGATTAACTATTCTCATTAAACGTGATTTTTATTTGGCAAATGTTATTTTTTAAATTTGTATTAGTGTGACTTAACTACTTTCCGTTCAAAGCACATTTTTAAAAATAACTCAAAAACCAACCATTTTGTATGAAGCAGTATAAAAAATTGAGCATTTAAAAATATTTTTCGAGAAATTTGGCTAATTTTTAAAATGAGAATTTGGTACACCACATTTCGATAATGAGGTGATTCGTGCGAGTACAAGGTAGAAATATTTTTTAGTGGAAAAAAGGCATTAGTCATGTTTTAAAATTTCACTCACGTCTAACAAGGGCAGGGAATAACTGGCGGCGTGCAGAAGGGCATACAGCTCGATCGGTACCACCACCACTGCAATTATCTGTCAAGGAATCAATCTTATGAATGTTTAATGAGCGACGATTATCTTCGACCTTGGCAAAACCGGTCACAAGAGGTATAAAAAAGGATACGGGCGATGGGGGCCGCGTAGACGAAGATGAGCGAGTAGACTATGTAGTGGCATGAGTCCTCCGAGATGAGCTGCGACAGGAACTCCCGGCTGAGGTTGACTCTGGGGAGGCGCTGGTGCAGCCGCAAGGCGGAGACGGCGGCGTTGGCCAGCAACGCCTTGTAGTATGCGTTGGACGCATTGCTGTGCGATTAGTACGATGCGATTAGTTCGGCCGGAACGAGCGTAGACCGCTACCCAATCACTACTCAGTACTCACCCGAACAAGGGAAGAAAGTAGCCCAAGCAGAACAACACCGTGACGATGCGCAACGCCCACAGGGCCACTTCGATCTTGTTGGCTAGCGCGTGCGCTTTGAAAGCCTCGAACCCCCTGGCCGGCGCCGGAGGCCGATCCGAAGAGCTCTCGCCGTCCGACATGACTGACGATACGTCACCGTCACCGCCACCGGTCAAAGGTGATCGACTATGGCAACACTCGAGCTATTGATACGAAACACGTTGTTCGATATTACCCCGACAACTATTTTTTTTTTTTACAAATCAAAACGCTCATTGATACACTTTCATAATGTACACGACTGAAAGCTTACAAAAAAAATGCTCACATGGATAAAACGTTTATAATATAAATTATAAAGCTTTTATAACTTACGATAAAGACTTTTATTATTATTAGAAACGTCATTTAATAAAATATTATGAATTTTAATGAAAACGTAATATTATAAAAACGATTACTGACCAGCCAACTATTTTTGGGATAGATTTGAGATATTACAAATCCTCTAGACAATAATATCTAAATCTATCCCTCTGAACAATGTCCCGACTTTGTTGCTTTGAATAATATTCATATAAGTTCCTTCTTATTACAGCAGGAAATTTTTCCTTAGAATAGCGGTTAAAAATAAAAAAAAATTTTGACCCATTATAATGTATGTATTTTTTATAATTTGCGTTATTGTTATTTTTATTTTATTTAAATAATTTTCAAGTTAATAATCTACTTTGGTTTTTAGTTACTTCTTACACTAAGTTATATATTAAATCAAAATTCTGGAAACGGCTTTTTCTCCGTTTTATCTTCATGCGATTTAGTTGACTGATAAGTTTTTTTGTGTGACAAAAAGATAAAATTAAGACGCACTCGAGGCTATTCATTCATATTCAATCCGCGTATTGAATACATTATAAAATGGGCAAAAAAGATATATTTTTGGCGCATATTAACGAGTGATTTTGTAATAAAATTTAAAATATAATCAAAAAATTAATTAATTAAGAAGAAGTGCAAATTTTATTTAATTCTATTTTTTCAAATATCTCATTTATTACTTAAAAATAAATTCTACAAAAAAACAATATTAGAAAATAAATCAATAAAAAATGTAAAACATTCATCGGATACTGTGACTCACACTAATCGGACAAATTGCGTGTCCAGAGCTCTACTTCTTATAAAAAACTTTGAATAATGAAAATTTAAATAACATTTATAATTAATATTAATAGCGACAAATGCTTTTAATTAAGATACTCAAATAAAGAAGAGGAAGATTATACTAAAGATCTACAGTAGGGAGAGTAGATTTGTTTCCTTCTTATTATAAAGAAATCGAAAATACTTATAATAACGTTTGTAGTTTAGCGACAGGATGGTGACGGGTGGCAATTAGATACAGATTGAGCCGTTACAGTAATGTTTTTGTTGATGAATCAAGATGTTTACATGGTGAAATAGACGATCGCGAGCCCTACCAGGGTTGCCACTCGAGCTAGAAACCGTCACGCCAGTTACGCCAGTTAAGTGCCGCCAAGTTTTGGCCATAACAAATCTAGGCTCCCACGGTACTTTGTGAATAATGACATGTGAAACCAGACGTTTCACTGAGTTCTTAGAACTTTTTTTTCGTATTTTTTTCCAATAATGACATCGATGGCGCCGAAGCAAAACAATTCACGCTAAAACCGTTAAAGAACCGTCAGTCTTAGATATCGGGGTCGAGCAGGTAGCAGTAGTTCAGGTAGTTATCCGTTAAGCTTCTCGAACGGCTCGTCTTGTGGTAGCATATGTATCTAAACCAGGGCTGTCCAACATGCCGCCAGCGAACCTCTGATAGATATTTTAAGTTTATTTTATTTGTTGAAAGTATCAGCTTGTCTTTTGACTTCAGCCAAATACGTTTTACTCGTACTTACGGTTCCCATCACTGTAAATTCTGAACTGCGATTTCGGACTTAAAAGGTTCATATTTATTTACTTTACTTATATAATATTTGTCGTTTACAGTATGTATAGTATCATTTTTAT
This sequence comes from Plectrocnemia conspersa, assembly GCF_051122295.1. Taxonomy (NCBI): domain Eukaryota; kingdom Metazoa; phylum Arthropoda; class Insecta; order Trichoptera; family Polycentropodidae; genus Plectrocnemia; species Plectrocnemia conspersa. The sequence goes on along the minus strand of NW_028277167.1, from coordinate 29,615,303 downwards.
TATTAAACTATTTTCTTTGCTAATTATTTTAGCTCATAATAGATAAACAACAATCAGAACTGTGGAAAAATTTAAAAATACACACAAAAGGAATCGGCCCAATGTATCCATTGTCCAAAGCAAATCTCCTGTAAGGGGTCAAACATAATTGGTTTGGGAAGACACTCCGGAATCGAGTGATATAACATGCTCGAAAAGTGCGAAGAGAATCAAAATAAGTCAGCCATCATTATCACATTACGTTAAAATAAAATCAGTTTCTGAAATTGTCGTCCGGCTAGCTACTGAAATTGGTATTTCTGTCAAAGCTATTACAAATGGTGCTTTTATATGTGAATCCATCAAACAAAAAGGTTATACACTGCCGATGAATCAATCGAATACCATGAAATTAATTAGAAATTTAAGAAGACTTTTTTTTGAATTTTAGCAAAGTAAATCATCATTAAGAGTTGGGTGTTCGCTTCAGCCTAACTATGGATGAATGGACAAGTTTACAAAATAGATGATATTGAACGACGATATTAATATCGTCGTCCATATTGAAAAAAAAGTTTCAATTTAGAAGTAGTCTTCATATCAACAATATGTGATTCTTCTGAAATCCTTTTATTGTTGAAAACCGTTTGGAAGATAATTTTTAAAACCAACATTGTGACAGAAACAACTGATGGAGCTAGCTAGCTATCGTGCCGTCGCCGACAATTTTAATGCTTTTGATGTGAATTTTTGACTTCTGAGAGGTGATAATTATTTTTGCGCTCTCCTATTGACCAAAATTCGATTTCAATATACTTTGACCGATACTCTCATATAAAAAGTAATATCAGTAAAGATAGCTATCGTATTTTTAAACATTGTGTAATATCCAAGTTCAGACAAACTATGGAGCGAAATACGACATCTGTATGTACTTCTTCTATTGCTTATTTTCCCCTTAGAGATGTGTTGGTTTAGCTTGTATTTTGGACTTGACCCAATAAAAGTTCTTAGCCGTTATAGTGCTATGCAGCGCTGTTTTCGCTAACTAGTGCTAATATAACGGTTAAACTATAATTAGTTTTAGAACTTTCATTGGGTTAGGTTTGGGTTTGAACAGCAAATAATGCAGACAAACTATGTAGCAAGTGCAAAATGCCACATTTGTTTGTGACTAGAGTTACCATATGTTATCCAAAAAGAGAATGAGTCCTCCTTTTTCAGTTAAAATATAATGTCCTTCATTAACTCTATAATGTCATCCTTTTTTGAAAATGTTTGTGCAGTATAAAAGTAACAAGACCAGCCGCCTTACTTATTGAATATTTTTTTGTATATCTATTGTAAGTATATTTGTGGTTCACACATTCTTTAATGTCTGTATTTTAAACAAACATGGAATCTGCAGAGCAAGAAGAGAACTCAATACTGGAAATTGTGAACATCTTAGAATCAATATTGCGGATGCTGTGAAATAGAATTGAAGATAAATTCGTGCCCTTGAAAGTGAAGCAGCTTGTTCTTGAATTTCAACATGTTTATAAAACATACTTGACAACATGAACCCGACAACTCTGTGCGTTTAAGTGTTTTGAATGGATGATACTTACATAATATAATAAGTACAAATATGAAGTCTTGTTTCCGTTCATTGAATTCTTGCAAAACTTAAAATGTAGACTTAATACGGAGTCAATGAATGCGATAATACTCACACAATACAATTTTAAGAGTATAGCATGCTCGGATTTTTATAGTTATTTATTAAGAAATGAAGAACTCTTGTCAAAAATAAGTAGTTCTGAAAATTAAGGACGTCGGAAGGTAAAAGATGGCCAGTCAGTGGTCATTTTTTAATGTTTTGATTTCATTAAGATTTGTAGAATTTCATTAAATGATGTGCATTTTTCTTATCTAATTCAAGGGGAGGCAACTGGACACCAAGATCACGCATTAAGCGCCTAAAAACCAACATTCGTTAAGTTATGACTAAGATATTGCCCTAAATGTACGAAAAAATAATCGAAACGGTCCAGAGGCAGCCATTTAATTGATATTATTTTTCATAATTAATGAAATACATCAAATGCTCGATTAATAAAAAAAAAATCCGAATATATCTTAAAATTTACATTATGTGGCAAAAAACATTCAAGGAAAACTTGAATAATTATATAATAGTCTTTGCACAATTATGTCAGTAATGACGAAACTGGTTGTTTTGTTGTGATTTTTTGTAATGTTAAAGTTTTTTCTTTATAATGCCATACAAAAAAAAGGTTTTTGTCTAGAGAAAATATTGATTTTAATGTATATTTAGCCATTAAAATTTATTTTATACTACCTAACTATAAAGCGGATTTTCTTTGTTTTATAATGTGTTTTGCATTAAATTATCTAGAAACTTTTTACTGTAGACAATCACCAAGTATCCAAATGATTTTGCAAAGATACATGTATATCCCATTTATTATTTTTGATAATGCTTCATAGTCGATAGTTGTATTTATTGTTAGTGTCATAAATATAGCCAATTTTTAATATAAAACAGCACATCCTGTTCTGATATTGAAGAACAAGTTGGAGATGAAACTTTTTTATCCAGCAATGACAATAATTCTACTACCGAAAAAGAAATTTTGTTATTGAGCCTAGTATTGAAAAACGTAGCATTTGGTTTCATAACATCAATAAAAAAGAAAAATTCACGAGGAATATGCAAACTTATTCGTTGGTTGACATTGAGGCATCCAAATACCTGGCCAAATTCATTACTCGATTCTCGGCTATTTTTCCATAAATTTATTGGGTACTCGAATCGGTTTCAGGTAATTTTTGTTAAATATATGCTGACACAGAGCTATAATTTATATTACATACGTATATTATAATATAAATAAAAACAGATGTAATATTCTATTGAATCAAAATATTAATGTACACACATATCGTTAAAATAAACGATGGATAATAATATATATAAAAAAACAAGAACATTATACGTTAATATTTTACTACATACGAGTACATTACTTTACATAAATTACATTACACATATAAGACTAAATATTATTTTTGAACTTAAATGTTTTGGTATATTCCATGGCTCTATTTTTTTATTAATACTCAAATTCGCATCTTCAATACAGGAATTATTTACAAAATCTACATTTAAGTAATTAATGATTCTGATACAGTTGGATTCGAATTTTATAAATCTATCAATCAGAATCAGACGAATTGCTTATTATTGTGTATGTCGGAGTATTTCTTTGTTCTATTTCGTCTAAATTATCTAATTCAGCCTTGGCGAATAATTTTGCCAAATCCAATTTAATTAATGCTTGTCTTCGCAGAGTGAGACGTTTAAACGTTTCCGCGTAACTTAAAAATAAATGATCAATGTTATCTAGTTCTAGTTTTGTTGGCATTTGTTTGAATTTGTTCGTTTTAAAATACCTAATTATTTTCTCGGAGGGATATATGATTCTCCTCCTTCTATTTCCAATATTTTTCTGTGCGCTCGGTGTGATTGGTTGTAAAGTTATTTGGTCGGTCGGTTGGACGGTTTGGTTAAAAGTTGGATGTTGAGTCTCCGTATTTGTACTTGGTTCTGTATGATCATCACTCAGAGGAGTGTTATTGGTAGTTCTCATTATTACAGAACTATCTAAAAAGTCCATCTGTTGAGCCCAAACCCAATTCTTCAATCTTCTATCTGCCTGTCTGCTCGAACCTTGCAAGAATTTTTTGTGTTTTTTATATGTGTCTCGTAAATTCCTCCATTTTTCCTTCATAGCATCACCTGAAACAATACATTTGTTTTAAATTTTCAGATTCATTGAAAACAATATCAAAAATATTATGTGGCTAAACTCAATTGTCAAATAGCGGTAGTATGTATTACTGTTATAAAAAATGATTTTCAAAAAATGACAGTAGTATATTTGAAAGGTGTGAAGTATATAATTTAGTTGTCTGAATATACCGTCTGACAAACCACTTTAAATTAGAACCGTTTCTGCTGACTAAACGTGGTTGTTGCAAATGAAAAAAAGTTTTTTACTTACCACTCTCACCTCCGATTTCATTCGAGATATCTGTCCAAGCCAACGTCTTTTTAAAATTGTTCTTATAATCACTTTGACTCACATCGTACAAAAATGATCGTTCTCTCACAGCTCCAATCAGCTTTTCAATTAAATTGTCCATTTTTAAACATACGCGAACTTGGTGCGAACACCAGCGTAATGAATTCGGTCCGCTTTCGATTCGCGTGCGGTGTGCGATGAGTCATTTAGCAGTTTCATATTTCCGATCCCCCAAGCGCGAAACGAGCGAACTTCAACTGACAGATCGACAGTTTCAAAGAACATTTGATTACACTGCGTTACTTCAAACATCAGTCATAATACGTCCATGTAGCATCTACAATAAACTATGATAATAAGTATCTGGGTGAGAATTGTCAAATACATATGTATGATAAAAATACCAAATTTCACACAAGTGAAATTATGTTCTTGGTAAAAATATACATTTTTTCATTTTAATTTGCATCGACAATATTTTCATGTTATAAGTTCAAATTTTAAAAACAGAATCACCTCAAAAATGACCATTTTTTTACTTAATAATTTATTTGGATACTAACAAAATAGATTTTTTAATATCTGGAATACTCTCCAAAATATTCATAAAACGAATTGATTGTAAACTCACATATAGAGATTTTTTCTCTTTGATAGGGTCTAATGCAGGTCTCGGCAACCTTTTTTGGCTGCGGGTCAAAATAATTAAAATGTGACTAGGTATTAAAAAAAATATTCGGGTCAGTGAATATTTTTGGTCCTAACAAGCATATATGTAGTCTAGTCGTGACATCGTAACACGTTAAAAAAAAATGATATTTGCAGAACTGAAATGGGTCACTTGAAATCACCAAACGGGTCACTTGGTGACCCGCGGGTCATAGGTTGCCGGTTGCCGAGCCCTGGTCTAATGCGATGTAATGAAGCGGTGTTGCGTCTCTATACTTTTTTTTGAAGCAATAGTCAATAAAATATTTTATTTTCAACTACAACTTAAATTCAAAGTATCGTTTCAAAACGTATAGTTATAAAGTGACCAGCTTTTTGACAATGAAAAGGAGGACACAAATAAATTGAAGAAAAAAATCATAAATAAAAGAAACATTTTATTCATTGCAATAATTCCCTATAATAAAAAATGCGTAATAAAAACACTTTATATTGTTTGGTGATGGGTGGCAATTAGACACTGTTTGAGCTTCTGCAGTAATGTTTCATTCAATTATTTTAAGTTGTTTACATAATAGAATATAATATACAGAGCGCGTCACCGTCGAGGGTTGTCGGTTGAGAGGATCCGTCGTCACGCCAGTGTTACCCAAGTGCCGCTAAGTTTTGGCTTTAATGAACCTTAATGAAAATATGTAAATAAATATAAATAGCTTTCGTCCCTATTGTTGAAAATATTAGAACACGAATTAACTCTCATATTGAATTTTGCAGCTAGAGTATCAACGTTCAACCTAGATCTCTCCTTTGTCCAAAAATTATTACCAATTAAAAAAACTCTTTTAACTGACGCATTAGTTTCAGGGCAACATAACGTAAATTGAACGAGAATAAATAAATTTTCACACGAAATATATTCATTCTTGAAATGGCTGAGTTTTTCCACACATTTTTTAAATCAATTTCAACGTGTTGATTTTCCCACTGTGCTAATTTTTCAGAAGATAAAAATAGATGCAGTCCTCTTATTTTTTAAAAAAGATAACTATCGTCTATATTAGTATCTGGCATTTATTTAGACAAAAACTCAATGCAAGATTCAATATCTTTCCAATATACTGGCGAAGAAGACAAAAAACATTTTAGCGATGGGTGGCAATCAGACACAGCTTGAGCCACTGCAGTAGTGTTTTATTGTGATTTGAAGTTGATACATGTTAGTAAATATAATATACAACCCGAGAGCAATCCGTTACGCCAGTGTTACCAGAGTGCCTTGAATGCTGCTCTCGCGCACACGCAGCATACACACATACGAAGATTTTTGGGAGTCATATTTATGTCATTAATTAACAACATAAAGAGCAAAGGGCCCTAGTTGGACTCTTGAAGAACATTAGAAGGGGTGAAATATTGTTTCTACAATTGGCCGCTATAGGTTACAAACTATCTACGATCGCTCAAATAACTTAAGAGTAACCGAGTTAAATTATTCGAGCAACTGAGGTTAGATAATTTTTTTTAATATTAAGCATGACCTTGTCGAAGGCCTTTTCAAATTTTGTATATACGATGTATATTTGAATTGTTGTTTCAGTGAAAGAAAGAACGTAAGTAACATTGGAATGGTGCAACAAAACTTGCCGAAAGTGATTAAAGATATATCAATGGATAATTATTTGAAACAATTTAGCAAGAGCTGACAATATTGCGACTGCGGCTGGTCTATAGATATTTGTACACAATTTGTCACTCTTTTTATGAATAGGGGTGACATTTGAGTCTTGAGAGCTAGAGAAAAAATTCGTTTTGTGTTAATGAATTTCTAGAACGCTTTGTTTTTGGCAATAGGAAATTATCAAACACTTAATGATCTGTCGAATAAGTTATATGTAAATACATATTTAAAATAAATAAATACGGTATGGCCGAGCGTGGAGGTGTTTGGGGCGAAAAGTCGCGCGTCTCGACGGAAGAGGCGGCCGGCTCGTCGCCGTCATGGCGCTGCCGAGCAACTACAAGCAAACTGCGATGACTATGGCCAGCCCTCAGGGCGCCCGTGCGTTTTTTCTTTACCGCATCACGCATGCAATCCGCGCGATAACTTGTACTGTGTAGATTGTAGCTTGGCTTAGAGTACGAGTAGAGCGTAACGTTCCTAGAGCGACGCAAGAGGCCGACGTTATTTTGAGTTGTTTTCTGTTTCTGTTTCATGTTGTGTATGTTCAGACATGATGACCGCTGGCCCTCCTATGGCATACAATATACTGAAAGGTAAAGCAGTACGAGCAGTACTCTCCTGGCTTTTCTTCTTTTCTATTTTGATTTATTACAAAGCCCGCACGCCTCTTCTTCTCTTCTCTTCTGTTTTCTTTTTTCGTTTTTTCGCCGCTCCCCTCCACGTGTCGTTGCGATCCGAAGGCGTTCCTAACGTTCCTATGGTTGCTTGGCCCCGCCACACAGAGCGCCTGCGAGCCGGCGGCGTCGTCGTCGGCCAGGACGTCCGGCCCGTCGTCAAGACCCTCGGCCTCGGTCTCGGCCTCGACGACAAGACCGGCCCCTTCGTCACCACGCCCCACTCGCACCCGGGATTCGTGCCGCAGAAAGTCGGAAAGGGCTCGGCCAACGTGAGTACCGTTCTTCTCAATATTTCTATTATCTCACCGCTAACTAACACTAACACTCCCTACCTAACAGGCCGCCGCCAACGCGCCCAAGCCCCCCAAGCCGCCGGAGAAGCCCCTCATGCCCTACATGAGGTACTCCAGGAAGGTGTGGGACTCGGTCAAGGCCGCCAATCCCGAACTCAAGCTGTGGGAGATCGGCCGCATCATCGGAGGCATGTGGAGAGACCTGCCCGACCAGGAGAAGACCTCCTTCATCGACGAGTACGAAGCCGAGAAGGTATACACGTTATAGCCGTTTTCGACGCGAGGATACAGGATGCGAGCGAGACTGCCTGTTTTATTATCAATTTTCAAATATCACTAGGCGCAATATAGCGAATCCATGAAGTCGTATCACGCATCGCCGGCCTATTTACAATGGATGGCGTTCAAGAATAGAGGTAAAACGCCTCCGTTTTTATTAAGGGTTTCTGTCTCTCTCCTCTGTCCTATGTCTCGCGTTTCGCATCTTGCATCTTCCTATTTAGCCTTCCGTTCTTTGGTCACGTTGCGTTACGTTTTCCAGCTGGATTATGAGAAGAGCCTGAAGGCTTATCACAATTCGCCCGCGTATCTCGCGTACATCGCCGCCAAGAACAAAGCCGCTGGTAAGCGTAAGTGTTGCGCGCCCTTGGCTTGCTTTATTTCTTTCTTTATCCTATTTAATAAATACGGACACTGGACAAAACATATTTTTCAACACATTCGCGTTCCCTCTGATTCCCTCCATTAACTGATTACTCATAAACGTACCGCTTCTTCGGAACAACATTAACGCAATAGAAGATTATGCATATTTTAAAATAACCAACAGCCAATTTTATTCTATTTTTAGATGTTTTTGTTTCTATAGACAATTGCCATATCGTTCAGCTTTTAAAAGCAATAAAATCAGCGATGGAAACACTGTTATCTAGCATTTATATTAAAAAAATTATAACAATATTACGACTTACAATGAAGTGTATCTAAACCGAATTTTGACCAATCCCTTCTCAGAAGTCAAAAATCCACGCCAAAAGCAAAAAAAATCGTGCTGTATTTTTGATTTATTGACCAAAATTCGATTTGAATAAACTTTGATCAAAAGTCTAGAAATATCTGTAAGGATAGCTATCATATTTTTTAAACATCGAAATGCAGACAAACTATGGAGCAATATGCGAGATGCGACATCTGTCTCTACTTCTTCTGCTTATTTACCCTTGAGAGATGAGTTGGCCTTGTTTGTATTTTGAACTTGACCTAATGAAAGTTCTAAAACTATAATTTGGTTTAGAAATTTCATTAGGTTAGATTTGTGATTAAACAGCAAATGGATGGTTTTCAACTATCAAATTTAGTTTCATAGACATTTTAGAGCAGAATATAATTTCACTAGCGCCTAACAGTTGAAACATATTTTCGCTAGTTAAAATATATATCTACCGGTGAAAATGTATCTGGACTTCACCAGTGAAAATATAACTTTACTGAAAAATACACATTCACTGTAACATTTATACATTGCATGTAAATATATAATGTTAAGTATGTAAATGCATATATTACTACATATGGTAAAGTTGAAATCATATAATTTTATTAGAACCTGCCAGATAAATGATATTTTTGCTGGTAAAAATATGTATCTACCGGTAAAAATGTATTTTGATAAGATTTTACTGAAATGATATTTTAAAAAAAAATTCGGGATAGATTTTTCTTTACATAATTTTTTAGGGATTACCCAAGAATTTCTGGTTTAGAATCAGGGACGGCACTTTAGATTTTTCCAGCGGGGTAAGAGGGGGGGCAAAAGTTAACCATTTAGTGGTCGTTTTTTAATACAGGCTGAAAATGTGTACGAATGTTGAATGTTCGAAGTAGAGGAATGTAAAAAAATACCAAAATTTGTGTTTTAAAATATTTATTTAACAATAATATATTAAACATATTTATGTATCAATATATTATACACAATTAAGTTAACGAGGTGTTTTTAAATGCTTTCAGGTGTTTTCTTTATAAACTTGTCAAGAGTTAGTTGAATACCACCTTTCCTTTTTCTCTTTTCTTGATAAAGAGCTGTAGAACATGCTGTGTCTTTCTTAATCGCCTTGCATACTTGAGATATACGTTCTCCATTGGGATCACATTCCTCCATGATAGTAAAAAAGTTGCCAAGGCGCATGAAGGTTTCATTCATATTATTGATTGTCAGTCTTGACGATTTTATTAGCTTCCTCATTTTCATTATGTATTTCATTTAACTCTTGTTGTTCAATTAAGCATTCATTTGACAGAGGTACTGAGTAAGATTCAATCAACTCAAAAACATCTTCATTGTTAACGTTCAGGTTAAAGAAAAATAAAAATAAAATTTGCACTTGCTTCATATTTCCTCCGGAAAAACGATATTCATATATTTTATTTTTTTAATGATCCATCAGTGGTACCAATTTCAACATTGCTAATATGTGGTGGGCGCTTATTCATGCCATAAATTCTTTAAATATGTTTCTATTTGAGCAGTATCATCACACATGTACGTTGTATATAACTGAAAAAATAAATAAAAAACATATTTGTATAATTTTAAATTTAAATAATTTTTTTATGAAATAATACCAATAAATTAAAGAGTAAGAAATAAACAAACGCAACAAAAAATATTTTATATTAATTTTATAAAAAATATTGAGAGCTTCTGAATTAATATAAAAAAAATACCACCAAAGCCATATATATAAAAAATTGTAGAATAAATTAACAAAATTTAAAACTTGAAAATTGTTAAAATGAATAATTGAATTGATACTCGATTGATATATATTACTACTTTTTCAAAAAAGTAGTAATATATATCAATTGAGATTCGCTGATTTTTTTCTACAATTTACTATACATGCTTTATAAAATAATAAATAAATAACAACAGAAATAATTATGGAAAAATACGTGAAATTTACTTACTATTCAAAGGGTTAAAAGGTTCAAAGTTTTACAGCACATTTATGTGTATAACCCGTTTTTATAGGTACCCAAAAAGCGCACGTATGTAACTCAACGCGAATGTGTTGATAAATAAAAAATGCAAATTTTTTCCATTGTCCAATCATAACTCAATTTAAAATTTAACATATTATTTTTACCAAAATTTTATATTTTTTTGCATTAATCACTAGGCAACAGCTCAACTTAAACATTTCGTTTCTCATCTACATCTTTACTGCATGCATATATATTATTTTCACCCTTTTTCTTTTCGTTTTTATCCTGATTTAAACACACACATCCTTATATTTTTGTCGCGTTGTCGACGTTATCGTCGAATCGGTGTAGACACCGACCGATCTGCGTCTCTTGTGAACGTTTGGTTTGCGACGTGTTTAGTGGTGGGCGGCTTGGAGGAGAGGGACGAGACCGGGGGAGGAGGCGGCGGCCGCTCCGGCGGAGCCAACAAAGCTCAACAGGTTCAGCAGAGCCAGCATCAGGATCGGAGGATAGATATTCAACCCGCCGAGGACGAAGAAGGTTTTGTTCACTTTCCTTTTATGATTATACATTTTTATTCATAGATTAATGCGAAATTGTTTTTTTACAGATCAAGATGACGGTTTGTCTCAAAAACACGTCGCTTACGCGAGATATTTGCGCAATCATAGACTCATTAATGAGATATTCTCCGATACCGTGGTTCCGGACGTACGTTCGGTAGTCACCACCGGGAGGATGAACGTAAATATTTGCATACAAATTAATCATTCGAAAGCGAATAACAAATTACTAATTAATTTTTAAGGTATTGAAACGACAAGTTCAATCTTTGACTATGCATCAGAAGAAACTGGAGACGGAATTGCAACAAATAGAGGAAAAGTTTGATGCTAAAAAGCGAAGATTTCAAGAAATGAGCGACGCTTTTCAAGAAGAACTCAAAAAGGTAATGTATAAATTACTTGCTGCTTACTTTAAAATTTGAAATGTGATTTTTAATTACAATATCAAATTTTGAAAACAATTCTATTAATTAAATTTATATTAAATTGAAATGTTATACATAAGAAGATTACTATTATAAATTTATTTAAATGCAGAGAACAAATGAAATATGAAATATTCTTCTGACTTCCATTTTAAAATTAATCACTTTGCACTTTGAAGGGGATCGTTAAAATGTGGCTGCTAGGTCCGCGGGTACAGTTTCCAAATTTCAGACACAGGTGTACCATGTTTCTTGATCGGCGTTATGTATGATGTATTAACCGTTGCCGATGACAAACTCGTAACGCTTTTATGATATATTATATTTCAGCATTGCAAGCCGGCAGTGGACGAAGAAGGTTTTACGCGTCTCGTGGAACGCCAGATCGAAATATTGAGACGAGGTGGCAATCCGCTGCCGACTTCCGGAGCCGTCCCAGTTGCGGCTCCTCCCGTCTCGCCTTCCGCCACGACTCAGATGCCTGAAAACGGACAACCGGCAGCTCCCACTGAAGAGGTGAATATGTGCGATTGCTAAATCGTCTTTAGATCCGTATACGATATGCGTACCGACGGCGACGTGTCTGTTTTTTATTGTGATCGTGTTTGTTTTGTGTTTCTATGCGTTTCGCAACCATAGCAGATGCTAAGCCTCCACTACATTCAGGTAAAAGAAACTGAATTAAGCTTATACTTTCCTCCCTTCAGTCGTCGGCAGTCAATATGTCGAACCGAAAAAAATGTTTCCAAATTTATCCACTGGACGCGAGGCGCAAAGCTCCAAAGATTACCGTTTCGGCTCATGCATTTTTTCAGACTGTTCGGATCTGCGGGACGGTTTGCCTAGCGTTGCTCTATTCTGATTCATTCCGAAAATATTTTGCGTGTAAAATATAGATCGTCTAAAGAATATTAGAATACTCGAATATGTTATTATTCAAAAAAACAACGCTAGGTTCACTGCACATATTGAACTACCAAATCGATTTCGCTTCGGGCCGGATAGATTACTTTTACTTATTCTCTTTTTTATGCAGCCGATGGGACAAGACAATCAGCCGCTGAAGAAAGACTTGGAAGAGGCGAACACGGCCGATAGAACCCTTAACGGAACGATAAAGGATGAAGAACCGCTAAAGGAAGAGCCGACGATAAAAGAAGAGTTGAGTTCCGACGAATCGGCTCCTCCGCCGATCAAAGAAGCGCCCGAAGAGAAGCCGCGGGAGATATCCAGCTTGAACGACGAAGTTTTGACCGAACTGCCTAAAAATATTCCAATCGAAGAAGATAACAAGAGCAGAGAGGACGAGAAAGAAAAATCGCAGCCCCCGAAGAACGAATCCGAAACGTCCAATTCTAGCGACGGCGCTAAAAGTGTTCCGTTCGATGATAAAATGGAAGAAGAACCGATTCCTCCGCCGCACGTTCCGAATCAAACTGCGCCTCCGGTGCACGAAGCGGGAATGCCGAATCCGCACGTTCCTCCGCCCGGTTCGCACATGGCTCCGAGCATGCAGCCCCATCCCATGCAACCGATGCCACATCACGGTATGACTTAATTTCTTATTTTGATATGATCCAGTAATTATTTAATAATTATGTACGTTCATAGGTATGATGCTCCCTCCTGGACCGGGACAACCGGTTGGGCCTCATCCGCAAGGAATGATGCCTCATGGAGGCGTTCCCGGCCATTACGCAGGATATCCGCCTAGACATCCGTATTACCCTCAGTATGGTCCGCCTCCACATCCTCATTATCCTCAATACGGACCGCCGCCCGGTCCATATCCTCCGGGACCTTATCAGCCGCCTTATCCGGCGCCGCCTCCGCACGAGATGTATCCTCCGCCTGAAGGACAACCGCCGCCGGCGGGACATCCCGGAATGGGTAATGAAATATTTTATATATAGATGATCTTTCCTAAGTTTTTTAAGCTAATGGATTTCGATTTATAGGTCACGGTGGACTCGGAATTCACGGCGGACAAGTTCCACACCAAGGTCCGCCTCCGCTCGGACCACCGCCGCACCTCCAACAACCGACCGTCCCTAACCTGCCTACTGGCGAAGGCCAGGCTGCTGCCGGTGGGTTTATATTTTATGTGTAAACTAGAAATAGTTGTTATTTTATAAAAAATATTGGTCAGTATTTCATATTTATTTTGACAAATCACACGAACATTGGTCACAAGAATTGCTCATGTGAATTATTTCTCGCATGAATTTGTCACAAGAAACTTGCTCACACGAAAATTGGTCATTTTATTTTACATGTCCTGTTATTTTTAAAATTAAATTACTTGGAAAATTAAATTCCACTGGTATAGTTCTCATCTTAGACAAATTAAAAGTAGGACTATTCAAGTCCTCCTCATTATTGATATTTATATCAGACTGTGAAACATTTAGAGACAAAAAACCAACATTTCGTTTTACTTCCACACTATCGTCGGCATTTGTGTCTCCTCACAATGTCTAAATCGATTGCTTGCTCATCCGCTAGCAATCAATAAACTGAATTAGGATTACTCATTCATATTCTCTATCTCATCAAAAGTGTACTTTACTAATATTGCCTAAAATGTGTAGGGTAAAATTAAAATTAATATAATATAGTGAAGTACAAAAATTGGTATTTTCCTGTTATAAGCGGTCAAATTTATTTTAAAAGCATATTTATTCATTTGTTTTATAGTTAAAATGATATTTTTTAAGTAGATTCGTTGCAAAGAGGAATGTTCACTATTCTGACCAACACTAACTCGTTGCCGCTCGTCCACACTTAACCTGTTTTATATTTTATAACGTACATAAATACGTTTTGAAATTTGAACTGGTTAGGTGTGAAAGAGCGGCAGTGAGTGAGCGTTGTTCAGAACAGTGATTTATCATTTTTATGTAATATATAAATAACTTAGAATTGAACTCCAAAATGTATCTGTATTTGCCATTTCATTCGCTTCTGATTTTATTTCTTCGTATGAATTTTGTAATTTATACAATTTAATATCAGAAAGCTTCGTCTAAAATATGATCTTGTCTCTGCAAGGTTTTTAAGCATAAATACGAAGTTATCATTTTAAAAAAAATGTTTAGATTGCTTTTTCTCCTTTTTCTATTTTTGTCAGTTTTAGATTTATTTCCATCAATGCCTTTATTATATTAGTAAAACGAAGCTTCACTGCCAATATTGGTTGAACTCTACTCGATTAACCAGTAGGATTCAGTTTTTTTAAAGAAACTTCTTATTCTATGGAAAATTTAAGACAATTGGTTAATAATACTGATAACTAAATTTAAATTATGACTGACGCAATGCATAAAGGACAACATATATATATATATGAATGTGTGACTGGTTGTTTGCTTATACTAAATTTTATAATTTTTTCAGATTCCCGAATAGAACCGGTGCCGCCTGCAGAGAAGAAGAAAGAGTGACGAAGGCGAAAACCTTAATTTTTTGTTTCACTTTACTTTTATATAATTTGGTGTTCAATATTTTTTTTTGCAGTGAAGTTTTCATATCTTCACCGATTTTTATACCAGACATTCGAGTGTTTTAAAGTGACTGTTGATGTGACGATTATTTTTAAGTGTGATTAAAAATGTAATTAAACATTTACAGTAAAGAAGAGCTGTATTATATTTCGGCTTGTGCGTTGTTAGTGATATAATTATATAGCGATGTATGTGATGATAATAAAGATCTAGATTATGTATCAAATTAATTATGCATTAAAGTTATCGAAAGAATAAACATTTTATAAAATTCTTTATTTATTAGTATGTTTTGAAAAGTTTATAATGATCGGTTTTCCTTTCACCACGCTTCCGTTTACTTCTTTCAGTGCGATCGAAGAGGCTGCTATCGCTGCAAAAGAGAAGTTTAAAGTAAATAAATATTTTTATACAAACTAAATTGACCAATCCAGTATGGTAGTAATAGATTCCTAGAACAACTGGAACATAGAAAATCGTTTCGTACTCACTATCAAAGGTGACGAACGCTTGACCTTTCATTTTTCCGGACATCACTCTAATGCTCGTGTATCCTCTATCGTAAAAAAGTTTTTCAAGATCTTTTTCTTCAATATGGTTTGATAAATTTTTTAAAAATAAAACCTAAAATAATAAAGAATAATTAATGATCTATACAGACAAGACTAGATTATTTATTTGGTATGACACTCAAAAGTTGTTGATTAGACATATACAATGTTTTAACCCTGAATTATGTATAAAAACTGAAACCTGTAACAGATAGAATTATAGAGGTGGAAATAATGCCATCCAGAAGATCGTCAGTTTAAATTGGGCACCTAAATGCTATTGTTACACCATGGAGCAGCAAGGCGAAAAGTATGACGCGCGCAACCTAAAGGAATGGCTAAGAGAGGGGGCGAGCGTCATGGTCAGAGGGTGGCAGGGTGGAATAGACTGGCGCTCGCCGTAGAAGACGGACTTTATTTCGGCATTGCGGCTTAAGCGACAGACTTACGACGAAACTAGACGAAAATTAACGTCGTAGGAGCTGAAACGTCGCTTAGTGGGCAGACCAATCTTGGCGTCGTATTGCAGCACAGCTGTGACTGAATTGCATACCGATGCCAGTAAATTGGACAGGAGACGGGCGAGCTGAAGGTTATTTCGTATTTTAGTCGAGCTACAACAAAAGCTGAATCCATGTATCACAGCTATGAACTGGAGACGTTAGCTGTGGTAGAATCTGTAAAGAGATTTAGGGTGTATTTGTTGGGTATACATTTCAAAGTGATTACTGATTGCTCGGCAGTTAGGGCTACTTTGCTGAAACGAGATTTAGTGCCTCGTATAGCTAGATGGTAGTTAGTCATTCAAGAGTACGATATGGAGGTTGAATATCGTCCCGGGGAGAAGATGCGACATGTGGATGCCTTGAGTCGGAATCCTACAACTGTCAATCTGATCGACGGTACTTAGGCAGATTGGTTTTTATTAGTACAGTTGCAGGACGAAAAAGCTCAGGAGATTATCAGAGCATTAGAGCATCGACAAGCTGACACGCATAATAGGAAGGAATTTATAGTAAAGGACGGTCGACTATATCGTAAGACCGCTCTCGGAGACCGTCTTTATGTTCCTGCAATGGCAAAGTTCAATCTCTTGCGTAAGCATCATGATGAGATTGGCCACCCGGGGTTTGAGAGATGCTTATCACTAATTAATGGAACTTATTGGTTTCCTAGGATGAGAAGGTTTGTGCGCAAATATACAGCAGCATGTCTGAATTGTGCATATGCTAAGGGTGATTATGGGCGCAGAGAAGGATTTTTGCATCCTTATGAGAAGCAAGCGGTTCCTTTCGATACAGTGCACATAGATCATTTAGGACCCTTTGTGAAAAGTGTGAAGCGAAATAGTTATCTGTTAATGATAGTAGATGGTTTCACAAAATATACCATTGTGAAACCCACATGCACCCTGAGTTCAGCTGAAGTGATTGAAAATCTACGATGGGTGTTTGCAGAATTTGGTTATCCGCGGCGTATTGTTTCTGACCAGGGCTTAGCATTTACTAGTAGAGCGTTTATTAATTTTTTGCAGGAGAAGGAGGTTAAACATGTCATGAATGCTGTAGCGACTCCGGAAGTGCGGAAGCTAGATGGGATGAACAACTACCTGAGATAGTGTGGGGCATTAATCACACCATTAATTCCAGCACTAGGTTTTCACCAGCAGATCTGATGTTCTCTTACCAGAGCGGACGACTAGCAGGATTATCAACAGGAGATACCACTGCTGAGGCGGGACGAGAATGATTGCAATCAAATCGACTGAAAGCGGCTGAAACTCTGCGAAGCACAGCATCTAATATGAAAGCGAGATATGACAAACGAAGGAAGGCTGCAACAAAGTATAAGCCGGGAGAGTTGGTTCTATGGCGTCAAGCAGCTACAGCTCCAGGAAAAAAGGGTATCAATCGAAAGGTGGCCAACAAGTTTGACGGTCCTTACAAAATTTTTAAGAATTTAGGTAACGACAGGTATCAAATTGTTGCACTCAAAAGTGTTAGAGGATACAAACGGTTCAAAGCCACCGTGGCGGTTGATGCCCTGCGACGTTACCAGAGCGGAGCTTTCCATACAGGAGATTCGTCTGGAGGAGATTCGATTGATTCAGAGATCAATAAGTCTGGGAGAAAGGATCTGATTGATCTGTTGGAAAGTTAAACTCTGACATCAGACTAGTCGGATGATAGGAGTGTATGGTGCTGGTTGAAAAGAGGGAGTAATTAGGTATTCTATTAATGTAGACATTAATTATTTCAGGATGGCCGATTGTTACACCACGAAGCAGCAAGGCGAAAAGTGTGACGCGCGCAACCCAAAGGAATGGCTAAGGGAGGGGGCGAGCGTCATGGTCAGAGGGTGGCAGAATGGAATAGACGCGCTCGCCGTAGAAGACGGACGTTATTTCGGCACTGCGGCTTAAGCGACAGACTTACGACGAAACTAGACGAAACTTAACGTCTAACACTATTTTGATATGGTAACTTTATATAATTTAATGGTGAAAATCACTAATTTATTGAACCATAATATTTAAAAAAAATATGGCATAAATAGGTGGTCACCACATATTAGCGAGATAAAATATCAGCTGCGGTCAATGGGTTAAAAAAACTATATAAGAAAACCTGATGACTCAACTAATTACCTTCGCTGGAACTCCAGGATCATAGTGTTTAAATTTAGGAATCGATTTAATGTCTTCTAAATTCAACTTGGTGCCATTTACGAATCTACTTTCCGATTCGATGGATTCTTTATAGCTTTCCTTATTCGTTAGTAACTTGACAATCTTATTGTTTCTTATAGTATACGTTGCCTTCTCTGAGCATCCAATTTGTCTATTCGAAGCACTTTTACATAAATTGTTCTTATCAACATTCCCACTGTCCCATACTTTCTTATCCCATTTTGAGTTAGGATCGTCTGTAGTTTCAACAATCTTTTTTTCTATTTGTTTCATAAAATTGTTATAAATTTGATCATTGCCGGTTTTAGAACTGCTTTGACTACCGTCTACAGTCGGTTCCGGCAATAAAGCTTCTTTATTCAATTTTCTTTCCATTCTTCTCATTAATTTTCTTCGTTTATTCACTGTTGGATATTGACCAACTTCTAGGTGTCCAAATATATCCTCTTTGATCTCGTTTAATCGATAGATTGGATCTATGCTTACGATAGTTTCTGCTTTTAGGTCTGATTCTGTTGTTTTTTTTATTCTACGATCAATATCTGAAATTCTATTTAAAAGACTAGTTTTCTCATGGTTTTTATAAACACTTTCCAGGTGTTCCGTTCCTTTTTGATAGTCGTTGTATATTTTGATCTCTTCTTCGGATAATCCGCAGCGTTTTAATTCTTCTAAAGACTTCAATTTAACTTCGCTTTGTGTGAATTGTTCTAAAGAAACAACACCAGATGCGATCGGAGCGTTAGACTGAACGGAACCGCTGATGAACGACATTGGAGAAACACTGGAAAAGCTTAATCGGTATTAGTTATGGTTAAATTATGATTTATTTTATTCAAAAACATACTTTTTAGAATCCATGTTATATCCTCATACAAGCAACTGTCAAACATGACAGTTTTATTCGTCGACGAAATTGGTCTTAACACGATTAATTTTGAGTAGTAGAGCAATGAATATTTTACAGATATTACTATTAGCATTTCACGTTAATAAAGATAATATATTTTTTAACATATACTTTTTTTAATATTTTTAAATAAAAAACTGTTTTTATAAATATTTATATAAAAAATGAGTACTTGTTAATTATATGGAGGCCACGCTCAGAAACCAGATTGTTATGAATATTTTTGGCTTCAACGTCTACGAATGTGGCCAATAACGGTTTGCTACATAAATACGTTTTAAAATCTAAAATTGTTTTTATCGATATGCGTGTGTTTATTTCCCAAGCATTGAGTAAAAATCGCAATTAACCGTATATCAATGGCGTCGATAACGATGACAAATGGTTAATTGCGACTTTTAACAAATGTTTGGGAAATAAACACGCGTACGGCGATAACAAACTAAATTTTAAGCTCTAAAATGTATTTATATAGCAAAACGTTGTTGGTCACTTTCACATACGTTAGGGGCAAAAATAGAACAAGTGTTCATAATCATTGGTTTTTGAGCGTAGCGCCGATATTCTTAAAAGTGCAAAAAAAACTTTATTTTAACATTTTTTAATATAAATATTTGCTTTTATAAAAATAATAATAAGAATATATAAGGCAATATATTTTGCTCACTGACATTTAATATTGAAAAAAATATGTATCATAATATATTGAAGTTAACTTTAGTGCAGAGGCGTACCTAGAATATTTGCCGCTTGGGGACGTCAAACTAATCAAATGGCGCTCACCCGCATTTTATATATATTTCTCAATTTTCAAATACATATTTCAAATGGTAATATATACTGTATATACTGTTGTGGCTCTGGCACGAATGATCCTTTCCACGGGTAATTTGGCGAAGAAGGAATTCTTTATAAAAATATCTATCGACGAGTCACCTCTTATCTTGCCGCGCATAGGGTTGCAATGATAATTATAATCTTCAACGTGGAAATATGATGTTAATAAACCTCGATATTCCGATTCGATGGAATGGAGTGATTATGATGACGTAATCATGCGCATTTAAAGCGATCCGTTTTAGGTAAATTAAAGTTATATAGATAGTTCAATGTTTCATAAGCCAATCTGGTCTTGGTTGTTCAAATGGTCTTATAAAGCTCACTACAAAAATACTTTTAAGAATTTTATTAGTTTACCTTTTAAGTCTTCTAGGCGGTCGGTAGTAAAAGAGCTTTCAAACACTGCTGTGCGTATAAACGTCGACGGCTTTTCAAGGCGAATAGTATAAACTGTCCTTTTTACTATATTCATAAATAAACAAATGGTATGTATATATATACATATGTATTACTCGTGTGAAGTTGACTCAAAGTATCAAATTTGTATTATGATAGTTTTTAAAATAAATCTTATCATAGTATCAGATTAAATTTATTATAAAATTTTTATGCTGCACATTGGTCCGATAGACCATTAACAGATAAAAATATGAATTATTATAATAAAGGTTATAACAACGATCCATCCGTATAAACATGATGAAGTATTTAGTCAATTTCGAACATACTTCTCCAATGCTTTTTATTGCGTATCGGTATTTGAATTATATTTCAATTTATAGTCGTAAATTTAATATAAACTATTTGCTGGAAATGTATTCATTTTATAGTGAGAGTCAGAATATACGTAATAGCAATTTGTATCTGTGTCATTAGTATATTCAGATAAACTTTTAGAGTGAACTAATAAATATTTATGGTAACCCATTTATAGTTTGCAATTTAGAATTTATTTTGTTTTGTTACTGTGAGTTTTTTCACAGGTGTTTTAAATGTGTCGTTATAGCTTCTCAATTTAATTAATATTATTATCTGTTCTTATATTCCAGTGCCTCTTCTTTAGGAGCGTTGGGATACGATTTGCTGAGTTCTCACAGAAAATTGTACGTCGTTAAGCATTTCTTTCAACTATTAAAGGGTGCTGCGGAAAAACGGCGACGGCACAATTTCATTGCTTTTGACGTGGATTTTTGACTTCTGAAAAGAAATAATTGTTTTTTTGCGCTCTCCTATTGGTCAAAATTTGGTTTAGATACGCTTCATTCGATCTCCACTTATTGTAAGTCGTAATATTGTTATATAAAGTCCATTAAATAACTGAGAGTTTCCTCTGCGATGGCGATGGAATAATTTTATTGCTTGTGACCAAAAAATCATTTATTAAAATACTACGAATCCTAATGAAACGGAAATTTTGACTTGCCAACTTTTGTCTCTGATATAAATAAATTAAATTAATAAGAGATTTTATAAAACGTAATATTGATTGTATTTATTAAGAATATATGGATTCAACTTAAGTACTTACATAAGCGTTGAAAATATTAAGACCAATTTAAACAAAAGTATGCTTTAAGATAATCGATGTATGAATTAATTAAGCGTTTCAGAATATTAAAGGCGAACGAACATTAACCCATAACCAGCTAAAAATTTAGCAAAACGTAAATAAATAAAGAGTCTTAATAAGACTAACTTTTTGAACCCTTTATAAAGTGTGAGTGGCGCAATAACTCATTATTTGTTGAGTTTGCACTTTATATTTTTAAGGTATCTATTTGGCATAGAAAAATTATATCTTATTTTATAAACATTTAGGAATTTATTTATATTATCATGCGCATAATGACATTGTTCTTCTACCCTTTGGTGACCATTTGAACTGTTTTTATTTTAAAGCGTGAACAGTTTTCGTTGGTTTGTCCAAGAAGCAGCTCTACCGAAATCACAGCCGACAATAATACAACTCGACACTCATACTATCTGATTTCTATGACCTGCCATTTCAATTTGTGCTCTTGATTTCACATTTTTAAATATATGCATATTTTGAATTTATATTATTGCTTTTATTGGAAGTTCATTATGTACAAAATTGTGTCAAAATGATTTTTTAATATCATCATGACGTTAATTATTGGTAATCCGGTGACATAAATTGGTTGTTGATTATCTGACGGACGAGTTATTTTTGTGTAGCGCTATAAAAACTGGCAGTAAATTTAGAGACGCAGTCCCTGGCTGCATATCTCAGTAGAGTTGAAGTAGCCTCTGGGTGTGTTAAACCGAGAAACGAAACCCTGAAGGCGCTTGAAAACATATGTTGGATGATTTCATTTCTATTATAATTTATAGTAGTGCGACTAGTTTTTGGCTGTTAAAGCTATAATGTTATGTGCAGCGGAGTATGTGTTTTTATTAGCAAAATATCATAGATAAGCACACACATATTGTAATTTATATTAAATTGCACCTGAAAAGGGCGCGTTTGATATTTAAATGAAAATTTCATTTATAAAATCAATGTTTACATTCTACAAATAAATTTTAAAATATTAACTAATTATACATTTATAGTTAATATCCTTACATCCACGATTTTATGAAACATTTATATGGAAAATATATTTTTTATCGTCTCATGTTCAATATTTATTATCAAACAAACATGTTTGTTCGTGGATATTTTTGTATAACCAAATGTACGAGGGTAGGTCAATAAGTGCTTACAAAACAATAGAAAAACACCTTATTTTGGATTGATTCATTTTTATTTCTAAACATCGTCTCCTTTTGCTCGACATAGCTTCGCTCAGCGTTTTTCCAACTTTTTCAAGCCATCAAAAAAAGTAAGATTTCAGCGATGACCTTTTTGTCCGACGTGAATCTTTTTCCGGCGAGTCATTTCTTCAAGTTTGGAAACAGACAAAAGTCCCTGAAGGTCAAATCTAGTGAATACAATTCAATTCAATCCAAAAAATTGCCGGCGATTTCACTGTCTTCGCTTTTTTTGGAGTTGGATAATTTTTAGAAACCCGCTATTTCGACTGTTCCTTTGTGTTGAACTCATGTTTCATCAATGGTTATGTATTGAAGCAGAAATGATATGCTTGTGGCCTCAACAAGTTCGCGCACTTTGACTCGTCGATCACTCAAGACAATATCGTGGATTATGTCGATCATTTCTGGCGTAGTCACCTCAAGTGGACGTCCCGAACTATTAAAACACATTCACTTAATTGTAAACAGTTTAAACGTTGGTGCAGATGTGCCATAAACTACATCCAACTCAGCTTTGATTTCTTTCGGCGTTTTTCCTTTCAAATGAAAGTGTTCAATCACTACACGATACTCGTTTTTTCCATTGTTCGAAAATAACAAAGGTTGTTTGCTTAGATCGATTGTAAAAATGAAAGGAGGCGATGGAAAAACTGACAATTTGACAGCAGTCTATCGAAAGATGATATTTTTAAAAAATAAACTTGTTTCGATATTAATAGCGCCATTTATTAGATTTTCCAAGAATTTATTGACCTACCATTGTAATAAAGTGATAATAAACTTATTTACATAAATTACATATGTAATAAAGAATTTGATTTCGGATTTCGTAGCTAGATAAGGTTTAAAGTAATAAGAAGAGGTTGCTTTCTTGGTTTTGGTAACATTTAAAATGAATATAAAATAGTAAGAGCTTTCAATGATTTTTAGAAACATTATATATATTTCTTTATATAGTTTCTAACATGGAATAAAAGTAAATTAAAACAAGCTACTTCTTATATAATACGAAAATATAGCTAGAGCATACATATTTATTATTTGTCGAGAAAGAAAACAAAGTGCAGGGGTCGACCATTATTTACCATAAGCTTAGGTTGTACTGTAGTCTCCATTTTGTAAATTAATTTGCAACCATATTTAAAACGCATTTATATTTTATTTGTCCTTCGAGAACGATCGGGAATGTCAGACGTTTATTTATCGGCGCCCTTTCGTGTCCTTTTAATTACAATTTAATCCATCTGTTTGACCAATATAGGACACGATCGTTTTATTAATGCTTCCAATTTCATTGTACGATTGCAGAGCGGAGAGTTCTCAGAAATATTCGATTAAAACGTATTTTAAATTTTAGAAGAAGACAATTTTGCCGAGGCTGACGATGCATATACCTATCCTGCTTCAGGAAATTGAAAACGTGCCTATTTCCCAGGTGCGATTTTCATTCTAAAGATAATGTACACAACACTTTTGTGGGATATGCTTAAAATAATTACACTCGGCTATTAAATATTTCCGGGAAAATCCCAACGCGAATTCAACATGTCAATTTTATATAAATTCATTAGAATATTTACTTTAAATATTTTTTTAAAATTGAAAATGTAATATGTAAATTCCATAATTAAATTACACTTTACTATTGTTTAGTAAAGGAGCTTAGATAAATTAAAAGCATAGTTTTTACAGCCAGGATATTATTTTTCAATTCTGCTTTAAAGATATAATAAAAACACATATTGAGAAGGTGGAAGGGTCCTCTCTGATATGAAAAGTTGTATTGATAAAGTAGCTCATTAATTTGTGTTTAATGTATATAAGAAAACCATAAAAGTTCATATACCATTATTTTTTTTCTTTGAATTTAATGTTTTTATTAATTAAAATTATTTAGAATATCGATCGAACGACATAAATCGTTAAACTTAGTAAAATCCTTTCTATTCTCTTTTATTTCTAAAAATAAGATGATATTCTACTTTAATTCCCATACTTGGTAAAAAACATATTCTAGGCTAATATGCCTGTATGTTCATATTCAATATTATATAAAAATGATACAAATTGGCAAAGTTAGGCTTCTAATATTATTTAATTTTAAATCTTTTCTACATACAGCCTCCTAGTGAATTATAGCATGCAAACATATTTTTTTATTTGGATCGATCGATTTGACTTGCTCACCGATTCTTTTCACAAACCCGATATTTTTTCCAGTTAGATTTGGGCAACCATCTGTTGTTATATTAATAATATTTTCCAAGCCAATCATTTATTACCTTTATTAACTTCAAGCAATAAATCTTCGCCTGTAGTAATATCTTTCATTGCTCGTAAGCTTGCTAATTCTTCAATTATTTCAAATTTATCGTTTATTTATTTTATAAATATTGCTAGTTGAGAAGTATCCCTAATATCAATGCTTTCATATCTTTCCAGTTTTTTTTTGTATTTGTAATAATCAATTTTGTGAAATATCATTGATATATTATAAGCTTATGCATTTAAAAAAGTTATTTTTTTCGAGACATAATAACTCTGCTGTATCAATCATGCAATCTTTAATAAATTCACCCTCTAATAATAATTTATTGCCTTTCGAAATTTCATGTAAAAAAAGGATTCGTAGAATTCAGTTTCCGAAATGTTTCCCTCTCTTTGATTGACAATTTTTTGTATTTTTTAATGTTTCAATTAAAAGTTTTTCCTTAAATTATATTATTTAAAAATAGCTATAGTATCTTTATATATTAAACATTAAACATTATTGCTGTACGAAGTAAATAAATATTTTTCTTTGACATTAAATCAACATTTCTCTTCTTTGATGGGTCCATTTCTAAAAATAATTTTATAATGAAATACGGAGATCCACTTTAAAAGTATGATTGTTATTATATGGCTGACGACAGTTCTTTGCATCGATAGACTTTCATATTGTATATCAATATATAAAAGAAGCATTTCTTCTCATGCGGCTTAATCCATAATTATGCATGTATGCAAATCTCTGTATTCGAACAACTCATAAATATTTTTAGTATGTAAAATATTAGATGTTTTCATTTAGCAAGGATGAAGATAGAAAATACTTTTAACGTAACTTTATTTATTATTTTTTATTTATTAACTTTTATTTATTATTTCACTTCAATGTGTCAAAAAATATACATATATAAGAAAAATAATTATTTCTAGTTGGATGTCTTTTATTTAATTTATACTAAGTATTTTTTAAATATAAAAAAAATCATTACTCTGTTTAACGATTCTCAGCGAGCTTTTTAAAATCGTACGCGATTGCGTTTCGGTAATCCTGTCATTAAACCTGTACGATCATATTCGATAGGCTAATTTTTGTGTTGTAAAAAAATATTTTTATTATTAAAAAAAATAAATAAGATTTACTGAGTTTAATGTAGCAATCAAATTTAATTAAATCAAATGAATCAATATTTTATATAATGTGGGAATTAAAGCTATTGTATTTTATGGAGTTCTTTTCGAAAGGATTTCAATAATGGTAAAAAGGCAATTAAGACACGCTCCGCATATTCAATATATCATAATACAAGTAATGACTTTGTTCGTTAATAACAATGCACAAATCAGAGGCTAAGAATTTATCATGTATTGAATATGTATACAGCAATTTTTATTTGTTGCTCACATCCGAAATTTGCCATTCATTTTCATAAAGACCGCACCCAAAAAGCTCTAATCAATCTTTATTTAATATTTAATTGTCCATTTTAATAGACGCCAATTAGTTAAAAATGTTAATAAAAATAATCAAAATAACAACGGTTATTTTGAAAAATTGATAACACGTTTTATCACGAAGTAAAAATTCCTGTCCGAAAAATCCGAACACCTTACAGCATAGTAAAATATTTTGTAAATTATGTTTTTCGATAGAATTTTATCTAAATTTTTTTAAAATACTTTAATCGTTTGGTAGAAGTTAATCTCGATAAGTAACTAATATAAATTCAGTAATAGAAGTTGCTATTTCTATATGAATTTCTTCCCGTTGCTGAAGCTCTGAAACAATTGAGTAGGCAAATTATTGTTAGATTTTTAAGTTTTTCTAACCTTAAGGGGGTTGACTTTGTAGCCAAAAAGACGTCGTTAGAAGCTTGTAATAATCTATGAAATAAATGTATATATTGTAAGTTACTATGATGGGCGAGTGGTGGTGGCGCAGCTGGCGGAGGGATGATGCGGCCTTGTAGGTGAGGCAGCGACGCTATAGTGGAGGTTTGTCTCTCTGATGCAGTCCCTCTCTGGTGATGTCAGTCCATGACCGTATGGTTCTCGCCTCGGGCAGTATCTCAGTGTATTTTTGTCTGGCAGTCCATCTCTCTCTTTCTTCATTGGAGACCATCCTTAAGTATTAAAGGACATTTTTAGGACTTTTATTACATCAAGTCCTTAAAACATACAAATACATTTTCACCAGTAGATATGCGTTTTTACTAGCAAAAATACAATTAATTTATATACAGTTATAACCTAAACAGTAGTTTTATCGTTAAAATTCACCTCGTCTGATTTGACCTTCAAATATCCATCAAGCAAATGTCATTCTCTAGAGATGTGAACATATTTCGTTGGTCGAATAAACGAGCACACCAATTGGTTGAATGATCTTTGCATTATTATGATTCGTCGAAGAGCTTTTTAACCTACGATACATAAGATCGATCTTCAAGGAACGATCAGCTATAGAGGAACAGAAGAAATCTGACAGATGATCGATCAAGACCACGTTCTGTTAATAGCGACATCAGAGGATCATCTCTAGGACATCATTTCTCCGCTAGCTTCTCCACCATCACTCGGAGAAAAACAATAATCCACAATAGTTTGTTGCAATATATGTAATGAAAAATTACCAGTTTTCAACGTCTATTTCTAGCTGCAAAGTCACACCCCTCGGGTTTTTATACATGAAACTATATAATCTTTCCTTGATACTAATAGGATTATTTTATAAAAAGTTTTTATATAGTCTGCAAGAATTGGGATATATTTTTATTGCTATGGTATCGACAATGAAACTAACATTATAATAGGAATGCAATTATGTTTTCTAAATTTATTAATTTATTATATTTTTTGGATTATAGTAAATAAATGGGTGCAAAAATAATTCATCAAAAATATTTTCAACGACTTTTTAAGTCGGTCAAATATTTAGAATAATACACAAAATAAAGTATAAGAATTTAAAGCGTTAGTAAAAGAGATTTTTTATTAGACGAGTAGTTTTTTTGACATTTACATACATACATACACATTTAAATATATATTTTTACACGGTATAGTAGTTACATATGTGCAATCGCGAAGTTCACAGTAATAAATTATTACAAACATAATTAACAATAACAGAGTCCGTTTAACAGTAGTAGAATTAGAGACTAGTATAAATAATTTTAATATTTAATATACATACATATAAAAGCGCGTGATTCGTAGAGTAAGCTTTTATTGAATACTTATATGTTTAGAATACGACCGACTTATGACTAACACGATTGTTGTGAATCAGGTATGCATCGATCAATTAATAAAGTTTTTGTTTGATAATAAATAGGACAGTATCGGTTAATATTTTAATTCAAACAGCAGTTCTCAGAGTGTCCTATAATATTATAATATATATTTGGTTCTTGAAAAATTCGATTTGAAAATAAAATATATGGCGAAAAATAAAAAAAACACTGCACGTTTCGATAATATAAATCTCGAAGAACGATCATTTAAGCCGCTGCAAAATAATATTAGTTTATCTGTTATTTCAGTTTTAGATAAAAGCTCAACTATGACTTTCGAGCGATACGATAATAGTGCCCGTTGCAACATATTGGGCCGACGTCTACTAAGTTGTAGTGATAGATCTATTTTGCGCAGTATAAGTAATTAAGATGAGTTACAATACTAATTCGAAGCAAAATGCAGCTGGTCGATTGTCTACGTACTATCGGTGTATATACAGGGGAGTCCGTCAGAGGTCCGTCTCCAGCAAGCAGCCGGCGCGTTTGAAGAATGGGGCGCGCGGCCTTATCTCGCGACGCTACTCTATCTCCGCGGGCTTTGGCGGACTTCCGCAGTTGATGCCGAACTCCTTGATGGCGCACGCTATGTGCTCCTCTTGGGTGGCGTCTCGGGACACGCCGGGATGGTGGTAAGCGCTCAGGAAATGGCACGTCCCGGGAATGTCTTCCGGAAACGAGGCGGGCAAGCACGAACGGTCACGGGGATCTAGCTCGAAACCTGGAGTTTTCACCAGCCACCTGAAAACCGGTTACCTCAATATATAACGAGTTCTGGTAGACAAATATATCTATTTTAGGATCAAATACAAAAAATAATAAAAACATGTCACAATAAAGAGATCAGACTAAAATCCATCATTGTGGAAAGCGGATGCTTTCGCCAGCTTCTAAGGGTCGTTTCAGTCAATTCGTCGTAGCTCAGCGTAGTACGGGTCGGTCCCTCATTATAGTGAGGTTCTGTATCGAGTGTGCGAATGCTTGACACTTAACTTTTTGGGTTTTTAAGCATTATTTTAAATTTTTAGAAATCTAGTTTTTATTTATTAATTAAAATTCGATATTTAAACCATTGTGTAACTGTGCGCTTTATAGTAGAGAATTATTGTTAGAAAAAAATTAACTATACAAATCAAAAAGTGTTACTGGAACAATGATCAATACACAGGATTATTTAACACGTAAATAATCTAAAAAAGAATATGTGCTATTTTTATGATTACCATAATCACAAATCACATTGAAGATTATAATATAATTGAATGCAATTCTAATCAGGGCCTGCTTTAGGTTATTTAGCGCCCACGGCAAAAACTAAATTTTCGCCCCCCCCCCTTAATTACATGAGCTCAAAAATATAATTCAAGTTAAAGTAATCTAATATTATATTTCACACGATACTCTTTTATGTAATTGTGAGTATGTAGTTTTATTCTCATCGCATTTTTTTACGCATAAAATAATCTAAACAGTACACAGTAGGGTGTACCAAAGAAACTAATCTCTTTGGTGAAACTCACATTGAGAAATGTCAAATGCTAAGTGAAAGTATAAAATTATATATTTGTGAATACTCAACAGCCTACGAGAGGCGATGCTCTAACGTGCAATCTGTTCAACATTGCCCTAGAAAAAGTAATCCGAGTTAGCAAACTGGATATATTCGGCAGTGTGTTTAATAAGTCGATATAAATCTTCGCCTGCACCGATGACATAGATATAGTGGATAAATCATAACAGGCACTAATAAACGCCATTGAATTATCAGACAGGAAAATAAGGTTGAAGATCAATGAAACAAAAACAAAATACATGTCGGTTATGCCTAGTTTAAAGAGTCAGTATCATAAAAATCTCGAAATGGACGAGTTCACTTTTGAGTGTGTCAGTGACTTGATATACCTCGGAACCCTGCTAATAATTAACAAAAAAATTAAAAAAACATTTTTTTAAATTGTTATTTTGCTTTAATTTTTAATATAAAACATTTTTATTTTCTTTACTTTTTTCTCTAAAATAGTTTTTAACGAAGATACGATTTTTTTTATTTTTTGAATGGCCACCATTTTGAAACAAAACAGTTGATACAGCTGGTTAACATATATATTTGAGATATTTAAAAGGTCTATTTTTTGGCAATAAATTATCGTGATATAATAAAAGAAGCGGAAGTTATCGTGTCCTTAATTTTGAGTAAATTCCATATATATACCTATTATTTTTAGGCAAAATATGTTTTTGTAGGGAATTTAGTTAGGCTAAGTTAGGTTATGCTACGATTTATCGTACCCCAACCTAACCTAACTCGAATGATTTTTGTTTCAGGAAAATATAAATTTATGTACACGTGTTCTCAATTTTATATCTTCAGGTAAACATTGAGGCGGTCACTGGGGCGGTGCCACATGTACAAGGTACCCAGGATGCATATTATGAAGGGGCCAAAAAAAATTTTTTTGAAACTTTTATAAAAATGAAATAATTTAAATTGTTTTATTTTTTAAATTACAATTTTTTTCTATGAATTTATTTACATCTAGAAACTGTTACAAGAATGGTGCAACAATAACAAGGTACCCAAGTTCTTAAAAAAACAATTATATAAGGTTAAAAAAAAATTTAAAAAAAAGTTAAAAAAATTTTTTTTAGAAAAAAAAATTTAATTATTTTTAATTTTGTTTAAAATTAATGTTTTTTTTAAAAAAAAAATTAAATTTTTTTTTATTTTAAAAAATATTTTTTTTAATTTATAAAATGATAATAATTTTTATAAAAAAATATTTAATTTAATTTGGACACCCTCCTAATATGCAGCATGGGTACCTTGCACCTGTTGCACCGCCCTGGTGACCGTCTCCATGTATACCTGAAGGTATAAAGTTGAGAACAGGTGTACATAAATTATATTTATATTTAATATTTTCCTCAAACAAAAATCTCTCGAGTTAGGCTAGGTTGGGGTACGATAAACCGTACCCCAACCTAACTCAGCCTAACTTAATTCCTTTTAAAATCATATTTTGCCTGAAAATATTTGGTTTATATTTGGAATTCACTCAAAATTAAAGACACGATTACTTCCGCTGCTTTAATTATATTATCACAATTTTTTTGTCAAAAATTAGACATTGTAAGCATCTCAGATATATTTCTTAGCCAGCTACATTCACAATTTCGTAAAAAAATGGTGGCTATTCAAAAAATAAAAAAAATCGTATCTTCGTTAAAAAATCATTTTAGGGAAAAAAGTAAAGAGAGCAAAAATGTTTCTTATTAAAAATAAAAGCAAAATAAAAATTGAAAAATGCTTTTTTTCACATTTTTGCCAATTATTTGTTTTTAAAACTTGATCACTACCGCAGTTTTAAACATTTAAAATGTTTTCTAAAAATAAATTTTGAATTTATTTTTGCTCAATTTGTTAACCATGTTAGTTTTTTATTTTTTAATATGGAGCCTGGGTGCCTTGCCTTAATAATGGGGTACCCTTTAAAATAAAGTGCAACTCTGTACAAGTTGTTAATCTGACCGAAATATTTTAGTAGTTAGTTTTAGCCGTAATTTTGAAAACTAAACAAAAGAAATAATTGTTTTTTTATTGCTCACTATAGTTTTGAAATTGGATTTCAGTTCTTATCGTTCAGTCTTGACTTTGCGAACTTTATGGTTAGTTGCGCAATTTTGGCATATTTTATATTTTTTTTATTCAATAATTTATTTTAAATATCAAATAAACATTTAAAAATACGATAAAAACGCGATTTAAGTAAAGCTACAAGGCGAATATAATTTTTTTGCACTCGCATATTGCATATTATTGACTAAAAATATCAATAATTAGAAAACACATTAATTGTTCACGACACGCTGTCCACAATGCTTTGAAATGGTTCAACAAATGTGGGTATTACAAATCAAAACCAAAAACTGAAAGAAAATGAAAAACAAGTACCCAGGATGATCGAATCTTGAATCGTGAGTCCCTTTAAAATCGTCGAAAAACGTCTTCAAAACTGACTGCCTAAGTCTCTGCAAGCGGATGGCCATCCATTTATTCGCGGACGGTAAGAAGAAGGCTCAACGATATGGGACTCAGAGGCTGTAAAGCCCGACACAAACCATTTCTTTCACAAATAAATAAAACTCGAAGGTTAGAGTGAATTAAATGATATGAACTATATCAGATCCTTGTCGCTAACATTAAACAAATCAATGTCTAATTAAGAGCTCCATGAAGAAAGTTGGAAGAAAAATATGATTGTAATATGAAGTTTAGTCGTTTAATAGCGCACTTAATCTATATAAGATCACCGTCAGTGTCTCTTCATCATACTTTTAATCATTCAACAGCCTGAGTTCACGACTTTCACCCTCTTGAAATCGTTTTAAATAAAAGTAATACATACATGTTTTTATTGCTTTACAGCGAATCGCTTAGGTAAGCGCATCAGCGCGGCAAATAATATCAGATTATATTCTTTAACAATATTGTTTGATAATTTTAAGCGAATATTGCGCCTTTATTTGTTATCACGGCGCCCCACAAGATCTAGCGCCATAGGCGATCGCCTATACTGCCTGCCCCTCGGATCGGCCCTGATTCTAATCCAAGACATATATTAAGTGTTATACTGTATATATGAAAAATTTCAATTAAAATATACTATATAAAAATAATAGTAATAAAACATAATAATAGTAATAAATTATAATCTAAATATATTTTTTAAATTTATAAATAATATTTTAGAATGAAGTTTTGATAAAATTATAAATATTTTGATATGGATTTTTATACATAATTAATATTATAATAGATAAATTTAATTGGATTACGATAATGTTATGGACAAACTAATATCTGGAGAACATAAAAATATTTAGTTTTTATCAATAGTAAAAGATTACAATGTTAAGTGAAAATAATTTCAAGAATTACTGATCATTTTAATATAAATATTTATATAGAAAAATATAATGTAATTACGTTAAAAAAATAATGTGAGTTATTAAAATAGATTTAACACAAAGATTGTAATTATAAAAATTTGACTGAAATATAGATAACATAGATGTTAATATTATATGAAGCAATATTGTGAATAGTGATATAAAAAGGCAATGTAATTTTAGAAGGGAATATCGATTTAACCCAAAACCGTGGTTTAGTGATGATGTTAAAAATGTTTTCATGAGAAGAGAGAAATCATATAAAATATTTCAAATAATAAAAACGAAACGAGAAGATATAAAGTTACAATGTATAAATTTGACAGTCAAATCATTAAGAATAGCTAAAACAATGGCATGAAAAGTCGATAGATAAAATAAAAAATGACCCGAATGAGATGTGGAAAACAATAAAAAAATTAATTAATCTTATACATATACAGAAAAACGATATATTGAATGAAGAATTAATAAATTTATTATATATATAAAGAGAATATTATGATAGCAGAAAAAAAAATATTATAGTTATAATACTAGATTGAGAGTATAGAAGATTGTGATTTCAATACCTCAGTTCAATAAATTAATACAATACAATAATAAAACATCGAATATAAAATTTGAAGAATTTAAATCAGTATATTTCAAAGAAATTCCAAACATAATTTGTAAATTAAAAAAAACAGTACTGATGAATTATGCATAAATATAATTGAAGAAAATGGGAAGCTCAATGAGCTAATCTACATTATTTTGTAAATTAAGCACT
This sequence comes from Plectrocnemia conspersa, assembly GCF_051122295.1. Lineage (NCBI taxonomy): Eukaryota > Metazoa > Arthropoda > Insecta > Trichoptera > Polycentropodidae > Plectrocnemia > Plectrocnemia conspersa. The sequence goes on along the minus strand of NW_028277167.1, from coordinate 29,581,371 downwards.
CTCCGAATGATAAATATCTGGAAATTTAAAGATTGCTACTAATAATGTTATACCTATATCTAAAATACAAAATAATAAAACGGTTCAGGAAATGTCGCCTTGTATGAAAAATGTATCAAAATATATCATAAAGCATTCTGTAAGAATTATAATCAAGATTCAGAGAAAAATATTTCACACCGACTGCATTACAAATATTGAAAAAAGATTGGTAGTTAGAAGAAAAAATAAAGATACAAAAAAAATCTACAATAGTATTATATTACACTACTTCAATTATTGTGCAACAATATTTATGCTTAATAAATTAGATAAGACGAAGTTTTTATATAATATATTTTTTGTTTATACTTTGTTTAGTGTATATACAGTTAGCTATATTAATTTAAAAAAAAAATTCCTACTTCATCTAGGATTTTTTTAAATATTTGTTTAAAAACCTCACAAATTTATTTATAGTCTAGTGTTTATTTTTTATACAATCGCAGCACAAAACATTTTATAACAATAATTTAATAAATAAATATTATTAAATAAATATATTTCTCTGTGATAATATAAAACATTAAAATATAATAATAGCTTAAACCATAATTTGAGACCAAAGATTAGTTTTCCCGCTACTGTTACAGTTTTGAACGTGCGTGTTTAATAGATATGCGGATTATTCCAACACGTTTTTGACCGTTCCCGCGTTACTGCGTAAATTTGCGCAGTAATTAAATGATAATTTTTATTTATTTTTACTTGTAGACAAGCAATGTACTATTTTCAAGTAACTTTAACTACTTAAATACCAGCGACTCACCGATGAGTCACTTGTTGATATTTTTTTTAACAAATTAATAATTTAAAACAAGTTAACGAATTATTTTCAATTTTTAAAGAATATTTTACTTACTGTATTTATCAGTAAATTAAGTATTTTATATTTGCTTTTAGAAAGAGATACTGACGCGTGAAGAGAAATAACAGGCGATTCACAAAAAAGTCGCTGGCGTTTAAACGGTTAAAGTAGGTTTGCACTTAAACCAAATAATACTATATCAAAATAGTATTTTTCATTTGAATATATGCTTATTATTTATATAAACATAATTTCATATAAAAGTTTGGGAGTTTCCGATGGTAAGTTAAGTTGGTTAAATAAAAAATACTAAAGCATAAATCTATTTTTTTCCCTTGTAGAGTGCCACAGATTTTTCATTTAAGCTCTACTTAATTTATTTTTTATTTAGCTTAATTATATTTGATAATAAATAAATATTTACTTTTACAATCTATGCTACACATTGCTGTGCTAATAATAAAATAATAAAGTTACAATAAAAAAATTTATGTTGTCTTGAATAAATTGAAGCAAGATTATAAATCTTTATTTACGATAGAATGATAATATTATGTGAAACTCACTCATAAGTCGTGGGGCTGACGTTGATCTTGAGAGGTTCCGATCCTGATTCAAACTTGTTAGCCAAAGTCACGTTGTGTCCAAAGAGACAGTATTTAAGCATAGTTTTCCCTACGACCCCTGCAAGCACAGTGCCAGTGTGAAGTCCTATTCGCATCTGTAAATAAAATACTGGTAAATGGGGCAGTTTAAAATAGTATTATGATGCTTTTTTCTGGATGCAACTTAAACTATTCTTTGCTAACATCAAGGTGTCAACAGAAGAAAGAATGCTATCTGACATTAATTTCTAGGTCAACGCAATCTTATAAAAAATAATATTTTGGATGATAATAATAATAATAATAATAATAAATCGAGAAATATTTTAAAAAAGATAATTCAAGCTGCAAATAATTCACTATTTTATATTTTTTTATTAAAAAAAATAGTTTAAAAAAACAAATACCTTTATGGGGTCTCCCATATGAGTGAGATGATCTGAGCAAGCGTTAACCATTCTGAGAGCCATCCAAGCGATCTGCTGAGCGTGGGTGGCCGTGCTTCCTTGGAGGCCTGCTGCAACGCAGTATGCGTCTCCTATGGTCTCTACCTATCATGGTATAATATTTAAGTGCAGTTCATTTTAAGTGCAAGCGCATCATTTTACCTTGTACACGTCAAGCTGTCCGCAAAATACGTCAAATACACTGTACAGATCTTCAAGCATGTTGATGACCATCATGGGGGTAGCGGTGGAACAGATGGACGTGAAACCTACGATGTCGCTGAAGAGCATGGTCACTCTATCGTGCGTCTTTGCTTCGATCGTCTCGCCTATTATAAAGTTATAATATTGTAATTGTTATATTATAAGGCTATTTATAATATTAAGTCTACTGATCTGATAAGATCTAGTTGCAGGATATGGGACTATAGTAAAGGGCGAAGCCCAGGCGGTGGCGTATTAGAAATGTTCTCAAAAATGTCTTGTATGTAATTTATATTTGCCAGTGTATGGTCTTTTAAATGTTACGATATTGAGCTTGAGAGGAGTGCCTTAATTTTTAACGATCTGTGAGACATTACCATTATTAATTTTGATAGTTTTTTTTTTCAGATAATTTTTAGTGTCATCAGCAAGATTTTACTTTATCAAAATTAATTTTTTACCTAATCTTTCGTTTCATTGTATTTTTTAAGCTTTTTTGGTGGCGATATGTTGATAAATATATGGATTACTTTTCTTCTTGAAATATTAACTAAGACCTGTAATACCAGTATAATTTATTTTATAAAAGCAGCATATAATAAAAAAAATAAGGATGTATTATCTAAATATGAAATTAGTAATGATTGGACATTGTTTAATTTACACTTTTTCAATAATGGTGTTTTGGTTTATTCTTGACAAATAGTACAGATTTTTACTTAACACATTGATTACAGCCATTTTTCATCCAGTTCGAGTTAAATGATTTAGTCACAGTCTTGAACGTTTAGGTTTTAGATTGAAGAAAAAATAATTGCTGACACCTGCTACGTCCTTTTATTAGTTTTGAAGAGTTTGTTTTTTTTTCTAATAAGATAGATAGACTCATGGTAGCTTTCAACATTGATACGAATCTGACGATTGAAGGCTTTTTATTGATTCAGCAAAAATAAGTCTGAAAGCAATACTCTTACATAACGGTAATAAGTATGCATCTTTGCATGTTTTCTGTGTGAATAGGACCGCCGTGCCAGAGAGTAGTATTATATTATGAAAGTATGGACAATAAGAAATACATTACAGCCTAGAAGTTACCTTACTGTCCCAAAAAAAGTTCTACATCCAACACATTAAACTGGACCTGATGAAGCAATTTGACAAAGCTTTCTCAAAAGAAAGAGATGCTTAAGGTATCTCGGTGAACAAATCCTTAGTTTTTCAAAGGAAAAATTGAAAGAAGGCATTTATGTTTGCACCCGACATATGTCTGAATTAAAATAAAAATGTACAAATAGTATATGCAATACTTGCTTTTGTTTTCATTTCGCCAGCCATCCCTATCATTGAAATTCTACGGTCTCTGTTACATAAAATAATTACTGGAAACTGCTAGATACCGTTAGATTTGCCTGAGATAAAACAAATGTGTTCATGACATTTTGACACGTCACGCAAATACATACAAAAATATCAAACATGTCGAAATATCGGCTGGTGGGATTTTTGTGGACTGATTTTTATTCATTTTGGACTAAAAAGGATCATATTATTCTACTTTGATATCTTATCCCGATAAAACTACTTAGGTTAATTCGCCAAAATGGGCATCATTTTATTCTACGCTTTTGCATTATTCAAGCAATATTTTTATGGTTCTGAGCCATGGAGGTCTTGTTTTCAACAAATAAAATGTACAGATTAAAAAAAAATATTTTCGGTACTACCAGTATTTTATTTTGTAATACCAATTTTTTTCCAAATACAGGTTTTGTAAACTCTAGTTGGGACTGCGATGTAAAAACGACCGTTGTCACGAACCTCATGCCGTAAGAGTTAATGTTATGTTATACACGCACATAATAAGGCACACTGTATTATTAAAACGTTTCATCCTTTTATAAATTGCTTCCAGAACCGGTTTATATTTTTAAATAAATAACGAAATTGTGAATGGGATCTTGCCGCAGACTCTCGCGAGAATTTAGCCCGGCGAAAAACTCACATCCCCGGGGATCTTCCCAGGCATTATAAAGAACCGTAAAGAACCCGGCGCGAGTGCACGCGACTGAATAAAATTTAAATTTATACACCATCTCTTCTTCTAGGTGTACGTTTTACCTGCGGCGATATATTATTAAAAATTGAGTACTCACCGAGCCACAGCCGCTTGGCGATGTCCGGCGGGAAGATGAGATGCAGGAGACTGACGTTCTTCTCTCTCTCCTTGTTGACGGCACGGTTTGCTTCCTCGATGGAGCTCTTCAGCTTATCCATCCGCCTCCTGAGACCATCCTGAAACGTTCGCATATTACTAGACAGTCAAAATGCAAGCGGATGCACACGCGAGATATTTTAATCTTCCTGAAAGCTTCGCTGTCTATTGTTCGTGTAAAGCACGGCTTCCGCTCGCAGATAAAGTGCGACCCAAATAGAAACTTTGCTCTTTGTTATTAACGAATAACATATGCGAATCTCGGATGGCTCAAATCTGCAATTGGATCGAGATAATCTAAGTAATTACTGCTTCTACGATACTACAATGCTGCGGCGTCGAATATCTAAATATTACAATATTGTTTTAAATTGCCTTTAATTAATTTCCCAGTAATAAAATATGATACAGAAATAGCACGAGTTTCATATGAACAGTATGTAATATAAAAGTGGCAGACGACATTCCGCTTTTCTTATGAAAACGTTATATTCCGCCATGATTAATTTAGAAGCGTATTAAAGTTTGCGCGCACAACGAAGCGCGCTAACCCTTTCGTGCCATGAAAATTTATTTGTGTCATTTAATCTGATCGATTCAAAGATTCCTATGTACATATATGTGTTAAATTTAGCACAGACCTCTCGTTCCGATTCATCGCCGCGTTTGCTCAATCTAGCGTGAATCCATCGGTTCGGTTTCAAACACTTTGTCTCTTCTAACAAATATTCATCCAGTTAAAAAATAACTATTCTTTTTTGTGATACATTTCCAATTTGATTTTTCACAAAGCAAATGCCTATTCATATATTTTTTAATAAATTCATATAAATTTCACTATCAATTTTATCTTTAATATCACTACCATATATATCAAGTAATTTTAAGAAAATGCGTAATAAACTTTTCTTAATTACAAAATGTCGTGTATCGCATACAAAAAAATATGTTCAATTAAGTGAATTAATACCAATCTAATTTCCATTTCATTTTTCTTAATGGATATATATATTCGTCGTTTATAAATTATTTATAATTCTCACGTGCGTGCGTTTTGTTACGTTCTTTGACCCTCGCTTAATTGACAAGCATATTTTTGTTAGTGAATTGAGAAATTCCACACATTAAGGATAATTAAGGACACGCGAAGGAAGGAAATCTTTTTACGCCGATTGTCTCGTAGCCATTTCGTTTATGGCTCTTTTACGTACACACTCACGTTAACCTCGAAGCTGTCTCCTTGGAAATTTATTGGGGTACACCCATAAATTATTAATGTACCAGTACCGAATTCAATTTTTGAACAACGCCTTTCTCCTTACCCAATTTTCCTGCGCGTTTAGCAATGTTCACTTCGCGAAAAAATATTTATGATACACTACACGGAAGTGATTCCAGTGGCTCTAAAATACAATATACTAGCTTTGCTTTCACGTTTCGGCAAGAGCATTCTAGCCATTGTCATACTGCAATACATTTATTATAATTGGCTTTATTGAAAAATCATATGAAAGCATAGTAGTATCTTAAAATGGCCGCCGTACTTGCAACAATTTAAGCGATGTTCTGTCACTCATATTTAAAATAAAACTTATGTAGAAATACATTTGATGCACCCTTGTTATACAAGTTCAAGTAAAAACGACGATAAATTAGCGTGCCACTTATATGCTTAAATATAGTGTGAATAAATCTGTATTTTGACTATCAGAAAAAGTACATACGTCAAACTCTAGATGTTAATAATTTTCCAGTAAACTGACAATTTTAAGATAATTCTGTTTTTTCAAAAAAAAAAAAAAAATTTAAAATTGTGTAATTCTGTTTTTACAAATATTTGAAGCCGAATAAAATTTTAGAAAAACATTTAAAGTTAAATTTCATACCGATTCTGATTCTGATTAAGATTGAAAAACACAATAACTATATCATCTCCTTCCAAAAAAATGCATGTTCCGGTGATGTGCACTAAGTTTACATTACAAAATCATTTAGCTAATCGACCAAAGGTTTTTAATTTTCATATTAAACAAAAATATCGAATTTAATATAAATTGCCTAATCAAGTCCTCTGAAGTGTGAAAAAATCTTCAACCGTTGACTGTAATAGTGGATTAATACTTAATTTTCTGACAGAGCAGTGTTTTGTACATTGATTAATTATCTAATTTGATATGGAAAACAAATTAAATGGTCAGAATTTAAATCAACTTTGGGTTAGAATAAAGATCGAGTATCGATGAAAACTTTTTTAACAGCCTAGTCATAAATAAATTATTTAGGGTCACAATAAATATCAAATAATTAGAATAAAAATAGCATAGGGTCAGAATAAAAATATTGGAATATTAAAGTAAAAATAATGAATGGTCATAATTATATTATCTAGGGCCAGAATAAGTATCAGATATTTAGAATAAAAATAGCATAAAATCAGATTTAAAATAATGAATGGTTATTATTATATTTTTTATGGGTTATAAAAAATTTAAAATGGTTTGAATAAAAATAGTGCATGGTCAAAATAAAAATATAAGACTATCGGAATTATTTTCAATTAGAATAAAATATAAGACGTCAGAATCAATAAATTATTTAATTAAGAAATATGTTGCTCGCACCAAACTGTTAAATAGGTTAGGTGCGCGCTTTGATCTGAACTTTAAACACCCCATGAATAACTCTAAATGTACCTATTTAATTGTATGTCGGACGCGATGGTATTCAAAGCGACGAACGAAGCCGAAATAACGGCAGAGCGGCAGCAGAGAGCACGCTTGGCTTATTATGTTAACATCTGACAATGTTACGAGATAATGCTTATGTATTATATTATTATGCTTAACATCTGTCAACATAAAATTGACCTTAATGGTAAAATACAGAGCATCTAATAAAAAATACTGTTTTTTTATTATTATAAATAGTGACCAAAATTAACTGAATAAATACTGATTAAATGATTTTAACTATCTGCTAAAATAATTCTTACTAATTAATTCAAACTCTGACCAGTCCAATTTAAATTCTATCCATTTAATATAAATTCCGAGCAATTAATATAAGTTCTGACCATCTCATATTTATCTTGACAAATTTATATAAATTCTGACCACATCCGTATTTAAATTCTGATACAAAAAATATGAGCCTTGAATATGTAAGTACATTACGAAGGATTCATATTTAAAATATTTAAATACTTGAGATATTTAAATAATAATATGACATGTAAACTTAGTATGTATCACAGTATGGCAAAGGTTGAGAGTATTGAAAAAATAAAATATTAATTCAGGTTGTTGTCAGTATAAGCTTTTGTTATCAGAAATTTTGTTCCGTTTATTTGGAACATATTACAGTCAAAACGCTTGAACCAACCCAAACGGGGGTTTTCCACTCATAATTATACTGTTGGCGTCTGAGAAGCTAGGACGCGGGATAAGCCAATTTGTGATTTATTTAGATAAAGTATTAGGAAAAATAAAATAAATCAGTATTATTGTATTTATAAAATCTAAGCTTAAAACTTAATATTTATAATAGTCGTCCAAGAAATAATTCAAAATCAAAAAGTAAATGTATTTTTATAAAATTCAGAGATTGTAACATACGTTAATATATATTTGCTGCTCAAATCGATGCACTTTTGTAGACGTAGCACCAGCTTTTGTGTCAAAGAATTCACGTTCTATATCTTTTAGCCATTTTTCAACCGTTAGTGAAAATAATATAGTCGTTGGGAGCAAGAACGGAAATGTAGTGGGGTGGGTGACGAGGCATGAATTCTACCAGCAGGATTCCTTTCCGATTCTAATAGACATCTCCGAAGATTCTCACCTCCTTTGGATATGGGATATCGTGACCCCCCCCCTCCTACAGTACAGATCTTGCACTAAGAAAATATCATATTGTTTCTAAGCTTGAAGAGTTATAGTTGAAAAACTTTATTATAATCTAAAGAAACGGTAAAAAAATGGCTTAAGGAGGTGGAGCATGAGTTCTTCACCACTGGTACACAAAAGCAGGTGCCATGCTTACAGAAATGCATCGATCTAAACGTTGATTATATATTGTAGAAAAATAACTACATACATGTGTTTTAATCTCTGTAAATTTCAATTAAAATATATGAACTTTTCGATTTAAAAAAAATGTTGTAACCTTATTTTCTAGACGACCTTCGTATAATTATTTTTTATGATTTATTCTTATTTTATTAGTAATCTTCAAGCATTTTTAGAAATCAGCAACATGATAAGTAATTATAAGAATTAAGCAAGAATAAAAAATATTACACTGCCTCTTATAAGACTAAAAATTTTGGTATTGAACGCTATGAATATATACAAATTTTGTGTATTTTTAATGTTTTTATTTGGCTCACCCTTATGTCTTATATTTATTTATTTATTTAAATTAAATTAAGACTATTGTGACCTAACAGGTTACCCCAATGCGTCACGATGGGTCGAAAACAATAAATTGTAATATTTCAATACACAAAAAATATGTAAATATAATATTACATAAAAACCATAGAAATGACTTACAAACTGGACCAGCTCCTCGTAGCTGACATTAAAAATATCAAAGTACAGTGCCAGTGTATTAAGAAATGAAATTACTGCGCGTGTCTGAGTTGATTGATTGATTTATAGTGACATTGCTGATGATATAAATAATAATTAGGCACTCACCTGAGCTCTCGCCTGTTCCCCCACTAAAATGACGTCTCTGGTGGCATCGTGAAGGGGTATGTCCGAGATGAAGAGCCCTCTGCCGGTGAGGCCCTCGAGCCCGTCCAAAAACGGAGAGCCAATGAACAGCAGCGAGTCTGACTCGGGACAAAACACCATTTGGCCCTTGAGCTGCAAACCCTGGAACACATAAATCGTGCACGTCACTTCCGTGAGAAACGGAACACGTGCAAATCAACGGGGGCTTATGATCAATGGACCGTTTGTGGAACAACAACCAAATAACTATCTCCGTTTCGCAACCCCACACTCGGCCCGAGCTTACGTACGTATGACGACCCCCATAGCACGTACGCTCTGTATTAACATATTTATTCGCAGACAATTTCCAATTTTTATATAGAACACTTCATCTCGAACGGTGCTACGTGACCTTTGGACCTTTTTACGAGCGAGTGAAAATACCTATACCTAGTCCAATTTACGAATGTTTCGTGCATGAGAAGGTAGCGTTTTTCTTATGATTGCATTGAAATTCCATCGGAATATATGGTATACTTTCGGATCAAGACAATGGTTCCCAAACTTATAACTATATTACCAATATTGGAACGCGTAACTAATTTTTGCTATTTTTAAATAAAGATTATTTATCATTAAGTCACGATATATAACTTTGTTGAGGAAAAAAATAGTTATAGCCCCTTATCATTATATACACGTATAGCACAATATGTACACGTGTAATGCATTAATATTATCATTACGTTTTAACTATTAATGCGGCATAATTAAATAAATAGGTCAATCAATCGCTAGAACTACAGGATCATACAGTTGTATTATTCATGGAGCATTCGTACTCCCTCGCTATTGCATAACATTCGTCCATCCGGGACACAGCGCAACAAATGTTGAATATGACTCAATTTCAATAAAATAAAATTAAATATAATATTAAGCTGCATAGTTAAAAATAAAATGTTTATTTATTGATAGTCTGTTATTTTTATGAAATTTATAAACAAGTAGCGTTTTTTTTAAAGAATTTTAATAAGAAACATATAATATATATATGTTCTTTTAGAATAATACTAACAAATTATAAGGATATATATTTATAAAAACATATATCATTAAGCCGCAAATGCTTTTGAATCGACCATAAAAAAACATTATAGAAATTTGCACTAATAGCCTAGTAGCTCAGACAAAGAAATATACTTTACGATAATTTGTAAGAAGATAAATTAAAGCAGTCGTAAAAGCAGAAATCCAATGTGCCATAAAGTAAATCATTTCGCCGAAATGCTCATTAGTGAGCGATAAAAGGAAAGTCGCATTCCTTATAACAAGGTCCAAATTAATATACTTTCGGCGGAAAAAGCATTAATTTTAATTCAAGGTACATAATAATATTTTGAAAGCGACTTGCTACTGGAGCTCGGGTCCATATATTATACATTACACAGGCGAGAAGTAATGCAGTGTATGTATGAGAGGTACGACATAGATATTAGGAAACGGACCTCGCAATACGAGAGAGAATAGGTGTAGGGGATCTAATTATTCATACCGTGTGTGATCGAGCGTTTAGCGTCACTGTACAGTCGAGTGACGAGTGACTCTTTCCCCTACTCTCATATCAATGAAGTCACGCATGGCAACATTTGATATATGGTTTGCTTTCATCAATTCGAAGTAATAAGTCACTGATATGAGAGTCGAGAGCATAGTACTTTGCCACACAAATACAATAACTCCACAAAAATATATACTTTGATTTCAACAGTATCATTAGTTTCTAGTAAACTATAAATTTTCTTATTTATAACCATAGAATTATGTATTTAAAAGTTTTGATTCATTATTTATAATAAATATAATGAGCATAAACCGCATGAAGGAAGGGCGCGCGCAGGCGACAGCGCGCCGGAGCTTAGTCCATGGAAATTTAGTCGCGATGGTTCGCTTCACGGGGAACAACGCGTGTTTTGCGTAAGACAGTTTTACAACGATACATTATTCAGCGCCTGTATCGTAGTCACAGTGTTAGTTAAATCATGATTCAATTTGGATGATAATATTTTAAAGATATGATTTTACAAATACTGTTCTTTTAGTAAAATAAACTTTTATTATCAATCCACGCTTTATTTTAAAACCTATAAAGTAAAAAATATTTTTTTAAATCACCCAAAAATGCTTTTATTTTCTAAGATCCTTTTTTACTTTGCGATACTAACAGATAGAAGTATATATGTACTCCAAAAATAAGCCCTAGTGTGATTTTTCAGGATGTTTGTAATATAAGTCCTAGATATTAAAAAAATGAACCCTAATTACAAAAATATAAAACATTAAATTTGTTGAAAAAAATGAGTTTGGAACTCAGATCTATTTAATTCCTGTTATATTATATTTATTCTCGGGGAGGGGGGGGGGAGTAAAAGTTGTCCAGTAGGTGGTTGTTTTTTTTAATATTTCGAATTCATTAAGATTCATAGTATTAAATTAAATGATATCTGGCCAAGTTCAAGGGGGGAGGGGAAATACAAATGCACCTGCTTGCTCTCCAAAAGACGTTCCTGATTAGAATCCACGTCAAAAGCTATAATATCGCGAAGTCACCGACACGATTTTATTGCTTTTGACGTGGATTTTTAACTTCTGAGAAGCGATAATTGTTTTTTTGCGTTCTCATATTAGTCAAAATTCAGATTAGATGTGCTTCATTGTAAGTAGTAATATTGTTATAAAAATTGTTATAACCGAGCATTTGCACTGCTGATTTAATTGCTTATGGCGTGAATTTTTTAATTGTTTTTGATGTATAACAATATTGCGACTTAAAATGAAGTACATCTACACCGAATTTTGACCAAAAGGATAGCGTAGAAAACAATTATTCTTACTCAGAAATCAAAAATCCACGTCAAAAGCAATAAAATCATGCCGTCGCCGTCGCAGTGGGAACGCTCGTTACCGAACGTTCCCACTGCGACTGAAGTTGTGCTATTATATAATAAAAATAAATATGATAAACAATAAATGTTATTGAAAAATATGATTTTCGCTGTTTTCAAACATGTTATTAACTTTAAAAATACACAATTTTAAAATAGAAGTTAAGAAAATTAGACTTTGAATGAGTTTAAAATGTAATACACGTAACATAAATAATAAAAATAATATAAAAAAATATTTTTTAAATATGTATGTTTTTTTTTGTATTATATATTTCATTAATCTGTATTTTTAACCATATAGCTGAACATTGTAAGGTGTTATAACTATTGATGTTTTAAAATATGTTTGAGAACCACTGTTTAATAATTTTTATGTATAACTTTTATACACACTAAATTATTTTATATTTTTAATAAAATGTTAATAGTTGCTCCTCACATTACTAGCACGTTATTCTTCTTTTGTGGTATTTCAGACAATAAAGGGACGTAGGCTATTCAAATTATACTCACGTTTGCAGCACATTGGCCCCTTTCGTTGGGTATTTTGAGCACAAAGACGAAGGGCGTGTTGGCCCTTTGCAGGATGTCCTTAAACGTCAGCGAAATGCCTCGGGGCCTCTGCAGGGTGAAGTAAGTGGTCAAAGTTGCCCCGCAAACTGGCAGCACGGCTCCGAACAAGCGCATGAATCCGGCGCCTGAAATACGTCCAATGTAATTATTATTACTCACTGATACGTTGACATTAAACAGGCGTTAAAATAAAATAATTAAATAAACTTTTTTTTGCCAAACGCGCGCGGAAAATTGCGTGCTACTGTTTAGGTAAATTAATGAAGAAATATATACATATATATACGCAATGATTATTCTGACTTTTGATATTTAAATGAAAAATATAATATATTTCCGTTCAAAGCTCAAACGAGCTTTTCCCTTCCGAGCTTTGAAAATTCGACAGTTTACTTTGACACAAAGAAATTCATCTCCGGCCGAACTCGTCACTTTTATTTTTTAATCTTTCTTGAGCCAGAAAATATATTATTTTTTCAGCATGCGAAAATAAGATGCAATGTCTATTTCGATTGATGGGAAAACTTTCGTTACTCTTTCGGTTTGTGATCGTTAATCTATATTTATCCCAGTAACTAATTGAAAGGTGGAATTCCTATAGGAGCTAAATGCATTTTTTTAAGATTTTCAAATACGTTATATCATATGGGGCAAAAGTCACTTAATTATTTCACCAATAAATATAATATAATGATATTTTAAATTAAATGGAATTTTTTAATGACATGCAAATTACTTTCGCGAATATTTTTTTAACTAAAAAAAATTATGATTTATTACCAAATAATATTTTTATACGAAAATACACCTAGAGTCATGATTTTGATAAATTTGCATATATATTTTAGGTTTATTAAGTCATTGGGCTTTCATCAACGCTTTTCTGTATACGTCGAATATTTTCCCGGATACGACCTGAGCGGGATCTTCTATTTCGTGGAAGAACTTTAACGAATTCTTATTCACGGAAACGCCGAACCAAGAGCAATATCGTTGATTTTATGGAGAACTTCTTTGATGAAAATCACATATGTATATGTTTTCTGAGTAAAAACAGCGGCGCGTTAATATTAAATTAAATAAATAAATAATATGCGTTATTTGAATTTTTTTTTTAATATTTATTAAGCTTTAATTTTTAAAATATAAAAACATAATTATTATTATGATCCATAAAAATAATATTTAATTTTTAAATAGTAAAGTAATTTTTGGCCCTTCTTGTGTATATAAATAAGATTTGCATAAGCTACGTTTTTGTAACACCTTGTCTAAAATTAAAACGTTTTTATTTTACTTAAAATTGCAGTTGTAGTAGTTAATATTATATAAATACTAATAATCTCTGAAATGTAAATTTTCTACTGCCCTAATTAACAATTGCTTTTCCTTAATCGCATTTTTATTTTTAACCGTTTTAATTCATTTCAGTTGCTGTTTGAAAAATATTTATGTTTTTATTATTATCTTTTTTATTTAATTCTAGATTATGGAGTTAAAACTTTTAGCTAATTTATTTTGTATTAAATAATGGCTTAATTTAGTAACGCTTAAAAAATATTTATTTACCTAGATTTCGTATTTTGCTTTATATTTTCTGAAAATAGCATCACACATCACCAGGTGAAAAGCATGTGCCACACAATCTTTTTTAGTGAAGTGTTTATTAAAAGTTAAATTGAAAGCTGGTATTATTCCTAAATTCATACTGTTTAAGTTATCGCAATTCAGAATTTTAAGAACAATTCATTACAATAATTGTCAAAAATAATAGAAAAAATAATTCCATATTTTTTGCGCTAATCTCTTTTATAACTATTTGTGTTGTTTCAAAGGTATTTTAAAGTGAATGTCTTAAACATTGTTTGAGAGACATACAATGGTTTTACTTTGCTTTTAAAATTATACGATATGTTTTATTAAATTTTATTAAAATTATAATATTGTACTACTGTGATAATTGTAGCAATACTGTGAGAGTTTCAATGAAATAACACAAATGACAATGGTAGCTTTTAAAACTGAATATTAGAAATTCTGCAAACTACAATATTTTGCTTTTCAAAAATGTATTGTTGAAATTGTGCATAATACCCACAATAGCACAAAAACCACAAACATAAGTAATAAATAATTTCCGCGTCATAAGAACTCAACATTTATAAGTTAATTTCTTCTTATTAATATTATATTTTGTCACTTAGACCATTCAGGTAAACTACCGTTCTAACTGTATATGTTTTTCATATATTCGTCAACTTCCCAATAAACAAGTTGCGTACTTATATAACAAGTTTTCGTTAGTTTTCGATCAATAGAAGTAATTGAGTTAATAAAAAAATCCTCACCCAATTGCACAATTTCCATCTTCCTGTCTATGACAAAGTGCCAAGGAAACGCCTTGCAAAAGCTGGCGATTCCCAGTTTTAAATCGGCGGCATCAGTCGACAAGTCCTTGGGATCCAGTCTGCGATCGCTTCGTCCTACTACATCGTCGTCGTCTTCTTCCGAAGAGTTTTCTCTGACGGAAAACGAGGAGCGGTGGGGCTTGGCGAAGGTCGGGGGAGCGTGAGGGATTGCCGTGATTTCGTATCTAGGAAAACTTTCTCGGTCACTACATATGGATGTACATTTATACATGTTATGAGGGTCGTTAGATCCTACATATCCTGAGTGCTATTGTATGTATGTATCTATACAGTGTACAGCATATTTTTTCCATACAAGTTTAATAAATCGATTTATATGTAAAATTACACGTTGTTACATTTTTTTGTGAGCTTTTAAGAGAATATTTAATAAAATAAACTTGATGTAATGGGTATTTTTTTTTATTGAAGTTAAGAATATACTATATATTTTCTGGCATCTAACTCTACAGAGTTTGATGTCAGAAAATATATGAAAATATAATGTTTCCGGTTAGCCATTGACTATCAAGTCTGCAAAGTGGTTAACTTTTATTATGAATAGTTTCAGTAAATCACACATTTTTTAAATGTTTGTTATTGATAGTAACAGCTATGAATATTACTAATAAAAAAAACGATAATTTATTAGGCAAAAAAAATATTTAAAGTTTGTTCAGTGGTTTATTTTAAGTCTTACCTAAAGTGTCTCGGGTCGTTCTGATAGCGGTTAAACTCGATGACAGCCGTCGTGTTGTAGTAAATTTGAGCGATCGCTTTCAAACTTCCTATGAGCAAGTAAGCTAAGGGCTCTCTTTCAGTTGTAAAGTGAAGTTCAATTCTTCCATGGCCTATTGGCGTGCAAACGAACGCTGCTTCACAATCGGACGCTTGATTTTCACTCTTTTCGTCCTAAATAAAAAAAAATATAAAATAAAATAATTGTTGTAGAATAAAAAGCATTAGAATAGGTTAAGAACAGTGTTAAAAAGACTCATTTCACATAAATTTCAAACGAGCCATGCATAAATGTACATGTATACTATATATTTGTGTTATCTCTATAATATTGTAAAGGCTTTCAAAATATAACTTTTAACTGCTAGATGACATGGAATTTTTGTCACTGAAGCGAATTCAATCATCAAATGAGAATCTCTTCTGGGAAACGAAATGGATGACATGTACGATTTTACGCTTCAGTTTGAATATGCAGAGTAACGCTTTCGTTTCGTATCTATATGTATAAATATTACCGTAGTTTTTTCGATATCACATCCAACGTACCACGCATTTCGCAAAAAATGGCAAAATATACAGCAAATACGAAATACAATTTATTTCTGTGAAAGTTGTATAACTAAATTTCACGATCGCTTTCAAGGGCTCAACTTTACATTATGCGAATATAATGAGGCGTGTTGGAAACTTTCTGCAGGGGAGGTTGGAGACAATAAAAAGAGAGGCAATGTCAGCATGAAAAATGCGTTTATAGCGTGCACGGGTTAAACAAAGCATCTCTGCCCTCCCTCACCACTCTTCGGCCTTTGTAGCGCTTAGTTAATATTTAGCTCGAATATATCACATATCATATTATTTTTTGAAATATATATTCTTGTTAAGTTGTGAATTCTGACCTTTGTGTTTTTTTTTAAATATTTTTCAATACATTATTTGTTGCTATTTTGTTTTTGTGCAACAATTGAGATCCTACAGTTTATTATTGTTATACGTAAAGTTTTCTATGAGTGGCTTCATAGACTCAGGCATCTCCAAAACGGGTTGAACTCTAAATTCCGGATGTCAAGCTGGACTCTGAACTCTTCAAATGCGAAGAGAGAAGCGGCGGCGGCTTTAATGATCTTCGACGGTCTGAACTTAACACATAGCCGACTATGCGAACCATGTAGGACGATGAAACTATTAATGGGCTGGTGGATAAAGGTCTATGCTTGACCATTAGGAATCGTTGGAACCATCCGGATTTTTTTATATTTATGATGTCGTGCTCCGAAGTGGATGTTCAAGTGTGAATGTTAGTAAAAATGTCAGAGGAAGTCTTAAAAGTTTTTAATAATTGTTGCTTAATATGAGATTACACATGGCTCCTTAATATGAGATTTTGTTTTCCGCCCCTTTCGGTGGACGGCCAATTCCAAAAAGTGGACGTAATGTAGTTTTTTAAAATAGTTTAAAAACCTAAATGCACGTAGCATTTTTTCTAAATGCGTTTGCGACGCATGATGGGTACTTTGACTTCATCCGTAAAAAAGATTTCGCACGGTGTTATCACATTTATTTATTTTTAAATCATATATTTTTTAACCTGTTAGGTCACGATTGTCTTAATTTAATTAAAATAAATAAATAAAAAATAAACTAATTTGGAAAAAAAAATTGTCTTAGAAGGTAAACTTAGAAGGTAAAAAAAAATGATTAACAAATTATTAAAAAATGTCTAAAAGCTATATGATCGTTTTTAGACCTGCCAATTTAATCCTTTCACTATGGTGTCCAAATATTGAATCAAAAAGTGGTGTACTTGATCAGTCCGAAATATGAAAGTTAAATGCAGACTACTATTATAAATTGCAATGTAAAAAATATAGTAAAAATATAATCAGATTTAGGGGTTCATATTAACAGTAAATTAAAATATAAAAATCGTATAAATTTCATTATTAAAAAATATATAACGAGGTTAAAGTTTGAATTAAATTAATAGGAATTGCTAGAGTATCTATTTTTAGCCAGAGAGTATAAAATAATGAGATTGCAATTTTTATAAAATAAAGCAATCAGAAATATTTTATATAAAACTTTAGATCAATCGCTGTTTTAAAGTTGTTTCATATTTTTATAGCTTTGCAAAATGGCGACAAATCAAAAAACTTAAACACTCGTAACTCAGTAGGTTTAAATTTTAACGAAAAAATCGCTATATATTAAACGTTTATAAGCCTAAACTACATCTAAATAAAATATAAAAAAAATAGTTTTTTGCTTCAAAACAAGCGATGTATCAGTTCGATCGGACCCCCACACGAGCCATTTTGAGACTTGCAGAAGAATTAATGCTCTTAATTGCTTGATTTTAAAGGTTTAAAATTCAATTTTTAGTATCGTATAGAATTACTAAGCACCCTCTATACATTCTGTATGAAAAAAAAATATAATTTTTTTTTACAAAATGGCGGCCAATGTAAAAATTAAAAGTGTCATAACTTTCCAAAAGGAAATCTTACTTAAACATGTCGTATGCAAAAAGTATTCAAAAGTTTAATTTGCATTTAAAAAAAATTGTAATTATTTTTTTTAATAAAAAACGAGTCTTATCGTAAATTAACCGGGCCCCCATACGAGATTTTATGCGACTTGGCATATAGTTACCGCTAGTATTTGGTTCCTTTTAAAGATATAGACTTGAATTTTTGATACAAAATACAGCTTACGAATATACTTATGATACTGTTTAAAAAAATTAAAATTAAAAAAAAAAGTTTTTTTTTCCAAAACACGTTTAGTGTTACGAGTCGATCGACGCACTATACATACGCTTGCAATATAGTTAAGGTCAGTGTGAGCTTATTTATACATATTTAAAGTTGAATTTTAGTGACAGTATAGAATTCTTGAGCTCCCTGTATATGTTCGTTAGCAAAATCCAATGTGTCAATTTTTTGCATTAGCAGACCAAAATCACCGTTTTCGTTAAAGTTGCTCAAAATAAACAAACTTCTTATGCCTCTCAAAGGCGATGACAACATCAAGGTTGATGTAGTCTTCACCGACTTTTAAAAAAACATTCGACATAGTTAGTTATGAACTTACTTAGAGAATGATTAATTAAATTTAGGCATACACGTTTTATTATATTATATGTCTATGCTACTGAATAAAAAAAGTTTTTATTGTCCCCTGTTTCCTATGTGTATCTTAAGAAAAAAACATTTACACAATTATTCGTTCACCAGAGCAAAGTGCTTAAGCGATTCTTTAGGACGTGATTAAATACGAATAAAATATATGGGGGAAAGTTTTCTCATTTATCACCAGTTAAGGGAGAGGAGTTAATATGTAGGAAAGAACAGGGGTCGTTAAAGCAATTATCGACGGACTCACTTGGTTGTAGAGCACATCGTGTACGCTGTCCAAAGTGGCTAAAAAGTCTTGCAGATCTCCGCCGAGGCACCTGAGAGCTCTCTCCAGGCGACCAGTGCAGCATCTAGCCACCAGCTCGCTTCCCAGCTGCTCCAGAAAATGAGACGGATCTAGAGCTGCAAACACAATTACGACCATATTATTACGTTGCGACCTAGATAATTGAGGACCTCTTAAGGTGGCGTGCAATTATGAGAGTGCCTTACTTTTTAAATTGCTTCCAATTCTATACATTTAATTAATTAATAGATGCTCGTAAATATAATATATATTTTAAGTGTATTTTAAATTTTAAATGTTACCTGTTTAAAACGCATAAAATTATATAATTAGTAAATAGATCCGTCCGGATCCGAACTTTGTTAATGGCAACTTTCTAAGAAGAAGAGAGGAACACAAATTATATGATAAGCTAAAAGAGCCTCATAATAGAACTATTAGACTCTTTTAGCAATACTTATTGTGACTTATTTTGTTGCAACGATTATGGGTGATCGAGACACATTGCATCATTGATTATTAATTGCTCAATTATATTTATTTTACTAAGCCATCTGATATGTGTAATAAATAATATATTTATATTGCGAATAATTTTTCATCATTTTCAGAAATAATTGAATTATTTTTGTTGCTTTTTCAAAATATAAGGATTGTCATTACATTTATTAGGGGGGGGGGGAAATTTCCGGGGGGCTCTGGAAAAAATCATAGCAAGAATATATTTATAAAAAAATAAAAATCGACCTCAAATAATGAATCTGAACTAAGCTACAGTTGTTTAAGATGTATGTATTAATGTATTTCAGGTTTAAGTTCCTTTAGCACTTTTTATACATACAAGTAATAAAAAGAGCGGAACATTGCCTTCAAAAGCACCCACTTTTTAGGTAGAACTTTCATAATACCATTATTATTCAAAGTAGTTTTTTGACGTTCATGTGTTAACATTTGCTTGCAAATTATTGTTGGTTTTTAAACGTTAAAAATATTATACAAAAGAAAAAATGTTAATGAAGTAAATTGGTAACAGTAAATTTAGGTTATCGATCTGAAAATTCAGATCAAATACCTAAGTTAAGTTGTTTGTATAGATTAAAATTTAATTTATAAATATCACATTTATTGCTTTATTAGAAATGAAATTAATGTTACTTTAAATGCCTATTAAATTAAGGTTATTTATTTTTTCTCATGAGTTGATTCACACGTGACTGCTGAAAACAGGGTTAAATTTAAAAAAACATTTTTTAAATTAATAAAGCATTATTTATTTTAAAAATAAATAAATCCAAAAAATATGTAACTATATATAAAAAATTAATAAAAAAATATTCGCGGTAAAAATATAAATAATGTAGCTCTGTGTATTTACACATAGGTGCCGCCCTTCAAGGCGACCGAACAAGCACAGGGTATAAATTTAAGAGCACGTGATTATTACGCGTCGAGTTTTTGCAATGTTTTTGTACATATGACTGTATATAGAATAATGATAAAATTGTTTTACTAATCTTGTAAAATACAACATAAATTATTTATTAAATGAAGTTTAATATCAAAAACATAAAAAAAACTGAAGAAAATATTATAAATAAAATGAAAATAAATAGGTCTAAAATGTGACGATTGTTCTACTTTATTCATGACTGTAAAATATTTATTTAATATTATTATTTTGTATTATAATTATTAAAATATAAATTTATATATGTGACTATATAAGAAACACAATAGTACAGATTTAGCATAATGGTATATTTATATTAATTTTTAATTTTCTTGAAAATAAAATAACGTCTGTCTTTGTAGAATAAATTGACGTAAAATGAATTTCTTAAGCTCTGTATAAATCGCACTAATAATTGGCTTTAAATTTGTCTATAAAGCCTACGAGTGCCTCTCTGACAGTTCAATTGAATTCGTTTTGGATTTAGAGTCAATCGCTCGTTCAAGATTAGAAGAATAAAGTACAATCTAGCTAAATGTTTTTGCGAAAATTTATAATCAGATTTGCGGTTTAATTCACAAGATTAGGGCGTTATAATCCTAATCCTTTAAATAGATTTTAGGATTAATTTTTTTTTGTTTTATTTAATTATTTTTTCAATTAACATTAAAAATATTATTAAAAAATCGTGAAAATATAATATAATCCTTTGAATTGCTTCCAAAAATAAATACCTTATCGCTCAATGTTACAGGGAGCTTTTTTGCGCTAGACAAAGATTGATGGGTTTTCTAGAAAATACAATGCAGTGAGTCTACGAATATAAATAAATATAGAAAAAAACAGTCAATGTGATTCGAATTCTTAAAATAATATATATTTCAAAAATTCAAAGCTATTTTTGCTCATTTTTTAAACGTTTCAGATGAAATTTAGCAAGTATATTAACTTTATATGGATTATGTAAACAAATATATGTGCATATTATATAGTATATAGCATCGTGGCGCATTGGGGTAACCTGTTAGGCCACGATGGTCCTAATCTAATCTAAAAAATAAAAATAAAATATACAAGATATTTTATATATAATATTTATAATAAATATTTTTAATAACAGTGTGGTTTTAATAATGAAAAAAATCAAATAAAAATAGTTTTTCAAATATAAATATATTGTTTTTTGTATTTAAGTAACTGTAATTTGACGATTAACCACCACGTTTGGTAAAACTCGTTCTTAAAATATGTACATGTTCTATTTGATAAAAACAATTAGTTTTGTAGTGTTAACTAGGCATTTAACAGTAAAATAAAAATAAATTAGTTACCAAGTATTGTAATGAAAAAGTACCGTGTTCAAAAAATTGCACTACTCCAGAACTGTATATAAAATTAATGGTAAATGCAAATCTGGAATACACAATAACCTCATAACGCTATAAATCAAAGTTCGAGGCGTTCGAACTTTGCAAAATATTACATACACATAATTCACTTTAAGTTGCAAACTCAATTTCCGAATTTCAACTTAAACCGAGAATTGAAACTAACCACCGAGAGCTTTCGATTTAAATTAACACTCAACTTGTAATCCAGAGTATGTGACGTGTTTTAATTTATATTTTTGTTTTTCTCTGTATATATCTAGATATGTTTATGGGAAAAGGGCAAAACAATTAACTCGAGCTGTCGCAGTGTGTAAATTCAAATTTGCTATTCAAAGTGACTCGCGTGTGTCGTTGACGTGTGGAGTATTTTTTTATTATTATTAATATGATAAAAAAATCATACATAAAGATGGAGAATTAACTTACATTCGTCGGCGCAAATGGTTTCGTAAATGTCCTCCAAATATGCGTAATTTGTGCAGTTGCTTACATCTGGCGGCAGCTTGTCCCTGAAATAATAAAAAGACACAGATTTAATATTACGAAATGTCAACAAAATTGCTGGTAATATTTAGCTTATCGCGTTTTTATTATTGTGAAAGTCTTAACATAGATATTTTATAAATAACATTTTTGCACAAAAATTAGAAAATTGTAATAATTACAAGTTCATAATAAATAAACAGGCTAACTAAACATACAATTCTAGTACACATTCCGTTACAAAGTCAAATAAAAGTACATACAAATATTGTGGTGACCACCAGGCTTCGTGCACGAGAAAAGGATTTGTTGTATATACGCGTTAAAAGCGCAATAAATATTTTTTTTTCAGTCTCAACTTAGTAAGCATCTCAAATGGCCGTTTAGGATCATTAAAATGCCATTTTATTGCAATTTGTGTAAAATGTGGAGATATGAGTGTATCATACCAATGTAAATGACTAATATAATTGTAAAATATTTTTAAAACATGATATTTTAAAATTAAAAAAATATTTTTTTAAATAAATATATCGACGTATTATTAAATAAACATCATGAGTCTTTGATCAAAATTTTCGCTGTGAGTTATTTTAGTTTGCGCAATAATAATCAAACCACTCCAGACATAAGCGTTTTGAATAAGACAAGATTAGGAGAAGTTTCGTTTTAATTACACTGTTAATATTAACTCGAAAGATATGCAAGAATACTTTTGAATTCGCTTGAGAACAGGAACAGCAAATAAATAATCAAAATTAAGTCCAACTTCTATCTATAATGCGTAAATTTAGTACACATTTTAGATATAAATAGGTCTTACAAATTTAAGCTTATTGAAAGCTATTTATGTATATAATTATTTTCCATGTTAAATTGCGAATAATATATTAAATGAAAGCTAACCAGAGTTAATGAAATATTGACTTTAACAAAGCTCTTTATATAAATATAACACATTTTAATTTACGGATTTAAAGTGAAAATTTATTTAATATCAATAATTTTGATTACAGATACCGTGTTCATTCCACATTGCCGAGATTACATCGGCTTAAAAATTAATACGCACAGTAAGGTATTTTTAGCAATAATTTCTTAGGGATTTCAACCACCATATTATTTTTTTTAAACTGAGAGGTCATACTTAACCATTTTTTCCTCCGAGCTAAATACAAAATATAATGATGATCGGGGAGCAAATTTATTTAAAATTATTATTTCATACATATTTAATTTATTTAGAATTAAAATATTATTTATAGCGGTCATGATTTGAAGTTTGAAATTGCTTGGAGACAGCGAGTCAGAGACAATAAAAATGTATTCGCATCACTTTTTAATTATAACAGTGAACACCCCATGAATTCTATGCAAGGAGTTAAAAAGGAGGATTGTAAAATTTTTACTTGACTCTGACATGTCGTTTATAAATATATATTAAAAAATTTTATGTATGACCAAATTATTATATATTTTTTAAAATAAATTAGACTTTTGATAACAGGATAGTACCAAAAGAAAACTCAAAAATTATTACTTTATTTCATCTTATTTTTATTTTACACTATTGCAGCTCTACAGTTTTAGACCAAATCATAACACAGAGGCATGTAAAAGATCGCTATAACTACTGTCCATATCTTCCAAAAGACTTTTAAATTTACTTTGGTTCAGTTCTTATGCTCGGATATAATTGACTATATTTGTGACGGTTTTCATCACCGTAATAGGTTTGTTAAATTGTATTTTTGCAATAATAGCAAAATAAATCATTTTTAAAATCCGATCATAGATAGACATCTATCAGTGCATACACATTTTTTTTACATAAATATTATTATTTTACAGAAAAGTATTAACAATATCGAGATAATCTGTGCCTTTGGTTTAATTCTTCATAGAAAAATTTTTAAACAAATTTCATAAATTAAATTTTGTTCAGTGCAATATCTAACAAAAACGGAACACTTTGATGTTGCTAAAATTGTCGGTACTCGAATCCATAGCCAAACATAAATATTTACATTGTTTTAAATCTTCTATGATGCTGGCAAAAATGTATTTTAAAATATCTTCAATGCGTCTAACTCAGATAGAATCAGAGAGCTGCATTTTTTAAATTTCTGATAATATTTGGAAGCATTAATAATACATTCTGAAGATAATTTTGAAGAAAATTCTGTCATTGTGAGTATTTAATTTATAATTTAAGTTTTTGATACAACACATTATATAAAATTATAAGAAACAAAGTGACGCCAATTAATTGTTTCAGTGCAACTCAAAGTTTTAAAATAATTGGTAATAATTATGAAAATATTTGGTAACGATTATGAGTGTTGAGCCGCACATAAAAAAAATCGGCAGGCTGTAGATTGAGGGTCGCTTATCTGTACCGTTTATTTTAAGGCGTAAACACACTTCGGGGGATTGTCCAAGAAGCAATATATTTATTTGCGATTTGCTAGAGTTACTTCAGACCAAAAGTAGTTATTTAATAAAATTAAGAACTTTGTAATCTGACAGGTTAACATGATACGTCACGATGGCCAAAATCATAAAAATTGAAAAATATAAAAATAAAGACATTAAAATTCAAATAAAGGATAGGCACAAATCCCATCAACAGGTGATAAAAAATGTGCCACTTGGACCAAAAGATACATCAACGAATCGTCCAGAGAGAATCGCGAGAAAACATCACGACATATCCCAGCTGCTTCACAGAAAGCACAGCTGACAATAATACAACTCGACACTCCTATTTTCATGACCTGACATTTCAACTTTACCGCCTTATAACTGCGTCTAAATTTGTCCATATATGTGATAATTTATATATGTTATTAAAATAAACTGTGCTCAGCTTTTCCGGCGACTATTTCGGTTGTAAATCATACTTCTTTGGCATCAAAACATTAAAAGTCCGTTATTCTATACACACATTGTTCAAATAAACAATGAATATTATTTTATGTTAAAAACAAGAATATTATACTACATATATTACATTACATACATAATATTTAATTCCAAAGGCAAATTTTTCATAACAAGATAATTTATCATTGCTGTTATTATATTCTAAAAAGGAATATTTTAAATATATTAATGCATTCAGTGTTTCATATTTTACTGAGCAATTATCTAATCATGCGATATGTAGGGACTTAGGAATTTTTGTGTGATTAACACCTAGTATAACCAAATACAAATTATACAAACTCCAACTTATATGTAAAATTGCCTTTTAAAAATTCATTGATAGGTAATTACTTAAATATTATTAATTGATTCGTCGCTATGCCACGCACGTTGTGTTAAATTAGTCTCGAGCGAATAGCACGAAACGATGTATGCATAGGTATAAATATTGGAAGCACACAGGTGTAAGGTACGTGAGCATTTCTCGGCTCACTGATTAAAACGATTCCTCTGCATTGCTCTTAAACGATATTAAAAGCAATTTTCTTGTACCTTTATTAGCCGTATGTAGTATATGTATGTACTTTTACTTATATCAAGCTCTCGTTTTCTCATCACTCGGCTATTTTGCGGTAAATCTCAAAGTTCGCAAGGGGACAGGTAAAAAGGCTAGGCGGACCGAACGGAGCTTTAATAAGTAAAAGCTCGGATTTAGCGCTTTAGAAATTTACGCTCGGGTGGCCTAGGTTGAATTTGGTCGAACTTTTGTATTGTTTATTAAGGAAGCCTCACTATTCGAAAAATTATTCAACCCGAATGCATACAATGCTGTGTGTGGAATGATTTTTTTGCGTATGGTGCGTACTTTTATTTCGGATTCGGGTATAAAACACGCTCGTAAAAACTCGAAAGGGTCTCTTGTTAGGTTTTCTTACGCAAAATCGATACGTGTATTGTAATACGATAAAATTTACAATACCCCACTATTATTTTTTGTTGTTATTGTATTTTATTTATAGATATTGATGTGCAAAGATGTCGATAGTGAATTTAGTCCATATGAATTAATTTAGTTTTAGGTAATTATTTTTTGATACAAATACGTCTAAATTTTTGCTCTGAAGGAATTGTATAAAGATCTATGTATTTCAGGTATATGTTCCTTTAGCTCTTTTTTATACATATTATACAAAAAAAGGAGCAGAGCATTGCTATTAAAGGCACCTACTTTCTAGATAGTACTTTCACAATAAACATTATTATTCAAAGGTACAGAATGAGGCGGCTCCGTTTGTGTTAAAATTTGTTTGCAAATTATTGTTGACTTTATTGCTTTTTAAACGTTTAAAAAATATTAGACATGAGAGAAAATTAGTAGCAGGAAATTTAGATATTCGATCTGAATTTTCAGATTCTAAGAAAGAACTAGCACTAGCTGAATTATATAAATGTAATGTTTTTATAGAATGTGTTATCCTTATGTTAAAAGAAACATAAATTCTATTTTTACTATAAACTTTAATGTAAATATTTTAGAATAAGTAAATACTGGTATTACCGGTATTGCAATCCCTAGCATGTTTTACTTTTCTGCAAAATCCAAAAACTGACTTTTTTTGCTGAAATAAGGTTAGTTGTTATGACGATAAAAATAGAAATACAACTGTTTTTCGGTATCAGGACACTAACCCCCTGGACATTTACCCCCCGGACAATAACCCCCCGTCAAAACCCCCCTGGACATTAACCCCCCGTACAAAAAACCCCCCGAACAATTAACCCCCCGACAATTTACCCCCCGACAATTAACCCCCCGTGCCAATAGCCCCCCTGACAATTAACCCCCGCCACGTATTATAATAAATGGTCATTATTTTAATAAAATAGTGTTTAATATGAATGGGCAGTATCAAATATTTTCAACTGAATAAAAATGTGATCTTGCGGCTTTTTTTCAAAATGACCTATGGCTATTCAAACTGCGTTATCTGTCAGATATTTTTAAGAAATTAAACGATATCAACTTACTCTTCAAAGAACCAATTGCGATATATTATCTTCAAATGATAAAATTGAAAGTTTTAATAAAAAGATCAAAACTTGGAGAAGTAGGGTGGAAAAATCATTGTAAAACTTTTATCGCAAAATTTATTATAGGTCACTTAGAAACGCTAGAAACACAGTTTAGTAAATATTTTATATCAAATATTGATTAAAAAAATTATCTTGTATTCAAAAACCATTTTTGATGGCTTGAGTTAGATTGATCAAATGCCATATAAAGCCCAAGAGGAATTTGCTGAGCTTTCGAGTTACTCAAACTTAAAACTAGATTTTCCAAACAAGCCCTTGACTGAATTCTGGATCGGAAATAAAACTGAATTGCTCACAATTTCTGATATGGCATTAAATGTTATTCTGCCATTTAACACCTTTATGTGAAATCACTTTTTCTGCTTTAACCCATATTAAATCCTAATATCGTTCATCGCTAAAAAATGTTAAAGAGATTTTACGTCCAGCAGTGTCAAATATTGCACCAAAATTTAATTTGTTATGCAGTAAAAAACAAGCACATCCGTCTCATTAAAAAACGATTTTTCCCTTTAATTTTTGTATACTGGTAATATATTCCAGCGACAATATATATTGCTCAATATTTTTTTTTATATATGTTATTGCATAATGCAGTTTTGATGATAAATAAGGCATATAATTTTTGTAACTATAATAAATACAATTTTACAACTTTTTGTGCAGTTTTTAATTTGATATTTTTGTATGTTTCTAAGCAAATTCTAAGACTATATTTTTTCATATGTATGTAATATGTATGTTGTTACATAATCAATAAATTAACACAAATTTATATATCTTTATTTTATATTTATCTGTGGTCGCGAAGAAGCTCACAATCATAAATGGGGTCGTGAATGAAAAAAGTTTAAGAAGCCTTTGGCTAGATACATATGTATGTATAATACAGCTAAAATTCGGTAATGGCGTTATTATATTTTTTATTAAGTATAACAGAGCGTCACGAAACGTGTAAAGTAATATCTGTATTATCTTTATACGTGGCGGGGGTTAATTGTTAGGGGGTTATTGGCACGAGGAGCTAATTGTCGGGGGGTTAATTGTCGGGGGGGCTAATTGCTCGGGGGGTTTTTTGTACGGGGGGTTAATGTCCAGGGGGGTTTTGACGGGGGGTTATTGTCCGGGGGGTAAATGTCCAGGGGGTTAGTGTCCTAGAACCCTGTTTTTCATATTATTTGATAGCTTTGAAACATTCCTTATTTATACTTTAATATTCTCGGAACAAAAATATTATTCTTAAATCGAGAAATTGAATCTTCTCCAATAAACCGTTGTGTATTTACAGATAATCCTGTTTCCATGAATTATTATCGTATCGAATAATGAAATCCCACTTTACTACACAATTTTCCGAATGACACTCGAAAACAAGAGTTTTGAGGAACAAAAGCGAATGCTCGAATCGCAATATATTTAGGCGTCACACAATCGGTCGGTCCATTATCCAACTAAATAATGGGACTCGCGCATAATGGTCTCCCGGGACGAACAAAGGGTTAATTGTCGTCGGATTCAACTCAGAAATGTGGGATAGGGGTAAAAAATACTTTTTCAATGTAAAGCTTCAAATTTAATCTATTTTAAAATGTAATCTAAGACAATTAGAGTTGCATCACTCAAATATATTGTCTACTTCAGTTATTTTAAAATTGTACACATACTCAAAACTATATTATTAAAAAAAATATATTATAGTATATTATATATATATATATATATATATATATATATATATATATATATATATATATATATATATATATATATATATATATATATATATATATATATATATATATATATATATATATATATATATATATATATATATATATATATATATATATATATATATATATATATATATATATATATATATATATATATATATATATATATATATATATATATATATATATATATATATATATATATATATATATATATATATATATATATATATATATATATATATATATATATATATATATATATATATATATATATATATATATATATATATATATAAACAGTGATGCGTATTAAATTATTAGAAGAACTAGGTTACTCTTAGCTGACCCACTAAAGAGTGAGTCAGAAAAACGCACCCGGCCAACAAAATACTCTCGAAGGAGCGCTGCCGAAGGTCTGCTCCCCGGGATAATCTGCTCTGTAAGTCGTGTCTTTAGTGGCGTGTTTTATTTTTATAGTATTTTTATGTAATTATTTGTGTACTATGCAATTATAGAATAGCTATAATTGCGTTACCACTGACAATCCATTATCCCAGAATTAATATTGTTACTATGATTATATGGAAAACTACGGCCTGTGGGCCAAATCTGGCTCACTGCCTATTTTAATTTGGTCCGCATGCTAAGAATAGATTTTAAATGTGCAATCTCTTTAAAATTGCTAGGCATACTAGTCAAATCTATTTCCGTTTGTAATCTGCTCTAATGACTAACGATAATCTGTTAAAAAAATATTTATAATTGGACGTTTCACAGAAAGGGACGGAAAATATAATATCCTATAAAGGGGGCCATGTATATGCATACAATAATTTTTTAGAGACTTTCTCTTTATTGAAATTTACATTATAACTTCGTAAGCTAAAAAACAGAATTTTCAACCTTTTCCTTATGGTCGAGCATAAGCCCTTTTTCACCGGCTCATTAGCAATTAATGGCTTTAATATCATATATATAGGTTTTGCACAGTCGGTTGTGCGCCATTTATCGAGAGCTCTTAGTACGAATTTCGATCAAATGGAGGCCGATCCAAATTCAGACCATCAAAGATCGCAGAAGCCGCCGCTTCTCTCTTCGCATCACATAGTCCAACTCAACGTCAATCACATACAGAAATATAGCACTATACGCGACGGTCTCAATTGTTGAATTAAATTAATATAATAATAAACTTTGTTTTTAAAAACCACTAAGGTGAGGACAATATAAATAACACTTTTGACAACTATTTATTAATAAAAATAAATTCATATAATAAATTAGGATGTGTAAAACACAAAAAAAGGCAGGAATAAATATTTTCTAAAATGCCTAAATGTAAAGCCAATCTTTTTCACATACGTTACTGAAATAATTTTCCGATTAGTAAATAATAAATAAAAGTTTATACTCACAAGCACTTGTATTTGTCGGTGGAAAAGTTTTCCTGGCATTCCTTTGCCTTGAGTGAATGAAGTGCGGTCTGGAGCGATTCGTTCTGAAAACGAAAACGACAAATGGTTATATTCGCTGCGAGTGTTGCCTAACGAGGCTCTCCACGAACAGTTGCATAACTCTAAATTTGATTACAACAGTTGAATCCCGACACGCGAGTCTCATAAACTGTCAACCTACAAAAGGCGGTCATTAACGCGAAACGCTGATGGTTAGCCCCAAATTGTTACGTTACCCCAAAGTTTAATTCACAACTCTGTATGATACTACACATGTTGTGTTAAGGGTCACATAAAAGTACAAATTAACTGTAATAAATAACGAAAAGAGTCTGGGGGATATTATAACTTCATTTATATGTTTGTAATAGCAGATTAGCTTCTTTCTAGAAGATGACGTCAACATCAATGGTCGAAAAGTTTTGAAACAAAATTAAAAAAAATAATTTTCTCCTGCAGATGCTAAAATACACATATGACAGACAATACGAAAATATAAAAAAATATAAATATACTAACTCGCGGAATAATAAAATAATATTTTATATTAATATGAAACAGTTACATGCTACTTAAAATTATGTGCAAAATTGCATTTGATTAACGTGTTATTTAACATTAAAGGTAAAATTATTAAATCAGGTCTCTAAAACTCATTATTTTTTTTGATGTAAAAAAAAGTGTGGCAAAAATAATTATCTCCTGAAGATTGCTCCTGAAAATTCCGTATATATATTATACATACGTATATATTTATTTTTATATTTCCCTTCATAAAAATATAAGCATGGTATATATACCGATTTTTCGTGTATGATATTAAGCATATCCGTGTGGTTAAGAAGCGTGATTTATTAAATTTTCTGCGAAACATGTGTTAAAAATGAATCACGTGACTAAACCACTGCATAATATAGCAAAACGTTGCGAAAGATATAAAACAGCAGTTATATTAAAAGAAATAAATATTTTTGGACTAATATTTAATTAAATATTTTACATATCATACAAAAAATTTAAATATTTACCGATTTAGCTTAAGTATTCCGTAAAAAATAAAGAAAATAAAAAATAAAGTCTTATTAAAAATGCAAACGCTTTCGGTGCGTATATACTGACGTGAAACGTAAAAGCCAGTTTTACGTTACACATAGTCAATTAAAATGCTACAATTAGATCGACAGGCGCATAAAAAAACAAACAGGCTTATTCGTCAACGTCCGTTTTATTATTTTCACGTGTCGCGCGTAAAGCAAACCATACACGTTCGTATGTGTTTATTTTATTTATTTTCATTTGCAAAGTGCATTCGGTTGAAAAGCGAAAAATCAACACAAAGGTAAAAGGTCGTCGTTGTGCTAATGGTTTCGCTAGGTATAAAGCTATAACCCTCTATACACGAAGTTAAAACCTTTGATAATTCAACAGTGCTCCGCACAAACACGGGCTAATGAATCTCGTTAGATTTTTTTTTGCATAGTTTGTATTTATACCGTTCGTTTTTGCACCGACCAGTTTTTGTGTTTGTTTTTCGATTCGTTTCAAATCTCGCGTTTGACCGTTTAACGCCCGTTTTCTAATTTTTTATGTCCTTAGATATTTGATACTGTTTTATTAACAACATATATGATAATAATTTTGAACATTATTTGCTATTAAGTTCAATATTTTAATTAAATAAAAAAATAAGAGATGATAGAAATTTTATCATACTAAAATTTTGGATAAAATGTGTATAACACTGCCAAAAAAATGTCTTCTGCTTCGGACGGAATTCTTTTACTATTGATAAACAATGCAATTTATTGTTTGCATCTACTCGCGTAGCTACGCCAAATTGACGCAGATGCCCTCAAGAAGCCTGAGGAAAGCAGCACTTTTTCACTTTGATCTAGTCCAGCTAAGCACATTTATCCAAGGAGTGCAACTCGATCTTTGATATGACTTGGAAGCAGTAAAAACTGTATGTTTAAATTTTTTTTAAAAATAATGCCTCAGGTTTTGTTTATTAAATTATTTAAAGCTCAAAACCTTATTGAAAATAGAAATTACCTAATAAAGCGTTTAATCCTATATTTTAAGCTATTTTATTGATGTGGCAATTATTTTGTTGTTTAATGGGATTAAATGAGGTGACTCTTTTATCTATCAAATCATCTCTAAATGAACAAAATTTCCAAAATGACCCTTTTTTATTTAACTCCCACAACATAACAAACTACATGTTTAAATACAGTTTAAATAAAACTCAGGTAGATTTTCCCTATTTATATTTATATACCAATTAAAGCAATAATATCGATAAATTTTATTATTAGGATAGGCTAAAAGTAAAATTAAGTTGGTTTGTTTATGATACATAAAAATTTATGTTAAGGTTGTTATTAATAATACAAAAATTAAAAAACAAATTATTGTTAGTGAGTGGAATACGGATTTCTTAAATTTATGTAACGTTAGATAAAATAGTGCTACTAATATCGTTATCATTATATAACATAACATAACATAAATAAATAATAATTAAACTCGAATTATTTTTTTTTAAGAAATGTCTTTTACTGATTCGATACAGTGGAGCTACTCTGGTAACACCGAGGCGGAGCGGCATTGGGTATGTCTAACTAGTCTGTCAAAACGATAAATTATGTAAATGTAAATCTCCGCAACGGCTAACACATAATTTATTGTCAACCTGTCAGCGCATATTCGGCAAAGTAGTGACTCCGACGTGATTATAACAAAAAAACGGTGTCATTTTTAACACTGATACAAAGTACAAAATTTATTAATTTAATAATATTTTATTACAAAATTGATAATCATAACTTTGCAGAATTTTTAAATGCGTCATGACGGCCGTTATAAAAACAACTTGTATTGATCATTTCACATACATACATACATACATACATATACAATGCATCATCTAACAAATAGGCACTTTAATAGAAATTTGTCACGTTTTATAAACGTGACCACACCCACATTTAAGTGCACAACCATTTAAGTTGCAGAAACAAAAGCTTTGTCTCTTATACTAGTAGAATTTTATAAAACTGATGGAGATCGACAGAGTTAGTACTTGGAGCTACGCTAGAAACACCGAAAAAGAGCGGCAATGATTGACGTTAACTAACTCGATTGGCGTTGCGACGGAAAAACATTTTCCGTAGCAACGCTAAAAAACACTGTCGATTCACTTTAAATATAGGTAGTGAAAATAGCACTGTGTTAGGTTAAATTGGGATTTGGTTATGTTAAGGTTAGTTATTGAGATAAGACAGGTATTATTTATATATAATATTTAAGTCTCGAGGGTAATCTTTAATTGTGAATAATTACATCAAGGGTAGTGGATTTTAAATAATCAGAAAAAAAGTTAAATAAACAACAAAATAAAAATAGCTACGAATAGTCTTAAACATACAAAATATCAAAACTATGCAATTTTTATATTTCTCTTTGATGATGGACGACGACGATAGGCAGTACGACTATACATTTTTCAAACAAATAAATCAATAAATATTATACACCTATGAATATTGACAAGGTTCAAGATTTTTTTTAATGATACATCTTGTTTAATAAACATTAAAATTTAGATATGAAATTTTGACTTTTAAATTAAAAATTTAATTATATTGAAAAAGTGTTTAACACATATTTAATTTCTGAATTCTATGAAAATGCATTTAAAAAATATTTTTTAGCGAATTATATATATTTAAATATTAACATTTAAATACTTAAATGTTTTTAATTTGTATAGTACATATAAATGCACGATTTACAGAATCTTATATATTTTTATTATATTTTCGCCTAGTTATTATTATTATAAGACACAGTAAAAGCTGCAACAAGTATGAAGAAAATTATTCATTACTATATTTTGAATTAATTTGTGTCAAAATATTGCTACCGTTATATGTTTTTTACAACACTGCATCACCTCAATCATAGTTATGTATATTTTTATTTTTGTAGTGTAGGAGGGGCTTAACGTATTGAAATGTCTGACGTTTTGACAGCGACTGCGGAAAATAAGGAGCCCTTAGTATTAGATAAAATCCGCACAAACTTGCTGCCACAAATCTATTTTGTCTAAATATTGACTGAAGCAATATTGGAAACAATTCGAAACACTTAAAGCTTTCGGAATATGTGGTCCAATGTAAAATCATTTTAATATTGGCCACTAATGTGTATACAATTAATTCCAGAAAGCGGTTTATTGTCTTAGGAATTTACCGATCTTTTATTAAAAGACAACAATAGCATAAGAATTTTATTTTTAATTGCATCAAATATTGAAAATATGTTCGACTTTTTTGTCATGATGAATGATGCATTTTGTAAAGCGCGTGACTAGAAAAACATCAGTGTCTTAACTTCGGTTGTTTAAGGTAAGTTTAAGCTAGCTGGCACATCCATCTTAATATCGAAACTAATTAAAAAACGAGTTCCACTTTCAGGTTATGGTAATTACAAGGTCTTTCGGCAACATCGACATTAAGTATTCAATCAAAGTGCGCAAGTTTGCAGGCAGTGTGTACGGTATGTCTGAAACTTTCACTACGGGTTAACATAGCACTGTAATTTTCGCGGCTGATTTATCTTAGAGAATTACATATATGACCTGCAGCTTTAAATGTGACGTGCTTTGAACTTTGCGCTACGT
This sequence comes from Plectrocnemia conspersa, assembly GCF_051122295.1. Classification (NCBI taxonomy): domain Eukaryota; kingdom Metazoa; phylum Arthropoda; class Insecta; order Trichoptera; family Polycentropodidae; genus Plectrocnemia; species Plectrocnemia conspersa. The sequence continues at coordinate 29,546,023 of NW_028277167.1, read as the reverse complement.
GGAACGAGTTAATTGTCGGTTTTACAGAGTCGTTCGACAAAAATCGAACGTTCAAATGGTTCAAACTCTCTCTTGAACTTCATCTACAACTGTGTACAAGTTTCAGTAGAGAAACATACATTTAATTAAAATTTAAGTTTGGTAGTCTGTATTATTATTTACTAAGTGTGTTTTCTTACATAACATATTATTTTATTAAAATTAGTCCAGAAATACTGTGTAAATAAAATTAAATCTCTAATTATAAATATCGTTACTACATTTAAAATATTTTTATATAAGTTTTAAATATATATATATATATATATATATATATATATATATATATATATATATATATATATATATATATATATATATATATATATATATATATATATATATATAAATATCTTATATATCATATGACAAGACAAATAAAGAAAATAAGATTCGGAACAAAAAGCAACGATGAATAAGAGACAGTTTTAAGATGATTATTTTTGCCCTGATTTTATAGGAAATAAAATAATGTTATAAACTATTATTTGTTATAACTCGTTTTGTATGTTCACGTAAGCTCTTTTATTTGTTGGATGTGTCTATACAATATCCGTGTCTAGGGTCTAGGATATTTACACTAAGTTTTAATCAAATGAAAGGGTAAGAGTCAAACTCCCTAGGCACATTGATATTGCAGTATGTAATCAACAACACGTTATTCTCACGTAGATAATTATTAATTTATCTATTTACAATTTTCATCCATGCAATGTATAATATACTCGTAATACAAAGCAATAACAATCTATAAATCATAGATACGTATGTTATAATACAAAGTGACGCAGATTACGTGAAGGTTAAAAACAAAATAACTCTTATAAAGATCAGTATTGAATAACAAGTTTATAAATCATTGATACTTCGAATGATGCAATATCCGGATTGTGAATGAGAATCAATTTATAATGCTTATAACATTTATTAAAACACAACTAAGAATAAAGTAAACTAATATTTTTATGCTACAGATAAATATAAAAATTAGCCACCGTTGCGATATAATTTCTGAAAAAATATTTTATGCAAAATATTACAATTATACATTAAAAATATCAGCCCATACCCAGCGTGCGAATACCGGACCCTCAACTTTTTGGATTTTAAATATTTTTTTGCTTCGTTCTAGTTTTTTAAAATATATTTTTAAATTTAATATATTACTTAAAATCATTGTGTAGTTGTGCAATTTAGAATATAAATGGGGAGAAATCGCAGGTGCGGTCTGGAAGGATGCGTTTGATTCTAGTGCATTTTTGACCGTTACCGCGTTACTGCGTAAATTTGCGTACTACATATACAAGTATTTAGGATTTTCAAAGATAGTCAAAATGATTCAATCTATAAAAAAACTACTTAACATTTTTAATTCATTTGAAAATAGGATTACAACTTAGCTAAATTTTTCCAGTATAAAACATTTTATATTATTCAAATTTAGATTTAAAACCCAGATATTTAATAATGAAATTAAATATTATATATCATTTAAACCTAATCTCATCCTCGTCATATCATTGTCAGTTCTTTGTGTAAGTATTGTGTTTAGATTTTAATTACTGTTTATTTTTTAGAAGCCTTGAGCAAGTAATAAGATGACTACGCAAAAATAGAACCAAACTTCTTCAGCTAAATAACCGACTGCATCACAATCATTGTTACGCGATCGTCATGAAAGATACTATTCCTAAATATCAATAGATGGTTTGATAGACATTAACCTCAATCTTCACACGTACTAAGTATATATGTTAACGTTTAATTCGAGTAATTATATTCCGTGAAATCTAACGAATATGGGCATTAAATCGGAAGCAATGATAATGTTTATGTATTGTGAAAGGAAAAACTCACTTTTCGGCCTCGGAACTTAACATTTGATGATTTCAACACGAAGATTGTTTATATAGTTTAATCAATGTATTCTTCTAATCCTCACACACTTTATAACACACACAGTTAATCTGCAATCCGACTATTTATATTCAGTTAAACGGAACAACGCAGATGACGAAATAATGAAAATTATTGTTGCGTAGCAAAATTGTTTATAACCGTTGTCACATTACTATCGACCATTTTGTTTTATATTTGAATGCTTATTTTTCATTGGTCGAAACAATAGAATTCATTAACTCGCAGATTCAAATTTTATTTTTATTATTATAATTAAATATATTTCTTTTGTTTATGTGTATTATTTTATACATCGTTAATATTATTCAAAACGATACAATTTAAAAAAAATTGAGCCTAAAATTTTTCTTTTTATAGTAAGCGCGTCTGGAAACGGTTTAGAACAATTATATATATATATATATATATATATATATATATATATATATATATATATATATATATATATATATATATATATATATATATATATATATATATATATATATATATATATATATATACGATATATATAACGGTTTAGAACAATTATATATATATATATATATATATATATATATATATATATATATATATATATATATATATATATATGGTTAATATTTCTAGGAGTCGGATTACTCCGCGTACTTTTTTGATTCCGTGTGGAATCATGGTCCCTACGTTTCGGCCAGATTCGCCCGGCCATCCTCAGGGGAAAATTGAGAATATGAACATCCGGTGTGGGCAAAGCCCAGCATGTGGTTGTTCAGATCTGAACAACCACATGCTGGGCTTTGCCCACACCGGATGTTCATATTCTCAATTTTCCCCTGAGGATGGCCGGGCGAATCTGGCCGAAACGTAGGGACCATGATTCCACACGGAATCAAAAAAGTACGCGGAGTAATCCGACTCCTAGAAATATTAACCATATATATATATATATATATATATATATATATATATATATATATATATATATATATATATATATATATATATATATATATATATATATATATATATATATATATATATATATATATATATATATATATATATATATATATATATATATATATATATATATATATATATATATATATATATATATATATATAATTGTTCTAAACCGTTTCCAGACGCGCTTACTATAAAAAGAAAAATTTTAGGCTCAATTTTTTTTAAATTGTATCGTTTTGAATAATATTAACGATGTATAAAATAATACACATAAACAAAAGAAATATATTTAATTATAATAATAAAAATAAAATTTGAATCTGCGAGTTAATGAATTCTATTGTTTCGACCAATGAAAAATAAGCATTCAAATATAAAACAAAATGGTCGATAGTAATGTGACAACGGTTATAAACAATTTTGCTACGTTTGCAAATATTTCTCCGCGAAAACGCATTCAACCACATATATATATATATATATATATATATATATATATATATATATATATATATATATATATATATATATATATATATATATATATATAAATAAGATCTGCTATAATTGATATTTTTATCGACATTAACACTTTTTGTAAAAAAGCACGCAAATAGATGTTTTACGCTTGTCAAGTGAAAGTTTAGAGCTTCAAATAGTTTCACTAGCACCTGTCAATGAAATTATATGTTCACTAGTGAAAATGTATTTCAATATGAATTCACTGAAATTTCAGTAACATATATTGTATATATATATACATATAATTATAATTTAAAGCAATTTAACTTTCATAATCTATATATAGATCCTTTACATTTTATCGCAAAACATGCCAGTTAACTTAACTAATACACTCCCATAAATAGTTGGTCCAACAGTTTTTTTCTAATCCATAATAAACAAATTTAAATGGTGTTCTACTTTATCAATGAGTTAAATGTTTGACTAAATAATTTTATCATTGTTTCCATGTACATTGATATTAAAATATTTTCGTAATTTTATGCTCGTACCCGCAACTAAATCGTTGTCTCTCCACAATTTTTATTTTTATTATTATAATTAAATATATTTCCTTTTTTACGTGTATTATTATATACACCGTTCATACAAAGCTATACGATTTACAGAATTTTTCATTTTAAAGTAAGCGAATCCGGAAACGAAAGCGGCTTAGAATAAATATATATAAGATAATTTTTCTACAAAAAAATAAAATTTTAGGTATAAGGAGGTTAAAAATAGCACTTTTTGTGTATATCATATAAAATATTATTATTAGATGACTTTATAATTGCATTAATTTTATTTAATTGCTTGATTATTAAAATAATGTTGTCATGTTGAAAGGTATGTGACATTACTGGTGGCAAAGTATTTGCGCCAAAAAGGATTTTTTTGCGTCATATCGCTAACTCGAATTCCGTTCTTTTTACTAAGAACAAAAAATCTATTGGATTTATGACTTGTTTAAAACAGAAAAAATAAAATTAAGATAGATATAAATCAAGTAAAAATGTTACAAGCCTACAATTGAAGAGAGTATCGATGGAGTGTAAAAATTAATAAACCAATAACAAGAAATAGTATTTTTATGTTATGGTCTTCTAGATAAAGATTTATTAATAAGCAAATATTTTGAAATTCATAAATTAGAAAATGCATTTATATAGCACACGATTAAATTGATAAATTATGTTTTTTTTGTTGTTATATTAAATATTTTATTTTTAGAGAACGTGTGTTGGTTTATACAAGAGAATGAAAGTAGATAGGCAAATTTATTCAGTAGGCTCTCGGGACTCATAAAAAATGTAGCATGATTTATGCCAATCACACTAACAAAATTAAAACTTTTTAAATTATGACGTAACAAAGCATATTACGTGAATTTTTTTGAGTCAATGAATTATGTATTAGGAGCGAGTGATAAAAAAGTATGTAAGAAAAGAACGCATTGAGTATTAGAACTTTAAGCATTCAATTTACAAGCGCGGCCTCAGTTAAATTAAAAGTTTATCCATATACTAAATGTAAGCAGATAAACCAATTCGATTATGGAAATAGTGTATTTGTAAACATTTTGAATGCTTTTCATAAATCTTTAACAAATACGTTTCAATAAAAACATATTTTATAGTCACTTTATTTATTCGCATCATTAGTTTTATTTGTAAATATAATATTCCATTTGCAGAATAAAATATATGTGCTTAAACGAGTAGATGAAAAATCACAATATATATATAAATACTTAAATATAAGATTCTAAATAGAAATTAAAACTAGATGAGCAAAGTAGTAATGTAATAAAAAAATTTACAGTTTTATATCTATGTATTATACAAATAAATGTTAATAAGCACAAAAAATGCCTTTAAAGAATAATTTTTGACAAATACCTCTTGATGATAAACAGAACTGAGAAATTTACCGTTGACATAAACGTCATGTTGTTGGACCCCTTAGGAGGATTTATGAAGATATGAAATAGACAGGTGTCTATTTGGCGAGTGGAAAAACATACTTCGTTGTAGTTAATCATATCTTTTTGCGCAATATTACATTATTTTTTATGCCAGAAAATTTTTAATAAATAAATTTTGTGACCTATTTTTGAGCTTTAAAATTTTTAAGATAATTTTATTATATTATAATAATAATTAAATAAGTGGTCAGAAAATTCAATTAACTATGAAAGCTTAAATATTTTACTTTTCTTAAATCAATTATCACGTCCGAATATTATGTGTTATTATTTTAACGCACAGTTAAAACATGTTTTTGCTTCTCAATTATTTGTGTAAAATGACATAATATATTTAGACCATATTAAAATAAAATCGTTTACCATTTATATGAGCCGCTAGCAGGAAACATATAAAAGGGTTCGCACGAATGCATTAATCTTTATTTATAAGTTAATTGTGAATCAATTTAAAATAAATAGCGCACAATAATTATTCCTCATTATAAAATTTAAGCACGTTTAAATTAATTGCATTAATGTATCGCTTTCTATGTCGATTTGTGCTAAGATCACATTAGTCAAATGTCCAACGTGGAGCGAATAATAAGTGATATTGATTATTCGATTAAGCGACTAAAAACGAAAAAGGTCTTGTACTTTGAAAGCTAATTGAGTTTACAATAAGAATGAGACGCGCTTACACGAGCATGGACAGAATAAGTTAACTAGGTTGGGATTAAACTAGGGCGTACGGGTTCATTCTGTATTTATGCGATTAGTTCTCGAGACTTAAATCTCGATCGGATGTATTTCACGAAAACTATGGACCTTACTTCACACTCTCTTTATATATGTTACAGTAAATTCAGCTAAACTATACTTTCGCTAGTGGAAATATATATCTACCGGTGAAAATCTATTTAGATATAATTTCACTGAAGCTGTGAGTGAAATTATATTTATACTAGTAAAAATATTCCTACTAAATAAATTAATTTGAAATAAATAAATTATTTTATGCGATTATTTTTCTAGTTATTTGTAAGATCAAGCAAACAAAGATGTTCGTTGAGATTCTGAGGAATGAGATATGGATAACTTATGATATTATTTAACTGTCATAGCTACAGTTTAAATTGTAATAACTCTTTGTCATAGCATAATTAATCAAAAGCTTAAGCGTTATTTAAAGTTTCAAATTTCAAAGAAGCAGGCATGTTTTGATAGAGGTGGCTTTTGGAGACAAGATGAGTCACGACTCTCGATGTTTGGGTTTAATTAAATAAAAAAGACATATAGAGAAATAGTTTTCGAATCGAAGTTAATTAATAGTTTTATTTAACATATATATATATATATATATATTAGTTACAGTTATTGTAATCTTATTTTTTCCAAAAAAGAGAGAAAGAAGCAAAAATTTACTAACCTAACTAATGTTATTAATAGCAGAAAATTAAATTTTAATGTTAAGAATAGATCTTTATTCACTCAAGAACATTAGAGATTATTTATTTATGAATGTGTAAACCTAACCAAATGTTTAAATGTTAAAGTTTTTATTTGTTGAAAGGTAGAAAAAATAGACTTGTAGATATGAATACGAAAAGTAGCTGCTTTAACTTTTTTTAATTAAAAAATAACTAAAAGAAGCAGAATTAATTTAAGAGGGAAATACCATCTGTTCACAATTAGTTAAGATCGCTTCAATAATTGAGCAAAATTATTACTTGTTGCTGAGTTTAAGGCTCGCAGGTGTGTGTTTACAACAGTTAATTAAATATTAAAATGAAACTTTGACAATATACTTCAAGAGCGTGCCTTACGCTGTACCAGCTAATTATCAATCAAAATTGATTAAATTTCAAAGATGCACGTCAAAATATTTAACACCTAGCTTAGATCGAGGGTTTAACACGATTTCTTGTAAAACGAAATTTCCCTAAGGATCGGAAGGGATTTCAGAAATACAAAACCTTAGGTACCGATAGGTTTTGCGTGCATGGAAATTAGTTTTTTATCCCCTATCACCTATCCGGAGATTTATTCAACGGACATAATTGAATCACACCTTATCGAATCTAATATTCTAAGCTAATATAATCTTTCTTTGATTGATTAGTTTTTTTGTGTACTAGATTTTTTAGGTGTGAATCCATCAATGTAGTTTATAAGACAGGTCTCTAAGAGCAAAACCGCATTACAATTGCAATTTCCAAATAAAAATAAATAATATCATATTGTGTTTTTAATGAGATGTTTAATATTTAATTTGGTATTTGCAATTAATTATAAAAAAATATTTATTAATTCAATAATTGCAAAAAAACATTGCTTAATACTATAAAATCCAAATGCTTATAATTTTATAATAGCTTAGTGCTTATCGAAGTATATTATATTATAGTAATCTTCAAATAATATAGTTTCAGCTTTATTTCACAGACTAAGGAAAACATTTGTATCGCTACTGTACAATTAGTGGCACAGTTATGTGGTGAAAAAAAAATTAGCATAAAAATGACTTGTGTGGCAAGACAAAATTCGCTGTCTCAAATAACATAATACTTTTTTTAGTTATATATACATATTTAGGACTATGCAGTATTCAAAAAATGGTGCTAAAGTTAGTTGTTAAGACGAACTTGTATGAGTCATGTTTAATGGCAAATGAGCGCGCGGTCGGAATCGACACAATCTGTTTCCAGCCGCCTTTCGGAAGTACAAATAATGATATGAGAAAATACTACATAACGAATTTATAAAGCGGCAATAAAAAATGCCTGGTAAGTACAAATATTGATAGGAGGAAATACTACATTTATAAAGTAATTATAAAAAAATACAAAATTATGTTTTTATTATAATAAAATATATTTTATGACAAATGCAATGACCTAATACACTGACTAGTATTCTGGAAAATTTTAAGAACTTGTGTATCGAGCGACGAAAAAGTCGAAACTATATTAGATTCGTATTAGGACGATCAAGTAATTATTTTGAAAAAAAGAAGCACTGAAACTAAAACGCAAAATGGGTCATTTTTAATTCCAATAGCAATTATTTAAGTTATAATTTAAATTAATAATAAATATACAATGGACCCGGCGATAAAAATGTTTGACTAAAAACATCTTGGTTTATTCCTAATACTCTGGCTTTAAAAATACTTGAAACTTTTTATGTATATATTAAAATTATTATCTCGGAACATAATAGTGTTGTTTACACATTATCTGGGACATGACTTTGAGCGAAGTGAGCGACTTATCGCACACCCTATGATGTTTGGTTAAGGTTTCATCCAAGACAAACAAAAATAAGCTTCCGGTAATTTATTTCGTCAAGGACTCTTCGAAACGATAAGATTCACCACAAGTTAATGACACAGAATTTGTTATGAAGTCAACCTTAGACAAATATAAAATAATTAGAAGATTTATCATACATATAATGTACAGAAAATAATAACTTATACATATATCAAATTATAGTAAATTTATTAAAAGATTTTTTGACAGCTCAATTATGCATTCCTTTGCCTTGGTCCAATGATCGTGATGTAGTGGTATTTTTCGAACATTTTTATTAAACAAATATTTATTTTTCTTAAATCGAAAGGATCGGAAAAATAATTTTATATTTATTTAAATCGGAATATAATTTTATATTTATTGTAAATATATAAAGATTCGGTTGCTAAAATATGTGTGTACCTATGTATATAAAAAAATATAGATATTGTACAAAAATTGAGTTCGAAAAGTATCTCACAAAAAGTCCATTTAATATCGATACAAAAAGTATAGAAAGGAACACGTCATGTTTTCGCCAACAATACGCCATTGTATAAAATTCACTGCATTACATTTTTTTTACGAACCGAAAATATTACCGGAGTTTTTTTTTAGAATTTTTAACTGAACATTTTATGTTTTAGTTAATTTCGTCTAGATGTAGCTTAGAGCGCATTATCAGTCAATTCAGAAGGGATTTATTTTGCGGTCGTAAATCTTTCAATCTATTACTAGGATATAATGCAGCAAATTGGTTGCTTAGCATAATATAGACCGCTGACCCAAATTTCAACTTACCGGGATCGAACCCGGTTGAATAACATTACAAAAAAATACATACCTCGTATGCAAAAACTCCCTTAAGGTTCGTTTTAAAAAAAAGCGCTTCATCTCTAATGGATAAATGATAATATACTCAAAATTTATTTCCGAATAATACAACAGTATTCTGGAAAGAAAGGCACAGCTAGAATTTTTAATGCAAAGGAATTAAGCTGTGACGTTGCCGTCGAGAGTGCCAAACTCTTCAATGAAAGTTTTTTTTCCGTTGTGTCGGAAAAATGTCTCTTTCAATATTTATTCAGCGTAAGCCCCTTGAGTTATACGGAGATTGATAGGGGTTGTGAAAATTTGATGTAACGCAATTTATTAATTATTTCATTTGCAAAAAAATATTTGACTGACTTTTATGTCTAGATGTTAACCACCAGAATTAGCGAATGTCATTCATGACCCATGAGCCCACATTGGGGTAATCCTGTCAAATAAATCGGTATCCTCAAGTTTTCTTCTTTCTAGATTAAAATAAATCCAGCTTGTTTAAAATAAACCAGTTATTTAAAAAAGCGTTTTCCTAAGTTTACACGTCGCTTCGACGTGACTAGAAATTTGTATGCCAGCATGTATGAAAGATATTTTATAAAAAATATCAAGAAGTAGTAATTTTAATCATTTATTCAGACTCAATTGCATTATTTGGCAACAAAGCAAGATATATATATAATTTAAATTTAATTATTATACAAAGCACATAGTGCTTTTTATTTCATGCACAAAAAAGTTAAAAATAATTTTATTTTATTAGAACAGTGAAGAACAATTTTAAAGCCTTAGTGTGTATAAAATCTGCCTAAATTAAAACACATTGATCAACTTAACACATACTAGCATTTTCATAATCAAAGTTTTTTAGAGCTAGCTTAATGTTAAACAATAAATGATATGTACATTAGAACTTATAAATATATTAAAAATTAAAATATATACTTAATAATTTGGCGGTATATTCAGACGTCTTTAACTATTGGTTAAAAAAATGTAAATAAATATAATATAATATTTTTAAATACAGAATTATTAAATAAATAAAGCAAACAATCGCGCTATCTACATGCTCGCACAGTCGTATTATTCACGGAGCATCCTTACTCCACTCACTCTTTTATTACGTCTATCAATCATATTAAAATATCCTTTATTTTAAGTAAAGCAGCGATGACTACAATGGCTAAAGCATTTCAACTTTAACTTAAGACACATTTTACAACTCTTTGAAAGAAACTCTTAGCGCATTTTTGATTTTTGTTTATTTGAAAAAAACATTACATCAAAAAAATATGAGAAATAAAAGTAATATGTATTGATTAAAATGTAGAAAATACAATACCAAAAAGTGGTAAATAAGTTTTTAAAACAGAGCTAAAAAATATATTATCCTTCTCTCCAAAATATGACCAAATTGTGCATGCACTTTTGCTAACGGCGATGAAATATCGCTTTGTCTGCATAGTGTCCTCACACTGCGCACCGTCTTTGACTTCTCGGAACATCCTCATTTAGCTTATATGTTAGAACAACAGCACATAAGGTTGTAAAACCAAACCGTGGGTTTCAGAAATAAATAAAACTCGAAGGTTATTATATATTGTTTTAATATATGAACATAAGTTTTTATTATGTTAATATACGTATATATTAAATTTTGCACCCGTTGATACGTTGATACAATGAGTTATGTATGTATGTATATCAAAAGCAATGGCTTAAAGAGTTGAAAATATACGAAAAATAGATAGGCACAGTGCGACGATTTGTAAGACTCTCAATTTTGTTCCCACACCATGATCAAGGTAGATTAATGATCAAAAATGGCGGCCACCGATGTTACCCACTTTTCCGCAACGACGATATAAATCACAGCAGTCGGGATAGGTCGAACGACCTCAATATTTCCATCTCGGATGGCGCACTTTGTTCGCCAGACTTGGTTCTAATTTTCTTCACCTGATAACAAGAAAAAGGCTAAATTGTCCACAGAAAAACTTTTTTGGTAAAAAATTAATCGATTAATTTAACCATTAAAAAAATATGATTTAAAAATGTACATTTTGATTGATGAGGCAAAGACTTAGAGATGTTCATATTGATTGATAAACTGCATTCAGATTGGAGTAACAAATTATTTACCCAAAATTGAAAAATTCATGATGTGAGTGTTCTTAAAAATATATTTATAGGGTAACTGTGTTTAAATATTTTAAAAATACATTAGGAATACTAGCGTGGGTATTTCACAAACATAGACAATGTGTCAGCAAACAAGGAGGTGTGTTTTAAATGCCTGTTTGCTCGTTGTTTGCATTGCACTCGATTGTATAGTTAAACTTGCTTTTCTAAATAAAATTTCAGTCAAATAACACGCTTCGTTTAACTGTAAATTTATTCAGTTCGGATCATATCACCCAATCGGTCAACGGTGATATTCTCGAAAAATTGCTTTATAAAATAGAACTAGGTGGCCAAAAATAAACTAAATCATATAAGCTGCTATAGACCAATGTAGACTAGGGCTAATTTGTTATAAAATTCTACTTTATGATTGTTTCAAGTACAAGTTTTTTTATAAAAATTAATAATAAAAAATCACATTTAATTTTACATGTATATTAGATAATTTAATATTTGCTTTAAAAATATAATAAAGTGTAAACTCAGCAAAATAATGCATATATTTACTATATGTCACAGTCTGTCATAATCGATCATAAAAATGTATATAATTTTTTTTTGAGTGTTACAAAACATGATTGAAATAATGATGCTATTGAAATCAGGTTAAAAAATCGCTTTAAAAGATTTACAAAATTAAGATTTGAACCCTAGATGTTTAAATTTATAAATAAATTTGCATAACAACCCATTGGCGTATCTGTATCAACTTTTTGACGTTTATTTAATCCGATTTGTCGTCAACGTCATTGGTAATTAGCTGTCTATCAATGATGATAATGGACTGAGAGTGTCAAGGAAACGTATTGTTATCCGAGAGCCATTCTCTTAACACTGTCATCAAGGATGAGGCACTCGAGTTCAATCGTGAATCATAATAGGTAAACAGAAGGGTATTCTTTCTATATAACAATGTTCTAGTTTCAAAAGCGCTATTCGAATAGAGCGTTTGCCGATAGTTATTTTCCTCTCGGTTCCGTCAGTCTAAACTTTATTGTAAAGTTTTCCGATTGACCTATTAGCTCTTAGCATAATTTTAATGAAAATTATATGTGAAGCGGAAAGAACTTTTGATAACTAATTAAAGTTTGCTAATTTACGTAAGGCGATGACTTATTCTGTTTTAATTTTTTTGCAATTAATTGCTATTTATAAAAAAGTGAAGTTTAAGTTATTTTTTTGTGATTCACAGATCTGGCTGGAACAAATCTAATGATCAAAGTGAAAAGCTTGAGCTTTTTTTTTGTCCAATACCGCCAAAGCCACTAATAAATTTCATAAAAAAAATAATAATGAGACTAAAGTACAAGTAATGCTACTTGTTATTATTATATAAAATATTTAGTAGTAACTGTAGCAAAAAAATTAGGAAACATTGAATTTACAAATTGAAAAAATATTAAAATTTAATTATCGAAAAAATTAAATTATTGTACGGTGCTTACAGACTCGTTAATAAGATTACCTGCTTTTAAAATCAATATTTTTAACCTGAATCTTAAAATTAAGCTTTAAATAAATTATATATGTAATATGTATCATATTTATCAAACATAAGTTTTAGAGCTCTATGATAAATTCAATATCTTCGACTCTCCTAAGTGAATTTTAGAAAATATACTATATGGTCGTACCATCATAATATAATAAAAATCATATAATAAAAATATATATATATATATTTGATTTCGATATGAGATAACATAATCTTTGTTTTTCTATAATCAAGATTAAGAGGAAATCAGTTCGACGAAAAAGGGTCAAGTTTATACGATAGTACATTTATTATTTCATGCATAAGAAGTAGTGAAAATGAATATTATAATTATATTTTATGGTTGCAGGAATACGAAGTAATAAATAAGTGAATTATATTTCATGCGTAGCCTGATAAGACGCCAAAAACTGACTAGTGGTTCTAAGCTCGTTAATTTATAACCACCCTTGGTTTAATTTACAGACGCATTATTTCAGCCACAATCTCTCACAGTTTCAAACCGAAATATTGCTTTATTTTTAGCTGTTTACATAAACATAATATAAACACGTAATATGCGAAAGCAATTTCATCGAACGAACACACCAATGTTTGCAATGTAAAATTAAAAAATGGAAAACGAAGCATATTTTAAGAATCGATTTTGATATAGTAAAAAATCAAACTTTAAAAATATAGTACAAATGTTTCACGATAAATTCGATACATTTTTATTATTCGAATTCAAGGCTAGCAAAAGGATAATTGGTAGCTCTAAGATCAAATCAAAAGCTGAATTGAATACAAAGCGTTCCGGTTTAGAGTTGAACTCGAGACAAATTACCACTCAATTTATAGAATTAACCAAATTTTGTAAACGCCGCATCTATTACTCGAGATCGAATTCTTTTCTTTGAGCGAAGGTAAACCGAGATTAAAAACGTAGTTAAAAGAAATGTTTCTTCTTAACAGATAAAAACATGCATATGAGACTTTACGCTTCGAAGCATTCAGGGACGGCTGTTAAAAGAAAAAAAATCTCCATAAAACGCTGTTTATATGTAAATATTTAACAATGTGCGCAATAATGCGCCGAAAACGGCGTATGGCGGAGAAAGCACTCTCATTATTCCGCCGAAAGGGCAAAGTGAGTTTCAAAGGGAAATTAGGAGTGATCAAGTGCCTCTAAGGGCCCCCACACTGTAACTCAAAATCTGTCTCGTTGAGTTATCGCACTCTTTACTATTTTTATCTAATTGTTTTTGTTCGGATATAGAGTTTTATTTATTTTTGTGAAATTGCTATTCTAAAGCTTTTTGGGAGTCCGAAAATTGAATTTCGCCGAAAGATGATGACAAGAAAGGAACGAAAAATGGTTACATGAGGGGAAAATTTCAACCAATTATCAGGGGACGCTTTTATTTCGAGCCAATATTGAATTTGCTTCGTTCGCGATATACAGAGGGGACGAAAAAAATACATCAATCACACTCTTAAGTAATTTTGATTTAATATTTAAAAATGAAGGTGCTTTATAACATTTTAATTTATTTTATATAAAAATTTTAAATATTAATTCTTAAAATGGCTACAACCTAACATATGTATTATAAATAATGAATTATTTAACGAGCTTCTGAGTCATAATAAAAATTAGTTCATACTATAAATTATGAGGCTTTTTACATCTGCTGATAATATGTAAAATCACTTATTTTTAATCTTTAAATTATTTTTAAAGTACATATAAACATAATCTATATAAAGCAGCCATAAAAACGAATAACAAACAATAATAAAAAAACACTTTGTAATTGCCGAAGTTTCAGAAATCACTCATATTTCTGAGTTCGTTTCTTAATTTGCTTGGTAATGATTTATTAAAAATAAAATCAAATATTATAGTAATATTTTTTTGAGCATATTTGAGAAGGTGTAATTAATATTCAATGTATACTTCAAAGCTTAAAACACTTATTTGTAAAATAAAAATAAATAGTTTTAATACTTTTATTAATTCTTTTACACCACAATATTTTTTATTTTAAATAAGCTGCTGTCATTAAACTAAACTATCGATTTTACTCTAAATACTGTCGACAACTGATCAAGCTATGAGAAGCAATGTATATAAAATAAATAACATTGTGTTTTTTCATGATAATTTAGGCAAATTCAATAATGTTTACAAGGCAAATAAAAAAGCTTTCCCTGGATGAGGAAATGATTTCATTATTAGGTAGACTCATTTTTCGGATATTCAGTCCTATGAAAATAACCAAATATGTAATTTTAAATAGAATAGTTTGCGAATCAGGTACAGGTTATATTTTTAATTTAAAATTATACACCGGAAATGCAAGAATGATGAATGTACTAATAAGTGGCACCTGTTTATGCTGACAATTCTTATAATAGCGTTTTACTCGCAAACGATTTATTTTTTACGGAAAACAAATCTTTGTGGAACTATCTGGAAAAATAGGGATCTGCCAGAAACTCTCAACAATATATAATTAAAGCACCTACAGATAAAACATGCCAGAAAAGGTCAAATGCTTATCAACATTTAAAAAAATTACTTTTCAACAGCCAGATGATAGACACGGGAAAAAACAGAACGACCGGCCTTCTAATATATAAACCTCAATGTATAATAAACTGTAATAAATATTATTGATCGTGCATAGTTACCTAATATTTTGAAAAACAATAGAATAAATAAAAAAAAAACGTTTTTTATTTATTTCAATTCGCGTTGTTTAATTCGTTTCGTGTCAGCAAAATCTAAATCCTAGTAGAAAAATTAATCTCGGAGATTTTCTTTTGAGTAAGGCTAAAGAATGAATGCAGAAGTCAGTGAAATCAATCGATTCTGAAGACATTACACCGGTTTCTACCACACCTTGCTGTGCCAGTGTTGTCAATCTACCAGAAAGGCTTTCGGATGAGCTAAAAATCATCAGATAATAAAAATAAAGAGTGCGGAAAAATATGTGATAAAAGTGAAGTGTTTGTTCTGCACGTGGAATAAGGAAAGATAAAGCATACATGTGCAGAAATTGTGAAATTCCTCTAAATATTGACGAGTGTTTTTATACTTATCAAAATAATATGAAATAAATTAAAAATTGTAAATAATAAAAATAAATATTAATAAGGATATTGTGTAGTGTATAAGTGTAACTGTGAAAATAAATGTGTCTGTGACAGTTGTACGCAGAAAATGGACGCCGAAAAATTTGGTGAGTGCATATTATATTATATTATAAATAGATATTTTTTATAAATCATTTCAACAAAAATGTATAGAAGCATTTAAACATACATTAAATTATAAATAACTGGTTTTTAACTATTGCAACCCTTTTCAATTCACCCAAAATATTAGGAATGCACTAACATATTTATCGGTTCATGATTTTATTCCTCAGAGATTCTTTAATGCGCAATAATTTTTTTTTTAATATTTAACTCAAGGCAATAAACTAATAAGGCGATAATTTATCTAAATTGAAGGGTTTTTTCCTCTAGTTTCTTAATCTGTGAATCGAATGGTGAGGAAATATCAAAATAACACCCGTAAAAATGTTCGTAAGTTAATGGATGATATTTTTTGGTAGTTCTTTGATTACTGTGTTATCTAAATATTCTTATACCGTAACGTTTTTACTTTTTAATTTAGCAATAATATCAGAAGAAAATACTTTGTTAATCGATGATTCGATTTCTTTTGAATGAATTGATTTATGTGTACCTAGCCAAACTGTTTTGACCCTAAAGTTTATTTCTGTTCATGGAGTGTAACATAAAACAGTATTTCCCAACCTTTTTTGACTCGCGTACCACTTAGTAGTACATCAAAAATGATTGTATTTCGAGAAATTTGTTATTCTATATTTCCCAGAACTCAATTTATTTAAGTTTAAAAAAAAATACCAAAGGTTTTATTTTTTCTGATAACAATGAGACATTTGAACTTTACATATCACAATGTTTTTTTTTTTAAATAATAGGTGCCAAAGCTCATTTCTTGTCGAAGTTCAAAACCAGGATATTTAAAGAAGTATTTTTTTTAACAACTAATTTTTATTAAAAAAAATATACATAGAATTAAATTAAATTATTTGTATAAAAAAAATGAAATGCGCCGCAGGCAATTTTTTCCAAAAATTACCGATAGTGATAGAAAATATATGTATATAAAATTAATTGAACACGGTAAATGTAAAAATTCTTCTAATGAAAACGAGACAATTTACACTTTTATTTTTACAAATTTACAGCAGCGCCGCAGGCGAAATTTTTATTTTAAATATAATAATATAAATATTTTTATTACTGAAATTTTCTATTTATTATCAAAAATAATATTTATGAAATTGTTGCTTAATACATTCTTATCAAGTTATAAGTTTAATTTTGAAACAAATTTTACGAAAATATAAGCACAATAATCTAAGCAAATTAAATTTAATGAGATCCTTGTGCTTGTTTCGAAGAACATAATTTTTTGAAATTTGGTTCAAAAGATGTGAGATATACCTTTAAATCTACACCTACGTCCAATTTCGGTACTTATTTTTTAAAAAAACATGTGAAGAAAAAGTTCTTTCTACTTATTCCGTACTAGTGAACGGTAATAATAATTTGAGAGCTTTTTCAGAAAGTTCTTTATATTCTTTATCGATGTTTAAGCAAAAAGGAATTAGATTGTTTCGTTAGAATTTTACTTGTATAGTTTTGTCACTTGATAAGTCTATTAAATTTTATTTATCTTTTATTGATAACGATGAAGCTTTTTATAAATTTTCTGCATAGAAGGTGTTTGAAATTCAATTATTATCTTTGTTTTCGGGTTTTGGAAAATAATCCATGAAAGACGATTTTAATCCTGTTAAATGTACTATTATATGTTTTCGTAAATCTTGAGACAAGCTAACCTTATTTTGAACCAAAAAAGTATGTAGAGTTTCGAATACTTCCGGTTGATTGTTTTCGATACACTGTTTCCAAAAATCTTATTTCTTAATCATTTTATCAATAACATTAAAGACTGTCATCGAGCTTTTCTGAAAAATTACATTTAGGAAAAATACAATAGTTTAAATGATATTTTTATGACTGATTTTTATTTACTTTTTATATCCACCATTACTGATTATTTTTCGCGTACCACCAACTATTCACTCGCGTAACACCGGTGGTACGCGTACCACAGGTTAGGAACCGCTGACATAAAATATTCTTTTTTAGATGATATCATAAAACGACTCAGCATTGCGACGCAAATTTAAAGAAAAATAAAACTAATTTTTTATTTGATATTATGTAGAAATAGTATACCACCATCTTTCATTATTGTGTAGAGGCAAACTTTATAGTATCCTAGAATTTTTTTAATAAAAGAAAACGCATGACGCAATACTCAAGCCTGAGTCCACAACCACTATACAATGTTCTTTCAAGACTCGTAAACGAGTCCACGGGCGTTAAGCTGTTAAGTTGTAATTGTATGCCGATTTAAAATGGCATCATGACAAAGTGATCTTGGTTCAAAAATTAGTTAAGAAGTTTATGCCAATTCCAGAGCCCTAATCTATTAAACAAGTTATACTTCTGTGTAGTCATGAGGCACACTTTCATATCAGTGGATCTCATGCGATTTATTCTTTAGGGATACTCATAGTAAAATATTTTCAAAAAGGAAATCAATGCCATTCTGCCTGTAATTGATGGAAAATTACAGAAACGTCTTCAGCAATATATTGTCAATAACAGCCGCCATTAGTTTGATATTCTTAAAACCTATTAAAATTATATTTGATGTGCCTTTTACAAAAATATACATATTGTTTCTAGATGAATTAGATAATTTTTAGTACACCTTTAAACTGTGAGATATTTTTATGCTCCATTACTGTATAAAAACAATATTTTGATTTACTTGAACTAAAAATATTTATTTTTTATTTAATTTATCTTTAAACCCATTACATCAGTACTTAACGTAAAATTAAAAGTAATATAGTGCTCAAATTATTTTATTGAAATTTAAATTATTATTTATATTAGCTTTCATGTGCAACTAGTTTTGTTATTAGTGTTCAATCTTAGTCATGGATTCTTAGAAATAATATTAGTAGAATTTTCTGTAATTGTAAAATTACAACGCAAACAAAGTTGAAACATGGGGTATGCTTTAAGTCAAAGTTCCCCTACGAAATTCTTTTGCCATTGTTGCCAACGCTGCAAAGAACTGACTCGGATTCCGGACAGAGTATATACATACACACCATATAAATTACTATGCGACAGTGTGGAACGAGAACCGATCGATACCACGACTTCTTCTATCTTATCTTTTAGTTTGGGTAACCCCCGATCATTACGAATGAAATATGTATCTGTTTGTTAAAAATCATTCCGCACAATACGACAAAAAATAGTAGTAGATAAGAAAATTTGCGAGCCAAGCGAATTGTCACAAATAGAGATCGATTCGATCGCAACATAATTATTATACTAGCTGTCGGTCATTCACTGTCGCAAGGTACCGTAGCTAGCGAGTGTGCGAATACCGAACACTCAATTTTTTGAGTGCCACACATTTTTTTATATTATGTAAGACTTGCCAACAATTTATTAACTAAAAAGAGGGATATAAAAATAATCAACAACTTTTTAAATTAGAAACAATGGTAATATTTTTTATACACTATAATAAAACATATGCACATGAAAAAACCATAAATTAATTATTTATTATATTAAAAAATAATATAAAGTTAAACAATAAATTTTACATCTTTCTTTTATATCGTATATTACAAATTTCTTATTATTTCTTAGTCGTTAGTATTATACTTCATATGCAAAACATTTTTTTGTAAATAAAAATATAAAATTTACATCATAAAAAATTAAGTTTATTTTACCTATTATTCACATCAATGCTAGTCTATTTCATTTTTAGTAATTTTTCCATTAATTTATTTTGTGATTATATAAAATAATATTTAGGAAGCGTAAGTGTCCTTAAACGAATAGCATTCCGATATTTTTTGTTGCCAATACCCATACTCCTACATCCTCAGATCCCTAGGGGCATCAGATGGCTAACATAAGGTTAATTAACACAATGCCTGTCAGCCGTTTATCATCGGTCAGAGTTTCGGCAAAACCCGACAAAGGTTTTCCCATTAGAAACGATAGGGGTATCGCGATAATTCCTTCAGTCCCGAAAAGGATCAGGTCTTCCAAAAGACCGGGTCTTTGCATCGACCGTCGTCTCGATACTTGGGATTAGTATTGATTTGGCAATTGTAACAAAACGCCACCGATGTATAAACATACTAGGAGTGTGTATTAATTTCCATCTATTTGTTTAACTATTACGCAATTGGGAAGAGGCGCTTTGCATTGTATAATATGCTGATTGAATGCTAAACAATGTGCTATACGGTTAAATTACTCGATACGAATATTTGGGCAAGCGCCAGTTAACCACACTGTAATATCGTGTGTATGAACAGCGGTGAGTCCGTAAAAACTGTGGCAACGATTTTTGCTGGTTGTTAAATTTGGATTTCACGATAAATATAAATAAAGTATTTTACTCATTTTTATTACTAATCTGGCTATCATGACTTGATAGGTTTCTCCTATGCATCAAAATGGTCATCAAATTAATAAGTTTTAATAAACATTTTACATACATACGTATACAGCACATCAATTCAAACATACACACACTCTTTGACAGACATATTATTATATTACGCGACAAGTTAATCACCTGTCCATCAAAAGAAAAAGGATTACGAATCCAACAGTACGTCAAAATCGAGGCAGTCAAACAACTTGAAAAGACGATTGAAGATAACTAAAACCTTCAAACTTGTCTAGTTATCATTACTGGAACTCATTAGTGATAGTGTAGTGTAGAACAGAAAACTTTGTACGCCAGGGGGTGAACATAGTGCTTAAGACATCATTTTAATAAAAGTAAAATTAATTATTTATCACGTATTAAGACCAGTTTTATTCAAAATATTATTTTAGGTACACATGAAATGTTAAATATGTAATATTGGATATTAAAAAATAAATAAAGAACAATTATAATACACTGAAAATAGACGAGCGCCACCTCAAAAAAAAATCCAACTCCTCAAAATTATCACCGAAAACATTATTGTTTGGTCGATTATTGATTACATATTTTTAAAATTATTTAATTATATAATTCAATCGTAGTAAATAATATGTTGCTCGTTTGGTTACGCTCGATTTTAATGGAAAAAATCTTAATAATATGTATGACTTTCCATTTATTAATTTATTAAATTAGACCAATTTTAATTTACTTCCATTTGAAAGTAACGACAATTAATTATTGAAAAAGGAATTATTTTACTTTGTGTGTATCAATAAAGTTACGACAATTTAAAAAGAATAACATACACAAAAAAAGGAATATTTTACGTTACGCAATATAAAATTATCTCGTTTATGCTCTGAGCAATATTTCATGAAAGACATTTCGCTCACTCGAAGGAACATTCTTTTCATCTCGATTCACACTGACTTATCTCAGTGAGAATGGAATTATTATTGTTCCAGTTATGTTTTAATATAAACCTTCTTGCGTTTTTAAGCTGTAATAAAAAGCGGCAGTATGTAATGAGTTCATATAAAAGATCGTAAAGATCTAAATTTATTAATAAAAAAATACAATACAATATACATTGAGATTTAATGAGGGCTTATATATAAAATATATCCATGCCTAATTTTAATGAGGAAAATATTCGATTCAATTGCTCAACTTTCCTCTATGAGGATATTATATTTTTACTCAAAACCACTTTCAGCACACCCTATATCTTTCATGCATCTCTTATTTCTCACCCACCGATCAATCACGTCGTTATGTAAAAGCTCTTTCGGCGAATCTCACTATAGTTTCGTTGTCTGCAAACTTGCGAAATACACCCCGAGGGCAAACAAAGCCCGACATGCAATAAAATATTCACAATGTCGCAAAAATTCGAGGCAGATTTTTTCGAGACAAAGTGACTCTGCTTTCGTTAATATGTAAGTTAATACCATACCGCGTACGCCATAATCACAATGATTTATGACCCTCGCCCATGAAATGGATGTTGAATAAATGAGTTGCAAGTTTGCAGGGCTAATAACCAACGTAATTAATTTTTGCTCGATTGTAGTGGAAAACTAGCGAAGTGGCTCGGCGGTCACGGTCCAATTCAGTAATATATTTTGACTCTAGAAACATTTTAGGCCTAAAAATATGCAATAAAAAAATCTTATTAGTATTAATAGTGTTAACTAGAGGCAAAAATAATTTATCAAATTTGTCTTTTATATGCTTTAATAATCAATAACATGCGTATTTATTCTAAATAATAAGGTAAAAATAAACATGTATCTTTATTAGCTCGTCACTGGCACAAAAAATCACATTTTGCGTAAAAAATATTTTTAGGGGTAGTCAGCCATAATGACTTAATGGCCATACATATTCTCATTGTTCGTAATTTGTTAGTTTTTCCACATCTCTTTTTCATCTCAAAATCCCAATGTTATGGATTAGAGTCGTTAATTATTTTTAATTAATTAATCTGTATATTGTCTATACAATGTTTCAAAATTTTATTTCGTTAAAATTGTATTTACTTTTTTTTTTTTTTGAGTTGTCAAATTTTTTAGATGTTTTAAATAAAAAGAAGCTACTTTTTGTGATACTCTGGATGCAGTTGTTCATCTCAAGTTAACATATGAATTTCATCATCATGTAAATTGTGGAAAACTTGACTTAAAACATATGTTTCGTTTATAGTAAGAAATTGTCAATTTAGGGTATGGTAGTGCTTTTTGGAAAGCAAATGTAAAAGTAAAATAGTTTCCTGGGTTTTTGAGGCTAGCGTTTTATCTTCTTGTGAGGCTTTTCTAACTAGTTCGGAATCTTTTATAATGACTTTCTGATTAAGGAAAACTATCAATGTGTTCCTTCGCGCGTTTTACTTCTTCCTTACTGGTTTTCCTAGAAGAACTTTCCATTCTACCATGAAAATCTTCTCCAAAATTTTGTTGCATTGAAAAATGGTCCGCTCTTCTTTTAGATATATTAAATGTGTTAAAAAAAATCTTGTGCATACTAAAATTTTTGCTACTTTGATATCTAAATAATATTTAAAACTGCAAGTGCTTTGCGTTCCCTTGTAATTTATGGTTCGTATTCTTCTCTTAGCACATTTCTGTGTAAAACCATTAGTCTGTTAAACAGCATAATTATAATTTTTTTTGTAAAAAGAACAATGCATGCTTTTCAATTTTTATTAAAATTATTTTATTTTGAGTAGACTTGCCTCACTTTCAAAATCAGTGGCTCATATAATAGTATAAACTTGTATAATGTGACGACTGTGGAAACTTAAATATTGAAACTAAAATAATCTCAATCACGAAACAATATTAAAAAAAAATTGTAACATATTTTTATGGCATTCTGTTTAGCCTTGATTTTAGGCTTTTCTATTAAATTAACTAGTGGATCACAAACGCGCAGATTGAATGAGTAATATACTAAAAAAATATACCTGAAACGATCAATGTAATCGTAGTTCCAACACATAAAGCAAGTAGAGAAGCATTGCGATGTCGACGTCTAAAACGGGAAAACGATAATAAAGAAGAAGATAATAGGTATTATATTCATACCGAGATTCTTCCCCTAGTTTGTAGGTTTTATTCGGGTCACGTGACCGCGCGTAAAATTTAGTTTACAGACCGGAAGTGGCGGAATTCTTCACGTTTGAAGTTATAAAAGAATTTCGTCGTTCGCGGCCATAATGAATAACGTGCGACTACTTGAAATTAACGACGCCTACGTGATGGATTCTTCGGATCTCGTAAATGTTTACGGTGAAGTATGCGAATTAATTACTTCGGTGCAACGCTCGCGGAATTAAACGTAAACAGCTGTTGATGCTGTGGCGAGATGGGTTTTAAAATGGAATTAATTAATTTTTAAGTTTGTTTTTGTTCAACAGAAACGTGGGCAAACACGTGAAAATGGATAATGTTTGCAAAATATATTATAAGAGGAAATTTTCAAGTACTAATAACGGTTAACTTTTACCTCAACTTAGTAATTCAAAATCAATATAGCAATTTTTTTACTTTTGAATATTTTAATAAAATATGATTAATTATATGCGTTGTAAAAGATTTTAGTATTAAAATATGTATTTATTACAAATCTTATGTTAAAACGTAAGCGTAAGACTAATGCGTTACAGCGTGGTAATCATATACTAATAAAGTAATGAGACTGTTCCTTCCTCAATTATATTTATTTTGACCTGTTTCCAAGATTGCGTCTTCTTCTGGATTTATTTCAAACTCAGACACATTATCTCTAATAACATTGCCAACTATATAATTTGTTGCGGGGTCAATATAAGTGAATTATTTTTTTATATGATTAGATTTGCGACAAATTGTTTGTTTTTATATTTAATATAGTCGATTTTCATATTGTATCAATTATTATTTAATAAATATAATTTTGATATCTATCTCCAGGTGAAGTACATGTATATAAACGATTTGTAGGTTGCTTAAAATATATTCATAAAGGAAAAAATATTTTTCAAGGCAGATTTCCACCAGTTTTTACCCTCTATCGTATTGAAGGCCAATACAATATTGTCTCATAATTTATATTATAATAATACTGTCTTGTTATTTTTACTACCGTGGCGCATTGGAATAACTTGTTTATTCTCAAATTTTCTCTAAATTTGAATATATAAACATAATCACTTATTTTAATCTTCCAGACATGATGGAAATAAAAAAAAACACTTGGATCCATATGATATTCGATCTCTGGTATTTTTTTAAGAATTTATTACGTAGCACATAACTCATTCTGCAGTTTCAATTTAATTCATTGAAATTATAAATATAATACGTATACATTTAGAAAAATATAATAAGTACACAAAAAAAATATCATGGTAAAGAAAAACCAGAATAACCATTATATAATGATGTAATATATGGATTATTTATTGTTTAATTTTATTTGATTAAACTTTCATGAAATCTATGTGAAAATATTTTTTAATTTATTTAAAATACTCCTAGTTGATTTTGGTAAATCATTAAATTGTAAATGTAATAAAAAATATGTTTTTTAATTATTTTAAATATGTAAAGATTATATTAGGTTCTATATATAGATTCCATTTGTAATGATCTAAATATGTTTTTAATTAAGTTATTTAGATGTTTACCAAACTATGTATTTATTATCTTAACTATCAAGGTTTTATATATACTTTTACTTATATAAAATTATTATTCTTTATTGCCTTTGAAATTAAAAAGATATATTATATTTTGTAGTTGTTTATAGGTAATTTTAAATATGCCTTTAATTGATTCATGATTGTTGAACATTTTTTAGACATTCTTTATGCAATATATTTTGATCATTATATTATAATTTTTTCCTAATAAATTAAATTTTAATATAATATGATTTATCAATGAATTGGTAAAAGTGATAATCCTTGTGTATAAAGATTTGTTTAAAATGTAGAAATTATAAAATTGTATCATTGTTATATAATCACCAATGTATTTTATATGTCTATGTTAAATCTCTTAAATTCTTACCTTTTCCTTTTATATGATTTAGCAAATCTTTAAATAAATTTAAAAAATTATTATGTTTACAATTTGAGGCCTTACAGCACTGTAAATGTTTAACGGCAATCGATCCATTCCTGTGGTCTTGATTCTGAAGTTAGTGAATAAGTTATTATAATATTTATTAATAATTTTATATTTATTAATATTTATATATAAAAACACATATCTCCGCCTCTTTTAAATTTTGATGCAAAGATTGATCGATAATCTTCTATACTAAAAATATTGTTTTTGTATCATATATTGTATATAAGGAGGAACGAATCATTAATGATGAATATAGTTACATCCTTCAACTTATATTCCACATTATTTATAATTACATCATAATTATAATTTGTTTGTAGATATTTAGAAACATTAATCAATAGAGTTTAAATGTTTTTTTATATGAAACATTCAGTTTGTTTCGGCTTATGATCATTCTCTATGTTTTTTTTTTTGAAACAATTTACACATTTTCGCGGAAAGTTAATTTGACAACATTCCTGTGTATTGTTTCCTTGTTTTGCAAAATGGTGGCATGTCGACAGTTCTTCTTTAGAATATTTGGATGTATGTATTTGAGCATATTGTTACTCCAATAATATCTTTGACACAATAAAAAGTCCATTCTATAAATACTCGTTCAGTTTTGATAATGTCTGCCAGCCGGATTTATCGAAATTATCTTATGACAAGCATCAGTTTTTTGTCCTGCTTAGTGGCTATAAAACCTTTTATATTTGGTATAGATTTTTTTATTTATCAATAAAGTTTTCGGCACCCCGACAAAGCCGCGCAGGACAATCCCGCGCCAACTAAGCCGCGCCGTCATAGCCGCGCAAAGTCAAAACAAAATTAATTTTATACCATGTTTCTTATTTATTAATAATTACAAATATATAAAGAAAAAGGGAGGCGTCTCGCTACCGCTCACACCGACTTACACTGTAGAACCAAACAATCTAGCCTTTTTTTTAATGATATTCTATTGATCAGCGTCCAGTATCATCCAATCTATGACTAACTGTTCAAAAAGCGAATCACTAGTGATATAGCTGTACACAAAACAAAATAATTAAAATCAAAAAAATCATTTTCTTTCATTTTATTCAATTTTATAATTTTGATTTGCGCGGCAATGTCGGCGCGGCTTTATTGTCGCGGCAATGTCAGGGTTGTATTGCGCGGCTATGTCGTCGCGGGATTGTCCGGCGCGGCTTTGTCGGGTCCCCAAAGTTTTCATTTCATATGGAATAATTGGTTCAATTTTATTGTTTATTTTTTATTTTAGCTAAGCTAGCCCCCTGTTTTGGATATTTAATATTTTATTTATTTTAATCTCATGATTGTGAAAAAATATTATTTTATTTATGAAATAAAATATAATTAATTATTTACTAAAAATATGATATTATCGTAGTAACTACGTTGTTTAAGTTGTTTGTGTCAGGTAAACTATTTTTTAATTCATATTGAAATTTAATATATATTTTTATTTTTATTAAATTTGTATTAAAATTGTCCTAGAGTTTTATATGCAGCTTATTTTATTACTGTGAGTCATTTTAATAGAGTAAAATAACCGTAGAAAAAAATGCGCAAATTATTTACGCTTTAAAACACTAACACTCTGTTATTCACATGCATACAAATGATTTAAAATATATACAGATTATACGTATTTTTCAATTATATTTCTCAATGGCTCTTATTGACGTAGTTTGTAGTAGTTTTGCCCTGTAATTGAAATGTCAACTGCACAATATACGATTTTAAGAGTTCTGCTATTTAGCGTTGAGATATTGCACTGAGGGATTAGGTATGGTTTTGTAATGGTATCGTAAATTGCATTAAATATATATGTTTAAAATAGGTAGTATTTATATAATTATCTGTTGTACATAAAATCAATTTAAAGAAAAAACAATAATTTTACTACTGATTTTTAATTTAATAGCTACTATGATTTTGAAAAAATAACTTTGAATTATTATTTGCAATGTTAATCAATGCAATAAAAACAATCACAGCTGCTTCGTCATCACAATGCACCAGCTTGTACACAACACGTATAAAAGACAAAATTTCGCTTGAAAAATATTATATTTTAAAGAATATTTAAAGATAAAATTTCAAGTAGTAATATTATTATTAATTTATTATTAAAAATAAATTTTAAAAATGTCAATATATCATCGAGATGAACCAATACTATCATATCCTATACCCAGCATAAGCGGGTGAAAATATTTTCTAGTAATAAATTCCTCTAGTAAAGCCTTTTATATATAGCGTTTTATCGATGGTATAAAATAACGATTGTGCGTTTGCACACAAACGATGTTTGTTTTGATCATTAACGAGCATATTTGGACGCTTTATTTGCGGCCCTGAGGAGCGATTGAGATTTTCGTTTTATTTTCTTTTACCTTCGAAGGAACGTTATGCACATCCCATTGGGCAGATTACTCATGCTCGAGTAATCGAGGGTTTATGTTATACGTAATAACGAGCTTTGTTCCCGAACCTGTTGAAACACTATCGACTACGAACATTTTTTGTTCACACTCGAAACGCACCCCCAGGCGATACGCTACAATAAATTTATTATTCCTTAATTTAAAAATACGTATCGAGTTATATGTATGTTTATGAAAATGTAGATTCCTGTAAATGGAAGCAAATATATATTTTTATGTATTATATATGTGCTTTAACAACTTTCGCCATGGAAAATTATGTTCGCATTTCGATCTGTGAATGTGCCATTTTGCCTTTATCGAGACAGACTTCGAAACGTGGGCTGGCAATTGCTGACTTGTTGTAAATCAATTTTATTGTCACCTGCGAATGTTGAGTGACAATTCTCAGTAATAAATCAACGTTTGAAAACGCAGGGTGAAGCAACGTTATCGTAAAGATTATATATCCTAAATTTTTTTTTATCAGCTTATACATAAGCACACAACAAAATAGGTGAAAAGATTTACTAATATATTTCACACTAAAATTATTCATTTAAAAAAAAAAAAAAAAAAGATTTGATTTAGAAACATATTAATAATAAAGCCACTAATAAATATTATCATATTTATTATTAATATTACGATAAAATACCACGCGCACCGGTGATGTATATTCAGTGTA
Organism: Plectrocnemia conspersa; assembly: GCF_051122295.1. NCBI lineage: Eukaryota > Metazoa > Arthropoda > Insecta > Trichoptera > Polycentropodidae > Plectrocnemia > Plectrocnemia conspersa. The sequence continues at coordinate 29,516,979 of NW_028277167.1, read as the reverse complement.
CATGTACCAATTAGTATAAATAAATATTTTATAAAACTGTAATAATGATACTTGATTGTGTTTTTGTATACAGTACAATTTTAAATGCATCCAATACAATACACTACTTTCAATATTTAATTTTTCTTTTATAAAACATTTTTATGCAATCTATTTTTTTAGTACTAATAAATAATATAAAGGTCATCTTCTTATCGGCCTTAAAATTAAATATTCATTTATCATTGAATCTCCTGTGCCTACAGCAACTTTTGTTTTATTCGACTCAAAGCTTAAATTTGTTGTAAGCTCTATAATCATATACAAATATATTTTGCGTATCTGCACTAATGTACGTGTCAGATTCTATAATAAATACAAATTAATATTATAATAAAAATTATGGTTACGTAAAGCAGGTGTCTTATTTATTGCAGTCATAAGTCAAGTTTACAAATATGAATAGAAGAGTGAAACGAGATTGACGAAGGTTACATTACTTATATTATTGAACGTTATTCATAAACGATGCAGTGTGAAACGCTTTAGAAAAGATAAAGCGACAGATTTATTCGCTATTTTGATGCATCTTAGGGAAAACATTACGATGATATATAAACGGTGCCGCAGCACTTTAGCTAATAACATGTCGATGAAACGAAAATCGATAGTCGCCTCCCCAACCTGACAAATGCAATCTGGGTACACGTGTCAGATTCGGAACAAACATCGGCAAAATATCTTATTACCATTTGACACCTGCCACTGCCGCAGAAAATACGACGAATTCTTATTCAACGAGAGCTCGAACCCATAAATATTTATAACAGCGCTTCTCAAGCCTTTTCAGATCGCAGATTTGTGTTTTTTGTTATGCTTTTGCGCGACCCACCTAGCACGTATGACAAAATATGGTTTACATAGAATAATAATAATACATTTGATCTAAAACAATGACTGAGAGTGTAAATTAACAGTTAAAATTTTAATATATTGCATGTCTTCCAATCAATTTATTTATATAAAATTGCGAGTATTGAATTCCAGCAAGGAACAAGACAACAACGCTTGCTGTCGTTGATGTTTTTATATACATACATTTGGGTGTCTTATATTTTTCGACTTTTGACGCATAGAAATGTGTTAACCTGTGCCGAATCGCATCGAAACATCAAAATTCGGCTGTTAGTTCAGCTGTGCAGTGCATGTTGGTTCTTGATTGTTTGAGGATGCATTATTCCTAGTCATATCGTAGAGTTTGTTCAGTCAGTATTGTAGTTCGTATCAAGCATATGCTCGTAGAATTACAAAGTTCAAAATATATATTTTTAGTAGTGGACCTGTGTCATCAAATATCAGGGTACAAACTTCGGTCAAATCGTTAAGTTCTCTCAGTGCCATTTTATAAAATTCGCGGTCAGTGAAAACGCCATTCTTTAATGTGTTATACTTAGAAAAAAAGTCAAATATCTATCAAAATACCTACCAAATACTTGTGAAAACCAGTCGTAGGCCCGAGATTTGCTCAAAGCATCATAATTGTAAGATGTTTGAAACAATAAAGAGCTTCTTCGGCCGTTTTCTTCAACAGAAAACAAAATTTTACCGCCTTGCGTTAGTCTTAAACGTCAGCCATCTCACGTTTTCGTTATGTGGAAGAAAGCTGTTTTGGTAAAATCAATGCTACGCTTAAATGAACGCTCTCACGGCAACAAAAATTCGCATACTGGCTCATACAAATTTTCTCTACAACACTCCATTACCCAAAACTTGTTCATCTAGCGTCCTTCCCCTCCACAGCCCGAGTCTCGATACTTTTGGGTTTTTATCGTAAACTAAAATTTGACCAATAGGAGAACACAAAAAATAATTATCTCTTCTTAGAAGCCAAAAATCCACGGCAAAAGCAATAAAATCGCGACGTCACCGTCGCAGTGCGAACGGTAACTGTAAATTATTTGTACTCTTGCCAGTCAATTCAAACGTAATGAATTATTTTTCCATTATTCTGTAAGATGTTGGTTTTCTTACACTTCTCTCTGCAAGACTAAAAGAAATTTCTTGCTTTAATTTATAAATTTTCAATTTTTAGCTGAATTTTAAGACTGAAAGAAATTTTATGCTTTAATTGATAAATTTTCGATTTTTTCAATAGATTTTAGTGATTGAATGGAATTGCAAAGGTTCTTAGAATTATTTGAGCCACTGTATAATCTGCAAATATATTTTTTACAATTTTACATATTTCTGCTTTTGAAGTCATTATTTTTTCACTTAAAATTTTGGATTTTGCAAATATTTAATTAATGATATTTTGGATTATTAAAAGGAAAAAGAGCTATAGATGTATTCTGCCAATTTTCATGCGTAATAACTTCTTATCCGAGCGGGTTTTTAGATCACCAAAGTAAAGATAATGCCGCCGGCCGGTTAGAGTAATACAAGATCGCAAAAAATTGTTGGTCATTCAAATATTTATGATCTTCCGAAAAAGTATGAATATTTTTAAACATCTAGCACAAACATCTTTGGAATAGTTTCTTATCTGAATGTCATCTTTTATCACTTAAACAAAATTTTTTTAAACAATTTGTTGCCATTCCCAGACCCCTATTAAAACCTTTCAAGAAATATGCATATTAGGCATAAACTCGCCTTTACTTATGCAGTGTTAAGAAAGGCAGTGGTTGTAAATATTGTAAAATTCGCACAAATTAAATTTCACATGAAAAAAAATACTTTATAAAATTTCTGACATTTTTCTCGAAAAAATTCGAGAAGAAACACTATTTCTATCTATACATTTTCTTCTGTTTATTTTACCTGGGAGTTGAGTTGGCTCAGTTTATATTTTGGACTTGACCTAATGAAAGATCTAAAACTCTAGTTAGTCTTAGAACTTTCAGTAGGTTAAGTTTGGATTTGAGCTGCAAATGAATGATTTGCAACTATCAAATTGCATTTCATATAATTTCACTAGTGCCCATCGGTTAAATAATAATAAGTTAACCAGCACGATAGACGAGTGGTATATGTCTCTGACTATTGACCTAAAAGACCTGGATTCGAATCCCATATGAACCTTAGTGTTTTTAAATTTGACGAAATATCTGTCTTGGCAAGGAGTTTAATCTAGAAAAAAAAAAGAAAAAATAGTTAGGAATTTTAATGAAAAAAATATTTTGAGTTTTGTGCATCTATCATACTGTCAAATAAAGATCTTAAAGGCTCATTATACGGTTGATTATTAAATTAGAAGTTGTTATTATTTACATATCCTTATTATTTAGAAAATTTGTATCGTATTTGAAAATAAATAAATACTAGACAATGATTTTAAATCCTTTAAAAATATTGTCTCAAAATTAATAATGGTTTTCTCCACGAGTGTCCATCTTCATTGGAAACCCACGCTACCGTCTTAGAAGTAAAATATTGTTGATTAAAGCAGTGATCCATACGGCTGAAAGAGCTGTAAAATTTATGTAAGACTTTCATACTCTGATTACAGTAGAAGAAGAACAAAAACAATATTTGCTTCGTTGCGTACAAGAACACAAAGAGATATACCCCGATTGTTAAAAAAGACACATGGACAGAGTCATAATTTGTACAAAATAATATATTTTAGTAATTATTCTAGTATTGTTCGAGTTTCACAGTTTAAAAAGCGCTGATTTATACGGGTACGTGCGAATGCTAAAAATGTATGTGTTTCATTAATATTGCAGAATGCCTTTTATAATTCATGCATTGTAGCTTTATATATGAATATTATTTTGACCCTCTAACTATTGCCATAAACAAAGTTTTCGGTCGAAGCACGTCGGTAAGTTTTAATTAAAAATTTCGATTATGAAGCGTCATACTCTTTTCTGAGTGTTTTTGTATCGTTGTTGAAGCAACGAACAATATACACTTGGTGATGGAAATTTAACTATCTCGAGATTTGTATAAGTGTGGAATAATGATTTTATATTTCTTTACACCAAAGTGTTCTAATTTTCACACATATTTTATTTATTAAAAACTCATATTATTACAAATAGCTCAAGTTTAAAGGCACCTTATAAAGACATGTAAAAATCAGAACGTTTTTGAAATTGGTCTTTAAAAATCGTATCGAAGATCTAGTTGATCTTTTGGGAATTTGAGTGATGCTTAATAGACCTGATTAAACAGTAAAAGAAAAGCGGCATAGCTCTGTTTCATGCTAGTTCGTTCGAAATCTTGTTATTTTGAATCAGAAGCAAAGTGTTGTTCTGGATAAAGCTACTTATTAAATTGTTTAGAAAAAATGTTTGTCTGGTGAATAGCGATAATTTGGGGTGGAACCAGACCATTTGTTATTGTCTAGTAACAATATTTTATAACGTTGACGGAAAAAACGTCAATTCTTAGATAATCCATAGACCTTCACCTTAACTATTACGGGTGGTTTTGGCAACATTTTTTTGAAATTTAAATGATTTAAATTTTTCTCCGTGGAATAAAAACGTTTAAATATAAAAAAAATAAACTGATTATTTCAAGCTATTTTTTGCGGTAATTTTTACAAAATTCGTTTAGAAATTTGTAAAAATTTATTAGAAAATGCCATTAATTTTTTTTTATATTTTTTAATTCAAAAACCTAATTTTTACATTGGGAAAAAATATGCTAAAATAGCCAAAAACAAAATTAATTATTTTTTTAGCGGAAATTTTCGTCAAAATCTTGAAATTTTATTAACCTATAAGTAATTGTCTAAATTTTTATTAACATATGTAAAACTTGTTAGAAAATCTTTATTATCACTGAATCATAGAATTTATGGAATAGCAAAACACGTAGCTAATCATTAAAGGCATGACCATTGTTCAAGGCTAATTACGAGCGCACGCTTATTTGGCCGTTAACCTTCTTTTCTTTCTTCTTGGCCTTAACTATCATGTATACAACTTGGTCTTAACCACTTGTTAAGAGGCGGATTTTTTCTAATAATTATTACATATTAAATAATTATACTAAAACACTAAACATATGTTGGTTTACTATGTGAATGCTAATATTACTGGTTTAATTAATCATAATCTGAACAATAATAATGAGCTTAGGTTAGGTTATGTTATATTTCAATACTTCGTATAACTTGTTATATTTTTTTTATTTATAATTGCTAAAATAAAATTGAATATATGTACATTAAAAATATATTCACAAAGCTTTAAAGTTTGACGTTGTTAAAATTCTATAAATAGTTTTACAATTAAGTTAGATTGAATTTACAAAAATAAGCGTTACACATTTTAAACTTTATTCGTCCTATAAATTCACAATACACTCAAGTCCCGCGGGTTTTCTTTGACCCACATAAGTTTTTTCCATTAAAAACAAGAAAATGGATAAAGATTTATATTTATTTTATCTGAAAAGCAATATAAAACTTGATTATAACTAAATATTGAAAATAACGAATTGTGATATTTGATAAAATTATTACACAGATAAAATAATATGATATTTAGCTAATTGCAATAGAGTGATAATTTACAAAAGTTAAATAGTGTATATTTTATAGACTACACAAGCATTATAATAACTCATCAAAGTAAAGTATGTATTTTTATATAAAAATCCGCCGCTGACATAACGTAATTTAAATGACTAATTTTGAAGATGCAGCTGCATACAAAAAATACTCTATTTTTTACTGATTTACGAAACAATTTAAAATTCGTGACTACTATATTATTATTTTGTGTCTAGTTTAAAAAGCAGATCAAAATATTTTGTTATTAAGCAATTAAAAGTTCTTTCTAACATAATTTTATTTGGGTACATATATTTTTTCAAAAAATGTCAGATACGTGCCATCTATCGCCGTCGTAGTCATTTATTAATATACTAGATAAATAAGTTGGTCAGTGTTTTATTTGATGCGCAAATAATTAAGTATCTTAGGCTCGAAATATAGCGTTTTGGGTTTTTAATTTCACTCTTTTTAAGTTACATACTTTAAAGTTCTGTTTGTAATTTTATATACTACATACTATATTATTTTAATTTTGCCTCAAAATCAATTCGTACTTATAGTTTAGTACATAAAACATATTAAACATTAAAAATTTGGCTAATTAACCATTATATATTCTGTTTGTTTTTAAATTTACTTTAGTAAGATAAAAAATAATTATAATATATAAATATGTAGTAAAAGTAGTCAACAATGTTGTGACTCGAAAACCATAATTTCTTTTGTAGTGTGTAATTTGAGATTTTAAAAATAGCAATTTTTAACATGTGTAGAAGATGACATTGTTAAGTCATTTTTATTCTAAAGTTGAGTTAGCAAATTGACACTTTAAGCCATCGATCTCTAAAAATAAAATATATCTGAAAATAAATAAAATAAAATATATAGGTTGGTGCATATTGTATGTTACAATATTAGCTTTTAACGTGTTGTAGCAAGATTTTTTTTTAATAATAAAGGAAAACATATTTCAGCGGAATGTTTGCAAATGAAACACTCGAAACTTGTTAAATCACCGTTGAACAGCTTCAGGCCTCGGATAATTGTTTGAGCTATCTGCCTGACGTTGTAAACATATTACTACAAGCCGCGGTTCTAAATTAAATTTCACCCACCTCATCCCACCCTAACCACTAACCACTTACTTAACCCCAGCGGCAATTACTGATTGTTAATACAAAAAAATATATAAAAAGTTTTTTTATTAAATTTAGATCTGTTTTGTTTGGTTTGATGAAAGGTTTATCTGGCAGCCAATTAATAAAGTGCTGACCTCAAACAAAACCCATACTTGACCCCAAGAGGCTTCCCATTTTATTACTAATACCGTCCTTCAATAAAATGTATTTGTCTTCGTGCGAACTTTTAGATTTTCATCTGTAGCGACAGAATAATTGAGTTTAAATTTGATCTATTTTTAGAATTACATAAAGCAGATACTCAATGATAAATATCTTTAACGTCTTTGTAAAATAAAATACCCTTTCAGTAAATTATTAGCCAAACGTACTGAATAAATATTCAGATTGATTACAATCGTATTCACCGCGCGCTTCTCACCGTATATTGACTTTGGCTCCATTAATATCAAATTGGAGTCTGTTTTTTTATTGTATACCTTAAACGACTTAAATATGTACATATACAAGTATTTTTAGAATACTCAATCTTTAAAAAGAAAGCAAATTGTGTGTGCGGATTTTTTATTAAATGAAAACAAAGATATTATTCGCTAATTTAATAGCATCTTATGAATTTATACGTATAATGTATTTTTAAAGGAAGTACATTTTATTTTGGGTTTGCAAAATATGCTCGGCTTATTTTACACGTTTTCTTAAAATAATTTATTATTATAAAAATAATAATACCTATAAATTGACGTATCATGTTTCAAAGTCAATATTCATTCGAACATTTTATGGACGTAAACATTTTCGTAGCTCAAATATTGGATTGATCTTATTTTTATTTACCTATCATATATCACTTTTATTGCTTGGAATAATACATTTTAGTATAACATTTACATAGATAAATCAACTATATATAAGATTTGCAACATTGTTAATTGTATTATAAATTAATTGAAATATATGATTGTGTACATGTATCTTCATGTATTATTGCAATCTTATTACTAGAAACTTCCTTGTTTATTCTTTCATATGCGAGAAACTGAGATAATTTATACAGTCTTAAAATAAACCCTTATTCCATGATGTAAGACCGTCGAGTGCTTTGACCCTTTGTATTATACGCATTGCGAGGTCCGTAATATGTCGGCAGGTTACAAAAGATTTTTTTATATATGTACATATATGCTGACATTACATAATATATGCATTAAATAGCTCGATTTTAATTATTAGTTAAAATATTCATATGTGAGATCAGAAAAATCTAGGAAAACCTAATCTGTGATGTATATTAAGGAGCGTAATGTTCGAATAGATAATGAACGGAACGATACGACACGATAAAAAAAAGATATCGATTAGATCGATAACGATATTACCGTTCGTGTAATCGATAATGAATCATATTAATCGATAACAACGTTTGTTATCGATTAATATCGTTTAATATCGTTTAATATTAATATAAATATTGTTTTATTTTGTATAACCTCAAAAATTAACGATACATTTTGTAAGTTTCGTTTGTAATAAAAAAAAAAATTTGTTAACAAACTTTATTAAATTATTAATATTACAAAATTATCTGAAATTACCAGTTATAAATTAAAATGACCAGAACATTAAATAATAAAAATATTACTTTATCTTTAAAGCCAAAAAATCACAAATATTAAAATTTCAAAAAATTCACCTTATTTTAATCACTTTTTAGATGCATTGATGTATTCACAGCAAGATAAGTCTTTAATCAGTTTCTGTATCTGCCTCTGATTCTGTGTAACTTGCACTGATAGTCTCTGAATGATTAATGCTGACAACATCATCTTTTGAGTCTGAATCTAGAGCATACACAATTCTTTGTACCTTTTTTTTAAGTTTTCGGTAACTGTCTTGAGCTTTTCTTGGAGTCACATTCACAGTGCTGCAGGAGTCCTTATTTGCTGCACTGGATGCAGAACCAGCACAACTTCTCGGAGTTAAAAATGATGGTCCACTCTCCTCATCATCCCTCTCTCCGACAGGTAATTCCATTGTTGTTTTTAGTAATACGGGTTCTACTGTGATTCAGTTGTATGTAGAGGATCTTTTCAACATTTGACGGGTCAAACCTTATACTCTGAGATGTTACGAGGTATCCTCTAGCAGAAAAAACCCGTTCACTTTTCTGGCCATTTTCTGGCTTCAGCCGCCAATAACGGGAAGATCCCGTTGTAGTCTTTCCACTAGGTCAATACATCAATTTTATATGATAAAGGTCCGGGATAAATCTTGAAGGAGTCCCACTACTTTTCCACTGCCGATTTTGTCCGATTTAGAGTGTCTCATGCTGAGCTTTTTCAGCCACCAACTGATCCATGAAATCCATGTCGTCGAGGGCAAGAGTTGATGTCAGTCCGATATTCTGCCTTGTTGGATTTTCCTGTTCAACCTCTTAAGACGATGGATGTGAGTCAAGAAATCTTCTTAGTGAGCTGAGTAAGAAGTAATCCTTTATAATACGGGTAAAGTTGATTGTCCATACGTTCATGGTGCTCTTCAGTACTAGGTTTCGGCAAAACTCATTCCATTTGTCTCTGAAATTCAGTAATGAATTGTTTCGTGAGAAAGAAAGGAAGTCCCGCACTCACATTTTTACCCTTTTTTAATATTAGGACTAGTTCGGCCATAAACGTGAAATCAAAGGGCGCATAATTTCGCGCGCCATTGGTTAACAATATTTTATTTAGTACTTTCCCGCCAAATATCGCTTAAACATGAAGTTAGAGGTGACACAAATTGCTTCAAGGCGGAATTAAAAAAGAACGGCAAGTTCAATCGATTGTCGAAGTTTTTTTTATATTATAACAGAAGTTTAAAAAAGAATTTAATTATTCAATTTGTAGATTTATGCTGTTTTCATAAGAACTTTCATTTAAAAAACAGAAGTAAGCAATGAAACCTTAATTTTCCACCACGATAACGCATCAGTTTACACTTTTTTTTGCTCAAATAGACACTGTCTCTTTTTACTTTTTTAAATCCACAATATTTTTTTAATCTAAAAAAGCGTTCGAATATAAATATTATTGGAATCCAAGGATTTATCGCGATTTAAACTTACATTTTTTATAACTGAAAATTCGTGAACATCTCTAAATAAAATTGTCAAAATTTATATCACACCTCGTATTTACAGTAATTAATAACTTGAATGGCACCAATTACTTTATATTTCTAAACTTTGCTTTTGTATAAAAGCTTAAAAGTGGTATTTTGATTGTATTATTCTAGCAAAAGTTAAAGAGCGACTGTTTGTTTATGATAAATAAATTATATAGATTTAAATATGTCACATAGTATGTATTCTATATATCTCTACTGAGCTTAAAATTAACAATGGCTATCTCTTTGCATTTAATTATTTTGCCTGTGAAGATTAAAAAGATTTAAGTGCTATAATATTTTTTAAAAGCTCTGTTATGAGGTATATATTTTTTGTTACATAAAAATATGATATTTCGTAAAACGAAAGCAGAATAAAAATCCAAAGTCACGTTATTTTTTCCACTCTCAAAGAGTTGAAAATTGAAATATTTCGGATTCACTCTCAAAACAAACTCTTTGAAATTTAATCCCTAAAGCTTCAAAAGCAATATGGTTTAAAATAGCTGATGCTCTACATATTAGGTCAAAAAGCTAAATAAGCATTTACACACACAGGACACACGTATGAAGTTGCAATTGTGCAATCTATCGAATCCAATATCCGATAAGACATTCTATATTTATTGGAACGCTGCCAACGATTGGCATTACTACTTGAATTTTCACGGCTGACTTAATACTGCATTGTGTTACTGCAAAATAATCAGAACTTTGGCGGACATCAAATTTGTGGTAAAATCAAAATACACAAATGTCATGTTTATTCTGTCAAACATATGAGCACGCTCGATTTACTAATTCGACCCTGTTGAACGAACATGTAAGTAATTCATACGCAAACAAACAGTATTACGTTTAGTACACGTTTGTTCTATTTGAACCATTGAAATGCAGAAATGTTTCGTTGGATTATACACACAATGGAATTTTTAACTAGGTTGCAAATTTCCATCTTGTACACGATGCGGTGTGCTAGCATGCATATAAAATCGAATTAATATTCAAGCTATATTTGTTTGCTTAAAACATGAGCTTTGAGTATGCTTGTGTAATTTGTAAGTGATAATGCATACATAAATCAACGGTGAGTCAGAAGCTGTGCCGCACCGAAAATTAAACTAGAGTGGCCTTCATTATATATAAGTTGTTTATGGAATCTAAGAAAAAAATACATTAAAATTTTTTTGAAATTACACTTTATTTAAATTAATATTAAAATTAATCTAGCACAGTTAAAAATGTGATAAAACTTAAAACATTGAGATACGTCAACTATTTCATCGGACTTTGTATAAATGTTTTGATACTATTTGTCACAAGAGGAAACTAAAATTATTTTTTAACACACATGCAATACTTAAAAGCGAACAAAGAAGATTCTATAAATGGAGGCAACGTCACTAATGAGCGCGGACAAATGGGCGTGCGTCAAAAGAGCGCTGCCTTATAAGCGCTGCGTCATAAGAGCGTTTACCAAGGTAGCGCTGTAACAAAATAGCGTTCGTCAAATGCGCAGACAGCCATATGAGCGTTTGACAAAAGAGAGCACGTCATAAGAGCGCAAAAATACTTGGAGAAAATCAAGTAATGATTATTTTAGGAATTAGGTATACAAAATATATGTAAATTGTGAGAAATTTCAAAAAATAAAAATTCACGAGATATAGGTGGTAAAATCAGTATTTTGTATGCCAGAGCGTAATGACGATTAAAATAATTAGTCAATGAAAACATTATTATTTATTAATTATTACGTATATACTCCAGTATGGCTCCCCATCCCCATACGTACGATATACATATATTTTTACTAAAATGAAACGCTGATTTTGAATTTATCATTACATTTGTTCTGTAATGTTTCATTAAATTGACAAATAATTATCAACTCGACTTGGCAGATATACAAAGGTCTTCCGACCTTTTTTTTTCATTTATTTTAGACAACTACATTTTATCGTGAAAGTCGAAAACAAGCACAATATAAATTTTAAGAGCTAAGTGTAAGATAAAAAAAATAATCTGAAAATAAATGTGATTGCAAAGGGGTAAATCATTAATTTTGCTAAATTCATTTTAATCATTTTATATAATTATCAAAAAGGAAGTTACCTATGATTTTTTAAATACCTAATTGTAACACTTTACAAAAAAAATTCACCGCTGTCCAGGTGCATAACAATGCATGACATTGGTGAATGACACGGACGATACGCAATTGTTTAAAATTATTTTTACGATATTAAAACTAAAGTACTAATTGGTGAATCAGTATGATTTTTTTAAATACTTTTTTAGTCTGATATTTAGTTTTAATGTGTTATTCCTAGAGACTTTAATTTTTCGCAATTACGATAAAAGTATTTTTTTGTGAATTTCGTGCTTTGTCCATTTCAAAACGGGTAGTATTTATACAAATAGAACAGTTAGAAAAAAATACTAATCTGTCTAATATTCTAATATTTTGTTCGGGTCCTTGCCTTTTTACCTGGCTATCGATATCATATTTTTTCCCCTTATGTTACATATTTGTTAAGTTTCAAAAACTACTTGGCGGCACGCACATTTAGAAACTGTTATAAATTAAATTGTTATCTATAAAGAAGATTAATCCTTATAGATAGTTGTAAGTCATTCGTGGTATTTTTTTTTTATACTTTTCAAAGACGCAACGAAACTTTTTGCAAACGTTTTCAGTCAAAATTCAAAAGTATACTGAGCGCTATTATATTTATATATAACTAGCCTATTTAGCTTTAAATAGATAACTGTAAAATGCAATTTTTGTGAATTACTAAAGTTTATTCTCACACTTATTTCCAAGGCTCAAAACATAAAACAATTTCGCGATAAGGGCCAAATCCACGATAAACATTCATCAGCGCTTTTTCTTGGTTATTATATTTATATATAACTACCTTATCCAGTTTAAAATAGATAACGGTAAAATATGCGATTTTTGGAAATTCCAAAAGATTGTTCTCACAGTAATTTATAAGTCGCAAAATATAAAAAAATCGCGTAAAGGGCAAACTCCACGATAAAAACTTATCAGCGCTAGTTCTGTATGATTATATTTATATATAACTATCCTATCTAATTTAAAATAGATAACTGTAAAATATCCGATTCTTGGAAATTCCAAAAGTTTGTTCTCACAGTAGTTTCCAAGGCTCAAAACATAAAAAAAATTCGCGTAAGGGCCCACTATAAACATTTATCAGGTAGGTATTTATAATAAAATTACCGACTTAAGCCTAAGTGTTTTATGAAATCGGGTAACTCTCTTAAATTCTTGAATAAAAAAATCAAACTGTTTAAGTGATATTTTATGATTAAATATGCACAATCTATTCTAAGCTTCAATTTATTGAACATCAACATTTAACAAGATTAGTGCATTATTAGTATATAAAAAGCTTATTTATATTGGACGTCTATATTCATCAATATTGCTCGCGAGCCCTGCTCCCGTTCGTTAAGCACGGTCGCATGTGATAAGAGGTGAATTAATTATTCATGCATTATATCGGCATATGGTATTGATTGTATATATTGCAGAGTTAAATGCTTAATTTTATTTATAGATTTAGAGGCTTTGAATGAGTTATCTATATATGCACAATTGGAATATTACATGCTTTGAAAGATATGAGAATTAGTCGTTTATTAAAGAGTTAGTACTCGGATTCTTCAGACATATTTATAGAGATAAAAAATATTAATCAAATAAAATCATACATTTTTCCGTTGGATAGGTCCAACGATTTTACAAGACGCATAAAATATCACAATATACAGGTAATAGTAATAAGCACACTTAAAACTAGCTTAACCACATTGAAAGCTCTCCTGATGAGGTAAAGGGCCATCGTATGGCACATAAGAGATAGAGTTTCCTAGCAATGAGTAAAACGACGAATAAGGATAATTCCACATAATCTTATATCAATGCGGGTCCTATCGGGGTTTAAGCCCGACAGTGAAAACGTTGCCTTCGCACGCAAGTCCCGAATTTATGTTTCTCGCCCACAATGGACATTCGTTACTAACAATACGGTCGAAAGTGAAGCCTTTGAAGCGATGAAAAAAATACGTGTATCGTTAAATTAGTTTTTCGGCCTCGCAAACTCGGGACGTGCTCTCGAAAAGAATAAGAAGTCCAAGAATAAAATGGTAAAAGTGTATTGTCGGGTTTATTTCTATGCTCTATTCGCACGTGTGGAAAAAATAACAATTTTCCGCTAAACGTCGTAGACACGCGGGGTTAAAGATGTATCACAATAATAGCTATTAATCATATAATTCGATTTGGATAAATATATATGCTAAACAGATAGGAAAAGCTTCATATTATATTTTCAACTTTTAGTCAGAACAAATAGAGAGCATTCCTTGGAATATATTAGAGGGCGCTTCTAGTTTTTTTTCGCAATCTCATGAAATTTATAGCCGCTATCTATAAGACGTGTCACCCTCCTACCACACATTCGTTTAAAAATGTGGGGAAATGGGCGTGCATAGAGAAATCGTCATATCCTTGAGAATAAAAGTGAAAAATAATAAACAGTTACTTACATCTGTTGCAAAACATTACAAATTTATCAAACAAAAATCGCGGTAAGAGAGTAGTTTGAAGTTAAAAAATATTTACTAGTTGTAGAAGTACGGTTTAAAAATTAGAAAGATGCTTAAAAAGAAATGTACCTAAACTAAATATATAATTATTCAATATATATATATGTTAGGTAATAATATAAAAAATATTTAAATGTAATTGTTGAGAAAAAATAATTTTCAAGGAACATTGTTTTTATAAAATCAAAAAAAAAATAGTAAAATAATAGGTTTATAGTTTGGGATGAGAAATATATTAAGTATAAATACTAAAAAATAATCTACAATAGTACAATATTACTCAACTTTAATTATTGTGCAACACTATTATATATGCTTAATAAATAATATGTTATTCCTGCACTACACTCTCTGGAAGTTGGTCAAGGTTGGCCAAGGACGGAGAATATAGTGGGTTACTTTGGTTGAGTTCGGTCTAAAATCTCTCGAAAGTTGTCCGAGGTTACCAAGAACGGGAGGTGAAGTGGGAGCCAGCTTCGAGTGCTTCCGAACATTGTCGGCAAAAGGACCGAAGTCGGAGCTGCTCTTTGGAGCACGAATGGTGAGATACTTCCCCTATCGCTCTCTTGCGTGTTAAGTGACGAGAGTGAGAGAGATAATGAATGGTGTTTCACAAACTGAGATAGAACGAGTAGCTCGGTTCAATTTCAGTATGCGCGTAGGCGTCCTATGGTTAACACGCACGTCGAACGCTGCATCGTGGTCACGTGGTCAAGTTATAACACCACATGCTTATCAGGGACTTCAACAGACTCTTACTGATATTTTTAAATATTTTAGGCCACCAAAAGGGATTAATTATATTTTTAATAGTATATTCTTCTAAGAGATATCGTTATTATTTTTTTTTCATATAAAATTAAATAATTAAAAAATATTTAGTGGTACTTGATTTTGTTAAAAAAAATCGTTTCGAATATCCTTATGTATTTTCCTAGATCGGTTTATATAAATGTCACACCATAACAAATTCTTATTTAGAATCGATGGCGACAAATTCTAGGATAGTCACAGATGTGGTGTCCGTATTCTGAAGTATCATTTTTATGCCTTTTGGCATTTTGCAAAAGCCGACAAAGGTTTTGCGTAATTGTATTGGTGAGTGCCCACATAAACTTTTATAGTATTTATCAGTAGCATAATTTTAATAATATGACAATTTAAAAATTGCGATTATTTGGCACATTTTTCGATCGCGCCCAAATATGCTAGCTGTACATGACAGCAACCGCCGTGCGTACGTCATTCGCACCCGCCGAAATTTGTGGCAGTGTGGCCGCTAAATTTTAAGCTTAATAAATTATTAAAAGAAATAAATTATTAGTACAACAATATATTTAAGAATATTTGACCATTTTTTTGAATATACATATATTTGAAAATCTGGCGAATAATTCGAATAATTGAATATTCAAGTAAGTCGCTCCGCTTGTTTAGAGTATATTCCTGGTGAAAGTGATTCAGTACGATCGTGTAGGGCTTATGTATAATTAAAATTGGTAAAAGAAACAATGTTTGTTATTGTCTTATAAATATCAGATAAGACGTAACGGTGGTTTAAAAATCAATAATATTGGAAATGATGCAACTATTTAAAATGTATAAATTGGAGCTAAGCACCTGCTAAGATAAAATATTTGGGCACTAACCGTATTCTTTGTATTTGGCACCGATTTATTCGTTAATAGGTTTTTCCTAGCACCGTTCGTACGATGAAGCTGACACGAAAAATAAAGTAATAAAACCCTTGTGACTAATTTCGTCCCAGATTTTACGGGTGGTTTCAATAATTATGAATTTTAATAAAAACAGTTACATAAATATGTATATATCTGTATATAAAACGATGTCTAAATAAGTTTTAAGGACATTATTGTACAAAGATTTAAAAGACATGTTTGACAGATCGATACTTCGGAATAAATAAAATCGTTATATAAAACTTTATAAGCCACAGTGTCATTATGGCTGATCAGCCCAATTTTTTTTTTATGTATAGTAAACCAGATATACTGTCAAGTTGAAGTTAAAAAAAATTGAATAAGGATATTACACGTTCTTTTGCAAATCATTATGGATTTGTCAGTAATTAAAATTGTGACAAAACACTATCATCCCGTTTATTAGGCCATAAAAAGCCCTTGACCAAGTTAAAATCATACATGGTGATTTTTGCGAAGAACGCATTAATCCACTTACGCCGAAGCACTCAAACGTTTGTTTGCTAAGGTATTATTCAGAAAATACCCACGCGTTAATTATTTGCCATATTGAAAGCCGCGCAGATAAGCCGATTATCTCAGTAACTCATTATGGTCGTAGAACAACTTCGTGTTAGATCTAGTATACTCTACGAATTAAGAGCAATTGGCGGTTATATGAAGTCGATATGTTGTTCAGTCTGCATCGACGGTGAAAATGGTTTCGGAAAAGCGAGGAAACTATTTTTTTTATCAATGCTTTTAGTCTAGCTATATACATGAACGTTGTTAGTATATTTTAAAGTCATTATTCACCTCAGCAGGGAAAATATTATGGCATTTCGACTATGATTGAATCAATGAAGTGTGTAAAACGCCATCAGCACTTATGTATCTTCGTTAGAAGTTCATAATTCAATATTTCTGTAATATGATATCGCTTGAGGTGCTTCTCGTGACATAGGTGTGTGTATAGGTAATATTTGCACAGTTCGCGGTTGACTGCCTGCCTGAAGTAGACGTTCAAAAGCAGTTAATTTATAAATTGCCTCAATTTCAACTCTTAAAGCCCTTTCATCTACGATGCTGTGGTCCGTTAGTGCCATTTTACGCATAGTTGCAATTTCATTTCTATACCGTATGAATTCATATTATAATAAAGTGGAATAATAACTTAGGTAAATTGAATTTGTTACGCTGTAGTGGTTTCTAAAGATTAAATATATTTTAGTGCAATGTAATGTTTAAGCTTTAGTAGAAATATACCTAAATATCTAAAAAACAAATTGTTTGGTGTCTTAAAAAATATTTTTTTGTACAAATATTGTTAAGAATCAACATAAATATGTATATCAAAGCATAATATGAATTAACCAGAAGATTATGAATTTATTATTCATTGATATATAAAAAACAAAATTAGTATAAATTAACCAAAGGTTCTATATTTAATGGCCAGGAATAATAATTGATAATATATCCATAATACATTATTTAAATTTATACTTAAAAATAAAAACAACTCATAAATATTGTGTAAATATATGGTTAATAAATTGAATAATTTAGTTATTTTTAAATATAGATATATGCGGAAATTATTTCATTTTATTTTATACATATATATGATTTCTATATGGGCTCAATTTTTTTATACCTAGCTTTATTTGGATTATTAATTACGATATTTATACGTGAGATTAAGTTAACCTAGGGATACCTTATCTATGATTTTTGATTAAAATTATAAGAATATAATAATCACTAATTGTGATTTCCAAGACACAATAGAAATATATAAACACAAAAAGTTCATATATGATTCGAACACAGATCTTTTGGGGCAAGTCAACGACTATACCAATATTCTATAATAAGAGATTTTTTTTAAATTTTCATTATTGTTTAGAAGAAGTTTATTTTTTTATTTTATAAATATGATTTATCTTTAAGCTGCTCTATAACAATATATATTATTGTTTAGTTTTAATTTTTGATTTTGAAACACTGTTCAACTAATAATTTTAAATATTAAGTTTAATAATCTAAATTGTATATCCTAATTTGCGAATATTTTAATTTTGTTTAGAAAGATTTTTTTTAATATATTGAAATACAATTAGAAATTAGTAAAAAAAATATCAGTTGTATTTTTATATTTATTATTAATAACAAACCACACGCAAAATTCTTAAGAGCCGCAAACGGCTCGCGAGCCGCAGTTCAAAGTTAATAAGATAACTCAAAGATAAAGCAAATTGTAAAATTACAAGCTAATTTTATAGATGTATGATTTCTAGTCTATGTATTTTCAAAGTTTACAAGATTTTTGTTAGCAAGATAGCTTTTCTATTTTTGGGGCTTCATCCCGTTTTTGAGCTTGGGCCTCCCCTAAAAACTAATGTTTATTTTTAAAAACATGATAACCTATTACCATTTTTTATTGAAATCTAATTTAAAATATAGAAATTTTCATGTTCCTATCATATTTATACAATACTAATGGTTTTAGGAAAGTTCACTGACTGAAATTCATCGACGGAAAGTTCACCGTAAATTAAATAATGGTAAATTAGTCGATGAAAAATTCATAGATTTCACAATTGATGGCCGATTATTTATTTATTGAAAACCGTGAAACGTAAGTTAACGTATTTAATTTTTACGATTGTCATTTTATCCGCCAAACACATATGATTTTTTAAAATAAAGCGACAAAATAAGAGTCTAGAATGTTTTATCAACGGCTGATTCATTATTTTTATCGTCGCCTTATTTTTTTTTAAATTAATAATTTTGTGAGCTGTTCTCGTTTGAAAAAATATAAGTTTTATTTCTCTATATGATAATGCAATGTTCAATAATTATATATAATATTAATGCAAATCATAGTATAATCCTTTCTTCCTGATAATATAACGCATTGTTATATATACTAGTATAGATAAATATGTAATTACGTAAACGTAGTAATAAAATAATAGTAACGATGAGTTACAAAGCAACATACGTGTGTTATAATTGGTGTACGAAAAAACTAAATAACGTTCAACTGCGGCCCACGAGCCGTTTGCGGCTCATAAGAATTATGCGTGCGGTTTTTCATTAACATTTGATGTTAAAATACAACTGATATTTTTTTATGATTTAATTATTTGTTAATGATTTTATTTCTATATTTATTAGAAATTTATGTATTTTAAAATTAAGATATGCAATTTAGTATAATATACTTAATATTTTAAATTATTAGTTAATCAGTGTCTGTGAAACATACACTATATTAGAAACAAAACCTATCAATATTGTTTGAAAGAAGTTTAAAGATATATTAAACTTGCAAATTAAAAAATAATGTGTTTTTACCAAACGATAATTAAGTTTTAGAAAAAGTTAAAAAATAAATGGTTTTTACATGCTGAAAATTTAATTAAAAATAACAATGCTTTTAAAAACATTGATTATTTTAAGACTCTAATTTTGTATCTCTACTATAAAACAAAAACAAAAAACTGTACAAAATCTTTTGCACGTGTAATTTTACCTGCTATTTTAAATCAACTGTACTGTATACCAATTTTTAGTTGAAAGATGAAAGTCGAGCTGAACAGCGACGTGCTAACGATCGATTACGTGTTACTGCAATATGTGAAAATAAGATATTAAAAATATTGTATTAAAATAAATTTATTTTAGCAGAATTATTAAAATTTGTTATAACAAATAAAGAATAATAATAAATTTAGTGCAATTTAAGTAAATACTTTTCATATATTTTAAGAAATATAAAATAGTAAATTGACTTTATTTGTAGCTATAAATAAGTTTTTAATTAATTTTTAATGTCAACGAATTATTTTTGTTTAATATCTGATATTGACAGTCTATCAAAGAGTTTTTAATTGCACGCCAAAGTTCTAAAATTAAAAATCAAAGAAAAGTGCAAAGTTCATCATTAATTTTAATATAATTTTCACGAATAAATTTCTGATAAAAAATATTAGTTATTATTATGTAAAAAAATATCAAATTTTCTAGCACGACAATGCACTTTTACACGTCGTTTGAATGAATCTTTTGAGCTTCTAGTTTTATTATTTTACCAACTTCGAATTGAATATGAATTTATGAACCAAAATTACTGCAGAATAATCAATCAAAAAATCATCTAAAGGTATGATTCTCTGGCACGATAATGCGCAAACTCATTTAGTATTTATTTTATTTTAATATTAGTTTACAAGGTAAGGTATTGAATAGCTAAGCTTATGTTAAAAGTGTATTTCAAAGCTGTATCAGCTCTATAGCTTCGAGATCTTACACAATCGTAATAAATAATCATAAAATTAATTGCTCAAAATGTGTCAATTCTACTATTAATTATATTTTATTTAAATAAATATTTATAAGCTAATAAAAAATATTTGAATTTGGAATTATTTTTTTAACAAACAAATTTTAATTTACAATGGCAACTTTTTAATGAATTGTTATTCCTTATTTATTTTTAAATATTTTTCCTAATAAACACAATTATTTCGAAATAAGTTATTTATAAATATTTTATTAAAGAATACATTGAAAAATATTTTTCTAAAATCAAAAATATATTTTATTGCTCATTAATTTACCATAAAAGTCCTAATAAATACATCAAAGACATTTTATTACATAAAAATAAACAAACATTTGTTCGAAATAACGAGACGAGTTTTGGATCAAAGCGATAAAAACGATTATAATTTATTATTATTTTATTTGAAAAAAACAAAACGTTAACGCGAACGCACAGTCACGTTTACGTAATATCGGAACAAAACGTGAAACACAGTAATAAAAATTTATTCGACATCATACCGCAGACGTAATTTGACCCGAGCTGCTGTGGCAAAATTCACTTTCATGGATGCAAATAAAAAATATTCCATCAGTTTTTGCGAGGCCAAACATCCTTTGAGGACTTTCTTCATTGTTCTTCTACTCGAGCTAACAAATTAATTAGAAACAGCACCTCGCAATTGAAAAGGCACGGCGAAGATTTTGCGAAAGTTTTTAGTATACAATTATAACGAGATGATAAATTTACGAGGCAAGTTAATGTCTGTGGTGGCACTTTTTAGAGAAACTTTTGATCGCGTCTTTCGGCTCGCAGCATTCAAAGGATATCTTGACTTCGTGTACTCCTAGGCAGCAACTTCTTCTCTTTAGCGTCTCTTTTGTGTTTTCGCAACAGCCGTCGCAGCATGTATTTTGCATTTTGGAACTGGCGCAAGAGCGACATCGATCCGAGGAGGAAGATGACAAATGGCCGCCGTCTCGTAACATGAGATCTTTCAGCGAAACGTCGCCGCTTTTGAGATAATCGCAGACGACGCAGCTCGAATTTTCTTCCTCGATAGCAATTTTATCCATTTTTCCAAAATTTTCACGAGACACGCAGGAACGAGCAATTTTTATAATGGATGTAAAAAACAATTGAACATAATCTAATTTCATTCATATTTATATTCAAATTTTTTTTGGTCGTAAGAACTTTATTTATATTCAAAATGATCTATTTATTTACTAGAAATATGACGATGATAACTAGATAGGTTAACTTAATGACTTCTATACAAAATTACTTATCGACCTAACAATAAAACATATACGTTTTTTTAGTGGTGTGTACCTTAAAGATATATGTATCACTTTGTTTTAGTTGCAATATTGTGTTTTGGTTAATAGCTCGGCAGTCATTTTATCTTCACTTCTGCAGTGTTGCCATTGCACGCGTTGTCAATATAAATTGCCACGTCTTAGATTGTGATTTAATTGATTTTACTTATTCTTATAAATTAAAGAGCTAAAGCAATATTACAATTGCATATAAAATACAAAAATGTCATAAAAGTAACGATATGATATTTCTTTACCAAGTTGTATACAAATTACGATCTCAAGACATGTCTGAAACGCAACGCAGCTTAATGAGCTTTTTAAACCGTTAAACGGTTTATATGAAAATTTTATATGTACGAATTTTTTTGCGTTGATATTTTTTTCCATGACGCTAAATTATGTTATTTTGCAACTTTTGGTAGTTAAGGCGCGTGATTTATCTTGAAACACATGTTTTTAAGCGAATATTTAAAAAAATTGGATACGACTTACTTAGTGACTTGATAAATTTAAAAATAATAGGCATCACGTAGTTTTTTGTAGCCAAGCTCATGCGTTGAAAAGTCAGACACTATTAAATTTTAAAATCAAACGAATTATCTGACTTCTTAATAAAATATCTGCAGCAATTTATTGAGGCATGTCTTAGTAGACCAAAAATCTTCAATTCATTACAACACACATTTAGACCCTAAAAAAATATATCACATAGTCGATATTGTATGATAAAATATAAAAAAAAAATTCAGTGAAAAAAATCTGTGTAATTTATTAGTTTATAATTTACTTTTAAAATATTAACGGATATATTTCTAAAAAATATTATAATTTAAAAAAGTACGTCAGATTAATTAACTTACATAAAAATAATAATATTAAAAGAAAATATAAATTGCTTCTCCTTATTTTATTTAGTTGGGTAGAAAGCCGTAATAAATTAGCATTTTAAAAATTGTCAAAAACAGTAACCCCATCCTCTTGCTAAATTAACCTCGCGAATGCAACAAAGGTTTCTTGCGCCAAAAGCGTTTTGTGCCAACGCGATTTTTGAAAGTTTCCAATTGAGGCGAAAAGCATAATAGCCGACGGTCGTAAAGTTGTACGTGTGCGTATTTATTATGAAAATTCGATGGCAAACTTTTCAGACTACGCGGCGTCGGTGTGCATTTTCCGACAGTTCCCGACTACCTAATCATTTGACATATCTCAAAGTTCAGCCTTGAATTTCCCGGCAGCAATATTCAATGCGCACACAAATCCGATTAACTCTACTCTGCCTGCCTGCAATTTTTCCCCATTCACTCTGCGACCTAATAAATTTCTTCGGTTTAATAAAATTGCTTATAATACGAGGTCGGTTGAGGAAATGGGGGGTTTACGTGAAAAAATATAGCACAAAATGTGATATCATCAATCAACTGACAACCGCTAAAAAAAATTCAGAGACGTATCAAATCACATGTTTTCATGACATAGATATATAGTCGCGGTCTTCGAACACATTGATCTTCAAAGGTTTAAATTATTTGACGTTCTACTTAAAATATATGTGGTATTAGCTAAGAAATATATAAGGCGCAATATTGTAGTGATTTTTGTCATAAAATAGGTCATATTACCGTACTTTGTCTACCTACAAATCCATAATGGTTTTAGAGGAGCTATATAAAATATATTAAGCAATATAATGCGAATGCAAAAACATATGCGATATTAAAATGAAGCTCTTATGAGCGTCGTGTGTGGAAAAATGGAGTGCCTGAATACATTTTCTGCATATAAATCATCTCATTCTGAACGGAAGAAGTGCTAATAGTAAATATATATTGCCATATTTACAGCTAGTGCATTTATAAATCGTTTTAAAGAGTTTTAGATTGATCGATAGGAAAAGGGCGGCTCTATTATACACATTTTTTGTTCTTCTCGAAAGAGACAGTCGGAAATAAAGTGACACAAAGGGCGCCGATGTGTCGGAGCGAAGAAATAAAACGTCGACAGGCAAAAAGTCGACCTGGAGGGTTTTCATGTCCGCAAATCGACCGGTTAATAAGTTTTTGCCGACTAATTGGATCTTGGAAAGAATCTAATCCTTTCCACCTATATTTTACGTATAATCCGAAACGAATCTAACGAGAGATAAAATACGATTTATCCGCTTCGTTAAAAATATAAATTTGCTCTTTTATCTCGAAAAATAATTAAATAAATAAAGATTTATTTAAAATCGCTTTATTCGAATGTAATGTAAATTTATTTCCATTTCTTATAAAATACAAAGTCAACGTAATAAATTGTGTATTACATTAAGGCAGTAAGTGAGAATGTTGTAAAAAGTACATATTAAATTTATGAGAAAAAGATATTTTAATGTAGATGCTTGGCAAATAATTTTGGAATAATAAAATAAAATTTGCATTATGGGATATATTAAATAAGATATAAATATAATTAAAAGTTATATTTTATAAAATGTCATTGTATTCTTACTTGACTAAATTTGTATTGCTTGTTACATTTATTTTATTGCAATAATTTATTTAGAAAATAAATATATAAAATTATATTATTACACAAGTAATAAAAAAATAAAAATTATAATTTAGATACTAATTTACGAAGATGTTCCTTTATTTTATTATTGTATCTCTATAAAAATAATACTTTAAAATGTTCTTACTAATGATAATTTAAATAAAGATAAAGATAAAATTAGATATCTTAATAAATTTAAATTTTTAGATACGAATTCATAGTAATATAGAATTTATTTTAAATTAGTCTTGATATTTTTTTATCTATCTATTTCTATTTTAATGTATGAACTTATAGATATTTAATGTTTTATGTAAGTTAAACTATAAAAATTTTATACGAAATTTGCTATTTTTAGTGAAAATAAAAAAAAATTAATTTTATAAAAGAAAACAATCTTTAATTGCATCAAGTCCCTCTTATTAATTTTAACTTAACATTACACATATATGGATTTAACAGTTTGAATGCCATAAGGACGCCGGTGACCACTAACGAACAACGACATAAATGCCGCTAGGACGCGGGTGTCGTTCATATTCGTATTGTATTTTTTTTGTGAAATTATGAAATAATTTTTTGATACTTTTTGCGTACTAAGTTGTATAAACTAGATTTTATTTTAATATAAGTACACACAAACAAATTAAATTTTCAAAAATATTTTTTTAAAATATATTTATAAAAAAATGTTTAGCATTCTTAGCATATACCACCTAATTTTGCTTGGCATTTAAAGGGTTAATTTTTGTATAAACCATACACTTTATTATTTTTCATTTATCATATTCAATGTTAGACTATAAATCGACTGAATACTAAATGATTATTTATTACCTTATTATAAAAATGACGTAAGCTGAAAGTAGCTCAATTAGAAATTTTTGACATAATTAACTATGCAAATTCCATGACACCAAAACATATTGTACAAGAGCTACTATCTATATTTCTAAAAAATTTTCTACTTTGTTTTTTGTATTTTGGTAACATCAAATATGGTTTTATTGTAATTTTGCTTAAAATAAAAAAAAACAAATAAGATATATTTTTGTATAAATAATAAAAAAGCATAAAGCGCTCATAAAAGAAGCGTTAAGTACTTAGGCTTACACCTGGACTTTAAGTTTTAATTTAATAAATATATTTTGTAACTTCGCTATAAAACAGCGTTCGACAACTTTTCAGAGCTCACGGATAACTAAACTCAAAATTTTGAATCCCACAGCAATGTTAATAAATGATACTTGTTTTTAAAGGGTGACTTAGTGCTCGCCCGCTCAATGCAGAAACGGCCAGCTACGACGATCTGGAGATGTATTTATATAAACCGGTTTTCTTAATGGATTTTTATTACCAATGTGCTAGATTTTTGAAATAAGTTGCAACCTGTCATCTGAATGGGTATGAAACGGCCGTTAAAAATAATAAATAACAAATGTGAGATCTGGCAACTTTGCTTGATACTCGCATCTCTTATACTGGATATTGGTCTAAGCCACAGCTGATATTTTTGCGTGCTATTTAAAAATTTGTTATTATGTGGACGGCACATAATCATGCCATATTTAAAAAAATATTATAATTCAATAAATTTAAGTGATTTACAGCCTAAATTATATTAAATAACCATATTATCTGGATTAAAATTATAGCACATTAAGGTGCCCAGGCGATTTTCTTAATGGCTTCTATAGAAGTCATCCGTGGTGAAAGGGTTAATTAACGCGCAATCTAATGAAGCGAAAATTCAAAATTAAAAGAAACAAATTACTCAGTGGACCACTACAATTCTCTCAAGAACCATCAGTGGTCTACGAACAACTGGTTGGCGAGCACTTTTCTAAAGGGTTTGCTGCTATTGCGGCCCTTAGACCGATATTTAATAGACAAAGCGCTCTAACTAATAAAAATATAATTTTAATCTATAAACAATTTAACATATGCCTGTATGGTGCTAAGTAACACTACTATTTTTTATAAATTACAAGTCATTCAAAGCAAATCTATAAAAATACTATATAATCACATTTCACTTGTATATTAACTTTCAAATACCAATGATTAAAAAACACTCATTTTTATTCCAGAAAATATTATAAAAATATCTCGCAATTATAATATTGTTTGTTTAAATTTGTACCAAACTATTATTTTACGTTGAAATATTTAGTATGTATTTGCAAATTTCTAAACGTTGAATAATATCTAATATATGTATCATATTTTTCTTCTTCGAAGTCTCAATCGCAACCTTAATACAGACGACCTCGAAAATATTACATTATTTATGTGAAATATATATATAAAATTAGAGAATTTTATAACCTGTAAAAAATTTCCAAAGATGAATATTAAATCAAAAATGACATTGTAAAATTATATATTTTTCAGACAAACAAGATCTAGACAGTCGCATATTTGCGATATTAAATTTTCATACATATTATTCTAAATAAAATACCTTTTCTTTATATGAAAATGCTGGTTACCTTCATAAGCTCTTTCTGCGAAGGTTCATAATATATATGTACAGTCAATAGAGATGTGGCATTTCATCGTTGAGAAAATTGGAAACGCAAGGGGAAGCAATAACATAAAAGCCATACACTATTTGGGCTCAGAAAATATATCCTAAACACAGCAAATAAGCGTTTATCGGAATAAACTCAAGTGGCATTCGAATATAATTTAAAGTGACAGCAAATGAGTAAACATAATTAAACGTAAAATATCGGTTGGCGAAAGATAAACCTTTGCTGTTTTGTGTCAACAGATTCAGCAAAAACGAATCGCCATTTGCACAAGTGTCTCCTTCAAGAGACAATGTTCCAGAGCTAAAGGCAAACACTCGCTTTTTATACCTGTGTATTTGCACACAAATCTACAAAGGATTACCATAAATCACGACATAACCACAATTTGCTCGTTCAAAAATATAAGCCCTTTGCTAAGTTTAGGGGCAAACGGAACGAAATTAATTTTCTTCGATGCGCTCATACACGCGGATGTTAATTAAACAGACAGCTTTATTATTAAATTTAATGAATATGTATTACGTGTACGAGCAGAGTAAATATAGACAGCTTTCAATCGTTGTTCAATTATTAAAATACGTGATGGAGAATGCTTGAAATTCAGCGAGCGCTTGCAGCATTTAACGTAAATGGGTAGTATTGCGCTAAATCTATAAGTAGTGATAAAATTTATTAAACTATTAAAAAATAGAGATTAAATATAAATGTTTATGTTTATGTTTATGTAAATATGCTAAAGAAAAGTATTAAATTATACTTTACGAGAAAAATTAAGAATATTATAATTAATATATGGTATTACCAATAAAAAAGCTAAAACACAAATGATTAATCACATATGCATAAACTTTAACAAGTATGATGCTAATTTGTAAATTGAAATAACTCTAATAACAATAATTAAATAAATATTTAGTCATTTGTGTAAACATATAATTTATTAATCTTTCATTGAATATTATTTTTATTATTATTCCCAATTTTATAAGCAAGACTTTCAAGTCGTCCAATTTGTTTAAGTGTATTTGATATTAAGTACGCTAACTTAAAATGAGGCAGGAATATTTAACCTTATATATTTTTAATACGTTTGTTAGTTTAAAATATTCTAAGTATAATTATTTTATTACATACTTATATTATTAATAAAAATTTAGGATAAAATATACAATAGAATAAGGTATAACAAAACTATTAATATAATTTTTATCAAAAACCGCAATCATCAATTTTAAATTATTTTCACTTGCATTTTTGCAGAAAAGAAAAAAATAACAAATGATACAAGTTAAAAAATTGTTATATTTTTCTTTAAAATCTAAAATATTTAAGTCTTAGAAAGATATATTTATATAAAATAATTATAAATTTTTATAGTATACTAAAAATGAATATATGTAACTAATTACATTTTTAATGTATTTATTTATAACGAACGTGTAATTATAAAAACAAAACAATATTTTAATTGTATCTTCAAGTAAAATTTTCATATTTAATACAACACCTGATATTTTTTTTAATCGTGTTTGTATCAATCGTATAAATAAATTTACAGATATACTAATTATATATAATATACATGTTACTGGTTAATGACCATTTTCATGTTTATATTTAGTTATTAGAAAAACCTAATTAAAAATAAGAACATAAATAAAAAACGCTAATGGTTTTAATTTAAGATAAAAAAATTAAAAACTTTTAACAATTTAAGCAAAATAAAAATAAAAATACAGTATATAAAAAACCCCCAAAAAATACATATTATTAGAGAACTGGAAATATTGTTATATTGTCTTTAGCCTCTATAACAATATGTACTTTGACATTTTGTGCTTGTATTTAAATTGAATGTTGTTTTTATCGAAGTTGCAGATACAATAGATTAGTGGGTTAGTGTGGTTTTTATAATATTTTCATTTATACAATTGACTGGTATTTTAAGGTTAATATGCATTTTTTATGATTAGTATAAACAGGTGAGCCTGGTTTTGAATGCTTTGTAATTTAGAAATAATACGATAAAATGTGTCTAATTAATTGTTTATAAATTAAAATATTATTTTTTATAGTTCGCGCGCTTTTTCTATTTAATATTGGTCTAAGGGCCGCAATAGCGGCAAGCCCTTTAGATCAAAGTTCCAAAATATGTTTATTAAATTTAAGCTTGGAGTCCAGGTATAAGACCAGGATGTTGCTCTCTTCATTTAGGAGAGGTGGTGGCAAAGTTTGTCTGTGTATTGTAAAAATGATTGTTTTTTTTTTAATTTTCCACCTCTCAAAATTTCACTTAAGGCCGTAAGCACTAGTTAAAATACCTGTTTTTTTATATTGTTCGTATACAAAATAAAGAGGAACGGCCAGCTGGTATCGAGTGTTCATTATTTAGTGAAACAACATAGCTTCTACTTTTCAGGTATGAACGTATAAAGCGTAGCAGACAATCAGGGGTTTTGTTTGTGTATAATTTATGAATCAAACCGTGTCAAAAGCTTTTTCTATATCTAACATTAAAAGCCCCGTACTCTCTTTCATATTAAAATTAGCGCATATGTGCTCCATAAAAATATTATGTTGTCGAGTGATTTTTTGAAAATCGACACTTTTAAAGTTAAAAGCCAACCCGAGCGTGGGTGAATAATACAAAAATAAAACCATCCTTATATGTAATATTTAATGTTGTGTCGTCATAAATATATTTATTATTAAATATTTTTTTAACAATATGAGGGTCGTAAAAGTCGTAAAAATGTTAATAATAAACAGCTTTATTAATATTCTAAAAAATCATAATTTCGCAATTAATATTTTGAATAAAAATCAGCTTTAATGTTTTCAACATAATGCCAGAAATTTTATTATAAATCCCTTGATATAAAATCATTTTAAGAGAAACCCTTCAAATAGGTTTTTAAACTTTGAAAGCTAAATAATGAACTCCAACTTTTTTTACACTAACATTGTGACATATTATAACCAGATGTATGTTACATGACTTTGCTTAACCCTTAGTTACTCGCACAAAGAAAATTACATAACTGCTCGCATGGGGTCACAGGTGACCCCAAATTGTAGGAATAATTTTTATTATTTATTAAATATATAAGTAAATAAAACTTGTTTATTATTAAAGTGCTTTATTAATTCTATTATAATTAAAAGGAATAATATTAACTAAATATCTAATTAAACAAAAACAAGCTAAATTAAAATAATTATCAAAAATTAACAATTTATACTTATACTGAGATAAAGTTAAAATTTTAGAATATTTTTAGGAACTCTCCGAATCACTTTTATTACACTGCTGACAGTATATTTGAGAGTGATCATTTCACACAAACTTTGCGTTTAGTTTTACTAGTTTTGTTTGGCAAAAAATCCTGAGGTATATCGGGTTTGTTTTTCTTGAGTGTTCCAACTAAAGTGAGCTTGTAGGTTGGATCCAATAATTCATTTGCGAGTTTCACGCTCTTATACCAATTGTCTACGGTAACATTACGGTTACTTTCTTTTATCGGCTCTACAAGACGTTTTACTATGTCATTTGGGCTGTTTGAGACTTGATAAGGACCCGCAGGTTGTTTGCCAGAATAAACCTCAAAGGCCAGCAAATAAAATGTTTTGGAGTCTACCAATGCTTGGTTTTTTGTACCGTATTTATTTGGTTTGCTTGGCATGTAAACTTTGCCTTTGAAACGGCCACGGAATCCAATCAATCTCTTTCAAAAAAGTAACGTAATTACTCGCATGGGGTCACCGCTTAAGAGCGCAGCGACACATCCTTCCACTCCCGTTCCTTGGTCGCTACAGGAATACAAACTTCGACGCGGGTTATGAAGCTAGCGGGAGCGCGGGGAATTTCGAGAAACAGCAAATGCTTCATTTTTTAATGCAAAATTGCTTTGACCCCATGCGAGTAATTGAGGGTTAAAACTGAAAATTGCGGGAAAATCGTGACTATGGCTGGAACATCATAGCCGAAATATAAATATATAAGTATAAATCGCGAAGAATTTCGAATACTCCAATAAAAAAATATATATATATATATATATATATATATATATATATATATATATATATATATATACATATATATATTTTTAAATATATTTGAATAATATAGTTATGTTCTTTTAAAGAACTTTTATCAGATTAATTCGTTTAGGCTAGGATTTGGTTTGAACAGCAAGTGGACGTTTTGCTACTATTACAGTGAACGTGTACTTTTCAGTGCAGCTACATTTTTACTATTATAAATATAATTTTTATAACTAAGCAAGTAAAAATGTATCATACAATTAATTTATATTTTCACAGATCAGCTTCAGTGAAACTGTATTTATCCATTTTCCGAATGAATAAATATAGTTTCATATTCCTATTTTATAACAATAATATATAACTATTTTTTGAAACGAAATCTGCTGATGGCGTACGTGCTTTAAATAGTGGCGCTAAACTGTTAAATTATAGTTTTACTAATGAAAATATATATCTACTAGTGACAATATATTTTGACATTATTAATTCACTGTAGCATAAATCATATATATTTTAAAATTTAATCAAAATTTCGGTACAAGTCGTTAAAACTCAATTATGAATCAGGGTTGTAATATACGTATGTACGATAATAAATTTAATATTGGTTGATATAATAAGTTTAAGGAACCTTAAGGTTAGGTTAGATATAAATTACACGGTTGGGTATCAAAGGGACTTACCTTTGGCGCAGTAAGTATTTGCAGAGCAGCGCTGAGGTGTTTTAAATTCAACGTGTTGCGGTCGTCTCCGCTCTCTTCTCCGGGAAGATGAAAGGACCCCTGTCTGGACGAAAGACCCTGGACGGGGTTTCGGGTCGAGCCCGAGGGGGTCCCGTTGGCCAGCTTTTGTTGGACAGGCCCTCGACGAAACGGACACGCCATGGTCGAAGATTTCGATTACACCATCTTATCCCGCAGCCCGAGAAGCTCTTGATGCCGAATTGGATTCCTGGAAAAAGAAAATAATTTATCACCATCAAAACCAGAGAGACATTTTCTGTAAATATAGGTTTCTCCTTTGTGATATCAAGTAAGTAAGGAGTCAAAGCAAGTACATGTTTATAATATTTATATTTAAAATATAAATAGACATTTTTATTCACTTTAATTTCACCAACATGCTAGTTTTAATACAGTTATACATTTTTAACATTAGGAGATTATTAAAAAATTGTACAACTAAATATTTCTTTAGTTTATGTAAAAAATAACAAAAAAAAACGAATGATAATTAAAAAAAATATATATATGCGAACACGGCGAACTAAATTTTCAGTCATAATTACTTCGCCTTCGACTTGGAACAACTGAGAGTTCAGGCACTAATCGGTAAGTACTTAAAAGTCATCATAAACCCAATAGTACAATACAGTACAAATATTTTTAATTTTGTATAGTTTTGATATATAAATTGCTTAAAATCGAGATATATATTTTCAGTAATTTTAATATAATGTGTTGTTAGTTATCGTTTACCAAAATATGGAAATGTATAGCGAATTTTTCATTTAATAAATTATATAAATGCACATTAACATTCACGTATCAAAATTTCACATGAAAATATAATTGTGAAAATTCGTTTATCCTGGATTTACATATTTTATTCTGTCCCCATTCTTTTTATTGTATCACACGCTGTATAAACTAATTGTGGTAGCATCAATTTTTATTGTCGTAAAGTATATATTTTATTGTGTTCCGAGTCAAGGTTGAATACGAACGGCGTTGTACGTGATGGGTAAAATATTCAAAGGAATGTGAGCTCTTTCAGAAATAAAGGAAAAACCACCAAAGGGGTATATGTGAGTTGTAAGAAAATATTGCATCTAAAAGTTTTTATTGAAATGCCAGGCGTTATAAACTCGGATGTCAACGTTTATGCACTCGACTTTTGCCATACAGATACAGCGAATTGAATGACATAACTTTCGTATGACTTTTATGCGAATAACATTATTGAAATGCATATATAAATTAAATATAAAAACTGACTATATATTATATTTGTTTAATATATTTGATTTAGTTCCATAGTTACATTTTATGCAATTTGATATTTCTTTGTAAGCCGCTAATGTCAAAGGCTAAATAAACGATGATTAAGAGTACACCATCTTTTACTTTTTCAAAGCCATACTCGCTGATGTCAACGTTATTATTAAGATATGTATTTTAAATAAATCATTTATTATAAGGTACATCTCATCTGCCACTGTATAAAAAAATAATATATTATATTTTTCATGAACCCTTATTTGAATATAGCTTCGAATTTCATAAGGTGTCAAAATCGCTAAAAAAGCTATTATTCAACTCGATTTAATACGCCCTTAAAAATATATTATATTATCGAACGATTTGATGAGACTTTTAAAATTGGTCATTGTTATATTATTAATGAAGGCTTTGAAGTGCTCAAATTTAATATGCTAAGATATTAATAATTAAGTTATATAACGGCTCAACCGTGAGGGGATCGAAAGACTAAAATAAAAATGAGTAAGAAATAAAAAAAACCGAAACGTGAATTATTGTAATACGGCATATACTTGGGACGTTTGAAGTGCTTCGCTGTGTATAAAAGTGTAATTGCTTTAAAAGTAATGCAAAAATTCAAGAAATGTAAGAAATTTAAATTCAGGTGGTGGGATGAGCAACAAAAATAGCTTTATGTAATTTTTTAAAAAGTACATTCGTTTTATTAACAATCTCTAATTAAAGTACTCGATAAGATTTAAGATTCACGCTTATATTTTATCGGATAATTTGATTTATGCAAGAAAAAAATATTCGAAGCGCAAAGGTCCTTCTTGAAGTCATCGGTACTTCAAGGAGGAACCTACCTGGCTGAAATCGTAGGTATAAACAGGAGGTGAGGCGTAAGTCTGTGGTGCGATGTAGTAGTCTGAGTGTCAAGGCGCAGTGAAATCTAAATATAACATTATATTCACCGTTGTGTGAGTAAGCCGTATCCTTACCCAATACGTTGGAAAGGAATGAAAGAATGCGGACTTACTTTTCGAAGTCCGTGGGCACCGTTTGCGGGACTTCAGACGCGCGTGTGCCGTGTCACTTGAAATGTACAATTCGCTTTATTTTATTTTAAATGAAATAAAAAATATAAGTTGTCGTATTTTTTGCTACAAAATATGCTCCAAATTATAAACTTAATTTAATATTTTTTGTTACTATAATTTATAATTTTTTGAAGATATTTGTAACATGTTTTTGTTTATAAATTGTATTATATATTGTAGTAAAAAATAATTATGGAAGTATTTAATGGCTTTCTTTAAATATAAATTAATTTTATCATTTAGATAATTACTATGCTCTGCTAAAAAAGTATATTTAAAACGAGTACGAAAATTCACTGTCTCTATATTGTATTAATAATGAGAACTATGTAGTATTAGCTTACTTTATAATTGTTAGTGTAATATTTGAAAATTTTATGGTATATTAAGAATATGAATATTGTATTTAAAAAAATTGCACTAAAAATATACAGTTTTTAATTCAAATTAAATGATATGATTTTTATGGAAAAAGTACAGATTATTTGTGCAGAAAATAGTGCTTAATACTAGGTTATTATACAAAAATTTTTTTAAACTAATTACAGCAAAAGAAAAATACATGAGCAATATACACACTTTAAAGTTTAACCAAGGCTCAAGAAGCTTCAGAATACATTTTTGTATCTCTTGTCCCTTTTTCTTATCTTTTAACGGCATTTATTAAAAGTATTTTTGTCTAATATGACGTTAGCTTTTGGAATTTTGTTTTTTTGTTGCCATTTTCTTGGGGTATATTTTATGTGTCTCGGAATTACAGAATTTTTTTCGTTATATTGTGCTTATTCTGTTAAGAGCGATTTTTAATGAGGTAATTTAAGCTAAAAATATTGTATTATTGTAAGAAAATTTTAGGATATTTTAACGATAACAATACTTAAAGTTTTAGTTGTAAGTAAGAATATTTTTTTTAAATCGCCACTTAACAGTTTTTCAGTATATAATATATCATATTAATTTTATTCCGCGAAAATTTAATTTGAAGCGATTGAAAAAAACCCTAATTCTATTTTTTTTAATATCGTTTTTATTTTAAAAATAAAATTGATTAGATCCTTATACTAAAAAAATAATAACAATACAGAAGATTGCATATATATTAAATTATTCAATATTTATGAGCAAAACTGTTGTGTAGTTATTGAGCCTGTCATTCGGTTTCCGATCTTTAATAATTTAGCTATATCGTATATAGAATCTACACCACACATTTAATTTTTTTGTAATTGGATTTGCTTAATGTGACCTTTTTCTAAGCACTAAAAAGCCCAAAGCTTTTGGCGAGGTATTAGTTTTATGTGTTTTGTCCCTTGCAATTTTATGGGCGACCTTTCACACCAGCCTCGTTAAGCATCCAACGACCCAAAACCAATTCAACTCCAAATAACGAGCCTGTAAACATTTGGACAACTCCGATTAATTATTACAAAAAAATATTTATTAAAAAAAATGCATTTTTCCAATGACAATATCAATTCAATTTTTTTTGTCTGAATTTTGCTTGCAAGGAATTTTGAAACTAATCTTGAAGCAGAAAGTGAATTAAATAAATACATATTTAAATGCATAAATTCAATAAGCAAAAGTTCAGCTAGAAAATTGTGGTAAAACACCATGAAAAAATTCATATCACTAGAGTGTTCCATTTGCGAGTTTTAAACGTGACAAGCAAAAATAATAACAAACTTTCAGAATTAAAATATGGATATTTTATTTTATTACAATATAGACGTATGTAAAAGAAGAATGGATATAATTTTCACACATATTTTTTACACACGTGTGTTTGACACGATGCAAACTCTCCACGGGGAATAATAAATTTGTCTGCGAAAATAATTGACGCTATATTTCACTTTCGTCGCAACCGAATGATTTATGAAAGCTATGTTATTTTTTAATTCAAAGCTTGAAATAATAATTACAACAGTTCGATATATATATATATATATATATATATATATATATATATATATATATATATATATATATATATATATATATATATATATATATATATATATATATATATATATATATATATATATATATATATATATATATATATATATATATATATATATATATATATATATATATATATATATATATATATATATATATATATATATATATATATATATATATATATATATATATATATATATATATATATATATATATATATATAACAATAGTTCCTTTGTATTTTATATTGTTTTTTCTGTGCGAATAAGCGAATTTCGTAAGGTTTGTTATATTAATATCGGTGATATTGGTAAAATTCTAAGAATAATAAATAATATCTTAGAGTCGGTTTGATCCCAAACTAATATACCTTCACTTTGAGAAGACATTTTTGAGGAAAATCTACATCTTAATTTATGTATTTCCAATAGTGGTATTTGTATATTGAAAATATATAATAATTGTGCTTATTTAACAAGAATTATTTATATTAAGAAAAATTATAAAACAGTATTTATTTTTCAAACTAATGAAAACAATACTTCTATGACATTAAATGTAGAAATTCTTATAACATTAGCAATAATTAAAAAAATATAAACAACCAGTATTCTATACTTTTTGCATTTTTGCAATATTAAAAGCACTACATGAGTACGTATTAAAATAATTCGTAAATCTGTAATATACAACACTTTAATTAAATCTACACGTAGTTAAATTTTAGTGCATTGTAAAACCAATTTTTCAGAACAATATAAGGGATTAAAGTAAGTGATATTATATTTATTTTAAAATTTTCAGAATCCATATGGTTTAATTTAAAATTTTATAATGTAAAAAATAAATAAAAAGTGATTGAGAATTTTTTTATATTAAAAGTGCCTCACAATGAGAAAACGGTAATTTATTATACATTGCTTTTAATATTTCTTTATTTCAATTTTCTAAGATATTATTTTATGTTCGTTTATTATTTATTGTATATTTTTTGCAATTTGTATCAGCCGTACATGGTTTTTACCTAACAAAATTAAACATTAAACAAACAGTATTGTGATACAAATTAATAGGATAATCAAGCCAAGTCAAAGAACAGTACATCTCAGATTTACTTATTGCCACCATTTTATCTAAAAATACATTAAAAGTAAAAATTTGTCATGATTGAAAAAAAGTCTTCTTCTTGGCTATGATTTATAAGCAAAAATATAGCACGCATAGTTTTGCAGAATAAAAAAATGCACATAGATTTAATTATACAGTATTTAAATGAATCAAACGAAATCTTTAAAATATACAGAAGTAAATGTTTTGAAAAGACTATTGTCAAGAAAAATAAAATTTCAAATCATTTAGATACAAAGACGGAGTCAAATATTCATTCAGAAGGTAAAATAGAAAATTCTTTGACTACCAGAAGATGAATACTCGATGATAAGCGATGAAATTTGAGAATATTTTTTTTTTAAGATAATTGATACCGCCGTAATATACTATAAAAACAGATTAAAATTATATGAAAGTCACCGAAACATATTTGGTTCTCAATATATATATATATGTATGAATAATAAAATGCTAATTCGACCGATCAATATAAATATAACAGTAGCAGGTGATTTTTTTAAGGTAAACAAGAAGACTGTTCAAGTCTTGATTCGATGGAATTTAATATTGAAAGCAATCCTTCTGAAGCATACCAAAAATTATTAATTGCATTACAAATTATGTTGACAACTCCAGTAACTGTGGCTTTAGCCGAACGTAGCTCTTTTTAATTAAAATCAATTATAATTTGCCTCCGATCATCGATAAGCCAAGACCGATTTACATCTTTGGTAATTCTAAATAAAAAAAACAACTAACAAACTCCATGAATTTTATCAATATTATTTAGGACTTTGTAACGAAAAAGCCGAGAAAGTTTTTACATTGAATATTAATATTATTTTCTGCTTTTGATTTTGAATAGAAAAGCTTTAAATATATAAAACATTTTTTATGCATGTTCTCAAATTTTCTAGATTATTTGAATGGTAAATAAAACTCGTTCTTTATTGATATAAGCACTGTGGTAAATTTTTATGTGAATATATATATTTATGTGGTTTTTAATATATTTTTAGCATATAACTGAAAAATATTTCAGAAATATTTGTTTCAATGTAACATTTAAATATACAAACAAACATGCTTATTTTTATTGACAATTATTGTTTGTTAACACATTGTAATTTAAATCATTTAAGCATTGATTTTAAAAACCATTCTACGTATAATTACGGATTATTCTCATTATTAATATAAAGTGCTTTTTCTAAGCTTAGCCATCATACAATATTTTATTTATTCTATATTAGTAAGCTATAAAACATAAATATTTTTTGATGTGATGAATTATTACATATACATGTAAAGTAAAAGTGTATGATTATAAAATGTAATATAAATAAATTATATGGTTATAAAATGGTCCTAATGTTAGGTCGCAAAAATTTACGCTGGACCTGCGTCAGCGCTTGATAACGGTCTACTTAACGAGCTTGCTAAACACATAGATGTTTTCAGCGATAACTATGAGGAGCTGGAAAAATTTATGTAAGATGGTGCTTTAAATTTTTATTTTATTTTGATTTAAACATTTAATTGTATACTTACTTTTTGTATATTTAAAAAAAACGGTAAATATATTTTTTTAATGTCAAGTAATAATGAGCAAATTCGTTGTAAAAAAATAAATTATTTATTGAAAAATATTGATTTTGCATTTTGGACTTGTATACTTGACTAAAAATATTCGCCTGAAGATATTGATGTTTAGTTGACATTTGGAGAGATGGAATTTAGGAACATGTCAATCAGACTATCATAAACAAAAGAGAAATGATTCATGGATTTCGTGAATACATTCTCGAAAAGACATCCTGAAAAAATATTGCGTTTGATATATTATATGATCTGAATTTTATTCCAAATTTTTCAACAGTCACTGTGCGAATTAAAAAATCAGAGGTTTATAGCTTTTCTTACATAATTAATTCGAGCAAATACTGTGCCATCATGACAAACCCTTACACGGATTTCACGACTCTTTATTGTTACTCAGCATTCCCTGAATATTTAATCGGTATTCAGTACTGCTTGTAGAAAGGGCGATAAAAAATGGCACTGCGTCGTTTAGCGTCGGTTATTACAAATGTAAAAATGGGGTGAAATATGGGGCGAGAAGCAATAACCCGTAACGGGCTTTCGTCGGTTGGCGTAATCGAGAAAAATGGCTCGGTAGATTATTCTCATAAAATATTAGCGACATATCGCTATGCCGAATTAATTGTCATTTGTAGAAGCCGACACTTTGACTGCTTGAATGGGCGCCGAGCCCTTTTCAATTAACGGACCGCAATACAGATGATTGCGCGTCGTTTAATTCACACATATGTACACATGTCCGTTTTAATCTGGTAATACGCCGAAATTCAATTAGCGCTACGTTTTTATCGCTGCGGTGTCGCTTTAATCATTGAAATTAACTTTAGGTGGAATGACAACGCCACTATAAATATAATACGTATATGATTGTAATATATATGTTTGTACATACAGGCGTGTTTAGATTATTAGGCTTAAACAACATGTTTTCATTTATATTTCCATAATATATTTGCCAAATTTTTATTTAATAATTTATTTATATATGAACAATAAGTTTTTTTTAATATGATATTATACAATAGCATACAGACACATTAAATGCACAAAACTGGTTCATAACCATTTCCATTGTTAAGAATTAAGTTATACAATAACATAAAAAAGAATAATAAATTATCCGTGAGTATACTAAATTTAAGGAAAAATACATAAAATACCGTAAATTGTGGAAAATATAATAGGGAGTTTGGTATTTTATAAGTTTATACACTAATCCATCATACCAGCGGTTCCCAATCTGTGGTACGCGAGTGGATAGTTGGTGGTACGCGAAAAATAATCAGTAATGGCGGACATAAAAAGTAAAAGAAAAATCAGTCATAAAAACATCATTTCAACTATTGTATTTTTTCTAAATGTAATTTTTCAGAGAAGCTCGATGACGATCTTTAATGTTAATGATAAAATTGAAAGTATGATTAAGAAATTAGATTTTTGGAAACAGTATATCAAAAACAATCAACCGGAAGTATTCGAAACTCCACATAGTTTTTTGGTTGAAAATAAGGTTAGCTTGTCTCAAGATTTACGAAAACATATAATAGTTTATTTAACAGGATTAAAATCGTCTTTCATGAAGTATTTTCTAAAACTCGAAAACAAAGAAAATAATTGGATTTCAACCCCTTCTATGCAGAAAATTTAGAAAAAGCTTCATCGTTATCAATAAAAGATAGAGAAAATTTAATATACTAATCAAGTGATAAAACTATACAAGTGAAATTCGAACGAAACAATGTAATTCATTTTTGCTTAAACATCGATAAAGAATATGAAGAACTTTCTGAAAAAGCTCTCAAATTCTTATTACCGTTCACTAGTACAGAATTAGTAGAAAGAGCTTTTTCTTCATATGTTTTTTAAAAAATAAGTATCGAAACAAATTGGACGCAGGTGTAGATTTAAGGGTATATCACACATATTTTTAACCAAATTTCAAAAAATTATGTTCTTCGAAACAAGCACAAGGATCTCATTAAATTTATTTTGCTTATATGATTGTGCTAATATTTTCGTAAAATTTGTTTAAAAATTAAGCTTATAACTTGATAACAATGTATTACAATCTTAAGCAACACTTTCATAACTATTATTTTCGATAATAAATAAAAAATTTCGGTAATAAAAATATTTTTAAATACAATTTCAATAATATTATTATATTTAAAACCAAAATTTTACCTGCAGCGCTGCTTTAAATTTGTAAAAATGAAAGTGAAAATTGTCTCGTTTTCATTAGAAGAGCTTTAACATTTACCGTGTTTAATTAATTTTATATACATATATTTTCTATTATTATCGGTAATTTTTGGAAAAAATTGCCTGCGGCGCATTTCATTTTTTTTATACAAATAATTTAATTTAATTCTATGTATATTTTTTTTAATAAAAATTAGTTGTTAAAAAAAATACTTCTTTAAATATCCTGGTTTTGAACTTCGACAAGAAATGAGCTTTGGCACCTATTATTTAAAAAAAAAAACATTGTGATATGTAAAGTTCAAATGTCTCATTGTTATCAGAAAAAATAAAACCTTTGGTATTTTTTTTTAAACTTAAATAAATTGAGTTCTGGGAAATATAGAATAACAAATTTCTCGAAATACAATCATTTTTGATGTACTACTAAGTGGTACGCGAGTCAAAAAAGGTTGGGAAATACTGTTTTATGTTACACTCCATGAACAGAAATAAACTTTAGGGTCAAAACAGTTTGGCTAGGTACACATAAATCAATTCATTCAAAAGAAATCGAATCATCGATTAACAAAGTATTTTATTCTGATATTATTGCTAAATTAAAAAGTAAAAACGTTACGGTATAAGAATATTTAGATAACACAGTAATCAAAGAACTACCAAAAAATATCATCCATTAACTTACGAACATTTTTACGGGTGTTATTTTGATATTTCCTCACCATTCGATTCACAGATTAAGAAACAAATTTCTCGAAATACAATCATTTTATGAAGTGGTACAATTAAACGTGATGTACTACCAAGTGGTATGCGAACCAAAAAAGGTGGGCAAACACTGCATCATACCATACTGTGTCAAAAGCTTTTTCTATATCTGGTAATAAAAGACCAGAATTTTTTTTCATTTTAACATCGGCAGATATATGCTCTG
Organism: Plectrocnemia conspersa; assembly: GCF_051122295.1. NCBI lineage: Eukaryota > Metazoa > Arthropoda > Insecta > Trichoptera > Polycentropodidae > Plectrocnemia > Plectrocnemia conspersa. The sequence goes on along the minus strand of NW_028277167.1, from coordinate 29,475,180 downwards.
TTAGTCTGTTCAATTGATGCGTAGTCTAATGATGTTTGCGGAAAGTAAATTGTAAAAAAATATAAATATAAATTGAATCAAATATAAGAGATAATTAAAGCAATGATTTATACAACTGCTACATTATGCCGATGGTTAGAAAAAAGTATTAGACCTATTTATATTATAAAGTTTGCCTTTATATTTAACTGATACGCTGAAGACTCGACTATGGAAACTTTTTGATTTTTTACGAAGTAATCAGCCATAAATTTCAATATATTATTCTAAATATAATTAAATAATTATTTAAAAATATGTTTTTCAACTAATATTTATTTATTTATATTTTAAGGCAACTACTAGAAAATTAAATTATATAAATAATATTTTACTTAATAAACAAGATAAGATTATAAAATTTTTTGAATACAATATGTGATTAAGGCAGAAATTCTCATTGCCTTCGCCATGGCAAAACATAAATCACAAAAACGGCAACGTCACAAATGAGCGCGGACAAATAGGCATGCGTCAAAAGAGCGCTGCATTATAAACGCTGCGTCATAAGAGCGTTTACCAAAGTAGCGCTGCAACAAAATAGCGTGCGTCAAATGCGCAGTTTGACAAAAGAGAACACGTCATAAGAACGAAAAAATACTTGGAAAAAGTCAAGTAATGAATATTTTATGAATTAGGTACACAAAATATACGTAAATTATACAAAATTTACAAATAGGTGGTAAAATTAGTATTTTATGTGCCAGAGCGTAATGATGATAAAACATTATTATTTATTAATTATTACGTACATACGAAAGTATGGCTCATCATCCCCATACGTACGATATACATATTTTGTTACTAAAATGAAACGCTGATTTTGAATTTATCATTAGATTTGTTTTGTAATGTTTCATTAAATTAACAAATAATTATCGACTCGACTTGCAATGAATGCGTACAGTTATAGGGCAAGTATATAGCCCGCCAGACCTTTTTTTTTAATTTTAGACTACTACACTTTATCGTAAAGGTGAAAACAAGCACAATATAAAATATAAATTGAATCAAATATAAGAGAAAATAAAAGCAATGATTTGCTACATTATGCCGATGGTTAGAAAAAAGTATTAGACCTAATATTATTATAAAGCTTGCTTTTATATTTAACTAATTCGCTATCAGCCACAGATTTCAAGTTTAATGCAACGTTATTTTAATATATCATATTAATATTTTTAAGACTAAAAAATATTTTTTTACAAATATTTTTTTGAACTAATATTTATTTAAGATGTTTATTAATTTATATTTTAAGGCAACTACTATACAATTAAAATATATGAATATTATTTTACTTAATTAACAAGATAAAGCTATTGAATATTTTGAATACAATTTGTGATTGAGGCAGCGATACTGCTTACTAGCAATTCTCATTGCCTTCACCATGGCAATGCATAAATCACAAAAACAGTTTATTTAATGTTTCTCTAACTTCCCATATTTTTAACAAAATAAAAATATGTATCGCAAAAACATAATTATGATTGTATGTATATTTATGATCCACCCAGAAACATTATCCAATTACAAATTGAGCTTCAAATTTGCATTGCATAATTTTATACTTCTATAGCGACGTGCAAATTAATTTTGCTACCAAACGGCAAATGTGTCGGCTGCAGCTCAAACGTTAAAATTATGAGTTACACTCCATTTCGGTTTAACCCATTCAATTTATTAAATATTTTTTACTGTTAAATTATTAATGCCATGTAAATATAAATCCAGACTTATTAACCAATTAATTAAACCAAACCAATTATTTTTACCTAAATTATTTATTCACTAGATGTTATTCCATATATGTATGGCTTAGCATAATTTTAATTATTTAAACGTAACATCAGAAAAATCTTTAAAAACCTAATATGTGATAATAGATTCAAACTATATTTATATGATAATTACTAATTTTGATCTTAATTCATAAACTAAGGTTCATAAGCAATTAAAATATAAGTTTTTCATTAGCCGTTGAATATCGTAGATAAGTATATGAAAAAAACAATAATTATTACAGGCATTAAATTGCGTATTTTTGATTAATATAAAGCCATAAGAAAGCACTTGTCTTATATACGCGTTAAAAGCGCAATAAACGAAATCCTATATAGTTATTCAAATTCACCGACTCGAAAAGTTATGAATTTTGAAGGATCTGCATCGCTAAGTGTATAAATAATAGCTGTTTAATGCCTTTGATTGTATTGTATAGTTGCAGTCATGGTTTCGAGAACATCAATCTTACCAGAATGTAGTACTCACACTATTTATTAATTAAAAATTATTGCACAATAATAATATATAGCTTAAAAACTGTTCCTTTTATATATAAATAAATATCTTATTAAGATTGTTATATTCCGCAATAAAATATGCAAAAAAAATTAAATCTTTCAGATATTTAAGTTTTTATCTTCTGATATTTTTTGTTGATGTTTTTAATGGTTTGAGTCTGTTGACAATTTGTTTTTTTTTGTAATCCCACCTTATTAAAAATTCAAGCTGACAAGTTAAAGCTTAAAAATAAGTATGCTTACTTTGACAACATGTCACATGTCACACATAAAGGTAAAGGCAATGTGTTTAATATGTTTTTTGTTTCAATATCATCTTATATGCGTGGTTACGTGTCAGAACTTGGAAATGTGTCAGTGTAGTTAACTTGGGAGGGCACTTCTAGGGTTTCATCGGAAGACTTGAGGCTTCTCTGTTGGCGGTTGGCCTGATTAATTATTACGTTTCGAACGCAAAGCAATTCTTTCGCAAAAGCAGAATTAATTTACGGTCCGATCATTTATTCACGTCGCTTGCGAAATTCGACAACGACGTTAACGAGGATATCGTTTAAGATATGACGCCCTCCACGTGAGTCATTACAAAGGGAATTCCTAATGTCGTATTGTGTGCTATTGATTTTGCAATGAATATAATGCTGAAATATATCATTGAAACCAGTGATTCACAACCTTTTTATTAGTATGGATATCATATCTATTTTCTTATTGTTAGTAAGAAACATGAAAAAAAGCATCTACAGAAAAAATACTGACTAATCGATAATAATACATAAGCAATAAATATGTACAGCATCTTACAAGGGGCAATAAAACCTCGTTTATGGAATACAAGTAGCGGAAGCGAAAAGGATCAAGGTCTAATAAGCGGAGACAAGTATCGTGGCGACTAATGTTTTTTACGGAAGCGATTGAATCGTGGTATATAGTGTTATGTAGTGAATATCGAGGCCAAACAAAATTCTTTTTCGTCTCTGGAAGCTATTTCGAATTCCATCCTCGCATTCCATAATAGGTCGTCGTGGACTCTGGCGGTGAATATTAAGTTTTCTATGGTCCGACCGTCGTCGGGGTCGTAAGGGGGTTGTGCAAATATTTTTCGGTAAAAGTGGAAATATTCTGGTTTGGAACTGCTAATATATATATCTGCTTAATAACTGCAATATAATATTAAAAAAATATTTCAGGAAGCGTGTAATTTATTAAAAGTATATTGCCAGATTTAAGAATGCATCCTTGTAGTACGCTAGTCCATGTATTTACTCAGATGCGTTAAATATGCGTCTCTTTTGGTAGAAAAATAAAACTCATTGTTAAAATTACAGATTCATAAGATTGCAAGTTAGCAAATCCGAGTAAAAATACTGTAATTTCTTCTTTGAATAATAATCGTTGAGGTTAGAAATATAGTGACTTGTGATATTAAAACCAAAGTCGCACATAGTAATTGTGAACTCTCGACTTTTTAGAATGTAGAGATTATGAAATCAATTTTTTAGAAATTATGTGAATCATGTGCATTAGAGAATTTATTTTATATTTTAAAATTTTATTTAAAAAGTATTAGGAATATCGTACATTATTTTTTTGGAATATTTTAAACTACATAAGACTAAAATTTTTATTTGGATTTATTTTTCATTTAATTTTAATGGTCATAGATAAAAAATAAATTCATGAATCATGATTTATAACAACAAAAATAATATATAATTATTTTGAAGAAAAATGGTAGACAGATTTAACAAAAAAAATATTTTTGAAGAAAATGGCTTGTTTATTAAAAATAAACAAAGGCACTTATATTATTTTTCCGATAATATCAATTTTTTTTCGCGACATTGAATTTACAGAGAATGCGAATCGTAATCTAATTAGCCACCGAGACGTGTGCCGCAATCTTTTGCTTCCTACCAAAGTACGTGGTGGGGATAAGGCTTACTCGTACAACTGTGTTTGTTACGATAAGAAAAATCTGATACAATATTGCCAGCCATCAGTCTTAGCAATACACAAAGTCGACATTTTTGAAATAAAATACGGTTTGAGAAGTTTAAATCGCGTAGTGAAGTTTTGTCAAACATAACATACAAGAACGTCAAAATTTCACTTAAGTTGCCTTAAGCTATGCATTGATATGTATATCAATAAAAAGATTTTAAGCGATCTTCCTTACATTCAGGTACCATTAAAAATACTTTATACGCTTATATTTTGTTGTGTTTTCTACGAGAACCAATACAAATAAACAGTGCGTTTGTGTATAAAAACCTATTGTATATAATAAATAAAATACGGATGCCAAATCCTTTTTCTTTTGATACAATAAGACTAGAAAATCATCATCTCTGATCGACCGCTTTTGGATGCCTCCTATTTTTAAACCAGAGGCTAGAGCACTTGGCAATTTATTACAGTGAAATATATTCCTAAATTACTTATTATTTTTGGTCAGTTACGATTTCCCATAAGAATAAGCGTATGTTCGAGCTGTTTTTTTTTTAGTTAATGTATTGTATATAATTGTAATAATAATAAAATGACACGCCATGAAACCTGTCTAGTTATAATAGTCAGATTTATTATTAAAAATAAAATAATGTGCTAAAATTAGATTCGATAAATTAAAATTTAAATACAACTTTTTTGCTTAGCCTTTTGTTAAAAAAACTACTGTTTCTAGCGCATGATAAATTGTTTAAAATTTTTATAGCCTTACGGACAGTTGTCCCGAGCAAAATTTCACCGATGAGAAAATAAAACCGCCATAATAAAAAAATATTGTAATATATTCGAATATGCGTATTAAATGTACATGTATTATATTGTACCTTTTTTGATTAGCCGCGAAGTAACACGTTAACAATTTACTTAAACTCAGAGATTCCATATAAAGTAAATCACAGCATTAGTTCAAAGGCAAAGATCATATTGATTAAAAAAATAATACCATTACTAAACTCCCTTTTGATTAATTATACAGTAGTATGTATTAGCAAACATTGACAGAATTAACACGTGATAATGGATGGTGTTCGTGGCAGACTTGGTAAATAAAGTTGTTAGGAGACGGGCTTTTGCCTATGGCAACTCATGTGCGAATGTGTGCCCTTTGTTGACTAAATCTATGTATTTCGGTTGGATTTTCCGCCTACGATATACATATGTGTACAGGTACAGCTAACGTGTGAAATTGTATTATAAAAGTAGCAGCGGTATTCTGCGGATATAAATAAGCTGATGGATTTAGAGTGGACGACATATGTGACTACGACATCCAACTTTCTGACCTGTTTAAGCCTTCCCTGTGTGTGTAGACAAATACATGGATATTTCAATTTAATTACAGACCAGGTATATCTATTTTTAACTCCTAATTCATACAAAAAATTTATATAAAGACCTTTGAAAACAGTTGTATGTCTTCATACTTTGTAGGCTTTATATTTTTTAATATAAATTTTATGTAAGTATACAAAAATTGTTTATTCATATAAGTAGAAGAACTACAACATCAAGTTTTAAGAGATTGGTTTTAGCAATTAGCAGTTAAAATATTGCTAATTTTTTAAGATTCATACTCTTGACTAAATTATTTTAATTAAAAATATTTTCAATAAGAACTTAAGATGGGTGTTTGATCAAAGATAAAGTTTGCGATAATGTCACTCAGTTTTGTTAAACGAAGCGCGTGTCACATTACTAATTTATTGATAATTCGTGTTTTGTACAAAACATGAGTTTATATTGTATCGAATTTGGATTCAAATTGCAATATTATAGCGAAACAAAGTACTCCTTCTTAAAAAGTTAGAGCAGATTTAGGAGTTATGTATATCTATTTACAAGACCTAGTACACAAATTTATTTGTATTTGTATCCTAGCGTTTTTTGGATAGAAGCGTTAACATTTTTTTTTATATTATTGACTTTGAGTCTATTTTTCTTACCGAAGCGGACAGAATAGATATATATACACAACGAGTGTTTGTGTATATATATCTATGTATTACATGTATACTTCTGTATGTGAAAATTGTCTCAAAATTATAAATTTGTATATTGCTATATATAATAACTTTGCGACCCTTTTTACTATTGTAGTTATATTAAGCTTTCCATTTCTAGTATAAAGTAATGTGTTAAACCAAAATAAGGCAATTTATAGATCTTGGTTTATGATACAAAATGTGGGTCTTAAATTGTCCTATAAAAGGGTTGACCCTTAGGAATAAAAAAAAACAAATAATTGACTCAAGAGAAATCCTCCAAAGTAATTTATATCGCCATAAGAGTAGGCTACTAATACGGAAATGGTAAAATATGTATTATATATAGCTCGTAAAGAAGCCATTAATGTTGATGTATGTCTAAACTTAAAAATCATAACATAGAAAAAGAAATCTAAACTTTAGATATAAAAATTGCTACTTTTTCTTATACATCAAAATAAAATATGTACATATTTATATATTAAAATGTAATAAAATATTTAACAGTGAGTCGCGGAAATTTGTCATTCTAGAAATTGAGAACTACTGTACTCTGCTGTAAGCATATCATTCATTCATTCTTTTTTAGCAACATTTCATATAATATAAAGGAATAAACATGGCTGTCGCAGGTTTGATATGTTATTTCATCCGTGTGACATTTGAATAAGAATAACGGAGCAAGCATATAAAAAAAGTTTCTATGAAATATTATATTAAGAGAACTTTGTAATAAGTAATTAGTTATTCGATCATTTTGAAGGTCACTTCGAGGGTCTGTTTTTCACCATTATCGAATCACACAAGCATTTATATTAAAATTCCGCACGCTTTTGTCCAAAAGAGAGTTTTGGACACATGTACCGAAAAATTCCATTCATTTCTATCAACGACAACGGACGCCAACTTTGATAATTAAAAAAATGTTAATAGACTGAATTTTCAATAACAAACGAAGCATGAAAAAAAGGAAAAGAGAAGAGAAGTTTATTTTCGAATGAAAGCTTAAAAGGGGAAACTTTTTTAATCTTCGTTTGCATTAGCTAATCGACGCTCCATTTCGACGACGAATATTATTATGATTAATCGGGACATTAATTTACCATTATGACCCAGTCATTCAAAAGGTGTATGAATTATAATTAAAAGGTCGTGGGTTCGATTGCGATTCATATTTATTAAAATATTAATATGACTCATACGGGTATTTATTGCTACTGCATAAACTAAACAAGAGAGCGCATTGACGATTATTGTTATGCGTTACATAAATTAATGCAAGTAATTATAAGAAAAATTAAATATTTATGGTTTTCTGACAAATACATATAAAAATAAACTGTATTATAAATTTGCGGGTTTCATCAAGATATCGAAAATTTTGCTGTAAAAAACTCATCGTATTAAGAATGCAAATATCATTATATTTAATCGAATTATGGTGTTTCAAGTTAAGTGATTTTTTTAATATAAAAGTAAGCGTTTCGTTACTTTATTTGGCTATAAAATTTTTTTTAAGCATTTTTCACACAATTTTATTTTTTTATTTAAAAGTAGTATATGTTCTGGTGTTGTAAATTTTATTTGTTAGTACATTTATTTACTTGAAAAGATTTTATTTAAATAAATAACAGGCGGACTTTTGAAAGCCATTTTAAACATTAAAAATATTTTTTTAAATATTTTTGATAAGCTTCAAGATATGTTTAAAATACACATTTGCTCTCATATCAAATTAAATAAAATTGCAATATTTTTTGTTATTATCTGATGACGATAAGGACGAGGACATTGTTGAGCTAAACACTAACGCGATTGTCTCTTAATTTGCCTCATCTCCCATTCGTCTAATCTCTCTCAAAAAACAAACACTTATCACTACGTTACTAGCTCACTGTTTGCTGTAAAAATATTTTTAGACTGCTGACCACTCGATTAACTCAGAACCAAGAAACTAAAAATCAAAGCTAAAATTTTTCACATTTTCAAGACTTTTTTTGTACACATTTTGGTAAATTATATATTTTGTACAATATTGTAAAATAAAAGAGCTCTTCTCTCAGAAAAGTAAAATAATTTTGTACGGTTGCGAGTTTCAGAGTGATGTATAAAGTCGCGATCGCGTCCCTTATTCTTAACCGTTGCGGCTAGGACGTCAGCGCTTGAGAACGCTTTACTTACACGAACCATATTTTCGGCGATAGCTATGAATAGCTGGAAAAAAATGTTTGGGTTGGTGCTCAACTATTTTAGAGTGACCAGATTATTGCGCAAATAAAAATTGCGCACACGAAAATTCTGAATATAGGTAATTGATGATTGTCGAATATATTTTAATTTTAATTCTAACTGCTTAATTTTTTTTCTCTATTTTTAAGTTAAAAAATGTGTGATTATAGGAAACGTATGTGTATCAAAACATAATATTTTCAAGTTTAAATCATATTTATATGTGTTATATAATATTTACAATTTTTTTTATATATTCACGTATTCTTAAATAAACATATTAATTATACATAAGTGCAAAATTTCCGTTTGCGCTATGATCACTGAACCCAAATTTTCACATTTTCAAGACTTTTTTCTGTACACGTTTTGATAAATTATATATGAGTTTCAGACTCGCGATCGCGTCCCTAATTCTTGCCGTTTGAGAGCACTTGAGAGCGCTCCTTTTCAGCTTCTTAACGAGCTTGCCAATCGCAATGTTTTTTTTTTTTAAAATGTTGGGTGGTTTTCATCTATTTTAGGTATGCATATTTAAATTTATTTTTAAATGTTTAAATCTATTTTTATTGTTGGTATAAAAGCTATTTTAACGCATTGGGAAAATGTCAAGTAATGATGATAAAAAAAATAAATAAAATACTCGACCAATTATTGTATTAATAAATATTTAATATATAAATTAAACGTTTTAAAGATTTTTTTAAGCTCTATGATATTATTAACGTAACAATAATTACTATTATTATTTACGTAATTAATCCTCTTAACGTAATAGACATTAAGTAGAATCAGTGCCATTCAGTAATTAAATGCGCAGCGCCGCGTGTGCAAATAGGCGGAATTATGACAGATTAACTTATTCTGCGTCAAAAGGTTGATATAAGAATTTAATGTGTTAAGAGAGATATAATATAACAAGTATAAGGTCAGATAAAAAACATGACTTAGAAAATAATCTTTAAAAGACTTTTCTGAAACATAATTATCTTATTGATAGAGCGTGTATTTTTTGAATCATTTTATTAAGTTTCTAGGGTGAGGCTTTAATTATTTTTAGCCCCAGGGTTCATATAAAATTCAATATTAGCTCTTTCAGGTATTATTTACTAAATATTTCATTGGTCTATTGCAACAGTCTACATATGAAATAAATGATTGAATTTTCCTTATATATTTTTGCGAACCTTTTACAAATGGTGAACGAGTTTATTCTGATTAATAAGCTATATAGGCAAATAACGCTTCATAAATAATGCATGTGTATTTTTTAAGTGAGACAAATCATAATTTTGTCTTTGTCTCAAGCGTGACAATGCTATATAATTTATTTTTTATGTGTTAAACGGTATAAAAACATTGATTATTTATATTTATGATTTGAACGTACGAAGGTTTCGTAAGTCTTTGGCAATTTCTAATTCTGAACTACCTCACGCAATTTGATAAATCTGATTTTTCATAAGGGTTGATTAATAGATCGCCTTTATTACAATAACGATTGATTACGTGATGAATGACAACCCACAGTTCAAAACTTGAACGTATTATCAGTCTTTTGAAGATATACGAACGACTAAAAATCAGTTACACAGGCACATCCATTTTCGTATAAGCCGGGCTTTGACTTATTTTGTCAAACGTTAGATAGTCTTATAAAAGATTGAGCTGGATACCAAACCTTTTATTTTCAATCAGTCAAACGGGTATCGCGAAATGTTTCACGTTGAAGTATTGACCTTTTAGCCTTTACACAAAAGTAATTGATTACTTTTTACATTGTAATAACCCTGTATTAACAAGATGAAATCAAATATAATTGTTTGTGCAATAACCTTTGAAATCAATATTTCTCATATCGCTTTTCGCAATATATTTATAAATTGATTGAACGGTAAAGGGGAAAAATAAATTTTTCATCAGTATCCGGTCACGTGATATCGTCTGAGAATCTGATCTCAGATGAACACACACAATGCAAATGAGCTCTAAAATGTATATACTTCACACACATATCTCAATGTATTTTTCGCACTACGTACGGGTGGATGCCATTTCACGCCCTTATCGCCGTTTCTGTTCGGATTATGCGCATGGAGGGCCACACTCGTTCGATTTACTCCGAATTGTAAAAGCTATCGGGCGAAAAGAGTCACGATTGTGATGCAAAAGACCCCTTTGCAGATTATTGATTGTGCAAATGACGAGAAAGTCTTAATTTACGAGCTCTAAAGTTGCGGTCGCGTTGGGAATCGTAAAGCTTTATTTCACATGCCGGTTACATATATTTTGTTTAAATGACAGTTCGCGAGGGTGAAAAACGTAAAATATCCTCGTTGCTCGTCGTTATGTATACTTTTAAGCTTTTATTTCGTAGTAATAAGCAGTGCTCATGGGAACATCGTGAAATTTTTTGCTGGTAGCGTTTTGATGAAGCTGGTTATATTGATTTTCATGGAAATCTGAGAATTATTTTTTTTCGCCATAGTACATTGATCTGTTTTGATTCTTAAAACAATTTTTTTTTCAGGTTACCCCAATGCGTCATAATGGTAAAAAACAATATTTGTATTATATTGTGGCGACCACACAAATAGGTCCAGATTTAAAAGGATAATTATCTCATTGTTGATGACCGTGACCAAAAACGTTTATTCATTGACAATGAGACAAATATCATGGCAGAAGAGGGATTTATTTTGACCATACAACACGAATCGTTAAGAGAATCACTTTTGTGACGAAATGGTATGGACGACGCAATAAATTACCACATCGCAAACCCTTTCCGAAGAATTCGAAAATCTGGACAAGCAAAAAACTTTCTTTCGAAAATGCAACATGCTGATTTCTCAAGTTCCATGAAGCAACTGCAGCGATTGGCTAGGAGATCGATGCACAATCGCGATTGGCCAGCTAGCGTGCATCTTCCCAAAGGATATAAGCCCGGACTCCGATTAGGAGAGGGCAGACGGTCCATGGCACTTTAAACAGGCGGCTGAGGCACCAGACAAGGGACGGGCAAACACGAGCAGACAGCCAGCGACGCAGTCGATCCACCAGCAGCCATCCGGAGGAACCAGCTACGCGCCCTCACCGACAGACCTGAAGATCACACCTGACACTCGCCGCACACAGCCACAAGAACCCTGAGAATCATATACCAGCATCACCACCTGCGCCACCTTCACCGCAGTCGCGAGAAACGACACGCCGTAATCGTCCATTTGTCACATGTAAATACCACTTAATACAACAATCCATCTAGATTCACACAAGAATCTCATTGGCCGCGAGGTCAACCACCCCTAGGGCTACGCCCCTTAAAATATCAATACACAAAAAAATAATATATATAATTAAAGTACTACACAAAAAATAATAAAATAAAATGAAAAATCAACAATTATTAAAAAAAAATCACTATACTCTATTTGGGTTAACACAATCAGTCCGAGATCCATTTAATTCTATCCGGTTCTATCAATATCATTAGTCATGATTGAGAAAGAGATGGCAAGTTTGGGTCTACGCCCCTAACATTAGCTCTAAAGCACATGATATGGATATATGTTCGATATACTTATCATTACACTTGCCATCTCTTTCTCTATTATGAATAGATAGCTCTCGAACTGACTGGTAATGCAAATAGAGTATATATGATATTTAATGATAATTTTGATGTCACACTCATTGTAAATAGATATTTAATTAAAAAAATACAATAGAATAATTAGATCTCCTCTTAAATACAAATTTAAAGAAATGAAATTACATTGATTATATAATATATTTTTTTTCCAATGTCAAAAATTTTATACAGGTTTCAAAATATATTAATTACAATTACAATGCACATATTCATAGTCATATAATATGCAAATTTAGAATTTGGGGATTTACAAGTAAATTAAATTAAAATTTGACAGTTGCGAAACGTAAATTTGCTATTCAAACCCAAACCTAACCTACACAAATTAACCAAACTTACCGTGACCTAATGAAAGTTGGACACGAACTAATTTTAGTTTTAGAACTTTCATTAGGTTATGTCCAAAATAAAAATAAAGCCAGCTCAACTCTCAGGAAAAAATAAGTCAGATGTCTCATCTCGCATATTGCTCTATATTTTATTTGCAATTTAATATTACACTGTTTTAAAAATAGAAAAGCTATCATTACTGTTATTACTACGGAATATTGGTCATAGTGTATTCAAACCAAATGTTGATCAATAGGTGGGCGCAAAAACAATTATCACTTCTCAGAAGTCAAAAAATCACGTCAAAAGCAATGAAATCGTGTTGGCGCCGTCGCAGGGGAACGCACGGTAACGAGCGGTCCCACTGCGATGGCTGCAACTGCATGATTTTATTGCTTTTGACGTGAGTTTTTGCCTTCTGAGAAGTGATAATTGTTTTTTGCGCTCTCCTATTGGGCAAAATTCGGTTAAGATGTGCTTTAATAAAAGTCATATTATTGTGATAAAAATTTCTAATACGATCCTGTAGTTTTATTCAATTGATTTAATATTTACATGGTTATCAAATGTTAAAAATGAGACTGCCTGACGAGGCACTACCGGTCATCGTACTCTCGTCGATGTCAAGCAAATAAAAATGTAGCTCTCGACGCAACTACTTCAGTGTTCCAAAGTGCCACCTAATCTGTGGCGAAATAAATCGCCCCCCTAGAACGTTAATTCAATTTTTGGCTCAAATGGTAAAAAAAATGTTTTTGGTTAGTATTCGGTTATATTTAAATAACTCTCGTAGGCTAGAAATTTTAGCAATGATTTTCATATCCATCCAGCATTAGAGTATTCGTAATATTTTTTTATTTTATAATTATTAAGTAATGTATTGTGAATCCTTAGTGGCTTAAAAATAAATAATACGAAATAAGAATATACCTGGTTCAATCTGCAACTAGTATTAAAAAGTCTCAAAATGTCTCATCACGCGTTTATAGTACATATTGAGAAATTATGGAATATGAAGCACATGAGACATTTTTCTATTTCGATAGAAGGTCGCATGAATTTCTGGAATACGTGATTCCAGAAAGTACGACGTATCAAATGAAAGGCGCCACAAATATAATGCAAAAGACCCTTTCGCGGATTATTGATTGTGCAAATGAGAACGTTTTTTATTTACGGGGTCCAAAGTGGCGGCGGTCGCGGCAAGAATCGTTAAATTTTAGCGCAGCGTTTGGTATTGGGACCGAAAGGAAAATACTGCGAATACGTTTTGACTATCTCTGGCTAATAATTTTTGCTAGTCGAGATGCTGGGCACGCTTCGGGATGAGCCAATCAGGCCCGTCCGTTTATACATGGTTTCGCTTTTAACTTTTATCTATGCACTAACCCTTCCCGGCTTAACTGCTTCATAATGCATCTTTTACGGTCGATACCTTTTTATCGTTTATTCATTTACAGATTGAATTTATTTTTACTATAGCGTGTTTTTCATATTTAGAACCGTCGATAGCACAGGGTAGAAATATCGAGACCCTTTTAATCACATATAACTATAAGGAAAACAAAGAAAGTGTGTGAAAGCAACAGTAAAGACGTCATCGACACGCTGGTGCCATATTTCATGTCTCTATGTCCTTTTCTTATAGTGCTTTTATTTTTAACTGAAACATGAATCATTTTAAACTTCATGAACAGATTGGCGACGAAACTTTTTCCGGTCTTTGATCCGTAGCTCTCAGACTATTTCATCGTTTTTAAGATGTAAAAAAAACTTTCAAAATGTTTAACACAATTAAAATATACATTTTTATTGTTTAAAACCGAAAAATTTGTCATTTAATTATTTTATTAATATATTTAGATAATATAGATAATTATTTATACACTAAACAAATTAATTCTAAACATACATATACAAATATATATCTACTGGTGAAAATGTAATCCGATATGATTTTACTGAAATGACATATTTAAAAAAATATTTTTGGTATAGATTAATAAATTAATACAATACAATAATTGAACATTTGCTATAAAATCTACAGAATTAGAATCAGTACCTTTAGAAAAATATCACACCATAATTTACAAATAAAAAATAAACAGTATTGATCAGTTAATAATCACAATCTTGATTGTGATTGTGAATTCGATACCTCATTTTCTTTTTTATACTTATATATTTTGGTCTTTTGTACTTTAACACATTTTTTAATACTATATCGACACGAGGAAAACAATAGTTTTGTAGCGTTAATGTTACACCAAGTCGATTAAAGGAAACTCGAGCCAGCTCTTAGCTGTCAAAAGTGACGGCTAGGCTGGACGGAAATTTAACGAATGAAATGGCAAAGGTGCTTGGACTTGATTTGTTTCAAGTGCTTCACTTGTGTATTTTTTGCATACCTGTTGTGATACAGATTACATCTCTTGAGTATTCTAAAAATAATTGTGAATACTCACTGATTTTAAAAAATGGCGCATTTAGTTTTGGTTATTTTAAATAAAAAAATATATAAAATGCTGTACAATAATGACAAAAAAATAAAAAAAATATGGTAGAGGTAATGTATAAGCAATTTTGTGCATTGAAATTTGTAATTATGAATCTATTATATCTTAAAAAAAAATCGCTTTGATAAATGATAATTAAAATATCAAGAAAAACCAAGAAATAACAATAAAAAATTAATAATTTTAAATTACCGAATAATTCATGGCATATGTATCACAAAAAAATAAAATGCAATAATAATCATTCAGTCAATAACTGTTACTGAAACTTTGTATATATGTTTTATATGTACTGTGAAATACTGTATGGTATTTTGTTTTGAGGTATAGCATAATTAGTTTTATTAAAATTTTAATTTAAATATACAATAAATGATATCATTTAAATTTAATTTTAAAAATAGCATAAACTTATGGCCCATCCCGTATAACGCCTTGAAATCGTGATAAACAAAAATGCCATTAGTTTTTATGACTCGCCCTTTGTTATGTACGTGACGATAATATATTTTGAAGGATTAGCAAAAGTATTCTCTAACCAAGCGTTTCGAGTCTTTACACACACACAAGAAAGTATGACAGGTTGAATGCTAAATGACAAGTGCAAGGTTGCCAGATCTCCAACGGTAATGCAACGCAAATATTTTAGTAAGAAATCAGACAAAAACAAACACTTTGTATAACACTGATATTTTCTTACTTAGCTGAGTAGCGAGAAACAAACTTCTTTCGGTCAGACCAAGCGTATATTATTAATATAATAACATGCAACAATATCGCATTGAAATATATAATTATAAGTTTTTAAGCAAACCATGCAAAACAGAATTTGTGGATCACGATTAGCAAGGAAACGAGCTAAAATGGCACAGGAAAACAAATTTTAATCTAGACCGTGGATGGTGAAAGTGCAAATAACGGTCGGTAATTGTGCGAGTAACTCGTTTAACTGGCTAAAGACCGTTTGTTTGCGCAGAGCCCGGAGATCATATTCCCATAAATAAGGTATTGTCCCTAATCTACTGGGCCATCTTGTTTTATTTACTTAATAGAGAATCTGGCTCGATGCAAACGGACAAAGCCTCGCCGAATTAGGATCCAGCGTTTAATTACTCAAGCGAAGGGTTGACCGAAACTATGAATGGCCAAGCAGATTAACCCAATGGACGATGCGACAAATTTCATTTTCATAAATTTTCCTTTGTAGCGCTTTCGTTTTTAGGATGGGACACAAAAGAGACGTTAAAAAACGAGAATGGAGAATGTTTTTAATTAAGCGAATGGCGCTGTAAATTTGACAATCTACTCGAAAGCATCTGCCGTCGTAAGCCGAGCCGACCATTGATGACCCAGTTTTCTGGTAATAGTTTAATGAGGCACTTCTTAAAATGTTATGAAATAGATAGTTTTATAATTGGGAGTGTAAATTATTAATTCTAACTTTGCTACTTAAAATCTCACAAAGTGCATTTTAAAAATAATGAAATTATTACGATTGTGAGAGCCGGTTTTAACTAACTACACTGCTTGTATCATCACGTATATGTCACCACTTTGGCAAATGGGGTGACGGGTATGCAACAAGCGCAGCATTTAATAATTGTAAAATAAAATAATCGACATATTTGAAGCGTAGATTCACTACAATATAGACGGTATTTTACAATGAAATATTTACAAGTAAGTAATAACCACCAGGCTGAAAGTCTAGGAATTGGTGACATCTATGTTATAAATTATAATATATTATGTGATATACAATTTATAATTAATAGATATCACTGTAACTATGTCCGTTTTTTTAAGAATAGCGCATTTTTATAAATAAAAATTCGAGTGCCACTGCTAGGGCTCGAGCCCGCAACTTCGGAGTTACTAGTCTGATACGTTACGGACTACGCTATTCCGTCCTTAAATGTTAACTGCCATAGTTTTAATTAAATCCTAATATTTTTATAAAAAAATTGACTCTGTATATATCTCGGCTAAGTCTAATCCGCTATCTGTTCTTAAAATATCGGTAATTAGTAACATAAATTTAACTTCTTGAAAAATTTGTAGCTATTTTTTTTCATGGATATTACGATTTATAAGGACTGTTTAACTGTCGTAAGTTTCAAAATTACATTGTTTTTAAATTTAACTGGTAAAATTGAGACAAAAATAATTTAAAAAAAAAAATTATTTATTGTATATAAACATTGTATGTACAAAAATCTACCTAATTCTTGCAGTCTTTGGTGGACGGAAATTTTCAACTTAAGCGTTAGAAACGTGATATTTTGAGCCTAAAGCTCAAAAATACGAGTGCAAGATTCTAGATTTTAGGCGGAATTCAAAATAGTATAATGTGAAATTAAAAACACGAAGCGGTAAATTATGAACATATTACTCTATTTTTCTTAAAATCCAGTGCACATTAATAAATGCACGATCGCTAGAAACACGGCTTAATAATATTTTTTTAATTTAATTAATCGGTAAAAAATTTTAAGAATGAGAAAAATAAAAAATATATATAAACCAAGTGAAACATGTACAACTGTAACAATTTTACCACGAAAACACAAAAAGTTCTGCCCTGTGTACTCACAGATACCAGTACCGCCCCTCAAGGTTACCTACCAATCACAGGGTGAAAATTAAAAAGCATATGATAATTACGCGCTAAACGATTTTGTACACTAAATGTTGAAAATAAATTTATTAGTGATAATAATAAGCAACATCAACGACGACGATATACGGTACAAGCCTAGCTTTGTTATGGAAAAATACATAAAATACACAAACAATTTTTCTGTGTGTTGGAAAATATAAGTAATCATTAAAATGCATTTAAATTAAATAAAAAAAATGTTAATCAATTTCATTATAAACGTAATTACATAATGATTTACACTATTTATTAATAATAATAAAATTTCATGAGTTCATTGTCCAATAAAAATCAATATAATATATGGATTCTTTAATATATATTTGAAGTTCGCTTAAATATTTTTCCTTATAGAAAATCTAAATATTTTCCTAAGCAAAGTTATTATTCTATGACATGATTTTTTATAAATTTATAAAATATTTTTTTTAATTTTATTTTCAACCCAATTATTTGAATAAGTTAAAGTCTGTTAAAAATTTTACCTAGAAATCCTAAGAGATAAATTAAACCAAAATTTAATTAGTTAAGAATATGCTAACTAATTTAATTAATTATAATTATTTCATCGCAAAGGCAAATTATATTAAATTAGAATTTTCACGTATGGATGAAAATCAAACAGAAAGTTTTGCCGTGATAAACTTTGTCAAGAATAATAAACAATCTATTGAATACATAATACAAATTTTGAGTCAATCTTATGAATTATAAATGCGGCTTTGCTCGCAGTCAACGATTTAAAAATCGTTTTGTGTGCTCTTAGCATTAAAGGCTGTGTTTTAAGGCTGTTGCCGGCGTCTCGAGTATGTTTTACTTATTCCTTTTACAATTTTGAGGTAAATGCTTCTTGAAAATGTATTATATTGCTTCTTGAAAATATATATGTGTTCAAAAATCAATGGAGAGCATTTCCATTATATATTTTAATAATTTAACTGCAACTTGACTGCAAATAAAATTTAACTGTCTCTAGAAAGACAGTTATATTGACAAATAATTTTTTTTATTAATATGAGCCGAAAAAAATTACATTTACACAAAACGACCGATTTTCTTACATTAGTGTAATTTTAAAATATTAAAGAGTTATTTTAATAATAATATAAATTTATTGCTTTTAATTTAAGTATATTATAATTATTTTTTTGCATATACTACATCATTGATTTTTGAATGTAGATTATTACAAGCGTGTATATTTTAATTTATTTCATAAAATTGATTTAGCATCTCACTTTAAAGCAATATTTTTCAAGAATCTGGGCAATTTTCCCAGTACATTTTACATCAATAACATGATGTATACCCGGAAATAATATTTATTAGCAATATTTCTCAGAAGTATTTATTTTTCGTTTAACATTTAATATGATTATTAATATTAAAAACTTAAAAAAAAAAAAATTTGCTTAGAATTTTTAATATAATAATATAAATAAAGATATTAAAATATAAATTTCTCTAGTGGCTGTGATAATAAATTTATGTTTAAGGTAAAATTTTTATTTTGCTATCGCACATTTTATCTTATTGCTCCTTGATTAAATTATATTTTATTATAATTTATATAAGTTAAGCCAGTTTAAATAAAATTCATCGTCATATTTTAAAAGTCCAGAAATTCATTGCTTGTTACAAACCATATTTCGACTACTTTGGCTATTCTAATATTATTTTTTACCTGATTTTAATACATTTTTTGTAAATATTTGTTAAAATGATTATTTATAAAATTGCAAATGATTTCATCCAATGATCTGTATTAAACAATAACAAATAAATTTTCCTTGAAACATAGACAATAAAGAACATGAAGGGATGTTTGAATTCTCCTGAATTATCATTTACTTCTGCCACTTTATTCAAAACTAATACTTAAAACAAATAAAAATTCAGGAAAACTACTCTGAATCTTTCAGATAAAACCCTAAGAAGACACATGAAAAACGACCGTTTTTTACTGTGACTTGATGTGTGAGTTCAAGCTCACTTCAAAACATAAAATAAGTTGAATCAACCTGAACAACAACTTAAAAGAAACCTAGAGAAGCAGTCATTCTAACTTATAATAATAGTTGTCATAATCAACTAGATTTCTCAGAGGGTTGAAGATTGGATGGGACGTTGGAGTTTCCACTATTCAAACATATTAATGTTGTACTGAATAATTTATTTCAGACCTTTTAATCAGAAACGAATTACCTCTTCGCTTCTAGCTAAAAATAAATGAGGGTTGAGTCAAACTCACACCAAGCAGAGCTATACCGAATCGACTGAGACAATCATTAGAAAGCCAGAAAAGCCTGTGTGGTTCAACTAAGCAATCACGGCATTTCCAAAGGAGCAAATTAATGAAAATTACAATTTTATTACAAAAGTATTTAATTTTTTAAAATCTTACAGTTAATGGTATATGGAATTTCAATACGGAAAAATGTACTTTAGCTTATAATACTAATTGTACTTAGTCTTGTTTATTTTCAACTTTCGAAATTTAAGAGTGTGTGTATGTGTGGAATTGATTATGTATACTTTTTACATACAAACAATAATAACGTAACTCACTAAATTATTTTCGAGATAAAACGAGTTCGATAAAATTGATTTATATAATAGTACTTTATTAAGTTATGGCTATAAACTAAATTCGATTTTTTTACACAAGCTTTCATCCGCAATGTGGCAAAATAGATTAGCTCCATGTATTTTCGAAATTGATCATAATAAAGCTTTGCGAAAAAAATCTTGAAACACTTAAAAAATTTGGCATATTTCACAAGTAAACTATTTTTTTATATACATATATTTTGAAATTAAAAAGTTAGCTTAAAGAGTTCAAGTTACAGTGTTTATTTATTTTTAATTAAAATTAAATTTTTACAAGTAAAAATAAAATTTCACGAATTAGGCAAGTCGATTTATAGTTTCAATACTTAATAATATTAAAACGGCATTTCTTCGCGTTACAAATAATTATAGCTTGCTTTAAAATAATTATAATTTTATTTATTTTAATACTGTCCTACGATAATTGTAAATAAAAGATAAAGTTACATAATTTTCAACCCTTGAAAATTTGTGAACGACTGACAGCGAAGTTTCGCTATCACGCAAAAGTGTGTAAACAGACCGTAATGTGTTAACAGGTGATGTGTCACCCTACTATTTATTTCTTATTACGAGATTCACCAGGATGGTAGTCTACAGTTAGTTTTAAATTTAGGTATTGAAGCTAGCGAGTGAGCGAATACCGGACACTCAACTTTTTGGGTTTTAAATATTATTTTTGCTTCGATCCGATTTTTTTTAATCTATTTTTTAAATATAATGGTTAAAATAAAACGTTAATATTAAAGTTTTTCAATGATAGTAAAAATGGTTCAATCTATAAAAAACTACTTAAAATTTTCAATTCATTTCAAAATAGGTTTACAACTTTGCTAAGTATTTCCAGAAGAAAACATTTAATGTTATTTAAAGTTACATTTGAAACTTAGATATTAAATGATAAAAGTATATTCATTATATCATTTAAAATTATGTTTAAACTTAGCTAAATAATAATAAAACTTAACAATATATTACATTTTAAATTAGGTTTGCAAAAACAAAAAAATACCAAAATGTTTGTAGCATTAAATTATATTAAAAAGTAAAATTTTGCTACCATTAAAAGTATGTTTGCAGTTTAAATAAATAATAATAATAAATAGGATCGGTTACACATCCGATCAAAAATATGACTGATTTTGTTACACCTTACTGACGCTACAACACAATCGATTACTTATAGTTGGTCCAATGTATTGTGCTTAAATTTTAATTATTGTTAATTTTTCAGAAGCCATGAGTAAGCAATAAGATGACTAAACAAAAATGAACCCAAACTTCTTTAGCTAAATAACCGACT
Source organism: Plectrocnemia conspersa (assembly GCF_051122295.1). Lineage (NCBI taxonomy): Eukaryota > Metazoa > Arthropoda > Insecta > Trichoptera > Polycentropodidae > Plectrocnemia > Plectrocnemia conspersa. The sequence goes on along the minus strand of NW_028277167.1, from coordinate 29,453,538 downwards.
GCATCACAAACATTGTCAAGCGATCGTCGTGAAAGATAGAATCCCCAAAAAATAATAGATAAAAAATACGTTTTATTAGCATTTATATGGTTTGATCGACATTACCCTCAATATTCAAGTACATATTACATGTTCACATTTAATTCGAGTAATTATATTCAGTGAAATCTAACGAATATGTGCATTAAATCGGAAGCAATGATAATGTTTATGTATTTTAAAAGATAAAAACTCACTTTTTGGCTTCGGAACTCAAAATTTCAAGATGTCAACACGAAGATCGCTTAAATAATTCAATCAATGTATTTTTTCAATCCTCACACACTTTATAGCACACATAGTTAATTTGAAATCCGAATATTTATATTCAGTGAAATGGAACAACGCACATGACGAAATAATGAAAATTATTGTTGCGTAGCAAAATTGTTTATAACCGTTGTCACGTTACTATCGACCATTTTGTTTTATATTTTAATGCTTATTTTTCATTGGTCGAAACAACAGAATTCATTAACTGGCAGATTCAAATTTTATTTTTATTATTATAATTAAATATATTTCCTTTGTTTATGTGTATTATTTTAAACATCGTTAATACAAAACGATACGATTTAAAAAACAAAAAAATTGAGCATTAATTTTTTAATTTTATAGTAAGCGCGTCTGGAAACAGTTTAGAACAATTATATATATATATATGAATATATAAGATCTGCTATATTTTATATTTTAATCGATATTAACACTTTTTGTAAAAAAGCACGCAAATAGACGTTTTACGCTTGTCAAGTGAAAGCTTAGAGCATCAAATAATTTCACTAGAACCTGTCAAGGAAATTATATGTTCACTTGTGAAAATGTATTTCAATGTAAATTCACTAAAATTTCAGTAACATATGTTGTATTTATATACATATAATTATAATTTTAAGCAACTCAACTTTCATAAGCTATATATACATTCTTGACATTTTATCGAAAAACATGACTGTTAACTTAGCTAATACATTCCCAACAATATGTTTTTTCTTATCCATAATAAACAAATTTAAACACTGTTCTACTTTATCAAGTAACTGATTAGCTGAACATGAGTTAAATATTTGACTAAATCAAGTTTAATCATTTTATCATTGTTTCTATGTACATTGATATTAAAATATTTCCGTAATATAATGCTCGTCCTCGCAACTTAATCTCTGTCTTTTCTTTAATTTATTTTCTAATAACTCCACCATTTTAATCCTTTTTGTTTCATAAAAATTATAAATTAAATTCATAATGTTCCTTTCACATTTAGGCAGTTAATAACCCAACTTTGTAAAACTTTCTCGATCGAAGCTAGATTTGTATTTGCTTTAATCGATATATTATCAAACGCGGCCATTTTAAAAACAATTTCTTCCAAATATTTTTTACAACTTAATTATCCAAAATTTGAGCGTTTCTTCGTCAGCTTTGTTTTCTTAAGATTATTAGGTTATTCCATTCTTTTTAAATGTTTAATCATTGGTTATGTATTTCTATACTTCTTGGTTAGTATTAATAAGCATAAATTACATTTACAGCAATTTTTTTAATCCGTGAGCTGCGTGAAATAATCCTACACTTTTAATTATATTAAAATTTGGGTTAATTTTATAAAAAAAATTTATCTTAAAATATTTAATATTGATTATTTTCTTGCACCTTTAGGGTTAAAAATTTTAGCTATGGAATTAAATAAAGTGGAAAATTTTCTGCACGAAACCATTTTTAAATGTTCTAATATCTTTAAAATAAATTATTGATTTCCGTGCTAACACAAAAAAGGTTAATTAAAAACAAATAAAAAATATTGTATGAAAAAAAAGACTCGGATCCGCTGGATCTTAGACTTTGTATCGGGTCCGGGTCACGAAGTTTTTTTTTTTGATTTAAATAAATCAATTAATAAAACTGAGCAAATAATATTATAATACGGTATTTAAATATAATATAGTAAAACCCTTACTAGACTCCACGAAGCGTCTCACTGGCTACGAAGTCGCATCCTCTAGGGTTCACATACATTAAAATGGTTCGAAAGTTATTTTTGTGTTTAACATGTAGTTCTTTTTAGCATATAAGCATTTTTTTACGGCTTATCATATGAATTTACAGTTTAAATTTTTTTTTTAAATAATTTTTCTTCACTGTGCTTATTCCTAATCCTTCAAATACATATGATTTAACTTGAAATAAATTGGGGTTCGTGTGGTTTTAAATCCATGACCTTTCTATTGGATTAAATCCAATTTAATAAATTTATATCCCCACAGTGCTTCGAGATTATAAATTATTACTATAAAGTAGAGATTTATTCGATTATAAAAACGGCGAAGCAAGTCACTCCGCTCCGATGAGAAATAAATTCGAGATGAAATACGACTATGTGCGCAGAGCTTTAACCCCAGTGTGTCAATACAATCCCTGGACACACCAAGGAGAGAAAGAGAAAGGTATAGTGGAGATTTCCAGCACCTTTTACAGATTTTACGGAGCTTCCGGACCAACCGTTAAATGCAAACGACGTTCGGTAAATAGTGTCGCTTTAGTACGGCACATGGGGTCCGATTGACCCCGACGATTCAGGGGGAATTCTATTTTATATTTGTTTTTTTTTGCAGCGCCTCAGGCATGTTTCTGATAAAGTTCGTGATGGCCGGAAATTAAAATTCATTTAAAAATCGTTTATGTACTTCGAGTTTGCTCACGGCGTTTGCTCGATAAATTGAACCGTTTCGAATAGCCAACATTAACTTAATAAAACAATTAAAATGTTTCCATTAGCAATAGAGAGCTTTCTATTTAGAAGTTTTGTTTGAGCTATATTAATGTTCAATTTATATGCTAATTTATTTTTTATAAAAAATGTCAGGATTTTAAACTCGAATGAACTTTTGCGATCCAATTCATTTAACCAAAATTGTAAATGGAAAGCTTAAGCATTTCTCAGGAATTTTTTTATTATCCATAACAAAATGTGCATTAATAAATTAATTTATAAATTAAAGACTGAGCGTCAACATTTTTGTTTGAACAATTTTCTATTAACGTCATAAATTCTCAGGCTTAAACAAACTCGTAAAAAGGCCCACTTTACGAGTGGCCGCTCGTAAAGAAATCGCTTATGCGCAGTTTATTCGGCAATTATCGCAGGGTCGTGTGGCCCGACAGAAAATCCCGACATATGTAAACCGTTTCGACTGTTTCGTCCTAATACGGGTTGAATATCGGCACCAATTCAGCCCCTGTTCCACACATTATTAATGGCTTTAATCCTGGCTTGACTGACAAAATTGGCAAACTTTTCGCATATCCACAGAGGTTTCAACTTGTAACATAATTCGTATCTCGTACATGCCCTAAGCACTTTTAGATGACAGCCACATTGCGTGCAAATAATTAAACATCCATATCTTATCATACCTCTAGTTGAAGTGTGCGGAAAATTCAATTTTAATACCGTCGGGATGGAATTAATGCCTGTTTGCGTAGCCTCTGGAATATGAAGTGATGCGAGTATTTGAGACGTATACTATAAACGTGCGTGTCCAAGTGTCGTACGTCATAATGACCAACAAAATAAAGGTGCATTTATTATCTCTGTGACGCCAAGGAGAGACTTTCTCTCTAGAGGATACATTCTGTGTACGTCCTTGAAAAACTTTATTATGCAAGGGCAAAGCCCCGGCGTCGGGCCCGAGAGCGTAGTCTCTCTCTCTCTGTGGTGCTTGGCGATGACTGAAACGTTGGTATATTACAGATTGGCTTAATTTAAGTCGTATAAACTACAGAATATGCACACTTAGAAAATTTACTCATTTAACTTCTTAGTAAGGATTTTAATAATACCGGTATTATTAAAATCCAAGAGAAAAACAGTCGATGGTATCGAAATTATTAATATATTTTTTATAAATAAGTTATTAAAAAATATAAAAAAAATAATGTTTATTTAATATACTGATTTCTTTATTGATAAGTTTGTTTTGTAATATATTTAAAAATGTTGATACGTGCTTGCGAATTTTGCCTAGAAATCAAAAGATTCAAGAGTAGGAACATTTGCTTTAATAATATCGAATGAATATGTAGTAACTATTTTTGGAATAAATAATAAACAAGCAGGTCAAATTTTGAAGTTGCTAAAATTTATGGACATATTTTTAAGCATCTAGCACGGACCCATCCTTTATGCAGCGGTTGTAAAATATTAAAAATATTAGTACAAATTACATTTTTAACAAAAAAGTTTCAATGAAAATTTTTTAGAAATCAGCAAATTTCTCGAAAAATGAGAATATAATTCGCGAAAAGAAACACTATATGTGCTTAACGTGCGGGAAAATAATCGTTGGAAAATCGTAAAATGGTTTGCGAAAACTGTGCTGTAGCTATATCAGTTAAAAAATAAAACACATGTCAAAATAGAGATTATTACTTAAGGAGCCCTTGGTGTATTAAGATTAACGGTAAAATAATCTCAGTTAAATCCCTTAAAATCGATTAAAGCAAATGTACTCGAATATTATAACTTCGATATCTATAGGATAAGGATTTTTTTCATAAAATAGGCGTAATCCAAAATAAGTGCCATAAATTATCGTCTTAGCTTGCAGTGTAAAAATATAATATATAAAAAATAAATAAATAACCAATAATAAAACATTTTTGATTACTTACTACTAAGATACAAACATAAATGAGCTAAACGCATCTTAAGAGACGGAACATCTAAGAAGTATAATACAGCAGTGATATCTGCAATTTTCCATAGAAAATGGAGGCGTAAAATTATTGGTTTCCAATTCGTATATGTTGCGTTTTTTGTTAGCTCTTATTTATTTTTTTAATTTATATAAACCACTTGAGTAGAGTTTAGTTCCATTTTTTTAAATAAAATAAATTATTAAGAAAATGCAAAGAGGTTTTTAAGTACTTTTTTTCATAAATATTAGTCAAAAACAGTATATGTTATTATTAAAACTAACGTAAAATACACTATATCTTCGAAAACTGCGAGGATTCAACTGCTTAATAGCAAGTTAACACCGCAATGGGACACAATTTTCGTCCTTGGCCGGGCTTCCCCATTAAAACTTTGCTTTATTTGAGAAACCTCCCATCGACACCTTCTGAGACTATTTTCACGATGCATTTACATGATTTTGTGCTACTTCGTTGTTCTGAAGACGACGACGTGCTTTTTTTAAATATTAAAATATTATAGTAACTTCAATTTTTAAAAAAAATTAAAATTTGCTATTAAAAAATCTATCAATTGAAGTCTAAATGCCAAATAAAGTTTATTATAGTTTTAAAAACGTGGAGGGTTGAAAATAATGTTTTTTTTGTGCTATTTTTGCTGTGAAAGTTTAAGCAATAGTAGGCTTAAAATTTAACTCAACAAAAAATTATTGATTTTGCCATTTGATTCTAAGATTGGCACAAATTATTACAACAAAATCATTTTTTTTATAATATTTAAGATAAATTAAAAAATAATACTATTGGTTTTGCATCAAATAAGCATTGTTGTACTTATCCTTTGCAATTTTCTGAAGTTCACCTACGAATAGCCACCATAAAAATAAAGCTATTAATAACGGATTTATCAGAGGTGGAGCTAAACAAATACATTTTTTCTTTTTCTTTAAAGCTTCCTTAAAAGACCATTTAATATAAAAATGTTACACTTCGTATCATCACCAATCATTCAAAAATCAACATTAGTAAATGCATTATTTTTTCATTCATATTCTTGAAATTAAATAAGAACCCTTTCTAAATTTATTTCAACAAAAATTACTATAGATAAGTGTTGTCTTATTCTAATAATAAGAAAATACTATTTTTGTTACCACTGGTTGTCTTTTGATTCTGGACATTAAAAATCCATTCAATTGAGGCTTAATATGCTTGTTATTTTTAATGTTATATTTTGATTCTAGACATTAAGAATCCATTTAATTGAGGCTTAATATGCTTGTTATTTTGATGCTATATTTTGATGTGATTCTTTAATTGTTTCTGTTGATTAGGTCAAATATATTTCTACTGCATGTTAATAATTTAATTTCTACGCTTTTAAGTAATTTGTATTACAATATTCATGGGTACAATCTGGAAGATTATACTTATTATTATGCGTTAGATAGATGATAAAAGACAATACAATAATAAGAGATTTAGATAAAACAAAAGCCAGATGAAAAACTACAAATTTGTTGTTTTACTGAATTTTTACAACGTTAAAAAATGGGCGATGACCAAAGTATATATATGTATAAATGTTAAAATAAATTTAGTACAATAATTTGAAGCATATTACAGCTATTTAATAAGAACAAATAACTAAGTATAAGCAAAAGTATATTTATACATATAGCATATATATACTCAAACACACATGTTACAAACCTGTAGTAAAGGCTGTTTCCCCAAGGGTTGCCCCTCTAGTGAGCCTAGAGGAGTTGAAGTGAAGCACCATCTGTGTGTTCTTAATTAAAACACACGTCCATACAGATTTGTGCGCATCCAGTAGGGTTACTTGACAGACAGAACATTTCTTATCATATTTGTCATCCAGACTGATTTGATTTGACAGTGTATTTCTGGATAAATCAATAAAATATCACGTAACGTGACAGACATCTATAATGCAATATTAAGACGTATTGCCTTTATTGAAAAATAACATTGTACAAAAAGAGAGCCTTCTTTGCAAACAAAGATAAAAATAAGTAGGTTCATGTGTCATATTACAATCTGGTTCTTTCTCTATTAAAACTTTGTCTTAATTCGCACAAAAATGCTAATAATAATATTTATATATTGAACACTAATATAATATAAAAATAAGATAAAATAAGATTTTGTCGATATTCAAAAATGTTCGTGATTTATCAACCAAAGTAAGTTTAAGGTCGGTCTGTCTAACTTGCATCTCTACTATTTATTCGTTTTTATTAGTTTAGTCTGTCTTTCTCTTTCAAAAAAAAGTTGCTTTAATGAATCACGGTGACGACAATAGAACACGGCGTATAAATCAGTATAATGAAGTTGCGGGTAATTGCCAGCGGTCCATTCCAGAGACTGACGAGTGCATTGTGCCTTTGTGAGGGCTTGTAAAAAATTTAAAACCATCGGAACAAAGTCAAAAGAGAGTCCCTAGTCGCCTGGCAGCTCTAAATGACCCATAAAGCCACCATTTTATGGCCACCGCCGAGTGAATGACTCATGGTTATTACAATGAAAATTGGGACGCATAACTTTTCTCTACCGCTTCTCATCTCTGACGCCGAAAATGTTAATATAACGATAATTACCTGGCATTAAGGCGTCAAATTTGAATGTCAGATTCTTCTCAGTGCCTCCTAGGCTAATCGACTATGAGAATACCTCAAAAGAGATTTTTCATTTTTTTCTTTCGCTTTGTGCATAATGGAATCGGAGCATTGGACCCTTACTTTTTATAAAGTCGATGAATTGTTTTAGGTTTAATTATATGTAGATCTTATGAGAAAATTCATGTCACTTCTTAGCTATATAAAACAGCGCTGTTTATGTACACAAAAGAAAGTCGAATTTATTGTTGTTATAATGTTTTATTCATACTTTGAATTAACATATAAATTTAATGTTTCCGTATTTTTTGATGCTACTCTTATAAAGTTTAATTTAAAAAAATTATTTATTTAAAAGGAAATGTATATATATCTTAAAATTTCATATAATATATAATATTACTTATGTAGCAAAAAATATATATTTATGAATAAAAAAATTGTATATACTTTGCGTTACAATTTGTGGTGAATTAAAATTTTAAAAGCCATCTTTTTGATTCATTGTACCTATCAAATTAGTTTAATTATCTTAGATTGCGTTTGGTTTAATTACTGCATATCGACGTTGTGTTTGGTTAAGTAATTACAATTGGAAGGACATTGGGTTACCAATGCAAATTCTAGCATGTGTACTTTAGCGACACTGTATCACATAATTAGGATTGTATCTATAGTACTAATATTATTGTCGTGAGTAAAAATCGATTAATAAATATTAAAAATAGTAAACGGTTTCTATTTTTTTCTATAAATATATTTCCACTATGATTTTTTACAGAGTTGGGCTTCTGTGATTTGTCAGAGACGTCTCAAATCAAGAATATAAAATATCTTAAACTTTGTCACATCAGCAGATGATCAAGCGATTCGAGACGATAGACAACCAGACCGAGACCGAGAACAAACAACAAAATCAAACACAAGATAATTCAGTGAATCACCCAGAAGAGCTTTTACAAAATACAACTCTACTCTCATTTTTTTTGGCAAATTAAAGTTTAACTGAATAAACTTTTACTAGTTTTTCAGCGTTTATTTTGGCTGCAAAGTCACATTCCTTCGGCTAAATTCTAGATACTTAAGCATTAAAGTAAATATTATTTTAATAAGTGAGAGATGAACTTCAATTTTTATTTGAAAGGTGAATCTTATATGTTAATAGTTTAGAGCCTAAAATTTAATTATATTATCCTCAAGACACAAGAGATAAAATGCATGGATCAATTAATTAAGATCGAATGATTTTTTAACAAATATTTTAGTTAAGTTAGCTTTATTAAGCAGATTTATGGCACTATGTTTATATAATAAGAATATCTCTATTTTAACAAGATCCATCTCCTTATACCCAAAATGACTTGATAAATCGCCTTGGTATTTAACCTATGTAATATGAAACAAAAGCTGCCGCAAGATGATCGATCGGATTTTTTTATCATTTATTATCCTGATTGATGGAGCTTTGAAACACTAGATTATTATCTAAGCAGCAACAAATATCTTCGAAGAATTATACTATGTAAGTAAGTAATCTCAATACAATGCATATAAACAACGTAAGTAAAATTGTGAGCTACATCCCAAAAATGGCACTCTGCCACTGTGTACCAAGATCGATCGCCAACAAACTGGCAGTAGAGGAAAGTAGAGTCTGGCCCACTTCCACTCACCGAGCAAATGTCCAATTTTAGGGTCAAACCGCTGCCACGGTCAAACGAGCCGTTTGAACTGCGAGAATGCAAGTGTGAACACAATACATATGGAGTTCAAAATAGCATTCCGAGGCGTCTTGATCCCAAATTAATTTAGTGGGGAATTTGCATTCAAGAGTAGATACCTGCAGTCAATTTGTATAGTAGGTAAGTGGCACGTTTCTGGGAATAATGCGATGACGACAAGGGAGTGCTGCAGCAGCTTGAAAGCATTTATAATATTCAGTTGACATAGTAGTCCTTTCATTGCATATTGAAGTGAGTGATTTATATACATATGTATGGGTAAATGTAGTGGTAACATATATTAGAATTATGTTACACATGAATAAAACATGACTCTGGTTTAAAAGTATAGAGAAAAACATATACATATGAGGATTCGAATATGTTCAGATAACAGCTTGAAAACATATTATTTGCAAAACTATTGAATTTCATATATACTTTCTGTATGTATTATACATACATACATATTCCTTTTATCAGCAGGTAGGATATATAATAGATAAGGAACGATAATAATAGGGTTTATATAATATTATACAATAAGCATATTAACTCATTCAAAATTGCAAATTAATTCTAACCCTCTGTTCTTAGTATATATATACTCATACATAAAAAAGTACAAATAACAGCATTTCAGTGCAATATTTACAAAAGACATAAACATAAAATTTTGTCTTGATGTTAAAGAACCAATATTAACCGTGATTTTTTATTTTTTTATTTAAAACGTTGTTTATTTATATTTATTATTTGTTTATAATACAGATTGCATAATGACACCTAAATAAAGAGATATAAATATAAGACACTTAAATCAATAAGATAAATATAACAAGAAGATAAAATTTTATTCATGACGTTTTAACTTGTTAGGCTCATTTAATGACGAATATTTTCTGGTTAAACCGTTTTTTTGTTGAATCTTGTGAACTATTTTCTATGTACACCAGGTTAACAAAATGTTAAAAAAATCGCATTATAATAATTTATACTAGACGCAATAAAAATATTTTCTTATCTACTCGTGAATTTTTTATAATCAAAGAATATGCTGCTAAATTTATCTATTTTTTTCCATGCAACTATGTTTTAAACCTTTGTAGTCCAAATTTTTTTAACTCTATATTTTATGATTTTTTCATCGTTGAAAAAATATTAAAGGTTAAATATTTCTCTATATGATAAGGAATAAAATATATATTTCAGTATAAATAGTATGTTAAAAATATGCAACATTATGAAAATAAAGTACAGTAGGTTACAAATTTGCAACACCATGAAATGAAGGGTAAGGTACAAAGGTTATTTTTTTTCTTATTTATAAGACAAAAAAAACGTTTTTGTTTTTTTTGTCCTATAAATAAGACAAAAAAAAACTTTAGGGCAACATTTATTAATGACAATGATCTTTAGATCATTATCCTTAATTAGTTGCCCTAAGTGCAAACGATTTTGAATAAATTTATTTAAAATAAAAATTTAATGATTATTAAATATAATGAAAGGAAAAATATTTAATATTACATTTTAAATATAATAAGAAATAAAGATTAAAAAATAACACTTTAATAATTAAAAATATATTTTTTTTTTATATATTTATTACTAGATTTTAATTTTTTTATTGAGATTTAATTTTTATAACTGAATAATTTTTTTTCAATATAAACAAAAATAATAAATAATAAATATATAATATACAAAAATAATAAATTAAAAAAAAATCTAAATGCCTAGCAATCTGGTAATTTTAAAACTTAATGCATTTGAACATGTGACAAACAAAGCACGATACACCGTTGCTATAAATATTATTTTAATATTAAAATTATTAAACGCAGTAATAATATTAAATATACTTAAAAAATCGAAAATAAATTGAGAAGCGCAGAAATATTCTGAACTTTGACGTAAATCTCCCGACGACAGGTAAAAAAAATCTGACGCACGTTTGAAACGCCGTCTGATGCGTGTGTCAAAGCGCGTCAGAGCGTGAGGCACTTTGCCCTAGCTCTTTCGTTCTGTCACACGCACTTGTGCATCTCGCTCGCATACGTACAAGTAAATTCATGCAAGAGAAAATGGGATATACTCAACCATTTCTCTCTTACGAAATTCTTAGATCAAGCATATTAGCATGGACGCGTGAAAGTTAATTCAAAGATTTTTTTATTATACTATATAGAGATATTTATATATTAAATAAAATATTTTAAAAACGTTTTATTTATTTATTTTATAAATAATATTATTAATTTTAAGAAGCAAAAAAAAATTTTTAGACGTTATGGACAATAAGAACTGCCAGTAAAAAACAGATGTTCAATACGCGTGGTCAAAAGACTCCAAAGGGTTAAAAGCTATATTTGTTGGTGGTATGACACGTGTTCAAATTCAAATATCGAATGAATGCGTCTATTTGAGATTACTGATTATTCCCAGGCTTTCAGTCTAGGAATAATAAATTTCTTTAAATGAATAATTTATTAGTTTATTGTGAATCTTTCACTGCAAAATGACAGGCTTTAGCCTTATGCGTTACAACAGAACTAAGACAATCAATAGGAAATGAGACAGTAAATAAGTGACAACAATGTACTGCTTATTTTTATTTTATTTATTTATTACGATATTTATTTGTGTAAATCTATGAAATCTTAATCTGTAATGATCGACCGAAAATCGACCCGATTACTGGGTAAAAAAATTGATCGAAAAACACAATTTAATTGATACTGGAAGTACTAAAGAGGCTTGCGGTGACAGTTAATATTGAAGGTAGTCAAGGGAGAGAAAGTTTTTCAGGTAAATGGAACGATTAAGTCAGAAACCTCGCAGGCATCTCTCAAAATTTTTATGTTAGTCACGATCCTTAGTAGTGATGTCACAGCGAAGAAAAAGTAATTTTTAATAATGCTCAGTTTTTATTTATTTATTTATTTGCATATGTACTTGTAATTCATGCGTATTTATTACCTATTATAAGCATTATAACAAATACAATTATTTAAATTATTTATTCAATGGAGATAATACTGCTTAAAATTAAATTATACATTTAGTACCTGCCAAGATTAAATTTTAAGCGCGGCTCGCCGTCGGGATTGTCCGAAATAAATGGGTTTTTAATTTTAGTCCTGGAGAAAATTGAAAGTGGAAAATTCAAGATGTTTTCCACTCGTACTATAATCGTCTTGGCACTGTGGACATTTGAAGAAAAACCATTTGGCTACATTAGGACCGTTGGAGCCGAGCGAAAAAATAAAACGAACCTAGACGTTGATTTATTTTTCGCGGAGTTAAGGATGCGTAACTACTGTGACTGTGAGTTCTAGTTTTTCTCTCTCTTCTCTCCTATGTGTATTTATTTAATACATTATTGCTTACTCAGTAAATACGAAAAGCTAGAGAAGCGGCATCTATCTGGTGTTTTTTTTTTACAAAAGAGATATCGTGTCTATGTTTGATTATGTACAAACATTTTAGAGTAATATAGTTATACGATGTTTTGTGTTCGGTAAGCCTATTCAAGACCTGTTTCGGATTCAAGTGAATTTCTATTTCATTATACCCGTATTTAATAGTCGTTAAATTGTGGTTGAAACTAAATACAATTTAATACCAAATAGTTGCGTTTAATTTATTATTAAATAAATGAGGTGTACTAACAATTAAGATTTTCACCAAATATACGAAATTACACGTTGATTTCACCTTTAGTTTTTTGAGCAAGATTTTTTTATTAATATTTCATTTACATTTTTAATTAAAATCATAATTTCTTTATATGTTTACTATTATCTGTGATATGCATTTCAATTGTTATTCATATTAGACGCAATTAATTTTACCATTACAAAAGCGTTATTGATAGAATAGAATTTGTAATGGCACCAAATAATATTGTTTATGGTCTAAATTTCCGATCGTCATGTACGTTTACATAACAATAACAATGCGGCAAGTTGTACTAAAATAGATAAATTTATTTTTAAGGTACAAACGTTTTTAAGAATAGCGTAAAGACATCAACAACGACGAGAGATATGGGCAATAAAGATATTATGCTTAGTACTCGCTAAATTACTAGAGAAGAATTTGCTGTAGAATTTAATATCCTATACTAGCAGAATAACTTGTCTTAAACAAAAGCAGCATTTAAATAAAATTTCTGCATAGATGTTGTTGCAAATTGATTTATCACTTATGACATAAAAACAATGAAGCGCATATAAAAAACAAGATACAAAGGTACGTAAAGTTTGATCGAATGTAAAGGCTCCCCTGATTATTTTTTTTGTTAAAAATTGTAACATTAATATTACGAAATCATACGCTTCATAATGGCATTAACTTGTTGTTTTATGGTGGTCTTACATAACATATAGAATTGTAAGCAAACAATTTAGATTTTGCACCACAAAAACACACCGAATATTAATAATTCGATAATTATTATTTATTTATTTTTTTACATTTAAAAAACTATGTATTGTGATTAAGACTATTTCATAAATGTTTTTTAGTTTGTTGAGAACAATATATATTCCATGAGAGAATATATATTCCATAAAATAATACTTAAAATAATAGGTATTGTTATTACTTGAATAATTATATTATACTATGATAGTTTTAAAACATTTTATATAAAATAATATAAATCGATTGAAGAAATGCAATTATGTAGTAGTAGCATTATCATTATATGCGAATAAGTGTGATATATGTATAGCTATTTACATTATATCTCTGTATTAAAACGTGATAATCATTTTAATAATATATGTAAAATGATTTATAATCTTATACAAAACTGACATTGATTTTTTTGCAGGTATTTTTATTTCACTGGTTGGATGTAGTATAAATTTAAATCACATTATAATAAATTTGTTTCGTCTTATGGCTATCAATTTTTTTTAAGTTTATACAGTTTTTTTATTTTCTCACGATTAGTTAATATTAAAAATTATGCTTCATTGCTTTGAAGCTGAATGCTTACAATTGTAACTATGATATTTTTATATGATAATTTTTGGTATATATTTTTTACTATTTACTTAATTTTTTGAAAGATTAGTTATAAAGCAAAATAAGTTAATAAAATAAATAAATAAATAACAATAAAATTTGTGAGGACTAGGCAAAGGTGGCTACTTTGGAGTCATGCGGTTCTCTGGCAGCACTGCGGCTGCTAATATGGACACTTGGCTTGATGAAGCGAAGGGAGAACGACTGCCATTCGGCGTTCAGCATCGTATTAGTTATAATTTTTAATAATAAATGTGTTTCATTGCTAAACTGACAATAACCCATTTGCTAAACCTTTATGTTTTAGATCATATGATCAACAATAACAAAAAAAAAAATAAACCGGTTAGTAAAAAAAATATTATAGTTTTAAGTTCACAGCTGTTTTATATCGATTTTGTGCACAACCGGGTTTCGTCCCGAGCAATATTTGTGGCGACTATTTTTTTACAGTACATCGTAAGTCTTATTAATATATTAGGCATAGCTTGAATGACAAAACATGTGATGTTGGAGTTAGTGTGGTTGGTTTATTCAAGTAAACACAACTTTTGAGATAGCCCCTTAAAAAAAAACAAGAGGTGTCAAAATATCAAGAGCCAGATCTTACGAGCCTGCTTCACATTAGTTCTATATTTTTTTTATTGAAATTTGACCATCATGCCAAAATTCAAAACATGCGTCATGATGGTCTTTATATTGACAAAAATTATACCATTAAATATCTAAAGCAGAAGAGCACCATCCCAGTTTTTTTAGCTATTGCCTAAATCACGCTAGATGGCTCATGCAAGAGGAGCGTTCTCGAGCGAATTAGATTTTTAATTTGCAGTAAAACAATTCAATTTTTTTCTACATATATAACCTATTTATGCAATTTAACATTATTTTATGTAAGTATTAGTGTAAAAATTAGCTTAATATTAAGTGGTGACTTGGAATACCACATAAATTTAATATCGTAAGTAGTGATTTTTTTTAAGAATTTTCTAGCTTTTAATCTAATGAAAAATATTGAGGTACTGCAAAAAAATAAAATACACATTGGTAAATAAAAATACAATATTTGCACAATAAAAAAATATTTTAGCATCGTTGTTTTATGATATAAAATTAAGTTTAAATATATATTAAAAACACTTATAATTTTTTTATATTACCAATATAAAATTTAAATGGACAACAATATTATAAAAATGCTTACACAGTAAGATAAAAAAGTAATCCTAAAAAAGGTGTAACTAATAGCAAAATTTTTAAAGCCTAATAATAAGTAAAGAACAGTTATCTTTATATTAATTTATATGAAGCAGTAAGATAAAAATAATAGATTACAGATATAATAATAAAAATGCAAAAGGATAACCTTTTTTTACAAGTATACATTTGACCGAAATCATCATAATTTACCTACAATATTTTTAATAAAAAGAGTATTATATTAGGTAAATAAAAAAACGTAATAAATAATTTGTCTAATGTTTAAATTATAACCTTTATAATTCTCAATGAAAATAAAAATAGATTTATTTACAGCACTGTTTACAAAAACAATAAAGCTTATTTCAGATTCCTTGTTCCTTTTATTTTTCTCAGAAATGTGATTTTAATTACAAACATATTTAGCAACTTGACTTTAGGTAATCTAAATGATAATTTTTATTGGCACATTAGAGACTTAAAATGAATAATATAATAAAATAATTTCTATAACATATTAACAAGTTTTGTTAAAAACAACGATTGTTAAAAATCGAATTTTTCGCTGAGGTTATCTTAGATTTCAAGTAATTAAATGTATAAAAATAGTTGAGAATCTTTGTAAAAACTTAAACCAGCATGCAATAAAATTATCTTCCATAACTACAGCAAACATTGAGTACATTTTCATATTAAATAAATTTTGAGAGTCACTGACAATAGTGCAAAATCTTCCACTAGCGCGCGATATTAAGACTTATTCGGGTCAATGCCGATAAATTTATCATGAAGTAATATAACTAAAAGTCTACTTATGCACGTATGTAGATATACATTATATAAATATGATTAAAGTAAGTGACATACCCGATGCAGAAAGTGGTGGGGGTGGAGCAGTTGTGAAAAGTGCGCGCGATTTGACAGCTGAGGAGCGCGTGGGCGGCACGCGCTGCGGCCGTAAGGGTGCGTCCGGAACGGCGTTCCGGCAGCGACTGAAGCCGCGTGGAAACCCTCCCCCTCCTCCGCCACCCCTCGTTTCGCCTTTCAACCCTTAATTCCGTTTCTAGCGAATGCAACCGTCTTGCGGGATATACGCGACCAAGATTCATAACGATCTCGTTATAAACTGCACTCCAGCGGCCTATATTGCCACTTCGGAAAGAATACGTCGAAATTGCATATTCCCCTGCAGCAGATTTTATTATATTCTGCACGGCTGTAGTTTTTTTTGTTTGCTCGAATTCAAATTTAATTTGGCAGCGGGATGCTTATGACCTATTTTTTGTTACGTCAGAACTGTTCGCCCCTTGGTTTGTATTATGTTATAATAGAATTTGTCATGGCTCTAGTTGAAATCCGATTAGTTTTAGGTCATGTCATAAAATTATTTTTTAAAATAGCGTTGCATTTATAAAATGTGTTAAAATATGTTTTTAAATCAATTAGTTAATACTATAGATACTACGAAATAAATATGATCAATCTAATCTAAATTATTTCTTATAAAATCATCATATACAATGATATAAACTGTGAACCAAATTAATAAAAAATACTCATGTTGTAGTAAACATTTTTTAAACAAAAGTTTTTATTTATAAATATTTAGTTAGTTGCTTAGCTGACTAAATATATAAAATTACAATAATCGTATTTTGATTTATTATAAATTTATCAATACTTAAATAAAAAAAATATTGAAGCATATATTTTATATAATATATCTTAAGGAGTTTTTGATAATAGAATATTATACTAGATACCATAACTAAGGTCACAAGATTGTTTTAATAATAATCTTAAAAATGGTTATAAGTTTTATTACATCTCTAAGTTCCATTGTATACTTTAACGAAAAAATATTTAATATAAATATATTTTTTGCAAAATACATATTAATCCATTTATTAAAACGCACGATTCTAAATAAAACTAAACTGCAATTAGAAAAATGATATTTATATATTTAAACGTACTCATAGATAACATTAAAACATTTTTAGGGGAACAAACCCACGAGACTATTTTTAAGACATGATTTTTCCAATTGTGTTCCATCAGTAAAATTAACATTCAATATTATATGATATTTTTTTATTTAATTTTTAAATGTGCAAGAACTTATTGCCAACCTGTACTTTAAATATTTCTAAATGCCAAATGAACACTTAATCTTATTGAAACACTTGTCTAATTTGAAAATTAATTGCTTTTTAAAATATAAATTTTATTGATATAAGTATTGAAATATCGACATAAAATATTTTAATACTACTTTTTTCAAATATAAAGATAAAAAATGAGCCATTTTTACTATTCTTTTTAGATAATTTAGCAATGTTTAAAGTGAGTCAAGGGTCTCCCTCTGGAGATGCCTCCAGTGGATATTTAACCGACTAAGGGCGAAGCGCTGGCGTAAGGCCCGAGAGCTCATAACTATTTAAAATGTACTATTTTTTTATATTTGAAATACGTTTATTTTAATATTATGAATAATTTAACGAACATACGATTTATATAATATATACATATTACATATGTTATTGATTTATAACCATTTTTATGTTTACAATTTGATAAAAACAAAAATATAAATAAATCGTCTGTGGTTATGATTCAAAGAAAAAAATAATACAATATCTAATTTAAGCAAAAGAAAAATAAAAATATATGAAACAAGAAAAAATAAAATTAATTAAGTGTTAATTTGAGTACATTTTATTGAAGAACTAGAACCATTTATATGTTGTCTTTAGCTTTTAAAGCAATATGTACTGTGGAATTTTGTGCTTGTATTTAAATATACTGTTTTATCATAGTCACCGATATACGAGATTAGCTTTGCGAAATATTTGTATAATATTTTCTGATATGAAAATGAGTTTTCTTTATATGTTGTTATTTGAAGGCTTATATACATTTTTTAAGATTAGTATTATGGCAGGCATATGTTAAAACGAGTCTAAATAATTATTTATAGATTTTTTAATATTGTAGTTAGCACTCTATTTTTAATAAATATCGGTCTAAGGTGCGCAATGGTGGCAAGCCCTTTAGATAAAAATTGCAAATTATGTTTATTAAATTGCGCTTGGAGTCTATGTGTTAGCCAACTATTTAACGCTTTTTTGGAGAGGTGATGAATGATTTTACTGATGTTGCAAAGAAATCGTATCTGCTTCGATACAACTGTATCTAACAATTTTTAATCATTAATGATTATATGCTATTTTATTAATTAACTTTTTAATATAGAGACTCTCGATAAGATCAATATTTTAATACATCTCCTTAACATGAACTGATTTATTTATACGCTATTATTGTGTAACAAAATACGTAATTGATACATGATTTATGACTTTAGTCAGAATCCATCAAATATGGCGGCTTGAAAGATCAATTAAGCCTAATTACCATTATCAAGCACTTTTATGTAAACGTGCAGCGCGGAAGGTCAGACAAGATAATCCAAAAAGCCATTACCGTTTTTGTGGTTTCGATTATTTTCACACCTTCGGTGACATCAGATTCTATTCTATACGCGCATTGTGAACCCGTTGTGTAATAACTCGATAATATCTGTTTACTCATTAATCGCAGCATAAAATAAGCCGAACCCTAATCCGGAATACATTATGCTCTCACGCCAAAGCGTACCGCACATTTTCACTATAATCGATGTAACGCGTACAAACAATAAATAATATATATATACATAGATTAACTAAAGTTCAAATTCATACATTATAAAGCAGCAATATTAAAGCTAATAATTTAGAAAGTTTCAAAGTAAATAAATGTATGTACATGTCGGTGATATAGTGTGGGTTGTTCTAATCGGAAGACTGCGGTAAAAATATTTATTAAATTGAAGCGATCATCAATGTGCTAATCTTAGTTATTTTTAAAACAATGGCAACAATTTTTAAGAAATGTAATATTTTCTTAAGAAAAGGCATAAACAAAGTTTTTTAATTATATTTTGTTTTTCAACGCAAAGCCAGAACTTAAATATTTTTCAAGCCCATTATTCTAAGCATTTATTAAAAAAAAGGTTGATGTATCCTCTTATTTAAAAAACACGAAAGTTTACACAACCTTGCGATTTAAAAACACTATCAATAATAATAACTTTTGCGCTTTTCTTCATTAATTAATTTATTTACTGTGAATATTTTGGTACAAAATATAACCAGGTTAACATAATCAACAACTGATTCCATCTTCAATAATGCTGAAAGAACATCAAATCTAATTATGAGCGGAAACCGGGAAAGCGGGCTTAGGTCGATAACAAAGGTAAAGCAATTCGTTAGCGCAGAGTTAATGATCTTGGCGATCGAGAGCGAACCCGAGCCCTGGGAAAACAATGATTCCAGGCCTCATGACAAAACTGAATTTTATGTGTTTTTTACAATCGTAATTTAATTTCTTAAAAAAATAATAATAGGTACGAGTTAAAATTTAGCCACCGTTGCGACATATTTTCTGAAATCATATTTTATGCGAAATATTTTAATTAGGTATAAAATAAAAAAAATATCTACTCATAATGTTTACCTCATAATTAGTCATATAGTGAATTTTTAGTCCAGTTCAAAAGCAATAAAAGCGTTTGTATTAAGACTTTTTGTAACAATATTACGAGTGAGAATCGAATAAAGAACATCTAAAGCAAATTTTGCTCAATAGGAGAGCGCAAAAAAGAATTATCTCTTTTCAGATGTCAAAAATCTACGTCAAAGGCAATAATATAGTGCCGTCGCCGTCGCAGTGGGAACGCTCGTTACAGAGCTCGACTTTTAAAAACAATATTACGAGGAAAAATCAAATAAAGCACATCTAAACCGAATTTTGCCCAATAGGAAAGCGCAAAAAACAATTATCACTTCTCAGAAGTCAAAAATCCACGTCAAAAGCAATAAAATCGTGCCGTCGCTGTCGCAGTGGGAACGCTCGTTACCGAGCGTTCCCACTGCGACAGCGCCGACACGATTTTATTGCTTTTGACGTGAATTTTTGCCTTCTGAGAAGTAATAATTGTTTTTGCGCTCTCCTATTGAACAAAATTCGGTTTAAAAATACTTTGATCAGCCCTCTCATATTAAAAGTTCATAGCAATATCGATAAGGACAGCTATTATATTTTAATATTGAAATGCGGACAAGCTGTGGAGCAATATGTGAGATGCGATGTTTGTCTGTACATATTTTTCCGCAAATTTTCTCCTGAGAGATGAGTTGGCTTAATTTGTTTTTTGGACTTAAAAGTTTTAAAGTAAACTTTCAAGTAATGATCGATAAAAATTTAAATTATTATATGAACACTAATTCTGATCTTTCAGATATGATATAAAATAAAAAAAAAACACTTGGATTTACGAAGGATTCGAACTATAGTCTTTTATGTATTTGTCATCGATTTATTCCACTCCTCTATAATATTGGTTAGTAGCAAACTAATTTGTTGATAATTTTATATAATAATTTTTGACAACAACGCTAATATAATATATCCATTCTAATGTAAACAACGCCGTATTTTATTCAACGTAGGATCATTTTTAATATAAGCAAACATTTTTCATAACAATAAGAAAGTTGAACACTCGAATATTTAATAAATTTCTTCCGTTCGGATGAAAAACGAGCAAGAATATTCTTTAACAATTAAACGTTGTGATGATTAATTTCTTTCTTATTTACTAAACGAATTCAACACAAATTGAAACTTATTACCTTTTCTATGACGAATAAATCAAAAGCGTATATATAAATAATATATAAATTTATATAAATATTCATGCAAAAAATACAAAGCATTCTTATTTATCTGTTGTGATAGAATCTCATTTACAGGTTTGTTTATTGTTTCACAATATTTTGATTCAATAACAAATGAAGTATTTTTTGTGTATTTTATAAACGATTTTCTCGCAACTCTGCGCATACACTTTTTTTTTCAACCTTTCGCGACGAATTTCATTTTTTTGTGTGAAAAAAAGCTTTCGAGAATATTGAAAAAAGTGGGTCACGAATAAACTGTTAATGACCATTGTTTCTCTGGCAATTGTTTCACTTCCAATTAAACAGGTGAACTAAAAAATTCAAAGGTGAGATGCTTCATTCGCTCTGAATGCTTAATTACCGAGAGAGTGAAAATATTATATCTTTTCAATGTATTTATATATCTAAGCTTATATTACTTAATTTACTAAAAATAATAATAATGATTAAATAAATACAAATTATCAAAATAGTTAACAATATAGGGCAAAATTTACTTTAATAATAAAAAAATCAATTACTATAAATTTTATGAATCAATATTTTTACTCGTAGCTTTATAATGCAAAAGAACAATTACAATAAAAGTCAAAATAAATACGTAACAAGTGCTGAAAACGAGTAAATGCATAGTACATCGTGAATATTTTGTATACATCCACCTAAAACTCATAAAAACTGATTTTAATCCGCTTCCCTTCAAAGACAACTAAACCGATGGCATCAAACAAGAGTTTAAAAACCTTATTTATTGCCATAAAAAAGATGAAATATACACTTTGTGTATATCACAAAAAGACTATTATCACAGCTAATAAATTTTATAGCGTTTGTTTATTGAACCTGCGAACATAACATTAGTCAAAAGACATGATACACGCGTGTCTGAAATCCCGCGAACCGTGTCTACGGATCTAGCAGTCGTTAAAAAGCACGCCGCATTTTAACGACCCTCTTCAAAAATCAAATATCTATTATCAAAGCAACTATGCACGACCTGTACGCTTAAATATTAGCAAATACACTATTCTGGCTTTTATATATTTTTACAGTAAAAACATCGAAACATTCTAGTAATTTGACACTTTTTAGAAACGCACAATCAAAAAGAAACGCCATCCAATAAATCCGTGATCCATAAAAATACACTAGTACTATTGCTCTTTATGTTGCAAGAAATTATTTAACGTAGATCACTTTTCGCCTGATATGCAAACTTAATTAATATGCTAAATTATCTAAATGTATTTTAAGAATATGACAAACAATAAAGTTACGCTATAAAAATTAAATTATTTGAATTACGACGATATTTGATAATTTATATTGCATTAGCCCATATTTTTGCCCAACGGGACTTTGTTACAAGCAAAATTCTCACATATGCTCTTTCTAATCACAACATTTTACATTAGTATTATTTAAACTAATTAAGTAGCTGTTTAATTCTACACCTTAATGAATGTTAAATATCCCAGTCGTTGGTTGATTATGTCTAAACTTGATCACAGCCAAAAAATAATTAGTTACCCGCGTAAAAAATTAAACAATTTCAACCCCTAGCGCCGCCATGGGATTAAAAAGTTTGTTAATTTAATTAAGGAAACACACCGCAATCTAGATCCTAGCCCGTTTTCAACTTTTGTATCGAAAATCTCTCAAGCGAAATGCGTTAGCTAATTACTTGCCGAATCCCGAGCTGTAAATGACTTTCGTTAGTTACTTTTTTCCGCTGAATCTTTGATCGTAAACACAACGCATTATCGCATCCCATTACCTACCCCAAATTTAAAAAAATGTAATAAAAGCAAATGAGTTTGGTAAAAAAATAAATAATCTACATTTTTTATTACTTGTACTTTAGATTTTTAATTAAATTTTATTTGCTTAAAATCTTACTGTTATGACTTGACTGGATTCCCTTACGTGTAATAATTGTTTATATGTTTAAAAACATACATATACTACACATACGCTAATGCATAAAGTTAGGCGTGAATATTTTATATTACAAATCTGACCATCATGACTTAACAGGTTTTCCCAATGCGTTATGATGGGCATTAAACAAATAAGTTATACATATATATGTACATATACAAAACATAATTTCATATATACTAGTAGTGGTTCGTGAGAATTCGTATTAGAGCGGGTGCAGCATTACACATAAATTAAATTAGTAAGGTTATATTTATTATGTTTCATACATAAATTCATACAAAATAAAAATAAAAATAATTGCACAAGAAAATTTTAGAAAAAATTGAAACAAATAACCAGTACTGATAAATTGGATCGAAATAAATAAATAAAAAATACTAGGAACTAAATTACATTATCTAGTAAATTAAGGATAACTACCTAATAATAAAGAAAGCTTTTATTATAATAATACCTTAAATATAAAATAGTGAAAAAAAAAATGAGACCAATTTACATGTGGCATTGTATATAAAAGGTTATGGAAGAAGTGGTAATCGAATCAATTAAAATATTTTTCCGGTTGTTTACACAAAATTTTGTGTAAACAACCGGAATTCAGAAAAAAACATTCCACAGAGACTTGATACATGATTGGTTGTTGGCCAAGGACACGAGCAAAATCATTGAAGCAGTTTTCTTCGATATTAAGAGAGCTTTATAAGCAATTCACAGAAGTATAATGTAAAATAAATTAAGGATTATAAGTAATATAATTATATATAATTTATTTAGTGTTTAAATAATTAGCTATAATAGCTAAAAAAAATATTTAAATAAAAAAAAACAGTATATAATGTTAAAAATTTTGACTCGACTAATACTAATGACCAGTTGAATTGTAAGGTCGGAATGTCACCATTGCTATGTATACAGTCGTTGGGCAAGCCATGTCCCCACGACGTACGTTGGTATGATACAGAAAAGCACGGCGCACGCGTGCTTCGTGGGGTGACGCGGGTCTCTTGACTTTAATTTATGTATCATTAGTCAGGAATCAATATATGTACATATTAGTAGACCATTTATACTAAAACATACATGAGAAGATCTGCACACATATAATTTATAAATAAGACCACTGACTCAAGTAGCAAAATAATTAAAAAAAATAGATATTATCCATATCGCGCTCACTCATGGCGGCGGTGGACAATCTCATTTAGAAAAAATATTCGTTTGTGCTTTTTTTCTGATGAAAGTCTACAAAACTCAGTAAGTCTGTGTCAGTTAACAGTTAGCTTTAAAAGCGATAAAGATTTCAGCGCGATTAATTAACCGTTAGAGAAGACGAATAGAGCAAGTATATTAAACTCGGTGGCGGTGGTTATTTATTAGGGGTATATTTGAGCGATTCATCCCGTGAGGTCATCCGGGGCTAGAGGTTGTAACCGCAATTTATGGTTTCATATTGTATCGTGAAACTGGCAACAGCGTTGATTAGACATAATTTATACTGTCGGCGCAATTACGGTCGCGTTAAAATTATAAACGGCTTTCTGAGGATGGTCAGTTAACGGCTGCGATGTGTCGCGTTAATCTGAATAATGATCTATGATATTTAGAATAAATTCTGAATAATGATCTATTAGTCTGCGGATGACAACCGTAAATATATGTTGGTTCAAAAATAATAGCACTCATATTTATATTTATTTTAATATAATTTGCATACAACATAAAAACGCTAATAAATCAGTACGAATGACGTAAATATTATTGTTCTATTGTAACGTACTGTTATTCTATAGATGCCCTTATTACTCCATATTTTGTCATAGCTTTCTATGTTTTATTGTACTTACTGATACGAAATTTTGCTTTTTTATTATAAAACTTGAGTTTTTTTTAGCTTATAAAAGGCTTAAGGCATTCTTATTAAAAAAAATGGTAATTTTTTATTTACTTTTAAATTTAATATTTTTTATTTCATAAATATTTAAATAGAGAGCTGTGACTCTGGAGTATAACTAAGTAGTTTCTGTCCTGACGGACTTATTATGCTGATGTAATAGAGCATAATTTATTATTCTATGTTTCTTGTATATTATATCGTAATATATGCGCTTTTTCCCGTCTTCGAGTTTAATTTTAATACATGATACTATTACAATGATGAAATTGCTCAAAAACAAAATTTATATGTCGACCTTTATAAGTTGACAGTCGTATAGTTACACAATAAGATAAACTAACAGCTTTTTAAAAGCCAACAATAAACTAATAAAATACAGTGTGACAAACACAAGTGCTACGCCAAAAAATATAAAACTATGGTGAAAGATGGTAAAGGGTGACTCGTCAATAAACATTTCTAAGAACTTCCTGCTCTCGGCCAGATAACAAACGACAAAGGAGTTTGAGCCACGATCGCAGAATAATAGCAGTTGACACCGTTTGCCACGACGGCTTATATATTTATAACTTGAAAAAATGCAACAAAGCATCTAGCACTAAGCGATGGTAGAGAAGCTGGGGGAGGGATGATGTCAGTGGAAGATCATCAGAGAGTTCTTAATGGTGTGGCAGCGACAGTAGTATGGTAGTTATTCTCAAAATGTCAGATTTATTTTATTTTTAATGAATGTTATATAATGGCCATCATGATGCATTAGAAAAGCATGTCAAGTCATAATTGTCCGACTTGTAACAAAATATTATTCAAAGCTTTATTTATTTTTGCAATTATAATTTTCATTCTCACAAGCAAAACGTTGCATACTATTATTGTTTAACAAAAATAAAAACCAATTTGCAAATCTTTTTTTTATTATAAATCTTTCCTTGTAACATAGTGTTATCGCTATGTGATACAACGAAGTCAACACAATCAATAACTCTATAATAAGTAGTAAGACCTTGAACTTAGATTAAAGTAAATTATTCATAAACTATACTACATATATTATTGGGCACGGCCTATCTCGATTTTTCTTTAATCATCCATCATTATATTTATCTGTGATGATCGATCAGAATTATTATTTTAAAATAAGACACGATAGAAATTGTAAAAAACAAGTGTTAATTATGGATTCAAGTCCAAATATCTCAAAATACACCCATTGATATTTCGGAACCATGCTAATATTAATTAACATGTTAAAAATGATAAATATAACAAAAAATTATAATATATTTTTAGTCCAGATTTCTGCGGAAATATCCTTATAAATTTACCCTTGTACAACAAATTCTAAACCGTTATCTGAATTATAAAACATCTTTGTATATTTTTGCTTAAGTATAAACGCGATAAATATTTATTCATCGCTCTCAAAGATCAAACAGAGGTAGGTAAAACTTTTTTCTTTATTTTAAAGTCTGAGAAAAAATAAGTAAAAAGGGCACGGTATATGGGCCGAGGGTGGGTCGAGTACATAAGCAGACGTGACTCTGGGGCAAGTTCGCGAACTACCACCCTACGCCCCAGGAATAGGGCGCTGAATATAAATACGGCGACAGGTGAGACGACTTAATGAACTCTTCGAACTAACGATCTTGGTGCACCTTCCGCTATGAACGCAGTTTCATCTATGTAGAGTGAGTATATCCATAGTTTCAATCAGCGTCAGCTTTCAGTGTTAATTATTTAATATTGAACATGATTTTAGAGCATGATAACGTACTTGGATAAACTTTCCTAATATACATGATATATCTTAAAACTAACATTAAACTATAATAAATATGGCATACACATATGTATCACGGCACGATAGACTAATGGTATAAATCAGTTATTAAACCCGAATGTCCTGGGTTCGAATATTAAATTGATTCTAATGGTTTTCAATTTATAACGTGTCTGGGAGATCGGAATTAGCGATTAATATGATTTATAATTATAATTTAATGGATTAGCAAAGATTCAGTTTTCTTTGATTTTATGAATTTCACGAATGAATATCGTGATGAGTATTAAAAATAAAATCAAGGTAGGACGTGATTAGTGATAATTATTGTATTAATAGTTTGAAGTTAATAAAAAAATATGTTACTGATTTACACTTTAATTTTTCTCTACTATCTCGTTACTAATTTACTAGTTGTTGATTGTGTTGACTTGGTTGTAACGCATTGCACTAACGCCGGCTATGTTTCAACACATGATATACAATAAGTAATATACTATACAATCTAGCAAACACCTTGAAGAATCACATAATTTATTTGTAGGAGAATTCGATTTAAATAAGATGAAAGCTAAACTATGTATCTATAATATTTTTCTTAGTAATTAAAACTATATTAAACTGTATTACTTGCTGACGCAAGTAAATAAAAGAGTTTGCTGCAATTAGTGTCCAATTCAAAAATTATTAGATAATTTTGGTGTTTTTTAATAGAAGCCTATCTTTGCAAATCAGGATTTTTATTACTTGTAACAATAAAAACAAAATCACGAAATCAATTTATATTAGAACATAACATGCGTAGTATCTTATCAAATACTACACCAAATTTTATTGGTAATAATATTGATGAATAACGGGTATTTTTATTTTATTTAATTACTGTGCAAAAATGTATATAATTTTTTGAAGAAAATACATATGTGTAAAGACTTATTAAATGTTTTTTTTTAATCTGCAAGCTAAGACAGTATTATAGGTTAAATTTTAAAGGTGCATGGTTATAAAAAAAATATTTTGGTCGAATACGACGTTAGCTTTTGTCAATGTCACTTTTTTACTACATATACTATAATACCGTTGTAAATTTTGCAGATTGTTTTACGGATATCTATTTCCGTAAAGTGAATTTTTAGGATGTTCGAATTTATTTATGGGTTGTTGCAGTATTTTAATGATTTTGTATGATTATCTATATCGTGGCGTACTTTATTTGCAAGTAGGTATAGTATTAATTTTATTTTTCTAGTTATAATTGATTTTTATTCAATAAAAAAAAATACACTGCTAACTGTACAATTACAAATTTTTAAAATATTGACCCATATATCAGTAAAACACGTGTAAAACACATTCAGGTACAAATGGAGGCAGTCAACAAGGCAGTGCAACAAGTTCAAGGTAAC
Source organism: Plectrocnemia conspersa (assembly GCF_051122295.1). Taxonomy (NCBI): domain Eukaryota; kingdom Metazoa; phylum Arthropoda; class Insecta; order Trichoptera; family Polycentropodidae; genus Plectrocnemia; species Plectrocnemia conspersa. Next base: position 29,425,391 of record NW_028277167.1, on the reverse strand, counting down.
CAGATTTCATAATTTAAGAAGTTTCAATTATCAAAAAACCAATTAAAATTAGTATTTTCTTATAAAATGAAAAAAAAAATTTTGAAAAATTTGAATTTGAAAAAATTTATTTTTGAAAAATTTGAATTTGAAAAAAATTTTTTTTGAAAAATTTGAATTTAAGAAATTTGAATTTAAAAAATTTTTTTTTTAAAAATTTAAATTTGAAAAAAAAAATTTTTGAAAAATTTGAATTTGAATAAAAATTTTAATTTAAAAAAAAAATTATTTTTAAATTTAAATTTGCAAAAATAAAATTAAAAAAAAATTTTATTTGATAAAATTTTTTTTTAATATTTTAAAAAAATTCAAATTATTTATTTTTATGAAAAAGTACAAAAAAAAATTGCACCCCCTCATATGCAGCGTAGGTATCTTGCACCCGTTGCACCACCCTGGTGACTGCCTCAATGTCTACATGAAGATATAAAATTAAGAACATTGAGATAAATTATATTTTCCCTTGAACAAAAATCTTTTAAGTTAGGCTAGGTTAGGTTATGCTACGATAAATCGTAGCATACCCTAACTTAGCCTAACTCAATTCCTAATAAAACACATTTTGCCTGAAAATAATAGGTTTAAATATGGAATTTACTCAAAATTCAGGACACAATAACTTCCGCTGCTTTTATTATATCAGCATAATGTTTTCACTAAAAAATTGACCTTGTAAACATCTTAGATATATTTGTTAACCAGATATATCTACTATTTCGTTTCAAAATGGTGGATATTCAAAATTTAATAAAAATCGTATCTTCGTTAAAAAGCATTTTCGAGATAAAAGTAATGACAGTAAAAATGTATTATATTAAAAACAAAAGCTAAATAAAAATTAAAAATTGCTTTTTTCACATTTTTGTCAATTATTTGTTGATTAGATACGATCACTGCCGCAGTTTTAAGCATTTAATTGTTTTTCTATAAATAATTTTTAATTTATTTTTGCTCAGGTTGTTACATTTGAAAAATATAAAGATTTATTGCAGCGCAGTTATGAAACTTTTAATTTTACTAGCTTAAGCAATGTCAATCTTACACTATTCGTTATCAACACAAGCGAGCCCAAAGGTTTTTTTCTCATTCTTAGACAGACTGTTCGATTTAGCAAACGCGTTATTCTCACTAGAGAATATAAATAAAAAAGTAGTATTTTTCGTGCGTCCCGTGGCAACAGTTGTCAAGTGGTTGAAAGCGCCTCGGGGTTGTCAAACGGCGTGTGAAATCGGTTAGGTTTAACTTTCCTACCAGTCACCGTACGTGTTGAAGCTGGTTGAACGACTTTGAAAAATACACTTTGTGTCGAGCAAAGTGCGTCTTTTGGGACCGAAGCATATCCCACATTTTTTCTAGTGAATAAAAAATACGGTCGCGTTCGATTCGTATCGCTAGCAAAGGGGAAAACATAAAACATCACGCATCCTAACAAAACAAAACTTTTGTGAGAGCACTAAAAAAATAAATAAACTTTTTTACACTCGTGCGAATAAGTCGAAAGATAGCTCGCAAAAGAATCTCGTTAACTCTGATAATGGAAGATGCCGTATAACGGTTTTTTTAAAGTTGATGAAAAATGTGAAATGAAATCCAGCTTTAGACTTTTTTTTAAAATTGTCAAAACTTTATAAATTTTACCAAGCTAGAGTGTTATAAGCAAAGATACTATATTTTTATAATAATAAATATTATAGTTATATCTTACAATGTTGGTTGCCTGCGTTCCCGTATTTTCATTCATAGAAGATAACGGAAGAGTCGCTTTTTGATAGTTTTTCGAAATAGATTGACGTTGGCCGCTAGATTAGATTACGAATGGCCTTATGGATGGAAATAGCAAATGCATGAGTTATGGAGGTAACTGTGACCTAATCTGCAAAATGTTTTCTCACGGTGGTGTTCTATTTTAACAAAAAAAGTCGTATTGTTATATCACATTCCGACTGGTTTTATCACCAGGAATCATTATTTGAAAGATAAATAATCTAAATATTTTTATATTTTCTGATTTACTTATTTTAGTGAGTAGTTCTATTGTTGTATATAAGGTTCGTTAAATATCTAAGAGAAATAAAGTAAATATTAATTTTGTTAGATATAGCTAAACACTATACTAAAATAAATGGTAAAATACGAATGAAATTCGTGAATATTTTTAAAATTTATGTTTTTGATTATGTATATTCAATATGTATATATATTATATATGTTTACTAAATTTGTTAGATGTAAAGATTAGCTATTAAGCTAAATAAATTAATAAAATAAAATAAATAAATGTGCAAATCAAATATTTATTTAGGCGTAAACGTTTTATGAAATCATCAACATAAAGCAATAATATTTTGTACGCAGAATATTAATTATACAATATAGTACATAATGGCCTCAATTAATTAATACCGCATTAAAAACACCTGATGTTTGTGTACTATAAATTATCCTAATGGTATGACTACAAAATATTTGCTTTAAATCGCAATGTTGTATTTACAAACATAATTTTTATTTTATAAATATTGTTGGTTTTGATTTCAATTTGCAGTTAGCCAAATTAACTAGCAAATAATATTTATTTAAAAATATTTACAGAAAGTCAATAGTTTTTAATATTTGTTTATGAATTATTCAAAGAGTATGCTCTTTCATTAATTAAATTAATAATATATGCACTTAAACAGCTTTTGATATATTTGTTGCTACTTAAATAAATACTTATATTTATTCAATAATTAAAATAAATAATCATATTTGTATTGTTATTAATTAATGATGTTATTTAATTGAAAAGCAATTCAACATTTTCTTAAATAAATTGTTTGGGCTATTGAATAGATAAAACGTAAAGCAATAACTGCAAGAAAAATAACACTACGCGTTAAAAGCGCCTTAATAAAATGGCATTAATTTTTGCGACATGCAGCTTGGTTGTTGAGCCTTTGTTATGCCAACTAATGCATACCGTACGTAACAAATTAAATTAGAAATGACAAGTGCGAGGTTGCCAAATATCCAACAGTCATAAAAATAGCTAAAATTAGTAGTTCGAATACACTCCTACATCTTTTAAATTGGCTGTAACAGCAAAAGTAAGCGAGCAAAAGAACTTACCCAAGGTTGACCAAGTGTATAAAAGCTTTATCAAAAACTTTTACCTCCATTGTATGGAATACAAGAAAGACCATTCAAAGACCATTCCAAGTGAACCTACGCCAACCATCAACGGAGACGGAAGAGACAAAAAAGCAGCCGCTTCACTCTTCATGTGAAACATGATTTAGCAACGTCGTCCGAAATACAGCTCGTTCGTCGAATACGACTAGATTCTTTTAACGCAGACAAACTTACAATGACAATTTTTTTTGTACTAAAACATTAAATTTTAAGTTGTACTATAAATTTTTAATATCGAAAATCAATATTTTTAAGCCGTCTAAAATATAATTGTAAGAACTATGCTGGGCAGTTGCTATTTTTTAATTTATGTTATTTCAAGTTTTTAAATCCATATTTAAATGATACGACTAGGTGACACCAGTTTGATATTGAACTGGCGGCGAAATAATCGTTGAGTGGCCACAATACATATTTATTTTACGTTGCACATCGTTCTGTCAGTTCTTGGTTACTAAATTATATGATGTTTACTATGTAGTGTATGCATTTTTATTAATATAAATAATTAATCAGACATAATTATTATATTTAATATACATGGTACTGGTTTATAACCATTTTCAGGTTAAATTCAATAATAAAAAATAGCAATATAAAACAAAACATTTGTAGTTTTAATTTAAGGCAAAAAAATACAAAATCCTTTACAATTTACAGGAAAGAAAAAATTAAAATGCAGGAACACCAAAAAAAACCAATAAATCAAATGATGATTTGAGTACATTTCATTGGTGAACTCGAATTATTGATATGTTGTCTCTAGTTTCTAAAGCAATATGTGCTCTGGCATTTTGTGCTTGAGATTAGGGAGTAATAGTGTATGGCAAATATTTTAACTCTCTCTACATTATAGTTTTAAAAATGCGTCAGGATGAATAATAAAAAAATTATAAATAAGAAACTTTGGTATAAGATGTTGCAATTCCACAATTAATATTTTTTTATTATAAAAAGTTGTAAAATAGCTTAAGTTAGCAGTTCATTTTTTTTCAGAAATGGTAACGAAGCACCGTCGTAATATTGTGTATGTATGTATGTGTATATATTTGTGCTTAAATTTCCTACAACAACACCTCTTTGTAGCTTTAGCGCTATCAATAAAATTGTATACATTAAAGGTAAACATAAGCAAAAATACAGGTGGATCTTATTCATACAGAAAATAACGACCGACGAAAGAAGAACATCTGAGAAAAAATCTCCCGTTTTTTCGAATATCCCCCGCATGTTTTGTGCAAATATAATATAATAAAGTGGAAACGTATATATTTGCCGTTATATCGGGTACATCTCGCCTCTATGGGGAAAAATTGTGAAAGGGTTTGTTAGGCGTCAGATGAAAAAAGGGGCGGAAAATAGTGTTTTGAAATTTGACGATACTAGGGGTTGGGCTAGTGGGGTAAATTCGTTACTGGGAGAGGCCGTTCGTATAATCAAGTGGCGGGGTCCGACATCGATGGACCTTTGTGTCGAGTGTTCGGCGGCTCCGAACATCGTTTGCAGCTGCCGCTAATCTTTTTCAAAGGGCTACCCGAAAAATCCGGACCAAGATAAACTTAACCCTCAAACCCCAACTTTTACGTGTCACGACAGCAATTCAATTTTTATTCGAGAATTGCCTTTGTAATGATTTCAATAAGAGGTCTAATTTTCTAACATATATTCAGAGTATTTCCCGACTAATATAAAAAATAAAAAGTAAAAAAGTCTTCAATGAAATATTCAAAAAAAAATATTTAGTAACAAAATTTTTCTTAATTTTTTATTTTGATCTAATATTTAAAATAAAAGCAATTTATTTTAAATTAAAGCAAAATATTAAAATTTTCAAGCGATATTGAAATTTTTCAGATTTAAATACCATCGAAAAAAGGGAGGAGACTAGCGTTCCTATTACTCTTAAATTACTTGATTGATACAATTATTTGTTTTAATCTAGGACAAATATTATTAGACTCCTTGTCTATTCCTAACAAAGACCTAATTTTTACATTACACAAATATTTTTTAATATTAGGCTTAGTTCAACTCACGCGTCATAGAAATCAAAATTAACAGCTTTTATATATAGCAATATTTTATGAAAAAATATATGTTACACTACTTATGATTTATTAAATCTATTTTATTATTTTATTATCCTTAGCGGTAAATAAATATTTTTTAAATAATACGTATTTGATAAAAATAAAAGGAATCGTTTTCTCAGAGATATACAATAATATTATAAAATGCATAAACTGCTTTTTTAAATATTTAAATTTTATTATTGTAGTTAGTTATTTGGTAAAATAAAATTTACTACTTTATAATGTATATTAATAATGTATTAAAAATATGTTTTTTTTTTATAAAGAAGCCGTCGATATTCATGAAGCAATTTATATTACAGTTGATGTAAAAAACATAAAAGAAAGTTAATTTATCCATATATATATAATATAAAAAAAAAATATTATATTTAATTACAAACTTTATCATATTTTTTTATTCAACATTTGTGAAACAGAATATTTCATGCTTCTTAGTAATACAAATTACACCTAGTGTGTATTTTACTTTCTGAGAATTCGCTCATCTCGTTATTAAAATAGTCGTCAGTCAAATAAAAATTTAAATTATAATGAGAAGCGTTATTTTTTCAGTTTTGTATATATTTAACAATGCTTACTAATAGAGTTTCTTATTCAGTGGAAGTTGGGGCAAATATTTTAATGGCACATGAGTAGTGGTGTTAGCCCAGACGTGCAATGGTGCACGCATCCGCATGCGTTCTAGATCTTGAGTCACCACTTTGCCTTTCGATATTTAACAAAGCATATGTTTGAGTAATACCAACAGATTATTCTAGTTGCTTTCATAATAATTTTAGCCATTTATCTGAAAGCTGGCAATGAGTATCGCGTCTTTACCGAGATTCAAGACTCTCTCATCCTTCACGCTGTTGTAAAAACACTCCATCCTGAACACAATTATACACTCCACACACAAAGAAGTGTTACATAAAGGACACGTACTTGTGCCTATTTACATCACAATTTGTCGTACTTGTCATACAAACTCAGATATATTTCGCTTATCAATTGCCTTTGAAGTTTGGAGACGGCGTTTATATCGCACACGTAAAAGCGCTCCGACTAAATACGTATTTTTGTGCTTTCGCACAAAATCCGCTTTTGCTCCGCCTATTTGTTATTATTATTATTATTATTCGCTTTTGTTTATCATAATGTGTCCCCAAAAGAGAAAAGGCATGATGCCTCTGAGAGCACATTAGTAAGGGTATAGTTGGAAAATGTGCTTTTCAGTCCCGAGTTAACCCGCCCATTACCGTTACAAAAAATCCCACGAGTGACCGTGTCTTTGCCAAATGTAGCCCTATGGATTATATTGGGCTTTGTTGTGGTAACTAACTTTAAAAAAATATAATCTGATAAATGGAAATAAAGTATGCGCTTTTTGAGAAAGGGGAGATGCTTTTTAACTGAGAAGCCATGATTGTATTATAATATGTAATAGCTTAAGTTAAAATTATTTTAGTTTATTATAGCACACCTTGATAATTTTAATCGCATTTTAAAAATACAAAAAAATGTTTTAGTTTGCAAAATATATATTAAACAATTTTCATCATCAAAGAAACTGGTTACAAAAATATCCGATATTGAAAGCTATCTCTCGCATGGCAATATGACTTGTAATACTCTTATACATTTTTGAAAAGACTCTTGGTACTATACGTACGTTTATTTGTACCCTTCCTAGCTGATTACATAGAAAACTTCTAAGAGTCTTGGATGCCGCAAAATAATAAAAGATGTGCACCGTATAACGTAATAATAACTTAACGTTGTCGTTCAATCTTGAATTTACCGTACATACTACGTGAACGTGTTTTGTACGTCCTGCACTTTTCAAAGCATATACTATTTATAATTAGGCAAGAGAGTTTTAATTAAGTCAAAGGCTGTATCAGAAAGAGAGATAGAGAGTAATATATACGAGTTTTCAAAGTTGACTCTCTTTTGAGTCAACCACTGTGTGTGATTCACATTTGACGTCGTTTCGAATACAGAACCATTCTATTTAATTAGAAAGCAAGGTGTAAGCTTGTTGTAATAATAATATTAATTTTAAAATAATATTTTGCATGTAACAAAGCGTACTACAGAAATAATTACTTATGATTATATGTTATTACGTAAGTAATACAAATCAAATAAAATGTTATTTATTTTATTTATGAGAATTTAAAAAAAAATGTAACATAAAATCATTCACAATAATAAAATGTTACAATACAAAATAATATTTTATAATCTAAATAATGATGCAATAAAATAAATAAATTACTATTAATAATTATGGTTCATAAAACTCTTTAATAAATATAAATTATTAATAAAAGTGAATATATTTTAGTTATATAAAAACAAGTCAATAATCCGAGTAATAGAATTTAGCACCGGTTATTATTTTGTGGCGGCAAAATGTGTCACACAGGCAAAATTACAATGGCACGGCGCGATTTTAATTAAAATACGTAATATATTGTAGGTGACCGTTCGATAATTTCAAACAATACGCATTAAAATATTTAATTTTTTGCAAGGCAATTAGTGTCTCAAAATTTAGTGTTTTTTGTTGTGGTAATTGCTGATAATTATTGAATTTTTAAAGTACGCAGGATATTTTTTTTAAATGTCAATATAATATCATAAGTACGGAGGGAGCAAAATTGATTTGAAAATTATTTAGTAAATTTTTTAAATTTCAAAATAATATATGAGAACACGCTTTATATAAAAAAAATATTTAGACTTATATGTCATAAAAATAAATAAATAGTAATTAAAAAATATTATCTATTAAAAATATTTTTTTGGTGCAATTTACAATATGTAAATAAAAAGCCAAAATCTATAGAAATAAAATATTATTATCTAATAAGAAAATCTGAAAATATTTTTATTCAAATATATTTAAATATATTGTCTCCCCGAGCGCTCGGAAGAAATACTAATGCAACTTCAATAAAATATTAAGCACTACGGGAGGTAGAGTTGCGCTCATCTAGCCGTCAAAAGATGGATGCCCGCCCATAAGGGTTGGACTCATAACAGCAGTAGCGCACACAACTGATAACACGTAACTATACTTCTATCCCTGGTTCATGACTACATTAATAGGTCATTTCAAATTTTTTATTTTTTGCAAAATCAGTCTTAAAATGGTTCCGAATAACGTTATCTTGTTTGGGGAACGGTTGCAATAAAAATCTTGATAGTAATTGTTTTATATTGTAAAGATACTGCATTACTCTTTTAAATTTAATATATGTTTTTTCAGGGTTTGATACATATGTTACTGTAAAATGAGTAATTTATGTGAAATCATCAATAATAAATAAAAAAATATTATAAGAGTAAAATAATAACCACACGTATGTGAATAATTTAAAAGCTCATTGTGGCTTGGTTAGTATAGAAAATTTGTTAAGTTGCGTTTCTATACGTAATATAATAGGCACAGGATGTATGCGAAAGTTCATCAGGCCATTATTAATTTGGCTCCAGCTAAATTCCCTCATTTATTCATAGCTCATCCGTTCGCTACGTGAGGCAAATTGTAAAAAAGATACACAAGGGAGAAAGAGAAAATACTCGGTCAAGTTTTTCTTCTCTGTCGGAATACGCAAAATCTCCACTAATCAACTGAAGACTAGAGAATTTTCGGCGACACATCAATTATTCAAATGCAAGAAGGGCTCGTTATTTTTACGTCTTGTTTTTTCGGGGATTTTATTTTTCCGACAAAATAAAACGAAACCCATTTCGGCAAGGCGGAGTCGACTGAAAATTCAATTAAAATCGAGGCACGAGTGTCAGAAGTGTAACGCACTTTGTAATAAACTTTATGATGGCCTTGAAAATATTTCCAATCTAAAACAAAAATAATTTTAACGGTAATTAAATTCTCAATAAAACAAAATCTGTTTCGAGATGTTTTAATAAATAGTTTTTGGAAAGTATTTACTCTTGAAATTTATAATACAAAAACAACTGATTTGAAGGGTTTAATAATTAAGGGTGGCATTTATTCTTCAAATTTATAAATTGATTAAGCATCGATTTACAGCTTAATGAAAGTAAATAATTTTATTGGTAATGTTTTTTTAACTTACTTCAAAGTGAAATAAGAACGAATAAATCAATATATGCCACTATGCCTGATTTTATTTTGTATTTAGGTCATAATTAGATACGTTCCATAAAATACATAGTTAAAATTAGATTAATAAGTTACAGTCTAATCATAAATGGTATTTCACTTTTTTAAATACTTTTTTCTTCGATGTTCGAAACGAATCGGAACGAGAACTGCACGTTTCTCATTAGCACAAAACGTGTTTTTCACTGAACTCTAGTCACCCATCTCTGGTAATGTACGTAGTAAAATAAAGAAGAAAAAATGTAATAAAAAGTGTAATTTTTTACCGTGATTGGTCAAAAGAGTCTGAGCTCTGCGTAAGGAGATCGCATTATGTAAATGGGAATGTGACTTTGGCTAAACGCGACGGCTCATTACCATCCATGCCTCGGGTTAAACAATCATTCTTTTGTAATACTTATGCATAAAATGAAAGAAACATACACATCTGTTATTATCTCGTCATAAGTAAAATTCGTCATTTAAACTCCTTGGTATGCTTAATATTCTTGCATGGTTCAGAGCCTGAGATGAAAGGTTAAAGAGTGAGATAAAAAATGGAATTTTTTAACAGTTATGTATATAAAAAATACATTTACAGATCTCTTTCTCCGTTGTTTTGGTACAACTTCAAACGTCTAAAGTATATTATTTTTGCCAATCTCTGCTTAAAAGAAGCGCATGGATATTCATTGCTTTTACTATCAAAAACTACAGTATTGATATTAAATTTAAATAGTATTGTATGGCTGTGTTATTTGATGTTTATATTGTGTAGTATTCTATGCATAATTAAATGGTAAGACTCTATAAATATGTTAGGATTTAATAAAATATAACATATATTTGCGTTAGCGTGAAAAACAAACCATTGTGCGTATTCGAGCGGCGTCCACTTGCGGTAAGTGCACTAAAAATACTGTTAGTATTATTAAATAATAAAATTATACCCATACAGCTCGCGTTTTTAATGTGTTTCAACGTTTAAAACACAGGAGACAAAAATCGAGAACGGTTAAGAGCGAGAAACAAGGAAGAAACTTTTGTTGTACCGCGATGTTGTAATTTAGTTTGCAAGAATTAACAACACTTTTTTAACACAATCCCATAAAAAATTAAGGGAGATCAATATTAATGGTTATTACACATAAAAAACTGTAAAGACATTATTACGGGATAAGTTTTCCCAGATTTTCCTAAGCTCACAGAGAAATACAATATAATAATAAAAAAAATAAAACGATAAAAAACACTACTTTTTAAATATTTTTCATGTCTGCAAGATTAAAATTATTTTAGTATACTATATTTAAAATCTTTTTCTAGATTTTTTAATCTCTCGGTATTTTTAAAATATCAAAAATAAAATCATGCATTGTGACATATATTAATAGTAAATAATTAATAAAATATATCTGTATTATTTTATTTACTCGAGTCTGTCTTACTATTTAATTAGTAGTTGGTGATTGTGTTTACTCGGTTGTAATAAATTCGGCTAACGCCTGTTATGTTAGAACGGAAAATTCACAATAAATATATATAAATTTGTAGCAAATGTATATTTTTTATTAATTTTAAAATGTATTATAATTTTTAAACATGCTATTACTTTCCACGTATCAAATTAGTATGTTAGTATGAAAATGTTTCAAAAACTACTGCACACTACTGATAAAAATACATAAATACATATTATTTAAATGCCCTGCACCTGCACCTGCCATGCTCGACAATTTTTGAAAATACTTCTGAAAATTCGTGATTGTGGCAGGTGCATTACTGCCGAAATTTTAAATTGTAATTTTTAAATATATGTTTAAATCCCAAGAACTTGCAAAATACATAGCAAAGGGTTTCCAACCACTAGCCGAAAATATGACTTCCTACGTAAAAAACTACTATATATATATATATATATATATATATATATATATATATATATATATATATATATATATATATATATATATGTATATATATATATATATATATATATATATATATGTATATATATGTATATATATATTTATATATATATGTATATATATATATATATATATATATATATATATATATATATATATATATATATATATATATATATATATATATATATATATATATATATATATATATATATATATATATATATATATATATATATATATATATATATATATATATATATATATATATATATATATATATATATATGGATTTTTAGATTTTCGCGAGTATAATTATTTTTTAAATCTCGGGATTCATCGCGATTTATGCTTACTTGTATTCTATATTTCGGCCGTGATTTTCCGGCCATGATCACGATATATCTACGATAGGTAAGATTTACTCAAAACGAATATATCCAGCGAGATGTTTTCTTTTATTATTTTATTATGATTCGTAGAAAGATATATTATTCTTAAGGATTCTAAAGTCTACGTGAATTTAAATATATACCAGATATGTCGAACATGCATTTTTTATGCGAACGCTTATAGTCGATGAATCCATTTTTTTATAATTTTTAATTTTGATCACCTTGAAGATGGTTGCGCCGTCTGCTGCGAAACGTCGTTAAACGAATATCATAAAGACGCCTATTTCAAGAACAAAAATAAGAGGTAACCTTGAGGGTTAATTACCCAGCGGTTGGTGAAGAGTTATGTCCGATATTTCTGGGATAATTTGCGCTTTCGACACGGTTAATTTGGTTGTGGAATGGACTCTAAAAGCCTAAAACGAGAAATAATATGCGACGTAATGCAATATTGGCTGCGGCCAATCTGTGAGCAGATCGCTAGCTCGTTCAACCGGCACGAAGCACAGCTTGTTCAGTGGCAGATGTAATATCGCAGACGGTTTACCACAAAAGCTCTGGCGATGATAATAATATGGCTTGGAAATCGAGAAAATTGCACTTTATGAGATTTTAAACTCACTTATGCACTGAGATTAAATATTGAAGGCATCTTCGTAGCTTTATGCTTTACTTTTAAGAGTAAAATGTTCTAAATAGTTCATCATGAGGCCATTATCTGTTGCTCTAAATCTTAATTGCATATAAGTAGGTTTTACACCCCGCTAGTTGTAGTGAAAGTTCTACAATTTTATTGTCAATATAATTCTAAACGCACAATAGATACAAAGTGGCTCTTTAATGCCTATTAATTTTATCGCTAAATGTTTTGTCTTCGTTGCGTAACGCACTTGAAAGTTCCTCGCGGAGTGTTAACGAGATTATTTCTGCTATGGGATAGTTGGCGATAGGGGTGTATTTCGAGATCGTTTTACGCCGTGAGTGCCACAATAACGAGGGGAAGCAATAACCGAAGCCTCCACTTTTCTGCGAGAGAGCTGCGGGATTTTGCGAAACTTTCCTCTCAGAAAAGCAAGAGGGATAAAGCGAAGAAGAGCGGCGAAAAATCGACAAAACTTCCCATCGGCCCCAACTTTTTCAACAAAGATTAAAGCCTTACGAAACATATTCGCGCATTTCCAAAGACACACCAGAGTTTTTATAGTTTGTAGCTTCTTTTTATGGAATCGGAGTTCTATGTTTGATCACTCAAAGCTTTGGAAAGCGACTGGATTTGGCACCGAGGAAATGGAGTTTATTTTCGGTATACTATCTACTACATATGTATATATATGTTAGAGCAACTTCACGCGCTTAAAAAATCGTATAGTAGGAGAGGTTTTATTTTTAGAAAAAAAAAAAAAACATTAAAACATTGATACACTTGAGAAATATAGTTCACTATGATAAATACATTTACAAGAAAAATATACGATACTGGTTTATGGCTGTTTTCATGTTTAAAATTGTGATATAAAAACTTTTTACGATTCAAATAAGGGCAGAGATAAAAATTCACTAATTCGTTAAATGTATTGATACCCGTAAAAATACTAATAGTTCATCCATGTTTTATTTAATATTTGAATTGTATAACACTACAAATAATTTGAAAACTTCTCGACAGCTGCTAGGTCTGCAGACACCACTCGCAAGACTTTAAGCACGCGTGTGCTATGTCTCTTATTGACTTGTGTTATTTATGACTCACTGCGATTGCATATAAGATTTTTAAAAGTAAATTTAGAAATAACCTAACAAATTTAAGTTTGTAGTCCAGTTGTCTAACGAATCAGATAATTAACGCTCGACTACCCTGTTCACTTTATAGAGGCACTGGTAAAGTCTGTCTACGTTTCATAACGATAATTGACTATGTTTAATTTTTATATCTCTTAAAATATTTCTACAAGAATATTTTTTTGTGTGTTTAGCAAATATAGATTATCGACTATTGAGGAAAAATTGCCTGAGAAACTCCAGCTGGAATTTCAATATATAGGGGAAAAATTGTGTATGAGCTCTAACAAGTATTCGGAGGGTCTAATGTTTTTAAATAATAGTTTATAAATCAAATCGTTACGCAACGTCGTACCAAAACTTTTTTCTGAATCTACTATTTCTGAAATTAAAAATTCCGTAAATCGTAAATCAAGCATTGAGGGTTATACCCTAAAGCTAAACTTTTTTACTGCCTAAAGAATCCTTTAAACGTTTGGTTTACTAAACGACGGTGATAAATTAATGCGGCGGTAACTTATCGAAACAGTAGCATTTTTATCAAGTTTCTTTATCTAAGGGTTTTTTTTGGTTTTCCAAATAGTGGGAAAAAATACTTTAATGACACTTTAAATTTATAATAAGCTTACTTTTCAAAGTAAAAAAAGCAAGAATTAGACTTATGAATAAAATTTTAATTGTATATAATTGACAATGTGGAACACTAGACTTTTCAGCAAAATAATTAAACATAACATTTAAAACATAATGGCGGATAAACTCAATTAAGATATTTATTTATTAACATAGTTTTTTTTAGATTTTTGAAATAAATCTGAATAAAAATACTATAGTTATCATGCTCACAAAAACCGTTAAATCCCATATAAATTTAATTTATGCAATCTTTGATTTTTTATGTTAAATTGTTGTGATAATTTTTGTTTATTAAATAAGCGCCATTTTAAAATTAAAAAAAAAATCTATTTATTTTGACTGAATTTCTGTAAATATATGCTTACTTTTTGTATGTTTAGCGTGTCAACAAACGCTTATTAGCAAATACAATAATTTAATTTTTTTTAAATATTCTGCATGCCAAAAACAGTGACTTTTATCAAGATTTGTTTAACATAAATTCTATACTGCATAAAAAATTAATTAAATTAATAATTCTGGTATTTAAATAAGTCAATATCAGTATTTGGTATAAAACTTTATTAAAGCTATATACGCAAACACATAAAATATACATGCTATATATACAATTATTCATATCTAAACTATTTTAATAAAATTTGCATAGTTATTCTTTAGGACCTTGCTTGAAACATTTATTTTTTATCGATAATATCCGTTTGAAAATATATAATTTATTATCCTTTCTCTTTAGAAAAAAATGTTTTATATCAATAAATCGAATTGTTTATTGGAATTATTGCATTTTTTTAATGTATCATCGTTTATTTATTTACATATATTTAAACTTAATTTTAATTATATGATATATATACCATATAATAGACAGTAATAAGTAACAGAAGCCAAAATAATTAATTATTATGTCTAAAAATAAGTTTGTCGAGTACTTTGACCCTTTGTACATGCTTTGTTTTAAAAAGCCATTTATCATATATATATAAACCTATAATTCATTAAGGGGTAGAGAGAGAGCCAAGATGTGACATCAAAGACGTAAGACCTGAGGGTTTAAGCACACGAGTTGTATAACTGAATAGCTCATCTTTCTACAGAGACATCTTAATGGCTATAGTTAAGGTGCTGGATATTTAATTCAGACTGTGAGTAAATTGTAGTTAAATAAGAAACTCTTTCTATGGTTAACACTAATTTTCTGAATTTTGCAGATTCACGTACAGACGAATCACAACCTTACAGTCGAAGCGTACACACGCCCTGAAAATATTTTTAGTGATTAGGCAAGTTCTCAAGTTTTAGTGTGTCATTCGCGTGGTGGGTTAATTAATGTAGGTTAAAGTGTCATATATGTAATTTAAGACAAGGCCTTATATGTCTGTGTGTATGTGTGGTAGGCACACCCATGTCCGCAATACGCGCGCGTATTCGCGGAATGCGAGTAGAACCCTTTATGAAATTTAATATATAGAAAAGTTCAATATTGGCCTTTTTCAAATCGAGCCGCATATTATGTGGCGAGAATGAAAAAACACGCACAATTTGCTCCCCATTGTTGAGGTCCATATTGGAAAGTTTGGAATTTCGGCGAGCAAACGTATAACAGTTGATAATCAAGAAATTGTTGGTGGAAGTATGCTACAAATATGGTATGCTAAAATTGAATCAATTGATATTGTGAGCTAAATCAATTTAAGATTTCAACAATATTTATAAATCGATAATATGTTAAGAATATTTGTACAATGATGTATAACATATTTATTGGATTTTTGTACAAAAATTCGACAAGAAGCATTTATTTAGTTGTGACATGAAAAACAAGTGTATTCGTCACGCTTACGTGGCGAATATGTATTTAAGGTAATAATCACATGCAAATATACATTTCAGATGGAACTAAGCAAAATCAGTGACAGCATTGCCAAATCTCAATAATCGTTATTTACACAAAAAAATTTTCGAGTTATCGCAAAAGATTTTAAATACAATCATTACTTATTAAGTATATGCTAATTGTGTACCTTGTTGTAACGCATTGGATTTATGCATATCATGTTTTAACGGAAGATTTGAAATAAATTCATGATTTTTTTAGGCGTTTCAGAAACAGCCGCTTTTCACTCAAATCTTCGATACGACCTACTATAAAAATTCACTTATATACACATGTATAGTCCATCTAAGATGTTAGCGCTCATCATCGTTGTGATGGAAATAAGGGTGCGTGTACGCATGCATGCATTCATACACAGTTTTCCACGAATTTTTTACACCGATAGGAGAACGTTACTAATACTAAATCAGAGCTGACCATAAGTTTGAAATTGAATTAAAAATTAAAATGTGTTATACTTTTATTATAAATTATTGTCATGTTGTGGTATTTTGTAATCAATAAAACAATTCCTGTAATATTCTATTGGTATTTTAAAAAATATTGTATTGAACAATTTAACCTGGAGAGTGATATCAAATCCGCTCTCATGTTTTTGAGTTAAATATGTATATGTAAATAAACAAAATAAGTAAGAAAGTGATATTTTACACTTTCCTAGACAAATTAAATTAAAAAAGTAAAAATTAATTGCACTTTTAATTTCACATGGTCACCCTAATAAATTTTCTCACCAATACTGTGATAATGAGCGTTCATATCTTGGACGGACTGTACTTTTATACATGCTTAAAACTTTATAATTATAAATATAAAAAAATTATAATTATAAAAACTTGGGAAATAATAGGAACTAAATTAAATTATTTAATAAATAAAGCACTCTCCTTAGGAGAAATGCCTGAAAATTTAAAGATTGATACTATTGTACCTATACCTATAATAAAAAAATAGTAAAAAAGTTGAAGAAATGAGACCAATCAACATGCTACCGTGTATAGAAAAAATAATAGAAGAAGTAGTAATCAAACAATTAAAGGAATTTATTACTTCTCAAAACATACTATGTGAACAACAATCGGGATTCAGAAAAAAACATTCCACTGAAACTACATTACAAGTAGTGATAAATGATTGTTGGCTAAGGATACAAACAAAATCATTGGAGCAGTTTTCTTGGATTTCAAGAGAGCCTTCGAAACAATAGACAGAAAAATAATGTTAAAGAAATTGCAGAATATTGGTATAAGTGATATAGTTTTAAGATGGTTTAATAATTATTTACATAAAAGAAAATAAAAAGTTAAAATAAATTATGTATATTCTGAAGAGAAATTAATGTCATATGGAGTACCCCAAGGGTCTAAATTGGGACCATTGTTATTTGTTTTGTATATTAATGATATAGTTAATAACGTGAAAAAGTGTAAAATTCATCTATTTGCGGATGACACATTAATGTATTGCATAAGTGATAATATTAAAGAAATTGTAAATAATTTAAATAATGAATTAAGTATATTAGAAATATGGTTAAAGAATAATGTACTTAAATTAAATGAGAATAAAACTAAATGTATGTCTATTTATTATAAAAATGTGTTAGATAATAATATAAAAATAGTAATAAATAACTCTAGTATAGAAATAGTGGATAGTATAAAATATTTAGGAGTAATTGTTGATACAAAATTAAATTTTAAAGAACATTGTAATTACATATTAAAAAAAATAGTAGAAAAATAGGTTTATTATCTAGAATAAGTAAAATATTAAGTATAAATACAAAAAAATAATTTACAATAGTTTAATATTGCCCCATTTTAATTATTGTGCAACAATATTAAATATGTTAACTAAATTAGACAAACAAATGTTGCAAAAATTATAAAATAAGGCAATGAGAGTAATCTTAAATAAAAATAGATTAACTAGTTGTAAAAGTATGATTGATAGATTAGAATGGTTGAATGTTCAAGAAATATTGAGTATGAATGTTTTAGTATTTATATATAAGTTAAAAAATAATATGTTACCAGAATATTTTAATAAGTATTTAATAAGTAATAGAGATGTATATAAATATAATACTAGAAATAGAGAAAATTTAAAGATAGATAAGTATAAGAAAACGAGTACGGCTAGGGGAGTTATGTACGGAGGTTTTGATTTGTATAATAGTGTTCCAAGAATAATCCGAAAAAGCAAAAATTTAACGGGTTTCCTAAATGGAATTAAAAAACACCTTTGTACATATAGAAATAAATTTTAATATTAAGTCTTATTAGTGTATATTTTTATTTTCTGTTGTGTATTTTTTATATATTTTTATATATTTTTATATATGTTTATATACTTAAAGTTGTTTGATGTAAAGATTAGCTATTAAGCTAAATAAATTAATAAATAAATAAATAAATAACAGTACATATTATGTTCAAATTAATATATCTGAATACGACTATGCCTGGAAATTTGGACAACCCACACTAATATGATGATAAACTATTGAATCATATGTCATTTTTAATGAACTACACGGTACAAAGCGAAAATTGTATTTGGTTGCCACAAAATCTGTTTTAAGCCCAACCCGTACGATCGCAATAGCTGGGCCTAAAGGGGTTATTTAGTTCGGTTGTACGCTAGATAATTTAATTTTAAATGAAGCTACCACGGCAACCTTATTAAAAGGACTAAATTTATACCGATTAGTTGCTGATATATTTATCTCATAGTGTAGTAATATATTATTTTTTATATATATGTATATACATCATTTACGACATGTACAAAGACTCTTTGTGTTTGACATTTTAATAACGTTTGTTTAATAATTTAATATTTAAGCTTATGTCATACCATGCTGTCAAATTTAAACAAAAACATATTACCTTCTGTAACATGTTTAATATAATACAAAGCATTCAACGGGTGACACTTTAATATGGCACTAGTGTACTATAATATTTAAAGGTAGTGTAACAACCTTCCACTTGAGAATATTTCGATATTTGTGATTGAAATGGAAGGTTGCTGTGTTTGCTCATAACTATAATGCTGTGAGTAATATACGACGTTTCACGTATGAATATGTGATGCCTGAACGCTTGCAGTGTATTGCAAGATTTTCATATGTAATATTTCATCCACGCGTTCTATAAATCATGTGTATGCAATTTCGAGTAAGATGTACATTTATATAAGATACTTTAAGTTTGGATTTATCGTTATTTTTATGAAAGGTAATTTATATGAGAAATTGTACCTATATTCCAACGGCAGCTATTTCTCATAATGTCATATGTTTTACAATATGCAATGTATTGTAACTGAAAGAACATATAAAGTTTTTTACATATTTTATTTGTACTATTGCAAGATACTAAACCGATGATAATATAGGTTAAAAAAATGATATGGTCCCAAATAATTTAATCAATGTTATGATTCACCAAAAGTTTACTGTATCTTATATAATAAAAATATAGAGTACCGCATATATTCTGTTTAGAAATGACGCACTCGTACACTCGAGAATATAGAGAAAAATAAAATACACCCCTAGGTATTTATATTCATCCATCCGAATACACCCATCACTGTCAATATCTGAGGTATCCGTCACCTCTAATGGATGAATCGTGTATTGCCATAGGAGAAGAATCGTTTTATCTGAAGTGCAAGAACTATTATAAACGTATAAACTCAGTTTAAATTGATATAATTAAAGCATTATATTATTATTATTATTATTATTATTATAAAGACGAGGAAATGTCACATCGTTTGTAATGTTTTTGAAATATTACTTCGCCGGTATTCAATTAACTTTATGCAAATGCTTTTAATTATATCGTGGCAGGTTGAAAGGATTGCGTTTCAAAGCACATTTAGCCCAAAGCTGGAAAAAATCCTCAAGCGGATACGTTTTCCGTTTTAACATTACCCACACGTTGGAATACTTTGCCCGATATAAAATTACAACTGTGTAATCTTTGCTCGTGGACGCGTTTTTAATTTATGCATTGTTATTTTAACGTGTTAGTGAAACGGGATGATAACAGAGAATATATTATAAAAATATAAAACATGCCAAGAATCAGTACTAACAGTTTTTGTTTGTGTTTTTTTTTATTTTTGATATATCGTATTTTATTATGAAACTAAATTGACAACAATAAAATAATATACATATTATAAATATTAAATCAGTGCATTATTCCTTTTAACGCCACGCGCATCATATGATGCGCAAGTAAATCGACTCTCTAAAGCCATGCGCATCATATGATGCGTTCGTTCGTAAATAATAAACCTTATGGATTCTTATGGGTTTTTTCAGAATATATTTTTTAACGTCTCGTTTTTTTTAATACTATTTTCAAATAGTCAAATATTTAAGGCAAAAATGCATTTTTATCGCACAATTAATGAACATGTTTAGTATTATTTTAATTAAGATTAATAAATAAATTAAATTTATTATTATTTAAATATTTAAAATATATATATACACATACATATATATTATATATACGTATATATAGAGAGAATTAAAATTGCTACACAAAAAGATTTTTTTTCCTACATTATTATTTTGCGTGGTATTTAAGTAATATGAAATTACAATGATATCTAGCTTATTCCTAACGTTTACGTCTATATCACAAATAATAATTAATCAAAGTTAGTTAAATTTCTTCGCCTTACAAATTAAAAATCTTGTGCAAGGTAATAAATAAAATTTATTGAAAGTAGAGATTAAAAATATAAATCACCATAAATTGAGTATTATATTTTTAAATACTTGCAAGGACTTATAAATATTTACAAAGATGAAAGCAACCCTCATAATCATAAAATCTGTCAGTTGCAAGAACATAAAAATAATGGACAAATATAAAAATAAATCTATCGCGTGCCAGGTGTAATAAAAGGAACAGTTTATCATTATATTATAAGTGAAAGGATAACTCATGAAAAAACATTAATATTTTTTATATATAATAATAATAATAATTAGCATGAATGACTATAAGCAACACGAATGTTTCATGTAAAAGGACAATCAGTAACGAATATTTTTTAATTATATGTGCGAATAAAATATAGATGAAGATTACTCTATAGTTCTATACTCCACAAGTCATATAGACGTGGGTATAAAAGCTCTAGAATACTGCAAACACAATACAATACTATTTACAATCCCGTAAAAATCCAGCTAATGCTTAACAACAAAGTAAACACAATCAATAACTACTAAAAAAAATTTTGAGACACCAGAATAAAATCAAATATTAATTATAAACTATTTTCACTATGAATTAACATTATTTATTTATTTATCTCGATATTTATTTGTGATATTAAAAACATATAGCACTGTCACGATTGATTAAAATTAAAATCACTAATTTCGATCTTCACAGAAACTGAATAACAATATTTTTTACATTAAGCTCTTCTTGCGAATGACAGCTTGATTATATCACTAAACGAACAACGCCCAAATATTTTCAAGAGAAAATAGCCATTTAATCAGTCACCTTGTATGTGCTAATATTTATTATGGCAATTCGTTATCTCTATGGTGTTCATGACAGAAAGCTTGGCTTGCTTCACTTTTACTAATCGCGCAAGCTTTGTGTATTGCCAAACCAAAAGTGAATTGGGCCAAGAAACATATTTATTAATATGCCTACTCATGCTTTATCAGATAATGATGCGTGAATGGATTTTGATTAATATCCGAAGATGATTTGAAAAATTCTTTACGCATATTTGCGATATTCATTCGGAAATATTTCTATTGAAAATTGTACTAATGATTATGAATTATACATATACGAAACACACCAAGATTATATACTAAAATGAGCTCTTTGATACATATAATAAAATAAAAACTGTTGTGGTATATATTGTAAGTAAAAAAAAATGTAAATAAATTTATCAAAGCTTATTGTGCAAAAAAGGTGAATAAATATATATTTTCTTTAAAAATATACTTAGAATCTTATTTCGAAAGATATCGTTTAATTTGTTAACACTTTATTGTGTGGTTAAATTTTAACACATCCTGCGCTTGTCAAGAGTGTCTAGTTATCGCAACACCTGAGTGAGGGCATTATTCGAAGAATCCGGAAAATTTCACGTCATCCACCCGCAATACCTTCGTCACGAAAACTGTGAAAGCTCACGTTACAAAGTTGAAAGCTCACATTATGCCCTCGGTACAAAGAACGAACTTTTAATTGACCGAAATATTTCATCGGCTTTTTTTACGTAATTATTCTCATTAAATATTCAAGCAAATATTTTTAATACAATATCCGCCCTTGTTCTCGGAATCCCTGTTTGTGAAAAACGGAGAATCAAATTACGGGCAAGAGGTACTGGATTTCATAGGCTAATTGAATTTTATTAGAGCCTGTGTAGGAATTTCCCAGGGCGGAGCGATGTGATCAAGCCGAAGGGTAATTCGTAATATCCTCACTTAGCCACTTGTTC
Organism: Plectrocnemia conspersa; assembly: GCF_051122295.1. Lineage (NCBI taxonomy): Eukaryota > Metazoa > Arthropoda > Insecta > Trichoptera > Polycentropodidae > Plectrocnemia > Plectrocnemia conspersa. The sequence continues at coordinate 29,402,814 of NW_028277167.1, read as the reverse complement.
CGCCACAATCTAAAAATTTTCTTTTACCCCACGTCATGTATTGTTAACAAAAGCGTAACAAGATTCGTTATGTGTTTATACAAGTGACCTAGATGTAAATTTCGAAAATTCGAATCAAAGCGAATCGTATAATGTTAACAATATATTTACATTTTCAGATGTGAAAAAACGTATTAGGACTTAAGAAGGTGGTAATGTTTTTTTTAAGACGCGTCTTTAAAACGTAAAATCTCTGAAACACGAAACTCTTTTCCGGGGATAAAAAGCTTACGTGAAAAAAATATTTTTCTTTTGGAGTCATTCATATTGCTTAAATCTAATATTCAACGCGTTTTATATTTTAAAAAGAATTTATATAGCTGATAATATTTATGTCATTAATAATATAAATATATATTTTAAATGAAATATTATTTAATTTAAATTCCACGTAATTTTAATAATTGAAAATAATTAATTAATCCAAGAACTAAAATTCTCTAAGATAATAAATAACCCATTGAGAGTTGTTGTTCAGGACAACGCTTTTATAAAAATATTAAATTTAAAATGTGGCAAAAAAGCTTACGAATTAATACATAAGTATATCTAATTAGTAATGTAACCATACATGTAGCAATTGAAATTATAACGGCTTCTTCTTGAAAGCTCAATATTACAAATACATTATGATACGATGATTATTTTCCTAAGCAATATTATTTTAAAGTGTATTTTTACTTATCTGATTTTTTGATAAATGTAAAAAAAAATGCTTTAATTTATTTTAATTAATAACAAGTCTTATACATCAGATATAAATAACATATTTTTGTTAATTAATATGTTTTTTATATAATATATGTATCATAAACAGATTTCTTAATTTTTGCATACTATTTATAACTTTTCACATAAGAAAAATATATTATTTTATCTCAGTGTTTTATATTACTGATTTATATATAAATATGCTAAGCACTGAAGTGTCATATAAAAATAAAACTGTGACAAACCCTAGCATTTCTGCTGCCCCATTAAAAATAATGTGAAGGCTAAAATATAAATATTGTGTAGGGCTTCCTACAGAATTATCCAATAAAAGCGACAATGGAACAAATATGTTTTAGTAAACAAAAACACGATAACCAAAATTTTGAAGCGACTATCGCCAAAAACTATTGGCGTTAATTACCATACCAAAAACTGCTTGAAATATTTATAGGCATATTCAATTGACATTTTCTTGTGCACTGAATATTTTTATATTAAGTACGTATCCGTTTGTCGTCATTTCGAAAGAAAACACAATAGTTTTGGTTATAAAGAGTACCCGAAAGCGATACTCTTGCTTTATTAAAAAGGTTATATAATAATAGGCGGGGACATTGGTCTTAATTAGGCCATCTTCCAAATGTATAAGATACATATACATAATGTATTTCCGCCGAGATATATATAAAAGCTATTTTCAGAATGAGTTTCATGTTGATATAAATAAAACTACGACAATTCATATCTCATATATTGTAGATATAAATAATGTATAAAAGCTAAGATTTTATTAGTAAATAAAATTTTTAACCACCAGTTTGTAACAGATTTCTAGAAACATATTGGTATTAATTGTAACTACAATATTTGCTCGAATGCAATGTATTTTTCAAGATTCAGTAACCTTATTTAAAACTAAAGTTTTAAAATTTTATTTAAATATAATAAACTAAAAATTAAATAGAAATTGTTAAAAAAAAATATATAAGCTATTAGAAAAACAATCAAAATATCTTAGGTGAATTTCTAATTATTATTTTTGTAGAGTACAAATACATGCATAGGTGAAATTCCCTAAATTTTTATGATACATGTGTAGTTTTTTCAGAAAATAGATAATTTAAAAAAATATAGCTCTATATAAAACTATATATTATAATAAAAATATTACTTAAAACTCACCGCCAGCAAATAATCGCTAGCAGATTATCGCCGTGTCAATTGAACGCATTACCAATTTATAGTCTACAAGTGATCGCTAGAATATTTTATCACTAGCAAATTTATTAGTCATTTAAAATTAAAAATAAATATTTTTACTATTGGTACAGTAAATAAATACAGTTTCACTGATATTGCCCAGTGTTTGATACATTTAAACTAAAAATATAACTTTACTATTGCTACTCAAACCTAATCTCATGAAAGTTCCAATTATAATTCTTAAAATGTCATTAGATTAATTCATTAAGGTTAAGTTTAAATAGCAAATAGACGTTTTACAACTGTCAAATTGCGTTTTATAGACATTTTAGAGGAGTACATAATTTAAACATTTTAAAATATGTCTTGTTTCTTCATTTCTTTAACCAGACCATCAATAAACTAATGAATAAGCGAGTTTTTATAAACACATATTTTTCTATTCAGTAAAATATGCAAATAATCATTTGTGAGGTATAAATTGTTCATACGATTAATTAACGCGATGATAAGCTGCTAGCGATTAATTGCTGGCGGTGAATTACGCGCAATATTTTTTTTTAGACTCCTTATATAGTATTATATTTTTATATAAACTACACAAATTCATTAGGAAAATCATCATTTTTTTTAATATTATTGGTAACAAAAATCTACGTAAATTATTTAAATTAATTTATACTGTACGTTATAAATAATGCTCCTTATTAAAATTTATAAGTTTTAGCTATATGTTTTTATTGTGTTACTTACACAGACTAATAGAATTGGGAAAAGTATAATATTTATTAATTCAACGATTAAAATTTAACAAGTTACCCCAATGGTTGAATGACCTATAAAAGAATTGTACTCGAGCATTGATGTTTTGACCACAACGGATAGTATAAGGGACGTAATCTAGGGCAGTGTTACTCAAAAGGTTATCTGCGGAACAACATCAGATTTTTTTACGTCGTAATATGTAGTTCACCCTTTCGTTTTATGCAGACCCTAAATAATACCGAAAATTTTTACTGATCAACGCACTAAAAAGTTTAAATAACACTACTTTAAATAATTCTACAGCCCGCAGCTGAAAATCAAAAAAAATCAACAGAGTAACTTTTGTGATTACTTAAGAATGATAGTTTGTATCTTAGCACTTCTAGAAAAAGGCAAAAGTTTAAATAATAAAAAAGCCTAAAAATAATAAAAGAGCATCTAAAATTAATATTATTTTTTAATTATTTAAATAGATATCAATAATTTAAAACTTGATTACCATAAGTAGATGTGAAAATTTTAATATTATTTTAACACTATCAATTTCGAAGGCACAACATATATGCCTCATCATGGACCACCATTGAAGGCTGATTTCTAACATGTACTTCATGTTAGTGCTAATTGCTAGTGTCAGGTAGCACGTTTTCATCAAGTAGTATTTGTCTATAGCACAACCCACTTATCATTAAAAAGGTCAAGGTTTTATAAAAAAAAAGTTTTTAATAATTTTTAAAACAAGTTGCCGTTACATGATGTTGAATAATAAATTTAACCGTGTAAGCGCGCGGCATGTATAGTGTTAAGATCTATTTTTATAATTTTTGAGTTTTGCTTTAATATTTTTTTATTCATTTCGTTAAGCAAATATATATTTTTTAAATTTGTAATTTTAAACGAATCAAGCGAACTAATGAATTTTTTTTTCAAATATTTTATTTACAGTTACGATTTTTAAAAAAAAAATAATACTATAGCATCGATTACATTAAAACAACAGTATTTTACCGACAAATTTTAATGAGAAAAATTGTCAAACTAATGTCGACTTGAATAAATATAATAATAGACCATTTAAATGAATAAATAAAAGTAATATTGCAAATAGCAAATATGGCGACAACTTCGATCACAATACAAAAGTCGTTATTTCAGGTTATAAAAATATATTTATTGCCCGCATATCAAATAACATAAATTGCTTCGCTTATGACATATTACTTTGTAAAATAAATATATTTTTTTTATTGCTAGATTGCAAGGATTTATTTAATATTCGCAATTTTACTATTAGTTTTTTATATATAGTGGAACGACTGGGATACGCAACACAAAGAATTTTTTTTTAGAGAACGTGCGACCTAAAGCATAAAAGCTAATGCCGTTCGTTTGATTCCGGAAAAAATATACCCAGAAGGGGCACTACATACCTACGTAGGTATTATGTGTGAATATATATATTTTTATATTTCTTTGTTTGGACGGATACGTGGAAATTGATAAGGCTTTTGACATATTCACTTCGGGCACACCCTAAAATTGTCCCTACGGTCTCTCGGCCGCAGCGCAATCCTCGAAAATCCTCGCGAGACCCTTTTCCATTTACACGAGACCCTTTTTCAGAAATGGGCTTATGGTGCGACCTATCGATTCGTCATAGGCCGCAATAAACGTCGGCCGATTTAATTTCGCGAAAAACGAGACGCGAGACTCTGGAAAATTGCATTGAATTCTTCCATTAAAAAAGAAAGTCTACAAAGCGTAGCACTTGTATTGTATTATAGTAATATCGCAGATATTTTAATTAATTAAATTATGTTTAATAATATGTGTGTTTAAAATATTTATAATTAAACTATTATTAATATTCCTCCATAATCAAACGACAATTAAAATATTATTTTAAAGTCAGTCCCATTGCTCCTCTAAAGCGTATTTCTGATTTGATTCTCAAGATGGGATCAGACAAAAGTGACCCCTAATAATAATAAGGGTAAAAAATTTGCATCAATAAATATAAATCAGTATCGGACATTAGTATATTTAATGTAAGTTTAAAGGAGCTGGTCCGGCTTGCACTATTTCATTATATTATTTTAAGATTGTTTTTATATATATATATTGTGTATAATTTAAAATAATCGTGACGCATTGAAGGTCACGATGGTTTTAATTTAATAAAAATAAATAAATATATTAAATTTATTTTAAGCATTTAAATTCCTATTATAATGACTTTATTAAATCAATGTTAAAAGTTAGTATTTATTAATCAAATAAATATTTACATGGGGAAATTGCGTAGAATTTTTTCATTAAGCCAAAAGCCCCCCTCACGGATACAAAGCCTTTGTGTTTCATCAGACACTAGGTTTTTATTTTAACTTAATGGACACAGGGTTATTATCTACGGTCTACTTTAATAATCCTAATTGATGCGAAATGAAATAAAAGCGTGTCGCGTCGTTTCCAAATTGAAAAATTACGACGGAGCAACCGTTTTAGAATCCCTTGAGGTATTTTTTAATATCCCTCGCTACGGCCCTGCGTAATGCGGCAATGTGTGTATATATAATACATATGTGTGTGGACACTTTTTTACAATACGCCCTTCAAGTCTACCTCAAAACACATTATCAAAATTAAAATATAACTAAATCAGTTCATTAAAACAAAAATATCATTAATCGGTTTCTGCATAAAACCATATGTTTGATAAATGTTTTTCAACTAAATTAATTGTGTTTTAAGAATATAAACTTTAGATTTGCATTTCGCAGAGAACTGAGTAATAAATGACACATTGTATTTCTTCTAACTTTAAATTATATATAGCATATATAAAATTCAAGATTAGGAGAGGTACAATGTATGCAGATAATGTGTCAGAACATATTTTTAAATATTATATAATCGTTTGTATTAAATATCTATATTTCATTGTATTTTGTTTGTTATGAAATATCTGTATTATATCTAAATTAAAGTGATTAATCAAAATTCTAAAGAAAGTGATTTAGAAACCTAAGCGTTAAATTCAATCTTAGAGATGACGTAAAAACTGAAGTAGTATGGCGAGAACAGATACGTATACATATTTCCATTTAAAAGTCGGAATAGCGTAGTCCGTAAGGTCTCGACTGGTAACCCAGAAGCTGCAGGTTCGAGCCACAATGACAGACTCAATATTTATTTATAAAAATGCGCTATTATTAAAAACCGTCTCTAACTACAAATCTATTGATTATTAATCATATTAAATACATATCATAATTTATATTTAATTAAATAAAATCTGGTGGTTTAAAACTTACTTATGGGTAGTTAGTATCTCTGAGTGACTCAGTTAATACAGATTGTGGCGCATTGGGCGTATGCCTGTCAGATTATAGCAAAAGATTAAAAATTATTATTATAAAATCATTAAAATTTAAAAACCTTGTAGTTAACTTAAAACATTTAAAAAAATATAATATGAATATAATAAGTAAATAACCTGGGCGGTAATATAAAATCACCTTTTTCTATTTCAAACAAACTGTGTGGATTTTGGGTTGCCATTAGAGATGCAATTCAAGCAATTTTTACAGTTGAATAAGCATTTTTTATGTGATTTCGAGAAACTTTATTTACTTATTTGGAGAATGGGTACCGAAAAACTTTTTTCTAAACAATTTAAAAAATTTCTCTGATACTTAAAGCCATTTTGAAGCCAAATGACTTATGAGCCTTAAAAATCGATAAAAGTACAGACATCAGCAACAAGGCTCAATAATTTAATTTTGGCGAATTATCAGAGGTTGTATATTCATACAAAAATATATATATTATATATTCATACAAAAATATTATTTTACTACTTGTCGGTCTTTTACTAGCGTGAGGTACCGCAGCTAGTGAGTGTACAGATACCGGATCCTCATCTTTTAGGGTTATAAATATATATTTTGTGTTCGTTCTGATTTAAAAAAATAGTTTTATTATGTATTTGTTAAAATTTTACATTTAAATCACTGTGTAGCTATGCCTTATAAATTTGATAAAAATGTACTGCATACCTTTATTAATATTTACTAGGTCCTTTACTTTTAAAACATAATGAAATTACTAATTAACAAATTGTTATTTCCTTGCTAATGTTAAATTTTGTACGTTCACGCTTAGTAGATATGTGGTTGATCCAAACCACAAATAGTTATAATTAATTATTTTAAATAAATGATAAACAATCTATTTTTTTTACACAGTGTTAGTTGAAGATGATGCAAAATGATGTGGCATTGTAATTAAAGATAATATAATAAAACTTTAAATTATCAGTGTGCCTGTAAGTATTGTTTTTGTGTAAAAATAAACTATTTGTGATAAGTTAAAATAAACTTTCAGAACTTAAAGCTATTTGATTTTAAATCATTCATAGGTTGTGTGTATATAAGCTTACCATATTCATGAAACCAGGATAGCTAAAAAAAAGGGTCAACTCGGAAATGTTGTGAAACTGGGCGTATGGTAAGCCTATGTGTATATTAAAATATAACACAAATCCTAATATGTTCTTTTGAACACCCGATCACTGAGCATCAAAAAAAAGTGAAAAACTACAATATATGTATCATATAAGGAAATTATAACAAATCTATTATTATTTATTTATATTTTTATTTTCGGTTTAGTATGAATATTAATCCCAAAAAGGTTAACAGATTTTTTTTAACAAATATCGCGACACCTCCACCTGGCCTTGAAAGTCGGTTCTTTCGGAGGCAGGTAAAGTCCGGTATGTAAATGTTAATGTGAGGTTTAAGAAAAGTTTCGCTAACTACGACAATATCAATATTGTACTTACTGAATAACAGCTTCAGCTCGCCAATTTTGTTAAGGATTTCACGTTTGCGTTACCCTTTCGGGTGTAACGCAACGTAAATTTTGGTGACTTAACTGGTAAACAATACATATATAATATACATTTACTTAGAAGTAACAACGATAGCAGTGCAAATTATTGCTAAGGTTTCGATAATAATTCATCTATGTATATACTCCTCCTAAACCTAACTTCTCAGTTATAGATTTACATAAACTTTTTAATTATAACAGACCAACGTTCATGGCGTGAAACTTTAACTCAAAACACTGCGATTGGAACTGTAGAGCTAAGAAAAAAATGGAATTTTTAATTAAAGAGAATATACACTTAGAAGCTCCTAATTCACTTACATATCAAATTAATTAGATATTGCTATTTCAAAAACAAAAATACCAAGTATAAACGATATTGAAGTTCATTCTACCCTTTCATATGATCATAACTTAGTTATATTCTCATTAATTTTAAACTACTCTAATCAAACTAAACAATATACCTCTAAAATACTATGGGACTACTTTTCTTACTACGTTGAGGAATCCCTTACGAAACCCTACAACTCAAGCAATGAAATAGATATAAATTTATTCACAAGTATTATCAAACAATTAATTATTATTAAAATATTTAAAAAATACTCCCTACCAACTGAAATAAAATAATTATTAACCTATAGACCTAATAAATAAGTATATCGACTGTATATACCCAAACTTGCCATCTCTTTCTCAATTATGAATAATGATGAAATGGATAGCTCTTGAACTGACTTCGTTAACGCAAATATAGTAGTTAACGAAAGTTGGTGCTTTTGAAGGCAATGTTTCGCTCCTTTTATTTATTGTATGTATAAAAAAGGGCAAAAGAAACTTATACTTAAAATACATCAGTACATACATCTCAAAAGCTAGTTTAGTTCAGATTCGTTATTTCATGTCAGTTTTTTACTTTTTTTTTTTTATAAATATGAATATTCTTGCTATGACTTTTTTTAGAGTCGGGCCCTTCAAGGAGAACGGGCACCAAGAATTTGTCCCCTCTCCACCCACTCGGCAGACCTGGATAAAATATGTAATAGATGTAATTGGCCAACTAACACCTGACTCTGTGATTTGACAGAGACAGAGACTCGAATCAAAAATATAAAAGATCTGACACTTTTTTACATCCGCAGATGATCAAGCGATTCGAGACAATAGACAATAGACAATCACACGCATCAAGCGATTCAAGAAGGCAGACAACCAGACCGAGACCGAGAACAAGCAACAACATCGAACACGAGAGACCTCAGCGAATCATCTAGAGCAGTGTTTCCGAGCCTTCTTTATGCCATGCCCCACCGTAGTCTTTTCAAAAGTCATATGCCCCACCGGCATCTTTTTTAATAAAACAGTAGGTAAATTTTCAAAACGTATATTATAATTGAAATAAGTACAAATTAAATATGTAAGTAAAATAAAATTAAATGGTAATGCCTAATCCATTAATAAATTATTAAATTCACTTACGCTGTTACAAAGAAATTTTATGTCTGGATCTAACTTGGTTAATTTCAGTTTTAAGTCCCCTCTATTTGTAATATTCAATCGATTTATTTTTTTAATGAGTAAATCGCTTATGGCGCTAAAACCACATTCCACTAAATAAGATGATGGAAAGGGTAATAATAAATTTCTAGCATGCAAAGTAATATTAGGATATTTTGTGTTAGTTTCTTCGCACATCCATGCCATTATTCCTTTTATATTGAATAAATTTGTAATCGAATCATCATTTTGCATTTCCGAAAGTTCTTCTTCATACAAATTTTCATTTGAAATATCTACCAGCATTGGTTGTGTCAACCAAGCTGGAAAATGTATCTCTTTTAAATCAGCAAATCGTTCTTTAAAATCAGTTGATAAAGTTTGCAGATGGTCCAAAATAACACGTTTAGCATTATCAGTCACTTCACATTTTTGGAGCCAGTAAAATTTTTCAAAATTGTTGTTAAAAATATTTTTTTTAGATAATTCGATAAAAGTGGTAAATGCAAATATCTTTGCTTTTGCATCGACAAGTGTTTTCTCCGATCCTTGAAGTTGGCTATTTAAAATATTTAATTTTTCAAATATATCAGTTAAATAGCTTACAAATGCTTTACCGTCGACCGTCATCAAAAACTTCATATCAGATCGGTTGCTTAAAAAATCACAAAGGGTATCGAATAATTCCATAAATCTTTTTAAGGAATTTCCTTTAGAGAGCCATCTTATTTCAGTGTGAAGTAACAGTCTTACGTGTTACACATTTTGTTCTTCACAAAATAACTTGAAGAGACGCTCAGATTTAGCACTAGTTTTAATCATATTGATACACTTTATAACGGAATTTAGTACCTCATTTAGAACAGGTGAAATGTGTTTAGCAACCAAGTTTTCCCTGTGAATAACACAATGCACCACAGTCATATCTGGATTCTCGTCTTTCATTAATTTTAAGCAGCCGTTTTTCTTTCCCATCATATTAGGGGCACCATCTGCAGCACAAGATATTATATTTTTCATTGGTATATTTTTAACATCTAAATATTCTTTTAGCTTATTAAATATATCTTTGGAGGTAATGGTGCTTTCTAATGATTTGCAGAATAACATTTCTTCTGCAAATTCTCTTTTATCAATATATCTTACGTAAGCTAGCAACACGGCTTCACTGTCTCTCAAAGTTGATTCATCCATTTGTAGTGAAAATTTTCTTGTTTTCAGCTTTTCAACAAGTTGGATTTGAACGTTTTCACTCAATTCGTCTATTCTTCTGCAAACAGTAGTGTTGCTGAAGGGCATAGCCTTCACGAGTTTGTCATCTTGTTGTAGAACTGTTTTAAGAAATGCTGATATTGATGGCTTGATTATATCCTCTCCTATAGTATGGTTTTTTCCACATTTAGCGATGAGCAATGAAATTTGGTAACAAGCCTCAAGACTACGATCAATACTTGCAGTTTGTGCACAAAATAGATTTGTTAATGTTGTTCGTTTTCCAAATTTTTCTTTAAGATTTTGAAAGAAAATAATATCTGAATTAATATGAGTATTATGTTTCGCCTTCAAATGTGCTTCAAGACGACCTCGTTTCATTATTTCATTGGTAAAGGGTTTCTCACACAAGACAAAAAGTAGGCATTCGTCATGCCCAGCAGGTATAAATCCAAATTTTAAGAAATCCTACGCACGTGGGTATATTTAGTCGTGAACGAGCAAATTATATTTATATGTGGAATATTTGATAATTTCTGACGTCCCATCTCTGAAGCGTGGTGCCCCACCGGTGGGGCGTACGCCCCACCGTGGGAAACACTGATCTAGAGGGACTTTTACAAAATACAACTTCACTCTATTTCTTTTTAACATATTCAATTTTAGCTAAATAAACTGTTACCAGCTTTCCAGCGTTTATTTTGGCTGCAAAGTCACAATCCATCAGCAAAATTTTACATTCCTAAACATTGAAATAAATATTATTTTAATAAGTGAGAGATAAACTTATGATTTTTTCCAGAGTCAGGCCTCTCAAAGAGAACAGGCCCTGGGAATTTGTCTCTTTCTCCCCATCCCCTCTTGGAAAGCCTGGTTTTTGTCCTAGTTACCGGAACATATCTAAAGCCCATATTAACATTATTCCATACACAAATTTTGCGGACAGGAATTTTCCGGGCAATAATTTTTGCAGACATAAATTATTCCAGACAATTTTTTTTTATTATTATATAACAACAAAATCAAGGTAAACATTTGGATTGTTGAATTTTTAACTACAAAATAAGCAATAAATTGTCGCGATTCAAATAAATAACAATATTAATATTATAAAAAATCACCGGTAGATGGCATGCTTCGGAGCGATTTTGATACCATGTTTAGACTTGGTAGCTTTGTTATTTTAACTGAAAATTACAATATTAGACACTCTCATTGGAATTATATAATACTACCCGATTAGAGAAACTTCTGTTCAAATATTTACCCGACACAAATACGATTATACACCACTCAAAATCATTAACGCAATACCCTACTTTAAGCAAGGCTAACGCTAAGTTCTCGCGTATGCACTGTATATAGAGCCAGTATTTTTACAATGAAAAATAACTTTAATATCACTCTTAAGATGACCTTAGATCATGAGAGAGCTGATTGGAAAAAGTTTTGAACTAATGGCGAATTAAAAACAGTTCAATCAGCAAATTTATTGCGCAATTCACTAAAGCAATCGATGATTATAATATTTATTGTTATTTTCAATTTAGAGACTTATAATTATTATATTAATATCGACGTTTAACATAATAATAAAAATATGTTTCAAAAAAGCAGAACACATTTTTTTTTAATGTTGAAGCTAAAGTTGAAATATCAAATTTCCAAAAACAAAGGGTTTATGGCTACACTATGTATTCCTAAGCACGATAAAAAACGCTTCCAAGAAAAATGAGTAATCATATTATATATTTTGTGCCATATGTTTTTATTTTGTAACTGTGGCTAAATATATATTTTTTAATTGATAAGACTGAATTGTATCTCGTTAAGCACCCACATACATAATTCCCCAAAAGTTTGATATAGTAAATATCATAATTTTAATGCAAAATAATAATATTCTAAGATGTATGGAAAACGACGACGCCCAACATTTTGTATTATTTATTTTTATCAAAATCAAAATTTACTTTACAAAAACGTGATAAGAAAAAATAATCAGTTCGTAATTTTACATTCAAATCAGGTTATTCTATATTTGTAAAAATATGTCAAATATATTTTACGGCGATATTATAGTACAGTTAAATGTTAAACTGACAAAAATTTCAAAGTAACCTCCTTTCGCTTGAGCGATTTTAAACGTGCAAATTTCACAAAAGATAAGTTACGCCCCGATCGATCCGACTCCGCCGTGAGCTAATTCTATCTGCGACTTGTCTCCTCCAGGGTTCCCCTTTGGACCCGCGTCTCCTCTAATTTGTGCGGGCTGATACAATCTTTTCTTGCTGTAAACCCAGAGAATTGATACTAAGTTTGGCGCTTTGCCACAAATCGAACCTCGCATTGCATTGTCGCTGAATACGTTCATTTTCTAGTCGCTAGAGATGGATATTCTTAAGAGAATATTAAGCCGCATAAGACGCCTTTGTGATTCAGCTCTGTGTGTGCTTTCAAAGTCTAATTTCATTCCGTGGGACGCATGTCCCGGAGGCACCTTGTATAATACGTTAAAAAACACATACACTCGCAAACAATTTCCAGGCATCTTAATTAAATGCAGAGGCGGTTCATTAGAGTGAGAAAAGTTTGCTTGTTAGGTGAGCTGTGATATTTTATAATGAAATATGAATTTTAAAACTTTTGCTAGCTGTTTCATATTTTATAATAATTTGAATTTTCGATTCATATTCAAAATAGTGCAATAAAATTTTGCATAGGTTACGACATAAGACGCGGTCCAACTATTGGATATTTCATGGTATTAAACTTGCAAAACAAAACACATACAAATATTTTTTATACACTGAAAATATAATAATATAATTGTATTCATACTTGTGCAACTAATTATTAGAAATATTTTGCTTCTAGGATTTGCTTACAAAAGTCAGTTCAATATGAGCTTTTGTGTATTAGCTTAAAATTCTTATTTTGCTGCAGCTAAGGATTAAAAAAAAACCTTCTATGAATAAATATATTATATTATAAATAAAACTTTGATAGTTATCGTGTATTTAAAATCCGCAGAAATGACAAAAATTGTAATAAAAAATATATTAATTAATGATGATGATTTTTTTCTTGAAATTTTAAATATGATGATATACAATTTTTGAATAGCTTATTTAAAAATAATAGTTCAATTAAATTTTATTTTTTAAATTTCATAACTGGTCGGTCGGCAAATGATTAATTACTTGCCGACCAACCCGGAGAAATTGTATTTAGCTGTATTTAGCTCTGCATTTATAAGCTGAGATACAATAGCTTCACTACTACCAATGTCTTTAGTTAATAACTGTTATATGTAAATTATGTAAAGCATCCTTATTTATAGTTACAACAATAAAACATATACGTATATAAACTTATGTTTTAATTGTGATGCTATTAATAAAAGTAATCATATTTTGCTTTATCCTGTAGGACATCCTATATAATTGCCTATTAAAAAGCTGTAATCAAACAAACCCTTTGGAGAAATAATTTAAATAAAACATCCAAAAGCTAAATGTAAACAATGACCACCACAGAGTTCATAAAACCATAATTCACTAAAATAAGTATTTGTTTGACCCTTTGTTAACATTAAAGAATAAATTATTTTAATCGATACAATGAACATTGCTTCGCCTAATAAATATATTTATTTTTTTATGAAAAAATAAGGAATAATAAATAAACTGCTACAAACATTTTTATAACCGACACTTTGATAATTTATAAATATACACTGACACAATAGAATATTTGTATAAGCTAGTAAATTAAATATGTATGCCCTGGGCTCAAATCATATCAAATTTGGAAGATCTGAATTAGTGATTATTCATAAAAAAAAAATTAGGTGCATTATGCAAATACATACTACCCTAATTTTACGAATTGTGGTCCTTAACAACTGGTGGTTTCGCGAAAGACTGATTCTTTGCCAGCCGACCCAGAGGCAGTTATGTGCATGGTGACATGTATTGATTGAAATGTTTATAAATAATACTACCCTTAGTTTACGAGTTGTCGACCATTACAATTGGTCGGTCGGCGAAAGATTAATTATTTGCCGGCCGACCCATAGTATGTCGTGCAAAGCTGGTACTATAATTTGACCCTGAACTTGCACACTGACCCAGTCAGCTGAGATAAAACAATTTCACTACTATTGATGTTCTCAGTCAATATACATATACACTATACAACAAAACATATACGTGTATAAATCGAAGCATTTTTTAATACTCGACTTAAAATACCATTATATTTTACATAACAAATTTTATGTTGAAAAACTAAAACAATCGCTTAATTGCCTCTCTATATGTAAAATAATATTTTTTAACATCAAAGACAATGCTAAAGGTTTTATCAGTTCATATAAAATTATCCTATGCATAGTTATCATCTCATCAAGCCTAATTGGGGTAGGAGTTCCAAATGAATGCAAATTGCAAAAAAATGGAAATTTATCTTTACCAATCTTCGGTAGAAAATAACAATATACAGTTTAAGGCAGAATGACTCTCAAGAGTCAAGTTCGAATCTTAGACTTTGGCTATTGAAAGTATTGCCAAGGGTGCGATCGGAAACAAAAGGGTTCTATATAAAGAAATAATAAAACTTTAATTAAAAATCTTAAATTTTATATAGATAAAATTTTGTTGTTCTATTTAAAATAAAACAATATACTTCTTGATGTTTCGGTCTCTCGTTAAGGTTTCTCTATTTATATACATATGTATATGTATAACCATTGTATACCCTCGAGTATAAATTAGCTTTTCCTTGCCAGTGCTCATTAATTAACGGTATTATTCGATTTTGTCTTTATATTTTTGTTTTATTTGGATCACAAATTGGAAACATCCCAATTATATTTTCGAATATATTATATCTATACATCGTTAGTAATACATCGATTACACTTAATTTATAATTATTAAGCGAGTCCCTATGCTGTATCTTTATTTGCATAATCGATTTTGTAATATGTCCTTTCATGTGTAATATTGTATAAATTTTAGTGAGCTTAAATCATTTGCATAATTGTACCGATTAATACCTAATTGATCGAAATATATATTGTTAAAAATTAAATGTGTACCTATGAAGTTAAATAGGTTATGAATAAATTGTTCGCAGACTAGATATTTATTATTGTATATATATGATGTATAGTATTTTTTTTTAATAGAAAAATATAATAACAATACAATAGTTTATACAAAAAACATATTTCATTAACCAAATAAAGTGTTTAAGCATATGCATTTGTAATTAGCCTTTATATTAATGATACCACTTAATTATTATTCATAAAAAAGAAAGGCTTAAAATTTATAAAGCATATTTATTGCAATACTCGTTTTGGAAATAGCTATAAATAATTCAAGAAAATGTATAAATATGTTGGTTTTGGAAAATGGTAAACAAAAAAGTGAAGATCTAAAGATTCTGTCTAATATTTTTTTAACGGGATTTTTCGGTAAATCTCGGAAAAATTCGGCCTTGTATATATTTAAAAAAATCCCTTGAGATTCGAGATTTCATTTCAAATTTAAATTTATATCGAGAAAAATATTGGGAAAAGAGATCGAAAGATAATATTGCTATTCCAAGGAATTTTATACAGGTTATCTCTCCAGGGATGATTGCTATTGAAAATGCATGTCATAAAAAGGTTATGATAATATCTACTACACTAATAAAAAAAGAATGACTTTACTAATAAGTAATAATAAAATGTTTTATGTGCACAACGTAAATAATAAAAACATACAACTTAAAATCTCGTAACAATGATTTAAAAAGCAATTACTGCTACAAATATATTTTTTTAATTTTTAAATTTATATACTTTTAGTTAAAGAACTATTACTAAAATTGAATACAAATATTTTTAAATCATCATTACTATTATTATTATTATTATTTTTTTAGTGAATCAATTTAACTAATTAATAATTCAAGCAATCTACATCTGCTATATTAAATTAATTTTTTAAGTAAACTTACAGAATTTTTAACAATAAAGATGCTGAAATTACTGTTGATTTTACAATATATATATATATATATATATATATATATATATATATATATATATATATATATATATATATATATATATATATATATATATATATATATATATATATATATATATATATATATATATATATATATATATATATTACAAAATGCGTACAGAAAGGGGGGGATAATGCAAATTAAGAGACAATTGCATTAGAGTTCAGCTCCACTTTCATCCCAACCTGTTGTGAAAGATTTTAAGGTGGCCATCCAATAATTACATAATTAGAATAACACAAATAATGCTCAAAAATAGTTGATTGTACAACATATTTAATTAATCCAAATATGTACAAAAAATCTAGTATTAGTTTTGCGTGGCAGTATTGAATGGGGAAAATTCTTAGAACCTTGTTGGCAAAATCGAGTGGCTCTAATTTTTGATTTCTGGTTTATTAGATGAGTCGAATTCGCAAGAATTGATAGTCAAGTATGATCTTGTGTCATATTCTTGGACGAATAGAAGTAAAGGCAGATTTAGAGTCAATCGCGTAAGTGTTTAGCACAACCGATTTTTCAAATATTAAGCAAGTATATGATCATTAGACAGTATATATCAAACAAAGCTTATTCGATACAAAGACAATAATATTCTTTAAAACGTTTATGTATTCTAAAGTGCCAATTTCTAATGGTTGTTGTCAAGCAAAACCATTGTCAAACTCCGACAAAAAAAATGCATGGAAAATCTAAATATGCACTTTCTAAAAAATATATTTTAAATATACACAAGTCATGAACTATTTATTATTTCATTTGTATAACAGTCTATTACCAAAACGCCATATTTTCAAAACGTCAAATATTCATATATTTTTATTTAAAATTAAAATCCGACAATCTTTGGGTCGAATAACCTTTAATATTTTTTTTGATTTAAGTTTAGTTACATTTTATTAAATTTAATTTACATAAAATAAAATTATTTTAGAAAATAATACTGTTTTTTAATTATTTTGTAAGGAAAGGGTAAATTTTTTAATATTCAGCCTAAAGACTTCCATTACTGTTGTTAATAACAATATTATGATGTAAAAAAAACAACAACAGTACAGCTATTTAAAAGAACGCATGCCGCGCGAGGAGCAATCTGAGATTTATTTATTTTGTCTTAACTAGTTGTTACGTTAAAACAACAAATATATAAAATATTTCATTAAACTATAAATAATATTTCTAAATACATTTGAATATCGAAAAGTATTTGTAGCAAAAAGTGAATGAATATTTCAACAATGCATAAACAAAAATAATGAATTATATATGTAAAAAATATACATGAAGTGAGTTGCAAGTTTTTTTTTCAAAAACATTGTAAATAAATAACTGAGCATTGTTTAAAAAAATTGCTAATGATCTAAAATTAATCTTAGGTTTAATGACATCGTAACAAAGTTTCAATAGAAGTTGTATGAAGAGCTAATCCAAAAAAAGCACATCAAGTTTAATCGAATGTTATGGTTATCCAACCTGTTTTATTCTGATTTTAACGATAAATTCAACTACATATTTTTATTTTTCAATCGTATGATCAATAAAGAGTGTTGTCTTGCAGCTTTATGTATGTAAAAAAAAATATGCAAGTAAGATATTTTTTAAGAAATAGAGATGTACATGGATAGAGTATATTTTGTAGTAACCATATATAATAAAATGTATACAGATATTAATAAAAAAGTATTTCTTACATATTTGACAGAATATTTTAAATGATAATAAAATATACTTGAAACCTAATTTTTATCGTCAGTTGGACTACCAATATATTTTTTAAAATCTCTTTTTCCATAGCAATCACATTCACTCACCTTGCCATTAAATACGTAATTAATTGCACAAAAAGCTACAGAAATAATAAAAAAATCGATCGCCAGCAAATGTAATTCGATGAATACATAAATTATTACTTTCGCACCCCCAAATGGCCATTAATCATCGTCGATATTTTTGCCGATATTGTCCCGCAAGGGCCAGCAGTCCCATAAAGTGTGTCCCGCACACACTCGCATGATTGATGCCGCTAAACGATACAAAAATATGACGAGGGAAGAGTAATGATACAACGAAAAAATAAAATCCTCGTTACGCGGTGATTAACGTAATGACCCGAGGCACTTGCATTGATTTTGCGGACCGCGCCTTATTAAATTATGGACGGAATATTTGATGATCGAAAATTGGGGATTGGCTCTTGGTCCCGGATCGCTGATGGAATTTTGTGTTTTATGAATACGAAAATTTAATTATACAATATATCGGGCGGAATAAATTACATCCTATTGTGGGTTCAAGTGCGCGACAAAGTCAATTACAGAGCGCATAGAATATTTATATTTCAATATTGTTGTTAAGAATGGTCCATCTGGTTAATTTATTAATGTATACATATACTATGATGAATGATTTTCCTTTTAATAAATAGATATTGTATTCCAAAATACAAATTGTATGTACGTACAATATATCACAACCTCTCGTTTTAATATATCACAGTTTCAAAAGTACGCATTATTTAGTTACATCTGTCCCGAACAGGCGTATTCTTACATCTGTATATTTCCATTGTGTTGCCTTTGAGGGTCCAAAAAACAAGGAGGCAGTACAATACAGTAATCCCGGAGGGGAAATTGAAAATTTCCGGTCTGCAAAATTACGTACTAGTCTACTTGTTTAGGGCTATTTTTCCGGAGCTGCAATATGCACTAGTCCGATAAAGGACCCTTTCCAAATCCGACGGGCGTTTCGCCGCCGGCGCTAATATGCGAGAGACCACAATTATGTGCCAATCCTGCAAGATCCAATTCCGGAATCCGAGTCTGGATTAATCCGGGACAAATTGAAAAGCGACGCCGATTCATGTCAAATAATAAAATTTTACGGGATAACATTTACACACAATAACGTCGATTATTGCGAAACCTTTTTACGGTCGACTTATTAAATAATGTAACGATACATCATTTGAGATCTATCGCATAATCCCTCAAAGGTCAAGCGAGAACACCTTTTTTAGAAAAGTTAAACATATGCCACGAAAGCGATACATAAATAAAGTTTAGGGTGTCATAAAAGGATATTAATATTATGAGTATATAACAATTCAAAATAGAATATTAGATCAGAACGATGAACTATCGCAACCCGACTGGTGAGATTTTTTTTTATTCTATTTTAATGCACAGTTTAATAATTATTATATCTATAAATAAATAAATTATACGGTAACTAACAACCTGTATAGGCTTTAAAAAATAACTAAAAAATACTCTTAAACACATTTATTTAAAAACAAAGAATTATTAAACCATCTTGAAACTAATTCACTTATACATTTAATTTAAAATTTCTTCATCGTTATTATTCTGTCTATTGTTTCGAAAGCTCTCTTGAAATTTATGAAAACTGCCCCAACGATTTGCTTGTATCCTTGGGGACTAACAAGATTTTTTTTGCATCTTCATTGCTGTTCACATATAATGTTTTGAGAAATAATAAAATCATTAAATTGTTCGCTTACTACTTATTCCATTACTTTTTCTATACAAGGCAATATGTTAATTTGTTGCATTTCCTTAACCTTTTTACTATTTTTATTTTAGGTTTATGTATAGTAGTAGCAATCTTTTAATTATCAAGAATTTATTTTTACGAGAGTTTTTTTTTTTAAATAATGTAATTAAGTTTCTAGTATTTCCAATGTTTCTTTAATTATATTTACATCCAATTCATAAGTACTGCTTTTTTTTAATTTACAAATAATGTTGTGAATTTCTTCTGAAGATGCTGATTTTAATTCACTAAATCTTACATTAAATGTTTCACTATTGTATTGTACTAATTTATCAAACTGATGTATAGAATTTACTATCAATGTAGTATGTATTCATTATTCTGCTTTATATATATATATATATTTAGAAATTTTCATATTATAATGTCGTTTCTCTGAGTAGAGTTAATTACATTTTTTATTGTATTCCATCTTCGGGGCATTTTTTATTTTAATAGCGACTTTTCCTTCACTATTGTTTTTTATTTGCACTAGTTGAGCCTACGCCAAATCGACACAAACCTGGAGATGAGCAGCCTTTTTACTTTGATCATTAGATTTGTTTCAGCTAGGCCGTTATTTTTGTCGCTAAGAATTAACTAGAGGTTCGAGACCATTCAGATTTCTACAATACAAATTATTCTTAAATTTACTACATATTGTATATATTTTTAACTAAAATTAAACGCATTATTATCATACAAAAATAAAAATAACACCGATTGCTCTATTTTAAGTATAAATAATTTAGGGTAATATTAAAATATGGGTCTACTGCTAAGCGCCACCTGACAATAAATCAAGACTTTATCAAAATTCAGATAAATAGTCATAGTAGAGTTTTTGAACGCGTGTATATATGCGCAAAATTTTATAACGCGCAACGAAGACAGATAGCAGTTTACGACTGTGAAATATTGCCTTAATCTGATTAGGATATCAAAGTTGAAAGGGGAAACGTGGGACTTTCCGGCTTACAGCGCTTTTTTCCATTTTACCCAACGCAAGTATTAAAAATTGCCACTTTTACGCACCCCATAAAATTGGCGGCTTGATAATAAAACGAATTTACACTAATCTGACGCTTTATTTGATTATAGTCCTGACGTATCATTTCAATCTCTGATACAACATTTTTTCGTATAGCCCAGTAAAATTTTATTCGACCTCTAAACTTTTTTCAACGTGATCTCATTTTGTAATCTACTATTAAATAGGGACAGACAATATGTTTTATTCTTTTATCATCTACACTACCTCCTCTCAACACTGCAATCGTTAAACAAAAATGATATTACAATTATATTGTAAATAGTTTTAATTATCACACAATACACTGCGAAATAATAATAACACATTAAAAAAAAATTTAACGTGTATATATTGCCATTTAATATATTTAACAGTATTGTTTATCATCATAGGAATAATGAGCTGTACTTGCTTTATTTACATAAAACCAGAAAAATATTATTTTTATATAACAACGACGAATGCATACCGTCTATCGTCGTCGTCGTCATCATATTGTCCAGTTTATCAGTCAGAGAAAATTATAAAATATATGCCAAGCAGTGGCGTGCGGTAACTTTTGTAACAGGGCATGCGATTAGGGGGGGGGGAATATAAACTATATTTTTATTTGATAAACATATTATGTGTTTATTTTTTGAAAATTAATTTTATTCGATGCCCTAGTGAAGTATTTATTCTTTTCATTGTAGAAAATGATTTTTCTAGAGCAGCACTTATCGCTGGTATGGTAAAAATTAATTTTATTAAATTTAATACTTTAAGTTAATTTTTAAAAATCACATTAATAATGCAATTTATAGATTTTAAATGAAATTCTGGTGACGAATATATATATAAATAAGTTAACTTTTGAATCTCATAAAATTAAAAAAGTTTCATACGAGCGTTGAAGTGATATAAAAAGTGGTTCTGGAATTTTTTTTCGTATTGCTTAAATTTAGTACACGATCGTCGAAATTTAAAGTGTACGAGAGATTTTAGACCTGTCCGGCTATTAGTATGGGAAGCCGGCGGCTCCCACTGCGAGACATCAAGGCCAAAAGGCCGGAAAAATAGATAGATTCAAAACGTCACCCGCATGAACAGTTGCTGACGGACGACTGTAAACGCGAGCACGAGTAACGGCTGATGTTTTAGTGCGCATGCGCTACCAATTCAATTTCTTATAACTAATTCACGGTGCACGCGTATTGACTGCACAAGTAAGCCCACCCGCGCTGCAATCGGCTTTTGCCGCTCCCTCAGTATGGTTGTCTGTAGCCGATTTTCTTAGCGATTACGTTTCATATTTAGGTAAATTAAAAAAATTTTTTAGAATCATTTTACAATCGCATGTATGAACCGCACGCCACTGATACCAAGCTTTAAAATTATAACGTTATAATGATTGGTAAAAGGAATTTTTTTAGATCAATATAAAGCAATACAAGTGGTATCGAGTGGATTAATAGCACTCAAAATATAGAAGCAATGATTTTTATTAATATAAAACTGAAAATATAAATAAAAAAAAGGTATGAAATAGAATTTTTAGTAATATTTGACAGTCGATAAGCTAATAAGAATTTAATTTAGAATTATAAGTACATATGTGAAAAATAACTTGTAAATCTAAATAAAATACAATAGTATTACGTAAGCAGACTTCTCCAGATGCTATTACATGTAAGTTACACAGTATACTAATTTTCTTATCTATGTTGTACCTGTTCTAAACTACTTTTATAGTTAATAAATAATTTATTAGATGACATAGAAATATTTTTTAATACAACATAAAATTTATGATTATATTCTAATTAAAGGTGCTCATGAAGTATGAATTAAAAAGCAATTAAAAAGTATATGCTTCAATCTCAATTATTTTATTGTTCATAGAACTTAAATATTTAATTTTTTTTTACTCAGACTACGATGAAAAATTGAACCATACAATAATATATTTTTTTTCCTATAAATATTTTCTTAGATGAAATAAGTGTGATTTTTTTCATTTACATATCCATTTTAAAGATTATTATTTTATTATATCAAAATTTAAAAGCGCAAAGTATAGCTTTATTTCATAGTAAGTGTATACTTTATACCACAGACAAAGTTTCAAATGGTTTATGGCAAACTAAGATAAACTTTTTGATCGTGAGAAAATGTCCAGATGGACAACAATTGTTTATTTTTAGTGCGATTTTTCAATAATAATGCAAACTATACAAATAAGGCTTAAAAATGATTTTCAATCTTAAAGCAATTTTGCGCTAATATAATTGCATTAAAGTCCATATTTCAAGCATGAAATTACATTATGCAACTAATATTATGACTAACTTTCCTTAACCTACATTCAAGGACCATAAACTACTCCCAACGTTAGTTCACAACTTTAATTGTCATACTATAAGTTTTGTATATAATAATACTGCATATACAATTAATGGCTGCACTTCCAAATTATTTGACCATAAAAAATTTGGATGTACCTAATAAAAAGTTAAAAGTGCCGACAAGGAAATTTTAGTGCCATATCTTATTTTTTTAACAAAGCTACGCAAATTTCTTAAAAAAAAAAAAAAAAAACATTTTTAAATTTTAAACCAGATAGGAAAAATATATTATTATATAATAAAATATTATCTCCATATCGATACGAAATTGTTATTTCACGTTATTTTTAACTTACTTATTTTTTACAAATACTATGTTTTATAAAATAAGCTCGAAATAATGTTCTTAAAATTGTGCTACAATTCACTCTCTAGCTTAATTATATTTATAGAAGTAATCTAATAACTAAAAAGTTTAAAATAACCTAATATTAAGTAGGGAAAATTTCATTATAATTACGTTTAAGAAATACCTATAATATCTCAAACAAGAATATGTGTTAAAATTGAAATTTAAACACACAACTTTAAATTTATAAGTAATTATTTAAAATATTGCTTTATCGTGCTTTCACTTATATTTCCACTTCCAATTAGATGTTTAAATTAATATATTTTAATTAAATGAATCATATAAATTTACAATATGTATTGAGAGAAATTCTCTGAACGAGATCATAAATAATCAATTAGTTAATTTGGTGTAAAATGTAATATATTATTTATTAAAGCAAACGTTGGGCTTAATTATAATTTATAATAACACAAAACCGATACCTAAACCGAATTAAATATTAACAGAACTCACAGTAAACTTTACCGTTAAAATTAGCCTTAATGTAAATCGTATTTTTTTATGTAATATAATATTTTTTTCTAAAAATATATAAAAATTAATTTTAAATATTATATAATGCATAAACCACGTATTATATATTCTAGTTAAAATTGTAATACATTTCCTAGTTAATAACATTGTGGTAAAATGTTAAATTAACTCCAAAGCGATTTTATGAAATGAAACTTTGGTTTTCCAACAGTATATTAATTCAATAATAAAAGTTTGGCAGTTACGTACAAAACAATTACCTACTTTTTGCTTATAATATAAATTGTGTAATTGGCATAATTAAAAAATACTTATTAAGTAATATACAATTCAAAATATTTACAGTAAAAATTAAGTATTATTTCGTAGGCTTTTTTACTTATTATGTACAATATTAATATTACATAAAATGCTTCTGCGATAAAAAGTCTTCGCAAAAATACAAATAAGCCACATAAACAAGAATAAGCGTATGATTTTTTTGTGGCTCGCAATGTTTTAAATAATAATTAGACCTAAATACAATTTATTACTAAAGTTACGCATTATATTGAATAAAAGCTTATAAACATCTAAAAAAATAATATATAGGTTAAAACAATATAATATTTATATTTTTTATATTTAGTATAATAAACATAAGACATGATCCTTGCTACTTAAAAATATTTATCTTCAAAGAATTTCTCATGTTAAGAATACGTGTTAACGTCGAAAAAGCAACGATAAAGCCTCGCTAACATTTGTAATAATAGCGAAAATAAAAGGTCAGGCTGGTGCAAATTTTCCAGTTTCGCGGCTCGTATTCCTATTTACACATGTATGTTTTATTCATCAGTAATATACAGGCAAAAAGTGAAGAAATATACTTTTTTTATATTTATTTTTCACGTTTATTCGCTGGGAAATCTAGGCGATGAAACCATAAAAGAGGCGTATAAATTATGTACTTTTTGCCGTCTGTTAAATTCGGATATTTTTTTTACAATTTTTTTTTCAATATTTGGCAAGTATGTTGTTGACTACAGAAATCAAGATATATTAATGTTAGTCAATTTTGTAAAGTATTCCAGACACATTTCACTTTAAAAAATGCTTGCTCACAATTATATGTTGAGTAAAATTTTGATAGAAATCAATCAAAACATTCAAAATTTTGTGACAATGTCGTCCATTATATGATTGTGTTATGTGTTGTCAAGATTCTGGCGAAAATCTTTAAATTTATTTGTCTATAGAACCGAACATATATTCTAATTCTAGATTATTTATTTTAAGAAATTCAAAATATTTGAGCTCAAGCTCAATTAGATCCATTTCATCAGGTTTTATTTATAATAAAGCTAAACATTGGACCATTTAAATTCTCATATTTCGCGGAAAATTCTGTTTTTATCGTGTTGATATATTTTACAATTATATTTATATCTACGTTTTTAATGATTTTGTGTGTTTTAATCAATGAAAAATATTTAAAAAACAATTTGCTATCATTTTCCCGAAGTTGTTTGAATTATCTGTTAAAAGTCTCAATTAAAATAACCAAAAAAAAAGTTTGATACAAAAAAACAGCATTTTAGATAAAAATGAACGAGAGTTAAAGTGAAAAATACTTTCATATTATTCACACGGGTAAGAATATTTTCGCAAAAAATATTAGAAGTGATGCAAGAATTTAAGTAACATATGTATATTTTTATATATATAAAATATGAAACTTTAAACTTAAAAATGTTATTTTCGGATAAACTATTGTTAATATTAAAGTACATAATAATTAAGAGGTTGAGGTAGAAAATTAAAATAATTATAGCATTATTTTTGTAATAAAGAGTATTTCACAAAATAATTGATTACATGATTTTATCAAAAAATCACATTCAATACATTTAAATATTTACTATACATACTATATAGCAAAAGCTAAGTTAATATTTTTTGCATTAACTTAAATATTTTTATTTACAAATAATATTTAATACAATATTATTGTGAAAGTCAATATTATTTGTAGATAAAATTTTTTTTTTATATATTATATTTTATCATAATCAAAAAAATTACTAATTGTTTATATATAGACAGATTATAAATAAATAAATAAAATATATTATTAATATTGTCTCTGTTGCTTCATTTTATAACTACTGTTTACATTTTGTCAAATTTTAGCCAACAAAATAACTAATGAATCGTTTTTTTTTTTACATGAGAAAATATAATAAATAAATAAAATCATGTAGTATTTTGTCATATTAATTGGTATTTACTGTAAATTTATGATATTTATCATCAAATAATTAAATATGATTATTTATTTTACTGAGTTTGTTTAAACATGTTTATAATATTAAGTCACAGAACCTACAAGGCAATTATTTATAAATTACTACAGCAAAACCAGTAGCTAAGGCAAAAAATAATCTCTTAATACACATATTTTCAATTAAAGGTCATTTATTTTTAGCAAATGACACGGACTTTCATGTATTAAACCTTTAAATGAAGGGTGTTATTGTTAATGTAGCAAAAGATTAAAACAAAATTATTTTAAAGGCGAGAAAAACACCAACACCTTTAATTTAAAAAAAACGGATTTCCAACATTTTTATTCTATTAAAAAATACTACTATATAAAAATACCATATTTTATAGCTTGAAATAAAATATTTGTTATAAATAATAAATAAAAGGGGAGATACTATGTCGATACGATTTTTCTAAGCTTGGGAGCAATTTAAAATTACTAAAAATATTCCATGACACTATCCCATTACTATTAACTTTTTTTAAGCATATGATGGACCTATTTCTTTGAAAGCTAAAAATAATCTAATTTATTAGGTTTAACAAAATACCTTCAAGATCCTGCTAATTTATTTTTTTATGAATATTTACAATCTCACAAAAATACAGTGAAATAAATTTAAATAAATAGTTAAAAGTGTCTCGAGTGATGAAAAATTGTGCTATACATTTATGAAATTAATATTGTATTATTTTTTGCTCATTTAAATATTTTTTAATTTTTTTCTTATTCAACATGTTTTTTTAATATTTTATTTTTAGTTTTTTGGAATCTATGCAAAATTAAAAATAAAGTTTTATCGGAAAAACAAACAATGTAATAAAATGTCGGAAAAACGACTATGACCATCAGACGCGTACGTTGAGATACATTCCCTTTCGCTCGTTCGCCTTTTAAGTGCCGAGAGTGAGTGAGAAAAAGTAGGCATGCGGAACGCATGTAACGCACGCTCTTATCTCTCACTCACTCTATATATTTTGTATAATATTTTACTTCGTATATAATTTAATTAGTATGTTTCAATATTTAAAACATATTAAATAAAGCATTGTTTGTATGTATTTTTACAAATAAAAAGATATTTTCCCAAAATAATAATACAATTGAGGATTTAATGTAATTCAAGAAGAGTACTATAAGCGTAATTATTTATAATTCATAATTGTATATGAATGTAAATAAGGCATGATAAAGGGATGTATATTCAAATATTCTCCATGCACCTTTGTCGTAGTCGTCGTCCTGAGAGGATATTTACCAAGTTTTGTTTGCGCGCACATTTCTGAGATGCTGCACACCTTCGTTATTAATCCTCGACGCCCCGTTTGGCGAACGTGAAAAGCGTTGCTCGTAATGGGACACCTCGGCACCGTTTCCTCGGAAATATCTGGAATTCCCAAGATCTAGGGAAATTCCGCACAGCGAAATAGTGTTTTGGCGCAAAATGTTTTTGTCGGATATCTTCCCGTCTTATCGCCCCAAACTCACAAAAAGATAGGCCCAAACTCGTTCTCTTATCGCTAGGCTTTTTTTTATTATTTTGTCAGGATATTTGTTATGTCCTGACGCGTTGCGAGCTTTTATTACCGGGATAAAACAAATTGTTTCGCACGTTATAAATTTGGCTTTCACGGTTAAATAGTAAGAAATGGATAAAATACTCATCATAAAACTTTTTTATATAAAAGGAAGAGAGTAGTGGATGAACAAGTTAAGAACGTGTTTTCAAAAATACCATAATAATTAATCAACCCAACATAAATTTATAGAAAATGACAGCAATTTAAAAATAAAATAAATAAAACAAAATTAAACCGTTTACAGCTCGAAATAAAAACAACAAACAATGGGAAAATAAATTTAATGACCTAAACCATTTGGAATATGTTGAAAATTTCACATAGAAATCCAATAGATATAAAAAAAAATTTTACTCTCTCTCTCAAGCGTTTGCTTATTCGTTAGAAGATAAAACAGAAGCTATTGCCGATAGCTTTAAAACTTTTAATATGTATTAGAGTTAAGCAGCGGTTTTTTATATTTGTATATTAGGCAATAAAATATGAAAAAAATTATCGCAATTTATTCTTAAATGTAATTCTAGTATTGAGATGCATGATTTTTATCCTAAAATGTTTACGAGAGGACTAAAAAATTTACACTGTATCACTAAAACAGCAAACTGAAATTATTTATGCAAATTTTATTTTGAAATATCATCTCTAAATAATATCTCTTCTGGGGATGAAAAAAATTATTTACACACTAACGTTATACCAATGTAGATAAAGACTTAATAACTGTTTATAGACGCATACAATTTGTGCTATATATAAAATCGATACTGTAGCTGATTTAATGTTTGAAGATTAAACGAGTAAAGTTAAAAATAAATTTCGCTTCGGGCGATATGAATAAAATCAGAACCATAATTGACACCAGAAAGGTATATATACATAATAAGTAAAAATTTATTCGGACAAATTAAAAATATTTTATTAGCTATTTATCTAATGGATATACATATTAAAATCTTTTTAAATAAAAGTATTATATCGATTTAATTATAAAAAAATACGATACTTTACTTTTGAAGAGCAAAATTTTTTAAAAACACCAAAGCATTTAAGGATAAATAAGTTAGTCTATTCCTAGTTTTTATGATACATATTCCGACCGTAGAAAATACTTGCAAATTGTAAGCAATGATCTAGATTCGGAGTCCGCTGATCTAAAACTCCTTTTATTTCTCACGGTTGTAATATTCTGGTAGTTGAATAATGCATTGCTTAATTCTTCTTCAATTGACATGTTACTGAGATGACAATCAGCGTTTTCTTCTTTGATTAATTGGATATCCGAACATTCTATACTATGTAATAATTCTTCACTATGTTTTAAATATACTTTTTTCGTGATTTTGTAAACAATGTATCAAACCAATGAGGCTCTTATTTCATATTTATTCAATATAAGCTTTCAGGGTTGTAAACATTTCGTGCGATAAAATTGTGTTAATTTTAAATATTTATTTTTAAATGAAATTAACAATAATTTCAGAAATCAATAAAATGGCATCTCGGTGACTCAGAGCTTCAACTTCCAGTTTTATAGGAGCAAGTACTTCATAAATATTTTCCAATACGTGAATTTTTGATTCAATCAAAGCATGGCCTATGTCAAGATCAGTTAAATATTTTCTGATACAATTCCATAATTTAAAAAAATTTTAGATCATGAGAAGTATAAATTAAGCTCGACATAAAATTGGCTCTTTACATAATTTTGTAAAATTTTACCTTTCGTTGGACTTTTCGGAATCAAGTCTCATTTAGAGCAGTATTAAAGCTCGGTTTCAAATAAAGTTTTTCGTTTGAAATGTATGCACTCTCATTATTTTCAAAGTCACTTTCCTGAATATATTGTTCAGCATCGTTGTCCTCTTCATCAAAATCTTCATGTGTTTGACATTTATCTTCTTTCAGGTATAAAACGTTTATAACGGCTAGATGAATGGCAAAGTTGATTTTTGGAAGGACTCTCACGTCTAAATTTTTTCATGAATCCAGCAGTTGTTACTGTCAAAATATTGGTTTAAAAAATAATTTAGAATGCTTACAAACGGTTCTCAACAATTCTTTCTGATCTAAAAACTTGTTCTAAATTAAAAATATCGTTTTCACTATAAATTGCAATATTAAAATATTGTTTGGCTAAAGCGAGCACCAAACTCTTTAAGTTTTTTTTTGCTCATATATTTTTTTTATCGACATAAAAATTAAAATTTAATTTCATAGTGTTTGACTAATTCATCAGCAGTGTATAACCCTTTTGTTTTACGAATTCACGAATAAAATCACTATTTTTTTTGACAGAAATACCATCTTTAGCAGCTAGCCCGACGATAATTTCAGAAAGTGATTTTTTACCGTAATTTAATAATGATGTCTGACTTATTTTGATTCTCTTTGCACTTTTCGAGCATTCTATATCGGTCGACTCCGACTTTTTTATGAATTCTTTCCAAGTGTATTTCCAATCCACTTGTGTTTGACCCCTTATAAGAGATTTGCTTTGGACAGTGGATACATTGGGCTGATTCCTTTTGTGTGAGTTTTTTGCAATGTTTCCAAACTTCGGATTGAATTTTTATCCTTTATGAGCTAAAATAATTTAAAAAGAAAATAGTTCAATAACAAAAATGATACTGAACGTACTGTAAACGATAAATAAATAGTAACCTCTGTAATATTTTAAGTCCGAAGTCCGCAGTTAAGAATTTACAGCGACGGGAACCGTAAATACAAGAAGAACGTATTTTGCTGAAGTCAAAAGACAAATTGATACTTTCATCAAATAAAATCAACCCGAAGAGAATTCTTGGAATTATTTTAGGAATAACACGTGCATCGTATTTCTAGTTACATGATGAAAAGTATCGTGGCCACTTAATCCCTCGTTACAATAAATCACAATATTTTTCGCTGATCGGTAAATGTGAAAAAAAATCATTATCACTACCGACGTGTTGTGATAAGGACAACTGAATCATTTTGCCGATCCTTAAAATATCCACTTGCCATCTGCTTGTATACAAACCAGGCATGGATTGTTTTTGACTATGCAGATTTTATTTTACCAAAAAGAATACACGATGTATTATATTAAATACAATTCGAAATGGAAAGCCTCGAGTCTCGAGCTATTTTTTTTTAAATTCCCGGGACTCGACACAGCAAATATATTTTAAATCCTGGGTTTTATCGACATATAATCCCTAGTTACATCCCAATAAATGTATGTCGAAATGAGTCATTATAATTACTCATCATCTTATCGTTGTCGTTGATTATTCGACGGGCTGTTAATAGATAGTAATCGAGGAATTGTGGCTAGCCAGTTGTCGTCGTTAACTTTCCGATTAGTCGCTGTAAATTGGCAAGTGTCGATCGAAAGCTGAGACTGGCGCCACGTGTGAGGCGCGCCACCGAGTGGCGTCCTAATTTTGCAAAAGAGTCGCTCTCATTCAGCATCCTGACCGACACTGTCTCTCCGTCTCTCTCTCTAGCGCTGGAAAAGCGACCGGAAAATTCGAGCGAGAGTAACGAGCGCCCGAGCGAGAGAGCGAGAGCGACGTATGAATTGGTGCCCTTTCGCACTGTGTGTCTCTTTACCGACTGATCCAGAAGTTACGTGATAATATTTAATATTTATTTTTGTACAATAATTATTTTTAAATGTATGTTAAACATTTACACGTACATTTTCTACAATCAGTATGAAAAAGCAGAAAACTCTAAAGTATTGCTTGTTAGTTGCGTAATAAAAAGATATTTGAGCGTTTGAAATGTGTTACAATATGTTATGTAAAAATAAAAAATATATATAAAAGACTAAGCAATTAAATACAGCAACTTATAAATTTAATAGTTTTAAGACCATAGTTTCTAATCTGCTTAACTAATTTATTTTATATATAATACATATATATTTTTTATGTGATTTTTTTACTTTATAATTGAAAATTAATTGTTTATTGAATTAATATTTATTTATATTTTTTTAATATATTTTTTTCATATATCTAGTATGTTAACGCTTTAACGTTGTTTTTTAATTTAGATTATTGAATTGCTGACAAACCACGGAGAATTAAAAAAGTTTTTTTATACCTTTAAGATTTTACTGGATATTTCTGTATCTTTAAACCGGGGAAGGGTTAAAAAAATAGGTCCTGTTATAAATTTCTCCTGGCTTACGTGAGATTTATTTTTTATGCAACAATTTAAATAGTCACGTACAGTTTATATGTATGTACGTTAGTTATTTGTCCGTGAGATTTAGACAACTCTAATGTGAGTTTACGCTGGACCAAGCTGGAGCAAGAGAAGCGAAGAGAGAAGCAGCAGCTTCTGAAATCTTCAATAGATTTTTCTGAGTTAAACTCTGTACAAATTTAATGAAATTTTTAATTTTCATTTCAAACATAGATATAGATCAATACTAATTATGACCAAAAATCTGATCCCAATCGTCGACTGTGAACGCTTACGAATCGAAAATGGAGATGTAACACTTTGTTGGCACACAGACGACTATGCAAACCTACAAGATGTTAAAACAGCTTAAAACATTCAGGCTTTCTTTAGCTCATGAAGTTTGTATTCTTTGAACTTTAAAGTGAATGTTAATAAAAATGACAAAGAAAGTCTCTGAAGAAGTGATTGTTGAATATCCGCGTATTTATATGGCTCCTTAAATAGAACAATTCGTTTAGCGTCCCTTCCAGTAGGACAGAAAATTCAACAAAGTTATCAGTTGGGTAGTTTTTTTAACAGATTGCCGTTTTTACGATTGATTTTTTAATCTGTATAATTTATAACGGAAATTTTGATTTATGTGCAAAAATTTATTCTCACGGTGGTGTCCCATTTAGCAAGGAAATCCATTCTGGTCTTAAACGTTTAAAACCCATAATGAATCTAACGCCTGTAAATTTTTCAAAAGCTTTTAATTAATTAAATTAAGACAGTTTATTTGCTAAGCCCAATATTTATAGATAAGTAGTTATTTTATATTACCTATCTACCATACCTTATCGACAAAAATAAAATACATAGTTTTACTCTGCTTGTTTCACTATATCGTATCATTTTACTGTATTTTGTTTTAGCTAATTTATCAAAAACATAAGCTTTTTCCCTTCTACAAAAAACATTAATGCGAACTCTTTTTGGGATTTTCAATGACTAGGTATCAGTCAAACTATTTACTATATCGTATTATTTTACCGTATTTTATTTTAGCTGATTTATCAAAAACATAAGCTTCTCCCATCTAGGAGAAAACATTAATGTTAAGTTCTTATTAGATTTTCAATGACTAGGTTTTTGTCAAATTAAAAGTATAGGCTTTTTACAACATAAAAATAATATCTAATCATATTTATTAAAAAAGATATCAGAAAAAAAAAATTTTGAAAAAATTATGAAATGATTCCGTAAAAGTTTTGGCATTTACTTTTGTTTAATATCTATAAATATCCTCCTACAGTTTTAATTTAACACTCAGTAAATTATTTAGGGCAGCGTATTTTCTATATACTTGTACACAAATTTATGTTAAATTTTAAAAAGTCAGGATTCAAATGAGCTTAGAAAAATCATCGAATTATTTAAAGGTATTTTCAGTTCCCTGTCAAATTGCAATTTTATTTTATTTAAAACCAAAATACCTATATTATTTTATCTACATGTATGAATAAATATATTAAATATTATTTTATTTAAATTGTGTATTTTTCCTCTCGAAAAAAATCACATATATGCAAAAATAAAACAATAAAAATACTATTATTATTGTTAAGCTAAGCTGCAAACATATATTTAAATGTTTTTTTTTTGACAAATTTATAATATATAATAACCAATTTAAAGATACAGAAAAGCAGCAATGAACCTTTAACTCATGCTTAAATGCGGGATTAGTATTTATTGTGTTAAAATCAACCGTATATCTGTCAAACGCGCATATGCGAGAAATTGAGAGTAGCAAAGAGATTGAATTTTAGTCATTATTTTATCTCTCATACAATAATAATTTATTTCAATTGAATTAATATCAACGTTATCTAACAGTTTATGAATAAAAAAAATAAATGCATATTAGTCTGAATATCTTATTTCAGAAATTCTAAAATAATATAAAATTAAGCGCCCTGAACTCGCACGCAATTTAGCTGCGGTACCTCATAGCAGTGAGAGACGAATTATTTGCTTTTTAAATAATTTATTTTGCTATATTATTTTCGTTTTAGGCCACTATGGCGCATTGGGATAATCTGTTAAAACATGACAGTTCTATTTTTTTTTTTTAAATTAAGCACTAATGGCGTTTAAAAGGTAAATCGATATTTTAGATTAAAACTTATTTATTGGCTCGCTCATGAAATGAAACCATATATTATGAATCGATATTCAATATTTAATTACCACATTAGCAACAACAGGTTATTGAATATTATAGTTTACTAGTTGTTTATTTAAAGATAGTTAAATTAATGTAAGCTTTCGGATCAGTCTGTACATTCGGATGGGCTTGTTCTGCGCATTTTACCCACCAGTCTGCGCCTATTCGCCGCCAAATAGGCAACCTCCACGTTCAAACACGGCGCACGAAAAACACGATAGTCGTGTTTGAATGCAAATATTCTAACCAATAAACATAATAAACAAATTGAGTGACGGAAATATAACTTGAACATTCTATTACAAAAAAAAAAACACACATAAACAACTCACGCGTATTTTGACATTTGATGTCAAAACATGTCATAAATAAACAAAATAACCAATAAATTTAACAACAACAACAACTACAAACAAACAAAATGGTAAACACTCAAACTTCAGCAATAATTGTATTTATATATAATTATATTTAATATGATAAAAAAGTTTAACTATGACGCTTTTGCAAACAGTACGGTTTCGTCAACTACGCCCTGGAGCTTTTGGTCGTTAAAACTTTCGGCGAGGAAACATGGGAAAACATAAAGTTAGTATTGCATTACAGCCTCTGCAAATACTCTTCTTTCATTTGCTTCAATGCTTTAGAACTTATGTATTTGTATATCAAATTTATATGGATATATAAATAGAGCGTGAAAGCTCTTTATTCGCATATAACCATAAGCTTTAAGCTCAGGATTTAATATCGCTCTCGTTATCAGGAAAGCGGCAGACGTGCAGATGGATGGGCAATTTTTAGTGAGACAAATTTACGAAGACGAGATAACGTACAACCTCATATATGCAGCAGTAGAGCTTTTACGTAAGTTTCCAATCAAATTTTCTAAAAATATATTTTATTTATTGTAGCTTATGTAACGTAATCATTTAAAATTATATATATATATATAGGTTAGGCATTTACATATTTTTATTAAAAATATATAAATTAAAATAAAATTTATTCGTAATAAATAATATAGATTGTAATATAATGACCATTAAATTTAACTATCAATTTAATGCTTCTGAGACACATAGATCAAACTCACAAAACTTAGCCTTAACTCATTAGAGTTGTCAAAATTTATATAAAAACTTTTTGTTGTTAAAAAAATAATATGTAAAATATGCATTTCAACCCAAAAAAAAACAACGATTTCTTTAAACACAATAATAAATATATTTTATATTTATTTTTGTTAGAGTATATTTAAAGTCATAAAAACTTGTCTAAATTACATATATGGCACTATTTTATAAACTGTTAATAGTGAAAACATGGAAGCCAAAAAAATGAACATATGTTTTATGTCATTTCCAACGATGTGCCATACATTTATATTACAGATTAACATAAGACAATGTAACATTTCAAGCATCTTTTTCCACAAAAGTATAATTCAAATCTTTTTAAAAATATATATATATTAAGAAATCGGTTTATATGCAAAATTTTAAATGGATAACAAATATTGTATAGCATATGAATACTATAGGTTTTTTTTTAAAAAAAAAACATTAAAATAATGTCTGGAATTTAACTACATTTCATTTTACGTCCTTCACAATATTCACGAATCTGTATAAAATTGGAGGTCACATTTTAAATGAAACATACATCAAAAATAATTATTTTTGACGTATATTTTTTCTAAAAAGATTAAAATGCATGGTTTTCCATAACTGTCTTTATTTTTAATAATATACCATTTTTAAATGAAAGCATAACCTTGCTTTTTTTAATATAAAATGAATGTATTTTTTGCAAAATACTAACAAAATTTGTAGTTAAAAAAAATCAATTTAGTAGCAATAAAAGTCTATTTGCTTCATAATAAATTAAAAATATATTTTGAGCGGTAAATATTTTTATTTATTTAATAAAATCTATAAAAATTTTAACTCGATTTCTCAACTGACACGATTCAGAAATCACAGTCAATGAAGCGTTTTTTTTTTGTAAATACTAATAAGTTTTTGTAAATAATAAATGCAACTATAATTTTAATTGCAAATAAGACACGTATATGCAATCGATATGGTCGTCACTAGCTTTTTTACTATTTGAAATAATATATGTTTTCATGCTATAATTTAGTAATTGATATTAATTTTATTGCAATTTTTTTTAATGATATAGTGAAATACTTTAATATTAGAGCAATAAATAAAATGAATTAAACCCTAGCGTTTGACAAAAAGAAACGATTTATCAGACATATAAACTTCCTAATAAACATACGACTCACTGAAAATTTATTGGCAAACACATTTAAATTTTTCATAAAAAAAAAAAAATCTGGTTCTAAGAAGCGGTGTTATCACATTTGCCGTGCCAAACGGTTGCCGCATATTCGATAGTTCACACATAGAAATAATACAGATTATATTAATTTTACAATAATATTTCAGCTCAATCATATAAATAAATATTTTTAAAATAAAAATTTAGCCTCTATTTTTTTTTACAAAAAAAAAAGATTTTGTGTGTATTTTTTATTAAAATTTATTTTTGAAACACTAAAAATTTTATATTTTATATTAACGCCTTTTAAATGCAAAATAAATATATTGTTTAAAAATCTATAATTTATGTTATTATCGTAAAAAATTAAAGTAATTAAAAAAATTTATAATTGCAAATCATAAATAATGTGGAAAAAGAATATGTTTTGTATATTATGTATTTATTATAAAATAATGTATAAATATTGTTATAAATAAAATAATATATTATCAGAGCTTTAAATATAATGAATCTGAGCTAAGCATCTAGCATGGAAAATTGGTTTTCTTAGAAGCAACAACTTGTTAAATAAGCTTGACTCACCGAATTTTCAATTGTAAAACATGTTTTATATCTAATCTTGAAAAAAAATCTGGTTCTAAAAAGCGGTGTTATCTTATTTGGCATGGCAAACGGTCGCTACATCACACTAATACTTAGTAATAGGTAATCCTGAAATGATTGCTTAAATTTAATATGTGATTCATTGTATATGTCAGTGATGCTTTCAAATATTTTTAATATTACATTATGATATCAAGAATAGTCCTGGGTGTGAGAGACTAACAAAGATAGACGATGATTTTTTGGCTGCAGAAATTAAAGCAAATCCCACTTTATGATCTGGTCGAGAAACTAATTCAGTTCAATAAATCAGTACATAGACACATAAAGAAGATTGGGAAGACTTGGATACAAGGTGTATGGGTTTCTTGATCATTTAATAACTGGATACGAGAAATAGGTGTTGTACGACAACATTAGGCTTAGAAGACGGTAGTTAAAGGTCAAGTATCGGAATATAAAAAAGCCCGGAGTTACTTTAAAAAAGTTGGTAGGATTGCAAAAAAAATTGCACATTACGAAACTCATAAATCTGGCCAAACAATAACAATGATTTTATTATTGAATTTTTCAAAAGGTTTGAATAAGAAGGTAAAGCAAGCCATGCACTTTTCAACAGAATTCGAATAGTTCCACAACACAATGCGCAAGATTGCTTATTCATAAAATCAAGGAACTTGGCTGAACGTGTTGATCTCGTCCATCTTATTTTTCAGACCTTGCTTCTTCCGACTACTGTTTTTACGATCGATGCAGCACTACGTGAGATAGCAGAATTTTGAGTCAAAGCCTTTAACATTTTATAATAATGGAATTAAAAGAATTATAAATAGATAAGGGATGGTTATATATAATATTAAAAGAAAAAAAATTACTATTCAAATAAAAATAAACGTTAAAAAGTGATATTTCGGAACTACCAGATATTTAATAAATTATCTTTATTCATTTTAGTCTAATATTTTAATTATATATTTATAATATATAAATTAATATAAAAAAAATATATTGTTCTTATAATAAACAAAATCTATTTTTTGTTACTTTGAATACTTTACAGTCATTTTATAATTTCATAAATTTTAAAGTGTCACTTTTACAAATAAAAATATATTCAAGTAGGCAATAAAAATAAAAATATTTTATGTGCGATTTAACAAAGCCTAAGAACACAATAAATGTTGCAATCTATTCATATCGAAAAAAAATATATTCTAAAATAGTTCTCGGCTAAGTTCCTTAGTCAACCTAATCCGCGTTTTAATATACCTAAATTATTTTTAGCCGTAGTATTTATAGAACTTATTTTAAATATATAATTATACCTATTTTGATTTTAGAAATCCCAGCTGATGCCATCCTAGAACTTTTCGGGAGGACCTTCTTCGAATTTTGCCAGGATTCCGGCTATGATAAGATCCTGCAAGTTTTGGGAGCCACCCCTCGGGATTTTCTGCAGGTATTCCATTAGATGACGTAATGCGGTAATAGAAATATCTTTGCGGTTATCTCGCGGACATATTTATGTCGTTGGGATTTGGGTCGAATCCATAGGGATAAAATCCAGGGTTGGCAATATGACAAACGTAATATTGGAACCTTTGCTCGCTTCTGCATATAAAAAGGAATATTTATAGTGCTTCCGTTGGTTGGTATATACGTATGTATATCGGGTTACTGAGTGTTTTTGTAACATGCTTACGTTTTACGTAAGAATCGATGTAATTACAGCTATTGTATGATTTAGCTACATTAATATAAGACTATATAAATTAATATAGAACTCAAACAATATTGATAATAAAAATATGTTGAACATATCACATCACAAAGCATAAGTTATAAGTAATTAAAATAATGATTTTTATTTCAAAAAGCATTAGGCCTTAAGAATCATTCAAGCTGTATATTTATATTAATATAGCAACCTTAATTCAATCAATTTTTAGAGTTATAATTAGTGGGTCGCAAAAATACATTGCTGTTCTTTCAACCTTTTAACATTGAAAAAGTCAAGGTTTATTTCGTTGCATAGTACCAATTTTAGGTATACTTAGATATTACTTAATAAATATCATTCACCAAAGATGATATCGATACACAATTTTTCATTGCTTTTTAATTCTCTAAAGGCTTTTATAAAAAAATATGCAACAATTTTAATAACTATTGATTATGAATCTAATCATAGTTTAAATATAATTTAACCCTTTGCGCTCGTAAGTCGACTATGTGTCGACATCGTATTTCAAGCGTTGTACTCGAACGTCGACAATATGTCGACAAAACTTTGAATGCATTTATTGGCTTTGTGTTCAAGCAAATTTTGAAAATTTAAATTTATTAATAGTAAAAAGACTTCTGTTAAACACATTTCAGTAATATTGAATTTTTAACTTATGCAAATAACTCAATAATCTTAAATTTACAAGTGTAAGTTTATTGTAAAATTTTTCATCGGAACATGGTCAAAGCGCGCGCTGTTAGGACGGCATCGCGCTAGACTTGACAGATTTAGGTTGTCAATTATTGCTTTAAAACTGATTTTTTCCTTCTAAGGGCATCTATATTTTTATGATATGGGATGAAACGGGATCATATGCTCTAATTGTGCATAATTATTACTTTATATTGTGTGTCTGTTATGAAATAAAAATAAAATTTTTAAGACGGAAAAAAGAGCGAGATGCCGTTACGCTAGCAGAGCTCGCTTACTCCCTCGCACTAATAAAATGAGCGATTGACAACTATCGACCTGGGTACTCAACTCAAACGATAATATTAGTCTCGACACATTTAATGTATTTTCGAGCTAGTAAATAGCTAAATTATGTAAAACAGAACTAGTAATCTGTGTTTTAATTATTTATAAATACATATATTGATTTTCTTTTAAAACTTATCCATATAATTACGAATGACGATATAATATTGAATTTTTAAGGACGTGACGATGAATTCGATATTAACCGTGATATTATTACTGTGACAGTAATAGTATGCGTTTATGCTAAGACTATTTTTACCAATTTTAAATCTGGTACAAGTATTTAAAGTTTCAAGTTTTAGGATAATCTTTTAATGTAATCATTTTTTATGATCAATTTATTTATATTTTTAAGAACTGTTTTAATAAATTCAAAACTTAAAAATTCAAAAATAAAGCCACGAAGCCAAACTACGCTGGTACGCTCTAGGTGTAAAAACGCCTGCCAATCCAAAACAGATCCCCACAAAAAAAAAAAATGTAATATTTATTATTTCTGCCTCAAATGGGCAAATACATACGAAAAACTTGTAGAATATTTGTCTAAATATAAAATTTGATCACTTTCACAAAATATAATAAAACTTTACCGGCCCCACCTATTTTTTTATGTACAAAAAAATTGGGTGGGGCCTGGCCCCGATTGCATTTATATTATCACCACAGCTGATATTTTTGAGCGCCATTTCGAAATTTGTTAATATGTGGGGGCACCTATTCATGCCATATTTTTTTAAATATTATGGTTCAAATAATTGATTTACAGCCTTAAATTATATTAAAAAGACATTTTATTAGGCTCAAATGCTTACGGCACCTTTAAATGTCTAATGAGTACTGGCGATTTTCTTGATGACACCTATAGAAGTCATCGGCGGTGAAAGGGTTAAAAGTCTTGTAAAACATATTTTTTTCAGTGAGTTTTAGGATTGTATTACACTTATATAAATTTATCCATATTTAACACTCTAAAGGTGGATGACTCAAATATGCGTCATTGAAAAACTATTGTTAAAAGTCGTTTATGCACAACATAATCAACACTTACACGTTTAATTGGATAAGATTTAAAACACAGTTTGTAAATTAGTGATATCTATTATATATTGTTAACTATAATTACAGCTTACAATCAATAGATGTCGCTTAGCAGTTAGGGCTTAATTTTAATAATAGCGCATTCTTAATATTAAAATGTTTAGTTTGCTGCGGGGACCTGAACCGATAGTCTCTAGGATATCAGTTCAACGGCTTAAGGACTACGACATTCCGGTTATACAAGACAATCTAAATATAAAGTTGTAAAATCGCCATGACGCGCTTTGAATGTCTCTCTGTAAAACATATGACTGAAGAATATAGACAAGGTTATTTTGCTCGTGTAACACCATAAACCAGGGGTCGGCAAGCCTTTTTGAGAAGGACCAGATTGTAAATATTTTAAGCTCAGCGGGCCAGGAAGCAAAATTAAAATGAGCTTTTATCATTTCTCTCAAATATTCAAATGTTGTGTAAATTTTAAATATAAGCACTGTTTTTGTTTTTAGCTCTAAGTTCAATCTGTTGAAAAATCTCATGATATCTGCAGCAAAGGCTAATTCTCAAATCTATTTAATATCAGATAATAATAGCTGAGGGCGGGGTTTTTCGTTGAAAAAAAATTTTAATCTCTATGATTTAAAAATTCTTAGTCAACCTATACCATGACTGGGCCATTGGACTACTGTATGGTAGAGAAAGTCGAAATATACGGCTTATATTATGATAAAAAAATAGTCACAGAACTGATGACGGTTAAGTTCACGATAGTTTAAGGTTAATATAATTGTTTTAATAATACACAATAAATTTAAATGTTTTCTATAGTACCTGTTGGTGAATAGTGCATTTTTACAAAAATCATATTTTTTTCTAAAAAAGCTTATACTTGTTCTGCTTTTAAATTTACCACCATCAGATGTTACACATTTTATTCGAAATTCACTTTAAAATGTACTTTGTTAACGTTTTTCAACTTTATTATTAATATTTTCATTTGTAGTAGTTCCATGCAAACTATTCATCAAAACTATTTTTTTCTGTCACTTAAACGTAGCATTGACTGCTTGAATAAATAATTTAGTGCAAACCAGTAACTTATTTAGTAACTTACTGTTTGCAGAAGCCTTTAAAAATGGATAAATACTGCTACTATTTATACATAACCCTTTATTTATACATAATATTAACTATTTGGCAAAGGCTACATGTAATATTTTGACTTAGAGAGCCATTCAAAAGCCTGAATTCAGCAATGGTGTTAAGAGTCGAAAATAATTTAAGACCACCGAATTGAGTTCAAAAAACTGATATTTAGTTGTCTATTGATGTTACACACAATGTGTTTATCTTTTAGCAACTGTTCTCGCCGAAAAACTGGTAAATGAACAAATCTATTGCAAAAGGCGTTACGTGGGCACTGAAGATGCTGTCAAATTTAAAGTTCATAACGTCACGGTGAAATACAAAGCAATAGGAGCACCTTATAAGGTGATACATAGCTAGCTCCTTAACTTGATTGTTAGATTGTTAGATTTTTTTATATGTCAAATCTAACAATTACTTGCAGGCCGGATTAAAATAAGCAGAGGTCTGGATTTGGCCGTAATTTTCTGACCTCTGCCATAGACAGTGAATATATTAAAAAATATCTAATTTAATTTGGCCTTCTTTTTCGTATCCTAAATATTCCTATCCTAAGTGCACGTAAACGCAGGACAAATACCCCCTGAACATATATCTCCATCAAAACTCCCCTGGACATTAACATGACATTGACATTTATAATAAATGATTTATATTTTAATAAAATAATGTTTAATACGAATAATCAGTATCAATACTAATTTATTTCATTCAGCAAAATACAGAATTTTTAAAATATCAATAAAACTAACACGTTTACGAAGAAAATATACGTATTGTATATTTTGTACCGGTGACCGGTGCGAGCAAAATTGTTATAAAGAGTATTAAAAAAAAATAAAAAATATTATTAGGCTAGATACATATGTATGTATAATACATCTAAACTTTGGTAATGGCGTCAGTATATGTTTTATTAAGTATAATAGAGCGTCACGAGACGTGTAAAGTAATATCTGTATTATCTTTATACGTGGCGGGGGTTAATTGTCAAGGGGGCTATTTGCATGGTGGGTTAATTGTCAGGGGGTTATTTGCACGGGGGGTCAATGTCCAGGGGGGTTTTGACGGGGGGTTATTGTCCAAGGGGTATATTTCCAGGCGTTTAGTGTCCTAGAATCATATTTCCTAATCTACATTCTCTTTTATTTATGGACCTTCGCTTTACTTTATTCGGAATCTCATTATCGGCAACTTAGCGTCAAAAGTGTTAAATTTTCTTTTAAAAATCATTGGTTAAATCGTCAAAATGTATCCTTTTGCTTAAAACATATGTGCTGATGTGCATATTGTTTGTGTTTTATTTATTGTAAGGTGCATAACAATTTTTCGTATTAAATATGTTTTAAAACGTTATTATATGTTTTATTTAACTAACAGTATATTTTTTTATTTTTTATAATACGTTTATTGTAATCTGATTTTCTAAAAAGTCTAAAACTTGTTAATGGGAATATATTAACTATTTACCAAGAAAAAACAACAATTAAAAAAACTAAAAACTAAGGTTTTACTAAGAAAAAAAAACAACAAGTAAAAAACTTGTGCTCTTTGTTATTTTAATTTTGATTCAATTTTATTGTAACCATTCTTTTTTTGTATGAACGCAAATTGTTGATCGATGTTATGAGCGCTAAACGCTATAGAACGAGCGCGATGCGCAAGATAATAAGCGCATTGCGCAAGATAATAAACGATAGGTGCCAAAAAAATACAAGCAGTCCAATATTTTAATTATTTAGAATTCATATGACATCTAGCTATTTACAAATTTCTTAATGGTTATAAACCCCTGCCGCTACATCACTCAGCTGTTTTTTTAAATAATTAATTTATTTGTTTTACCGCGCATTTGA
Source organism: Plectrocnemia conspersa (assembly GCF_051122295.1). Lineage (NCBI taxonomy): Eukaryota > Metazoa > Arthropoda > Insecta > Trichoptera > Polycentropodidae > Plectrocnemia > Plectrocnemia conspersa. The sequence goes on along the minus strand of NW_028277167.1, from coordinate 29,358,619 downwards.
TTGCGATGGACGAAAAATCACCTAAAAACATCATTACATTTACCTTCCTATACTATGTATACCTAATACTATGTCATTTATTTTTTGTGAATAGTAAGTACAATTCTTCGTGAACACATTTTAATAAATTATTCTTTTCTAAGTTTCATGGTTAACGTTTTACAAATTATTTAAAAAAGTACAATAAAAAAAGTTATTTTCCGATTAAAGTATTAAAATTATAATATATTTTAAATATTTAATTTATCTTTTTTTAACTAAAATATTGACAAACTATCAATCTTTCGCTGTATTAATTTTAATTTGTAAAAAGAATAATCAAAACATGTTTTATTTCATTTTTACTTCCAAAAATTGAACATAAAAAAAGTCTTGAAATTAAATACGAGCTGGCGCTACCCCAACCAAAAAAAAAATACGAGTGCAAAGGGTTAATAATATAAAAATAATAATAAATATATTAAATTTCACTTATTATAATTTATTTCAAATTTAACTAAAGCAAATATAATATGTTTTAAACATCAAAAAATAATATGTTACAATAAACTTCAAGGCAAAAATATTATCTATTTTAGCTAAAATATTTTTGGGCGACTCACTGATGAGTCGCTCTCGTTTAAGTGGAACATTAAACTCAATTATTACTGCTATTGAGTTAAATATGTAAATGAAACTCATAATAAAGTAAACAATTGTGGCCAAAACAAAACTTCGAAAATTAGCTCACGTCGTCTTAATGGAACAAACACAAAATTCAAGATTCGCAGTACGAACATTACGTCATCAGTCAATCAAAATCCACCGATAAATAAAAAAATCTAAAATTTATTGATTCATTCGATCGCTCACTTAAGAACTACAAACTTTCACAACTGGTTGGCCGGCGAGTAAATTATATCATGCCGGCCGACCCAAAGAAACAGCTGTAATTCGTCTTTGCACTTCAAGTCGTTAAATTCCAATTATGTAAATCGTATTAATTATTAGTCCCAATACACTTCTTAAATTATTATTCGTATCTACTAACAAATGTTTCAGGCTAGTGATAAGTATTTTTTAAATGAGGAAAAAAGTTAAATTATCACAAAAATTCGACGTTAGTACACCAAAACTTTTCGAACACTAAAAACAAGTAACAAAATAAAAAACGCAATTATGACATTTTTTAAGCAATATAAACGATCAATTTCTCAAATGTATTTCAACATACGACAAAAAGTAATTTCTTTAATAGTTTACGACAACAGAAAAAAGTCAGATAAAATCATAATCCTTAAAAAATTTGCCACACTAAAATTATACCAATATTATTTGCTGTTCTGCGTAAAGGATGAAAATTGACAAAATATACCAACAAAGGAAAAATACGCGAAATATATTAACACTTAAGCATTTCAACAAGTAATTACAGCAAAAGTCTTGAACGACCAAGCTGCTGTGGAAAATAAATTTAGATGTTGTATCCACTACAGATTTTTTAAAATTATTTTTCAATAATGTATCATTTTTAATAATACTATTTGTATGTTATAAATGCTTTGAAAAATAAATTCACATTACACAGAGTTGCACGAGTAGCAGTAACAATAGCATCTTAGTTAAAATATGCCTTTCCACGTTCCTATTAATATTCTAGCCCGAGATCATATTATGCGCTAAGACTAATATGTTTATGTAGACTCGCACACATATTCACTTTTGACGCTGTCGTTTCATTATTCACAGAACCTAGACGCTCTACACGATCACTTGGGAACTTTGTATCCAGGAATGAAAGCTCCGTCGTTTCGTTGCACGGAGAGACCCAACGGAGACCTGGTGCTTCATTACTATTCAGACAGGCCGGGTCTCGAACACATCGTCATCGGAATTGTGAAGGTACTTTCAAATATTCATGTAGTTTCAATTATATATTGTGCACTAAGTCATTCAACATCCCACAGTAGAAAGTTTTCTTTGAGATAAGCAACTCTACTATACATACAATGTATGCTTGGCCTATTGCATGCTGCGCTCACACCAAAATAGAATATTGTATGGTATAATATCATAGCTAAGGGGAGTTTTTTCTTATGATGGATAGATCGAATAAAAAAGTGAAGAACTTAAATTTTGTGCCATGATCATTGTCAATAAAGAATATATAACAATACCCAAAGTAAGCAGCAAGCTACATATTCTCATTTAATTTCCCTTGCAAACCAAAATTCTATCTTTTAATTGGTTTGTTCAAAACCAAATATAACAAAATAGTACAAGGGGTCGAGAACGCATCCTTCTGACAAAAGCCGCAATAATTCAGTAGGTTTATGTACATATATAAAAAATGGGTTCGAAAATTACGTACAGCAAAAATTCTGATCATCGATGATCAATATACACATATATGCATATTAAGGAATACGTCAATATATATAAAATTAATAATTTCTGTAGATATAAAAAATATTAATGTGATTTAAAAATATTTTACAATTATATTAGTAAATTACATTGGTATGATACACTTACATTTTTTATTTAAAAACAGAAAAATATAGAGCAGTTGGAATTAAAAGTAAAATATATTTGAGAATGAATCAATCACCTATGTTCAGAATTTTATAATATTGCAATAATCCTATCACTATAAAAAAGTGTTGATTTTTTTTAATTTTATTAAATTTATTTTTCTTAACATTTTTGCTTTTTTTTTTCTATTTCCTTTAAGATTTTTTTAATAGATCTAGATTTTTTTTAAATGTTGGATTATTCGCTATTTTGAAACGAGATGGCTGATCAAACTTATTAACAAGCACAGTAAAATATTCATAAAATCCTTTTTTTAGAAAAAAAATTGTGTTAATGTTAATAAAAACACTAGTTATCGTTTCCTCGAAATTTGTATATCACAATAATGACAAAAAAATGTGAAGAAGATGTATTTATATTATACTTTGAATAGCCGCATTTAATAACAAAACAGCAGAACAAGCTAGACAACAAACTTAGCTAAAATATCAATAAAAACTAAGTTTTATCACAATCTTACTAAGACTACTACAGTTATCGCGTCCTCAAAACACTAACAAAATATGTTTTATTATATTTTTTTGATTTTTACACTACTTTTTTATTTATGAATTTTAAAATCAATTTCCTATTTGATTTTATTTTTTTTCTACAACGTTACGATTTTTTATCTTGAAAGTAACTTATTTTTAACAGCTAAGCGCCCATGGACTCGTGTACGAGTCTTGAAAAAATATTGTATAATGGCCGTGAACTCAGACTTGAGTCCTGCATGCGTTCCCTTTTATTAAAAAAATTCAGAATACTAACAAGTTTGCCTCTACATGATATTAAAATATGGTAGTATACTATTTATACATAGTATCAAATAAAAAATAAATCAGATTTTTATTTAAATTTTTGTAAAAAGAGACATTTTTCGGGCACGTGAATTTGTTTATGAAATGTATGAAACAATTATTTATTTCATATAAAAAATAATATTTTATGTTACACTCCTTAAACAGAAATAAACTTCAAGATCAAAAGTGTTTGGCTAGGTAAACATAAAATCAATCCAATCAAAAGAAATCGAATCACCAATTAACAAAGCGTTTCCACTTGAAATTCTGTATATTATTGCAAAATTAAAAAGTGAAAATGTTACGGTTTATATAAATATATTCGATAACAAAGTAATCAAAGAACTTTCAAGAAATAGCATCTATTAACATACAAACATTTTTACCGGGTGTTTGTTATTTTGATATTTCCTCAGCATTTAGAAAATCGCAATGATTTACAGATTAAGAAACTAGGGAGAAAATCTACCATTCGGTTAAATTATCACCGTCCTTGAGTTTATTATTTGAAAAAATAATAATATTTCGTTTAAAGGAATAAAATCATAAACGAATAATATGTTATTTCATTCCTAATATTTTGTGTAAATTGAAAAGGGTTGCAATAGTCAAAAACCAGTTATTTATAATTTTTTGTATAAGCGGTTTATACAAAAGATCTGTTTATAATATAATATAATTTGCACTCACCAAATTTTTCGGCGTCTATTTTCTGCGTACAACTGTCACGGACACATTTATTTTCACAAATACACTTATACACTACACTATAACTTTATTTATATTTATTTACATTATATACACTTTTTCACTATATCCTTATTTATATTTTTTTTTTAATCACATTTTTTTACTATATCCTAATTTATATTTATTATTATTATTTACACTTTTTATAATCAATTTCAATACTATTTTTTAGTGATACATATAAACACATTCCTCAATATGAACAGTAATTTCACATTTTTTGCACATGTGTCTTTCCTTATTCTATGTGCAGAACAATCACGAAATTTTTTTCTCACATATTACTATACACTTTTTATTTTTATTGACTAACGATTTTTCATATTATCCGAAAGCCTTTCTGGTGAATCGATAGCACGGGCACGGAAAGAAGTGATATAAACCGGTGAAACGTCTTTAAAATCGATAGATTCTACTGAATCCTGCATCCATCCTTTAGCCATACTAAAGAAATGTCTTTGAATTTAATTTTGCTGTTAAAAATCAGATTTTGATAGACGCGGAACGAATTAAGCAATGTGCGTTGATATAAATAAAAAAAACTGCCATTTTTATTCATTCCATTGTTTTTTGAAATAATAATTAACATGCTCGGTATTGGTCGAAGCAATCAACACCTTTCATATATATATATATTATTTATTTATATAATTCTATTAAATAATAGATATTTGGTAATTTTCATAGGACTGATACCCGAAAAATAAATCTACCTAACATTGAAATCATTCCCTCATCCAGGGAAAGGATTTGCTTTGACATGTAAACATGGTTGAATTTGACTAAAAAGTAAGCAAGAATTGTCTACACTTTCGCTAGCCTATCTGTAAAAAAGTTAAATTTTGTATAAATCTATTTCTTGACATAGTTTTTTTAAGTAACTGCGTCTCGATTTGATCATTGTATTATAAATTTTAAAGTTCACAGACAATATTGCATTTTGTGATGAAACCAAAGTAATATAGAAAAATATGACGAAATATATCAGAACCACTCTTGTTTTGCTTTTTTCTGTGAGCGTGGGATAATTTTAATATATGAATTTGCTTATCGTAAAAACACGTGAAAAGTATCGCTCGTCCCAATATATTGTTGATAGCATAAATGTGTTTCTACTAAGAGTCAGTATGAAGAGGAATTTCACAACTTCTACACATGTATGCTGTATCTTTCCTCATTCCACGTGCAGAACAAACACTACTTTTTCTTCTCACATATTTCTCCGCACTTTTTATTTTTATTATCTGATGATTTTTTGGCTTATCTAAAAGCCTTTCTGGTGGATCGACAACGTGTGGTAAAAACCGTAATAATGTCTTTAGAATCGATAGATTCCACTGAAATCTACATCCATCCTTTAGCCTTACTCAAAAGAAAATCTCCAAATTTAATTTTGCTGCTAGGATTCAGATTTTGATAGACACGGGACGAATTAAAAAATACACATTCAAATAAATAACAAACAACATTTTATGTTTATTCTATTGTTTTTCACAATATTAGGTAACTAGGCACGATCATCATTATTTATTACAGTATAATATACATTGAGACTTATATATTATAAAGCCAGTCGTTCTGTTTTTTCCCGTGTCGATCATCTGGCTGTTATTAAAAGTAAATATCATTTTTAAATTTGGATAAGCATTTCAACATTTCTGGCATGTTTAATCTGTAGGCGCTTTAATTTTATATTTTTAAGAGATTCTGGCAGACTTCTATTTTTCCAGATAATTCCGCAAAGATTCGTTTTCCGTAAAAATAAATCAAGATATGTTTAATATGTATGCTTATATATTATAAAAAACTACAATTAATTTTTAAAAATTTCACATAGTAGCTATTTTTATTTTATTTGATATGATTTATATACTAAATAAACTTTAAAAAATAATTTACATAATTATATGAATATACTTAAACTTTTCGTCAGGTTTTACGCTGGCTGTTCTAAGAATGTATTACCCGCGCACTGTAACGCCTCTTAAATTATCATGAGCATAATATTTTATTTTTCCCTATTTGTTTTTCTTATGTATAGTTGTATACGTGTTGCTATTGAATAACTCGGTCTTTAAAATCACACAGGCGGTTGCCAGTAAGCTGCACGATACTGAAGTGGAAGTTAAGATTCTGATGAAGAAAGAAGATGGAGATCACGTCCAGTTTCTAATAACTGAGACTTCCGCGCCAGAAAAAGTCGCGGCGCCACAAATCGAAGAGATCGAGACATTATCATTGGGTGAGTGCTATTTGTTAAACTTACTTAAATATTCCACTATTTCTTATAACACACGTCACTCGCAAAAGACGTCCAATGACTGAAGGACAAGATTGTAGTATATGCACCGGAAACGTAGCGGTTAGGAATGGTTTAACATATGGTTCAAATAGAGCATGGATCGCTTCCAAACCACAAAAAGATATGCATATGTAAAATACTTTTAGTGATAAATTCGAAAATATTTTTGGAGCTTGTGGTTATCGTAAAAACTGTTTATGTAAAAACTTTGGTAAAAAATATTAAGAAGCATATTTTCTTATGCTTCGAATATTTATTAACAAAAGGTCGAATTTATCGACCTTTTTTCTCATCTTGCGCAATGATGTCATTAAATTAAAAAAATTTAAAACAATAACAACAAAGAACATATAAAATATTAATAATTAAATATCAAACAAAAATATGCAGCTCAGTTAAAATACAAATGTGAACGATCCTTTCTCGATCGCAAAATCAAATGCTGCTAAAAAATAATATTGTAAAAAAATATTTTAGGAAAGTAAATGGACTTTGACTTTATTATTTTTGTCAGCGTTATACAAGTACGCGTGCCATTTGTCTATTAATGTGGATTTTGACTACTTGAATATTTACCTTCAAAGTTGAGCTGAACAAAAAACAGTCGGTGTCTATATAAACGCAAAAAAATATTGCTATTGATGGTTAAAGGCTTAATAAAACTATTTGCGATAAGCATAGCGTTATGTAAGCGTACGTGACGGTCGGAGATTCAGACGGATTGTGACCACTTTCAAGTGCACCTTTTAAATAGTCGGTATCTTTTAAAAAGCGGTGAAATCATGTATTCAAATTAAAAGTGGCTAGCAACAGCGTTGGCAAATATTCTTAAGCATTACGTAAAAAGTAAATTTTCGGTAGTAATACATACAAAATTTTCATCTGATATTTAAATCTATAATTTTCACAAGTCAAAGCTTGTCAGAATTTTTACTATCTGACTTATCAAACTCGCACTAGCGAAAGCAAAATAGTTCATTTAAAAAAACTGATGAAGCAGTACGTTACGCTTCGAGAAAAACACGTATCAACACTATAGTAAAAAAATAATATAAATTTATAAATTAAAATCTTTAAAGGACCGCAAGATTTGCACTATTAAATATTATATAAAACATTTTTTCTAGAATAAATCAGCCCTAAGATGTGGTATTTTAATATAAACGTTAAATAAAAATTGTAATCAAATTATATAAAAATTAAAGTAAATCACCGAGTATTGTTACTTTTGAATTTTAACCTCTTACAAGTTGCCATTATTTTATATTAATATATAATTTATTCGATCTACATAATCTTAACGTACAAATTTATTTAAGTATTTTTTATACATCGTATCAAAATTGTGGTTACAAATCAAAATTAATATATTTTATTGATTTACATATTTTTAAAAATATAAGTGTTTTAAGTTAAAATGGAAACTGCGTGAAATACAGCACGAAAACCTATGTTCAATATAATCGATAACCATACTATGTATACATCTGTCTATATTACACCGAAAACTTTTACAAAAATCCACCTCAAAAAACTTAGTTCATTATCTTACAATCTTTTCTTCTCTCAAAAACACTCACTCGATAGATTCAAATTAAAGCAAAAGTTTGAATAGCTTTTTGTTATGCAAACGCTCCGAAAAAGTTTTTCTCTAACCTAACCATTAAAGCCTAGGTTCAGAGAGAAGGTTAACTACACACTGTTATACAAATCTACCGCTTCACTCTGTTTGCATGTATGTATGTCATCCGGTAGAAGATAAACAGCTCGCTTCATTCAGAAAACAATGTCTATAGTTTTGACGATGGTCTCTTTGGTTTTCGCAGAGCCGAAAGTTAGTCCCGCTACGTTCTGTCGAGTGTTCCCGTTTCACTTGATGTTTGACAGGAAGCTGAGAGTGGTGCAATGCGGCAGAGCTGTTGCACGAGTGCTGCCCAGAGTTGCACAACCCAATTGCAAGATATCGCACGTCTTGGATGCAGTGAGTATTCTTAATTTTTGCTAATAATTTTTAAAAAATAATTCAATATACTTATGTGTATCATATTTGTATGTTTTTCATTAAATATAATATAATATGTAATACAGGATTCAGCAAAGAAGCGGACGATTATGAAATCATGAAAGTTGTAGGTTACTTAATCTTGAGGGCATATTATCCATAACGCGACGCAGAATTTTCACTTGTATTTATTTATAAATTTTAAGTATAAGCTTGATAATATTATGTGAATATTTCTGACTAATGAATGTCAACATTTCTAGACATAACAAGATTAAGAAACTCTAAAATCATGTTCTTGTCAAATGCCATAAACGACGTTTATTTAAATATGATACAGGATTTTTTAGTAATGGTCAAAAAAAATTTAACATTGGTATAGTTTTAATGTTAAACTTAAATTTACTGCAAAGTACTAGTTATTAGTTCTACTATAATGTAGGTTTATTTTGCCATAAAATATATAAATTACACGTTTTACAAAAAATCAGCAACAGAGTACAATTCTATGCAAATAGGCTATTTATTCTTTATGCCAAAAATAATATTTAAGGGTACAATACAAGCAAAATATATAAAATAGCGAATATAACAGAAAACTTAAGTTTCGTATTTTAGAAATAAATGTAATATATATTCTGATTAGTAGAAGTAGCAAGATTTATGCAGAAAATTTAATTGTGCTCTTGTGTTATTACTTCATTTATTATTTTTTTTACAAAGGTACAACTATTTTAAACCTACATTTTGTTATTCATTAAGTAATATAAGTCTAAATCAATCGATAATATTTATATCATGATGTTTTTTTGTGTCTATTTATTTTGTAATAGCAATAAACTTATTTAAGAAATATATTACATATTTCTTGATATTCTATAAATAATATTTTTTTAAATAATTCAGGAATAAATGATTTTCTAAGTAATTAAATGCATATAATATTTTGTCTGTCTCAAATTTTTTAAATTGCAAATAAGAAAAAAAATCGTTGTATTTTCATCATAATTTTATAGTAGTTATTTATTTTTTTCTGATAAAGGCAGTAAACTTGTTAAAAAAATATATATTATATATTAAGTATTATTTAATAAATTGAATTTATAAAATAATTGTTTCACACGTAATTTTTATGCAACAAATTTTTACTTTTTATAATACGTATTAATAATTATGAATTCTGTGTTTTTATTTTATTTGTTTAATTTTTTATCCATTTTAATTAAAATATGTAGCAAAATTAGGAATTTTCTTAAAATTTAAATGAACTTTTAAAAACTTTTTGATTGAAGCCATATAAAAATTGATGAAATATTTTAATTATCTGGAGTTTAATAAAATTCCAAAAATTTTAATTAATATAAAAATTTAGGATTTTTATGTGATTTTAATGCACAATAAATTTTGTGTTGAGTATTAATTAACATATTTTTTTATTTATTTTAATTTATTTACTTTGATTACAAATTTTCCTTAAGTTACGTCCTGTGATTTATAAAAAATCGTTTGATATATTATATATTTTTATTTTATGTCATTTTTATTTGTTATTAACGATAGCCGCCTTAATACAGCACAAGATTTATTTTTGCATTTTATTGCATTTATCATTTATAAAAATGAATTAGCTGATAAAATGATATTTTTACGTCAGCTATTGCTGCGTTATTTTAAGTGTATATATTTTGACAAAAATTAACACTTTTTTAAGCTGTAAAAATATTTATAAATGTATATATTACCATCATTTAAACATATTTTTAGCCCTTTTAGTGTGAACGAGCAATAATGTTTTAAGATTTTTTAATGTTCTTAATAAAACACTATATGAAAAACAAACAGGTGGAAAATACCGTATTGTCAATTGTTTGCCTAATGACAGTAAATAAATTTTAGCAAACCTAAATTAAACTTGTCATTATTAATGTTGATCTTACTTATTTTTATATTAAAACGCATGGTAATTTTAATTAATTTTACACTGCAATTTAATGATTAAAAAAAATTTTAATAATATTTTTTTCAACTATTATAGATTTAATTTAATTATTTCCAATAGCAAATTTCTATTAAAAACTAGATGTTTTCTATGAAAAATTGTCCTAATAATTTTTTACGTCAGTTTATTCTATAGAATATTAGTTATTTTTATCATTGGTATTGGAAATTAATTATTCTTTGCAACTTAATTAAATTTATTTTACCATTACCACCATATATTTTAAGCAGTTAAAAACATCAAATTGTAATTTTTTAGTAGTTTATTACCGAATTTTGTTAATGATTTTCAGTAAAATAGCGACATGAAGTCCAAAATCACTACATAAACAAAAACCAACATATTTTGTGTATTGTAATATCATTATCTAGTTCAAAATATCTACATATTTATTTATAAGCACAATTTTATTTTATGATTATTTTACCTAAGCAATTATATCGATGAAAGTTAAAATTTGCACTTTATACATATGTATATTTAAGAAGAAGAAAATAAGTAATTTGTTTTAAAATGCGATTTAAATAATTTATGGTTAAAATATATTTTATACCTATACAGAAAACGATTGACATATTAATACACTTGAGAAAATAAAAGAACCTTTTACGTCTTCGTAAATATACTAAAACAAAGCTTGTTCTTCGTAACAGTCTCAGCGGATTACTCTTTTCTCAGTACATCTAAGTTCGATAAGACCCTCCAAATTTATTCATAATAAAAAAAAATGTGCTACATAAAATTTAAGACTCCATGTATCGAACATTTTATAGCCGCTTTTTTTTGCTAATTAATTAAAAACATGTTAGTGCCTGCTTTGATTAAAAAAATATATACAATATATACAAGACAACTAATTAATTATTCAAAGCAAATATATTTCAATATTAATTAATTTAATGCCTTTAGGCAAATTATATGTAATTACTATTAAGTAATTAATCAAGTTCTGATGGATTTATTTATATACGCTAATTAATTATATTACTAAATACAATAATATGGAGATTACTCAAACATGTCAGTTAAAATTTAATGTGATATAATATTTGCTTGAAAGCAAATATTTAATGATAAAATAGCTTAGATATACAGATAGGATAAATCTTTGTTTTGAAATCAAAAAAGATCTTTGTTTTGAGAATATATCATATTACACAAAGAAATAGTTTAGATTAATTGTTAAGACTAATTTTATATGAATTGTCACTAATCGTTTATTCACTAACTTAATACATATGTAATGTATATAGCAAACGGTCTGAATTAGACATGTGAAATGTAGATATCATCAAACGGAAACTTTGAGCCATCACACCCAAGCCAATATTGCTAATGGCCAGACATTTGGAATATTGGATGTGTTTCGGGCTTTGACAACACATAGAGTCTAAAGTCAAAACGTACATATATCCTTAGGTACGACCCCATCTTGAATTGACTTTCGAAAACATCCTGGCTCATATAAACACGATCTACGTGCTGAAAACGAAACCTGGAGAGATGAAGGCGACGGAGGTCTGCGATGAATTTACTGTCCTTCGTCTCAAGGTAAACGAAATATATACTACATACATATGGAAATGTTAAATCTAAATAATTTCCTCTGATTTCGTACCCTTTATGGTAATTAAAATTTCAGGGACAAATGCTGTACATACCAGAAACCGACTTAATGCTTTTCCTTTGCTACCCGAGTGTCATGAATTTGGACGACCTAACAAGGTAATATTCTCATCTATTATAATTATTGTGTCGTTAAATATTAAGCTTGCTAATGTCCACTTTGCTTGTGTGTTTGCAATTAATATTTCAGTGTTTCTTAAACACTTTTTAATTAAATAATTCTGAAAATTAAAAAATAAGTAGCAAATTCAACAACAATGCAAATTAAAAATTCAAGTACAAAAGTAATTATTATTATTTTTTAAATTTATTTAGCTAAAATATAATATATACCTAAACGTTAGCAGAATATAAAAAAAAATACGTTGATATTATAATTTATTTCGTAATGCACAAAGGTGTTTCTTTATTCCATTGAGAAAACTCTCTACATTTTTATTATTCACCTTTATATAAAATTCCCCTAGCTGTATTAATTTTATTATACCTATCTACCCTTATATCTCTACTTCTAGCATTAAATATATGTATGTCTCTAATTATTAATCTATACTTATTTAAATACTCTTTTAACATAACCATTAAATATATAATATTTCTTGAATGTCTAACCATTGCAATCTTTTAATCGTACTACTACAACTACTAAATCTATATTTATTTAAAACTTATCTTATTGCTCTATTTTGATTTTTTTGTACCATCATCTTATCTAATTAAAGCATATAGAATATTGTTGCACAATAATTGAAGTGGGGTAATATAATTATATTAATAAACGTATTTTTCTACTAATAATTTTGATTATGTAATTAAAATGTTTCTTAACATTTATTTTTTTATCTAAAATCACTACTAAACTTTTTTCATATTATTATATAGCATATTTATAGTTAATAATCATACATCTAGTTTAAATTCATTATTATCTAATAATCTTATTTACCATTATCACCTATGCAATAAATTAAAGTGTTGTCTGCAAAGAGATGTATTTTACATTTTTCTATATTATTAATTAAATCATTAACCCTTTGAACAGTATCGCCGTATCGTTTTAGGTATCCTAGATTCCCAGTTAACTCAAATAATTGAGACAATAATAAATAAAAAACATTATATTTATATAATATTTATATAATTATTTTTATAAAAAATAATACCAATAAATTAAAGAGTACGAAATAAATTAACATTTTTCTTTCTATTTTATTGAATTCGTTATTTAAGTTATTTACAACTTCTTTAATATTATCACCTATTCTATTTATATTAATCTATATGATTCATTATATTAATAATATATATTATAAACAATATTGTTTCTAATTAGGACTCATATGGTATACCTTGAGATATTATTATTATTTTTGCTTTGGAATAATGAAAAATTGTTCTTGAATATTTCAAAATAATATTATATAAGACAGTAAAAGCTACAAATCACTAGATTAACAAAGGTGTCACAATTAAAAATAAATTATTGTGCAATTTTTCTGATAATAAACGTATTTTTTCACTATTTATTTTTGATTATATAATAAAAATACTTCTTAAAAAATATTTTTTTATCTGTAAAAACTACTAAATATTTTTTTAAATATGAACTTTTTTTCATATTATTATTTAAAATATTTAAATTAATAATCATATATTTAGTTTTATTCAAATTAAGTTTAAATTCATTATTATCTTATCATCTTTTTTAACTTATGCAATAAATTAAAGTGTCGTCTGCAAGCAGATGTATTTAACATTTTTATATTTTATTAATTAAATCATTAACTCTTTGAACGGTATCGCCGTACATGTACGGCGGTCGATTTTGTACTGTTTTGAGGTACCCTAGATAGGTATTCATATATTTACACATATACCTAAAACGAAAATAAATAAAAAAATATGTATATAATATGTTTTCAATGATTTTTATGGAAAATAATTTTAATAAATTAAAGAGTACGAAATAAATTAACAGAACAAAAATTATATTTTATTACTTAAATTATTTAATGGCTTACTAAAGCTTTTGAAGCGACCGTAAAAAATTGGGAGAAATACCACACAAAGGTCTGATAACTTAACAAATTGATAGTAAAAAGTTTGATTTTTGCATAAAATTAACACTTTAAAGGCTATGACTGAATAAAAGAAAGGGAAAAACATACCCCAAAAATGTTTGGAAATACTTAACATATTGTCAAGAATTTTTTAAATATAATATCACACAAAACTATGACTTTAAAAATATATTATTCAGTGGCTTACAAAATCGTATAAAACGATTGTCAAAATTTACAAAAAAGGTCTGAGTTAACTAAACAGATTGGCAATATAAAATTCAATAGTGTCTTTTTCGCTTATAAATACTGTAAAACGAACATAGAAAAGTTGAAAACAAATATTGGCAATATATTTTTTATTTTGCATATAGTTTTCACAAAGAAACAACTTTAAAAATGTAATATTAGATGGTTTAGTTAATCTTTTAAAACGAGAAATATTACACAATAATCTTCGATAACTTAACGAAGTATCTATAAAAAGTACGGTTTTGGCAAAAAAATGGCACAAGTCAAAAACATAAAAATGATGTAAAAATAAACAAAAAAACTGACTTCAAAGTTCAAGAAACATTTCATAAAAAAATTGCACAAATACACAACTTTAAAAATCTAATATTCAATGGTACGCAATTAAAGAATAAATACAGACTAAATCTTATCCCTTAATGATTTTTACATATACTAAGCACAATATTTTATTGTTATCAATTATAAAAATGTATATCATAATGCTTTTTAAGTATTTTATTAAATAAAAACGAGGCTTTATTAAAAAAAATTTTCATTTCAAATAAATATTAAATACATATTTAATTCTATTGAAATAATTTTTTATACAATAATGATAAAATCGTGGTACAAGATTGTTAGTCTAGATTTATAATTAAGCACACCACAGGCGTTCATTATTGACAATAATTAATTTTCTCAGGCATGGCCTTTACATATCGGACATTCCCTTACACGACGCCAGTAGAGACTTGGTACTGATGTCTGAGCAATTCGAGGCCGACTACAAGTTAACGAGGAACCTAGAGGTGTTGACGGATAAGCTTCAATCCACTTACCGAGAACTGGAGTCGGAGAAACAAAAGACGGACAGGTTCGGACGTCTAACCGCACAACAACTGATCTAATTTCATAAGCTACTACTATTTCTGTCCGTTTACACAAAGCGCGATTATGATCAATGACAGCATTTGTTTAGGTTGCTCTATTCCGTGCTGCCGATTAGTGTGGCTTCAGAATTGCGACACGGGAGGCCGGTGGCCGCTAGGAGATATGACGTTGTCACTTTGCTGTTTAGTGGCGTGGTGGAGTTTGCTAGGTTTTGCTCGCAAAACACAGATTCGAGAGGGGCTATGAAAATTGTGAGGATGCTCAATGAGTTGTATACGACGTTCGACGTCTTAACGGATCCCAAGAAAAATCCTGATGTTTATAAGGTAACTTTTATTTCATAGCTAACTTTTTACACAGTGTCAGTACTCACTACTAACTGTGGCACAGCGGTGGCATGAATTGTTAAAAAAAATATTATTATTTCATCTTTATCAACATTCATTCTTCTTAATTATTAACATTATTATTGATTTGCTATTCTTAAACATTTTTTTTATAAATACAAAGTGTTATAAAACATTTTTTTCATGGTAAATTAAAAATAAAAATTTATATTTAAATTTATTTTTTAATAGTTGAATAACGCTGATCTTCGCATTGCTAATAATAATACATATATTGATATATATTTAGGTGGAAACCGTCGGTGACAAGTACATGGCAGTGTCCGGCCTTCCAGAACCAAATCCCGGTCACGCAAAATGGATATCTAGACTAGCTTTAGACATGATGGATTTAGCCAAACAAGTCACCATCGACGGACAGCCAGTGGTACGTATTCCGACACTCGAGATTCTCAAATATTTTTGTGAAATAAAAATTAATTAAATTAATTAAATTCTAGCGTATCACAATCGGAATCCACACCGGCGAAGTTGTCACGGGAGTAATCGGCCACAGAATGCCTCGCTACTGCCTTTTCGGAAACACCGTTAACTTGACGAGTCGTTGTGAAACCACTGGAATTCCGGGGACTATAAACGTGTCCGAAGACACTTATAGGTAGGTGTTAATGGAATAAAAATCGCGATTTTATGGAGCAAAAGCTTAACGACCGAACGCGTTAGATGACAGGAGTACACAAATCAAATATTCTTTTCTCCTTGTTTCGAAGTGTGATACTTTAGAGGTTATTTACTCGGTGAAAAGTGCGTCGTTAATTTGCTAACGCTTCGGTTAATTTTTTAGTGTGTAAAGTTTCGGGTCGACCCAAAAGTTTAAATGAAAAATAATGTCAGTTATGAAAATGATATAAAGCATAAAAAGTTGTGAAAATGATATATTAATGGAGACTAAGAACATTAATTCTGTTAGAATTTAATGGAATTGTGTGGTTGCAATACAAATAAACTGTATAATATTTTAATTATATAAATTAATTAATTCACATACATTTAAATAAAATATATAATAAACTGATATTTTAGTATGAAATATTAATAATAATGGTTACAATCTAAGAGGGAGGGGGGGTGATAAAGCTATTATAATTAATAATAAATAAGACCTGAAACTATCAATATGTCTTATTGAAATTAATGTATTTTATTGAAATTTATGTATTTTTTTGAGTCTATAGCCAGTGCTTCTTTTTTATGTGTTTTTTGCACTAGTTAGCGTCTAAACTTCTAACTGGTTTGTATTCGTTATGGTCGTAACAAAAAAAAGTTATTTTTTAAAATCAACTAAAACCTAAATACATTTAACCATTAGTGCTTAAAAATATTAATAATTCGTACAAATTATTATAATATATCCTACTTTTTTTTTCTCAAAATTTACTAAAACTTTCATATATTTAATTATAAGTTCTAAAAAATATTTATAATTTCTAAAAACTATATTTTAAATTTTAAATAAAATTTAGTAAAAGGTTTTATGATTTTCTTGACTGTACGAAGTTAAGTATATTAACTTTTTTAAATTTTCAACTAATCTTTCGGGATTTTGTCCGTCGGAAAACCGACGTTCAGCATTCAGCTTTTGGGCTTTAGTTTCAATAATAATGTAAATTTTTATTGTTATTATCTTATTATATCCAACCATTGTTTCTCAAAATGAATAACAATGAGCAGAAAGTAATAATTAAATACTTAATATTGCATTCAAAAATTACATTAGAGAGGAAAAATTAGATATTACCGGCAGCACATATAATAAATCAGTTTAAATCTTTGCTTATACCAGTGATAGCAAACCTTTTGAGCTTAGTACAATGTCAAAACTAGAACTATCCACGTTTTTTTAATATTTGCAGACTTAGTAAAAAAATATATTATTGATATGTTTATTTTATTTATTATTATAGCTAATTTTTACACTATACTTTCATAGTATAAACATAAACATGAAATAGAAAAAACTTAATAATATAATTTATTTCTTAATAAACGAAGCTGTTTCTATTATATATTCCATTAAGAAAACTCGCTACATTTTTATTTTTGCGGTTTGTCTTAGCAATATTATTATACGACTTCACAACTCCGTACAATATTCCCCTGGCCGTACTCGATTTAGTATACCTCAATATCCTTAATCTTTTGAAATCATATGTTCATAACGTCTGGACATTTTTTTTCAAGTTACTTAAAATAATAATATTATAAATTATTAAAAACTCATTCCTTAAATTAGTATCATTTAAATTTCGTTTAATTATTAAAATTATATTTTATTAAAAAAAAATTCAGTAATAAATCAATATTATATATTTTTTAATTAATATAATACTATTTATATTTTAAATATTTAATTTACCTTCTAAGGTAAATTATATATTTAAAATATGCCAAAATAAAATTTACCTAAATAATATAGAAAAATTTAATATAAAAGAAATGTTTTTCTTATTTAATGACCATTCAATTATTTTTTAAATATATTTATTCAAAATTACTTGGATTATTTAAAAAAACTTTGGATCACAGAGGGTTAAAATATCTCTATTTATAGTACTATTAAATTTATAATATAATATATATGTTCATATTATTTTTTTATTAAATACTTATTTTTTAATTTATATATAAATACATACAAATTCATCTATAATTTTTTTTAAATATCCAACTATTTAAATATATCAATAATACTTCTGAATACAACTAATAAATCTATTTTTATATTTTACGACCTTTTGCTTCATAAGATTTCCATATCGTCTTTACGAAGTACCGTTACAAATTAAATGAATAAATTTTATTAACCTACAATACCATTACCTTCATTCCATAATTTTGCTACCTATGTATCTGATTTTTTTAAATTTCGGGTAGAATTTCAACCATCTTTTAAATAAATAGAATTAATACAGCCAATATTAAATGTGCTCTTACTAATTGTATTTCACAAAAGTAATAAAATATTTGTAAGCATTATTATATAATAAAAATGAAATGGTAAATATTTCTTTAGCAGCGCAGGGTAACACCCCCACGGTTTATGGCTGAGAGGCAAATAGTAGTGGATTCTAATTATTATAGAATTTAACAATATATCGTCAAGCTTGATGGAGAATCTTATGATGCCAACCGCTTACCAAATGTTGATTTTATGACCTGGCCGGGTCATAAAAAGTCGTCAAATATAATTTCGACCGGCCCAAAATTTTAGCCAGTTTCTTAGAATCGGTAACGGCCGAAGTTAAACCAAATGTTCTCAATTATTTGTTCGAGTCGAGCACGTGTTAAAATAACTTGAAAACCATTTTGCACATTTTTTTCGATATGCATAGTATATGTGAAGGGTATGTAGGGTAGCTGAGAGGGTGGGCAAGAGGAAAGTTTTGGCATATTGAAGACTTGCATTTAGTTACAGATTTTTAGTAAGGTTAGATTTTGTATTCTATAAATGTATTGGAAGACTAGTGATTATGCCACGTTGCTGGATAATAAACCAGATACCGAAAAAGGCAAAAATATCAAGGCTTCAGTAGTTGGATGACGTAACGAAAAATGTAAGTTCAGCCTCAACCAGAAACTAGAAAATTATAGCGCAGGACCAGGTGAAGACCCACCTTGGGTTGTAATAAACGAATGAATACAAAATACTTGAATGCATAAAAAATAATATTTTTTATTGACTTCCTTGCTGAATTTCATTGACTTTCTCAACGTTTGTATGGGAACGTCATGACGAAATTAAAAACCAATATCCACAACGCAAATCTTATATTTAAATTTTCTTATCTTTTCTCCAGAGATGGCATTAAATTTTCTTCAATATGATCCTCTTTAATATTATTTAAAACGCTCATACGACTTTCATAGCACTGTTGCAACATCTTATGTCGACGTCTATTGACGTCCTCGGCATCGCAAGCACAAAGTTTACTTATATATGTATATATTATATTAAACATTGCGGCTTAAAATTTCAGTTTTGGACAATAAGTGTTTAGGCATTCGGCTTTTATAATATGCTGTCAAAAAACATTTTATTTATATTCTGATAATATTTTATTTTTAAAAAAACTATTAAAATTACAATATATCTTACCAGTAGCTCTTAAAAATATTATTATTTAATTAAAAATAAATATGTTAGTTATCGAACTAAATTTGCTAAAATTTGCTAAAAAAATAAAGTTTGTAATATTATCGTTTTTTAATTTTCAATAATTCATTTAAAATAAATAAAGCACATAACATACTTATACATGTGATGGTAAAAAATAAAATTAAAAATATAAACCAATTTTTATTTATAACATTTTTGTATAGGAATATTAAATATTTTTTTATGCACCTCAAATAAAAGCAACTGTACTAACATTAGTCATTGCACAAATCAATATATTGGTGTAAATAATTTGGTATCGGCAATTTCCTAATACCAGAAGGCAACTGAAAGTTCTTCCAGAGTACTTCTCTAATAGCACATCTACACAGATGCTTCAACTCGGTCGGCTTTAACCCGCATCTCTCAGAAGGTACCAGATGATCCTCTAAGATATGCGGATACTTCTCTAATACACCTCTCCTCTGATAGTTATAATCATCCGCATAATCATATCCTTCATATTGCTTCATATCTAAAGTCAACTTCACTGTTGGAATAGCTCTCAGAATGACTCTCAAACACGTGACTAGCTCATAAGGATATTTCCTGTTTGAATCCTTTAACTTTTCCAGTATTGATTCTACTGGATTTGTAGAAGTACTCTCGTTTTCTATCTTAGCTCCAAATCTTAATAGTATAAGAAGCATTTCTGAAGCACCTGCTTGAATCACAACTCTAATCGGCGGTGATCTTCCACAACTTTCTAAAGGGACATCTATGAATCTTGTAGAAATTGATTTTTCTTTATACTCTAGACCAGCGTTGGTAGCGTGATCCAAGAAGTAAACCAAAGCGTGTACGTTCTCTTCTTTATCTTTGAAGTCCGACTTCCAACCGGCGATAAAGTGTGGCGCTGTAGTTCCAAATATTGCACCTAAGAATATATAACTATTAGTAGTGATTACTATTAATTGACTTTATTTTTGTCTTACCTAGAAATAGTCTTTCAAATGTCTTCTCGCATGAGTAAATTTCATCTAATAGTCTGGCTACTGTATAATTGTCTTGAAGACTCCAATCGAATGCCAATTTAGCGGCAATGTAAAGGACATTATGGTATTTTCCCATTAGACACACTTGCCTATTGTCGTTTTTGGATGATTCGTGGTATCTCAGTGCTGCTAAGATAAAATGTCGACAGGAAGATTCATAATCGCATTCTTCTGATTCGCCTAAAATTTTAAGTTTATTATTTTTTTAATTTATCGCTAATTTTTTAGTGGATACTTTTAAAAAAATAATAATAATAATAAACACTTAAATTCTAGTAAAAGTATTTTTTTTTTAAATATTAGAAATAGAATCTGATTTTTATATTGAATTTTGCAGCATAAAAATAATTGTAACAATTTAGTGTAATTGTTTTAATTATAAATATTTATTTTCTTTGAATGATACAAATCAATAAAATTATTATAAATATTTTTATGCTCAACCGTAAGATGGCAGTATTACTAAAAATTTATAAAAAAAATTATAATAAATAATTCATTGTCGAATATTTGCGAACTGTATTAACTTTTTCGAATTTATTATAAATTGTGTTGATATAATTACTTTTTAATTACACTCAGAGTGATAAGTGAATCATAAATTATTGCATTATAATTAAGCAAAATACGATGGGAAATTGGTCGTCTTAATATTCACAAATATTTTTTTTATATAAATGCGATATGATGCTAAAATTTCCTATCTTTCGAAAAAATGCTTTAAGAAAAGAGGAGTGCGTATTTTTGATAGTACAAAAAATTTCACAGGAACAGATAAAAAATACCATTGGATCAAAGTAGCAGGTAGCGAAGCCTACGAAAATCATCAATGCTTAACGCAAATATTTAGAAAGAATACTGCAGAGCTCAAACTATCGTATTATACACAAATGTAAATACACTCTCATTTTAATCATTCACTTCGATCGTCAAGTTAGTCCAGCTTGGTTATCATCTCGAGTCTCTAAGAGTTATTTCGAGTTTTGTAACGACTTGAAGTAATATATATAATATATTTGAATTCAAATTTATTTTACAAATTTGTACTATTTAGCAATTAACTATTATTATTAAATAAATAAATGTTATTGCTCTCAAAAAAAATTATCGCTTTAGTTGAAAATGTTATATTTGTGAATTAATTCGCACATAAATTACGTCATAATATTAAAAATGACCACTTGCAAGTCACGAGTATGAAATGAGATATTGCACATGGCTAGTAATAAATTCTTGAAATAAATAGCTCGGTTTGTAAAAAAATCGAATTGTACTTATTAAAATTAATAAATCAGTTTCTTAAGTAATATATATTAAAATAAATACTTACCCTTAGCACATCCGGCAATCACTGCCCAAAAATATTGAACCAATTCCTTTCTTTTTGTTCTCGAAAACAAGCAATCTCTATCCATGTTTTTAAATATATTATCAAAATAACACTGCATGAACACTTCCATGTTTTTATTTGTGTTAAATAGCAAATAAAATGTATACTTTCAGAAACTACTGTGTTGTTCCAACTTTCGTATTTAACTGCGGTGACAGCTTAAGTTTAATTTTATATTAAAGCCATATAAGCAACGTTAAATTATACAGGGTGTATATATTATTTATAATAGAAAACATATTTTGAAAATATATGTTTAATTTGGTATAGTAACAATATACTTAATAATCAAAGTCAATAAAATATAAATAAAATTAAAAAACATATTTAACATCGATGGTAAATCGTTTATCAGTCAGCTTGCTGTTTTTAAAAAAATTTGCAACGCACGAGCGTGTTTTAGTGGCCAAAAATTATTTGTAAAATATTTTTTTATTTACACAAACTTTTCAATTAAGCCGAGTTAATCATATTAGAATATTCATAATACATCAAATAGTTATATACAAATATCTCTCGATTTTTTAGATATTTTATTAGTATAAATTTTTTATCGAATTAGGATTTTTTTATTAGGATGTATTGTACTTATGCTTCACACACGCATATATTTTAAGGTTCATATTACAAATATTATTAAATTATTTTAAATCTAAGACTCATAGAAATATTAAATATTTTGATATAAATAAAAGTATTAATCTTTAAGTCAATTTAAAGGCCGATTTAAACTGTTGTTGCATGTATCGTTTCAGCGCAAGCTTCACTGGATTCGAGTTTAGTTTTTTTTAATTTCAAGTTAAAAGCAAGGTGAAAAAAAAAACAAGCAATATTTGTTGACCAGTGTGGCTGATTAGGGGCTAAACTAAAATCGCTATTTTTGTCTAAAAAATAATATATGTTTTTACATTTTCTTGCTGTATTAATGTATATTTTGTATTAATGTAATTTGTAGTTTTACTACTTTGTTGAATCAGAGACAATTTCTTAGTTATAATTTATTACGCCATTTAACATAGATTCTGTTTATAGCAATAATTGTGTTTAGCATCGCTGATGTGAACATTGTCTAATGGTTTACTAAACAATATACCTAAACACATCTCCACATTAAATCTAAATCATATAAGTAATTGTATTAATGGATAGAACTATTTATAAATCGTTAACGTATTATAAAAAAATATGTTTATGGCATTTATAAACAGAATATTTTACTTAAAGCTAATAAAAAATGTATAAGAATTTTGTATTTTCTGCAAATTTAACAAAAATATTAAAATAAGGTCATGGCTAAGTTATCGAAAGCTATTTTAAATCTGTATATTAGAACGTGTAGGTTTAATTTATTATCGTTAATCGTCTAAAAATAGGTAACATTTTATCATTTTATTTTTATTATTAATCATCTAAAAAACGGTAAGACTTTAAATAAATAATAATTTTACTGCAAAATGTTTGTATGCGTATTTATTCATATCATACATATATCACATATATTATTTATTAGGGGATAGGATTTTCCATTTGATACAAAAACACAAAGAGCCTCCTGTGTAAACAATGTGTGGATTTCGAATGTAAACGGATTAGAGAAACCCTACAACGCGCCTTCAAATAAAGGGGATGTTTATAGGGTATTGAAGAAGTGAATTGCCCTTTTCACTTGTATAATTCATACTTACATAATTAAATAGCATATACAATAAAATGGATACCAGATTTTATTATTTTCATGCTATTTTTAATTTTTGTATAAGAAATATTTTTATTTGTACTTACAGTCCGTGACTAATATTTAAAATACATGGACTCAAATCCCATATAAATTTATAATTTCTGTGAAATTAAAATAAATGATTATTATATAATTGTAATTCCGATTGACCATTACAGATTAGATTTTCCTAAATTTTCATAGTCTCACAAATAAATATCGTGATGAGTAAATAAAAAAATCGAGCCAGATCATTCATAGTGACATCTGTTGATTGTAAGCTGAAATAATAATTATTATTTAAATGTAAATTATGTGATTGTGGACTTGCATATTGATTGTAGTTACCTTGTTGTAACGCATTGGGTTAACGCATGTCATGTAAGAACGGAATATTTACAATTATTAAAAAATAAAAAAATCATCTATAAAAACTGACTTATTCATTTATGATATTTTCAGATTTTTGTGCAGAGAGGACAACTACGATCCTCAGTTTAACCTAACTCATCGTGGTCCAGTGGTGATGAAGGGAAAATCTGACCCAATGGAAACTTGGTTTTTAACACGAAAACCAGAAACAACTTAAATTATTAAAAAGTTTAATAAAATGCATTTAAAATATAATAAAATTAATGTGAGTAGTAATCGTGTGTAAATTTCAATCGTGTTTGAAAACTTCTAACCAAAATGGTCTAATAGAAAAGTTTCTCATTTATATACTTTAAATCAAAAGCTTTAAATAGTTCTACTTAGAAACGACTGCTCTATTTTAAACACGAATATAATATATATACTCACAGAGTGAAAATCTTGTTATCTATGTATCTATTAATATATTTTATCAGTTCAATTTATTTATTGTTTTGTATGTCTTTGTAAATGTCTATTTTAATGTTATATTCATTATAATATATTATATAGATGTATGTGAAAAATATAATTAAAACATTCCGTGTAACTAGAAAAATATATTATGTCAATGTAAAAATCTTTTATTTATCTCATCGACATAAAATACATTTTTCGGAAACAAAAATATTTAAATAATTTATATAATTTATTATATTTATTTCTTTATTATATATTGTGACGTTATAAATATTAAATTAACATTTAATCTGATTATTTTTAGTACTTAATAATTATGCGTAGCTAATAAACAACATTATTAAAGTGTTCCGTCGAGTCACCAAAACAAGTACGTAAGTATGTGTTGCTAGTATGCCGCATAGCTCCAGTGTAGCCAAATAAATTGACCCCAACAAAAATATTTAAACATTCGGTTTTTTACATATTTAAATAAGTTAATATTAAAAATTTTAGTATTTTACTAATAATCTATAATTTGTTAAAAGCAAATCATGTAAAATAATTATCGAATATATAGTTTTAAAACTATTTTATGAACATATTAGCTACAATTGATACTATATATATTTGCTTTAACTATTTGTAACATATTTAAAATATAAACATATGTATTTTTTATATTCTCTGTATCATTTATAAAATGAAAATGAACCTGTAGCCATTGAAAGAGGTTCAATTCATTAGGTAAAAAATAGTTATTGAATATTAAAAAACAATTTATTTATGTTTCAAATTCGTTTAATAAGATTCTTTGCAATAAGTATTTTTTTTATCCTAAATTTATTTACAATAGGATATTTTTGAAAACTAAGATGTGCTGAACATAAGCCGGTTAAAAACTTGAATATTTGACAAAAGGATAAGTATATTGTATTACTGATTTTTCTGTCTTGTGCTTAAAGTGTTAATAATAAATGTAAAAGACCCTTTAAATATTTTGTTTGGTTGGCAATGCAGTTTATGGTAATTGCACTGTTATGATGTTTTGTGTGATAAAAGTATGTGAGAATAAACGTTTATTTACAGATGCAATTAATTGCATGTAGTGTCTGAAACTAAATTTTATATGATATAATACAGGAACTGTTAAAAAATATAAGAAAAAATTATAAAAGAGATCCAAATATATTACTAACTTTATTACATTCTAGCATATTTTTGTTAATTTTTTTAGACACAGCTTATCTAAAAAATAAGTTTTTGACGCTTCAATCAACGCTTAAAATCCCACAATTTCACCCATCTATTTTTTATATGAATATATATGTACATATAAAAAAACGTACGTTAAAAATCCACGACACTCTGAAACTCAAAAACAATATTCTTAAAAAAATCTGAATTGTATGTAGTTTTAGAGAGGTCATTTAAAAAGCCCGCATATGTATAAATTTACATATGTATACGTAATTACAATGTCATATTTTTTATCTTCAATAAAAAAGTTTCACGTTATGTAAAATATTATATAAGAGATTATTTCAAAAAATATATTTAAAATGAGCATATATTGTATATGAGTTTCAAATAAAAAAGTGACTTTGAGCCCAACACAAGATCGTTATTATATCAGTTCATTTATGCAAATTCAATTTACGCCCCATTAGCTTTAACTCGTAAAAAATATAAATTCCGCGTCAGAGAAACAATCATAATAATACTAGACTTGAAAAATTAAAAATTTAACTGATTTAAATTCAGATTAAGGCTTCGACGGCCACACAGCTTTCTAAATTCAATCTGTAATTTAAAAGCAGGTAAATACCGTAGGAAAATTAAAAATTGTTTGTATATTTTCGATAATATTATTTTATTGAACAAATATTTTTACCTAAAATTATATAAGCAAATACTACAACATATTTTTAATTCCTTTTAAAACTAAATCACACAAAAATGTTTTATCATAGTCAACTCTAACTCACTCATTGAATAAGATATACTGTTTTAAAATATATAGATAATTTTCTAATACACTCAATTTTTATCTATTCAGATATGCAAGCAGTAAAGCGTGAGAATTTTCTTTTTTGTGTTCTTATAATAAGGATTTTTTCTGTGAATGATTAAAAAACTACAAGAAAATTGTGGTTCTTACTACTAAAATCAGGTTCATCAATTAAATGACCCATTGAGTCAATAATTGGACCACCCAATAATGGGATTAAATTAGATGGTCTTAAATCTTTTAGCAGAATTTACAGTGAAAATATTACAAAGCCAGTAAACCAGTTTTGGCATGTGATTAACAGACGTTAATAAGTTTTTTTTGTTAAAATGTAACACCACCGTGAGAAAACAGTTTACAGATTAAAAGTAAACACCGTGAAATAAAAATTATAACACATAATTGCCACCAGAACAGCCGTTTATAATCTATTTAGTGCCCAACGGCAATTTAAAAAACAGTATCAACATTATTTTTATATAGATTTAGACATTTGTATATATTATATTTCTTTTAAAATTGCATGAAGCGAATATACCATTCGATATATCTGTAACAAAAAAAATATATATTGAAGAAGCTGATCGTTTGTGTTTACAAAAAAAAATATTATATGAAGTAATGATCTTTAAATTTACTTGATTAAGCTGTGTATAAGATTAGACTTTACAACTGCTGCTAGTTTGATCAAAGAATATGACAATATTGCTAAATGTATATGGTATTCGGTTTTTAGCTGTTATTTGTCAGTATTTTTAATCTTACTAATATAGTTTATTAACAAATTAACATTACCGAATTCAACGTTGTGTAACAAATTGTTAAGAAAGGTCCTGCTTTGTTCAACAATGGTCTTTGGGCCTGTTGAAGAGCTAACAAGATAAATTTTCTCTCAGAAGGCTTCATATCAACCCAAGGAGTAGCGTAAAATGCGTTTACTAACGAGTCGTTCTATAAAAATGTATTAGATTAAATTAGGCAGTGTTATTAAAAAATAAAACATCGTACCTCGTCTTGTATTTTTTGTCCAAAATAAGAAAATAGAGTTATTTCAAATAATTGACCTGGCATAACAATGTATATAAGTATGTCCTGAAAACGTTCGATTGTTATACAATATGTATTATTATGTTATGAATACATATATGTATATAATTAGTACTAACCTTGCCACAAACCGTTCCGAAGCACACTGTTATGGTAGTAATCATTACTTGTAACATTAACATAATTCCAAATAAATTGTTAAATCGTTTGTGAATTCTGAAATAAATTTAATTAGTATTTGTACTAGTACAAACAGATAAAAAACTTTTATTTTAGTCTAAGAAAAGATAGGCTAGCTTAAGCTTATTTATTTATAAAAAAATCATTTATAATTACATACTTAACAGATTGCTAGGAACAGAGTAACATATCAACTAATCTTTATATAAAAATTAATTTATTAATATTGTACTTACTTGATGATTGTAGTATGCATTTTTATTAATTCAATCAGCTGTTTCTTAATATTCGCGTCTACTTTTATATCGAGAGTTTTATTTATTAACATATTTAACTGAGCAGTTATAAATATCGAGCATGCTACATATAAAGAATCAAATGTAACTGAAGAAAAGCTAGAATAAAGGTAAGCGCAGAGTTGACACATAATTTCGAGATAATGATATGGAGTTAGAAATTCAGATTGCAGGACAGAAATACTGTCTTTGCCATAGATAAGCAGCATAGCTAAATATGCCAATATCGTAGATAGGTAGAGGTAAAGGATTGTCGCTGTGCCGCGCAAACCACTCTTAATTATTTTTACAGAGCTAGTATGAGTCTCTGCGTATATTTTTTCAAATTTCGTATCAAAGCACTCGATTAAGTGCTTGAACTGCTTTTGATTCATCAGCAAACTAAACAACTTGCAGCAATTAATCACGACATTAAACGAAACCAAGAGATCAAGAAAAGCTTTTTGGGTTGATATCACTCTAAACGAGAGCACGTAAAAAGATTTAATAATTGTTAAAATCATGCAAAATAACATCACAAATGATATAACCATTGTGATATTAAATTTTTTATTGCTTCGGTTGAAACCTAGCACAAATAAGTAGTTTACGATTGAGGAGAAAGAACCTCCAAACGATACTAAGCCGTTGAATTCTGCCATGGTAATAAATTAAATAAACTGTTGTAGTGTTCATATATACCATATGTATGTACACTTATGTGCAAGAAACCCCATTTATTTTTAAATGCAACTAATTACACGCGATGTTCGATATAATTAAAGAAAATTGTGGTGAAACTTGTATAATAGAATAATTATGTATAGTACAATATATGTATATTATCCCTTAATATTTATTTTAATACATAAAGTCAGCCTCATAAAGGTTTAGTGCTCGCCCATTTTTTCTGCCACAACCAATTACGACAATCTGACTGATCGTTAAAACAGGATGCAATAATTCGTTATATGTTTGAGCTGACCGTTAAATATTTTGTACAATTCTAGTCGGCAATCTTACATTTTGTGTGCTACACTTGTTAGGTGTAGATAAATTTCAGAAGAACTCAGAATACTAATCTCTTAAAATTTATAGCCGAACAGCCAGTTCACGTTAGTCGGCATACAAAAGGCACCAGTTAGTTTTTTTCTCATGATCGGTGCGTCAATTTATATATAAGCTTTTAAAACTGTTTTAATTCGAATTTACTAATATATGCTGATGAATTTAAAGGTGATCATTGTTGACTTATAGGGGGTTAGTAAAATAAGATATATTTTTTTTAATATAAGAAAATCTTTATTTTCAACCCCTTAATATGCCTTGATGTACCCAATTTAATTTTATTAGTCATTATGATTTTCATCCGTGTGATTAGAAAAATCAAGATAAACCTAATCTGTAATATAATAATAATAAAAATAAAAATTGAATTTGCTTAATTGCATTCCGAGGCACACATTCTATTGTTTCGACCAATAAGAAATAAGCATTCAAATATAAAACAAAATGGCCGACAGTACCGTGACAACAGTTATAAATAAATATTATTCAAAAATAAAATTTTGCTACGCGACAATAATATTCATTAATTCATTTGACTGAATATAAATAATCAAATTGCAAATTAACTAAATGTGTTATAACTATGAAAATTAAATATATACATAAAGTGTTGAGGGTTAGAAGAATACAAGGATTCAACTAGGTAAACAATCATACAACAATCTTCGTAATGAAATCTTCAAATTTTGAATTCCCAGCGACGGGCTCCGAGGCCGAAAAGTGAGTTTTTCCTTTTATAAATAATCAGATTGCAAATTAACTAGGTGTGTTATAACCATAAAAATTAAATATCTACATATTGTGTTTAGGATAAGAAGAATACATTAACTAAATGAGATAAACAGTCGCCGAGCTCCGAGGCCGAAAAGTGAGTTTTTCCTTTTATATTACATAAACATTATCATTGCTTCCAAATTAAAGCACATACATGTTAGATTTTAAGAATTGCAAATAAACCAGGTATGTTTTAAACATGAACGTGTAATATATATCTAGTATGTATGAGGATTAAAAGTTAATGTCGATCAAATCGCCGCTGTCGCTAATATATATATAGCGTTTCTTGAATGTTATTTAATGAACGACATTTCACAACAATTATAAATATATGATTGCATACCTGGAATAATCAATAGCCAAAATTTCTAAGAGTCGGTTATTTTTAATTCCGATGTGGCAAAATTAGTATAAATCATGGTTTTTATTCAATTTTTGTTCTGTGCCATCGCTCCTCTTTCAAAATAGCCAAATTCAAAATATTTAATTACATCAAACTTATGTAGTATGTTCTTTATAAAAATATAATACTTGCTGACAGTGACTTCAACATGAGAAGATTCACTCTTTTTTTCATATAGCCATATAGGTCATGAAATTATTCTACCATTTCTACTGAAAAAGAATAATTAGTAATAATAATTAACGATAATATATAGTGAGTAAAATTTAACTATTTGTTTACATCCATACGAGATTTTTCATTATTACTAGCATTGTAATATGTTTAATAAACTTTGGTATGTATATCTTTAATTGCTTAATTACCGCTGTTTGTCTTTTAATATTAGATCCTGTTGAGTCAATGCTGATTTTGTTAGAATAACCGTGATATATTATTCATATAACCAAATACTTACTGGCACACTCAAAATTTATAGTTTTTATTATATTGTTTATAATTCTAATGCTACATCACTTTGAATCATCTTCAATTGTCACTTTGTAAGAAAAACGCCGTGATTATAACATATTTCACTGTTTATTTAATTGCACAGAAAGAGCGCTCGCCAGATGACAGAAGAACTGTCACATGTAAGCAAATTTGAAATAGAAATCCCCAGTTTAGGGTGCGCTTGATAACGAACTATGAAATCGATTTTAACGATTTAAATTGTAAAACACATCAAATTCTAAAAAAAATATTTTTTAAAATATGTTAAGTTTATACGGGATTTCAAATGTTATATAAATAATGTGGATTTCTATTAGCTTCTATATACAGAAAAAATATGTATTTTAATTTCGGCGAACGTTGGCAATTTAAAGTTATAGTTTTTAGAGAATTTATAAAATTTCGCTTGAAAAAACATTTTTAACAAAAAGGGGCAAAGTTTCAAAATAAGTATTATTCATTACCAATCAACTACTAAACACAAAGCGTTGCAAAAAACCCTCTTGCTGACGCCTACACAAAAAAGAAAACTATACAAAATTGTATAACACTACTTAAAATATTTTTTAAATTATAAAGTTTCAGAATAAAATTTTAAGATTTATTTAAAATATTTTTTTCAAGCTTAAAAATAATTTTTAGTTTATTGTGGGTAACAAAATTTCTTTTATCTAACGAAGTAAAAAGAGATAAATTATTTAATAAATAAATTGTACAAGTCATTCAAAATAATATCATACACATCTTACTACACTAACATTAAAAAACCTTATATTAGATTTTCAATACCAAAGCTTTAAAATATTGCAAAAATCGTATATAAAATACTATAAAAATATTACGCGTGATCATATTATTCCATTATTATTATTTAAGAGGCATAATTTAATATTTAGTAGCTCCAGCTTCTTAATAAGATAAATACTGCTACATTTTTATTTTACTTTTGAAATATTATTTGTTTCTTTCTTTCTTTATCTTGTGTTGCTATTACTATTAGTCATATTTTAATTTTTTTTTAAATTAAGCACAAGTTGTTATTAACTAACAACTTGTGCTTAATTTTTCAAGTATATATGTATTATATTTTCTATATTCAATTTTGTATTAAAGGATCAGGATAATAAATACCATTTTAACTATCCATCATATTTCAGCAGTACTTTATAATGAAAAATTTACAATATTGAAAAAAGTTTTTTCCCGTTTCATGTCGCAAAATTCGAATATTCATTTTTCTATAACTTATTTATAACACGACACGCCAATAATTATACGTTCATTTATAAAGTACAAACATCACGTAATTTACTATCATTAGATCATTATACAAAACGTTTGACAACTACATGCGTCATAGACACATACATTGAAAAACTATACATCACAATCCTTTTTTTATGTTAAAATTCCGCTGGAAGATCTTCTTCGTATACATTATGTATTATTTTTTTGCTCATTTGACCGGTTTGCGTCCGGTTCGCATGTATCCCGATGACCTTATCGAAAGTCGCGGAATGACCTCGACCACGGATGACCTTTCAACCGAAATATGTGTATTAGGTCACGACGTGACTCAATTTCCAATCGTATTAATTTTTACAATTGATGGATTGTGCAATTTAGAATCGAACAAATTGCTATTACATTTCTTCGCAAGGTCAACATCCTCAGACTCCCACATTGGTGACCCACGCAAATTTTATACTAAGATTACACTCAACGACTAAAACGTCTTATTTTAAAATTCCTGACATATTTGTCTCTGAATTATTATGAATATTATATATTAATTCGATATATTTAGTTTGTTTCGACTTAGTTTTTTAACGCGAAACACGCTCATGCGCTTTCTTTAAAGCAATTTTTGACCCTTAGAAATTCAAGCAATTTATTGTTATATAAATGTCACTCATTTATTTTTGAAATTACATATCTTTTTTATTTTGAATTATAATTAACATAACGTTATGAAAATGTAAGTTTTTTTATTTCTAAAAGCAATATGATATAAAATTAAGTATCATACCTTTCAATAGGACACTGATAATATCAATCTTCACCTGAATAGCAGCTAATTCAAAGCAAAAAAAAAATTCATGTCTTTAATTTATATATTATTCTATTAATTTATACAGCTGATACATATAAAAATACAAAAAATGTTTTAACTAAATATCTTGGAACTACTGTAGAGCAATTAAAGATTCTCTCTTCACGTAAACTACGTCAGCAAAAAAATTCATAAGATGCTTAGCTTTGTTATTTATTTTTTTAAATTTATTTATTTAGCTAATATTGTTTTTACACTCACTTAGCATGATATTATTTTAAAATAAAGTCAATATTAAATGAAAATACATGTTAATTTCTGAATGTTCCTGATATTATATAAAAAATATTGATATTTTTTAAGTTTTTGAATGACTTGATGTTTATTATTATTAAAATATTAATAGCACAATTGCAATAAAACTATCCTTTTAGTATTTAAATGTACGTCATAAACGTCTTCCTTTATATAATGCTGTTTGATTACAAATTTACGACGGCATATCCCATCAACTAAATGTTACTACACTACAAATTACATTAAGTCCATTTATGTAACGCCATATATGAAACAGCTTCTGTCCCTAAAGGTGAGATCATAAGCAATTTTTTGGCAATATCTTGTTTTCCCATGTACGCGATTCCCTTTCACCTCACTCGTAATAACACGTATACGTGTATTATTTTTTTGGCTAATTGTATTCATAATTTGGTTATAATAACAACAAACTTATATGTCAAGGATGATCAAAGAGATTCTTGTGTCTATATACATCTCAGAAACATCTTTACCTTTCACTATTCAATATATATATATGGAAGATCGAAATTTATTATTTTGATAATTTCTATTTGTTTAATTTTAGACTACGTGAAAGTAATGCCACGCCTACGTTTAATTATATTTTCCTATTTTTTATTATTATTATTATTGTAGTGTGACTCTTATAGTAATACGTGTGTCGCTGATAGGATAGTAAAAAAATTGCTCAACGAAATAACCAAGTGCGTGAATAGCATACGAAAAATGTGAGTAAAGCGACCGACGAGGATCTCTCATATTGTAATTTTATCACGTAGATAGTCATAACGTGAAATTTTCTAATACTGTAAATCAAAAGCGTAGATATTGTTCCGTTCTTGCACCACTGCACATTAACCCGATTATTAATTTAACTTTAATTTGTCATAGACAATTCGGATGTTCCAGCGAAATGATACAGCTATGCTACTTTTTATTAAAAGAAATAAAATATTTGGTTATAAAAAAAAAATTATTGTCCACCCTTGCTTTTAAAAGCTCTTCCACTTTATTTAGAGCTAGAATCATATTATCAATTTCTTTTAAAGCTACCAGAGAATTTATTATCTAAACACACCTAATGATATTTACTTAGCCAGATCTTTTAGCATTTCGCTGTAAGTTAATGGAGTAAATGTCTTCTTTATTGACAATATTGACCTTGTCCTTCAATATAAGAAGAATACAATTCTTTCAAGTGTCAACTGAAGAATTCAAAATAAATTGAAGGTCTCGGCTTTCGCTGTAAGAATAACCGTGTCGTCTGCATATCTAATTGTAATTTCTCCGCCGGTGCGTATACTTTTATGCTAGCGTCAAGCGATTCATTGATTAGTTTTAATTTATTAAACTATAATTTATTTATTTAAATGACTCTTTACTATAAGTCAATACAGAGATATCAGTATATATAATAAAGTGCGATTCAAATGCTTATATTTGCATCGAAATGTATACTAAAAAAGTACTTAAATACATTACATAGTATAAGTATATTTCTATACAATTATATAATTATGTATGTAATATTATTTTTTCATCAATGAAAAGAATGCCAGGATTACAGCAACGAATATAATTTTGATAAAAAATTTCGTCAAAGCGTTGCGTTATTTACGTTCTAAAAATGTATTGTTCATTCTTAAAAATATTTCATGAAGCACATTCTCAAACAATATTCTTATATTATATAATCTTTCACATAACAATATACATTACATATGAACAAACCTTGAACTACAAAATGACTCTCTTACTAAGCTTCGATTCGATCAACCGTGAGCTAATTAATTAGTTAAAAATAATTTAATCCGCTGTCAAAATGTGAGAGTGGTTTTTGTCCGAACATTGACCCTACGTCCCACGGACCACACAATGTCTTTAATATTTTTTTATACTCTCAGCTGGTCCAGCAGCTGATTTCCGCACTCTCTTACTCTGAATACTCTGCTCGGATCGATGAGTTAAGGATGTGGAATGTCTGAAGTTGCTTCGAGAAAGTTTAATATCATTAAGTTGAAACAATATCCGTTTGCAGATGAAATTTCTACTTAAGCAATTTATGACTAATTGGTTGGATCTATTATTATACGGTAATAATAGTAATGTGATTGGTAAAAGCTCAGTGGAATCGAATTAAACTTGAACCTTTCATTTTAATAGGAAATAATTTGTCTTTGGTTTCTTTTAGGTTGCTTCACAATAAGATTTCGTCACTATTTAATTGTCAAATATCATGATGTGTCACTGTATAAAATATATATTTTGTAGTTCTTAGATTATAAAAGTAATTTTATAGCATATATTTTATGAATTAATTTTATTGCCAATATAATTTAACTTGTCGAATTAAAATACTTTTTTGGTTTAAAAGATTTCAAATTAGGATTTATATAATTAAACTGGTAAATTATAATTTGTATTGAAGTTGTGGCACCGTGTCTTAGATGGACAAAATGTTATGGAACAGCAAAGAGAGTAAGGATGCTCCGTGAATAATATGACTGTATGATCCTGTAGTTTTATTGATTTTATTATTATGTAATAATAGGTAAAACGTAATGACATGATTAATGCGTTACACTTGTATGTAATGATAATTTAAATGATATGCTGTTTATTTTATTTTTATTTTTTAATAAATCATAAATTATTATATTTTTAATGTTAGCTTAAAAATACATATTTTATTAATTTAAAAAATAACTTCTTTAAGACATAATAAAAATACCAAATAAAAATAAAATTAAAATTAGAGCTTATATATAATAAATAAAGAACGAAGAATTTTGCTTCTGTAAATTAATTTAAAAAAAAATTTGAACAAGATAATGTTTTACATTAATGAAATTTACGTTTTTTTTAATAAATAAGTATTTTTAGTAATACTTCAGTTATATTTAAATTTATTTAGTACACTCTCTTATTTAAACATTATATTATTATAAACATTTATACAGATGATCCCATTATATTCTTCATTAAATTACTTGATGCTTAGCTTAACAAATATATGAATTTATTTTGTAACCCCTATATTTGCTTTCTTATTGCCAATATTTACCCTCATAATATGATACTTAAGACTAATAACTTTAACTAACTTCCATTACCTACATAAATTGGTGTATTTTATCATTATTTTTTCGGTAATTGTTTCCAATGTCATTAAGAAGAGAAAAAAACAGCATATGTATCGTCCAATTTTACTTGAAATTACATACATACTATACACACCTTAATATATATTAAATTAGATCATTTATAATGTTATTGAATTTGTCTATTTAATATTTTTTTTGGTATAGACGTCAGATTTTTATATTGCATATTAAAAATTCATCTGCGAAGGTAAGATTGATTGTTGATTTTTTCCTTCAATCGTTATCGCCATTGTTTGATTTCTCAGCCTTGATCCGCTCACGATCAGACTCAATTGTCACTATCTCGTTTAAAAGCCTTGAAGTACAACAACGCACACGCGTAAATTATAAAAATACACATTTCACGAAAAATAAGCCTGAACTTGAGGATCATTTAGATCGGACGAAAGACTGCTATAAAAACAGGTATTTGCGCGCCTCAAATAAAAACAAGTAAATTATACGTCGAGTAAAAATGACCCGACAATTTTTTTATCGCGTTTTATGACTCTTCTTGTTCGTATTATCTTGCTGATTTAATAACAGTTATGCTCGATTATATCACTACAAATTAAAGAAGGTTTATTTGAACTAAAGTAAGTCATAGCAGAAAACAATATGAATATATATCAGAATAGTAGAAGCTCTTATTATGTTTTGACAAATCTTCTGTAATATTTTTTCAACTGCAATGATGATTCAATGACTACACTATTAAAAAATGTTGATTTGTAAGATCTTATGAGTCTGTTTATTTTAAGAATGACGTCTTAATTCAAGGAAATTTCATGCAATTTGTGTTTGCTTTTCTATTTATGAAAGTTACTGGAATGCAAACCCATTGAATATTATATTTTTTTATAAAAAACAAATTTTTATTAAAAATATAAAAATATGCAATAACACAGCATAACATGTCAGTCTAAAGATAAGCTTAATCATATTTGCAATATTACAGTTTACACTTTTTTTTTAATACTTTTTTGGTAAAAATATTATGGCACCAAAAAAGTAAAAAGTTTCAAGTGCTTTAGAACTGTCAATAGATACCGAACAATGGATGTCGTATGTTTGTTTAAACTAATCGAATAATAATCGAATATTTTCCTAGCAACTGAATAAGAAACGATTGAGAGAAAGCTCTGTAGGTATAAAAAAGTCATCAAAGATTTCTGAGATGCGATACTCGAAAAATAAAAAGATGAAGTGATTAGCTATTTCTGTACAAAATCTCTTATTGTAAACATCAATTAAATCTAAACCAAACAATTGTGATATCAAACCCATAGCTTTCTGAAAATCGCCGTGTGAATCTTCCGCTTATTCATCCGTCAATCCGCGTCCGTCACACGAACAATAAATTTTAGAAAACGCACTTATTTTAAGATACATCTTCGGATCAGAAACCACCTTAAGAGTGATACCTTTGTTTCTGAAGCAGGTTTCTTCACCTCAGCAAGGGTCACTCGTACCGCAACCGGTGACATCATCTATACAAGAGGAAAGTGCAAAGTTCGGTTACGACTTGAAATACAACTTTTTGGAAATACCTGTCGAGATAAAGAATTCAAAACTCATCGCCTGGTAATATCAACATAACAAATATTGTTTTGTCATTAAATTTGAATGAAAAAAAAGACAATAGGCAATGAATCGCTAGTATGATCTATTGCCTGCGTCTAACTGCGAATTATATATTTTTTATGTTTGATTCGTGAAAGTTTTTTTATTTATTGTTATTAGATTATAAAAGCGTTTGCGACTTTATTGTTAATTAATAAAAGCGAATGGACAGCTTGATAAATTCGAGTGTTTTATTAGACTCTAATTGTATTTAGCGTTCATTATGATTGATTAGTTTAATTTAATTTCAATATATAATATATCTAACTGTATATGCATATTAAACATAAAATATAAACATACATTGATTCAATGATATTCAATAATAAATATACGTACATTTATTAAATAAATATAAAATATCAATGAATTTTATTATGCTTATAAAAATATCATAACTGCGCTTAAAATTAAAAACAGTAACATAAACATTATTTTATAGCAATCTCAGTACTATTTAAAATAATTTTTTTATATAATATACACAATATATACTTTCATTAAAAATCATAAAAAATAAATAAACAATCATAATTTTGTGCTAGTTTTCTAATTTTTATTTGTGCTGATTAAAAAATTCATAATTTTAATATTTATGCCGAAATTTCATTCGAAACGTTGAATGTTATAATTAATAATCAATACAAACTAAGACATATCTTATCATAATTTTTTTTTTTTACAAAATTTAATTTAAAAAAATGGTTTTAAAAGTCATTCGTGACATTGTATTTTAAAAATAATTATAAAAATATTATTGAATTTATTACCTATAAATTT
The DNA here is from genome assembly GCF_051122295.1 of Plectrocnemia conspersa. Classification (NCBI taxonomy): domain Eukaryota; kingdom Metazoa; phylum Arthropoda; class Insecta; order Trichoptera; family Polycentropodidae; genus Plectrocnemia; species Plectrocnemia conspersa. Next base: position 29,319,772 of record NW_028277167.1, on the reverse strand, counting down.
TACTTATTTTTTTTGAAACAAAAATTTATAATAAGCTTTTTGCCAAAAAACAAATAAAAATATTAATCCTAAACTTATTACTTCATACAAATAACGACCTACAAAAATAATAATAAAAAATTTAATATACAAATTACTTAAGCATTGATCATAAAGTCATATAATCAAAAAAACATACCAGAACCCCCAGAAATTAAAATCGCCACTGACTTTCAAAATCGTTAATAAAAGACGTTCATAAGACCCTTTTTAAAAAATTAAAGTTAGAAAATACCGTTTTAAACCAGTAAGCATTATATTAATATTTTTTAATGTAAATTCTTAAACTCACATGATTATTTAAATAGGCAAACGGTTAAACATATTTATATAAAGCTTTAATTTACATAGGTTTGTGTCTTACGCGCGTCGATATCTTTTCATGCGTTTATTCACTCTGCATTTAAAATTATAACGCGAAAATTTGTTCACGCTTAAAAATGTCACAACTACAAAAACGATTTTTTTTTGGTAATTGCAATTTTTCATAAGCCCAACAATGGCTATTTCCTGCTGAAACAATTGCTCAAAACTTTTTCACACGGCAACGATTGCGTGAGAAAAATCAACGTCTCGTACACAGACTGAATTGACACAAAAGTATTAACAATAACACCGTAAAAAAATAACACAATTAATTCATACGTTTATGATAGTTTACATTTTATACACAGCCACTGTATCTAACCCACAATTTCAAATTCATTATATTCCCTTTCTCTCCTTAAATTGACTTTCGTTTTCTTCTTTCTCGCCTATCACAATTACCGAGAGGCATTTTCGTGTTTAATACGCGTATATCATTGTGACATTAATTTGATATTGTCAAAACAAAAAAAATATATGATCTACAATGCTATAATTATAATTGCATTTATATTAAATTTTTTGCAACGTTTTTTTGCATGAAAAGGTATTCGGGTTAAAGGAGAGCTATTTTTATATAGCATGAAATGCCTTTCTTTCTGCCTTCGTAAATAACGATTCGTTATTAAATCAATCAGGCAAATTCATCATCGCGTGTCAAGATAAACATCTTCATTATTATAATGTTTATTCACCAGTGTAGAACTTGCTAGTTTTACAAAATTAATTTAGATAGGTATAGGTATGTTTAATAAATATATTTATAACCACACTATACTTAAAATTCTTAAATACTATTTTTTCACAAAAAATACTGCCATAGGGTAAAAAATAATTACATTATAAAAAATCATATATAAAAACGATACTGCATAATATATAGATATACTGATTTGTATAAATGTTTCAGATTAAGTCACTCATTTTATCACATATATATTTATATATTTGTTTATTAAATTTTAATCTTAAAAATTACACTTACAAGATGAATTTCAGAACGACGTATATCGTTTGCCCTAACAGCATTAAACACAACATTTTTTTAACAAATACTAAATTTTAATCTTGTATAAAACAATAATACGCTTCAAAGTATTTCATTAATTAATAAACTATTTTCTAAATAAAATATATAAAAGGCGTGATGATTTTAAATATTTGTATTTTTTTAAAGCAATCGCTTTTAACGATCATAAAATATGGCGCCAATTAAATTTGCATTTCTCCTATATTTTTTTTCTTTCTATGTCATCGATATTTTCTACAACAATCTTGTAGCCAACAAAAGGCGGATCGTCCTTCCGAATTTGGGACTGTGTGTCACGTTACTGTATATCTTCACGTTTTTACCGAATGAGTTTCCTTCTTGGAATGTTGTCGTCACACACTCACCATTTTTTGTTTATTATGTTTACCTACTAACTAAGAATAACACTAATGATATTTTTATACAGTATTAAAAAGTAATACATACAGAATATTTAATGAAAATTAATACTACAATAGAGAAATGAATAAACGTTAATTTTTTTTTAATACATACCATTTTACAGCAGATTAGGGTAGATTTGGGTTAAATCAACAAATAGACGTTTCTAGATTGTTAAATGGTATTTCATAGACATTTTAGAGCAACATAAATTTATGATAATTTGACTAGCGCCTAGCAGTAAAATATATTTTCCCTAGAAGAAGTATATATCAGACGGTGAAAATGTATTCAGATATAGTTTGACTAAAACATTTGTAATAATGATAATATATATCTTTTCTGAAAAATAAACATTTATTGTAACATGTGGCCAAAACTTTAAATCTGTGTAATTCATAACCTTGATTATGGTTTAAAATAAAATTATATTTTTAAATAGTTTTCTAAAAAATGTTAAGACATGATATTAATCATTCCACTATGTTTTATTTTTACAATAAATATAAATTAGCTTTATCAATAATCTTTTTAAGAAATTTTTATATGTTATATTTTTTAGCGTACAACAAAAATATAAAGTAATCAAACATAATTTATCTTAGTGACCCTCCAAAGTTTCTTTCTTTAATAGACTTCGTGAAGTAAGTGGTACATAGAGTTGGATCATCTGAAAATCCATGATCAATCAACTTATTTATTAGATTTAAATTTTTACAGTTTTAAGTTTGCTGAACAAACAAGAATACTTGAGTCAAATAATAATTTTTAATTATTAATTAACTCAAGTATTAAAATTCTTTCGTATTAAATTAACAAGTCAGGGGGTAAAATAATAAAATAAAGCTTTTTAATAAGAACTAAATATGAAATATATAGAACAAGGCATATTTTAACATATTATTCTGGATTGTAGGCATTTGTAATCTTTTTATGATATATATTTTAGATGCATCTTGTAAATGCCAATATAACCAATTTATTTTATATGTTTTATTTTATTTTTATAAATTTAAATTGACTGATTTTATCTATTTTTATTTTCACTAAATCCTAAATATACAAACATTATTAAAAAAAAATAGTAATTTATTAAAAAAATAATTTAGCTTACCCAGGAAAGTTATTTTATATTTTCCAAGGAAGAGCAAAAGTTGGCAAGTAAAAGGTGGTTCTTCTAATATTTTTATTTCATTGAGATTCATATTATTTTAATAAATTATATTTATAAGGCAATAATACATTCATGCACTTTTTATAACAATGTTACGACTCACATTGAGTAAGAATCGATTCAAGTACATCTAAACCGAATTTCGCCCAATAGGAGAGCGCAAAAAACAATTATCATTTCTCAGAAGTCAAAAATCCACGTCAAAAGCAATAAAATCGTGCCATCGCCGTCGCAGTGGGAACGCTCGTTACCGAGCGTTCCCACTGCGACGGCACCGACACGATTTTATTGCTTTTGACGTAAATTTTTGACTTCTGAGAAGCGATAATTGTTTTTTGCGCCCTCCTATTGACCAAAATTCGGTTTGAATATTATTTACCCAACTCCTTTATATCAATAAGAATAGCTATAATATTTTTTAAACACAGTTTAATATTGAAGTGCAATCAAACTATAGAGCAATATACGATTCCGCTTATTTTTCTCTAAGATATAAGTCAATTTAGTTTTTATTATTTACTTGAGCTAATGAAAGTTCGAAAACTATAAATAATTTCAGAAATTTATTTGGCTAGGTTTTGGTTTGAACACAAAATAGACGTTTCGCAACTGTCAAATTGAGTTTCATAGACATTTTAGAGCAGTGATTAATTTCACTAGCGCCTATCAATTAAATTATATTTTTTACTTTATAGAAATATATATCAACTGGTGAAAATGTATTTGCAATTCACTAGTAAAAATATTATTTTATTGAAAAATACATATTCACAGTAACATTTATATATCGCATATAAATAAATATGGAAAAGTTGAAATAATTGAATTTACTAACACCTGTAAAACTATTTTCACGGATAAAAATATATCTACCGGTGAAAATGTATTCCGATATGATTTTACTGAAATTTCATATTTAAAAAATATTTTCCAGATTGATTTTTTTAAGGGATAACCAGGAAGAAAAAAAAATGCAGAGTGAGTGGTCGTTTTTTTAATATTTTGCTTTCATCAAAATTCATTATATTTCATTAAATGATGTGCATTTTTCTGTCTAAATTTAAGAAAGAAAAAAGATTGACTATCTCTTATGTACATATTCTTTCCGGATGGGCTTCCATTTTGAAACATCATCGTCACAATATTTGTTTATCTTCTGATTTAATTAACGCTAATTATTTTCTTCAACAATCTCACTAATATGAAAATGTAATTTACTGTAAATTTCATTTCCATTTCTTCTGCAATCGCCATATAAAACCATGGTTTTACCGACGCCAAATTAATGTATATACACCACGCCATAATTTCGTCTACTTTTTTTTTTAAACGCACTAAGAAAAAGTAGCAGTAGCAGCAGTAGAAGGAGAAGCAACACGCTTGGCCAACCGCCGAGTGTTGCCTCAGTGACAGGCCGGCATCGGACGTAGTCGGTCATGCCTTCGCTTTACCTCATTTCGCATCATCGACAATCGACCTTACGCACCTGTGCATAAGCGTTAAATTCCTACGGTGCGAATTTGAATTTCTAAACGGCCGGTACCGAACCGGCGAGGCAATCTGCGCCGTACGACAACAGTGCGTAAGGGTCAAAGTCGACCGCGTGTGCTAAGAGAACAGGTATTTTAAGGTCACCTTTGGATCTTTTGCATTTTTGTTCAGTGCTTAAATTGGCGTTAACGGTTACCGAAAATTCAGTGATAAATAATCGGGTAAACTGATGTTGTGCGATCGAGTGACTTGTGTGGACGTTTCGGATTAACACACTTATATGTAAGTTATTTTTTACTTAATCACTTAGGATTCTAAAATCTTAAATGTTACCCCTATAATTATCCTTATAGAAAAACATGTATATTATTTAATTAAAATATAATAAATAATTGATATGTAGTTAAGCATTCCGTTAGCAAATATAATTAGTATACAAGTATTTGAGCTCGTTGAATATCAACGCACAGATTAAATACTAAGTTAAGTTTATAACCTAAGCTGAATAGTTAAGAAAATTAATTTAATATGCATTTTTAATTCAATCCTAATTTAACCGATCGATAAATTAATTTTATGAAAAAAACAAATGAACTTATATTAGATTTATATTCAAACATAACGATTTCAATTGTTTATCTCAAGTTTAAACTTAACCTATATTAATATGAATGCAAAATTTTCACCTGATTTAACTTATTTAAAAATATTTTGCAATAAACTTTATCTTAATTTTATTAAAAAGATAAACTTGAACTAAATTATATTTGGTTTAAAACCTAATCCAATTATTTAGCAAGAAGTTGAATAATGATTTGCCAATTTCGACTGTTTTTTAATCGTTTAACATAACCCATTAATATTGAATTTAAATGAAACTAACTTAATTTATATTTATGTTTCAAACCTAACCAATTTTATTTGCAATAAATAAATTAGGGTTTTTCAATCAATATCATCAAAAATCAATATTTTAATTAAAACTTGACTCAAATATTTAGCAAGAAGTTGAATAATAAATTTGCAATTTCGACTATTTTTAAGCTTTTCACATAATCCAATTAATATTAAATTTAAACTAATCCTTACTTAATATGTATTATTAATTTAAACCTTACCAAATTTTTGTGCAATAAGTAAATTAGGCTCATTCAATCAATTTCATTAAAAAGACAAACCCAAAGTAAAATAATATTTACATTAACACCTAACCCAACTATTTAGCATGGAGTTGATTATTGATTTTGCAATTTCGACTGTTTTTTAAGCTTTTAACATAACCCAATTAATATTGAATATTAACTAAACTAAACAACTTAATTTGTATTTATGATTTAAACCTAACCCAATTTTTGTGCAATAAATAAATTAAGCTCATTCAATCAATTTCTGCGAGGAGTTGATTAATGATTTGGCAATTTTGACTTTAATATTGAATTTAAACTAAACTTAACCTTATTTGTATTTATGATTTAAGACTAACACAATTTTTTGCAATAAATTATTAAGGCTTTTTCAATTAATTTCATTAAAAAGATACATCTAAACTAAATTATATTTTAATTAAAACCTAACCCAACTATTAAGCAAAAAGTTCATTCATGAATTGTCAATTTTGACTGTTTTTTGAGCCTTTAAAATAATCCAATTATAATTGAGTTTAAGCTAAACCTAATTATTTATAATTTAAGCCTAACCATTATTTTTGCAATAAACTAATTATGCTTATTAAATCAATTTCATTAAAGAGACAAATCAAATCTGAATCATATTTTGATTAGGACCTAGCCTAACTATTTAGCAAGAAAATGATTTTTGATTTACAAATTTTTACTGTTTTTTAACCTTTAAATAATTAAATTATTATCGAATTTGAAGAAATCTAATTTAATTAAATTTAACCGATAACCAAACTTATATCTGGTTTTGATTGTTTATCTCAAGTTTAAACTTAATCTATGCTAATATAAATTTGAAACTTAAACTTAACTCGAGCAACTGTTAAATTTATTTCGTTAAAAATACTAACTTAACCTCAATTATATTTAGATTAAGAGCTAACTTAACTACTAACAGTTGTGTTTTGAAACATAACCTAACCTTATTACTGATTAGAGATTTAATCTAACATAATCAATTTAACTGTAACTTTTTTCTATTTTTCACTTAAATTATTACCACAAATATTTTTTTATATTCCTATTTTTAATATTATTGAATCTATCTAAGAACTATGGTTATAAAACAGTAAAATGTATATTACATATAATTAGTATGTCTGTAAAATAATTTATCTTATTAAGATAAACGTTTAAAAAAATTATTAAATAGCTAGATTAATTTAGATTCAATTTAGATTAAAACCTTAACCAATTTTTTCTGCAAAAAGTTAATTAGCCGTATTTATTTTACCAAGTTCAAACTTTAACTTAAGCAATAGTAGATTAAAACCAGAAATTAAATAAGGCGATTGTTAAATCACTTTCATTCAAAAGACGAGCCTAAACTCGACTATTTATCAAAAAGTTGATTATTTCTTTGCCAATTTCGATTGTCTTTTAAAGGTTTTAACATAAACTAATTAATATTGAATTTTGACTGAATCTAACCTAATTTGTATTTATGATTTAAACCTAATCCAACCAACTATTTATTAAATTTAAATTTTTAAGTAACCTAACTTTATTCGTTCTAGATTAGAATATTAAGCAAAATCTCACTCAACTCTATGATTAAGATCACTAATAATAAATAAAAGACAATATCTAGTTGATGATATATAAATTGCCCTAATTTTTACCATAAACTAATATCTCATCATGCATTAAAATTTAACCCAATAAAATGTAATAAGCAAAAGTTAATTAATTCAAATTTAATCAATTTTACTAAAAAAATATTTAAAAAGATTTCAATAAGTATCAATTATTAATTATTGTCTTATTTAACCAAACTTAAAATAAAAAAAATAATAATTAATAGAGATAGAGTATTATTAAATAGGTTTTTTTAAATCAATCTAAAAGTAAAATGTATGACTTTAACTTAACAACTTATTAGTTTAATTTTACTTTAACATATTATATATTAAATTTAGCATGTATACTTAAGTCTATCGTATTTGCAATATCATTAGAAAAAAATCACGTGATGTGACTTAAATGTTTTGACATATATTTCAGTATAAAAATAAATTAATGTATAGTCGAATTAAGAACCTAACCTTACACAATTGTAAATGAGTTAACCTATATTTAATTTGTTAATTGGGTTAGTCTTAACTATTGCATAATAAATTTCCAACGGGTAACGATAATTATTAGGTCCGAGATCTTTGTTTTTAGTAACGATTACAATATAATCTAATCGGAATAAATACGGTAAAATATGAAGTAATTGGTTGGGATAAGTTAAGTTTAGATTAATAATTAGGTCAGGTTAAAATATGACTAAATCAAATTATTAAAGGTTAAATACATAGTCAGCTTTTAAATAGGTTAGGTTAAAATGAAGATGTGTTTTTAATTAAAAAATATGATTTTTGAATGACGTGTGATTACCGTATGATGTGAAACGTCTAGCATAGTTTAATGTTATGCGATTGTGAATAATTATACTATTGTTTAATGAGAAAAATAGTATATCTAGAATCAGATATGTTAGTTCAATATATTATCTAACAATAGGAGTTGAAACCATTTTTTTTTAATTTGACAGGTGCGAAACTTGATACCTCACCTGTCAAGGAAGTGCTTCGTAGAAGCTTCATTCATAATTCAAGAAGCATCTGCTCTTGTGTCATAAAAAAATTGTCCAGAGCCGTTGCAGTCATAGTACCATGTCCAGTTCTAATGCAACCATAATTTGTATCAATAAACCTGAATACTTTCTAACGCGCGTTCGGTCGCTAATCAACGCCGGAGTTATACAGTTATTCTGATTTCTATCGTAGATGTAAATATGACAGTTAGCTGCGTTTAAGGTTAGCCATCGTGACACAAAAATATTGTTCAAATTTTCTACAAAACAGAGCGATCGGTTAATCAGAGCGATTGACTGTTATTATTTCGTTATTATTTGACCGTAAAATGTAGGCGATTTACATTTAAATTATATGTAACATCGCCAGTGACATCATTACGGTTCGTTTCAGACGCCTTAACTTTCCAAAGGTACTATTTATTGTTAGATAGCAAAAAATGCCCTCTAAAAGATAATTTATTTCAAATGTTTAAAATATGGATCGATAGTATGGAATTTTAATATGATAATATATATTTCTAATTAGAAGATATTGAAACCTAAAGGAATATAAAATTTTACGTACAAATTTAATCTTGTAAGTAAGAATAAATACAAAAACATTTATTATCTTTATATTTGTAAAGCCATTTTTCAGAAAAAAAATGGATTATATATATAAGTAGTGCCATGTTTAAAAAAAACAAGAACAAAGCATTGGATTATGAGAGCTTCAGCAATAAAGTGATACACGCTGAAAGCCTTTTCTCTTAGTAGCATATCTAAATGATATCTGTTAAAAAATCAATGATTTTTTATTTTAATTACCCTATTTATAGATAGATTTGACCATTTACTAAAAACTTATCTTACGAATAAATTTAACTTTACTTATTATGCATTTAAAATTTAAAGCTAATTTAATTTGTATAAATTACTATTTCCATATAAAAAAAATATTAGAAAACTAAATTAAAAACCAAACTTTACAAAATTATAAGTGGGTTATACATAGGTTTTAACTATTAATTACGTTAGGCTTTACTATTTTATAGCAAATTTGCATTCTAATATATGTATATATAACCTGATTTTTTGTAAGTATAATGGAATTAAGGGAAATAATTTAAAAAAGTATTATTTCGTATGTTACATGCAAATCATTTCGTGTTATTATATTGTTGTTATGATTCTATTTTTTATATTTTTATTAAATATTAATATATTTATCTAATGTTACATCCAAATAAAGCATTACTATAGTAAACTTCTAAATATTTTCATCTACATATGAGCCGTTGATTTGAAAGTGGGGCAAGTCTATATCATGTTATTGTTGGATAAATAATGGTTTGCGTTTGAACTAGGGATTCCAATCCCGGGCCAAAATTTTGATCCCGGGATTCCGGTATTGCAATTAGTCGATCCCGGGATCCCGGGACCAGTCCCGGGATAATTTTTATGTTATTTTATCGATAAAAATAATTTAAAATGAATAATACAATATTTTTTTACATCCGTTTTTTATAACGTACAATGTATAAATTACGTATAATTTTAGTCTTGGACTTAAAATATAAAATAATATAATAAAAATAAAAAAGGGAAGGTCTTATTTATTTATTTGAGAAGATAAAAAATGAACTTTTGACAATGTATGTACATATGTACATTCATAGACACAATTAATGGAAAATATTATTTTGGAAAAAACTCACGAAGTAACATCAAAACATCAAGCGTTTCATCATTTAGCCTTGATCTGATTTTGGTTCCTAAGCAGCCTGCAGCTGAAAAAGCACGTTCAGACTCACAGCCTCAAATATTTACAGATGACACGTGCAACTCGCGCAAGTTTGTATACGAAATATAACGATTTTGTCAATAATAATTCGATTGTGCTTGATAAATCAATCAATCCAAAAAATTCGGGATTATGTTTTATAATCCCGGGACTCATCGGGTATTGAAAATCGTTCGGGATCCCGGGATCCCGGGATTGGAATCCCTAGTTTGAACTGATTTAAAAATATTAGTAAGCAATAATAGACTTTTTTTATATTATTTACGGTCTTTTTTCATGAAAATTTCATATGCAATAATTATATTCGCTTTATTTAAACAAAAAACATTTTTTTAATAGAACCCAATGGACTTATTTCACTTTCAAATGCAATGATTTTATGAAAATTTTGATTTCCTGTTTTCAAAAGTTTAATTGTAATACGAAAAAATAGAATAATTTATATCTTTACTACTATATTATATTTTAACACTCTATATATTTTTCGAATAGGTGCATCTTTAGTAATATGCCCAGTTTTTTTTATTTAAAGATGGCAATGTTATTTTGTCGAAAAATTTTGCCCTTACTCGTTTGGCGATAAATCAATTGGTAATTTTCAAAATTGCCTTCTCCAGAGATTTGCTTGGATAAAAGTCTTCACTGTTCATTTCGTGTAGTAAAAATGGATTTAGTTTGCGACATGTTTGTATTAATTTATAATAATCGTCAGGAATTTACAGAAATTATATTTTCGAATAGTCATTTCTACAACATCAAAATTGTAATCATTTGGCAAGAATGAATGTCCAGATAAAAATAATTGATGGTCAATAATATCAATATTGTTATCGCTAGACCGATCAATTTTCATCTACAATAAGACCAACTTTATGTTTATATTTTGGCCAGTGCAGTTTTGTAGATGTTTTAAACAACAAGAAGCTATGTCTTGTGATCCTATGGATGCAGTTGGTTCATCGCAAATTGTGACGATCTTGATTTAAAATATACATGTTTCGCTCATAGTGTGAAACAGAAACTTATAGTATGAAACAGAAACATTCTTCTCTTAGCACACTTCTGTGTAAGATCATTAGTCTGTAAGACTCAAATTTTTTTCAAAATTTATTATTCGTAACTATAATAGCACGTTTTTCGATTTTTAATAAAATTATTTTATTTTGAGTGGAATTACTTCACTTAAAAAATCAACAATTATTATCATTAAGCAAAAAAAAAATACTAGTAAAAAATTAACGTGAATTGATTAAAAACAGAAATTTTAAGATAATTTCTAATGAAAATTATCTCTAACTTTTTTATTTAACTAAATGGACTTGCCCCACTTTCATAATCAATGGCTCATATATTAAAGCAAAATTAAGTATGTAGTAATTAGTGAAATATTCAGATCTTTATATTTAAATCCTAATTTATATATTCAATGAAGTAAAATCCATATAAATAAAGTTGAGTAAGACTCGTATACAAAATATCATTTTATTTGTTTTAAAATATAAGTGTAATTTTCCAGAAGATCATAACATACTTTTCCCACGCACTGGATAAATCAAGAAGTCATGAATTTGGCATTAACTTAATACACATCGAGTTAGATCAGGCGGAAAATGAACAATAAAATACAAAATGAGGAAGAGCTCGTTTGTGTCGACTCATTTTAGAGTCATTACATTTTTTTTCTGGCAAAAAATCTGAGTTTAGTATGATGCGCAAAAATCGCGTCATATTAAAGTGTTTTTATCTACTTTTTGATAATCGTCATATTTTTTTCTAACTTACATAATTCTAGAAACGCATTTTGCGTTTTCAATAATAAATTTGACTTTAAATGTCAATGAGCCGCGCTTCTCCTTTCACTTTTCTTTTCAATTTGTTTCTATGGGGAATTTCTACATAGTTCTGTGATATTAGACTTAGTTTTACTTTTATAATAATATAAAAAAAAATATATGTTTATTTGCTTTATGAATTAATTTATAATAAATTATAGATTTCTATCGAATAATATTTTTATTACGTTCTAAAAATAAAGATTTGCAAACTTATAAAATAGATAGAATATGAATTTCGAATTTGCGCCGTAAAAATAACATAAAACGTTAATGTCGTTTTTACCATTAGTGAATTGAATTGACCCCAACGTACTTTTTAACTGCTCGTAAAGCAGATTTATCTTGTGCTAAAATATATATATATATATATATGTATTAGTAATTTAAAATATTGATTTTTCTGCATTAAAATGGCTTTAAGAATATTGATATATATGTACATCCTTACTTAACATTAACCCTATACTTTAACATGAAATCTATTTTAGCACATATAATAAATATTTATTGCTATTAGTGACCCACTAATAAATTTTCGACTTAAAGCAATTGGCAGCAAAATATTAACATTATCCCACGCTCGTAAATAAATAACATTGATCCTCTCAACACCCATTTTTTCGTGACTGAACCTTTCTTCGCCATTTTTTGTTCCACTGTGTATCTCAGGTAGTACATAGGTATATCCGTTCAAGTGTATATACGTAGACCGAATCTTAATGACAGGTGTTTGTTGTCCGTTTCGGTGCGTGCTTCCGACAGGAAGCGGTTTTTGGTCAACCTTTTGACTGGCCAAGAAACAGAACTGTGGATAAGCATAGTTTCACAAGCAGTTTATCACGTATCCACCGAAACAAAAATGACCGTGAACTAATTTTTAGATGTCTTACTACCAAAATAACAACAATTTATATAGCAATCAGAGAGGTAGAGACAAAAATAAAAAATCTATAAAAAAATAATATTACCGACTATTATATATGTTTATGTTATAGATGTTTATAATTAACTTTAATATCAAAATAAATAGTTGTCGATTTTCTTACAAATAATGGTAAATCAAAGTAGTATTTTAAAGGCTTGAATAAATCTGGTTATTCAAATCAGGTTTATTAACACATCATCATATTGCTTTCTTGTTTGAATCAGTTATTGTAATAGATTAAGTAACTGACGTTTATAATTTATAGTTCATGAATGAGTGGTTAAATATGCTGCTAGATAAAACGCTCGTGTGAGCTTATTGCTTATAAAATATTATCTAATTGTCTAATATATTCTGTAAATGTAATTTTAGTTAAATAAAATCGCTTTTAAAATTTGTCTTTATGTTTAATGTTTCTTAGAAGCAGATTTATTTAATTATATTCTTATCTTATATATAAGTCTTATCTCTACAAATTTAGTATAGTTTATAAAATATATATTACATTTTTTAAACAATGGGGCTCAGATAATGAAACAAAGAGACCTTATACTACAATTTAAGCATAACATTCCAAACTAAAAAATAAATCAAGAAACGTGTTTTAAAAAAGCAAGTATAATTGTTTCAACCTTTTAAAGGTCACAATTTTATTTCGTTTATTTTTCTCTCGCCTTTCAAGACATCAACCTTATTCGACATTTATCATGTCTGACTCACCGACTCGCATTTAAGACGGTCGGAACAAAATTATCTCAACCGAGTTCAATAGACTATACAGCGAAAGCTCAAACGTTCCAGAGCCGAAAACGGCGATTTTTCAAAAGAGCACCAGGAGAACTCCTCGGCTTATAAGGCTTTAAAAACCTGTTGCAGCTAGTGCTTATTTTTTTTCTTCACTCTGGTGTTGCTGCTGCAAAAAGCATAAAAGAACCTCCAGGCAAAGTGGGTTTCAAGGCTGATCATTTGCAATGTTAATTCCACCACCGGTCGTCTCCTTTGGAGGTGGTGCAAAACTAAGCAACAAAGTAGGCGTTTGAAATGCTTATGCGATGACTAAAGAGTGCAAGAATAGAGCAAACGCGTTGGAGAGTGTGTGGGGTCATTTGAAAGTCAAGGGGTTGTGAACCAAACCGCAGAGGATATTAATACAATTTAAAAATCATTGGACCATTACATATATACTATTATGTACAATTTTTTGAGTCTTAAATATTGCTATCAAAGTTACAAATTTATTAATTAGACAATTTAAAGCTATAAGAATATTTTTCCTTAAGTGCAAAAAATAATATATTATGTATAAATATATATAGAATATACGCATCGCTAAAGCTTGCTATAATACGTCGAATATGCTCGGTTAAGTTATGCGGAGCGCGTATTATTTTAACATTTTATTGCCAATTCGCGTTCTATATGATACTTTTATTTTTTTAACGTCCTCAAATGTGGCATCATTGCTTGTTTTAAAAATGAATTTCTAATTTATCATTATAAACCGTTTCCGTATCTGTATATTAATACCTTTTTTAAGACATTAAGATTAGGGGTTCTGAAGCATCGGAATTTTTCAATTCTCGGGACACAAGAAACAAATTTTTAAAGTCAAGGGAATTACGAGGACTCGATACTTTATTTTCGTTTAAATCATGTTAAAAATTAACTTATATTATTTGTGGAAAAAACATAGGTATGTAAATATACATGATAGGTAAAAATTTATTGAAACAAATATTTTTATTGCCAATTTGATAGGAGCGAGAATTTCATAAATATTTTTCAATACGTGAATGTTTGATTCATTCCAAGTTTAGCCAATGTCAAGATCAATTAAAGATTTTATGATACAATTTCATAATTTTAAAAATCTTTAGATCATGGATATTAAGGAATTTCACCCTGTCTTCGTGTCGAAGTATAAATTTAGCTCAACATCAAAATTACTCTTTACGTGTTTTTAGTGGCGTAGCTAGGGTATGTGGTACCCGGGGCGATCCTTAAAATTGCCCCCCCCCCCTATACATCTTTTGTATGTTCATAAAATCAGCATTTCTTAAAATAATTAATTGGTTATTGTTAAGCTCTTGCTATTCGTGGATATGGATATATATATATATATATATATATATATATATATATATATATATATATATATATATATATATATATATATATATATATATATGCATTTAGGGTTAAGTACCACACTAGACGATCCCATTGCAAATATGCCGCCCTCAAGCAAGTGCCGCCCGGGGCCCGCCCGGTCCGCCCCTCTTGCCCCATCATAGCTATGCCACTGCATGTTTTTTTAAAATTGTACCTTTCATTGGACTTTTCCGAAATAATTTAATTATTTTTTTAGTCTCGTTTAAAGCCAGATAAAATCTCGGTTTAAAACGTAGTTTTTCATTTGGAATTTTTGCGTTCCCATTATTTTCAGTCACTTTCCTGAATATATTGTTTATCGTCATCCTTTTCATCAGAATCTTCATGTGTTTGACATTCATCCTCTTGTCTATATAAAACGGTTATAACAGCAAGATGAATTGCATAATTTAGGCAAAGTTGATTTTCAACAGGACTCTCACGTCCAAATTTTTTCTTTATTGTCACAATGTCGGTTTTAAAAATAATTTAAAATTCTTACAAACGGTTCTCAACAAATTTTTGGGTTTTGATAATCTGTCGATGTGAAATGCCTTAGAAACTCACGATTGCGTTCCTTATTCCTGTCCGTTGTGGCCATGACGTCTGCGTTCCATATAATCTCTCAACAAGTTTGCCATTTATACTACTATTTTTATTTTTTAGTTGAAAACCAATCCATAAAATAAGCGTAAATCGTATCAATACTCCTACCTCGCCGTTAATTCAGTAGTGGGAGATGTAAGAGAACAAACAGGTTTGAGAGAAGAACGGGCGCCAAGTGGCTGTGACCAATTTGCCGACCGCCCACCCACTATTAAATCATCTGATGCCATTGCCCGGTGACCGATCGAATTTCTCTCCGTCGAGAATAATTAGCAAATTAATTACCGACATCCTTGATTCTCGTCTGCTCAAAGAACGATACATCACACGGCGAGACGGAGAGAGAGAATCGAACGTCTGATGTTTTTTTTTGCGAGAAAAGAAACCTGACATTCTTCATTGCCGATCAGTCTCTGTGTGGCATACTTCATCACGTACACATATGAAGCACATATTACACACGCGTGCAGTTGAAAACAGCTGTAATACAGGGCCGTTTTTACATGTGATACGTAATGGGCGCAGTATCAACGAGGCTTTAATCCTAATTCATTATAATACAAATAATTATTTTTTATTATAATACAAATAGACTTTGTTTATTTGGAAAGCCTTCTGTGTGTTATTAAATTCTGTAATATAACTACTATCTTATCTCGTTTTCATTTCGAAGTACAACAGTACTTATAAAACGATGGCGTCATAGCGAAAAAAACTGCTAACAAATTTGGGACACGTTATGAAATGGAGACATATTGTTTTTGAGAGGAAAAGACACATTTTGAGGTCTGAGGCCAACTTGGGATTGAAAGAAGACCTCGCAGTCTTACATTCAGCATTGTATATGCATTAGAAGGAAAACTCCTATATTTCACAACGCTATTATATAAGTAGTAACTGTGGTATGCTTTGGATCATATTTTTTATTATTTTTTACATTTTGGTTAATGTGTGTGCAATTTAGTTGGCAAATAAGTGCGACATGACGACCTTGCGTTGGTTTTTAATGGATCGAGTTACAAGAAGTGATCTAGAGGTATGTGTAGATCAGATTGTCGGTGTTAAAAATATCAGTAATACGTTCACTTTCAGTTTTATTTTGAGTGGTGTCATGTTTTTTCTTAGACGAAACATTTCCGTTGACAATTGTTTAAATGTAAAACTTAAAGTAAAAAATTTGCATTTATGTGAATTATTAATTTTTTAGAGGAAATTTTGGTGAAAAACCTTTTTCAATATATTTATTGTAAAATAATTAACTTTTGAAACGTTCTTAATTATATCTGCATAATTTATTATAGTGAATAAATCTTTTATCTTTATGTAAGACTAGGATTATAATTAAAAGTATAGTCTTAAAAATGACAATAAAACGTATATTGTCTTGATGTGTATAATTAATTGCTGTCGTAATTATGTTTCTAAGATGTGAAGCTTTTTTTATGATTGATTTCTTGAGACGTTCAGCTTAATAAAATATTTTACTTTATTTAAACTTGATCAGTAGTTGTAAGCTTAATCAATTTAATACCAAAACTAGTTCATTACCGTCATAAAAGCAATTAATTTATTTAAAGAACGACCGTGAAAAATCTTCAATGTTGCAAAACTAGTCTTATCCATCTTGTCTAATCAAGTAAATCAATCTAGTTTTTCCACAATGACAGTCGGATGTCAGATTTTTCAAACATCGAGAGTGTTTTCTAGAATATTTTTGCAACCTTTTCACTTTAATCTTCGTGAAATAATTTAGAAAATGCAAGTGATTTACTTTAGATTCTCACAAGTTGACGATAGAAAGTAAGAAAGTAAAAAGCCTTTAGCATCATTGTTTTTGGGCGATCTCGTTACCCAAAAAGAGAGCACTTTTCGGACAAACCGCATCGAGGTCCAAAATTACAGAGCCAGAGCCCCAAATGACGGTGATTAAACTCCCCGGCTTATGGGTGTCGTTTTTTACAGATCATTATCTCGAGTAGAGTTTCTCAAATGTAGAATATACGCTATTTTATTGTTAACCCACTTCATTGCAATCGATAATTTACGCGTTATAAAAAAAACGCTTTCTAATGCGGAACTGAACATTTTTGTGGAGGTTGACATGATCTGGCTAATTGTCTCATTTTGGCAAGAGTGGGACTCGAACCAAGGTTTGAAGTTATATATTTTTTGTGTGTGGACTTTAATGCATACGACACGTTCAAATCAGGTTTATTGAAAATAATATGCGAGATAAAAGTGGTTCTGAACAACCTTGACAACTAACATTTCATCGAACGTTTCAATTTGAACAATGAGAATTCAGACACTGCTGATATGTCACGTGCTATGTAAGTTTTTATAGTAGTATAAATTACTGTTCTGAAAAGTTTATTTGCATAATTTAATTCAATCTTGTAAATCAATTTGTATATATTGAGCTATCGTGAAAATGATTTATTTATTGTGTTTTGATAGAAAAAATATGCCTTTTAATAATATATTATTATTTTTTAAATACAATATATTCGGTGATTATTTTTTCCGAATATGATATATATTAAATTTAAATTATTTTGGACGTGACTAAGTAAATTTAGTTCGGCAGCTACTTCCTCGCTCGATAAGTAAAAGTGATCTTGTTCCAACGTCTGGGAATCAAAGAAGAAAAAATAAACGAATAGCGAAAGTCATATCGGCGATTGGTCAAAAAGCGACACCGAAATAAAAACCCCAGAGCCATTATACTACGCAAAGCTGCCAAAGTAATTCTGATTGTAATGCTTCGGAATTGGCTCTCAGAGATTAGCTCAATTTCGCGCAGATTCGACCGTAAAAGGATACCAAACAGCGATTGGGTAGCATTTTTTTAATGATGTCAAGAAAAAAAAACGAAACCGAAACCAATTAGAATTAGATGAATTTGGGATAATGAAAATTGTTTCGTCTCTGGAATAAAATCACGCTTTCGTTCTTTTCAATCTTTGGCATCTGTATTTTAAAATATCAATAATATTCTTTCAAAGCAACTGTCAATAACAGATTAATCAATATTATTGATTAATTTAATATATATAACAGTATTACACAATTATTCATTAAAGATTTTTTTTATAAATATATGGCAAGTTGTTTGTATATATAAAAAAAATTAAGTTATTTTAATGTATTTAAAAATCTAGTGATTTAAATAATAAAATATATTTATTGCAATCATATATTTTTTACAATGTAAACTTTATTATGGTATATCTTTCACAACTATATTCATTAATAAAAATATTTTTTTATTACATTGTTGCATTTTTATTTTAATAACCTATTATATATAATTTTAAATTACAGATCTATATTAGATTTGAAATATTTAGTTTATTTATCTATTTTTAAATGCATCATTAAACTATTTTATTTTATTAATATTGGTTATTAAATTGTTAAAATTAATTTAATGCTAAAAGCTAGAATTATTTTTATCATATTTTAAGCAAAATTAAAACTTTTTAATTATATTTTTATTTTAATTCTTTTAAATTTTTGTTTACATTTATTTTTAAAGTTAACTTTATCTTCAAACATTCTATGCAATTATTGTTTAGATAATTTAAATATATTAGCAATACAATTTAATTTAATCAATATAGCTATTAATTAGTTTTTGTAAATCATTCTTAAATAAATAATATAAATGTGTACATTATTTTTTTAAATTCGCCTAATATTCGTCGATAAATAGTTGTTTTTATATAAAATATAAAAACTTTTATTTACTACATTATTTTTAAAATAGCATCTGAAAATAAATAGCTTATTAAAAAGTAGCCCGATTAAATTTATTATCGTAAAATAATTTATTATTGTAACTCATACAATAACAATTATTTTTCGTCTAAAATCTTACTAGAGAATTAGATTAGTGAGATAGTGATTTTTTAAATAAAAAGCCAATGTTAAATTTAATCAGGTTACTTTTAAATACTATATTTATTTTAATGAAAGATACTTTTTAATGGCATTTGAAAATAGTTTTTTAGGTGATAATATATAATATAATAAAAAATAAAATTAAATGCCTACTTTATAGCGGGATTTTTATGAGGATCATTATTTAAATAAAAATGCCGGTAAAAATACTGAGCCACTATTAACCCTTTGTGTAGTGAGTTAATTCATACACATTTGTTAATTTGTTAGTATAATTTTCCATAAGCATTTCTATAATTATGCACTTATAATTATTTATATTACATATAATAAATTATAGATAAAAATCATTGATTCTAAACGTTTTATTGCTTTGATTTATTTTACTATTTTTTTGTATTATTATGTTTTAATAACATTTTTACTATTAAATACAGTTAATTTAATTTACATTTTTTTTATATTATTCCGGTTTCGTGGATATTTTTTATATAAATATACAAAATATTTTTTCTATGTTAATTTATTTCGTACTCTTTAAATTATTAGTATTTTTTTCTACAGAAATCATTTACATTAATTTAAATTAAAAAATTATATAAGGTTTTTTACTTATTATTTCTTCAGTTATATATGTAAATACATAGCTATCTGGGATATCAAACACCGTACATGTTCGGCGATACTCCTTAAAGGGTTAAATGCATCGTTTGTTAAATTTTTTTGGGTAAGCTAAAAAATCCTATTTCTAATATATTATCCGTAATTAAATTAAAAATGTATTATAATGTTTTCAAATTAAATTAAATATTAAAGTTAAAATTAATTTTAAACCACTTAATTGCCAGCGACTCACCGGTGCGTCATTTGATGATTATTTTTTTCTAGCAAAATATTTTTTTAAAATAAATTACGAATTATTTAAAAATATTTTTTATTAATTATCAAAGATTATTATACCAGCTTTATTTATGTATAAATATACCAAGTATTTTATATTTATTTAAAGAAAAAGATACAGACGCATACAGAGAAATAACAGATGACCTACTAAAAAGGGTTAAAAATTGCAATATATAATTAAATATATTTTTTTATTAAATTTTGTAAATTATTCCAAAATAAAAAATAAATATTTATGTCGCAATTATTTTTTAAGTAATATATAGAATAATTAATTTTAATTTTATTAGCTTCTGAGCTTAGACTCTGTAATGAATATATGATTTATATAATATAAAGCTTTACTTTTTCATTTAACAGATTCTAAAATAAAAAAAGATATACTATATCTGTCACGATTTAACTGAAAAAACTTATATTTATGACTTT
Source organism: Plectrocnemia conspersa (assembly GCF_051122295.1). Taxonomy (NCBI): domain Eukaryota; kingdom Metazoa; phylum Arthropoda; class Insecta; order Trichoptera; family Polycentropodidae; genus Plectrocnemia; species Plectrocnemia conspersa. The sequence continues at coordinate 29,298,973 of NW_028277167.1, read as the reverse complement.
TTGGTTTATATTTAAATTATATTTAATTTATAACTATTTACAAATACATAAGTGTAAATATTTATATATGATATTAAACACAAATTTTAAACCTAACCTAATAACATATTTAATACAATAGAATCCTCTTATTTATTCAAGGAATTATTTTTCTAGTAATATACATTAAATAAAACGTTGATTTTAATCCTTCTCAAAAGCAATAAATATATTTTTACTGCAAAGATAACTTCATTTATAAATATTTAAAATAAATTTATTTTAGCTCAATAAGTTTTTACTGTACTAATAAGTTTTTTTGTAGTAAATTACAATTTTTCAATGCCGTCCACTTTATTTAAAAAAAATAGATAATTAGGTTTATTTTCAAAATCACTCTAATTTTATTTGTATATATTTACCAAAAAAATTAAATCTATGTAAATAAATTTAAGAAGTAGGGACCTTATCCGAGTTTCACTTTTTTATTTCATAGCTAAGTAAAATACTTTAAATAGAAAAAATATTATCTACATTGTATTTAAATATTATATTATACTTCAGATGATTTGCTAATCACAGATTCATATTTAAAGTAATACATATATTTTAAATGTATTTTTCTTATTTATTGATATTTATAATATTTGCTTGATACATCAAGAAAAATATTTTATTATGTTAGGGTTACAATGTATATTTAATATGTATTTATTTGCATAATATATTTATAAAATAAAAGCTATAAATAAACGCTAAATTAAAAAAAGACACTAGATCTAAGGAATTTACCTTAAGATGTACTTTAAATAAAAATACTAAAGGTTTAATTATTATTATTTAGCATGCCTAATAAAAAAATATGCCACTGTTATTCTTTAATTGATATTAATAATAGTCAAGGCTTGAAAATTATAATAATTAATTAGATCATCTTATTTAAATCACACGTTGAATGTTTAGCTATTCATTTTTAAGCAATCTAGAAATAACATTTATCATTTCTAAATATACTATAATGAGGCTTATAATACTGTTAAAATAATATTTTTATTATATTAAAATATTTTAATATTCGAATATTAGAATTATTAATAAATTTGATAAACTACATATCTTCAATCAGATATTATTTTTATTTAAATTCAATATTAATTATTATATATAAATAAAAATATTTTAATAAATTACCGTTTAAAAATATGATTTAAGCCATCTTTAAGTGTTAACATAATCCATTTTAATTTACAACTAGCTTAAAACAAACAGAAACCAATTAGTCTTTGAATAATTTGGGAAAAAATGCAAATATCAAACGGAACCAAAGTTAACTATCTTCTCATGAAATCGTTGAACTTGTTTGGGAATCTAATGAAATATATTAATTTACAGTTAGCATTGTGATCTGGTTAAGACAGATAATTTATGGCTATTCTTTAAGCGATTTTTCTCAAGAGTATATGCTTGTGTATTTTTTTTATTTGTTTTATAAAACTGCTTGAAAGCCCTAACGGGAAGCGTTTAAAAATGTTGCGCTCGTTGACTCATTTTTTTTATTTAGAATGCAGTGTATATATTTGTATTCCAAATTAAGTAATTGAGTCGGCTTGTTATGAAAGTTTTATTAAAATATACAAATAACAACGCCTAATTACTGCAAATGTTTAGAAATTATTTGGAATTTATGAACGCTATATAACAATGAAATATTGGTTTGTTTACAATGAGTCATTCACGTTTGAGAAAATATATTTTTAATAATGTTTCCACTACATTTATTGTAATATTTTTAAATTGTAGCTAAATATATTAAAAATATAATATTGTATATTTAATTTAAAAATATATTCGGTAGTGTTTTTATTTCTTATAATTTTTTTTATAATTAAAAGTAGTTATATTTTTTATTAATATTAACAATTAGATTGATGTTTGATTTACTTATTTTATGCCTCGTTAAAATTTATAAAACGTCGATTTTCAATAATTTTTTCAATAATTTTAACAATTCTATACACACCGAAGCGTTAATCATTAAAAATATATTTAAGTCGATTTCTAGCCAAATCGATAGAAAGTTCCAGGAATTCGCCGATTTGGGCGTTTTTCGCACAATCACTTCAGTTATTCAATCGGTTAAGTGCTGAAGTCTTAGTTGAACAACCTCGCTATAATGTGTGATGTGATGCATAATTATTGTAACCATCTGCCGAGATGAAATCGCGCGTTTCAAAACGTCGATCGCCACCACGTAACAACGATTAACGATACGTAAAACGTGATATTGGATCGTCATATTGCTCGACGCTTTAATTAGCTAATAAATTGACTTTCCCGGAACCGGAGATCAGATGCGATGATAATTGTGTGATGTTGTGAAAAATAAGATTGATATGTGATTAGCGATGTTTTGTCGTAAGATTTAGTGGCGATTGAACGTAACGTAATAAATAATTCAATTAGATTTTGTTATAAATTAGACGGTAGTTAGATAGCAATTCACGGTATATATTACGTATTACAGTTTAAATGTCAACGGTAAAATTATACATTTACAATTATAGAAGTCAATTAATTGAATGTCTGATCTAGAAAATCTCAGTCCCTAGAGAATTTGCAAAAGCCTTTTTTTAATTAGAATATTTAATTAAACGTGATGTTACTAATAAATTGTGTCACCCCATGGAAACATGTTATATAAATTAAAGTTTTATTCCTTAATATTGGTTGACATTTTCTAATGTTTTTTTTTTATATCATCTATCTTAAGAATATTTCTTTAAAAATATTTAGTCGTTTATTTTTTGCTTTTGCTTGAAAATAATTTTAAAAATAATATAAATTACTTTTATATTAATAATTAAAAATATGATTTTCATACTATAAATGTTTTTTTTATATAAAATTATTTATATATTTTTAAGAAAAGTATCATTTTGTTGTATTATATGAGTGTTGAATTTAGATTACATACAGCATGTGTAGATTTTTTAATATATTGAAACAACAATAAAACTGATTCATATTTTAAAGCCGCAAAAATATTTTTTCATATCATATTATTGTGCATTTATGCATTAATATTCTAAAAAATGTTTTAAAAATAATAGCTTAATGGAAATTTATGTTCTTAGATTTCTTACTTTATTTTATAGCTTCCCTAAAAATATGAAACCTAAAAAATATTTTATGTAAGAACAGAACCTTTTAGTAAATACCATAAATTGTTTTTATTTTTTCTATATTATGAATAATGTAATTATCTAACTCGTTAATTATTAAAATCAATTCAAATGTTGCAAATAATTCAGACATTTTTTTCAAATAATTTAAAAATTTTTATATAATTTCAATTTCAAAAAGTTTTATAAAAAAATATTATTGCACAGTGTATTGCCATTAAAGACATTTTAAAATATTTTGTTCTCGGAAAATTAAAAAAATAAAACGTTTACATAAATAGTTTAATCTAAGGTGATAATGAGTTTTTATTTTTGCTTTATTTTTAATTTAAGAGACTAATAAAAATATAATTTTAGCTTCAGAACCTTGGGAAATTATTTTACAATAATCAATCGTAAAAATTCAATTGAAGTTGCTATTTTTTTAAACTAAAATAATGATACCTGATACATAATAATAAAGCATTAAAATCGATCTTATATTTGCAGTAACAACAATATATTAACAGTACATTATTAAGACATATTTTGTAACTACCTTAAAAATATAATCTTTTTAAAAACAGTAAAAAAATATAACCTAACTTTATTTTATTTGAAAAAAATAAGGTAATAATTATATTTTATTTTGGATATATATAAACCATGTTTTAGTTATTTAGGAGTAAATTAAACATTTTTAATTAGCCTTAGTACATTCTAAGCTGACTTAGCTAATAAAACTGTATTATATAATAAAGCAAAAAAATCAAATATATTTTTTATAAATTAATAAACAATGCAGGCAAATTTCAGAAATATAAAAAAACATTATGAATACATTTTTTAATAAAAAAAATATTATCTTTTTGGCAAATATATTATTTTTTAATCTTAAAAAAGCCATTATAGGACTCATTTTCTTCCTGACAAAAAAAATATGGTATATTTTTAAAAATATAAAAACTCAAAAAATAGTAAAAAAGGTAAAAGTTTATTTTATTGTAAAATAATCTAAATATATTTTATTTATAAATAAATTAATAAAAAGTTAATAATGCAAGTAAAATTAACCTCATTATGGTATGAGATTTATGATAATTTAAATTTTATATTAAAATAGATATTTAGATATTTAGACTTTTTTGCATATTTTGTATTTCATATTTTCAATTTTAACAGTATATAATATTTTTTATATAATATATAAGTAATATTTTTAGATTTACGTCAAAATAGTATTAAAATACACTGAATTTTAATAAAAATGTAATTAACTAAATGTATATTATAAATTAACTCTTTTTTATGCTGTTTAATTAAAAATTGAGGAAAATCGTATTGCTTTTTTTAAATTATTAATTATATCCAGGGCCCTGGGAAAACAATGATTCCGGGCCTCATGACAGGAATTACATTTTATATACTTTTTAACATCATAATATAATTTCTTGAATAAATATTAATAGGTACGAGTTAACCCTTTATATGCTAAAAATAAATATAAAAATCAGCCACCGTTGCGACATATTTTCTGAAATCATATTTTATGCGAATTATTTTAATTATGCATTAAAAATTTTCATATTTTCATATTATATAAAAATTTGCGAATTATTTTAATTATGCATTAAAAAAATCACATTTATTTGATAATTATTTAAATTTTCTTTGTTGCTCAGTGTTGCCATATAGTGAATTTCCAGTCCAGGTTTAAAGCTATAAAATCGTGCTATTGCAGTAAAAACATTTGATTATCAAGCATTTATATTAAAACTTTTTAAAACAATATTACGAGTGAGAATCGAATAAAGCACATGTAAACCAAATTTTGACCAATAGGAGAGTGCAAAAACCAATTATCCCTTCTCAAAAGTCAAAAATCCACGTCAAAAGCAATAAAATCATGCCGTCGCCGTCGCAGTGGGAACGCTCGTTACCGAGCGTTCCCACTGCGACTGCGCCGACACGATTTTATTGCTTTTGACGTGAATTTTTGCCTTCTGAGAAGTGATAATTGTTTTTGCGCTCTCCTATTGACCAAAATTTGGTTTGAATATACTTTGATCAACCCTCTTATATTAAAAGTTTATAGTAATATCGGTAAGGATAGCTATTATATTTTTAAAACATAGTATAATGTCGAAATGCAGACTAACCATAGAGCAATATGTGAGATGCGATGTCTGTTTGTATTTATTCTCAGTCCCCTCTCAGCAGATTATATCAACTAACAATAATAAAAAAAATATAAAATATAGATTTAATCACACAGACTATTATATATCAGCTTTGTAAATAAAAATAAAATAAAATTATATTTTAAATACATACATAAATACATCATTCTTCTTTGATTTCTTTGGTTTTAGATAATATAACATTTTTATATGAAAATGTATTACGTTTTAATTTAGCTGAAATAATGTTTAAATTATTTTAGTACGTAGATTACCAAATTCGTACTCATCAAGTACTAATTTAGTTATAGTCGTTAGCTAAATTATATTTATTTAAGAAACTACTTAAACTCTACATTAAATGATTTAAATATCTAAGGTCTATCATAACCAGTGATGTTTTATAAGGAAACAATAACGAGGCATGAATTTTATGCATATATTAAATAATTCTGCAAGTAATTTAAACAGTTGTTTTGATTGCTTATTTTTTTAAAACTACTTGATTTGATATTTTGTTTGTCAAACGGCTCCATCATGTCGGTTGGATATATCCATGTATGTTTAATCAGTTGTTAAATTGTCATGCTCTACATTATACACTTCATATCACTTATAAAAATGAGTCATCGTTACGCAAGTTTTCAACGTGAAATCGTAAATTTTGGCAATGTATCAATTGTTCCATAATTTAAATCAGTTAGGTCGTGGCGAAGCCAACTTTAATTTGATCAATTAGGTCAAAACGTGATTTAGAAAATTCTATAATAGACCTGTCCATATATCACTCAAAATTTATTTTTGACCCTAAATCTGACCCGGTTTTTTACGATCGCTAGAAACGCCTTTCAGCAATTACTCGTCTGATATGTTAATGTCGGTGAATTATTTATCATAATACGTATTTTGAATGCAATTTGCAATTGAAATCTTCCACGGTTATCGGAGTTCTCGATTGAAATTTCAATTTGAGGTTTTAGGTGGCGAACGGTTCTAGGTGTTGAATAACATAAACGCTTCTGGGTGTTTATTAAGATCGTATAAAAATAACCGATTCGGATTATATAAACTAGTTTTTATATAACTGGATCAATATTTTAGTGTATAATTATAAATGTTTAATGCACCAATTCGAAACGTTTACATTGCGCTTATTGGTTTCCGGATCTGTGTGTTTAAAATTTAACTGGCTTTCATGATACATTTCTAAATGTTTATTATGTAAAAATATAGACATTCAATATCAATGGTTTTTATTAGATATCAACCATTGTAGAAAAAAATGATAAGCACTGTACAAAAAAAAAATTATGTTTAAAATATATTAAATTGATTCAATTGAATCAGATATTTTGCTTTGTAGTAATAGTAATAAGCTTTAAACTAACCAAATTATACATACTAACATATATTCTAAATCACACAGTTAGCGAATTTAATCATTTTTATTATTTATGAGAGGAAATGATATCCGCTTCATGCATTGATTTAATTGCTCTCATAATACTAATTCACTCGTTATTGCATAATCTATTCGCCCTACCAGCAACTTGTAATTTCTACACAATTTTAACAGTTATTAACTGCATCAAGTAATTGCAAGATGCGATAACCGGCGTGGCTATTGTTAGCCATTCGTAAAAACCGTAAGAGCTTTGACCGTGAACGTTCACGTTAGCCATTTACTTATTTTATAACAACACATAACCATAACATAAACATTTACAGCTCTCCACTGCCAATACCGTATGTCTTTCATCGTCAAGGGTTAAGCTCATTGACAGTGTCCACTTAATTCTTAGTTTAGAAAGCAGACGTCCAACTGCGGACATACACTGTTGACAATTTGATACTATAATCTCAAATAATTATAATAAAAAAAGTACTTCCTACGTTCGAGAAAGCGAGTGGGCGCTCGTTTCCTGATTCTGTCTCCACAAACAGTGCACACATGCAAATGCTTTTCGAGATTTTCGAGGCTCGGAGAGATTGTTCTCTATTATCTTTAATGACTCCATAGTCTCTCACACACTCGTGACACACTGTGCACTAATACAAATCGTGACGTTTGATCATCATCACGGTCTGGCTAATGACTGTGATATTTCGTCGAGGTCGACTGTGTGCATTTTCGCAATTTTGTTCCATATAAGAATCGCATAAAAGGTGGTACCTCAGATTTTCCAAAAAATAGGAGGCAACATATGATATTAGATTAATAATCAAATATTGTCTTATGCTCCTCAAACCTATCGCCGAAAACATACTAGTGTCTAAGTGAATTCTCAAAAAGTGAAAATCAAAAATTAAATATTTAAAAATAAACCTTTGCCATAAATATAAATAAACTCGATATATTTATAACGTGACATACTAATTTCAAATATTTTTTCATTAAATTTTTCACTAACAAAATATTAATTATTAATAACATAAATTATTATAATAATTAATAATATTATAAATAATTTTTCTATGGTGTGTTATATATGTTTAAAATATTAATTATTAATAATATAAATTATTATATTAATTATTATTAATATAAATAATTTTGCTATGGTGTGTTATATATGTTTAAATAAAATAAAGTTGAGTTTAAATTCATTAATAATGTCTTTTACTAAGTAGGTAAATCCAAAAAATAAATGTTGATTGATTTTAAGAGCAAATTAGGAATAAAACAATTAGTATCAATTGAAATAATAAGAAATCATTTGGAATAAAAATCATTAAAATAAAATAGCATTATTTTTGCTATAAAAATAAAAGTAGAATTGAAATTATTTGTATTGATTGAATCTGTCAAAACTTATTTTTCTCATCTCACTTCTTAAATAAAGTCAATTTTTTTTTAAATAACTTAAGCAACTTTTGTTGTGATGTTTTCTGCATTTTTACAATATTTTTAATATGTAGTATACATTTCATATATTTAAAGCTTTATGTTACTTTTATAGATTTTACAATTTTTATCAAGTTAATAATATACAAATGATTTATAAATCCATTTTGCAATCAAAAATTAATTACAGCTATGGATTGTATCGTATTTTCTCACCAAAGTTAAAATAAATTAATTTACATAGAAACATAAATAAAATAAGATTGTTATTAAGTTCAATACTAAAAAAATTGTTATTAATTACAATACTAGAAAAATAATTTATATGGCCTTTGTAATACTGAAAAACTTTGATTTCAATAGACTTTTAATATAATTATTTTTGTCACAAAGTTAAGCTAATTTAATTTATATTTAGATGCATACCTTTTCAATGAATTTATAGTGTTATTTTTCTAGTTTTTATATAAATAGTCGTTTTTTGCCCAATACATAGATAATTTTAATTGCAGTGATTTAACATTGACATGACATTTTAAACCTTGTAATATAAATTTAAAAATCAAATATCAAGTAATAATAAAAAGTATTCATGATATCATAGTTAATAATATTAAAATGTTTTGTATAACGATTTATTTTTTTGCTTTTTTAATTTTTAAATTAATACTGAAGAACCGTTTTTCTTCAAAAAATCCTAGATAATTTTAAAATGAATTGTAAAGTGTAAATACAATTTATTATTAATATATATATGAATTAAACCGATAGTAAAAATTTAATTTTAATTTATTTTAAAAAAATTAAAAAAAATACTAAAAAGAGTTTGTAATCATGTTTTAATAAATTTGTTAATGCTAAGTTTTGCATTTTAAATTTTTTTTTGTAGTGATGTACTAAACTTAAATTTGTCAAACGAAAACTAATAACAGTAATATATTTTGCCACAAAGATAAGATATTTTGATTTAAATATAAAATACATTACATTTTTAATAATTTTAGTCTATTTTTTTTTTGCATAATTTTAATCTAGCTATGAATATTAAATAAACTTAATAAATTTAATTGATACTATATTCACAATATTTCATATACTCATTTCTCAACTTTTAATAAAAGCATTTTTGCCACAAAGATAAGGAAAGTCGGTAAAAAACGTAAATTTTCATACTTTTCTTAAATCTGCTATTAGTTTATTTTGTTTTTATTTTGATCTAGTCGATTTTTTAAAAATTAATTAATTGCTGTTCTTATAATTTTTTTCTTGCAAAAAACAGCTTTACTCACATTAATTAAGCATTAATAAAATACATGGTTTATATTTAATAAATTTAAAACTCTTATACTATAATATATTTATATAAAATAGTTTTATACTATATTTATATAAAATAGGAATATATTGAGAATAAAACAATTGTTATCAAGTGGATACATTAAAATAATTTATAAATCATATTTAAAAATAATAATAATAATAGCGCATGAAACAATATTTTGCCACAAATATAAAAAAGTCAATTTACATCAAATATATGTATTACTCAAATCTGTCATAAATTTTATTTGTTGAAGTCTATTTTTTTGATATATTTTTAGATAAAAATCAATTTATTCTAAATTTTTAACTAACAAAGATAAAATATTAAGTAGCATAACCCTTAATAAATTAAACTAAAGCTTTGGATAAAAGCTATTGGTTTTTTTAACCGATTATGGATTGAACAATTGTTATCAAATTTATACCATCAAAATAATTCATAAAGCTATTTTTTAAAACGAAAATCAATTTCAATACAATACTTTAATAGCAATATTTTTGCCAAAATGATTAGACAAATTTATTTGGGACACGGTCAATTGGGCGACGGCGATTGGGCGACGGTCAAATGGGCGATTCAAAATGGGCGACGGACAAATGGGCGATGGTCTTTTGGGCGACGGTCTTTTGGGCGATAGAATAATAATGCATTACAAATAAATGTGATGTAAATCATGATCTTATAATTAATTAAATAATTACCATAATTTAATACATATTAAAAAATATATATATATATATATATATGTATATTATATATATACGTACATACGAAAATATAAGTAATATTTTTTAGAATAGAATTAAGAGATGAAAACATTATTTGGTCTAAACAAAATATAATATACCTACATAAGATATAGTATGTATATATTTACTTATCATTTGTGCTTATTTAATCATAAAATATCACTTAAACAGTGATTTTTTTTATTCAAGAATTTTAGAGAGAGTTACCCGATATCATAAAACACTTAAAACACACGGCTTAAGTCGGTAATTTTATTATAAGTATACTACCTGATAAATGTTTATAGTGGACCCTTACGCGATTTTTTTTTATGTTTTGAGCCTTGGAAACTACTCTGAGAACAAACCTTTGGAATTTCCAAAAATCGCATATTTTACAGTTATCTATTTTAAATTAGATAGGATAGTTATATATAAATATAATAACACAGAACTAACGCTCATAAGTGTTTATCGTGGATTTTGCCCTTTACGCGATTTTTTTATGTTTTGAGACTTATAAATTAGTGTGAGAACAATCTTTTGGAATTTCCAAAAATCGCATATTTTACCGTTATCTATTTTAAACTGAATAGGGTGGTTATATATATATAAATATAAAAACCTAGAACTAGCGCTGATAAATGTTTATCGTGGGTTTTGCCCTTAACGCGAATTTTTTTTATGTTTTGCGCCTTGGAAATTAGTGTGAGAATAAACTTTGCGAATTCACAAAAATCGCATATTTTACAGTTATCTATTTAAAACTAGATAGGGTAGTTATATATAAATATAAAAACCCATAACTAGCGCTCAGTATACTTTTGAATTTTGACTGAAAATGTTCGCAAAAAGTTTCGTTGCGTCTTTGAAAATTATTTTTGTCGTGGTTTTAAAACACTTTGTCACAGTGTCATTGTGTTTTTGGTAAAAAATTCAGTACAGCAAGAAAATAAGTATGTGTCTTTTTATTCACATGTGGGTTATATTTTATGTGCTATTTATAGATAATTGGTTTTTATAGATCATTGTTGAGAACGACTAATTTGAGTTACCACAGATTATATTCTTCATAAATGGATAATTCAAGCATATTAAGTCAAAAAGACAAGGAAAAATATGTTTGGAATGGATATCTTTATAAAAAGAACAGATCAAAGAATTTTTATACAAGTTTTGAGGTACAATAGAAAAAATATCATAGAATATTTACATGGTATTGTATATAATTATAATATGAGTTAATAATTTGAAAATAAAATTGTTTTTAGCATTTAATATACTTTTTCGTTTTAATGTATATTTTATTAATATTTACAATAAAGCAAAGCGTGCAAGTTCTTTCTGTCGCCCATATGACCGTCGCCCAAATAACCATCGCCCAATTGACCGTCGCCCAATTGACCGGAATCGCCCATTTGTCCGTCGCCCAATTGTCGCGTACCGATTTATTTTGAGATAAAAATAAATGTATTATTAAATCTTTATTTAGTTTAATTTTTTATAGTCTTGTTTATTAAATATAGTCGATTTTTTCTGAATCTTATTTTTTTTTTACCTGTGCTTTAATTTTTTATTAATTAATTTTGCAATATTTAATACATATATATTGTCAAATACAATGATTTAAGTATACAATAAAATGATTTTCAGCTATTTTTATAATGAAACAGATTATATTATAACTCCTATTAAAGATGCGATTCAAATTGTAAAACATAGTTTTCAATAATAAAAATCTTATGCCTATCCTGAAAAACAAAATTTTAAATAAAACACTATTGCGTATTTTACATATTATACATAGCTTATCTTTATGGCAAAAATATTTTTGTTAAAGCTTATTTATCTATTTTTTTTAAATTGTTAAATACAAAAAAAATTCAAAGCTGATGTGCTTCGTTGTCTTTGTTTAAAAAAATTGAAACTTTTGAGAACTGAAATTGGTCTTTGGCTATAGCATGCTGAAACTGTATATTTGTGCAATAAATTTTAATAAAATATTGTTACATAACATTACAACGGAAAAATAAGGGTTTATTCTTTGGAATAATACTCTCATATAAATGTAATTTTTTTTAAGTTGTGTCATTATTATAGTCGGTGTGTAAATCCAAATATTAATTAAAAAAACAATTAACCCTATTCTGAAATATTTCAGTATCACAATTAATTTAATATGAAAATTACATTACAGATACACGATTAAATTATATAATAATGTGCGTTGTGCCCATATGCGTTGTGTTATACATAAATTAAATATGCGATTTTTAACCGCGACGTTTTGAAACCGTTTGCTAATCTAATAATAATATCCAACGCGTAACCACGTACACGTAGTACACATGTTGATAACAAAAAATAGTAACAAATTCGATAATTACATCTCGGGACCGTGTGTTATTCAATCAATAAAACCGCTTCTTTAATCTTATAACATCAAGTAGACCAGGTTGAAGAAAGTAGGTTGCACTGGTCGCTCACATTCGTCACAAGTATACACACATATATTCAAACATATACTCGTATAATATTCATTATAACAATTATATAATTAAGTTTATATTTTTGAGAGAAAATGTGCATTATATAGATTATGCATATTAAAGCTTAAACTGGATCATTTTCAATGCTTAAATACAGAAATGTAGTGCAGAAACAATGTTAACAAGACAAATAAACATCGTATTATTTTATAAAAAAGACATAATTTTTCAGAAATTGAGACTATTATTCAGATTATTATGCATTTTTATTATAGTAATTTAAAGACATATGTTTCTATGTATACTGTGTTATGAAACTATTAATGCAAAACTATAAATATCAGTATTATTTATAAACAAAAATAATATACGTAAAAAACACAATATTATTGATTAATAGTTGTCTAAAAAGTTCATGTAACTTATATTTTATGTATTTAATTCAAAAAATTAACCGCATTTCAATCTTATACAAAATGTCCTACATGATTTAATAATGCAACACTGACATATCTGCTCTCTCTTTGATATAGCGTTTCAGTTTATATTACTGTAAATATTATAGTTAAAAATATATTCCTATTGCAATTATTATTAATAAGATACATAATTTTAATTTGATTTATATATTTTAAAATTACAAATATATATTTATATTTATATATATTTAATTTTATTTATATATTTTTAAATTATAATAAAGTATCAATGCAGATTATATTAATTACATGCAGTTCAATTTTATTTTAGTTTAATATTACACATTTAATTTTTTCATTAAAATATAATAATGGGAAATGCTCGAGAACCTATTTTTTTTCAATAACAAAATAAATATCAATAATCAAAATTACAATTTGATATTTTATGAACAGCTTATCTAACCAGTATATTTCTATATTTGAAATAATTTATTTAATTATTGTTGTAGGAGATAAATATGTATATTTATTCCAAATCACTCTTTGCGCGAAGTGCAATCCTAATACTATGTTATCCATATTGTTTTTATTGTACATTTAAAAATGTTATTAATAAATACATTGATACATTATTTTAGTTGAAAAATGTCTGAAAACTGTTTATTTCACTATTTAATAAAAATATCTGTAAGAAAGTATTTTTAATGTTTTTATAAACTTTTTATATATTATTTAAAGGCATTGCTTTGCAAATGATACAAATATCATTTTTTACATTTTTTACTAAAACATTGTTAAAATAAATATTACAGATCCCTCTTCGTGCGGCATGCTATCCTAATATTATGTTGTAGATCAATGTTTTTGCCATTATAATGTTGATTCATTTTTGAGCTACTTTATACATTTTTGCTTTAATTTTAATTACTTTTTAAATACTGTTCTTGCAAAAAATAAAATATTTTTTATTTGTTTAAAAACTTTTTATAAAGCACTATTAAGTTTATTTTAGGAAGTGCTCTAATGCTACTGTTTCTATTATATTAAAATTAATTGGTTTATCACTTTTCGTGAGACGTATTAATTTTTTTCGTACAATGGATAATATCATTATTAGATACGTTTATAAAATATTTTGTTCCACGATTTTAATGATTTGTTTTTTAGCCATTATAAAAAAATTAGACCATTTTTTTATTTTAATTGACTGCTTATTTTTATCATTATTTCGCATAATTTCAATAAGGACTCAAATATATTTGTAGTATTTTATAAATGTTTTCGATCAAGATAAATTAAATTGCGCTAATATTATGATACCCATATTCGTTTTTCGTTTATTCCATGCAGTATTATTTAAAATACTTATTTAATAAACAAAAATAAGATTTACTACAAAGGAAACTTTAATTTAATATTTTTTTTTTTAATTTGTTGAATTAGTGATATTTTAGTTTTTTCCAAACTGTTTATACAGAATTATTAACAAACATCTTAAAAAATACTCAAATACCACAGTTTCTATATTTGTAGTATTTTATAAATCACTGTCGGTCGAGATAAATAAAATCGTTTATCTCAAATCACTTTTCGCGATAGCCATTATTGTTTACGTATATTGTAAATAAACTAAAGATATATTTTTATATAAAACATTATCAAAAATCATCTTAAAAATCGTTCGAGATAAATAAAATCATTTATCTCAACGGAATGCATTTTTTAATAATATGATTGATATAGTCGTTTTACGTGCATTTTATATTTGATAATTTATTAAGATAATTTCACGCAGTATCATTTAAAGTACAAATTTAATCAACAAAAACATTATTTACTACAAAGATAGAGCAGCTAATATTATACTAATTAATTTTTTAATACTTTACATATCAATATTAACATTATTTTAAAATGATTCAAATTTGTATAAATTTATAAATCACTGTCGATCGAGATAAATAAAATCATTTATCTCAGATCACTCCTCGTGCGGCGTGCTAATCTAATATTACTAAAGATATATTTTTTTGCAGTTTTATACCAAAAACAAAATTTTTACAAAGATAAGATCAGTAGATCTTAGCTTTATCTTTATATCATATTTTTAATAAAAAACATATATTTTAGTAATTAATTTTACAATATATTATGTTACTAATACTATAATTAGTTGTGCGTTGTTCATTTTGAAATAATAATTTACAACTTAGTTTTACATCTACAATTATTTTGGTATGAAACTAAAATGTACAAAGAATCTCAACGCATATAAAGAAACTGAACATAAAAATATTTATTAAAAAAATTAAAATGAAAGACAACAAATTTAAATTAATATTTTTTTATATTCCTTATATAAAATCAGAGTAAAAATCTAAACAAAGAGAACGTTTGATGCTCTTTAGCAGTACTTAAAACATAAAGCTTTATATTAGAACTCATTTAAGTGCTTCCAAAATAAGCTTCTGAATACGTTTTTTTCATCTTTAGCATATTTAATTATACATAAAAATGCTATGTGTAGATCTGAACAATTTAAAATGCATGTATTTTTAATTGAAAACATACAAAAGTTAAAATTTAGCACATTCTTTTTTAAACGTGACACATTACTCATTGTAAATATTTACACTATGAGTTTTTTAATTGAATTGGTCTCATAAATGCCCCAGACCGTTGCACGCTTCAATTGCCAACTCAAATATTGTCTCAGTTGTAAGTATATTAAATGTATTTTTTATTCTTTCAGACGCCGCCGCTGCACCGCATCGTGTGAATTATGTCCGATTGTGCTCTTGAAGCGCTCGCCTGAAAACGCCGGGAAAATCGCACAAGCAAAACAAAAACGAACGAAAGTTTTGATTGAGCGTGTAAAAGTCGAGTGAAACCCGCCTTTTGTGAAATATGCTAAACCTTGGGAAAAAAGCGAGCGATTATAATAATTTCTTTCAGGGCTGTGCCAAAAATTAGGACTGTATAGAATAAAAAAAGACTTTAAAATCATGTTCGAGCAGAGCGTAGTGATGGTACCTCCTCTTCCGCCTAAAACCAAGCACTTATCCCCACTGTCCGAGCAAATGGATCGGTATTGCTTAGAGAGTCTGGCGGATAGTGGCAGCCCTGACGGCGTAGCGGTAACTGGTTCTAACTCTTCTTTCACCGAGGCAGGGTGCTCATCTCGCTCTTCAACGGTATTCGTAGCGGCACCATCTGGGGGTATACCACCGAGACCAGAACCAGAATCAACAGTCAATACCGCGCCGCGAAACGGTCACGTTGTCACAATCAGGATCAACACAAACAATGAGTCTAAAGTGTCTCTGAACCGTCAAGAACCCATCAACACCATAGGCAAATTCATAGTCAACATATGCGAGAGCTCAGAACCTCAAAAACATAAACCGATCACTATATCAGTCAACACAGAAGATAAAGAAATGGTGCAAAAATCCGGAAGCGACATGTCCAGTCCCTACTTCTTCTGCAACCCTTTCCCGTCTTCGGGGCAATGCTCACCAAGCGACACCCTAGATTCGGGCACTTGCTCGGATCTAGACGGAACTCCTCCGCCTTTGCCTAAAAAGAAACTATCGCACAAGCGCGTGAGTGTCACCGTAATTGGATCGACCCACGAAAGAGCTCCAAGTGTAGCGAGCAGCGGTGCGGAGGTGGACTCCGAAGATAGCGAGTCCAATATCTCGTGCGATTCTTTAAACAGCTCAGATTTGAGCACAGCCAGTCTGCACGACGACTCGGGCGTGATAACATTCAAACCTAAAGACACCGAACCAGAAATGCCTGCTCTAATACCCCAAGGCCTTTTAAAAGACATCAGGGATCGATCTGCCAAATTGAGCTCGGTCGAGATCAAAACATCATGGGCCGAATTAGACAAGAAAGAGGTAGAAGAGCCAAAACCTAAGATTGAAGAAAAGCTAACATCGTTCAAATTAGTATCGCAGATCAATAAACCTATCATAGTTGACACGACGCCCGCTTATCATCCTGCCAAACCGATCATCAACGAGAGCACTTACGAAGACCGCAAGCAAGAGAAGCAGAAGCAAGATAAGAACAACTACAACTTTTTGTACGATACGGACAAATATTATAATTTCCACATGAACGAAAATGTGTTCGATAACGAGCCAAGTGTTGTTAAAGTGTTGTGCAAAGATGCTAGTGAGTGTGAGCAATTCGACGAAGCCGAGTACTTCGCGGGGTTCAAGGATTACAAGAACGAAGATGCACCTTCTACCATAAGGAGCGCAAAAGGAACCATCAGGGGAGTCAAGAATCGAGTCAGAGCGGGAATCAAGACTTTTCTACAGATGCAGGATACTTCTGCTAAAGTATGTACCGTTTTTATTATTATAAATTACCGTTATTAAATTTAGTGCGGTAGTGTCGGAAATCTGCAGAGTAATGTATGTTATTTGACTGAGAATCTCACGCGAATTTAATGGGTTCATATGTACGCTTTTATCTATTTCACACTTCTATATATAGCAGCTGATCGATATGCAACCGTCTGGTTGATAATCTGATTTGATTGATTATGCTAGATAAAAAAAAAGCAATAAGTAAATATTGTATTACTTCGAAACAATAGAAAGTAAATCTGATTTATTGCGTTGAGTATAAATGTGGGTGGCTTAACTAATTTAATTTGAATAAATTGAAGTGATATTAGTTGTTTATTGCGATAGTTACAATTTTACCACACATTTCCTACAAATTTGTGTGCAAATATATAAATTCTCGAAACCACTTAATTATTTTTTTATTATACATTATACATTCGAGTGATTTATTAATTGGTTGTTGCGATAGTTAAAATTTTAGAATTATAAAAAATATATAAATCGTTTTTCTTAGATCACTCTTTGCGCAGCGTGCGCTCCCACAATGTTATGCCGTTTTTTGTATAGCAAGGAATATTATTATTAAATAGCATTGCCATAATATTTTATTATAAAAATTCTGATAATTTTTATTTCTTTACATTTAACTAATTAACATAAAATTTATAATTTTAGCAGCATAAAAAAAATGTTTTATATAGATCATTATTTTCGCCGCGTGCGCTCCATATGCAATTTAATGTCGTTTTTTATACAACGGGAATATTATTATTATTAAACTTGACACAATATTTCGTCATAAAAATTCTAATAATTTATATTATATGCATTTATCTTTTAAATTTTTTAACTTATCATAGCATAAAAAAAATTCTCAGATCACTCTTTGCGCAGCGTGCGCTCCCTATACAATATGATGTCGGTTTTTGTACAACGGGGAATATTATTATTATTAAACTTCAACAGAATATTTTGTCATAAAAATTCTAATAATTTATATTATATTTATCTTTTACATTTTGTAACTTATCATAGCATAAAAAAATTCTCAGATCACTCTTTGCGCAGTGTGTGCTCCCTATACAATATGACGTCGTTTTTTGTACAACGGTGAATATTATTATTATTAAACTTTGACACAATATTTTGTCATAAAAATTCTAATAATTTTTATTATATTTATCTTGTACATTTTGTAACTTATCATAGCATAAAAAAATCAAATCCCTCAGATCACTCTTTGAGCAGCGTACGCTCCCTATTCAATACTATCTCGTTTTTTGTGCAACGGGTAATATTAATATTGGATACATGGACACCATTTCTTCTTATAAAAAATATTATTTAAATAAAAAAACTGTATTGTTTTTCTGAATTAATTTAAATAACGCTTTATTATTTGGGTATGCGATAATCAAAATTTTTTCACATATGAATTAACGAATCTTAAATAAATTTAATAAAATCTTTTCAATCACATAGTTTTATGCTCGGTGTACTATTTAATACGATAATATTGAATTAGGCATTGACGTTTTTGTAAATTTTGAAATACTAAGCAAAAACTTGCTACATTTAATTAATATTCATTAAACAATTAAAACCACATTTGATTAAAAAAATATTTATAAGCTACGCTAAATTTTAAAACACATATTTCATAAATTTCCATATAAATAAATTAATTGTTTATCTCAAATTACTCTTTACGCAACGTGCGATTCTAATACTATGAGCATAATCGTTTTAAGACATTATTTTTTTTGTTAAATTATTTTATTTTAAACACATACTACGATAATAAAAATTTTGCAAACATTTTTAATAATTTTAATAGAAAATAAATAAATCCCAGATCACTCTTCACGCAGTGTGCAATCATAATAATACGATAGGCATTGTAGTGTTTTTTACATTTATAAATATTATTGATAAAACCCATTTATACATATTATATTAACCTATACAAGTAATTGGATGACATTTTAACTACTTTATTAGTATTGCGATAGTAAAAATTTTAGCACACATTTCTTATGAATTTTAATAAAAAAATAAATAGATCGTTTCTCTCAAATCAGTCTTTGGCACAGCATGTAATCTTTAACCTGTTCACCGCCATGCACGTGTATACATGCGTTCATCTAAACCCGTGTTTTTTAATGAAACTAAAGGGATACGGCTGGTAATAATTGTTTTAAAAATCATTTCTTATTCTTATCAAGCGTTTACTTTAAAACGTTTAAAAAATCTCACCATTCATATTTAAAATTTTAGCACATATTTCATATAAATTGTCATAGAAATAAATCGGTGCTCTCAGATCACTCTTCGTGCGGCCTAGTATAGTAATACTATGATTGGCACAGTAGTTTTTCGTGAATTTAAAAACATGTTTTTACATAAGTTGTAAAAATAAATAATAAATTATCTTATTACATACAGTTGTATGAGAAAACGGGAAATAAATTATTATTTACTGTCAGATCACTCTTTGCACAGCATGCGATCCTTATATCATATTGTACGTCATTGTTTTACGTTCAATGGAAACAAAATGCTATGATATTTTGAGAACGAATCTTATCTTTATTATTATAATTTTTTATAGCTAATAGATCAGAATTCTCATGATATTATATCAAAGTGTAGGAAAAGATATTATAATAAACCGCTACACTTGCTTATTTTTCTTAAAAAATACATATGCCTAGATCTTTGAGTAACAGTATGAAATGTAATAATTTTTTTTAATAATAATTAAACTAGTGTTTCTCAACCGATTTAACGTTTCAAATAAAAAATACTGTAAATATATGTATGCACGCGATATTGAAAAAACTGTATTTTTACTTAAATTATATGCAGATGGCGCACTTGAAAGTATCCCCAAATTAATATGATTTTGTTATTCTCAGTTTACCGTCATTTTCTAACATTAAAGGTTATATTATAATTAATTTCAATACAATCCATAATCTCAATAAACAATTCAACCCAATTTTAATTTATTTTAGAATCACTTGACAAAAATAATTTTAAATCTAGTATAAACATATATTAATTGTACGTATTTACAATTAAAAAATATATAAATACGGTGTATAAATATTGTATATTAGTATAGATAAAAAAAATAATAAAAAAACTAGAAATTAAAACAGTTTAAATTTAAAGCAACGCGAGACGCACTCAAAAGTAGCCTGTCTATATATTTTAGTTGATATAAAAAAACGAATAAAATCTAAGCTAACTAAAGCTTCCAATAAAAGATAAAATAAATATATTATATTTATAAAATTCAATATAATTTTAATTATTACAGTTTTTCTAAAATGTTGCATTTTTCAAAAACAGTTATTTGTGATACTGAAAGTGTTATTTAAAAAAAATGGTTAAATCTGATTAGGTATAAATTTATACTTACTTTTTAATCACTCAGATATATTTTAGTAACATTTTGTGAGATAATCTTATGGCCATTAGTAAAGCTAGGTTTTTATATTGCAGTCTATTGCTTTAACCAATTGAAATAGCGGTTTTGTTAATATAATACAAACATTTGCCATAAATAGATAAGCAGGTACTATAGAGTGTTTTAAAATATGTTTTAATAACACTACAATATTTTCTTAAACATATATAATAATATTGCATCATTTCATAATTCATATGATAATAATGCTAATAAATATAAATCGCCATGAATTTCATGAAATTCCAGCAATCAATATATGCAATCGAAAAACCACTCACACGAAATAGAGATGGTAAATAAACTATTTAGAAACTAATATAATAACTCACACTTTCTGAATATGCATTCACATCCCAATTACCATATAATTTGAGCAATTTCTTACAGCAAGAAAATTTTCAGCATTTTATATATCGTCATCGAAAAGAATCTCAAATTGCACAAACTCCCAATTCCTCCTTTTACTATGCATCATCATTGTAATTAGCACTGTCCAATTTACTGTTTTGATATTGTTTTCAACACCACAGTTGAACCGACAATTAAACGGCTCGTTATATCATATGGCATGCGTTACGTGTAAATCTAAACGCGTAACACTCTGATAACTCTTTGTAAGTTCGTTCCGTTACAGCTACAGTTTTGCAGCGGATACCGGAAAATATTTTAATTTCATTTTAATAATCTCCTCGTGCACTTTAAATAATTATGAATCACTTTCAAGGAAGTCGGTTTAGTTCCTATTGAATCTATGCCATTAAGATTTCAACTAAATATGGGTTAATTAATCATTTTATCTATAAACAATGAATTTGAAATGCGGCTCATGAGATTTACCTTAAACACTTGAGAGCTTTTACTGAAAAGCTTGTGTATATAAGATCTCTAGTGAAATGGATTAGGTTTAATAATCTCATGTTGTTGAAGCATACAATAATCAAAATTTTAATGTGCTTTATTTAGTTATTAAAAGTATATTCACATATGTGATATTTTTTAGGGCTAATAGTATTTAAATATATTAATTTATATATAAGGATTTTTATTATAGATATTTAATAATATTTCAGGTTTATTCAGGTATAAATCGAACTATT
The DNA here is from genome assembly GCF_051122295.1 of Plectrocnemia conspersa. Classification (NCBI taxonomy): domain Eukaryota; kingdom Metazoa; phylum Arthropoda; class Insecta; order Trichoptera; family Polycentropodidae; genus Plectrocnemia; species Plectrocnemia conspersa. The sequence goes on along the minus strand of NW_028277167.1, from coordinate 29,276,903 downwards.
TAACATATTTGTTTTTAATTAAGTCGAGATTTCGACATGTGATTGAATTAAGAAACGTATCCCGTTCGAATTTAGGACAATCGTGGGATTCTTCTGTACATGCTAATGCGACTATTAAGCAGTAAAATCCGTGCCAGATAACGTTTTCTGAATTCAAATCAGTTTTTTTAGTAGTCGCATGAACTTATTAGACATTCTTGTTTTGTCTGGGCGTTCGGTAAAAGTAAAATTTCGGCATCGCTCATTCTGGTCGCGAAAATTTTGACCGATATTTAAGCAACGCGAAAGTGCAATCCTTTCTACGAATGATGCACAAGACAGTCTATTTTTGTTATTGTCATAAATTTTATTTAATTATGGTAAAGCAATATTTCGTCATTATAAATGTAAACGTAATTATAAAACCATGCGAATTTCATTAGCTGGAGCTGTGTTGATTAATGAGCTTTCGTTTTAGTTTATTACAACTACAGTACATTACAACAAATTAAGCCTTAATTAATTTCACGCATACTATCATTAATATAATAGGCTTCATAAATTTCTTAAGATTATTTTTTTTACTTATAATAATACAAATGTATAGCTCTATTACATTTGCATTATATAACACTTACATTGCAGATGTCTTAAAAAAAACGAGACATTGAAAGATGAAAAGATATCTGGTACAAGGCCGCCTAGATTTATTGCCCACTCCTTAGCATTTTGATCTCAAAACATTCTTAAATGTATAATATCACGAAGGTTACTAACGACAATTAAAACATATGCATACTATTGCAATGTAACCGGTCTTCGTTACTGGTTTACACGTCCTAGAAAATATGACAAAAATAGGGTCCGGAATTGGAATTTCAGGTAAGTTAACCGATTCTCAATTGGAAAGTCTCAGCGAAACTTACAGTTTGTGCGATTTTTCCGGGAAATGGGAAAATTTTCAGGTGTTGTAACACTCCGCCTTGTGCTTGTTTTTTTATTGTTGTAATGTTTTATGGTCAGGAAGTGTGGTAGTTCCTCGTGCATCGGATCGGTGCAAAGAGGTCAGTAATGTGTGACGACCAGACGTGTTTGGAGACGTATATGGTCTAGTGACCATATAGAAAATGAATGAATGAATGAATAGTATAGTATCGTCATTTCCGATCGGCAGTAAGATCCTCTTTAAAGTAGGATATTCCAAAAATAATAGCTCATTAATTCACACCTATGTATTATATACAAAAAATAGCCTGTGAAAATATGTTTTTATATTTTAAGGTCAAAAATATCAAAATAATATAAATATTTTTCCTTATATATTATATGTTACTACTTTGAATATTTATTGAATTTTTTTATACTACTGCTAAATCAACATAAAGATCTAACATATTCCTTATAACTAAATTTATTGATATTATATTGTAAACCATTTTAATTAATAATCAGTTATCTATACTATAAAACAGAAAATACAGTTTATAAATGTAAATAGTAGCGACGTGACATTTGCATATGTCATTCTTTTCAAATTGAGCTGCACAATGGTGTGCTGACGTCCAATTACGTGTTTTTCTGCAATATAAAAATAATTTAACCTAACTCTAATCTTTAAAAATACCCTAACCTAAGTATTACAATAAATTTTATTATTTTTTAAGCTTATTATTTATGTATAAAAATAATAATTACATATATTTTTTTCTTATATATATATACAATGACTATCCAAATTATATCTAGTTATTGTGTATTATAAATATTTTGTAAGTTTAAAAATGATTTTTTGCTGTAAATATTTTAATTCAATTTATTTTAGGTAATAATAAAACACAAATATAAATAAAAGCAATCAATATTCCTATATTACTTGAAATATTAAATTGCACTGTACTATTATTATATAAAATAATAATGTTGTATATTATAAAATCAGACAATATGTTATTATAAATAAATTTAGTATTAATAAATAAAATATTTTACAAGTACAAAATTTATATTACTTTATTGATTTTTTTGGTTTTAAAATTTATATACTATTTATTTGTAAATTAACTGAATAAGTTTTATAATATTTAAAACTTTTAAACTTATTTTAATTTTTATTAATGTCTTTAAAATTGCAAATTCAACAGCAAATACAAAAAATATATATGAATAACTTTCATTAAATATTTATTATTTGTAAAAATTATAATTTTCTTGCTCAAAAAAATAAATTTTACCTATTTGATTATGACGCATATTCAAAATAATGTTGTATTTTTAAAAAATCAACTATATCAACCACCAATATATATTTAAAATTTATTTGTATAATACATATATAAATAATATTTTACAAATATACAATCATTGTTTAATAATATTTTTATACCAAAAATTTAATTTAATATTTCAAGTTAATTTTTTTCATAGTTATGGTAATATAATATAGCAAATAGTACACCCGCTAATAAATCAATTAATAATATAATAAATTAGTATATAAATAATCGATTTTTTTTATATTTTTCATCATTGGAATATATGTATGTTTACTGATAAAAGTTAAATATTGACCATTTTATTATGATGCATATTAAAAATAATGTTGTTTGTTATAAAATAAGACAGTATTTTATTATATTTAAGTTTCATTAATATTTTACTTATATACCTGATTACTTAACCTTAAAAATTAAATCGCTGTAAATTAAGATTTTTTAATATACAGCGTAAAATAATCTCAAGAAAAAAACTTCCCACTAATAAAATTAATCATGACTTGTAACAATGAAAATAAAAATAATTAAAGGTTCGGAAAAGCTATTATTTTTCCAAATTCAAAATAAAGTCAAATAAAAAATTTCAACCCAAAGTTGAACAAAAAACTGTTTAAAGCAAATTTTGAGAAAAAATAGCAAATTTTCATAAAAAAACTTTCGAGTTAAGTAAACATTATTATAGTTAGAATAACTGAAAATAGCTTTTAAGAATATTTTTTTATTAATTTATTACTTTATTTAAAAATGTTTTACTTAGACTTAAATTATTGCATTTGATTTAAATCAGTTACAGACGTATTAAAATTTAGCTACTACCTTTATTTATTTCTAAAATGTCAATATTTGTTTAAAAATAAACTAAGTATGTATTGTTCATATGACTTTATCTCATCTATGATGTTTTTAATAGTTCAACTATATCTAAGTCATATTAAATATAAACACGATGTCATTGATTCTAATATATTTTTCTTGCTCTTATTAGCTTTATTAATTTTTTTAAAACTATTTATTAATGAGCAACATTATATTTTTTGTTGTAACAATGAATTAATAAATCTTAAGACTGCAAATACATCTTTGAAATTTTAAAAGTATTTTCACCTAAGCAGTTTAAAAATTACACTGCTAGATAAAAGCTCTTGTTGTTGTAAGTTTTAATCTGAAATCCATTTAAGATTTAATGCTAGTTCTCTATCTAATTATTACATATAAAATATTAAATAATTAGTAGAGATAATATAACATATTATGCAAAGCCGTTCAATTAAAATATCCCACTATATATAAGCGATAACCAGCGTTTATATAAGCTGTCAAAAATTAACTGAAACATTTACAATATTGATTAAATTAACTCTTAAGAGAACCGGACCGAGTTAAATCGCAATTTTATTTTATACTAGACCGTATTAGAAAGTCTTGTTTATTAGATCGACAAAATTAATATGAAAAAGCGTCATAATTCACACACGTTTACGAGTTTTCGGTTATGGAATTGGTTACGGTGTTCCGAGTGCCTATTATGAATAGTCAACGATTCCATAATGGCCGAATGCAAATATAACATAACGAACAGTAGAAGGTAGTAGCAGTAGCAGTAGCAGTAGGTCACTTCTAGACCGGCTGACATGGATTCGGTGTCATTCTAGTAGCCATAGTTTTTAATCCACATTAAACCGAGCTGGTCGATTACTCCAGATTCAGGGAAATTGCGTAAAGCCTAGACTAGAAAGACGGGTTCAATGATCATAGAAAAATAATGTATCTTTATGTTTTTAAAGTAGTTCATTGATCACTCTACAATATTATTGATAAATAATTTATTTTATCGACCATTTATATAATCAATCATCGTTCTCAGAATCGATTAGGTTTAACTGTGTGTTATGCGTGACGATGTCTAGTTGTTACGAAATTGTATTTATTTTAATGATGTGTTTTGCTAAAACGTTATTTAATTATCGATTAGCAGTGTTTAAGCGAAATAACTGTTCAATGGAAACTGTTATACAACAATGGTGTGTACGAGTTTAACTATTACTGTTATTCTTATATTGTCGTACATGCTAGTTTTTTAGGACTTGTATTATATTATATTACAAATCTTGCTACTATATTACTTTAAAGCTCATTTGGTATTTGAGAATCATGTTAATATTTCAAATAATAAATTTAAATATTCTTATCGAATACTTTTAGTGTAACTTAAACATAGTAATTTGTGTTATTTTATGGCACAAATAAAAATAAGACATTGCGTTTGTAAAGCGGGTCGCGGTTTTGTTCATCGCCTTTACACTCAGACTACAACAATGGATTTCTAAATGTAAAATCAATATAATTGTTATTTATTTACAATTTTCTCATGACAACAGGGGATAAATTAGACGTCAGCTTCCGTATCTGAAAATCGCAGTGAAAAGAAGCGAACAAAAGAGAAAACTCGGCTTTTGCCATATCAAAGGAAGCTCTTCATTCTTCCTCTTGTAGTTCTCATATGTACGCACTTTTTCAACTTCCATTGTTGGGCTGAAGAATTTTACCCGACCTTGTCGTGTCCAATTGAATAATCGTTCGGAGAATTCTTGACGTGCAATTCCGTCTCATATAAAACATCTCGACGAGATTTTTAACAAGATACAATTTTGCACCAAGCAATACATACTTGATAATATACATAAGCTGTCTAGATATTCTTTTTCGTTGTTTGCATATTACTATGGATTAAAATCATTACAAAAATCATAGTAAATATAAATAACCTAAATCGGGCTAATTTATTTTTTCCAAATTATATTTATTAGATTGGTTTTGCTATAAAATCGTCAATGATAAAATTATATTTTATTCTATGGTGTATTATGTTAGTATATATTATGATGTAGTTTTCTGTATTTAGATAAAGAAAAGAGTAAAATTAAACATGGAATATATTGTGTAATATATATGTATTTTTTTACTACAATTAAACAATGTATTAGTTTAACTGAAGTCGAAAGTAAAAATATAGTCTATGTTAATGCTAAAAATATATTTTTAGATTTTCCTTTTATGGCTTTTTGTCAAAAATATTTTTAAAGGTAATTGAAACACTTTTTAAGGCTCTCATACAATTATAAGTAAAACGCCTTTATTTATAGTATCAATATATTTTCTTTTTGCTCTGTATTTATTTTTTGTATTAAGTGAGTTCTTTTATTAAGTGGTTATTTGTTTAAAGGTCAGTATTTAAATATATAATTATTTTCACAAAATATTGCTATTTTAACAGTACATAATAATATGCTTTATTACTTTCTAAAAAAATACTATAAAATATTTTTTTACTAAAATCACAATTTATATATTTATAGACAATATGAATTTAGATAAAATTGAATAATAAAATAGGTAATATTTATAATTTAATTGTTTGACATTTATTTTAACAATAGTAAAAATAAAATATTTAATAGCAAATAAACCAAACTGAATGTGTACATTTAAAAAATATATAATAAATAGGATATATATTTATTTTTTATTAAAAAATACTTTTTTTAGATAGTCCATGTCAGTATTTCACCAAAAATATTGTATTTAATAACACTTTTTTATCAAATAATGTTTGTTTTCTTATTATGAACGATTACCAATACTGGTTTTAAAAAATCTTAAAATAAATGTAGAAGACATTCTCTCATATCAAATTGACCCTTCGTCTACACATGCATCTGCTAAATTATGTGTAACAGTGCAATTAAAACTTTACTTTCTTATGTTTAATTAAATAAAAAAATCTGAATCGATATTCTCACGCCATTAGAGGAAAATAAATTAATATATTTAGTCATGGCTTATTTTCATAAAAAATATTCCATTTTTTAGGGAAGTCTAAATAATAGTCACATTAATGTAAATCTTACACTTCCTTGGAAATTATAAGCGTTAGAAAATATACAAAATTGTGCAATATTATTGATGAAAGTTATATATATACATACATAACTATAAAAATCACTAGTTTAGGGGCAAGACTAATTTAATAAAGGTTATTCTCAACAAAAATAACCTTTTCGTCTCATTGTTATGTTAATCTATTCTTTGTTTTTTTCTCTTACTCATTTTAAATATATTTATAATATTAAAAAATAAATAATAATATTCTACATAAATTTTAATCGGATTTAATATATTTTGCGCTTCATTAAAACCAAAGATTATATATTCTGTAAATATTCCAAGCCGTTACAAATATAAATATATTATGCATATTAATTAATTACTTAAACTAAATTTTGTTTATAGCTTTAAATACTAATACCTTACAATTTATTATATGTATATATTTCATAAGTTTTAAATTTTTAAATATCGGCTGTTGAAGACAGCAAAAACGTCGTTTTAAAAAATTTATTAGTCAGTCTAAAAAACCGCGTGCTTGTTCAACGTTAACATTATTTCTTGGCCTTAACCTTCATCCCTACAACTTGGTCTTAACAAGCAACTTAGTAATTGATATTAAATACTACATTAAATACCATGTACATAAAGTTGTGCGTTTCGGCATTTTAACTTTATAAAAAAAAACACTCGTTCAACTGCTTATTTATTTAATCTCTAATCTACAAATGTCACTTAAATTTTATTTTCTAAATTAGTTCATTTTCGTATCGTTTGTGTTGCTATATCATAAACAAATTTCGCGTTTCTATTTTATTTACAGCATCCCGGCACTATATATCGGCTCTTTAACGCACATTCATCAATCCATAACTTATTGTAATGCTTTTTAAATTAAATTTTGTCGCCAATATATGGTCTCAAAATAGTTTTAATCTATTTAATTAGTAATTTATTTGCTTCAATTATTTTTAAAACATTGTTGACGTTTACTGATTTTATTATAGTTTATACAAAATACATTGTAAATAGAAACATGTATTCCTAATTTACTAAAAAAATATTGACTTATACGAAATTAATAATTCCTAAAATTTAGATTCAAACTGATTTGGTATATATACTACAACTATCGATAGATATTATTAGGTTTACAAATTACTACATATTTACAACTTAAATAATATGTTTAATACTTTAGACGTATTTAAAGAGTATAGTAAATCTAAATTATATACTAATATAGCTATGAGTAGGATAGTGTCAAAAAAATGTACATAATTTTGAACTATATGATTTTTATAAACATCCATTTAAATAAATGTTATTATTACAATATATATTTTATAATCAAATTTATTTAATATTATAGAATAACAATACAGATACTATACGATAAATATATTAATGGGTAATTTAAATTTTATTACTTATTTTTTATTATATAATAGTTCTATTATAACTCTTTAAATATATATTAAAATTAGCTAAACTCAAAAAAGCATTTAGATGAACACTCTAATTTATTTATAATACAACTGAAACTGCCTGTTCAAAATACAATGGGATTTAGGATTTTCTTATATTTAACTTTGCGGCAAAAGCACAATATTGATGGCAAACAATAACAAGATATTATTATATATTCTTAGAAAGTGGGGATAAGGGACGATTTTCTTGAAGCCTAATAAATAAAGGTTATATTCGCGATGAAAATTCCATGGAAATGTTTACAAAATAATAATCTTATATTGTAATATTAAATTGAGACTATTATGTATGTGAATATATAAAGAATAAAAATCACTATAAACATATTTTAACCGTCATAAGCCTTCATATAAATTTACTAATAAAATAAATTTTTGACAATTGTGTCGACTAGTTTTAGGATATGCGTCCATTTACCTTTTTTTACAACATGTTGTTTCTAAATCAGGGCTCTAAAGTAGCTTTTATTTATTTGTATTACTCAAGTAAGAATTTTTATATATATTTGTTACCTTGATAGTATCATATATATTAGCGCATTTAATATTGTACTTATTTTAATATATTTATACTAAATAATATTGTTAAAATATACATTTTTTTTATTTAAATTTCATTTTTCAGTTCGCGTCTTGTCAATAAAGTAATTTTATCGAACAAACACACCTATTTTTTTTAATGTCTCTATCAAAGCAAAAACCGTGACCAAATCACCTAACACGCGACATTTCATCAATTCATTTGCTATAACGTCACGTAAAAACTCGCGGTCTGTATTTTATTATTTATTTTTGCAATAAAAAGTAGAAAGTGAAATTGTGCCAAAATACACAGAGAACATCGTTCGACATGTGTATTGTCAACTCAATTACCATAATAATGTTTGTTCGATAAACAGTCGAGAAAAAAGCAGCCGTTCTGTAAGGACGGTTCAGATAACGACTTTTAAGTTTCACTTTATAAAAATGAGTGGCAATTATGAAACCGCAAGATGTGCAATTACGATTGATGAAGCAAAACGATCCGTTCGTCATCATCGAAACATCAGTTAATTCGACGACCAGTTTACTTTTACTCCCTGTCGAAGATCGAGCGGTTAGTTTAACCGGTGAATTTTGCGATCCACTTTCACGCAGTTTTTTAAAATGATAATTGCATCTTTCATCTTTGATTTATCTTTTGGAAGATGAAAAAATATATCGGATTTGTAACACACGAGCTATAATTATAGGCGCGATTTTTGATGTATGAATGGCTAATTGAGAGTTTGATGAGTTGATGGAGTCAAACTGGTTGGGTCAAAATTAATTATTAGAACGGTTTAACATTTAACATCAGATAAATTCAAGTTTTTGTAAAAGAAAATATAAAAAAGAAACTCAATCATAATTTTAAAATCTTACCTAACCAGTAGATCTAACTTGAAAAGAAAGTAAATCCACTATTTTGATAAAGGTATTCTTTCGATAAGCCAGATATATAACCTTAATTCTAAATGTTTGATACACGTTCGATAATTATTTTATGATAGTGAGAGAGTGAAATCTGAATATTAATAGATAATAGCAAGCATTAAGTCGTAATAAAACATTGATTTCACAGATTAGCGGTTAAGTACCATAAAAATATATGATTAATCATAATATTTCATTTATTTATATTTTTAATGTTAAATTAAATGTCTTTTTACATATCAGTGTAATTATTCTGTTCTACATATTTTGACTAAAGGTAAACAACGAATCAAGTAATTTTAAATGTACAAAATGTATTCAAAACATAAACGTGACACTGAGATAATCATCAAGGCATTGTTTTTATTTAACCGTTAAAGTTTTATGTACAGTTAAAATGCTGATCAAAGATCTTTGTATATTTTGCCAAATATCTTTTGTCAATTTAAAATAATAAATAGCCATTATTTTTTTGGGAGCAAATGCATTAATGCATCAAAATAATCTTAGTTTAACTTAGATTTTTCTAAAATAAATCCATATTACATTACTAACCGTTTATTTTTTTAACTGCAAACTTATTAACTGAGCATTTTCCTGCTTTCATAATTTAATTAAATATATTACTAAAATATTTTAATTTTGTAAGTGAACCAACTATTTTAATATTTTAAGTGAACCACATTAAACTAAATATTTTACTAACTGATTTAAAAAAATACTTACTATATTCATATTCTAAAAAGCTTTCTGACCTTAAAATATATTTTTAAGTGTATCACAAATTTAATATATTTCTAAAATGAAAAAAATCTGACTCAATAAATACAATATTTTAGTTCATTATTATTGAAAAATATACATAAACGTCTAATCATATTATTTCATAAAAATACTAGACTAGCATTTTTATTTGACTAACGTTTAATTTAAAAATCTTGTATGAGTTCAATCATTTCAAGTTTGATTTCATTTAATAGTTAATTTTTAAATACTACTTTGAAATATTAGTTTTAATATGTAAACTATAAATTTAATGTTCTGCTTAATGTGCTTAAGAACGGATTGAATAACTTATTTATGTATTTAGATGTTTATTATAAATAGTTTATTTTCAGGATAAAGGCTAACTAAATATTTTTATGAATTTCAACTAATTAAAAACGCTAAAATTTAAATTGATTTATAGCAATTTGTTATTCTATTATTATATGATATTTAGCTTAGACTAATCGTTTTTTATTTTTAATAATTTTAGAGCAATGTACAGTTGAACGGCACCATATGCCGCCGATATTTGTACAAATGTTCCAGTAAAAAGATATAAAAAAATATATTATATTAACAATTTACCGTCAAGTGACTAACTGTAGACCACATTCGTTCTACACTGTAATTTCGGCGCGATTTATAAAATGGTTCTAATTCAATTACGCCTCTAGAAAACTAGCGATAAAATTATATAATGTCTCAAATTTTTATAAATGGAGTACATTTTGTACCGGATATTTAGAGATTTTTAACTGGCTTTTTAAACTTCATGAGCATCTCGTTTCGTTTCGAGATTAATAAAGTTGCCGTATGATTAAATTGCAAAACCGCAAAAGAAACCTGTTGCGAGTTATCTGCACGATCAGATAAACTACGATTAATGACGAGTTTTGGTGCAGGTGCTGTTTTTTTAAATTTGGTGATATGTTATGATTTTTTTGGAATTGCCATTTACTTTCGATCGACAATCGCCGACCTTGTCAAGGAGTTATTATACTGGATTTTTAATTTAGTGGGTCGAGCGTTGATGTGTATCTAGTCATATGAGTAAAATATCTGCAATTTGATATCAATCCCATAGTATGAATTATTAAAAAATATTTATAGAAAATTCATGATATTCGTGTGCGCAATATGATAATTAATTCGATTAAAAACGTGACTGTTAAAGCTACTTATAAATTCAGTGATCGTCTCAACATAAATCAATATTATTTTACATTAATACATATTTCAGTATTGATTTTAAATTGGAATAATGAAATGTTATTGAAAACCCTACAGTTTCTTCAATCAATTTTTATTTTAATTATATTCTAAATAAAATTTAAACGTGTAACACATTTTAAAGTATATTGCTATTGATGTATATCAAAAAATAGTTATTTATAAAATATTTTTAAAAAAATATATAAATAAACATCATGTTTTATTATAACACACATGTCACGTGTAAGTTAATTATATTATGTCAACGATAACATCGAAAGTATTATGACAGATTTTACTGTATATTTATGACATGCGATCTCGCACTTCGCATATAATATTTATCAGCATTTGACACGACATTGTGATTTTCTAATATCTGTAATACTTATCCATAGAAAATATACTCACAACAACATAAAAGATCAAACAATAAGTAAATAAAATTTCCCACAAATTAGCCATGTAAAAGCGAATCATTCAGCCATTACGAATCGTAACTATTAGTTTTTAACCATCGAAAAGAATTTGCTTATTTCGCAATGAAAGTTTGCTACTTAATAACAATTTAGTATTCAATGTCAATTTTACGTTTACGTGTCTACGTTCGACAGCAATAACACGCTATGCTCTTTTCATGCTCGCGATCGACACCATAAAAATTGAATAGAATGTCAATATTGAAGTTTGAACTCGAGAAGGTTCTACAAGTGTTCACGTGTAGCATGCATTATTACAATTCCAATTGATACGGTCACGCTTTTTAAAATGTTCGCTGTCCGTTTCAATAATCATCAAGAATGCATTCAATCGATGTTATATCATGATCTATTGAAATAGAATCGTTTATCATTTATTTTTTTAATTGAAACAACTTTAGACATTGTTGTAGAGCATGTAAACATCCAAAAAATGGTTTATAGAAATTATAAAGCCGTTAATGAGCAATTACAATAGACTTGAACGGTCGGTAAAGCGGCAAACCCGTTATGGTTATTTATGTAAATGTGTGACATTAGAATATTATAAGAGTAAAAATAAATATTAATTAGGTAACAGAATAACGAATATATTAACACTGCAATTAAAATGTTGTTTATATAAAAGGTGATAAAACATTTCTCATCATTATCAAAATATAACTAATAAGCCCGTGTAAAATTTTAATACTTATATATTCAATTTCTTGATTAACTAAAAAACTATTTTATTGCAAAATTAAATTTAATTACTAATTTAGGATAAAAAATATTGGCAAATTTATTTAAATTGTGAATTAATGTAACTGTTCTACATTTTTTTTACTGAAGTTGTTGGAATAAAAACAAGTTAATTAAAAAAACGTAGGATGCTAAACGTGAAATAAAAAACACATGGCGTAGATTAATTGGGTTAATTTAGTTTCTAAAACACAGTTAAGTTCTAAAATAACGAGTTATTATATAATTGAATTATCTATATATACTTATCAACTGGTTCTTACAGCTAAATACATACATACAAAAATGCACACTAACATATTTCAAGGCTCAAGTATGATCCATGTCTTACAATAAATATATTTCAATTTAATTAATTAATTAATAATTAGAAAAGTCATATATTTTAACTACAAATTTAATTTACAAGATATTTCCCCGTTGTCTTTTATACTAAATTTATAACTTGAATATATAAATAATAAATAATTATTTTAAGAACAATCAAGGACGAAGCGCAGGTGGTTGGCTTCTGTTGTGCTATCTTTCAGTAAGGTACGACAGCCAAGGGAAAAGCCCGGGCGTTGAACCCGAAAACATATATATATTTATATTTGTTGATATATCTAGCTTCTCTCAAAGAAAAAAATACTTGAAACCGATTTTTTTATATTAATATAATTTGCCAAATTTAATTAAAAAATAAGTATAGAGACTGCTGGAATTAAAATGCAATAAAACTGTTTTTAATAAAAATAATAAATTAAATTTTTTTTTTTGATATTTCAATTTGTTATTTTATTATTTAATATTGAGTTATAAGCTTAGGTTGCAATAAATATTAGGCATCTGCATTTTTAAATATATTTTTTAAAGTTGAAGCAAATTGTATTATATTTTACTAAACACAAAATATATAAATATAATATAATATAATAAATATTATAAATCATAATTAAATAAAAATTTAATGACAAAAGACTTCAACGCTCGGTCAAGCGCAAAACCCGGTGACCGAAGTTTCTCCCAAATCTAATCCCCGTTGATTTATAAAGCAGGTTTCAAAGCGGCTTTATCATATCTAAACGAGCTTATGTAACCGTTACAAATCCGCAAACGATCCGGTCGCAAACCGTTATTCGATTTTCACTTTCCCCAGCCCTCGCAGGGAACTAACTGAGCGTAACAGGAGAGAGAAAAAATAGCACCACTGATGATGATGATGATGATGGCTCACGCACGCCTTATACCGTTTACGTGAAAAAGCGCACATCATTGAAAATTGTATTAAATAAATAAAGTAATGCAAAGGCACGCGACTTACAATTGAGTTGTTTTGAAATTTTTAGGTTCGGATATTTTTTCTAAAGGCAAATAAATTTGACCGTTTAACTTATCACGAATATTTACGTTTATCTCTTTTGATGTGTTGTGGCTGCAGGTTTAAAACTATTTGATTGCTTATTTTAATTTATAGTTGTTAATATTTTAAAATATTTTTATTTGTGGCAAAATTATTTCTTTATATTTTTCTATTAACTTTTAATGTTTTGTTGAGTGATCCATATACGATTGAATTCTAAAAAAAAATCCGTTATTATTATGAAACTATCATAATGTATTGTAAATTATAGCAATTTCACGTTTGAGTATAACATAAATACCCTAAAAAATTACCACATTATGAACAAACCATTGCCTCATTAAACCTAACCATATCATCTCCATCGCGCACCATTTATAAACAATTCAATTTTTCTGTAAATGGTTCTCGATAAAAAAAAAGCACATTAAAGCACATTACATGCCATTACAAATCACTGCACCAGCAATAAAAAATGTCTATCAAATTACTGTGTTACCTTACGCAGTTACCTTTTAACTGAACTTTAAACAAACTCTTCCTTGCGGTAGATCTCAAGTTAAAAACGTGAGAAGCGTAAATATATACAATTGTGCTTCTGAGTGAACACTTTCTTTCTGCGTTTTTCTCCTAATTTTCTCATAAGTCTCCTATTGTGTTGCATGAAACAATTAATCGAGAGTTCAGGGTTCGGTCTTTGTTTCCTCAAAAGACATATGGAATCTCTGTCCATTCTATTTTGAAATTTCACTTTTTTATATCCAAATTTAAATTTTATTTTAATCATGTGATTTAGTATACATACTTATTATTTACCTGCACTTTCGTCCGACCTTGCACTCGCTAGTTTGTCCTTTCTAGCGGTACTGCTTGTTCATGGTCTTAAAATTGCATTCCAGTCCGAGCACGCGTTTGCATATTCTGACTAAGGTCGATCAGAAATATCGGCACGTCTTTAAACCAGTTTATGAATTGCTGTGTGAATTTGATCGATATCAATTCAGAGTCAAGCATAGCCTTGAAAATTCTTTATAGAATGTCACTATAATTAATTACATCTATGAATCCGGATTATGTCATACGAAAAAAATAATAATTAAATAACAATTAGTCCTATAAAAAGTTGATAATATCAAATAAACATAGCATGTTAAATGAATTTATAATATATATTTTTATTATATTATTTTTTACAATAAAACGTTAAATCACTATATTATTTTATTACAGCATAGTTGAGATAATATTTTGTTTAAAAAAATAGTTTTTTGTGTTGTAGTAAAATTGTATTATTTTTAAAACATATTTTTTAAATGATTTTTCTAAGCTTTAATGTTGGTATTTATTAAGAGTCGTTTTATTATATTTTCAAGTGAAAAATATTGAAAAAAAGTTTATTCAGATATATATTTATTATATAGAATAAATTAATTTTTAGCTCTCAAATTAATTAGAAATATACCGTACTTGTATTATTACTATATGTTTGATAAAATACATTTTAGTATCGTTACTTGCAAAATAATAAATATATAGTTTAAATTTAATATTTACTATGTAAAAATGTTTCATTAATTAGATAATAATAGGTTTACACCAAAAATTAAAATTTTAATGCAGTTCATATATTTTTTATTTAACTATAACAGTAAATAATATTATGATTCTGAATTTTAAGAATAAAATAGATTTGAAACAATAATAAAACAAGTTATTAGCTTTAGATTAGTTATAAATAAGTCATTTAAACAATAGTTATTCTGATTAAAATTAAATTTATTATTAAATGGTATTTTTGTAATAACATAACAATGCAACAGATTAAATATTTAATGTCATTTATTTTAATATATTGAGTATAAAGTTAGTTGAAAGGTTAAATTAACTTTGTAAAAAAAACAATATTTATATAATAAAGTTTATGCTTAATATTTTATTTTTTTACTGCAGATAGTAAATTTTTGAATAAAAAAGCTTATTTATACAACAATATCACTAAAAAACATTTATTAAAAGTAAAAATTTGAGGCTACTTTTAAATGCGCAACAAAAAACATTTGCTTTTGCAATATCATAATTATTGTATATAAATATTTAAAAATATATTTATGTTGACAATATGTTGTGCAATAGAATAAATATTTAGTATTGTTTATATTATAATATTAATCATTAATTTAGGGAAAAACTTAAAGTGGTAATTTTTTAACCTAGTTATTTAATGAGATTTAAACTGTTACTATATATTTTATTATAACGATGATGACTTACTGTTCTAAAAATTAATTATGTTAATATTGTTATGTTTTTTAATATGCTAAATATTGAAAAATTAAGACAAATCACGTTAGTTTTCAATAAATTTATATTTATAATAATATTACAGTTCCATTATATTTTTGCTTATTAAATTGAATATAAAAAAATTTAAAATAATGAGATAATGAATTTAGATGTTAAAAAAAATTAATTATTAATTATATTTATTATTTTATCTTATAGTGATGACAGATAGTTTTAAATATAAATATTTGTAAGTTTACAACAATAAAAAAATATATATATTGCATTGACTTAAAAATATTTTTTGACTATAAAATTCTATGTATTAGAACTGCTTTAATGTATGATAGAGTTAACATATAGGTTCGTCACTCAAATTATATTATTATAAATATATGTTAGTAAAAAGTTTATAAGAATACTCACATTATTTTATAAGGATTAAATCTTAAATCAAAAAAGTATATTTCAACTAATTTTTTTTTAACAATAGGTACACAGTTAATAAAAATGATACTTCTAAATCATTTGCGGCTACTCTTAAATGTGCCACAAAAACATAGTTTTATCAAAAATGTAATTTTAAATATTGTAAAATTACGTTAGTAAATAAATTAAAAATATAGTTAGTTTGCAAATTAAAATTTTTAATACATATTTATAAATCATTTTTTTGTACTTTCATATATACTTTGTTAAGTTTTTAACTAATACCAAATGCTACTAGTAATACAATTGTTTATTTTAATAAATATAACAATGGTAATTTTATCTGAAAATATTTTTTACAACATGAAATTCTGATGTTGATTCGCATTTTTATTTGTTCATTGAAATTATACATTCAAACGAATATTGCAATAAAATTCATTAGAATTTCAAAGCTTTATTTACAAGCTAACGTCATTCGCACTTACAATCTTCCATCTGTTGCATTCTCTTGAATACTCTCATGAATTATTAAAGCGCATAATAAACCGCCGTTAAATCGATTCAAATACAATTTCAACATATTTTACATATTTTATTAACATCATTGATCATTAAACCGTTCATTAGGGTTTGAATAATCCGAACGTTAACACGCATTCACCAAAAAAAATAAGTGTGCCAACGATCTTGTTTTTATATGTTGAATTTTAAGAGAAGAGAAGCACCAGCAGCCTTGAGGTGCGAAGATAACGGTGTGCGATAATTGCGTTCGCCTTTGGGATTTGTCTCAGCGATTATGCAAACTGTCGGGTCAGGTTATGTCAGAAAACCAGTTACAAACGGCCGAGGAATTCTTCGGCTGGTCATAGTGTGGCCCGGAAACGGACCGCAAATGACATAATTCTAAGGCACGAGTGTAATTTTAGTGCTTTTTGGCCACTTCCGCCTTCTAACGATTATGTACGAAGTGTGAGATGATAAGATTCGATTGAATTTTGATCGATTCTTATGTAGAATAAATTTGATAATTATATATACAAGGTGTAATCCGAAAACAGTGACAAATTATGGTTTCGTTTCCAGTTGAGCTCATATGTTTTCTTAGTTCATTACATATCAATTACCATTCTTTGAATTTGAGTTTACATTTTAAAAACTAAGTCACTAAATTGTGTTTAGTATTCTTTGCTGTTCTTTTAAAAAAAATTAAGAGTTAAAAATTGATTTTGTTATACACCAATAACATATAATATAAGTGTTAATAAAACTCTTTCAGTTTGTCTTAATTTTAGTCAAAACTATTGCAGATTTTTTATATCGAATTTATACATATATAAATATATTATACTTAATTTGTTATTATGCCTTAATCTTAACATTAATTTTCATTAAAATCACGAATGCCTTCACCATGTTAAGGAAACAACATAAAAACAACAGTCGCGTGCATAAAAACGTTTTAGTGTAGAGAAACTTTGTTATAACTGAAGGTCTATGTTAGCTGTGTAGTTTAAAATATTTTTTTTAATTTTATAATATACTATTATTCTACAATATAACTAGTACTATACATTAATATTTTTTTACTAAATTACAGTATCTTATATATAATTAGGATTAATATAACAACACCACAATATTTTCGATTTGAGCCTTTTATTGTTTTCTATTTTATACAATTTTTAATTTATATAAGTATTAACTTGATTTTACTTTTTAAAACAGCACTATTAAACGAGATTTTTGCTTCAAAAATAATATAAATAAATTTATACATAAGTATAAAAAAATCTCAATTCTCATTTTCTTAACATATTTTTTTGCACTTTAATTATGTGTGGGTAAATGTTGTTATTCTTGGTTTTTTTACTTTATTTTTTCATTTTAAAGTTATTGTCAAATTTATTTTGGAAAAATAAATATGTTATATTATATATCACTTTTTTAAATCTATGTTTTAGAAGCATTTTACTTATTATTAATAGCGTAGAAAATACATTGTTTTATTTAAAATCAACTAAGAAATTTTATTTTTTCTTGGTGTATGCAAACTTGTAGTTGTTTTAAACATTTTTTTTTTGTATTAAACGTTGTTAAATATTATTTTTTTTATTTGAAACTTAAACATTATTACAATTTGATAATTAATATAACAATGATGGGTTTTATGTTGCCATTTTTAAGTTTTTTTTATATATAGATATCCATATATAAATTTAATTAAAAAAATGTAAGTGTTTTAGATAATTAAATAGTATTACTTTTATTAAGCATTTTTTTAAATTCTGACTTATTGAAAAGACCAAAACTTTAATTGTCTCCAAATTAAATTATTTTAAAATCAAACATAAAAATGATTGCCTTAACTTGGACAAAGTTTAAAGCAAATGTGCCAAATTTTTCACTAAATAAAACAGTAATATTATTGGGAAAAACTATTGAATATTAAAAATGTAGTACAGTTTATATTTAATATGAATTATATATTCTATATTTATATGTATGTATATCAAATCGCATTTTTTGAAAATTATATTTCTCTTAATTTAATGAATAAAAAAGGTAAGAATGCTTTTATTAATTTATCTTAATTAAATTAGATACATATTTCATGATAAAACTAATAAAGTAAGTCCATATATTCATAAAGTATTTTTGACTTATTTAAAAAATACTATTTTCTAATAAATGTGTAAGGATTTTATTATGCAACAAATTATTATTAAATATTTAATTTGGGCTACTTTTAAGAGTGGCACTTTATATTTATAATTTAAACATGATTTAAAATTTACATTAGATATTGATTTTATTACATATTTAAAAAAAATAATTATAAATAAACAACACACATTTATAATATTTTATTGCTAGAAAAACAGGTTTTTCTTAATTTGATTCATAGAAAAGAGAAACAATGCTCTATAATAATTTATCTCAATTAAAATAGATATATGTTAAATGAAAATTAAATAAAAATATTTCTAAAACTTTTTGCAATTCAATATATAATTAATTTAAGCATTCATTACATGTTTGATTTTTTGAGAAATAAATATTGTTAAGAAAACGTATTATTAAAACATGTAATTTTAAATCATTTAAATACACAATAAATTTTTCATTAGTGTAAAATTTCATCTAAAATTTACATATAAAATAAGTATTTTTTATGAATTTCTTATTTATGAATTTATTCTTAAAAACTGATTAGATAAATTGTTTAAATAATCAATAATAAAATGTTTAATATACAGCACGAATTAGTGCAAATTTTCATATATAACTATTTTTTTTATCGTTGTGATGAAAAATACAAAATAATAATATTAAATAATTGTTTACTACAACAAAATTTTCACATTCTGCTTAATCAAATATTTAATTCACGAATTTACATTAGTGCAATTACAGGATTTAATTAAATATTTATATATTTGCCAATAAAAAAATATTTTATACGAAGGTTTTGTTTATTTTTATTTAAAAATTAAAAAAAGTAAAAATAAGATAAAATCTACTAAATAAAAATACAAAGGAGTGTAAATACGTATAAGAAATATTTTAGTAAATTACACTGTATTTTAATACTGTACGGAACAAAGATAAAAAGTGGCTCGTTAATTTGAGAGTAAAACTTATTTTGCAAAAAAGATAATTAAGTTAAACACATTTTTTCAACTTAATTAAATGATTTTTGTCATTAATAAACTGCTTTTACAATAAATTAATACATAAGGTTTAATTCACATATAAAAATATACTTATTGAAAATATATATACATAACTAAATATATTACTGAAATTAACATATATTTTTACATTTAAATATTCTGTTTACTACTCTGTCGTTAATTTCACATTATTAAAAATTAAAAATATATTTTTTAATCAAAAATTGAAATTTTTACCATAGCTTTATTTTTTTCTACTATAAAAACTAAATTATCAATTAATTTTTTATAGTATATTTATAGAAAATTATGTATATTTATCAAAATTGTAATGTAATCACGTTTAAAAAATCCTCGAAAACGCTGTATTAAAATTTTGTTTGTCACAAAGATCTTAATTAGGTATCTTATTATTTACACCTAACGGTAACTTCAACTTTAAAATATGTAATAATACTAGGAAGCTTTCCACGTCATATTTGTTAAAGGAATTATTTATAAAAAATTCTTAAAACAGCTGCTTATATTTTTTAGTACCCAATAGACTAGAGACTGATAATGAAACAACCTAATTATTTTTATTAGTAATCGGTTCTAATGTAAATAGCTTAATAACATTATGTGATCATTAAAATTATTATATTATTTTGTAAGAGCTGATATTTATTTTATAAATTTAAACCTAAAAATGTCAGATTTTTATATAAAGAATAATATATTCGGGCTTAGTGCACTCAACTCTGCTTTCTTTTCACTTGCATCTTGAAATCCTATAAAAGGTTCAACACTCACTTTTCTACTCGTTTCTACCACGTATTTATTTACTAACATCACAAACAGGTCGATGTCACATATGCTTACATACACATGCGGTCATTGTTCTTTTTTCTGCAAAACTTTCTCACACAACATCAAATTCAATGTTAAAGGTCGATAAGAAGATTTGCATGAAATTAGCAATTTTTCCATCCCGCTTTCACTACCGGACGTTACCGAAGTTTACTTTCACAAACCTTGGACCTTGTATGTTCTACTTCTTTTCCTTTTTTCACAATGCTTTTTTCTTCATTTTCAATATATTATAGAAAGTATTGTCAACTCACGCACAAATACGCTTTGTGTGTTCGGTATCAATGTCTCGCATGTAAAACGCACTTTCTTTTTCTATGCGTTATTGTGATTTATGCGTACTTTTTGTTCTGCGGTTCATAGAACAATATTCGAATGAGTTGTGACGCAAATTTCAAACGTCTTTCTTGGGTTTCGTAATAATCTTAAGAAGATTCGCTCCGTTGCGAAAGATTGCCTCTGAATGAAATTAATTGCAACGGCAGACAGCGCTCGTAGCAAAATGCTTAAATATTAATTCAAACGATTTGCTTTCTGATTTTAAAGTGCATCGTTATGAAATTATTTGTGGTAAATCGTTAATTTTTATTATTGCATTTTATATAATTTTCTATTTTAAAACGCTTTTTCAATATTTATTAAACATATAATTATGTTTCTCTCAATTTACTTTATATAAAGTGAAACAATGCTACTGTTATATGTGTTGGAATTGGACACACACCTGTTACATTAAAAATAACGTAGTAATAAGCTATTATATATTATATATTTTTTATTTAAAAAATACAAATAATTTTTTTTTTGCTTCTAAAGCCACTTTTATTAGTATTAAATCAAGTTTTCTTATATTTATTATGTATTATCAATTTATCTTTTTTTTAACTAATACAAATATGTACATTTAAATAATGTCACAAGTTAAGTTTTACTTTTGGACTAATAATAAAAAGCTATATGCAATATCGTATTTGCATATAATATTTTGTTTTAAATTTAAATTATATAAAAGTGCTACTATAAAATTTTTATAAAACTAATTATTAAATATTTACGTATTAATATAATAATTAAAATATATGTTTTATGTGTGGTTTGATTTTTTTTATTTTGGGTTATTTTTGCTTATATTTTTTTTTTAATATTTAACTCAATTTTTAAATATTTTTTAACAATGGAAATAGTGAATATTCAGAATTTATGACTTTAAGTTAAATTTGATTATAAATGTACGTTTTATCCTAGAATTAATTTTTGACTACTTTCTGCGTTTTTAGGTAACATGCATAATAATTGTATTAATAATTTAAACATGAATTACAGTTTATATTTAATATGAATTATATATTCTATATGTACATGTATGTATATAAAATCGAATTTTTAGAAAATGATATTGCTTTTAATTTATTAAATAAAAAAGAGTAAGAATGCTTTTTTAAATTTCTCTTAATTAAATTAGATACATATTTTACGACAAAAATAATAAAAGCATTTTATTATTTTATTAATTAAAAAATAATATTTTTTATTAATTATGTAAGGATTTTATTTAGTGCATTTTTTATGTATATTAAATAAATATTAACTGTATTATTCATTTTGCGCTACTTTTAAGAGTGGCACTTTATATTTAAAAATTTACATTAAATATTGATTTTATTACATAATTTACACTTATCTATAATATTTGATTGCTAGATAAATAGTTTTTTTTCAATTTGATTCATAAAAAAGAGAAACAATGCTCTATAATAATTTATCTCAATTAGAATATGTTAAATGAAAATTAAAGAAAAATATTTTTTAAATTCCTGAAATTCAATATAAAATTAATTTCAAAATTGTCAAAAAACGTATTAATAAAACATCTAATTGTAAATCATTTAAATACACAATAATTTTTTATTTAAATAATTATTTTATTTAAAATAATAAATTTTAAATTAGTCATTATATAAATGAGACGTTTTAATAATATTTTTTATTAAAGTTTATTTAATTTTGTTTTGTGTAAACTTGTATTTGACTTTTAGATTTTTTATTTTATATATATATAATATTATTATTTTAGTAAAAAAATTAATTAAATATGTAACTTTTGCAATTTTTTTAAGAATCGTCAATTCATATTTATTATGATACATCATATTACATTATTTTAATAAATATAATCAATAATAAATAAATGACGTATTTTTTTATATTTTTCATAGAACGAATTAATTTTGAATTCATTGCTGCATTAAATAAAAATTTATTTGGTGTTTATTGGTTAGATTCGACTATTTAAAATCAATATTTTTTTATTTTTCAATACCTAATATTTTCAGTGAAAATATAATATTGCAAAAATAAATTAATAAAACGTATAGATTTTTTAAAATCAACATTTTATGCATATTAATAACATAGGTAATAAATTTAAAAATATTTTATACATAATTTCGTCTGATTATGTGTGAGGTTAGGCGTGGCATTTGGGCTACTTTAAAAAGCGCCATCATTTACATTTTTCAACAAGACACATACACAACTGTATTTTTAATTTAAAAATAAATTAAATATACATTTAATATAAAAGCGCTTTGATAGAAATTTGTATTTATAATAGAATAATTTACTATCGACTCTTATATATTTTTTATTTATAAAATACAGAAAATGAATAAATTAATTAAATGATTTTATTTATAGCTCATTCATATTTTTATATTGTTAATAAAATATTTTAAAATAAAATTATAATATAAAAACGCGGTAAAATAATCAATTAACGATCATTCACTGCTCACTGAACAATTTCATTTATAGAATAAAAAATAGTGAGCGTAGTTTGATATTTTTTATTGACTATTCAAATAGAGATCAAAAGTTGTATTTTCTCGTCGAAGAAAAATCGGGGTCACTTTTTTCACGACAACTGCCAAGTTTTTCGTTTTCTTTCATTATGCATTTCACTTCGAGATGTGAACATTATTTTTTTACCATTGCAAAACCGCGCCGTTCACTTTTCATAAAAATACATCCACCGATACTATTTTCCAACTCGATTGTTTCCGACGAAAAAAGTACACACACTATGCACTATTTGTGAATAAAAGCCGGACGCTTTATGTGCATTCAAAAACTGTTCCCATTTTCATCCCACAATGGAAGCGGAACTAACGACTCGAAAAGACCTTCAATTGTCTTGTTTTTTGTTGCCGGTTCTGTTGCATAAGTGATCTAGATAATGTTCTTATGTATCCAATGCCATTATCTAACGGATAAATCACAATCATGCGTTGTTATGCATTCATTCGGTACTGATTTTGCAATGATATTTTTGCATGGAAATTTTTCACTATCGTCTCAGAATGTATTTAAACAAGGTTGTATTTGAACGCTCTGATAATTTATCAGTGAAAATTCAGGTCAAATTTTGTTACATCAATGACAAATTCTCAGCTGCGATGCTTTACGAGCGACCGTAAATTAACTGGAATTTTCAAGGAATAGTGCATTAAAATTGAGTGTGAATTTATGGAGACAATTAGGTGAAGTAAATATTTTAAAAGGTTTATGGCTCTATAATAAATAATGATTATATTTACTGTACTTAACGTAATCTTTTATATTATCTGCGAATAATAAATTATATGTATATTGTGACATGTTTTTATAAAATATTATGATTTAGTAGCAGTTTATTATTATTTTTAAGCTATACAATAAAATATCATCTTGAAATGCAACACAAATTAAAAATCTTAAGACACGCTCTATTGGCCTTCGTTTATATGTTTATAAAAACTGTGAAAATGTTAAATTTGCCATGAGTAGAAGAAACATTGAATGTAATATAGCAGGTGATCTTTCGGTTGAATGCCTTCACGTATTACGTGTATATTTCTCATATTGCTCTCGTAATATTATATATCCTTATCTGAGGTCACGTCTCAAAGTGACCTGGATCTTCATTGACTCAAAATCTCTTGTGTATGCCAACGCTTCGGATACAAAAAGTGCTTGTATGGTTATAAAATTATTGTATTCGATCACAATTACCTCATTTAGCACAATGGCTGAATGTCGACGGTCGAGCGAAAAAAGTCGTTTGCCTTGAAAACTCATCTCAAGCATCATCTGTACATAAATTTATTACCCGTATCTTTTCAGATGCGTGATTAGACCATTATACGTCTTTATATGCACGAAGATCGCTTTAGAATGGGTATTGTGTTTAAAATCAAATTTAATCGATTTAGACAGATATTTCTTATCAATGTAAGTTTTAAAATCCATAAAAAAATTTTATGCGTTTACATATTTCCCTATATTATAATTTAATTTATATAATTTAAATTTTATTTAATATAAAATATTTATTAATTTGCAACAAACTGGCATATCATGTTTTTACCCGACTTTTGCTATAATTGTGTAGCGATTTTTTAAACCGCCCGTTTCTCAGGTTAGCGTCTTATCGTATGCGTTACTTATATTATTTTTTGCATCAAACTCTCGCAATATTTTAACATAATTATCATGCAAAACACTTAAGCAACAATTTATTAACATAAAAAATAAATATAATTGCATTGTTAGCTTTGAATATTTGTACATACAAGAAAACAATCGCCGAATGCCTTTTTTTCGTGGGACAAATAATATTTAACCTAGCGTGAAATTATCACCGAGAAGTGTTGAGAAACGAATTCTCGATAAATAATGTAGTATTGCAATCGTATTATTTATGATTAGACTCAATGTTGATAATGCTATTCTAGCAGGTTGTTCGAATGTGTGTTTTTAAGTTGCGCAACTGTGCGAAAACGGCCACTTGATGTAGTGTTGTAATATAAAAAAAAAGTTTATACTTCGCATGCCTACAAATTGCACATACACGCACATGGTTGATTGGTTAAAAAATTGCATGAGTCAACAGTCAGGGTTCCCAGGTCAAATCGGCGATGAAAGGCGGTCTGAGAACAAAATTTTGACAAGCTCTGATGAAACATCGATAGAAAAAATCATATGTATGTTATATCACGGTTCAAAAACCCATGACTATTCCTTATAGTTGCCACATATTTGATTATTTTATTTTTCTTTGAACTTCAAATTTATATTAAATATATATATATATATATATATATATATATATATATATATATATATATATATATATATATATATATATATATTTTTTTTTTTTTTTTTTTGTGAGGGGGGAAATCTTCAAAAGACAGCGCGTTGCTAGTGTGAGATTTCTACTCACTAAAACCCCCCTCCGCTCCTGCTGCCTCCCGGCACGTCCGTTAGGTAGTACTTCGAGAGGCAGCTGGGCCCGGCGCACTTCTTGCGCTCTTCGTTTCTTTCGGGATCCGAGGGGCACGCCTCAGCGTTGGGTCACCCCTCGATCTCCTCGTCTTATCTTGTCGTCTTCTGCTCCGTGAGACGCTTTCGTTGTGCTATTGGCCGTTTGTCGGTTGGGCGCCTTGCGGTAGTCGTCGTCGGCTCCTGTCCTCCTCTTCTTTGGCCTGCATCACGCTCGAGGCAAAAGCCACCCACGCTGACCACTTGTTCTTGTTTTGGAGCATGGACGGGACCATCTGCTCGGGTGATACTTCTGCTTCTTCCCCGAGGGCTTCCTTGAGCCGGGACCTTTCTTGGGTCCACGCCACGCACTTGAACAGTGTGTGGTCAGCATCGTCGACTGGCTCCTCGCAGTGGTGGCACCCCTCTGTTGGCTCCTTTCCGATCTTTTTTAAGAAGGACCCGAAGCAGCCGTGTCCAGTGAGCACTTGGGTCAAGTAGTAGCTCAGCTCGCCGTGGCCCCTCTGGCACCATGCCTTGAGGTTCGGGATGAGCTTCTGGGTCCACCGGCCCTTGAGCGTCGTGTCCCACCATTCTTGCCATCGGTCGAGCGTGCGCTTTCTGGCGTCGTTCCTTGGCAGGCCTTCGTGCATCTCCTGCCTCTCTAGCGCGAGCAGGTCGATTGGCGGTGTGCCGGTCACGGTCAGCGTCGCAGCCTCAGAGACCGTACGGTAGGCAGATGCGACCCTCAACGCACTTCGTCTCTGGACTCTGGCCAGTTTCAGCCTCGTTCGTTCCACCCTCATGGAGTCGGCCCAGACTGGGGCCCCATATAGGAGGATGGAATGGACCACTTCGTTGTAAAGCCGTCTTCGTTTCGACTTTGGTCCGCCGATGTTTGGCATCAGTCTGGCCAGTTCTCCAGCGACGCGGGCGGCCTTCGCCGCTGCCTGCTCTGCATGGACTGTGAAGCGGAGCTTGTCGTCAAGGTGCACTCCAAGGTATTTCATTGACCTGGCGTATGGCACCTTGAAGCCGTCGAAGACAAGTTTGGGAGGTTCTGTCTTTCTTCGTCTGGTGAAGAACACTGCCTCTGTCTTGTGAACTGCGAGCTCCAGCCCGGCGCCGTCCAGCCATCTCTTGACTGAGTGCAGTGCCTCTTGTCCAGCTAGCTGTAGGGCAGTTGTTGACTTTCCGGTGATTAGGATGGCGACGTCGTCGGCAAAGGCTACCATGCTGGCTTCCTCGGGCATGGGCACTCTTAGCAGTCCGTCGTACATGACGTTCCAAAGAGCGGGTCCGAGGACCGACACAATGACACGGTTCCTCCAAATATATATATATATATATATATATATATATATATATATATATATATATATATATATATATATATATATATATATATATATATATATATATATATATATATATATATTTGAACCTCGAAGATAAAACATTGGACGGTTCACAAAATATTGCTGACGGTTTTGCGCTATATTTTCGTTTTGTTTTCGAGGAATCTTTTTCGCCTTCTGCTCAGTCGTTTCCTTCTTCATGTTCTTGGTCTTCAGTACTGACTATCAGAGAAACTGAGAACTCAGATCTTAAATACGGATTTAATAAATTAAAGACAGGCGTTCTTCTGGACCTGATTTAATTCCCGATTTTATTTTGAAGGGTTGCGAAGTCAGTCTCGCTGCTCCTCTAAAATGTATTCATGATCTGATTCTCAAAACATCGTCATTTCCTGATCTATGGAAATGCACAAAAGTCACCCCGGTTCATAAAAAGGGTGACAAATTATATATAAAGAATTATAGATCAGTCGCAGTGTTGTCAGCTCCTGCTAAATTATTTGAAATAATTATTCATAAATATCTCTATATTCACTTTCGGCAAGTTTTGTTAGACCAACAGCACGGGTTTCGTCCTGCCCGTTCCACTGTTACTACCCTTCTGTCGTTCACCAAAACGGTGACAACTTCTCTCGATGCGGGATTTCAAGTAGACGTCGTGTATACAAATTTTGAGTAAGCCTTTGACAAAGTTTGTCATGCGTTATTATTAAAAAAATTGTTGCTCGGATAATTTAACTCGGTTATTCTCGAGTTATTTAAGCAATCGTAGACAGTTTGTAACCTATGGTGGACGATTGTCAAAAGAATATTTTACCCCTTCGGGGGCTCCTCAAGGATCCAATCTAGGACCTTTGCTTTTTGTGTTATTTATTAATGACATAAATACAGCAATTAAAAATTCAAGTTTTCTTCTGTACGCAGATGATTTAAAATTATATAAATGCATTCGATCTGTTGTGGACTCCTTCTCTCTACAAAGTGATTTAGACTCTCTGTGGAGATGGGCTTCCGTTAACCTTCTGCCCTTTAGTGTCGGAAAGTGCCATACTGTGTCATTTTCTCGATCCCGTTCGCCATCAGCTTATTTCTACCATCTCGGTGGTAACATTTTGACTAGAGAAGCTTCCACTAAAGATCTCGGAATCACTTTCGAGAGCAAATGGAGGTTCTCTCTACACATACACGACGTCTGTGATAAATCTTCCAAGATGCTGGGCTTTGTTATGAGGAATGATTTTCACTTTTATTAGTTATTCGCATTCTCTATGACACCTTAGTTCGTAGCATTCTTGAATCGGGATCTATAATTTGGAATCCCCGAATAGCCAAATACTTCTTTTTAGTGGAAAAAATTCAAAAAAGGTATTAAAGATACCTTTACAAAAGGACATTTGGTTATTATCCGTACTTATATCCCGGCACCTTTCTTTTAGGAGCGTTGGGATATGATTCGCTGAGTTCACGCAGAAAGCTGTGTCGCTAAGTATTTTTTCAAATTACTAAAAGGTGCTGTCGACAATCCAGCTATTCTCGAGGAATTCCAGTTTTGGGTTCCGGAACATTTTCGAGAATCACGATCGAGACCTCTTTTGATGGCCGTTAGGGCTAGGACATCCGCACTTGCCGACTCGCCTATAGCATGAAATAAATTTATTTAAATTTTGACCCAATTGCATGAAATAAATTTATTTAAAAATTGACAACTATGGCCACTAAAAAAAATTTAAGTAATAATATTTTATTGATAATTACTGTATTATTAAAAGATTTATTAATGATCTTATATACTCCCAAAATAATATAGGAATAATAACATATATTTATAAGCTTTATATTACATACCAATATAGATTAGCTATTTGCTAAATTTAATCGACGAATTCGCTCGTTTATTTACTTTGCAATTGTTTTTACGAAACATAAGTAATATAACGCTGAGTTGTTTATTCAATATCGTTTATTTGTAGATTTCTATAGATAACTGCCATAGTTTTAATTAGATTCACATAAAGCTTTTTTAAAAAATATGATCGCATAAATTTTGACTAAATTCAATAATTAGCTTTTTTTAATTATCTTGTTTTATAATATGTACAATTAAATAAAATCTTAAGTATAAGAATTAAAATGTAAAAAATATTTTTAGAAGAAATTGAATTAAGAAAATATTTGTATTTGCCTATTAGTTTCAATAAAAAAAAAATATTTTAAGTTGCTTAGCCATGTTGTTTTAAAATAAAGTTTTTCTAAAATACTTAGCTTAAAAAATCCTAACGAAAAATGTTAATTATCTATCATTTTTTATTACCAATCAAAGAATTGCTTAATTTTTGTATCGGTGTATGTATTATGACAAATATCGTATCTCTATACTATTTAACTTTTTATTTAATAACTAAGAAGCGAAAATAAATACATAAAAAAATTTAAATATTGTATCAATTTCTTTTATCAGCTATCAAAAAATATATGTAAGTTTATTGGCATATATAGTATGTTGAGTTATTACTTATGTATATGTTATATCAAAATATGAAATCCTTAATATATTTTTATATTTTTACATAAATTTACATTTTTTTTATTAACAACCAAAAAATTGTCATATTTTTGTATGGATGTAGGTTTATTTGCAAATAACGTATCTTTTAGTTTATCACCCATTTATTTCTAAAAAAATAAAAAGTATATATTATGTTTTAAAATTGATTATATTTATCTTTTTTTGGATTGAGATATGATTTCATTTATTATCTTTATTTTTTTCAGCCCTTCTCTATTTTATATATAGGAAATTAAATCTATACAATTTTTTTTTTTTAATTTACATGAATTTTTTATTTATATATGAATTATCTTAGACATAAAAATTATGATGAAAAATTAAGTATTGATTACAGTTTAATAATTTTAAATTATTACCAAAACTTTTAAAGAACTTAAAAAGTTTCATTACATTTTATGTAAATTTGTAAAAAAAATTATCATATCCAATTAAAAAAGTCAGTTTTTAATTTATATACCTACTAGTATTATAAATCGATATAATTTTTGACTTTAAATTATATTTAATGCAGTAATTTAGTTCTAGTTCTAAACATTTTACCCAACATTTAATGCTTTAGTAATTAAGAACATTAGTCATTTCAATTAATAATAATATGAATAAACTAAAACCTTAATAACATAGCTAAGATAATTGATCATGAAAAAAATTGAGTTTAAACTGATTATCATTATCATATATTCCACAAATTAACAATAAAAATCAAATTTATTTATTTCTTGCAAGAAAAATAATTGCTCAATGATCTCCGTTAGTGAAGTCAGAGTGTGTTTATTTTTTTAAAAACAATGATTACTTGTTGCGCAAAAGTTGAGGTTTCTGTGAAGTTGAATCGATTGTGAAGAGAAAATCCTCAGACGAACCGTCTGAGTCGAAGTAATTCATGTGTTCCAGAGTTTCGTATTTATAAACCTAACTCTTCATTAGTAAACTTTGCGGTCCGCCCCCCATCGGCGAGACTACAAATCAGATAAGGGTGGTGAATTTCTATGAATATAAATTTCTGTTGGCCGATAAGGCAGATTGGAAACGGCTACTCTCAATCACTCCCAATTAGATTAATCTTAATCCTTTTATATTTTGGCGCTTATTTAATCCGTTAGGTGGTCTTCTACTGTACTTTCGTTTTAATCACAGAAACTCATTTTTTCTTCAACGATAAAAAAAATTATCTGCATTTTTAATAAACATATTTGTGTATGCATGCATAGATTTGTAATAAATGATTTTCTAGCTACAGAGATTATGTTTTAAATTTTTGTTATTCACTTATTGTAATTGTGATATTTTATCTTCAGCATCACTATCATTAGCATAAATATATTGAAATTCTTTAATTACATTCTTATTATGATACATATTCTCGAGAATCAATTCCAGTTAGTATATGTATATATATCCATTTTTATATATCTCAAATCATATAATATAATGTTTTTGCCATTGTTGAATTAGTCATTAGATAATATGAACAATCGTTATTATTTTTTATAATTATTTTGGAGATTCAATGCTCTCAATCTAATGCGAAAAACGTGTCGAAATCGAACGTTACACAATTATATAATCGATTCTAAATGATAATCGCTGCGCAGAGTGAGTTTCTCAATGCGATAGAAATGTCATAATTATCTTATTAAAATATTATCATTAAAATCTAGTCGATGATTTATTTTTTAATACACATAACTCATTATGAAACTTGCGAGAGTGCACGCAAATTTGCATACTATGTTCTTCAATTCACGCGTGTGTGAAGACGATTTTTTAATATTTATATATATTAATGTTATTCTAACAGTTTCACTTTCACCAGTCGCATATTGCATTTGTTTGGATAATAAAAATAACACGTGATTTACCAGTTTTGCATAAGTGTTTGCATAAAAAATATTTTCAATGGTATTGTATAGACATCTATTGGTTATTCTGTATACTAAAGTGTTCTATATAATAGAAATAATTTAAATATTTACAGAGTTCTATATGAACATATGTATGTACGTTATGAAATTTTATATCTAAAATATAATTATAACGTAAAGAGTAATTAATACAGGAGAATTAATAAAACAGTGTATTTATAATGTAAAAATTATTAATACAGGAAATCTTATCTTAAATAATTTTAAAACTGATTTTAAATTGATTAATAGGTTTAAGTAATAAATATTTATTTAAGTTATAAAAAATAATTTAAAGTCACACATTTTATTCCATATATTTTATATTATAAAAATGTATATTAAACAATCAATTGATTTATAAATAAAAAAATTTAATTTTTTAAGGGGATCTGTTGTCAGATGTACAAACTAAAATATTATTATTTATTTTTCAACGGGAGTAATTGATGATATTATTTTTACCTATGCGAATAAATATGCAATTATCTTAAATCAATTTTTAATATAAATAGAGTTTTTTTATTAATAATAATTCAATATTTATTTAAGAATACGAAATAATAAATTTACATGGTTCGAGTATTCACTAAAAAAATTATATTTTTGAGACATAGATGTCTCGTTTAATAAACTTTAAATTTCAACAGAAAAGAAAACTGTGATTAAATAATGAACCAGAAAAGCTTAAAAAATAAATAAATTATTTATAAAAAATATTTGTTACAACATATTTTATAATAAAACTATAGAAATTAATATTTTAAAAGGTATCTAAATTTAAACTTATATTTTTTTATATTATATTAATATATAATAGTTTTTCAACCCATATTTTAACAACATAAAAATAGGTTTTCTATTATAAGATTTTATTTTTTAAGAAAAATATTGTTTGTTTCTATAAAAACAGTATTTTATTATTATATGCTTAGTACATATTTATCTTTCAATCCCCCCCCCCCCCTTTCGGAAGGCCTACATACATAGCGCATATCATTCCTTTAGCAATTTCAATCGAAATTTTTAAAATAACAAGAACTTTAACCAATTATTCTGGACTGACACATGGAAGTTCTTACAAGCTCGCACTAAGCAGAGCTACGTCGACCATCAACTAAGACTTTCGATAAATAAAGCAGCCGCTTCTCTCTTCACGCTAACCCCAGCCCAGTTAACATGTA
The DNA here is from genome assembly GCF_051122295.1 of Plectrocnemia conspersa. Classification (NCBI taxonomy): domain Eukaryota; kingdom Metazoa; phylum Arthropoda; class Insecta; order Trichoptera; family Polycentropodidae; genus Plectrocnemia; species Plectrocnemia conspersa. Next base: position 29,243,725 of record NW_028277167.1, on the reverse strand, counting down.
CGAAATTTAGTATTTAACGAACAATAATACATATTTTTGTCTAATATAAAAATAAACAGAAAAATTTTTTGTCGTTGAACGACGACGATATACAGCACACTTACACATTACCAAAAGAATGTACAAAATTAAAAAATCTACCATGATTATTTATTAAATATTTTAGTGTTTCACGACGTAATTAAACTTTAATCGCTATCGCACATAAAATCTTTTTCATTCTGATGTAAATTCCTCTATTCAATTAACAATATTAAGTTAAATGTCAACATCTTTTTGACCGTCTTATCTAACGTCTTTTCATTTGAGAAGAGACAGCGTGGGCACATTTTCGCACAAAAAAAAATATTTTTCTTTATGTTACTTCGCCAAGGCAGAAAATTAATGTGTCCGCCTGCACTGAACGCGAAATTACGTCACAGGAGACATACTGATATATAAATATAAATTGTGTGTATATAATATTTACAAGAGCAGATTTGTAGAGTAGGTGGTGTAAAGTGGCTGGAAATGAAAGCTTAGCGGGGGGTTGGAAAGCTTCTTTTATTCTTAGCAGTTTGTACGATTGCCCGTTAAGCCGACCAGCTCGTTAGGCATCGCATTTTACTGCCTTCCATTTTCCTACATCTCTATATGTAATAATAATAATATAATATACAGGAAAGGCCAAGGATGTTTTTACAAATCAATACTCAAAAACGGTGCTTAATTTTATTTCTGCAGCGTAAAATCGATTTTAAATTTAAGCTTTTTTAAAAAATTAAATTAAATAATTCTTAGTTATCATATTGATTTCTCACTTTAATCAAAAAATATGCCTAACTGTGACTGTTGATAAAGTTAAAATAATATATTAGTTATTTGTATATGTAAGTGTATACAATTCCGTTGACCTCAGATAATATATTCGTATGAATATAATATGTACTTATACAGCGATGGAGCTTTTCCCATACGACCTGGAAGGGAAAAAACAATAAATGCTTATCGATTGAGTGAGAAAACACACGCCCTTGTATGCCGTTAAACGTTTATGTACATATATACCTCGCATCCCTTTACGACCGTATTAACTGCAAAATAAGCTGGTAAAATCTCTCTGATATATTCATGAGGGTGAGTACCGAGTTTTCTGGGATCATAAATCGATAACTGAATAATCTTCCCAAGGTCCAGTTAACTTATTTTATCTAGAGTTTTCCAAAGTTTAATTGCCACACGTACTACATTCGATCCATCAAAAATATATGGTAATTGTATAAGTTGTTACTATTAATCAAATTTCCAACTTATTTTTTTATATAAAATATAATTAACTGATTCAGAAACGACGCTTAGATATTGCTTATGATTTAATTTAGAGATATACAATAGAAATATTGCAAATGATTCACATATCATCAAAATTTTCGCACGTCTGATAAACTACTTTTCCGGTTAATAATATTTTTCTACTTGCAAATAAATTAATTAAAATCGAAATATTAACGATTTTCTTTCACCTTGTTTATGGAATATTATATAAAAGCATTTAGCTGAAAAGGTCAAGTATATATAAGAGAAAAAATATTTTTCAGTAACAGTTTGACGATAAAATCATATATTTTTATAAAAAATCAGCAGTATTTTATTAAATCAATACTTTTATATTGATATTAAAAATTTGACATAAATTGCAGATGTCGTTACATTAAAATCATTTTTTTAATATCCGGTTCGATTAAATATATATATATATATATATATATATATATATATATATATATATATATATATATATATATATATATATATATATATATATATATATATATATATATATATAAAATATAATTTAACTATTTTTATAAATTTTTATAGTTGATTATATAATATTATTTCTTCATTTATTATATTTGCTTTAAATAAATAAAGAATGTTCTATTATATGCAAACAGTTTTGCTTATAATAAAACATATTTATATTTTATTTTATATCATATAAATATTATATATTTGAATAAACTACTTTTAATATTATTTTAATTTTACGAAAATAATACGAAATTTCTCTCATCTTAATAATTTTTTAAATCGTAAATATATTATGCTTATGATAATGCAGAGCAAAAAATATATTTTCGTCGTAAATTATTTTAATCATGTTATCATATATCTAAAAATAAATTATAATCATTGCTTTTTAAAACATGTATTTATATTATCTACACATTATAGCAAGAATTAAAAAAATTCTAAAATTTATGAAATAAAATTCCATAAATCGAATTGTAATAAAATACAAATTTTCGCAATTTTATTTATTAAAAAAATATGAATAGTGAGTAATATAAACATTTCCAAATGTATTTTTAATTTATAGTAGTTTGCTTATATATAATCAATTTTAAAAAACGTAAAATCGTTTTTGCTCAATATGTTAATAAAAAAAAATTATTCAACAAACAATATATGATACACATATTATCACTTTTAAGCAAATGTTTTGTATGAATTAACTATCGAAAAAATCGCGATTTAATCAAAATGCGATGTGAGAACTACCAGAAATAAAATTTCCATAGACTATTTAAATTGTAAATAAAGAACGTTGCGATATCTCTAATTGTGTTTAAACCATTAACAATAACCATTACGTCCAACAGATATAATTGTTTTCATTAAAAGAAAATCTTACGAATTTTCAAATAAAAAATATTGTGGGTGATCCTACATAATTAGAATATGTTTATTAAAAAAAATCGTTATAGGAACCTCATTTTTTCATTTGTTGCTAGTAAAATATTAAAATAACGCGATTAATCAAAGTTGCTTGAATAAATCAACCTTTTAAATTGGAATTTAAAAAAAATGTGATTTGAGAACCCCCAGAAGTAGAAATTGCTACATTTTTTTTAAATATAAGCAAAGTACGCTTACAAAAATCTTTAATAAAACAAAGCAGTTTACTTTTTAATTAAAAACATTACTGATTGTGTTAATCGTTATATTAATGTTGGTTACAGTTAAACAATATAATTTCTATTATATAAACACGTAGTTAGAAATTGTTTAAAAATATAAATATTATGTAAAAGGGAGTCAAAAACATTATTAAATTACGTTTACGATACCTAAATTAAAACAAAGCAGCCCAATATTTGTATAAGCATTAATAACGTTTAAACAATATAATTGTTCTTAATCAAACGCGCGGTTTAAAAAACTTTAAAAGAGATTTTTTTAAATAGTCATAGATTTTTCATAAGAACATGTTTTTTATTTTAAATAATAATATAGTACTGAGTCTACTTTTAAATACATTATTAAGGCTTAATAAGTTGAAATTAAACGCACACTAAGGAAAATTTAACACGCAACGCAAGATCTCCCCCATACTTTCTATTTTCGATCTATATTATGGCTAAAATCATGCGTTTAATAAATATTTAATCTCATAAGTTGATTCTTTGAATGAGTGATTTAATATGTATATACATAAATAATACGTGATGGTTATAATTTAAATCATACTAATAAAAAAATAGATAAGGAACTGAACAATGATTTCTAAGATAATACTAGAATAGGCTCATTACTATAAATACCTTATTTATTTACTATTAACAAATAACGAGATTGTATTGTTACAGTAATAGCCCTTAATATGCTTCATTATATTTGTATTTATATTTTATATGATCTTGAACTAGTTACATTAAATATATTATAATTTAGTTTATTATGTGGTCGTAGATATTTATTTAAAAGATCTCTTTGTACTATATTAAGCTGCTAAACTAAGATTAACTTTTACCGGTTAACCGGTACAACAGGTGCGAGGCATAAAAGTGAAATATAAAAAGAACCCAACTATAGCGTACGTCAGGGTTTGGCGAAATTGCTCACATCGGCCATAAATGCACTCGTTCCTAAGTGGAAAAAGCGTAAATATTTTATGTATACTATAAAAAGTGTATAGTGTATATTATTGTATATTATGTATATTTTCCACTAGAAATGGTCGCGATCGGATAATTGGTTTGGTATTTATTTTATTTTATTTTTTCAATGAACCGAATCGAACGACAAATATTTACCGCGTGTGTAATTCGTATGGAAAAATAAAGGTTATTTGATGGGCAACCTGAAAACTTTGCAAAAAAATAATCGTTGATATAGCAACGCTATTTTTTGCTATCAGTCTTTATTTGAGGCAAACAATGATATTAAATATTTTTAATATTTTTTTAATAACGTTTATTTGCATAGCTTGTTATGATTTGCTTAGAACGCATTAATTTTTTTATATTGGCAATGATGAAATCAGTTAGACTTATGAATCGAGTACCAAAAAAATAAAATTTGTGTTTATAAAACGTCAAATAATAAGCAATAAAACTTTAAAATATTTTTTAGATAAGTTAGGGATCAATAAATGTGCGTAAAAAAGCTTGCAGATGGTGACGGGATGTAAGCTATAAAAATGTTTTTTTTTTTATTATTTTTATCTAATAATAGTTGTAAAATATACGTACAAATGACAATTAATCAACAGACTGGAAATCAGTGGCATCTACATAATTAATTATAAATTGTTGTGTATTCTAAATTATTATCTGGGTCTATTTTTTTAATAATTGCGTACTTTTTTGGTGACCGGTCTAGATCTTATGGAATATGCTATTCCACCCTTTTCCTATCTAAATAACAATTTTATATAATCACATCATCAGGTAAATACGTTACAGTTAATAATGCTTTTATTTTATTATTTAAATTTGCGCTCACTATCTTTATTGTAGTATTAAAATATTATCCACTTACTTAGTTGTTAAGACCAAGTTGTAAGTATAAAGGTTAAGGGCAAGAAAGCAGGTTAACGGCCAATATTTTACTGACCGCCTAATAAATGTTTAACCGACTCTCTTGTATTTGATTTCGCTGCCCTTGAAAACCGAACGAATTAATACTAAATTTATGTACCGCAATGTAAGGAAGAATATTTAATCAATTATAAATTAATATTATTTAAGTCTATACAAAAACTTGTTGGTTAACAATTATAGAATTTGTTTTGACAGTCTGAATATCTCAACTTTTTGAACAAATGTTGATTGAATAAGTAATGCTATTTTTAAATTAAAACATTTGATGTTAAGGCTGTATATATTATTAGTGCAATACACTGTTTAGTGGTAACAAAAGTTTTAGTTGCATATTTGCCTCTTGTGTGTTTTAATATGACGATTTCTCTTGAGATTTCGTACGTAAAGCGCCTTCGTTTCAATATAGAAAATTAATAGGGAAGTCAAAGTATCCTTTTAATTCATTTTTTTAAAGCTTGAGTCGTGTTTTTTCTCAAATAATTATATATTTGTTTTAAAGATTTTTAAGCATCATATAAAAATATAAAATTTAAATGTTTTCGAAACGACTTTTTACGAATGTAAAAAATACGTAAAAATGTCTATCTCGCATATTAACAATCCAGAATGTTCCGGACACTGAATGCGTAATATGCCTTTGCACTCTTTTTGCCACATATATAAAAAGCACAACTTATGCTTTTTTGGATACCGTAGATAGCGTTAAAAAATTACGATGTAAATAATCATCTTTCAACGCTTATTCTTTAATAAAATTTATTTTAAATATTTGTATTGTAAATATTTATTTAATTTAAACCTAAATTTAATTGTTTTATAGTTTATTTAAATCAATCCTTAAAATACTCATGACTTTTTAATATTTAACTAACAATAAAGTTTGCTAAAAAAATTCAGAATAAAAACAATAACAGTGCTCAACAAAGTTCCAGAGAGATCAATACAAAAATGTAAGCTTTCAATGCTTTTCAATCCGTATTGAAGTTTTAACTATGTAAAATGCACCTCAGAAATTGTACTATGACGTAATGCATCGAAGGTATAATGCATATAAAACTACTAAGGATGCTTTTAATGCATTTCTAAAGTGGTTTTAAATCGTTAGAGTGAAAGCTCTCCGAAAAATAATAGTTGCAATGTATCCACAAGTACAAAATCTTGTTCCAGATGTTATACTTCATAAAGTAGTATATTGCGCAGTATATACATACGTACATATAAAACGCTTTTAAGAGATGTAATTTAATATAAAAATAAGCCTCAAATTAAAATCTCTTATATAGAAGGATCAAAGGATTTTCTTCCCTTTGTGTTATTTTTTATTTTGCTATCAAGATTTTTTCCTCTTAGTTTGTAAATATTTAGGCACAATCAAACATTTCAATATGGACGGAGGGCTTATCTATTCCACGTTATAGATACGTGAAAAAATTTTTTTACACAGCAAAATGCACGGATGGAAAATATTTACAGCGGTCGCAAACTTACGACCTTATAATAAATTCATATTAATTTTTTTATTACTCCCAAAGTTCAAGAGCGAGGTCGTATTAATATTTAATGCGTGTGAAAATAATTTCGGAAATTATGTTTTCATCATGTAATGTTTATTAAAAAAAGTTGGATATACAAACTTGTTTAATATATTTTTTTTCTAAATATAAATTATTGCGTACTCGTATTTTCTGTTTGTTTATATGTATAACGTAATATATTTTCTTATTTGTTTTTAATTATTGCTTTGATTATATTTTTATTATATAACATTTTTTATAATATTTACATAACACATAAACATAATTTAATAAAATATTTTGTAATATAACCCATTTAAAAATTTGATTTAGAATTTCCAATATTTTTAATTTGCATTTTTTTTAATTTATAAAAGTTGAACAACTTCCTTTTTTAATTAGCAAATAATTTTTACTTTTTTTATAAATAATCTTTAGAAGTCAGAGAATTTTAAACTTTAGATGAAATTTGAACATCTTCAGACTTTTTATAGTACCTAAGCATATATTTAAAAATATATAAAATCGCCTAATAGATTTGCAATAAATATTTATAAAAAAATATAAACTTAATACTTTTTAAGTTTCAAGTCTTAAAATTTTTCCAAAATATCTCAAAATATCCCTATGATTTCTAAATGGTCTTTAAATAATATTATTGTTAAAATCTTACATCATTTAGTTTATTTAAAAAAAAATTAAAGATTTAATATCAGAGTAGAAAAAAATTATATTTTAGTAATTATTAATGAATGCTCTGAAAAATATTTAAAATGATCTCAATGATCTTTTTATAATGTTAATGATCTTAATATTGCATTATTTAGATAATTGAGAAATTCTGAGAATCAAAAATCAATATAGGAACAGAAATTATAATTAATAATAATTTTTAAAAAATCTTAATGAACCTTAAATAATAATAACGATTCTAAATGCTCCAAAATTATTTTAATTTTACTCTATTAAGGTAATTTAAAAAATCTGAAAAACGAATATTTAAGTAGGAATTGATAATAATTAATCATAAATAATCTCTAAAATACGTTAAAGGATCCTAATTATCTCTAAATAATAAATTTAAAATAAAGATAATATTTTATATTATCAGTATATTCAAGTGTCCCTAATAAATTCTAATCTCCGATCGTCGTGTGCGCTTATATAAAGTCCGCGTGACAAATTAACTTGTTTTGCAAGTCGCAAATATTTACTCTAAAATTTATTATTATTTTATTGTTATTAATAAAGAAAAATTGTGGTTATATTTGTGTTATTGCTATTATTATATATATATTTATATAAACAAAATTTTATATTTATTAAAATATTTCCAGGTAGTCTAATTATCCATATGCTAAGCTATTTCGTAGTCATTATGCTATCTTGTCCTACCTGAAGTTTTGTTTTAATATTAGAATCAATCATGTTATATGCTACAAGTTATATTTATTTTCATATAATTTAACGTGTCATAATAATAATAATTAAAAAGTTACAAAAAAGTTGACGGCATCTGTCCGAATCCAATGTTACATTCAAAGTATTATACTTTGCAGAACGGAAGTAACCCGGGCGCGCCTACACGCTATACACATGAAAAAGGATTTCGGCCATTCCGAAATGTCAATCTAAGTTCCTCAAACCGTGGCAATTATTTTAATTACAATTATTTTATGTTTTACAGAGCTACCGAGAGAAAGACGCCGGAAAAGTTGTGGTCTACACTACGTCGATGGGTATAGTGAGAGGCACTTATCAAAAGTGCGTCCAGGTGAAGAAGATCCTGCGCACGTTGCTGGTCAAATTTGAAGAGCGGGACGTGTTCATGAGCGGAGAGTACCAAGAAGAGATCAAGGACAGAATGAGAAGCTCAGATGTCCTCGTGCCGCAGATCTTTGTGGACGGACAACACGTTGGGGTGAGTTTTCTGTGAAGGTCCTTGTGACGGGATTTTAAGGATGGGGGACAATAAGAAACTTTTTTGAGATACTCTGTATTTTTATTGTGTGTGAAGAAAAAATATAATTTGGGGGAAAATATAAGCCGAAATGGGACGCGCGAATGTTGATGAGACCATTTCGTTGTGAATATATTTTTTGTAGCTTTATATATATATATATATATATATATATATATATATATATATATATATATATATATATATATATATATATATATATATATATATATATATATATATATATATATATATATATATATATATATATATATATATATATATATATATATATATATATATATATATATATATATATATATATATATATATATATATATATATATATATATATATATATATATGTATATGTAAGCACAGAATGGCCAAAACGAACATTATATTTACTGATAATGTTTAATACTACATACAATATAGCGGTTATATATATCATATATATTAGGGTGGTATATAATTTTTTAATTAATTTTGAAAGTAGAGTTTAATCCTGATGGTTCAAAGGAATCGACTAACTAAAACCAAATTGATGTGTAAAGGCTCTAGACTTTGATGATATTGACCTAAAGGTTTAAATGTATTCATGCTTTTCAATTAAAAAACATTTTTACAAATAAACGAGTGTATTTTGCATAAACATTCGCTCTGAATTTTTACGAAATGGTACTTAGTCATGAGCGGAATTCCTTTACTGTTCACAAACAATGCAAGATTTTTTTTGCGTCCGCTTGCCAAGCAAATAGAGACATTTCTTATATCCCTAACATTTTGCGATAATTGTGAAAGTACTGCTTAAATATTTAATAGATTGTGAAAAAATTGTTTATTACAATGTATTTATTTATTTAAATTTTATTTTTGTTAGATATTATTCTACCTGTTTTTTTCTTCACGTCATACCAGACTTTTTATTTTTTATATATATATATATATTTATTTATTTATTTATTTATATATATATATATATATATATATATATATATATATATATATATATATATATATATATATATCTATATATATATATATATATATATATATATATATATATATATATATATATATATATATATATATATATATATATATATATATATATATATATATATATATATATATATATATATATATATATATATATATATATATATATATATATATATATATATATATATATATATATATATATATATATATATATATATATATATATATATATATACACATGAGAGTTCTGTCAATGTCGATTTAATCAGCTCTTATGAATATGAATCGCTAAGTAAGTACCGCACTGAGTAAGTTTTGTTATATTCTTCAAATACTCTGATATGATATATATTATACAAAAACAAAGAGTCTGGTTCTGTCCTGAAACATCAACACTATTAAAGGGATAAGAATATGAAGATGCATTGCACTGCCTTATATTTTTTAGGGATATTTGAGCTAGAACACTACCGTATTGAATTTATTTATTTTTATTAATGAATAATTTCTCACAATATTTTACATTGCAGTACTTATCAATACTTTCCACCGAAAATCGGATCATTTTAGACTGAGTCGATTTAAATGCCACTGATCCTCCGATCTGGTATAACCGAGCAGTGATCTCAAATCTTCAAGAGTTGAACTCGATTTAAAAATATACACTTGCTATAGTTATAGATAATTTAGGCGAGCTACAGCAACATTTAATTTATTAAAAATAAATTTAATGTGGAAATGTCAAGGGCAATGTGCAATTCGCTGAAGGTAGATAATTTAAAATATAGAAAGGGTGAAAGAATTTTAATGCTTAAGAGCAATTCCCATCGGTGACAACAAAGAATTTCATATCCATTTCAATCCAGGCGTCTTACATAGAAAAATTCAGCAATACGAAATAAGAAATCCTGTCTAGAGACAATCTGATTAAAGCTTTATATATAATCCGAACCTCAAATGATCCGAGTGCAATAACTTTGTCAGACAATAATAATTATCCATTGACCTCTGATTTATTTATATAAATTACGGGTTTTTTAATGCAAATAATCTTGCACAGAAAAATCAATACTCGTGAACTTAATTCAATAAAAAATATTTACAAAACAATTTGATTAGATATATATTATTGGCTAGATCGCGATGCATACATCAACTGCAAATAACTGTATGAATTTAAAATTGATTATCATTAATTAACGAAAAAAACATTAATGTGCTGAGATAAGAACTTTTAGAAGTTCCTTTTGGGTTTTTTTTAAAAGTATTTTATAGGAGAAAAAAATAGATAGGTTTATCTATTTTTTTAAATCAAGGCATGACAAATTTTATCAAAATCTTTTTTAACATCAGTGTAGATGATATCTACTTGATTGCCAATGGATTTTTTCGTCACAAAATTGGAAAAACAGAGTTGCTACTGATCTCGATACGTAATACAGCTAAGCGACGCCATCGTGCGATTTAACGGAACGCATCACATTATACTAATGTGTTTTCGGTTACGTAAACGCGTTTCAATATCGTCCCACTTGAACTTTGGAACTTTTCCACTTTGCCCTGAGGGACTCGAGTCATTGGAATACCTTGTTATTAAAAATGTTGGAAAGTTGTAGCTACAACATGCATGCAATAGCCCAACATGCACATAAGAGCACTGCAATTTTCACGGTCGTCGCACGTGTCCAATGCTTACATAGATATTCATATAAAAATGGTTTAAATTCACTGCATAATTTTAACATAAAAATACTATGTCAGATGTATGTTTTGTAAGCTCTGTTTTTGATTTCCGTTTTAATAATAAGGTACTGTTAGTATGTGCATAATATGTATCAAATAAAAAAGCTCTTACATAACTATGAAAATATTATATAACCAAGCTTTTATGTAATGGTTTTGAAAAAGATAATCAGAAAAGCACATGCACTTTTACATTTTAAAAATTAAATACTTCCGAAACGTGCCTAGCATTATTAAGTGTACATTTATATATGTATGCGCGAGCTTTTATAAAGCTGCAAGCTCTCCGGTCAATCGATAAAAGCTCCACCGTACAACTTGTTGCTGCCAACCTATGTCTGTTCATGTTTACATTTGTTCTACTCGTACATCGCTCGTTAATTACGTTTTATGAAGTTACATCGATAGCCAATAAAGGAGATAAGCGGCTTGCAGTGTAATATATTAATAAAATAAAACTATGCTTCATACTTATATGTACATAAAAACATATATGTACATATAATCACATTTATACATTATGTAATAATTTTTTTTTATTAATTTATGAATATGTTATGAATTTTCATATGCTAAATACACATTTTAAGGTAACCAATAAAATTAAAATCATTGTCTGTTAATAAAATATTTAAGAAAAATAGTATTTAATTTATTAAGATTGCTTTTTGTTTTTATCTCATTGGCTACTTTGATTTTGTTGATGTTGCACGAAATTTTTCAGTGTAATTTTAACCTTTAAAAGCGACGTCTGTCAATATTTATTTTTCTGATTAATTTCATCTGAATGATAAGTTTGTCTACTTTGTATTTTTTCCTCTCATAATATTAAAGATTTTTCCTCTCTTTGTTTCGTAGAACTTCTTGTTTTTTGTCATACTTTTAAGGACTTCGATAATAATTCTTTCTATAAATAAAATTTTAAGAAATTTCCACATCTCAAATGTTTTTTTTCTTATATTATTATTGATTTAAGGGTTTATACATATACTCTGAGAATGGCGAAAATAAAACAAAATGTGCGCATTCTTAGTTACAGAGGTATTTTTCTGAAAAATGTATTTCATGCCATTTCTATTACAACTCGCATTTCTCAAAATAAGTTAAATTTCTCATTATCCATATTCCAAAGATTTTTTTTGTGTATTATGTTTTGTGTAAAGCTATATATTTTTATTGCAATCCTGTTACTTGCCTTGTTAACCTTTTTTACTAGTTTGAAAGTCGCTGAAAGTATTTCTGTATCATACGCAAATTTTATGTTATTAATTGGTTTACCACTCACCAGTATCCCCAGATTTAAATATTGATTTGAAGTACATGGTAAATATTAATGGTGATAATGTGCATCCTTGTGGTACACAGCTTCTAATTTAAACATCACTGAATGTATTCCAAACTTTAACATTGGCTCTTAGATTTTAGTACAGGTTTTTAATAATGTCAATATCAATTTTTATTTACTGGTATTTACAGAGGTTTAGGATTTTAAGCTTTGTGAAATTTTTTTTTTTTATAATCTATAAAACACATAAACATATTTTATTTTATTTATATAATTTCGCACGAATAAGAAAAAACTCATTCTGCGGCTACAATTTAATGCAATAAAATTATAAATATGATACGTATAGATTTAGAGAAATAAATATATAAATACACTTTAAATTATGATGCATAATAAAAAAGGAAAAAAAGAGATTATTTTATTAAAATTGCATAGTCATAAAAAAATATTTTTTAATTTCTTTGCAATTATTTTTAATTGATTTTGGTTTTATAAAAATATAATATATTTTAAATAATTTTTAACAAACTTCACAGATAATGCTTGAAGGATGTGTAAATCGTCAGCAGATCTAATTTTATATTTATATAGCTGTTTTTTTAATTTAAATCGAGTATTTATAATCGATTTTCTCTCTAGCAGTTTTCAGTTACTTTTATTAGTTTATATTTATAGGCAAAATTTTAGTTTTTATTTATGTATATATATCTTTTGTGTGAGTATTAAAAGACAAATTTAACAAATATATTATAGCACTATTTTAAATAACCTGAAGTGATTTTAATTTAAATTTATTTGTAAATCCCCAAATTCCAGACTTTTGTATATGTTAGATAACTATGAATACGTGCATAATAAATGTTTAATATAGTTTTATATAATAACATTTTATACCATTGGTAAAAAAAATGAATTATATAATCAATACAGTTATAAAAATGTTAAATTTGCTTCAATATGATATTAATATTATTTACATTTACATCTGTACAAAATCGTCGATCATGCCTTTCTCGCACTTATTGCATAATGTATTGCCTATGGTTTTAATAAACATTTTAACGATATGACTCATATAGCATATTCTTTTATATTTTTGACTATGCATCTCTTATGCATTTAACTTTTTATGCAGGGTAAAAATCTTAGATTTTACTAGTCTTTTGGTATAAAGCATGTTCTGTATATTTCGTTAAAAATTTATGATAAAATTATTTTTATCGTTTTTTAAAAGTTGCACTAATTTAATGTTAATACCATCTGGCATAACTGATTTTCATTTTTTAAGAAATTTAAACAATTTCTTTTGTGATTACTGATCTTTTATTTATATCTTCGTTATGCTTCTACAATTATGTATTCCTTTTAACATTTCAGTTTATCTTATGTTTCCAGAATAATGTTGCATTTTATTTTAGATGTTTTATTTTCGATAAATCCAAATTATATCTTATGTACATTAAAAACTTCGTATTTATTTTTAAGATATTCTATCTCTTTGCATTTGTCAGATGATTTTTTTTTATATAATATATGGTGTTGTTTTTAAATTAAAATTTTCAATTTCTCCTTTCGAACATCTAGTCTTTAAGACTTGATTAAAATCTTGTGATTGTTCATTCATGAATTCATTTCTTTAGCTCGGGAAGTTTCATTCTCAAGCCTCGTGATGTCAAAGAATTTTCTACAAATTTTAATTTCGAATAACGCCAATATGTTATTTTTTTACTGGAAGTATAGTATTATACTATTAAAAAAAATATAATAATGCTATCATTATTTGTTTAATTAGTTGTCAGTTTTTGACAAGAAATAAAATCTTAGATTTATTTACAGAAGTATATCTACATGTTATCCGTACAAGTCCAACCCTCGTGGGCGGGCACCCAGCTTTTGACAGCCAGATGAGTGGGACCCTACTTATTAGAGTTGCTGCATTGACTTGCACTGCATGCGTATCAAAACCACCACCCAGGTCTACGGGGAGTGTGGCCCTCGGATCGCAAAAAAGGCCAAGCCCTTTGGCCCCGCTTGCGTTACTCTGCTATTTTTTGTTCATCATCAGTAGTGTCTCGCGCCCTACCTCAGACGGCCAGCCCGAGAGATCACTTCCCCTCAAGGGTTTGCGTTTTAACCTCAAGAGTGGTCCCTCGCTCTCCCACACTATAAGCGGCCAACTTCAGCGTGTGGTCGACTGGCATCCAATGTTTATTTATAGTATAAATTTATCACGGTGCTAATTAGACAAGGTGCAAAACGAAAGACATGTTGCCTTATGAGAGATTTTTCGTAAAGCAACATTTTTTAGCTTTCCCCAATTTCATCCATATATACACTTCTGGCAAATGTATTCAAAAAATAAACCGGAGTAATGATAAGTATTTCAAGCATATATCCGTATTGTGTGCTTTAGAACTAATAGTAGAGACATAAACCTAAACTTGCCACTTCTATCTTAATTATGAATAATGATGAAATGTATAGCTCTCAAACTGACTATGTTAACACAAATAGAGCATAATATTTTAATAGCAAAAAACATTAAATTGGTTTAATTACCTTATAAGAGGCGCTCAAAATATTTGAGCTCACCTGAAACATAAAAATATAAAAGGTTATAAAATAAAAAATAATTATGACGAATAGTTTTAGGAAAATAATCTTAATTTAAAATGCAAAAATAAAGGAAATTATTTACAAAATGCATGATTCTTAATGCCCTAAATACTAATTATATTATATTTAAGTTTGCCCTTAATATTTAAAACGTCTTATATATTTACCTCACTGACGGATAAAATAATCTCTCTGGTATACAATAAATTTAATTTAAGATAAATATATTTAGACTAATACAATACCCTATTGTGAACGAGATTACAATTTTTCATTCAGACCCCACGCATTCGTACTACTGAAATTTAAAAATACCAATATAAAAGCAGGTATTGATTACATTATCGCAACACAATTACGTTAGCAAATAAAAATCTTATTTCACAGCGCAACCTTTTAGCTTCCGCCTTCTTTGTGTCGAGCGACAAGTCAAAAGAGCAACTGTGAAAACACATCCCGGTTAGCGAAACGAGCTTTTATCATTCCGGATTGCAAACATAACATCTGGCGTAAAGCTCACACAAACACACGTCGATAAAGCATGCGCGTGTGTGTACGTGTCTGGCGTCGCGACGCCACGAGCAACAAGTAGAAAGAGCTTTTCCCGGCCCGGTAGGTAGTATCGATCGGCGCCTTTCGCAACACAATGCAAAACGCGCCGGTGTGCTGCATGAGCTTTCGACGGGTGCGTGCGTAAAAGCTCTCTCCTGTAAATACGCGTCATCGTCGTGTGGATGACACTGACGATGACGCAAGACGTTTCGGAAGAGAAGAGTTATGTAAATCAGATGGCATTTAGATCGGAAAAGAGTAGACAGTGCGCTGAACGTCACGTGTTCAGTGGGTTTATTAATATTGTAATTGTTACGAAGCTTTCATGAAGTATCAATGGGTGGTATAAAACCACTCTATAACATTTAGGCTCTGTTTAATCACTTAAATATATTTTCTTTAACTCTTGATTTTTTTAGTAAAACAGTACTAGATTTTATTATGATGTTGCGCGTTTCTTCATTAAAATTAGACACCGCAGCAGTAGAAAACAAACAAACTCACAAAGTAATAAATCAAAAACGATAAAAAAGTCCATCGCTTTAAGAAAATAGAACGCGTGCATTCGGGCTTGCCCTCGAAACATCCGTTCTTAATCAACTATAGCGGACATTAAAAAATTCTTAAAATGTGCGAAACATGAGGTTTTTGGCGAAAGCCATAAACAACAGAGAGACAGATGCTCCAGAAATAATACGAAGGTAGTTCTAGCTTTAGATTAATAGTAAATATTTAATTCGATATACGTATGAATAACTATAATTACATATTAATGCGCAACATGTGTAAATAATTAATTTCATACAATTTTATTAATCTGGAACATGAGTTTATAATAATTTATTCGTTGCTATGCGAATTTATTTTTAGTAAAATAATATGGGGTGATTGAACCCAACCATTAGCAGTAGTTAATTTGTTGTTCCTTAAAGTCTAGTCTAGAGACGTGGTTAAAACTTCCTTAAGGATATCGTCATTTTTTAAAGATGCCGATACAATTACATAAAAATTAATAACTGCTAAAGAAACATCTTTTGAATTAAATGTAGCAATTTCGGCTTCAAGCTTGCCGATTGTTTGTTTGCATCAGAGGTAGGCAAACGATTTGGCTGCAAAGCCAAATTGGGGATGAAAGTTTGGCCGCTGGTCACATTAAAAAATAGCATTTTTTTCAAGTGTTTTTTTAAATTAAGAGGGTTATTAAAAAAAAATAAAGCAATATTTTTAAAATATACATTTTTTATATAAAAAATGTATATTGTTTTATGTTGAAAATATATTTTTTCTGGCTAAATCATCTTTAATTGGTCATTAAAAATATGGCGATGGACGAAAAGTTCTTGATTCTCTAATCATAAAAACACACAAATTTATGTATACCGCCGTAGAGTATAGAGCCTTTACTTAACTATATATTTCTTATAAAGTACAGTCCCTTAAAAATTGTAACACAGACACTACATCAGCGTTTGATTAATTTATACGGTAAAGTATTGTATTGCCGTATTTATTTAAAATATTTGGTGAAATTTAAAGTATTTTGTCGGCTTTATAAACAAATCTTGTACTAATTTAAACATACGTCTATTTAGTGTCCATCTATATATCGTTTTCCTCCACTTTAACAAAAAAATTAAATGTGGCGAACATTCCATAGAATAGACGTTGCTAATTTCGAATCTTACGCTTCATAGTAGATGTATTAGACAAAAACAAAGTCTGGTCCCGCCCCGAATCATCAGCATTAGTCAGATGATAGAGACTGGAAATGTCGTTGGACTTCCGCCATTGTTTCAATGATATATTTATTAGCTAGAACACTACTTTATCCAATCGCTTCTATTGGCACTGTTGTCAGACACTTCAATCACCACTTGAACACCGAAAGTTCAACTGAACTCACACTAAACAGAGCTAAGTTACTTTTACAAGAGTTGATACGATTTGGAGACTACGATGCAGTACTATTAATTACAAAAAAATTGTTAATTCGTGGATTAAAGTATCACATGAAGCAAACAAATTTTAAATCCTCCATCGAGCTTAAAATATTGTAATTCAAATTGCCTTTTTTTATTAAGGTAATTATTTCAATTTAAGCTTCAGTAAGTTAATGTAATCCATTTAAATATTCGTACTATATAGAATTGTTCTTTCCAGCAAATTATCGTTACTCATTGTTTTATTTTTCCAACTGGAATAATAAATTTAGCCATATTATTTCATAGAATTTGTAACGTCTCTGATCCGTGATATTATTTCATAGCATATAGAGTTAAATATATATATATATAACCTTATTTTTTAACATAATTCAATCAGTTTAACGAACCTTTAATTACGTATGCATATGTGTATTTTCTAACCAAGTTTAACCATCACTTCGTTACGCTAACAAAGTTTTCGCGTTTTGCCCCAGGGTTCAAAGGCACCGGCGACAAACAGTTAACGGTTTCATCTTTGGCCAGCGACAAGTCATAATAGAGACGCTACAACTTTTCACATTTGTCAAGCTCACTTTATTTTTTTCTTACATTATATACAACAAAACAAAAAACTTTTCTTATTTGCGTCGCAGTCGTTTCGCAAACGTAATTGATTTAGCTTTGACGAGCGAGGGAATTGTTTTTTTTTTAATTTGCGAAAGTAACACCTGTTATTTTTTATCCCGTAGATGTATAATATAGATCTTATTTCGTAATCCTATCAGCTTCCAATAAGAATTTAAATGAATCTAAAAACTTCATTACTACCAACCTAAAAAAATTACATTTTAATCTAATAAACACAAGCTTAAAAACATTTTTTTTAATTTTAAAAAGGTTAACGTACGACAAATCCAGTAAGATTTAACCGGTTGACTATTTGAAAAACTCGCGAAGTCGTGCTTTGAGTTTAATATGAGGATAAACCAAGACGTGGAAACGTGCGAATCATCTGTCAACTGATATGAATGTTGGTTGCGAGACAAAGATTACAATTCAATCACGAGAGTGAAATATAAGAGGATTCGTGATATTTCATTTGAAGAAAAACATTATTATCGTAATACAATATTCCATTATAATACGATACGTCTAATACCAAATTAGCTTGACAGTATAAAACCTTACCCACTAACGAGTTTCAAAATATATGTTATATTATATAATTATATATTATTATTTTTTTCTTATTATTATTAAAAAAATCTTGGAATTCTATATATAACCCCTATATTCAGAATTTAGTATTAATCATATTTATTAGGCAGTCAAAAATGGTTAGTACTGATTTCAAGCGTGCCATTGTTGGCCGTTAATTTTTTTTCTTATCCTTAACCGACATACGTATAACTTGGTCTTAACAATTTATCTAATAATACGTACTAAATATTACATAATGCTACCGCTATACACTGAACATAAAAAAACAATAAATAGTAATACAAAGTTTGATTTGTCAGTCAAATGATATAGAATTTTAATTGAATTAACGGTGGCCATACTTTTAAAAACCATGATTAATATGAAATTAAAATAATATTAGGTTGATTATATGTGTATTATTGCATGTATATTTGATATACGTAACGTGTCATAATATGATTTTATAAAGTTTATCTTATGATTGAGATAGTTTTCCAGAGCTGGTTTAATCGTTATTTACTGAGCTATTTAAAGTTCTTCTGGTGTATGTATATTAGAATCAAGAAATAACCGTTTAGTTCAGTTTACTATTTAAGTTACATATATTTAACTATGTAACTGAGATATGAAAACAGTCAATAGGTATAATACTGCTAATAAAATTGCTATACATGGATATATTATGTAAACATAATCAATACTACATAAGTTATTTACTTTGAATACGTTAGTTATTAAAAACATATTTTTATTATTTAATTTTTCTTCTATAAGAATAAATCTTGATCTAAAAATCTAAAGAACACATTAAAAATACTTTAAAGACACTAATTGACAACAGATAAAACTGTCTTTGAGATTACCCGGTTGAACGTGACATTAAATTTGCACAAAACTTGACCGATGTACGTGACGATCGGAGATGAAAGCGGATTAAAAACCACTTTTAAGTAAACCTAGACAAATGATAAATTAAGTTTAAATAAATACAAATTTTATCAATGCCTGTGGCGAAAAATTCAGTCAAATGTGCTTTAACATTTACCCAAATTACAAGCGTCCCACTGCAAGCGTTGCCAAATCTCCAGATGTTTTTAAAATAGACGTTACGTAAAATTACTCTAATGCAAAAAGTAACAAACAAATACGTCTGTTTCTGTCCCTGAATTGTTGTATTAGCTCGAAACTCGAAAGTAGGAAAGAGTCAAGCCCTTTCCTTATGTAAAAAATACTTACTTTATTAATAAAATATTAATTTGATTTAAAGCAAGTAATTGTATATTTTTTTAACAATTAAACATATTTAATTAAAAACAAAAATTGAGTATCATTGCACAGCTCATCTTGTTTTTCTTCCTTTTGTGTCTGACTCCTTTTGTTCTTTGCGTGAAAAATTTCGAGAACGTCTCGTTTCAGTTTCCCCGCGATCAGAATACGTTTAATTAACTGAACGTTTCTTAAGAGAGAGACAGTGAAATTAATTGTCTGTGTTTATTATTTTCAGGACGGCGAAACCATCGAGAGGCTGAACGAGTGCGGCGAGCTCAGAAGGATGCTGAAGCCCTACAAGGTTGTATATTCACCATATACGGAATAATTTAAATTTAAAATAAATAAAATATCGGCAGTGCTTATTGCATATTCTATCCCATGCAAAGTCAAGGGAAGGAGGTCAAGTTGGGGAAATTGTAACGAGTGGCTAATCCACTTACTCTCTTAGACCATAAATGAACTAGTGGCACAGTTCGATGGTTTATTTAATCGCAATGAAAGCTGTAATGTTTCTTTTTGGGATGGTGCTTTTAATAGTAGCACAATATCGATACTTGAAAATTATTAAAGAATAAATACAATTTCTTTGCTGGACAAAAATCATTACCCTCTCGTATGTTTTTGCTAGTTAATTTTCATAATTAAGCATTTAGAACCCTGACTAAGCTACGTACAAATAATGCTTTTAAAATTTGTTTAGGATGTAATGAATATAAAATAGTTATAAGTTTCATTAGCATAATATGACTCCAGAGTCTTCCTAGAATATGAAAATGTTTATTCTCATAAACATTGTAGACTCAATCTAATGTATTTTATTATTCAACGGATTCTATAGAAAGACCTTCGAGCTTTTCAATGATTATATAATAATATCAGTTATACTTATTTAGATTATGTAAAAGGTAAAATATAATTTCTTACAATCAGAATTTTAACTCAATTTTTAATTATTTATTTTAGCAATTAATAATCTATATTAACCATTTACAGCAATTTACTTAAACTAATATTTTATTTTTATATATACTATTGAGACCAATAATTTTGCTAATTTAATTAAACGATTGTCCACTTTATTACACAAAGCAACTGTTATAAAAATTGAATCATATGCCACGCTAAAATCAATAGTACAGATACGCTTATTCGTGCAACAGTAAATACTGAAATTAAGTACATGTGAATAATAAATGGAGGTAAAGTGGCACTCGAGACGAATCGATCGAATGTAAAAGGTTTTTTTTAATTTGAACAAATCAATACTTCTAGTAAAAGAGTATGTATTACTAACGTCTCACTTATTGTTTGCATATTTATAAAAATCGTGACACATGATAACTAGATATATTTTAAATAAGCAAAGAGCTTTACTGGATCAATGATTTTATATTATTTTCCAACAATTCTTTATCGTTGAATTTTATAAATTTCACGTGGTTTTTCTGTGAAAGCTAATACTAAATTCCAAGTAGTGATGTTTCATATGCTTAATCACGCGTATGTTAAATTATATTTGTGTGACTAAAATGACCGTTAGTCATTAATAATCAGGTTGTGGCTCAATATTAATTAGTCCTTCCACTATTTTTTTGATAAGTTTTGCTTTGTTACAACTCGAATCTAGTGTAACAATAAGCATTGTTATTTCTGGACCACTTTATGATATATTAGAATGCTCTAGACTTTACATTGTCTATAAAAGTGTACACAATTATGGTCCGTTAGAATTATATTATATTAGATGTGAACAAAAAATGTCTGCGAGGTACCGCAGCTAGCGCGCGTTCGAGTACCGGATGCTCAACTCGTATTTTTAATTTGTTCAGATTTTTTATAAAATTATTGTATTTAAATGTTAAAATTAAATGTGTACCATTGCACTAAATGGTATTATTATTTTTGTTATTTACCGATTTGGTTAGTTCAGCTAAATATTATATTACATAATATTTTTATGGGATCTAAAAAAATATATTTTATTAAAAATATTTTCTGAAAAATCAAATCTCTATTATAAATAAATTTAAATATAATTCATTATTTTCTTAAATAATTAAAAAAATGTTAATTAATAATATCAAGAAGAAAAATTAAAATATAATAGTTGCTCGAGCCATTAATTACGATCTTAATAAAATGTCTCTGCTTTTATTTATTTTGAATACGTTTGACGAAAATGCATTTTATTTTCACACAATAATGACCATTCCCGCATTATTGCGTAAATTGGCGCACTATCTAAAAACATACAAATTAAAATATTTCCCGAAAATAATATTGTTTTATATATAGAATTGCCAGAAGATCAAATATTTCATTGTAGATAACATCACAACTAAATTTCCTCAATCATAAACTACAAGTAAATAGAAACACTCGAGAAAAGGATCTTATTCGAAAATAAATTCTTGCTTTTCGCTAAAGTTTTCGATAAGGGATCATTGATTAGGTTGTATTTTTTGCTACTTCTGATCACAAACGATTAGTCTAAAAAGTTCTTGAAGCGAAGTAGTAGTCTAAGGCGCCAAGGTTTGATAAAGTCAAGTTGGGTTTTAATACCCCTTTATATACACGTGGTGGGTGAACGGTCCCACCGTGCACCCACCACGTACGTTGCTTGGAATCAAGAAATTGCGGAAACCGCTTGCTGAGCTTTAAACGCGCTTGTGTCATGTAGGAGCGTGGGTCGTTTAACATGAGTTATTAAATAATACTGATAAATCGCTACATATCTAGAGTTTATTATGTTATTTTTTTTATATTCAAAACAAAAAAATATTTTAATTAGTAAATTATAAAAATCAAACCATTTACTTTTATTAAATGTAGCCTTCTCAGATGACCACTGTATTAGCTGGACCATTGAGGGTTGATACCCAAATTGGCAAAAAGGCAAAGGCATAAAGTTCGCGGTGACTCTACTTTTTTCGAACAATGACATTCTTTCTATATATTTATCACTTTTATATACACATTTAACTCAACTCATTTCTTTCTTAACATTTTCCTATATACTTCATAATAAACTCAAGAATTTTTGTTTCGTTTTTCAGAGCGCAGACGCTTGTAACACATGTCAAATGTGTGGAGGATACAGACTGCTCCCCTGCCCGGTATGCTCCGGTTCCAAGAAGAGTGTCCATCGAAACCACTTCACTGCTGAATTTGTGGCCCTGAAATGTATGAATTGCGACGAAGTGGGGCTGGTCAAATGCGAGGCGTGCTAAAACGCGAAAAATTAGAAAATTGCGACGGAAACATTTAAAAATGTCTCATATAAAATAATAAATGTAATATAAAACCGTTATCTATCATTTATATGAATAAATGAGCGCATATGCAATATATTAGCCGCGACGGCTATATTGTCTATGCACCGTTTTATATAAACAAAGGGTCTGTTCAAATTTAGACAAAAATAAAACAACATCAGAATATGCAACATAATCAACGTGACGTCACGTCAGCAATACCATAATGATTTATTTATTATACATCTGTGGTAATAATATATGCGGTTGAAACTTTGCTTTTTATATTTCATAATTTCAATAGTAAAATAAATATTGTATTGAAATATAATACAAATATTAAAGACGCTTTCTCTGAAAGGCTATATTTTTTAACGCGAGTGAGCGACCTTGCTGTTATAGTACAGCGGTCGGGAGCGGTTTCCAAAAATAGCTGGCTAAAATTTAATTAGCATATCAATGCTTATTTTCTCTTAAAACAAAGGTTTAATTTTTAAATGCGTGACGTTACACTGAAAATATTAAAAGCATATTTTTTTTAATGTATTTTTATATTTAAATATATTAATTATATTTTTATTTTATATTATTTTATAAATTTCTTAAAAAAAGTAGTGAATAACATTTGTTAATTGCTTAACCTAAAGTCAAATAAAAATTCCATTTAAATTATAAAACAATAATATTTAATTGGTTAGTTAAATTCTAAAGACAGACCCTTTAACGTTAAGTATCTACTTAGTGTTATTTCATCTTATTATTGTAGATGTTTATCGATTAAATATATTTTAATAATAAATTAATAAAAGTAATTAATAAACTAGCTGAATATATTGATAACAATCAATTATTGTAAATAAGAATGTTAAAAAAAAACTATTTTTTGTGATTGATTTTATTTGTATATATTAAATATACGTTGAACGTTTGTTAAATATGTATATAATAACAAATATTTTTTATTAATTTTTTACAACATAATATTATACTTATTTTTTTAAATTTTAAGTTTAATAATGTACATTCCGTTTATTATTTTTTAATGATTATTTTTAAATATTCAACACTATTATGCAGAACGCTTTTTATATAAGTTGTAACCAATTTATATCAGAAATAAATGTAGATATTATGATATTAAATAATCATGTGCGTTTTATTTTAAATCAGAGCTGATAAAGTATGACGTCAGCAATTTCCTGGAAGCTTCACTGCGATGTTTTGTGAATAATAAATTATGTAAGGATATACAATTACGGTAAACTAGGAAATTCTATCTCGTGCGGTTGTTCGTAAAATGTTTTGAATACTTTAAAGGTCGTCATCGATTTTAAATAAATTCTAAAACAATATATTTAAATTACGTTTTTTAATATTGTATATAGACCTTAGCTTGCTACATTCGGAAGTTTTACATTTAACTAATAGCTACTTAATTTTAAAAAGTATTGTAAAAAAGTAAATAATAAATACTAAGATATTTTATAAAAAACTTATACACTCATATCCCATTAGTTCATAAAATAATTAAATTTATGTACCCATTCCACTCGCATATTTATTTTATTTTTTTAATCACCCACATCTCTTCCAACAAATTATTGGCTAAAAATAAAATGGTTGCACAATAAGATAAATGAGGCACTGCTGTTATGCTATACATATATTTTTATCATTAATACGTCTGAATAAACTATTTTTTATATATTATACAACAATCTAATTATCAGTTTGCTTTATAAATAATAAATACATTTAATTATGTAAGCTTTATGCAAATTAAATTATATTTTAATATCTCAAGCCTTGGACCGCTTTTCAATGTTATCCAAGTTTAAATAACTACGTTCTAAATGTATCTATATAAATATATTTTACAATAATAATTCATTAAATAATCAATGATATTTATATTAAATATATATAAAATTTATCTTGATTTAGAACACTTTTGATAAATATGTATTAAACTATAATTAATGTTTGTTTAAGACCCTCCAATAATATTTTTGTTTTATTGCTCAATCCAGTTATTAATCATTAGTTGTGAGGCTGTCTTCGTAAAATGCTTCTCTTTAAGCTCTGATTGTTTCTCAATTAAAATGTCTTTCCAATTCACAAAATCTCTTAATTGCTCGCAAATACCTTTTCCATTATAAGCAATATTTCAATAATAATTTTGCATTACTAATGTACTGAATTTAAATGTTTTAAAGTACAAATTATTATTTTGCTATTTATATTTTTATAAATAGATCGTTAATGACAAACTGACGATTGAAGTGAAAAGGCATCCTCATAAATTCAGATTTTGACAGCGTCGATCTGATAGCTTAAGCTTGTATTGGATCATCTATTTCGAATTTAGTGAGCTCCACTGGCGGCGAGTTCAAGGTCTAAATCAAGAGAACTTATAGTATTTATCATCGTGAGATTGATATAAAATTAAAAACTCAACGTTATATATCATATATGAATAAATATCTAAATTCAGGTTAATGAAACATATCCGTTCTTACTATTACTATTAAACATTTTTTTATAAATGATTTTTTTTAACATACCATACGTTTAAGTAAGCACTGAACTATTTTCAGAAATAAATGAGTTGAAAAAACTACTTTGAGAAAACAATATTACATTTGGATCGAATTCTTTTATTTTTGACAGACAATGTTCTTGCATCATATTATTTGGTGAAATAAGTTTTTAGCGTGACGATAATTTTTTTATTAAAATCAAACAACTGGAAACCGCAACTTTGAAGGAACAATTAAATTTGTTTAACGTTCGTTATTTGCATAACAATAAAATTAACATTATTTTTTTATCTATTTGTTGCATAAATATAAATTAGTACTTTATTAGTAAGTTTTTTTATGTCGTTTTAGTGTAATATTAAAAATATGTAACACATCATATATTAGATCTTAAACATGACCTTCGTTTCAATTTCATCTTTATCATGCCATTTCTCCATTCTTTTTCTGTTAAAAGATGACACTTATCTTATCATTCAATAGATAAATTTATTTTATTCTTATTTAAAATATTTTTTGTTACACGAAAAAACATAATTTTAAATAAAAAAGAGTGTTGTATAAGTAAACAATGATACAAAGATCTGTAATGCAAAGAAATATATATAAAACGATTCCCGCTCTCGGGCGGAATTCTTTTGCTGTTAACAAGCAATGATATGCTTTTGTATGTGTCTTAAAAATCATGACGGCTATATTTAAACATTGTACTTTGGTGACCGTTCGTTGCTAAAAAAACAAATTTAATTAGCATTTATTTAATTGCATTTAGCTTTTATGGCTTCATTGCCAGGCTATTTCTTGTCGCATATCCTGACTTGTTTTTATTTTTCAAATACGTTTATTTTAAGTATATACTAATTATACATAATATACATTAAGGTGTTCCTTATATAAGCAAAAAATATTTTTTACAAAAACCGATACGCATACCCTTTACATTTTACACAAGGACACACACAACTACCAAACTAGCTTACCAAATACACTATTACTTTCAGCGACAGCAATGAGTAAATGGGAGACGATGCTCATCTATTTTAGGTGTACAAAGTGCATGCTAAAAAATATATTTAAAAAATGTAAATATTAAAAATAAATATAAAGATATTTTTTAATATTTACTGTATAATTTTGGCGCAATGGGAATACCTTTCAAGTAATGATGGTCAGATTTGTAATAAAAATCATAAAAAAATAAAATAATTCTCGTGTCACATTTACGATGAGTCTAATTTCTCTATATAGATATTACGTATTCAGAGGTAATACATATTAAAATAGATATTTGTGAATTTTCAGAACTGTGCACATAATATAATATAATACATTATATATGTACATAATACATTACATAAATAATATTTCTCAAAATCTGATCCTCTCGAACGAAAAACGGTCAAGTATCCATTCGAAGGTCAAAGCTATTTATTAAAGCGAAATTTTTTCGGCATTTTCAGCCGTTTCCATATTCAAGCGATTTATATTTATGTACGAGATTTCAAGGAAAGTACACAACGTAGATAAGTAAAAGGAAAATCACATTAGCATTAGAAAAGGTTACTCATAACATGATTTTGTATAATATACTACATTGAAAGATCAACCGAAATTCAACCCTTAAAAAATATCATTAGCTCAATTTAAAAGGTATTATTTAAATTTTAAATATGTAAAATATTGTTGTATTGTATAAAAACAGACGGTATAAAATATTTTTTTTTTTATATATTTATATCTAATATAAATAAACACAAAAATTATAATAAATATTTTTAATTTATTTGCCATTTAAACATCTAAAATATTAACTATGATGTATATGTATAATATAGATGTCTAGTTTTCTTCTGGTACGCTTAGATATTTCATGTTTATATTTATGTCTATTTCCAATTTTCTTTATGAAGTAGTAAAATATTATATATTTTTTATATTCGTTATCGATATTTATATTAAACTTAGTAGTATAGACAACGAGAGACACATGTTATATTTACCCCTAATGATTTATAGTTTCCTTATTATATTTAGTTTTTATTAGTATAATATATTCATGAGCTTTAAGCGAAACTATAAAGCTATATATATTTGAAGGTTAAATAAAACAGGGTCTTAAATATTTAATGCCAATTTAAATATTGTTTATAGTTCCGACATACTCCTAATATAATACATATGGTTAGTCAAGCTAAGAACACAAATTAAATCGGAGAAATGCATTGTGCCAGTTCGGTCCTTTGACAAAGACTGAATCTGAAGGTATTATTGGTTCGGACAGCTGTCATCGTCATATTGCACTGTACCATATCACACGTGTACTACGCCAGGTTACATGCGGCTTTATTGCCAGCCGTAGACATATAAAATTGTACCTCTGAAATATTTCATCGACACTCATAAAATGGTACGTGACATTAAAGGATCTATGTGCAACAATGCCATACATTTACTACACAATACATAGTACTACATCTAATATATTTTCATCTGAAAATATAAGGGTTAACTAAATATAAATTTGAAAATATACAAATATATCAAGAGAATTATGTCAGCTTTGACTAATGGTGAACAGGTTTATTCTGGCCAACTAATCTAAACCGCAATTGTTCAAATGTTAATCGAAAAACTAATTTATCATAAGTGTGTTTTATTATACATATATATGTGTGAAAACAATGCATACATATAATATTTATTTAAAAAAGATAACCAGAAGCTTATCAAAATTAAAGTAGATTATAATACATATTACTTTTTATTATAATTATTTATACAATACATATATTTAATTTACAGTGTCTATACAATGTGTTATAAGACACCCAACACGTACGAGATGATTAAAGTGTGTTTGTTTCGCTTCACTTGTAATGAAATAACCGTGACCTGTTATTTGCGAAGGATTGTTTGCTATATTATCATATTATATAATGTTCTCTTTGACTCCTCACCTGTACATGATTTATAGTATTGCAAATGAAAGACCAAGTTTTAAACGCAAAAGCTTCAGTTTTGCATAAAGGATGATTAATTTTATTTTTTAAATTATATTGTGTAAATAAAAATGTTATTAAGTAACTTATTACTGTTTATCAAATTCAAAAGTTGCTACTATTCTAGTTTAATTTATTTTTATCTAGTAGAGAAAGATTCACTCGTTATATATAAATTATTTTTAGCTTCCTTGTATTTAAATATAGTCCTGTATCTTACATTAAATTTGGTATGTAATAAAGCACGGTTTAACCGTGCTCTTTATTACATACCAAATCAGTCGACTGTAATTCATTATTCGGCGAATGAAATTGTATTACTTTGTTATATGATATTTATAGTTGGTATAAATTTCTGTTTTTATTAACTAAAATATGTCACAATTTAAATCATAGAATCAGTTGTAATAAATATTTATTACGTTATATAAATATTTTTTTAAGATATAATAAATTGTAATTAAAAATCATTTAGCATAAATAATATTTTTAAACTATGTAAATAAAAAAGTAACAGTCTACGCGAAAACTTGTCGTTTTTTATTATTATTTAGCTAATAAATATCAATTAAAAACTTTATATGATAATGTGCCAGTGTCCACTTTTTTAGAAATTTGATTCATCGTCGAAATGTATAGTGCTGGGCATTCTCTACGTGATTTCTTAAGGAAAAAATTCATAGCTACAATTCTCACAAAAAAAGGCAAAAATAAAAAAATGTATGAAGTACTACCAATGTCCTAAATATTAGTGGATCCTTACATTAAACTGCCTAAACAATGCATGTTTCAATTCAAAACTTTGAACGATAATTTATGTATATTAAAAATGACATTTAAAGCATTAAGAATTATACCAGGTGACAATTTCTGGATTATTAGTGTTAAGATTAAAATGGCGTGTGTAATCAATTTTTTTCAAATTCCAAGTAAGTAGATTAGTATTATTTTTTTAATAAATCATCAAGATACTTTACTAACATCACAATTATTTTTATTCTACAGATGCACCTGCCCGCCTTAACAAGGATAGATATTGATATTTTGTATGTAGCCGCCAATGGCAGACTTTAAATTTTAGGACCGCCCGCAAAAATAATTATCAGTATCCCTCCCCCCTCCCCTCTAAAAAAATATGAATGTTTTGTGTTAATTACAAATTGAAAATTAAGTTAAAATAATATTAAACAGACATCAGAAACATTAGAAAACCTTAACAAGTAGAGTACGCTCGGGATAAGGATTCCGGTTTGTTATTGTGTGCGTGAACTGTGTGGCTCAAAACAATTTCGCTCAGAATATTGAATTTTTTTATTTTAAAAGAAAATATATGTTTATTTAACATACGTACATCTGAGCTTAGTTGTAAATTTCAACGGACAATTAAAAATATATTATATAATCGAAGAAACCAGACATTGATGTCATTAATTAAATATTTGTAAAATTCAAAATCTTTCACTAGTCAAAAAAATAATGAAGTCTTTAGCTATTCTTCAAAAGCAAAAAGATATAAAATGGGGAAAGAGATTATTCGCAGATTGTTTAATGGCTCGACGACTCTAATAAATCATTAGAATCCATTGAATAAATTAAAAAATTATTATTGGCGCAACGATAAGAATAATAACTTTTTTAAGCCTTACAGAGAATAGTGTTAAAAAACCCACAACGTACGGATTAATGGAAAAATAATTAAAATATTTTAATCCACGGGTAAGAGAACAAATAACTTACAGTGTATATTTGAAGCTTTGATATCAATTAACCCAGATATGCCCAAGAAATTTTGTTCTCTTAAAATTTAATTTATAAAAAGAAAACTGTGGCACGAGTTAAGTGACCTACCCATGGGACAGTAGGCATATCTGGGTTAAACCAATATCAACGCAAAATTATTTAAAATAAATCACTAGAGAAGATTGAACTTCTGTGCCACACTGCACTTTAATGACGAATACCAGCGTTGACGAATCAGCGACTGTCCTTAAAAGAGAAAGTGAGACAACGAAGTACACGCTACATCGCTTCTCCCTCTCATATACATGTACACGCACACAATAACAAACCAGCATCCTTATCCCGAGCGTACTCTACATGCATAAATAAAAAAATAACAATGTAATATAATACTTAAATAATAACGACACTATAATCATGGTATATAAATTTTATTTTAAGTATATTTTATATAAATATTAAGTAAAACATCTAGAAAAATAAATTTTACAAATTAACACATAGTGTAACATCCCATTCAATTTTTAAAGTTTGCTTTTTATTGTACACCATGACGAACAATTTGTAGAGCATTTTGCATTTTAGAATTAGTATTTTTAAATGGTTTTACTCTTCAAATAAAATAACCTTTTTTAGTGTATTTTTTAGACAATATTCGCACAACCTAGGTGCATTTTATGTAAATGGAATAATAAACAAACACTAAAAAAAAT
The DNA here is from genome assembly GCF_051122295.1 of Plectrocnemia conspersa. Classification (NCBI taxonomy): domain Eukaryota; kingdom Metazoa; phylum Arthropoda; class Insecta; order Trichoptera; family Polycentropodidae; genus Plectrocnemia; species Plectrocnemia conspersa. The sequence continues at coordinate 29,212,533 of NW_028277167.1, read as the reverse complement.
CTTTCCTCTGGCATTTCGTGTACGCAAAGTCTTCAATTAAATCCTTAGTTTTCATTTTATTTTATTGCTAATATTTAAAGATTATGTAGCTGATGCTGGGTAATCGAATTTCATAAACATTGTTTTATTATTTTAAAAAACATATGTTGCATACCTTGCATATCTTGCAACAGTTTGGTAGTATACTTTTGAAAATCTATTCGAAATGGTGGTATAGTTAATTATTTGGCAACTACATAACAATTTGGCAAATTTTCTTATAGATGAAATTTTGGTATTTTTTTTACTGGTATTACAAAATGATATACCGGTATTAAATTTTTTTTTTTTTGGTAATATCGGTATTGAAAGTCCCGGAGCTATTGCAATTTTACTCAATACCGATGAACCGATGATTTTAACCAACGCTTCAAATGATCTACATTTATTGTACCATTTTTGCAAATGTATACTGTAAAAATAAAATACTCATATAGTAAAAAACGCATTTCCTCTGCTCATTTAAAAATCACACATTAATGTAACAACGTGCCCAAAGCAAAAAAAACAATGTATACATAACTCTTGCAACACCGCATTTCTCGGTCACATTTCTATTATTTGTTTTATTCCGGACGTGACGAAACATAGCTATTGGGGATAATGATTGAGAAATTCTACAATATAATAGTCAGCAGAAATAATCCCTGAAAAATCCATAACTAAACTTCAACAACCTAAATTTTATCCTTGCGAAGAGTTGCATCCCCTGACGTAACTTTATACACGCAAATACAATCACGCTAGTATTGTGTTTTAGTTGTTCCTAAAAACTATGCATAATGTTAATAATAATATCTCTATACCTAGTTACTAATTATATTATTAGGTTTTTAAAAATATTTTTTAAAAAATTGTGAGACGCTTTTTCAACGTCCTATGCGTTGACACAAAATACACTTCGTAAAATGAATAAATCAGTGACGAATAATAAAGCAAGTAATGTAGTCAACTCACTGAAAAAATAAGAAATAAAAATCTTCTGTACTAGATAGATTAGATAACATCTTAACGTTAATTTAAATGGCATTCACTGCTTATCCAAAATTAATTAGTATCAATAATTTAAATATTTTGTAAATTTTCAAAATTGATTTAATGTTTTTAATTTATCCTGTCAAAATTGTTATAAGCCAGCAACTTGTATTGGATTTTATTGTTTTAATGTTTTTTTTAACAATGTTATATAAAATAATATTTCACAATTTATAAATAGTGTAATATTAGACAAAATTAAAATAAATAATCTAAGATAGTATATACAAAAAAATCATTTCCAATAAATATAATACACTAAATACACACATATATAATAAAAACAACAAAGATTTTTTTAATAAAGACAAGATTATTTAACTACTATATAATAGTATATATTTAATTCAGCTGCAAGAATACAAGATCTGAATTTTAATTTTGTATTTTACAATAAAATCTATATAAGTAATTTTTATATTTTATATCTTGTAACAGCGTTTATATAACAATTAAAAAAAATTAAATCTAATAAAATATATAATTAATAAAATATTGATAAAACTCACCTGTCAAACGAACCTGAACCAAGAATAGTATTGGTTCAAGCCCTAAAAAATAAGTTAATACTACGATGCTATTTGTTTGTGTAATTCAAATCATTTATTTTAATAAAATTAAACTATTAGAGAGAAAGATATGATTATAATTTTGTTATACCATGCTAAAAAGTGCTTTATAAAATTGGCGTATATTTTGCACACCTTTGGTAATTCAAGATTAGATTGTCTCATTTTGAAATAAAAAACAATATATGACAGTAAAGATATAGAACGAAAGGAAAGAGAAGCATTAGTTATTAATTGTGCGGTGATCGAAAAATACTCCGCAGAAAAAAAAAATCCACATTCATTATTGTCTATTCAGGAAAATGAAAAATGCAAAAAGAACATATGAGCTTTCTCATATAGACTATTTTTCATTGTTTGCTTTGGATACATTTTAATTGACTTTAACTTAACTTTTATTGTATTCTAGAATGATTTATTATCTTAATTTCTCAGACACGGTTTATTTTGTTGAAAATCAGAATTTTGCAACCTTCATTTCGTAATCGAAATATCCACCCCAAACCCACCGCGCTTTTTCGTGTATGCGCAGTATATTTAAAAGCAAAAAGGGTAAATTTTCGACCGAATTTACAGAGCAAATAATCTAGAATCGCGGTTCAAATTGTATGTTTGTTTTCGGTGACAAAGCACACAAAGAGATAATTCGCACGTTGTACACAAAAGCTCTGTGTACACTTCGTACAAAGATGTGACGTTTAAAAATTCACAATTAAATTTGCGCATTCTACAGCGCTATCTTAGTGCCATAGTATTGGCAAAATAAATAAAATATGTTAGGAGAAATTCTCATTTATTATGTGTATATTTTGTTGTGAACATCATTGTTCTCTATATAGATCGTTTGATATACGATCAGAGCTTAATATGACCTGATTTTGATACACCTTGAGTAGCAATATTGTCCTTGTGACATATATCGCATTACAATATGCGATCAATTCTGTTGTTATGACACAATTGAACGATTAAGGTGTCTACTTTGATATTTTATTATCCATTATGAAATATGAATACAATATAAGCAATAATACTAAATTATGTTTTACTCGAATTTAAAAATAAATACTCATTTGAATTTCTTTTTTTTTATTTATTCGTTGAATAATGAATACAATGTATTTTTATAGTATTTAAATAATAATAATCTGAAACCTCATATTTTTATAATGTATAAAAATATTGTAGTATTTTATAATAACAGATCAATAAGTATCTTTTGTTATATTATAATATAAGAAATGTAATGATCTCCATCCAGGTGATTACTGCTTCCTTAGAGAAAAAGAAATGTTCGGGCTTGAATTCGCGTTAGTTACGGTACACGTTTTTTAAAATTGTTTTATATTATATACCTACTAATTAAATCATTTGCTGATTTTTTGGGGTTAACAATGATTTAAAAATAATATATTCGATAATTAATAAATGAATATCAATAAAAATTAAATAAATAAAAATATTCAAAAAGATTCGTTTTACTTACAAATATTTTTTTTACTATTATAATTAATTCAGTTTAATATCATATTCATTTTCATATTCACAGATAGTTGTAGAACATAAATAAATGTAGTTTTCGCTGTGATTAAAATGGATTACATTTTTTGTTATAAATATTCAATTGCCTAATTACTATGTGATTAAATTATATTGCCTTTAAAAAAATAAAATAAATTAATATCTCATACCAAAATTCTATCACGAATAGATAACAACTTATGGCGTGTCTAAATTAGTACATAAAGACCGGATGATGTAGGTTAACATTAATTGTTTATAAAAGTTTACTTTGTCCAATATATCCCACACAGAGTTAGACAGATTTAAGTTACTTGTAGTAATGAATATAAAATATTAATGAGAACTAAATTATGTTTTATTATTTATTTTTTTATTTTTATACGCGATAAATATATTTTTAAATTATTATAATTACATACGTGTTTTAGATCGTATTTTTCCTTGGATTTTCAGTTTCAATATTTCGCCAAAATATAATTGGCATCATCAGGAGAATTTGATTTTTTTTATACACTTTTTTTTCTTTGCACAGATAGAGTTTTTTTTATTTACACTTGGTTTTTAATCAAGATCAGATTGAACACTATTTGCTCTATCCGCGGATTTTTTCGAGCACTTATAAAAAAAAATGTCAACCGATTTTAAAACGTAAATAACTCTTTAATGAACTGCTTAAAATAAACTAAGTGAACCGAGAAATCGTTCATAAACTTTTATCTATTTAGTTAATAGATTGCCACTCAAAACTAAAAATAAAAAAATTGCAATAAAATCGATTTAAAATATATTGCAAAATAGCAAACTGCTAAAATATGTAAGAAATCCCAATATTCTTGAACATTTTTCAGTTTCTTTAATAAACATGCGCATTTAAAAAATCACATGGCAAACTTTCAACGCTTTAAAATTAAAATGAAACAAAATAAAACAAATTATAAAACAAACTTTAAATAATATATGATACTTAAAAAAAATTTTGATTACAAAAAATTATGAAAAAACTTACTTTTTAAACTGCAATGCAAATTTTAAACTCATTTACGGTATCTACAATTTAAAATGAACTGCTTATAAAACTCAATAAAGAAAAAAAAATACAATTTTTTAATTTTCAAGTTACTATGCAAAATTTCTTTCTTATAAATGCAAATAAAGTTTTAAATTTACTATAAACGCCTTATAAGCATTTTTTTTAAATATAAAGACACTGCGAATCAAACTACAAAAAAATGAATCTAGAAGAATTCTTGTATTTTTAAAATAAATTTTCGATTTTTAAATAATATTTATATTTTATATCAATTTCTGCAACTAATAATACAGCATTATATCATAAATATATAACAAATTGCAAATATAAGTAACATCTATGGCTTTGATATATAATTAAATAACGACAAATAATATCTTTAAATATACCAAAGCAATATACATTTATTTTATTGCAAAATAAAATAAAGTATAAATTTTTAATCGTAACATAAAAAGCTTATTTTCTTATTACAACAAAAAAATTTTGTTCACACCAATACGTAGTTCATAATATCAGCTTTTCCATAGATACCATCAAAAACATTAAATTTGTTTCTATTTTATTTTATATATATTAGAACAATTATATATAAAGTGTTTTATAGCAAATCCGACTATCATGATTTGACAGGTATTCCCAATTTGCCATGATTGCGAATATACATTTAAACATGGTGAAGACCTAAAATAAATAAGCACCTTTCTACTTATTTTTTTCAGCACCCAATAACTATTGCCGTAAACATCAATGTGCCTGCAAGGCTCGTCAAAAATCTGGATGTCTCGAGCAAGAGTAACGTTCTGAGCGCTGATGTCCTAACTGCGACGGGTAAGAAAAAGGGTCGCGATTGCGAATCTTTTAGGCACTTCAAAACTCGCACCTGAAAGTCGCCAAGCATTAACAAATTATCGACACCGTCCCTTAGTAACTTTCAAAACGACATATTGAGTTGACGCTACGCTAAGAATGCAATAAATTGTATTCTTACGTTCCAAGTAAAAGTTACTTAATCATGATTTATTTTTGTATTATGACATTTTTTATTTAATTTATATATTTTTACTAAATTGCTATTATTGTATCTGTAATGATTTTAAAGTACATTTAATCACAGTTTATAAAAACAATATATTTTCTCAATTCGAATTTGGAATCTAATTTTTTTTAATAATAGTAATTTACTATATCTTAGCATAACATCGCATAACACATTATTGAATTAAAAATATAAATTTTTATATGTATGTAGTACATACGTGACAAATAAATGTAGAATAGTGGCAGTGTACCTAATACTCCCACTAACTGTTTAAACGAGAATAATCTATTTTTAGTTGGCCCCTGTTAAATATATGAGACATAGCTATTTATTATTATAATCAAGTTTATCAAAAATCTCGACCAATTGAAAACCCACGCATTGAACTTTCACAGTTCTTATCCAGATACCATCGGATCCTAAGGGTTTTTAATTTATAAAATTTTCCAAAACACTGTTCTTGCAGATCACGTGGCTTCAGAGTCGAGTGAATTTTCCGCAAAATAAGCTCCAGTGTAGGCGGAGACCTGTTTGCGAAAGCTCGTTAGGCAAATGCGCGTCGCTTTTTGATAACGTAAATAATGACAAAGTTAATATTTGCATTATTGAAAGTTGTATATTAACGGTAGGTGCTTTTTGTCGGATAGTCTTATCTCTTTTCTATAAGTATACATAAAATGGTTAATTCTGTTTGTGTATGTACAAAAATACATAGACTTTCGAGCTTGCGAGGTTTAGGCCATGTTTGATAATCGACTTACGACCGGATTGTGCAAACTTTTGCATATGTGCTTTATGATATAATGACGGCTTTTACCGTCATACATAAATTCAAAATAAATCGTATAGATATAAAATCGTTAATCGTAAATTATACGAAATACTTAAAGACATTAAAACATATTTACAGGATCATTAAGATTTGATGTATAATTAAAACAGTTCATTTAAAAAATATTATAATTAAAAATATATTCGTAAAGTTTTTAAGTTTTTTTTAAAATACAGAATAGTATACTTCAATGTAACATGATGGGAGACTAGTAAGAGGCTTAGTCTAGCCTCTCAGTAAAGTTAAATCAGCATCCGGGTTGTCATAGCAGCGTATATGTATGCCGGGAAAAAAGCAAAGCCCTAGCGGTGACCTGGCGTATTCTAAAAATAAAATAATTATTTTTTACTTATTCCGTTAAAGCTTGTTATCAATAGATACAAGGTTTCGTTCATCAGATCAATGCAGTATTTCGAGTTTAACCTTTATAATAAGCTTTGTTTTACGAAATACGTACCAAATATTCAGCATGGGCAAAAAACAATTCCGTGCCCGAAAAAATTCTAGCTAAGAAGAAACGTCACCATGAAATACTTTAAAATAAGCTACTATAGCTTATAGAAAATATTATATATGTACAAAAAAATAGCTAAAAGATTAAGTTATTTGTTTCAACTCTTTAAAATGCTCATGATTTAGACTTGTCTTAACCTTCTAACCGCCAGCGACTTTTCAGTGAGTCATAGCTTATATTTAAGGCAAATTTAAATCAAATTTATTTTAAAACATATTAATTTTAATATTTACCAATTTATCAACAAATGACAAATCCTACAAAAATTCACATTTTATTTAATGTAGCACTGATCCTTTCACATGAACATGATTTCTACCCCTGCTACAGCAATATACTCTCTTCTCCAATATTTAAAAAATTGGTCTATTAATAATAGCACTATAATAATAAAATAATTCATAGTCGAATTCAACTAATCTCAAACATTAAATGTCAGTGTTCCTTCCTTATAATATTTTTTATCATTTTTTTTCTGAACGCCACAGCTTATGTAGAGCCTTGCAACTGTTCGGTCCCACATCCTTGACCTCTTTTCATATTATTTGTGGAAAAATATATTTTTCCTTGCTCACAAAAATTTCACCAATGAGCCTTTAAGAGATTTTCAGGCGGTGTGTATATTATAACATATTTTAAGCAACATAAAATTAACAGTTTACTCATTTACTACTGTTTTTATGATTCAAACCTTGTGAATCCTATAAAAGTATATTTTCTAATTAGCTTTAAATTGAATCACGTATTTTATCCTTTAAAGATTATTAGAAAATTAAAACACAAAACACGCAACTCCACTATCGCTTTTTCCAGACGGAATAATAAAACTTTTTTTTTGGATCAACTAGTAAATAGAAAACAAACCACAAATTAATTATAATCATTTAAGAGTACAGGTGAAAAGTTATGTTACATTTTTAATATTATAGCTACATATGTATAATTTTATAGAGATCTTTTAAATATTAATATTGATTAATTTCATGTCCAACTAAATTGTTAATTATGTTGTATTTTTTATCTAAAATATCAGGTAAACTATAAAAAAAATCTCCAGAATTACTTATAATGCCAAATTTTTTTTTATAAAAATACTCGAAAATCATTATAGTAGGTAAAATAATTAAATGAAAATTACGATCCAGATTTTTCTAAGTAACAAGAAAAAATAATTCTGCATTAAAAATCGACTGAGCAATATCGCTTTATAAATTAACCCTTAATAAAAATCCTATTTAAAAAAATAACGTAAATTCGCTTGCCACAAACTTTTATAAGACAAAAACTTTGTTTATTTAAGCGAAAGTACTTTAAAACCACCAATTTAATGACTCGTATATTCTTTACCATCCTGTAGAAAATACATGCGCTAGATTATACAAGTAGGCAATAATGAACCATACGGCCTAAACAGCCCAAATAACCCCGTTCACCATTTGTCAAAGCTGCTCGTATTCATGTTGTCGTATTGTTTCAATTAATAAATTTATCTTAAAAACATGTTTAAGAGCTAGTAAATAATTATTTTTGCCTTAGTTCATATTATGTGTTATATTATAATGTCTATACATTGTAATGTATTCTTTCATGATTTTAATTACGATTCGGTTGAAAGTTTTACATGAAATAATACATGAGAGAATTGGCATTAAAACGCAGTGAAGCTGCCATTGTGAAGCAGATGACGTAAACGTTAACGTGAACACAATGAATAGGTTTCATTGTTACTTTTCAATTTATGAAAATTGCGGGTGTTCCTTTCCTTCCGCTAGCTTTCCAATAGACACGTTTTATACATTTTCAATTTAATTTTCACACAAGCAACATAACCCTACATGGCACAAATTAGTGTTTTTTAACGCTGATATATACACTTTTTTACCATTGATTTATAAAAAATAAAAAATATATTATAATTTATTAATATATAAAATATTTAAGATACATGAATCAAGATTTGATTAAAGTATAAAATGTCCATCATTGAAATTTTAACTGCTCGGCGTCGTCCAATTTTCTCTAAGCAAATATTGTTAAAGTATTAGTTTACTCCGTGGTGTTTTATATTATCAAGAAGATGTCTTTTCTCCCATGAGACCCTTGCCCTTTAAATTACAATATAAAACCGACACTTTGTGAGAGATATAAAATTATTCAATGCCTTCACACATAATTGTCGTTATTTACGATTACTTTTAAGATGAAAATGCATATTTATATTAAATTACAACCTTTAAAAATCAAAATTTACATTTTTATATAAAATATATGTACGTTTTTAACAAATATAGACGAGCCATGTTACAAAGTAAAATCCTTGAAAAAGACCTACCCTGATTAAACATCGAGCAAAAAATTTACGTGCAGTGGTCCTTTGTGACGTAATTTTATTCGGGGATTGAAAGGATTTCTTTGGAATTTAGGTAATACGTTTTCCTTATTGTATTGTATTTTCAAAATAATTATGGCCATTTTAATTAGATATTTTAATACAGATTGAATTTATTTTATTTAAAAATATAATAAACATTTTATGATTTTTTAAGTATATAAATTTATTATTGTATATATAAACTGTATATTTATTATAAAAGAGTATATTTGAGTAATATGCAAGCGCTAGTTATTAAGTGGCATCCACAAAAAAAACCCTTTTAGAATACTCTGTCATATAATGTTATTAGTTTTCAGGATCGTGAATCCTAGTGAAACAAACAATTTAATTGCTATTTTATATACGAAAAAGCATACAAACTCTAAGAGCTGGATTCATGATGAGAGCTTTGCAAATGCCGGCCCGCTGTGGTTCTTGTCCATTATGTTAACTCTAATGGAGTTGAAAAACCCTAGCGTCAGAACAAGTGAAAGATAAAGTATTGTCTGCAATAATTAACTAGCGTGATATTAAGGAAGGTAGAAGAAGCAATAGAGGTCTTAGTGGTGAAAGTCCAACTCTACCAATAGCTGAAAAATATGCTGGTGGTGTCTTTTGAAAGCTTTCCCTTTTGTAAAAAACTCAAAAAGTGAGTTTAAAGTGATTCCACGAAACGTTGTCATGTTTGGCGAATGGTCGTTATATTTTTGATTTTCGATATAAGAAAGAGATGACAGTTATATTAATATAAAATAAATAAAAATATAAATTCACTGACTATCTAAGGAGCTATGTTGATTTTTTCCAAAGTAAACATGCCTTTCTTTTAAAAATTTCATAGCTAAATTTTTTTCAGGAATATTTTTGATGCTGTTTTATTTTACTATATACAAATGATATCTTGAACTCACAAAACTATTGCGTGATAGAAAAATTAATTAATTTATAAAACGCGTATAAATTATCGATTATTTTCTTGCAGGTAGTTTTAAAGTGAATTTAAAATGCCTTTCGAATCAGATAATTTAATTAGAATTTACTTATAAATGTTTTAATATATTAAATGGCGTATTAAAGCAATTTAACACATATTTAAGGATATAATTTGTAGTTTAACGTCAAATTCTAGGCTGCAACTATCACAAAGCCTTTTCCAGTTGAAGAAAGCATGAAAATAATTAAAATCTTTTTAATCTATCAAGTATTAAATTTTGCGAAATTCCCATATTTAAACATTTTTTTTATTTACATAATTCCGCACGAGTAAGAAATAAATTATTCGTATTTATTATTAAATTTTAAAAGAACTTATAAGAAATATAAAAGGCATAGACAAAGAGAAACCTAAATTACAATTAATATTAATATAATATTTCTTAATAACCTAATTTTATTTAAATAAAGTGGCATAAATTCATTAATAAAATATTTATAAATTTCTCAGCAATTATTCCTACTTGATTTTGGTAAATCGTTAAAGATTATAAATGCGATATATTTTAAAAAAATGTGTCAAACTTCACAGAAAATTTAGTATTTATAATCGATTTTCTTTCTAGCATTTTTTTGGTTACTATTATTATTTTATATTTTTGTTCTGATTGGTGTGGCAGCAACAGTATATTCTCCGGGCAGTGGTGGAGAAGCTGGCGGAGGGATGTGTGCGTCCATGATCGTATGTTGTCCGGTATTTTAGAGTCTTCGAGAGGCTGCTTATCGGAGTCCAGGCTCATGCATTCAGGGCTGCAAGACTTTTTGACTAATCACAATTATGCAGCGATCATCTAGCTATTCACCGCAGACGGCAAAACAGGTATACACCTTTGAAAAGCGACATTCGCGTGATGGGGATTGTCCAAGGTCGTATTGCTTTGCAACGGGAATCTTGTGGATCTGGTGATTTATAATAACTGTGACCGTTTTGCGACAAAGAAATAGTCTCTTAATGACGGAGAATATTTGTATTATTTATGCAATTTTTTCTGGTCGTAACGAGGGCTTTGTGTCATCAATTCTTTACGCTATTGTGTTGTGTTTCCTTCTTGATGTATGATCATTTTCGTCATAGTTAACGCTAGTTTTGAGACAAAGACTCTTTCAAACGTGGGCATTTCGCCACAATAGTTCAAATATGACTTATTCAACGTAAGGACATTCGCTTGTGCAAGTCTAAATATTCCAAAGTGCTGATTTCTAATAGATTTTTAGCCAGCCGTTATTAATTTGCATATTTTTAATGTTTATTATTGAAACCCCCAGACAGCAATAAATAATACGTAGTACAAGGTTCAAATTGCGTCTCGTTTTACTCAATTAAGTATTGTGAATAATAATAATAATAACTAATTAAGTTAGACTAGATACCGATACTTTTATTTACTACTGGAAACTTATAATTGATTCGGCTCAATAGCGCCGCGAGTCTAATCAGCCGCCGTATGTTTTGACGCCGAGCCAGACCGCGCAGTGTCTCCGAGAGGGTTGGTTGGCCACCCCTGTCTCGCTTGTTTCGGTCGGTCCGGTTCACTCCCTCGGCGGCAGGCTCCCGGGATGGTCGCCTGGCCCAACGCCGCCGGCGCTGAGCCGCCCCTGCCCCTGGATACGGCCCTGCACAACCTGTCGGCGCGCGAGCCTAGCCCGGACCTGTTGCTCGACCAACGGCCCGAAACAGGTGCCTACACACATAACATAAAGAAGAAGCATAAACGCAATATGTTCATACTTCTTCTTTTTCTATAATAATATAAAATTATTAGTAAAGAAAATTATAGTTATCCTCCTTACAGTCGACTTTTTTACTATCTGTTCCTATCTACAAGTAGATAGAGACAGATTACTAATAGACAGAGCCATAGGCAATAACTTTTTCGCTCAATTTCAAACTAAAGCGGAAAGTTTCCGTGTCGACCTTGATTTCCGGGATTTCCGGGTTCCAAGGGCAGCCGTGACGTAACGGCTGCACCCTGGAGCCAGGGAGTCAGGTCATTGTCGATCGATCGCCAGGTGCAAGGTTGGCGGCGAGTGGCAGCCTCCATTCAAACGACCTATATCGATTCGGGAAGTTTGGGAAGCACTTTTTGGAGCGGTGGGAAGTTTCGAGAGTTGATAAGTGTTGACGAGAGTTTTTTACGATTCAAATGGAAAATGAAAAGTTTAAACGGATGTCTATAGTCCATTCGGAAGATGGTTTCAAGCATTTTAGAACACATAAGTTTAAGTATAGATACTTATTCTGGTTATGGGTTTGATTTAAATAAAAAAAAATATGATATAATGGAAAACATATTGCATTGGGAAAATTTTATATTACATAATTTTTAAAAATGTGCTTTATTAATGGCTTCATATATTTCCAATACAACACAAATAATTTCTTTTATAATAAAAAAATGCTGTGTTCTTGGAAGCGGATATTAAAAATATATATACATATACACATACATAGTTTAGCAATTTTATTTCAAAATAACGAAAGTAAAGTATATGTGACAAAATGAGTTGAAATCTACTGTAACAAAAAATGTATTTTCATACACACGCTAAAGAAATTCAGTGTTTGATTTTAAGTAACAAATTTAATTTAAATATTTTATAGATGTGTAGTATTAGGATTTAGATAGATAAGTTTTTAATTGTTCCTAAATTAATTATAAAGAACGGTATAGTAATATTTTAACTATATTAATTTTATAAAAAAATATTTACATTAATCATTTACAAAAAAAATATTAACCCTGCTTTACTGAAAAAATCCATATGCTAGCAAGTTAACTCTTAAAATATGTATTATCTTTGTAGGTAAAATATTGTTGTACGTTTTTCTATATAAATATAAAGCAATGCATATTTATAAATATAAATAACAAACAATCATTGAAAATTTAACAATACTTATAGCTGACAAATAACAATAATATTTATCTGGTAATGAATTAAATTACCGATTAAACCTTTTACAATAGTAAAAATAAAAATACAGATATAATTATTTTGGAATATTAAATTTATAATATTTTTAGGCATATTTTTATGAATAGATAAGCAAGTTGCACTTAACGCTATTTATTTAAAATTTCAGTTTTGTTGTAGATATATATTTTTTTAATACCAAGAAAAATATTTGTATTGTATTTTTAAATATTTTAAGAGATCAATTAAATTAATATAATAACAATAATAAGTTGCTTTATTGAATAAAACATTAATATTTTACAATATTAAAAATAAAAATACATATAATTATATTAAAATATAAAGTTTTTAATATATCAACACAATTTTCTTTACTGTTTTATTAATCAAGTAATGATTTCTATACATTTTTTGTATTTATATATATTTGGATATCTGATAAATTATTTGTAGTTGGATTATTAATTTTGCTATATCAATAATAGGCAGATAATAATAATTAAATCAAGAAATAAAAATACAGATAAAGTTATTTTATATTATGAAATTCAGATTATTTACAAGCAATTTATTATACCGTTTTAATAATTAAATATTCAAGGCCTTTATTTAAATTTGAGTTATTACTTGAGGTAGTCATATATTTCTTAGATACCAAGAAATATATTTGTATGCTATTTTTCATTTTGATAATCTTAATGGTTTTAATGTTTTAAGATCCATAAAAGAGTAATAAAAATAATATAAGTAATAACAATAATAAGTTGAATTAATGATGCAAACAAAAATATTTTATTATATTAAATATAAAAACACACATAATTATTTTAAAATATAAAGTTTATAATATTCACAAGAAATATCCTATACTGTTTTTAAAGTTGTGCTTAATATGTTATACCCTCATTTCAATAAAAAATTTAGTTTTGCAGTACTTACATATTTTTTTTGGATATCTGATAAATTATTTGTAGTTGGATTAAAAATTTTGCTGGATCAATAGATATATAATATTATATAAGAGACATATAATAATATTTAATTAATAAATAAAAATACAAATAAAGTCATTCTATATTATGATATTCAGATTATTTACAAGAAATTTATTATACTGTTGTAATAATCAAATATTCACGGCCTTTATTTAAATTTGAGTTGCTATTTGATTTAGTCATATATTTTTAAGATAGCAAGAAAAATATTTGTATGATATTTTTCATTTTGAAAATCGTTAAGGTCTTAATATTTTAAGATCCTTACGAGAACAATAAAAATCATAAAATAACATTAATAAATTGAATTATTGAAAAACATAAATATTTTACAATAATAAAAATAAAACTCGGATATAATTATTTTAAAATATAAAGTACATATTATTTACAAGCAATTTTCTTTATTATTTTATTAATAAAGTTGTGCTTAACATTTTATGCATTTTTATCAATACAAATTTAGTTTTACGGTACGTATATATTTTTTTGGATCTGATTAATTATTTGTAGTTGGATTGGAGATACTATATCAATAGATTTATAAGAAACATATAATAATAATTAAATTAATAAATAAAAATACAGATATTGTTACATTAAAACATAAAAATCATAATATTTATTAGCAATTTATTTTACTGTTTTAATAATCAAGTTCCACTTTTCTGATAATCGGCTTTTATTTAAATTTGAGTTATTTTTTTATGTAGTTGTATATTTTTTAAATACCAAGAAAAATATTTGTATGGTATTTTTCATTTTGATAACATATTAATATAAAAATATTAAAATAACAATGAGTTGAATTAATGGAAAATTCTTTAGTCTTTACTAATATTAAAATACAGGTTTCTTTTTTTTAAATATAAAGTTTATAATAATTAAAAACAATTTTTTATACTGTTTTAATATTCAAGTTGTGTCTAACATTTTATACTATTCTTTCAATACAAATTAAATTTTTATGTACTTATATATATATTTTAATAAGATATCTGGCAAATTATTTGTATTTAAGGTTTTTTCAGTTTCATTACAAATTTAGCAATATCTATAGAGTAATAATAGACGGACAACAATAGTTTAAATAATTAATAAATAAATAAAAATAAAAATAGAGATACAATTTTTAAATAAATTTACTTAACTGTTTAAATAATCAAGTTGTATTTAATACTTTTGGCTTGGTTTAGATAAAGTTTTGTTGATTTAATATAATTTATTAAATATTAAAAAAAAATATTCCTATGGAATTTTTTAGTAAGATAATTGTCAAGTTCACAATATCTTACAAGTTTTTAAGAGGAATAAAACTATTATAATAACAATATTGAGTTGAATTAATGAATAAAACATAAATCTTTTACGATAATAAATATTAAACCCAGATATAGTTATCTTAAAATATAAAGTTCATAATATTTATAAATAATTTACTTTGCTGTTTTATTATACAAGTTGTGCTTTACGTTTTATACTTTTGTTTAAATATAAATTAAGTTTTGATGTAATTATATTTTTTATCAAAATATGTAGCAAATTATTTGTATATATAAGGAATAATTAAATTAATATAAAATCAATAACCAGCTAAATTAATTGTATTGTTGATTACATAAACTTTATAACGATTATTTATACAAAATATGTCGTTGTTTAAAAAAATTTTTAATGTAACAAATTAAATAAATTTAACATAAGTCTGAAATGTATTAAAAATATTTTTTAATTTTGAAACATTGTATATAAGCTAAATGTAAACAAATATTTTTAGTAAAAACATATTTTAAATAACGTGAAAATGTTATAAATTTCAACCGACTATATAAAAGTTTTAATTATTACCATAAATAAGTGACGATCGTTAAATTTATATTATCCTTAAAAAAGTTTAAAAATAACAAAAGGTCTACCTTTGCCCTTTGTTTTTTCTTCTTATTATAATAAATTGCAGTTTTAATTTGTGTTTAAAACAGTCTATTTATAAATTATAAAAATATTATATATAACGCAACATTTATTTAATAGTATTTTAATTATTACAAACCATAAACCATAATTTTATGATTCAATGTTGAATAATTTAAATAAGCCCATGTACCCTTAGTTTACCATGCTATTTTAATATTAATAATAGAACACAAACCTCAACATACCTTTAAGTCAATTTACCATAGAGTATAAATATTTTTTGTACTTTTATATTAGACAGGCTGCGTAAAAACATTTTTTTCCCACTGACTGATTACATCATACTTTTACAACCCTGTAGATCCTGCGCATTATATGTTACGGCCTTCTACGTGTTCTGACTTGCAAGTACTGTAATAACAGTTATTGATTTTGTCAATTTATAAAATTATTATAATATATATCTCGTCACGCGTTAATAAGAAATTGTCGTGAAAGCTGTAACTCAATCACACTTTATGTTTTTCGTTGTTATTGTACGAGACGCCCGAAAGTCGAAACGAGTTATGGTAATTAAAAAGTTATGGTTTGACTAAAATTACAACTTCAAACATTCGTTCTTATAAATTACGAAAATTCAGAAGAGTTAAACCTTTTATATTAAAATTAAACATTTTCATCTGCAATACATACATGTGGCTAATTTTGATTTTGGTGCAAAGGTCGGAAAACCATTTTTTTACATTGCTACATTTATTCGATTGAAGTCTAAAATGGTTTCAATTTTTAATCAAGTAAGGTAAAAGAATTCAGGAAAGACCACCGCCGAATTAAATATGAAACTGTTACTGCGGAATATATAAAGAAATTTGAAGGTCAAATGTGTCTTGTAAATGTTGTTTATTGAAATTTCCAGGAAGAAAGAAATTCCGGATTATTCATATGTGTATATTGAATAATAAATTAATACATATAGAAATTGATCTTTAAATACCAAATATTACTGTTTCTAAGAATTTAGTTGGTTATTAAGCGATCACATGTTATCTATAAGTAAAGAAAATCTTATTACTTTATTTCGTTAAGCGAGTACACAATATATTTAGATTACGACAATTTTTATTTTTTAATAAGTAAATTATAATTATTTAATATATAATATAATATATATATATATAAAAAAATATTTTTCATATTAGTCAGTGTATTTATCAATTTTTTTATTATTTGTCTGTTCATATGAGTTATAATTTATATAAAAAAATTATACAATTTTATCTTAGATCTACATACAGTAACATACTTTACAAATTTTAGTTATTGCTTAATGTATATTTTTAATTACTCAGTAATCTTTCAGTTTTAGCTTCGCTTACTCTAAATTAAATTTAAATATTTTTTTTAATATTTATAATTATTAAGTAAAAGAATATATTATATCTTAATAAATATGATATAAGACAACAATTAAGATAGACTATTCTATATAATATTGAGATGTTTCGCATCGGATTAATCAGGTGCAAAAAAAGTTTTTTAATCCAAACTTTTTTCAATGTAAAAGCCCTTTTTATTTGCACGCCAATTTGCCTAAACATCCAACTTTTACTAAGAAAATTATATGTTTTTTTTGTCTAGCTAAAAGTTTACTTTTCATTACATTTTAATGTCGAACTTTTTTTCCCGGAAGCTTAACCCTAGTTGTTCGATTGTTCGTGACAGGTTTTGTGCGTTTAAGGGGTTCAAAGTTGTACCCTAATGAAATGTATTGAATAATAATAATAATTGGGTGGAAACATTCCCATAAGTATAGCTATAAATTTCATAATAAAAATATAGCTGTTTTATAATATGACTATAAAGTTTATTTCATTATAGTGAGAGTTCGTAAGAGTTGCTTAAATACTTTTTACTGAGCTTTGTCAAGTTTTTCCAGTTTATATCCGATATAAGTTATCTTTTTACCAAAAATTTTTTTTAAATATAGCTTTTATATATCTATTTTGTTTGAATTATAAAAAAAATATAATAACAAAAACTTTTTATATATAATAAAGCAACAAACTTGTTAGGTTTTAAAAATTGATTTTAGCAAAAATTTATATCCCTAGAAATATAATATTTGTTCTGCAATACAAAAGGACTGAATGGTTTAATCCCCTAATCCCCGCTACTACCGACATAATGCGGCATTTTTAAGGACGTTGACAGTGTTCCATAAATCATTCTATTTATACCTCACTTGATTTTATTCTTTAGAACTAGATGTTGGTGCTCGCTGTCGCTTGCACCGCTTGTCCGAGGATTTTGCATAAAACGCTCATAATCTCACGTCCATTTTAATTTTATTTATTTATTAAAAATTAATTTAATGCGTTTTAATAATTTTTGTACACAATATGTACTCAACGGTTTATAATTATTGTTGAAATACAATTGCGCACAAACAGTATTGTAAAATAAAAAATATTATTTTCATCATCCAGAGCGCTTACGTTCTGACCGCGACGAATAAGGGACGCAATCGTGACTCTCAAATAAAGTGACTATAAACCCGCAGATAAAATCACAAAACATCGAATGATTGTTGACTGCAAAAAATGTTTTTAAGTATATATTATATATACTACTAGCGCTAGAGTACCAATACATATACGACTCATATTTTATTTTATAGAAATATTTGAGAAATCAATTCTGAATAATCTGTAATAAAAATAATATATTCCAATATATAGAGCTATATTTTAAGACACTGCAAACCAACGTATCGTACAAAATGCGATTCACCAATAAATTGTTTAAGTAACATAGTCGGACATCTTTAACGTCTTATCGTATTTATTTTAAAAAAATAATTAAAAAAAAAAAAATTATGTTTTTAAACTCTTTGAAATTTCAAATTTTTTTATCGCAGATTTATTTCAAATAAAATTACTTTATAAATCAATAAAATAATAAAAATATTCTTTTTCATTTTTTTTTGTGTACATTTGCTGTTATTTTGGTAACTTTTTTAAATATTTCCCAGCTTCACATTGCGTCAGTTCATTTATATTCTAGCCTCAAAATCAAATGTGAACTTCGGAACCTTTACGACTAAATATCAATCGTGTTTCGTCTCGACAGGAGCGCTGTCGAAAAGCTTTCAGCTCGATAAAGTCAATAAACTGAATCGGGGGCGAACAGGGCTCAAGGGTTTCCCTGGGTTCCCTGCCACCTCAGTAAAAGGTCTCGCCCTCGCTCGCCATTGTTATACATACAACACGTGTGTATCACTATAACAGAACAAACAATACTGAAATCGAATCCCACGCGCCTCCTCTCTCGAATCGTTTGCACAAAATTTACATTCGCAACGCCAGCTTAGCGATTTGTGTTTGGGTAAGTAATAACGATTTACTTCTGAGTATATATCGTATAGCATATGATATCTCTTTTACTAATTTTTTATAAAACATACTATTATATACTTTGAAACATATTATTCATAATTATTATCAATTGTATGATTCTTTAAATCTGGTTTATTATGCCAAAAAAATATTGAATGCATTAAATCAAAAACATACTTACATATTTTTTGTGTAATATCTTAATGCAACTTTTTACAAAAATAAATTAGGATCAATATAGACTGTAATCCTTTTTCCCTCATAAAAAAATCAGTTGATCGAAAATATATTAAATTAAAATATACCTATTCTCTTGGTACTAGTTATTTCTTAATCAAATGTTACTGTATAATTTATATTATCTCTAATGTAAAAAAAATATTATTTGCTATGAATTATATTTTCAATTAGAGTGTGTTTATATAAAGTTTATGTAATAAAAAAAGTAGCTCAAGCTGGCTTATTATCATATTGGAATGAAGTTATTTCGATTTTAAGAAATTTAATATATATTAAAATTATATAACGCGCATTACTTTACAAATTTAACCTGAACCAAATTACAATGTCCAATAAATATCATGTTTCTGATCGCTTACTGAATAAATTAAATAAAACACAAAATTCAGATATTAATTACACGAACCGTTGGCGTTATGATAACAGAACATATTTTTAAATTTACGTTTCACCTAAATGTCGATACTGTTTTATTAGTAAATTAAAACGCACAGAGAGAAAGTGTCCATTATCGGTAAATTCATTTGCGGCATGTAAACTCTTACAAAACAAAGTTAATTAAGCAATCACAATAATTGGGATTTTCACTATGTATTCAAGTTTGTTTACTGTTAAACTAAACGTAAACAATGAACAGTACAAATGAGTTCTATTTTCCTTTAATTAAAAATCTACTGGCTGCAAATATCACTTTAATTAAAGTTTATTTGACTTTACCTATTTCAATGTACTTTTAATAAATAAATTTAAAATATTGAGAGCAGATTATTGTTTATTTAAAAAATAAATTATGTCCATGAATCGCGTTTTAGAATTGAATACTGTTGTTATTTGAATAGTTTGAACATAATCAGATATTATGTTTAACACTTTTAGTGTTTTTTTTCCCTAGCACATGTGCTAAGGTCGCTAATGAGCCAGATTCGGCTCACACACGACCTGAGGAAGCGGGTGGGAACACTTAAGGACCGTCGTCCATCGTCCTCATTGAAGTCCAGATTTAAGTATCCAGGGCTGCAAATCTTTTTGACCAATCACAATTATGCAGCGATCATCCAGCCAATCGCTGCAGATGAATACACATTCAGAAAGCGACATTTGCTTGATGGGTATTGTACAAGTTCGTATTGCATTACAACGGGAATCTTATGGATGCGGTGATCTATTATATCCGTGACCGTTTCGCAACAAAAAAATATTTTCTCAATGACAGAGAATATTTACAGTATGATCAAAACGTGTTATTATGCGATTTTTTCTGGTCGTAACGAGGGCTTTGTGTGGTCCGTCCTTTACGCTATTGTACTATTTATGTTGATGGGTAATCATTTTAGTCAAGTAAATTAACGCAAGTTTTGAGAATAAAACCCTGTGTGTGGTCGCCACATATCCATAATATTATTTATCGATTTTTTTATATTATGTTGAACTTGTATGTATGTATCAACATTTTCGTCGATAAGTCATTCCTTATCTTTCCACATCACATTAAATTTGTATGATCAAATAAACTGCATTAGTTACTCTATAAAAAATACTAAGCAGTGTTTCGTAGCTCTTTTATTATCAATTATTTTTTTCTTTAAATCCATCCATATGCTTTAAATGTACACGCGACAAAAATACTAAACAAAGTAAATTGGATCACTAGAGATACATATTCTGACTATTATCTAAAATATAACATTACATTATTTAGCTCATTTAGAGATTTTGTGTTAAAAATATTAAAAATCATAAAATAACTTTTTTTTTTATTTGAAGCTCACTTTGATTTTGCAACCATGAAAAAGTAAGCAATTTTTTATTTTTTTATTAGATACTTTAAATTGTATAAGCTGAAACTATTTCTAAGTACAACCTAATCATGCAAAATTAGGTTGTACTTAGATATAGCTTTTAGACATATTATATAAAGAAATTCGGTAAATATAAATATTTTTACATGCGAAACTTTTTTTTATATTTATAGCTGTTTAAACCAAAATACATAATTTATAAATTGTGTTTTAATTTTAAATATAAACACGATATCTATAATAAATAAATCTTGTAACAGATTTCAAATTTGAAAATATAGCACTATAGTATTAAAATAACACAATTGATATATTTGTTAAAAAAAAATTAAACATTTTATTTTTTTGTTTTTCATACAATGGCGGATAGACAAGTGGCAATTAAACGCAATGCAGTAGTGCTTATATTAAGGGACATGTTGTTACAAATGATATGAGAGATCGGCGGGCGATGCGCCGCCGGTCATTGCCTTTTCGTCATGGTCACCAGAGGAATGTTTTACCCTTTTAGTCTGCAAATATATAAATCAGATTACAATTTTTTTTTTTTGAGAAACCCAAATGGTAAAGATTTTAATACAATAAAATAATGCTAAAATACTAATATCATATTTAAAATCAGCATTTTAACTTTCAAGCAAAAAAATGTAGCATAGTGATATATTTCCATTACTATTGATTTTTAGAGTAGTTAAGCTTTCCGTTTTTATTTGATTAATTATGTTGAAGTTTACTTGGCAATAAGTACCATAATTATAGAGCAATTCGAAATAAGCTATAAAATTCTAAAAGTTAATACCCTACTTAATACCCCTAATATTAAGATAGTGTGGATTTATTTGTTCAATATATATTTGTTCAATATATATTTGTTCAATATATACAATAAACACTGCCTTAAATTAATGTTTTATTTGTTTTTAATTTCCTAATGAAAAGACTAATTTTTTATCTAATCTTTATCACAAAAAATAAATTACTGTATTTATCGATTGTCATTTATTTTTATAGAATTTAAGTTTTCGATATATTAAAAACTTTGAAGGATTCGTTACAAAACAAAATAAATAAACACACTCGTGTACTAGATGTTATAGCCATATTCTGTTGTAGTTCTCTTTGATATGAGCAGCAACGAGAATTCCCAAAAGAGAGCAAGAGGCCTACAGAATATTAGTTAAAATTTTATATGCCATATTCAGCAGATATATATGTATGTACAAACTTACGTATATATAAAGTAGTTGGAACAAACGAGCGCATTTCTCTTTCAGTGAATACGACACATACTGAGCAGTAAAGATTTTTTTATCTATTTGCATCAAACAGAAAATGTAATTATGTAAGTGAAAAAAATGCATTAACTTTCACGTCAGTGGGACGTGCAAAGGTTACTTTAATCAAAGTTAAATTAACTTTACCAGTCCTATGTATTGTCTAACACGTAACGCCTAGGTTGTCAGAAACAATCAGTATTTACGACCGAGGGACAATCCTTCGAGCTAAACAATTCTCATAGGTTACCTGTATAATCTGTACATCCTCTTTTTATTGACGATTTAAATTTATTGTTCTAAGGCTGAATAAATGTTTATTAAACAATTTTTAAATTTGCGCAGTAAAATTGATTTTAGTGACTACGGCACCATATGGCGTTCTGAGATTGTAAATTTTCAATTGCGAGTTTGTAGTGAATTATTGAGTACTTAATCGGATTAGTAATTCGGTTCTATTGAAAAAGCGCTTGGGTGAGTGAACTTTCCCGAGACAATGTAATGTTAAAGAAAATGAGTTTTATCTTGTGCTTACATCGACTTTTATCTCATATGGCTTTATCGGGTTCAATCGCTCTACGCGCTATTGTTATTGCTCAAGAACATATTTATTAAAATCCATAAATCAAAATAAATACACAAATAGACTTAGAAAGTATTGCAACTTCTTAATAACATCACATTAAGCTTAAAATTTTTAACTAAAATAAAAGTAAAATAATATAAGTTGTATAATTTAGTTAAGAAAAAAAAAGAAAGAACTCATTTAGCACTAATGAATATACGAAAATGTTGTAGTTTTATTTAAATTTCCAGTTGTTTTTATCGTAGTACCTGATACTTTAAATGAGTAGATAAGTGTGATTAGGCAAAATATTTTTATAGTTTTTTTCTAATGGCAAAATAATTATAGTCTTAAATCGTTTGTAACATATATGTATGTAATAATATAGGTATCACTTAAAATGCGAT
The DNA here is from genome assembly GCF_051122295.1 of Plectrocnemia conspersa. Taxonomy (NCBI): domain Eukaryota; kingdom Metazoa; phylum Arthropoda; class Insecta; order Trichoptera; family Polycentropodidae; genus Plectrocnemia; species Plectrocnemia conspersa. The sequence continues at coordinate 29,189,073 of NW_028277167.1, read as the reverse complement.
AAAATTATTCTTTCAAATATTTTACTAGATGACGATAATAAACTTATCTGCGTGGTAGCAGCCTTATCAGGTTTCTAAACAGGAAGTATTTTTGCGATTTTGGGAAATGCTCAAAAGATAAAGACGCACTTTTATATACTGATCCAGTCTCATCGTATATCCTACAATGTAAAACATGCTACACATGTTAACTGCCTTATTAATATACCAATGTTATGGTTTTAACTAAACACAAAAAATAAAGAAAGTATTAGGTTGCCATATTAATTTCAGTTTATGACCTTACTAGCTATTAATAAACTTAATTAATTAAAATAAGCACCGTCAAATTTGGTACCATTTTTTTACGTTTTATATATATATATTTAATTTTTAGCACAAATTTTGAAGTTACGAAGTTAATAAAAAATAATAATAAAGCAGCTTGATTGATGTTTAAGAAATCTAACGGTACTGAAGTAGAAAATCTAATTAAAACCATATTTAAAATTGACGTCGTAATACTGTAAAATTAATTATTAATGCAAATTTTGAAGAAATGACAAGTCATTCTATTTAGCTGTTTTGTAAAAAAGATTTTTTCTCGTTCCGAAAAGCTGTGTTATCTCATTTCCGTAGCAAACGGTCGCCAATAATAATTTTATCGTTAGTGAATAAAATTTTGAATAACTAGCACATAAATAAAGATTGCAATACCGGTATTACCGATACTGATAATACCGGTATTGGAGTAAAAATTGACTTTTGATACTACAAAATTAAATACCTGCAGTACCGAATTTTTTTTTTCATAACCATACATTTTATTTGCCAAGAACGATATCTTTATGGCTTAGTACTACAAAACGAAAGCAGAAACGAAGAAATATTCACATATTAAGGAAGCAATTAAAGTATTATCAGCGTAGGAAATTAATGTAAAAATTTATTATGATTTATTTACGTATTCTATATTATTTACATAAACAGTTACAACTAAGATTTAAAGGTATACGAGAGAAACATCTTTCGAAGATAAAAATTTGCAAATATTAAAATAAGATTGTTTAAGTTAATCACATATCAATTGCATAAATCTGTTTTTAGAAAAATTATGTCGCATTTTAAACAACCAAATTTTTAACTCACTCCTTTCTCATAAGGTTCTTTAGGAAAAATACTAACTGACCAAAAATAATAAATATTATATTTCAATATAATAAATTTGCAAGTTGTGCTCTGGCTCCTGGTATAAAAATCTGGCATCCAGGAGTGTACGATTAAAGACAATTATTTTATAACTTCCGAACAAAAATTTCCGAACGTATTTTCAAAACAAAAATCTCTGACAGCATAGGATATGAATCAAAGTAAAAAAAATAATAGATTTAAGAGACTTTTCACACAATCCTCAAATTGCTTTCTATTATTGACAACACAATCAAGGATCAGCGTATATAGTATTTTTAGAAGTACCTGAATGTAAGGAAGATTGTTTAAAACCTTATTATTTGAAGCACAAAATATGAATGAACAGACAGACGGATAATTAATCATAAATGTCAGCAACTTAAGTCGAAATTTGACTTGCTTTTTTATTTTATTTGCCCAAAAAAATATAAATACAACAATCTTTACTACATCTTTAATCAATATCTTTAAATAAAATGTTCTGATTCGAAAAATTCGCAAGCATGTATCAACATACAATAATATTTAATAGCATAAATTATTTTTTCGGTATTTTTATTACCAATTAGTTAACAATCAATGCTGGTAATACCGGTATTGACTGTGTTTTCTATCAATATTACCGTTATAAAAAATATCGTTATTATTGCAATTTCTAATTAGCACATTGTGTTTGATTTTATTAAATAATCTTTTATAAATCTTTTTATTACATATTAATTTTTAAAAAAAAAATTTTAATACCGTGTCATAAAACACCAGTAATATCGGTATTGACTGTTTTTTCTATAGGTAATGAATTTTTATCATTTTTTTTAAAAAAAAAATTGAAAATTAATATCTGCAATTATTTTAATATAATTCATTAAATACTATCCTACTACTTATTTTATCAGTTATATATAATGAGTGTTTATTATCTTTATTTATTAATGTTATACTGATAAGTTTCAATGAGTACTTTATTTTACTTCATCTCATTTTTAAGATGTAAAGATTTTATTTTAGATTATCAGAACAAAATTGGTTTTTGTTTAAAAAAAATATAAAATTAATATATTATATATTTATCTAAAAAGCTAGTTACTTAACTATATATTGCTATTTAACTGTCAATCTACATATTATTTATTGTTAATAGAGTCTCGTTTTTCATAAGTACGAAATACTTTTAAAATTACTATGAATAAATATAAAAAATATTCTGATAACATTGTAGCAAAATGACTGTATCTGACAGAATTATTATTCGTCTAATATTTTTGTCAGCAGATACGCGTGCAATTGACACGTGATTGGTGTAAATTTGAGCTTTGAATGACATTGATTAATCAAAGACATTCAATATTAAAATAACAATATTTTTGTTTATAAATAAAAAAATGTTAATAAACATGATTTAAATTTCATAAATTTCCTATTTATATTTTAATTTAATAACAAAATTATGTTTATTTTATTTGCATTTAAAGGTTCATTTGCCTAAGTGCGTAAAAAATAGCTAGCTTTAAATCTTACTAAAAAAATCTAAATCTCTTATCCCCAATAAGTAAATCGACCAATTATCTAAGGCCTCTAGAAAATGTTTAGTACTAAACGTCAACGCACTTATTTAATATCTTTTCTCACTATTATTCATATAATTTATCGTTAAATATAATTTACTTAGTGTGAGTCTGCGGCATATAGAAAAAAAATAGCAACGCTAAAATAAAAGGATTTATGTATTCCAACAAAAGGTTGAAAGTTGAAAGTGGAGAAGAAACAGGAAGGACGAGAAGCGAGCTTTCACAAACAATGAATAAGGTAGTAATTAACCCTCTACGGTGGAGATATAAACAACGAGTAACTTTAACCAAGAACCGTTTTGACGTTAACGATTTAACTAACTGACGTGTTTGACTTAATTAGATGACGTTTTATGTAACCCGAAACGTTTTTAACCTGTAATACGTTTAAAAAACTTATTGCCTTATACATATATTTGTAACTTGAACTTTAATGAAGTTATTCACATACATACGTATCATGTAGACATACACATTATGTATCGCACAAAGCCTTCTCACAACTAATATATGTATATTATTACATGATTGAGTTGTGCACTAAATCAGAATAATTAAATTGAGCCTTCCTAATCAAACCAAACATACCGCAGTCAGCAAGCGGTTAGAAATGCGACCACAATACTACACAAATTGAAATATCAACCATAGGTAAACAGAAGCGTTTATAAACATGACACTTGGACGTGAATATTGATCTTTTCTCGCAAGTTAAAACCGAGTCGTATGAAATGGAAATCACCGAGACGTAACAAAACGTGACACTTGTCGGAAATTGTCACATTCACATTTAACAACCACTGTCGTGGAAAACGTTTTGAATGTCAAAAAACGTAATTCAATTAAGGCGTAACCGTCAGTTAATGGAACCGTAAACGTTGAAGTAGTTAATTACATATTTAAACTTCTGGTTATTTCGACACTTCCATATATTGATAAAGGTTTCGCGCAATATTTTCGTTCTGTGCATGGTCTTTATTAACCATCAAGAAAATAAATATGCCTATGTTCTTCTTGATATTATTTTTAAAGGGTGTAAAAACGAAATAACGCAAAAAGCACTATGATCTATATGGGATTCGAACCCTGTTCTTTTAGGTTGTATTAGTGCTCAATCAGACTTTTATTTTATTCAATAAAAATAGGAAATATTATTTATATAAATATAAAAATATTAACAAATATAATATGTTTGTAGTAAAAATATAAAAACAATGACAACAAAATTCATAATTATTAAGGTTACAAAAAAGGCTAATATATAACTTAATATAACTGATAAAATATACAGCTTACAAATGTCATTTGATCCCACACCCAACCCACACCATCGTTTAAATATCAAACGAATTAATTTATTATTTTACCAATTAAACAATATAAATATATTCTAAAGTTCAGAACGAAGCAAAAATAAAATTTAAAAAGCAAAAATTTAAGGGCCTGGTATTTACACACACACTAGCTACGGTACCTCACGATAGTGAGAGACCGACAGCTAGTTGTATATAATTGAATCTCATTGTTTATGTATGTTATTCCTGTTTCTTATGTGCCTGGTACATTGGCATAAATCTGTTGTATTTAAATAAATTTTATTGAAATAGATAAATTGTATTTAAATAAATCAATTATATTTAAATAAAAAAATCATAGTTAAATTTTACCACATATCAAAAAATGTCTAGATTAATTTTAATTAATCCAACCTTTGTAACGTACTTGGGTTACGCCCATTCAGTTGCAGCAGACGATTTACAGCATAATATAATATATTATATCGCCACTTTGTACATTCAAGAGCCGGCCGGATCATTAAATTCATGAATTATTAATTTGGAATATATTACACGGCGTTAGAATAATGTTCTTTATGTTATTGGAATGCCTGGATATACGCATATTAACATACTTATATACACATACACGTATATACATGTGTAAATGGATCGATCGTCTCATTTACAGATTCGTTTCAAGGATCAATCATGCGTGTAAACGAACATCGGACGTTAATTAAAACAGATAAATAATTAGGTTCAATAACTATATTATGGTGCTATATAACTAATTATTTTTTATATGTTTATATATATTAAAATTTTAATTTATGTAATGGAACGTATGTATGTCTAAATCAAATTTATAAAGATGTACGCTCGAGGGCTCTTTTGATCGATGGGTACTCTTATTATGTTTTTTTTTTGTATGTTGCTGTAAAAATATAAAATATTTTTCACCGTCAAATACATTACCTTCAGTCTGTTTAAAGTAGAAAAGTTTTGCTATAGTACACGTCATTAACCATATTTATAACCATTACCAAACATCGTACGTTTACAACCTTTGTATAATAGAGATATTTATTCTGGAAAAAAACATTGTAATAATGTATAATTTTTTAATTAAGACTGAAAATATATGGTAGCTGGCATTTAATAAATCAATGTGAAATGCTAGTATATTAAGGAGCTGAATGGGAATAGCCATAGGCGAGTCGGCTAGCGCAGACGTCCTGGCTCTAACGTGCAACAAAAATGGACGCCATCGTAAAACTGGAATTATTCATTAATATAAGCGGCCCTTGACTTTAAAACGATCGACTTTCGCACAATTCGCTATTTCGCACATTTAAAAAAAAAACATTTTTTTTAAATTTAATTTTTTTTTTTTTTAATTATAAACATGAGTGAGAATCGGAAAAACTTCAGTGCTGATACGAACAAAAAAATATAAACATGAGTGAGAAACGGATACACTTGTGTTGATACGAACAAAAATAAATCAAGGACTCATAAACTTCACACAATCTGACGTTCTGATAGCGGTGAATCTTTTGATTCAATCGAACGTTCGTAGGATACAAACAGGTCTATGATATGTTCAATTTTGCAAAATAAAAATATAATTAAGGAATACGTTCAAAATTGTAAATATTAAATATATATTTCCACAATTTTTAAAGATATGTCTCCAAAGAAACACGGCAAAAAAAAAACATGGATGAAATGGAAAAATCTTTCTCATCATGGATCAATGACCAACATCAAAAAGATGTCCCTCTGAGTATTTCAATTATTCAAGCAAAAGCTCTTAGTTTGCACAATGATTGGAAGTACAGATTAAAAGAAAGATTTTAACATGGTTTTTCAAGCAAGTAACGGTTGGTTTTACTATTTTAAAATGAGGTATTCTTTTCATAATTTTAATTTAGTGGAGAATCGGCTGATGCGGATAAAGATGCTGTAAAAGAATTAATTTCCTAATTATCCAAAATTATTAAAAATTGAGAATATTCTTCTGGCCAAATATTTAATGTAGATGAAACAGGTTTATTTTGGAAAACTATTTAACAATGAAAAATATGAATGAAGCCTTCACGCACCTTGACAATTTTTTAAATATTATGGAAGATTGTGATCCCAATGGAGAACGCATATCTCAAGTGCATAGGGCGATCAATAAAAACATAGCATGTTATAAAATACTATAAGAAAAAAAAAAAAATAATGAAAAACAGTTAGCTCTTGATAACTTTACAAAGGTAACACCCGCAAACCCTACTTAAACATGTCTCTTAAACGCCTTTTAAACATATTATATTTACTTGATAAATAAATATTTAAAAATACACACAATTTCAATTTTTTTTACTTCCCTCTACTTTCGAACATTTAACATTCACACACATTTTCAGGAACAAATTATGTGTGAAAGTCGAGGGCTGCCTGTATTTTGATTGAGCACTGTTTGGTAGTTGAAAGAAATACTTTCTGCGAGAACGCTTCTAAAAGAAAGGCGCAGGGATGCAAGAACGGTTATAACTAAATATACATAAAGATATCTCAAGAATATTTTTTAAGCTATTATTTATAATTAAACACACGTGTGTATACCTATTATCAGAATAAAAAAGAATAACATGATTCGACTTTACTGTTTATATAAGTATTTTGTACAATTATGTTACATTGTGTTATCATAAAAAAAATTAAAAGAATAGATTTTGCTAAACAATTCGTTCAATTAAATTTGCTCAAACAAGTATAGTTTATAGAATTATTAGTTAAAAAAAAAGATGATTAAAATAAAAAATCGGCTAACGAAAAAACGTTCCTAGCTCTTTTATTAATGCTACATTTTAAATTTCATTAAAATTGAATCAATACCAAAAAAAAACATATGTTTTATATTTGACGGATAAAATGAAAAACTAAAAAATTAAATACGTGGTTTTTAATAAATAAATTATCGGTTAACTTTGTGTTCCACGAATTGCGGGTCGATGAATTTTCCATTCGACTCGAACTTTCCGTCGGTGAACTTTCCTAGAACCCAGAAGCCCATCTAATTCACTCTGTAGACAATAAAGTACAACAGATACTATGCAATTAAAAACAATTTTAATTTATTGGCATACAAAAAAAATAGATTTTTATCTATAATATATGATCTGATTAAGACGCAATTTATCTCCATGTTGTAAAATTTGTAAAATACAAAAAATGTTCAAAAATAATATAAATGCGTATATATGGGTGATAAATTGAAAATGTCTTATTGACCGCAAGCCTGCTACGAGGAGCTCGCATATTTTTCCTTGTGTTTGACAAGCTTGTTAAGAATCTAGATGAATCGAGCAAGAGGATCGTTCTTGAGAACTGACGTCCTGGCCACAACAGGCAAGAATAAGGGGCACGATTGCAATCTTAAAATAATAATACACGATTAATCACTTTTTTGCGGATCGAGGTGATGTTGTTACCACTCTACGAATCAGAAAAATATAAAACAGTGAAGGGCTAAGCGAAAAATTTAAAATAAATCAGATTAACCTGACAGTTATTTAATACAAAGTCAGGAATGAAGTCCATTCATTCAAATCCTTGATGCATGTCAAAAATTTCGATTCCGATTACGGCTAAAACTATCGGATAATCTCTACTGCGATCAAGAGCTAAAGACAATTTTCCATAAATTCTCTGCAAATAACTAATTATCTATTTGAAACAGTTTATTAAATATGTTTGAACTTATCATCTTTGATCCCTGGTTTTTTGCTTATTCAGCAGTGACACTCTTTTCAGTTTTATATTTTTCCATAACTATATAATTTATATTTTCACTTGCGTATTTCATTAGCAGTGCGAATTTTTATTATTTTTTTAGCAACCGCAAATTAACTGCCCGTATTTAATTAAATTAACTTCAAACGGCGCGCGCCATTTAAAAAAGCATGCAAAAAATAAACAATTTCACGATGAAAATTAATTTTATGAAACATGCACATAACGTTCTAAAGCTCACTGACCCGAATCGATACATGTGTTTACGAAATGAAGTACATAGTTTAGAGTTAATAAATAAAATATGCAACCATATTCGAAGCGTACAATATTGCACACGGGGAAATTTACGTAAAGTCCTTGAGGTTGGTTCCAAAGAGTCCTTGACAAGACCTCGACGGATCACGCCTTAAGCTTTCCCGTGTCAAAGTCGAACTGTGAAGCCTAAATAACTAAGCCGGAAACGACGATAATGCCTTAATTTCCACACAGAAACCTTAAGTTATAATTGTCGGTCTTTAACGCTATGCTAGTGAGTTTTTATTAAATAACTTTGGCCAAGTAAATCGTGTCGGGAATATATGTATGAGTAAATCCTATTTATTAGTATAGAATACAATGTTATTTATACTATAAATTATTATCGTTGTTATGAAATAACGTAGGATTAAAGATACGTATTTTCTGAGTCGTGTTGTCTGAAATTTGGACAACGTAAAATAGAAAGCGGCTGCTTCCTTGGTCTCAGAACTCTTGTTGTTCCAAGTCAGAAGCGAAGTAGTAAGAATATAAATGTATTATCCTGATTAAAGTTTAATATATATTCTGAAAAGAAATGTCGTGATTACGATTACATATTTTTTTGGAGATATATGAAGCAATTTGAAGCAAAAACAAACTATGCTATTTTCTGTTACATTTTTTATAAGAATTGACTTTTGCGTAACGATCAAAATTTTAACAGCTGGAGATTTGGCAACGCTATCACTAGACAGTTTAAAATTCGATTCTTACTAGATTTGATAGCACTTGTAAACTGTTTTTACCGAATAAATTTGTAAAGAATAAAATAGACCTTCAAGACCTGAATTTTAAATAATTTATTTATTCAACTGATAATAGCTAATTGTTTACAAAATTACACATAAGCTAAATAAAATACTTAATTAATATAATTTATTCCTTATGCACAATGGTGTTTCTTTATTATATTATTAAAACCCACCCCATTTTTACTGTTGTGGATTGCCCTAGAAATATTATTTTACAAAATAACACCTACCTTCAATATTCCCCTGGCCGTATTAACTTTTTTGCACCTATCTATCCTTAAATTATTTAAATTTCTAACATTAAATTTATGTTCATCTATATTTTTTAATAAATACCTAATAAAATACTATCTATTAATTTTATTTTTATTTAAAACTACTCTCATTGCCTTTTTTAATTTTTGCAACGTCGTCTTATTCTATTTAATAAGCATTTCTACAAATATTGCACAATTATTGAAGTGGGGCAAATATGATACTATTGTATATTTTTTTGTATTTATACTTGACATATTTTTCATGCTAGATAATTTAAATTTCTAATAATTTCTAATAATCTAAAAATTTTTCTTAAATTTTTTTTATATAGAATTACTCCTAAAGATTTTACATTATCCATTATTTATATAATAAAGGCAACTATGACTATTTTTATATTATTATCTAAAATATCTTTATAATGAATAATCATGCATTTTATTTTATTCTAATTTAGTTTGATTACATTATTTATTATCTCTCTTTCTACTATTTCGTTATCAGTTATTTAAGTTATCTACAACCTATGCATTAAATCAAAGTGAATTCTGCTAACAGATGTATTTTAAAATTATTATATATTATAACATATATATATATATATATATATATATATATATATATATATATATATATATATATATATATATATATATATATATATATATATATATATATATATATATATATATATATATATATATATTTATATTTTATAAGTATGTTTCTTATTGTTTAGTTACTTAATAATACACTTTGATATTAGCTAAATGAACCGTTTTAATGAAACACTGACCTATTCTAAAAAATTACGTTTCAAACATTACAGAAAAATTGGTTAGGGCAATGATTACTATTTAAAAAATTTTACAAGAAAATTATACATTTATTTCAAAGACTTTATTAACAAATATTTATTATTATTCAATCAAATAAAATTATTTAAAACCCTAAAAAAAAATGTATAAAAAAAATGATATTATAATTAATGAAATATAATATATAATTATATATATTATATAAAAATACATACATCATAAAGTATATTTATTGACAATAAAATATTCATTTCAAGGCGTTAAGAAGCATTAAAAATATTGGTCAATATTAAAGGAATTCCGACCGATGCTGAAAATCAGGTAGAATGTTGAGAGGCAAACGTGATATTTTACTTATGTAATTAACATTTTTTAACCCTTAACGGAATGAAGGTAAAAAAATAGAACAGAGGAATGCTTTGACCCCAGATATATTATCAAAATCCCTTATACATTTTCGTTTTTGCCCACCGCCTTCTATCTTCTAATTAGTATTTTTAGGTCCATAAAATAAAGGCACTCAAAGAAGCATGGCCATATTTGTGTTGCTTCCACGCAAAAATATATTTAGATCATTTTATCACCCCCCCCCCCCAACTTCCCACTTTGCCCTAAAATGCAAAACTTTTATTTGTATTCGTCCTTTATATTTATCTTCAATACATTTGTGATATTCTATTGCCAGCTATATATTTGTAGAACATACGACCCTAAAATGAGATTTTCCGCTTTTTTTATATTAGTTGTCGAATAGCAAACTATATATAGTTCTATAAACAGATGGACAGTTTAGATTAAATTTCAATTTATATTTAGATGTAAACAGACGTAAGCCCAATACGGTATAACAGGCAAATCTTTACCACTGAGTAAGTCAATCCGCCATAATGAATACCTATAAGTAAGTATTACCCACCAGACTGAAAGTATGGGAATCGGTAACATCTATATTATTAATTATAAATTATTATGTGCTATACAATTTATAATCAATAGATGTCACTGCAGCTGGGGCCAGTTTTTTTAATACTAGCGTATTTTTATAAATAAAAATTCGAAAGCCGCAGCCTGAACCCCCAAACCTCAGAATTATTAGTCTTAAACATTACGGACTACGCTAATCCGTCCTTAAAAATAAACGATAATAGTGATAACAATATATAAAACAAAAATGGAATACTATAATTAAACAACAAATGTATTTCGCACATCTCAAATTATTAGGATTTTAAAACTTGATTTGTCACTAACTACCTTTAATTAAAGCAATTGGTCATCGTGTTTCGTACAACACAAAATATTATTTAAAAAAAAAGATATTATACTATAACTAAAATTGTACGATTTTAATTTTATAATTATAAGATAAAAATCGTGATACAATCAGAAATAGATATTAATTAAAAAATAATCAATAGGTCATTGTTTTTTTCGTACATTCCAAAATATTTTTATTAGATAAAATATACTAATATATGCTATACATTTATTTGTCTCTAACGTTCTGTTATTATTAGCTCTTTGTAAGACATATATTCATAACTAAGGTTCTCAATTAGAATATTGAATAAAAATAGATGAAATATTCGAATATTTTATTATATTCGTAATTTTTGGTTTTTACTGATATTAATTTATTGAAGCAGTTAATGCATAAAATTAATTAATTATTATTCTAATCTAAAAAAAAACACTATTGGGGAATTATAATTATTTAAAATAATTATTAATTACTTTCATATTCGTTTAACATTATAAATTTTATAAAATATGCAAATTACAATGCTGTGCAAATTATCAGAGTGAGGGAGTCAAAAATAAAATTCTTAATTTATTTTTACATACATTTTGATTAGAAGTTATTTCAGCTTTTTCAAATCACCAGAAATATGATCAGTTGCGCTTGAATTATTTGAGAAAAAATTCTGAAAAAATATTTAAACACAATTTATAAAATAACTAATAATGTTTGGAACAAATTTTATATATAAACATAAATATCATATCCGTATCGGTGTTTGATTTGTGCAGATTAACATATAAATGAAATAGCTAGTAATAAATTAATTGCGACTGAATTATTGCAGTGATTGAATCACGCGACAAATATGAAAACGTAATATGAACTATACAAAAATTGGCGACGCACGCCTGTGTTTGAGATAAGCAGTAAACGATAATAAAGATTGGACCTTTCCATGATTTCTATGAATTTCAGTCATAGTAGATACAACCGATAAACATTCGATTCACAAATGTTTTTCGAATGCGTAAAATTTCTCATTGTTTCGCATTTGGACTACCTGTTTTACTTAAGTAACAAATTGTTTTATTCTAAGATTTTTTCAAATGTCAATCGAGATAGTATAAACGAACATTCGAAATTAAGATTATAATTCTCATATTTAAAACATGAAACTATATATGTATATATGATTTTTTTACATTAACGAAGATTGTGTGCCGCCTATCGTCGTCTTCGTTGATGTACGGATAATATAATTCATTGGTATATTTTGCAGCAAAATAAAACAATAGTTTATATTCTGTATGAAATAATAATATTGAAATACTATTTAAGGGTGATTTAATTTTTTTTATAGAATTATATCAAGCATCTATGTTACACTTAAAGTAAAAAACATATTAAAATTGCGATGCGTTTGAGAAATTAAATTAATACGTCGCGTTGCTATAGTTTTAAACAACTTGGTAACCAAAGTAATAAAAGTCGTTAATAAATACAGAGCATTCATTATAATGTAAGCATATTCACTTAAATATATATTTATTTTCGTATATTTGATTATTTAGTAATGTCTAAACTTTAAAGCAATGTTTGCCATATACATATACTTCCATGAAAACTTACCCTTTACGTGAGATTTAATGATTACGGTTAATTTAAATTACTAGGATAGTTTACTGTAAAACAACTTGATATTATATTACATCACTATGGTTATATATAATTTAAAAAAACAACTGAAATTATTTTTAATAAATAAATATGATATATATATTTTCTATGGAATAAATTTTTATTACTTAGATACATGTCTTGCGTTAATAATTCGAGGTTGTTGACTCTTAAATAACAATTCATACCCTTAAACGCAACCTACACAAAATCCTTAAAACAAAGCCTAACCTTTAGGTTTAATAATAATAGTAAAAACTCATCCAATTATGACGAGACACATGCATTATTTACTCGCGGTTCTCTAAGTACACCACTCTAATTTGCGGTGCTGTTCACCTTTGAACCAAGGATATCGATCCTCATACGAAAGGATATATGTCCAAAATTTCTCTCGTTCTTAAACGTCCCGACGGAAGACAAACATTATAATTAATTGCTCATGTAAATTTCAAAGGATCATCGAGTGGAAAATTAACCAACCCGTAAAATAATAAATTTACGTTTTGTTTAAAATTATGGTGACCGAGAATTAACAGGGTCGAACTTGTGATTAATTAGCTCTTGTAAAATTACTTAATAATCGATTCGGACTAGTGCGATTAAAATTTAGTGCTTATTTGAATGTTTTATGTGTATAACTAGTTATTTATGAATATGAATATTTCAGGTATATTTGTAAAGAATAGGTGTAAATACAATAAATCGAAAAGGCGAAGATGGCGTAAAAAGTCAGAATAATAGACACGTGTGTCAAAGATACACGTGTATTATTATTATGTGTATATTTTTGATATTTTTGCTTACGAGATAAATATATGATTTTTTTTTTGATAAGGTCACAAAAATCATATTATATTTATGTCATGGCTTTAAAGCATAACATTAACATAAAAAAATTGAGTTCAAGCTTAATAATAATTTATATTAGTTGCTATACTATTAACGGCTGATGAGATATTATCATTTTTTTCCACTTTTATTAAAAAATATTTTCCCTTTTCAAATTTAAATTAAAAATTGCAATTATATATATAAAAAAATTAACATACCTCATACATATTTATTCGAAGCTTAAAGAAAGCTATTTTGTTACATTATTAGAGCTCTTTTATATTTTATTACCTACTTTATTTTAGAAATGTTACACCACAAGCGTTTAATAATGTATGAGTTTGCCATTAAACCTTTGTTATCGAACCTGTCGATAATAAATAAGATGTAATGCCTTAAATACCTTCTTATACGACCTTAACAACACCAAGCAAATGTCAAGCGTGAAAGATAATAATACTGTAAAACAGACTCAAAACAATTTAATTTAAATGTAAAGAACAGACGCAAATTTAATTTAAATAAGTAATGGCTGTTTATTAGATATCATCAATATTGTCTTGGCCTTCGAATGCTTTGTGTTTTTTGTGTTGTTATTTTTTTGTCGGTACCGACTCTGGATTACAGACGCTGAGCTGGAACAGGGGATGCGATGAGGAAGCCGCCGGGTTAAAATTCGTTCGAACTTAGTGCGTTCCGAAGTGGATGCTCAAATGTAAATGTCCGAAGAAGTGATCATTGCTTGATTGCGTTCTTGTATTTATACATACCTACGGTACTTTCCATAGGAGATTTTGTTTTATGGCACTTTTTAAAACAGATTTCCGTTGCCCGTTAGAACAGATATAAAAGCCGTTTTAATGTCAATCCTGAAAAGTGTTTTTCTCTAGTAGTTTGCAAACGAATATTTTAATCTCTCTTATTAATGTCGTATACTTTGACTCAATCTACAAAAAAAGTTTTCTCATGGTGGTATCCTATTTTAATAAAAAAAAGCCCATTTTCGTCTCGATCGATTTGATTTCTCACTGGGGTTTATGATTTAATAGCAATAAATTTAATTCTTACCCCTCTATAATTTGTTAAAAGCTGTTTTTTATTTTGATTGTTCTAAATATTAAATATAATTTTTGTTTAATTGACAAGCTCAATAATATTTTTATTTTTTTTATTTTGACCTTTTGCGTTTCGCATTATTAAATATATTTTTTTAAATTGAAAATAAAATTAAATATAATTATATTGTAGTAATATTTGTAGTACCGGTATTCGTTAATGATTTTATGTAGAGAATAATTTATATCATATCAACATACATGGAATAGAAAAGTATATAGCTAATAATAATCAGAAAAAAATCTGAAACGTTGGCCAGCGCTTTTCAGCATACACATAATGCTAGACATTGACAAATTAGTATTAAATACTTGAACTTTTTCTAGTTTTAATGTATGCATTTTTTTCTAGTTTTAATTTTGTAATAAATATTTTTTTCAAATAGTGATTTTTAAGCCTCTATTCCGCAGTTAGCTATTTAAAAATACACGCAATTTTTTCATAATGTTTGACTACTATGCATTGTTTTGCTTGGAATAAATTTAATAACTTTTCCTAATTGATATTACATAAACAAAATCATTTAATAACATATCTGTTTAAAAATAACTAATATACTAAAATAATAGCAGATATTAAATCATTAAGGTATTATTTTTTTCAAATTAGTTGTAAAGTAAAATAACTAACCTAACAAAGTAATAAATAATATATAGCTTCAATAAAGTAAATGATATTTATAAATTACTATTATCAAACGGTTTTTTATTTAAGAACACTACGAATTTAATTTGGCTCTTTTCCATAAAATATTTTTTTTTTATTGTAAATAAAAATATTCAGAAACAAGGTATCAGACTTTTATTTTTGTATATGTTTTAAAATAAAAATATTAATAATAAATATACTGACTGCCACATATTTTTTTAAATTTTAAATTTTTATTTTTATATTTCTGCAAAGATTTACCACATCTATTATTAAAATTGAAATTCTTAGTAGTCATATACATATTTAATTTAAATATAAATATTTAAGTTCTTATTTTCGGTATTTCTCACAATCGTTTCAATTACTCGAGGGTTCTTCAAGATGTTCACATTTTATATTCATCTAATTGGATTCGTTTTGTAAACCTTACAATATATTAATTTTTTCCTCTGTGACTTATAAAAATAATCTCATAATAAACTATTTAAAATCAGTTTCTCAATTTTAGATATTAGAGCTTATGTCGAGCTTAAGCACAATAAAATTGTATATTGTGATTGTAATAAAAATAATAAATATTATATTAGGTTTTTAGGACAATAATTGTATTGAAAAAATTTAGAGCTTTATTAAACGCGTGATCACAATCGACAGTAAAATACAGTGTTTTTTTTTAATTTTAACATTTTACCATTAAAAATATTTAATATGTATCATACATATTATTTTAAATTAAAGTAAATTGTAGAGTCTGTATTTTTTTGTATCTAATTTAGTTAAAATAACAATTCTACTTTATTAGAAAAAATATAGAAAAAAAACAAATAAAGCAGAAAAAAATTGGTGACTAAACGATTTTTAATTGTAAATATTGTTTAATTAAGTTGTCAGGAAAATACTGTCATAAAGTTGCTTGTCATGTACAACAGTTAGGAATATCATTTTTTATTTATTTTAATTGAACTAATTTTGCTTTTAATTAGAATATTACATTTAAGATTTTTTTTTAGATGTCTGTTTTACAACAGAAATTGCTTGTATATGCAGACAATCCATTTACTTTTTGTTTCAGAAAATTCGTTTTTAAGAGTCTTTAAGATTAAAAGGAACATAAAAGTCCTTCATTAAAGACGTATTTTTAAGCAAAACCCGCACAATAATTTTCGTGCGCGCAAAAAAGTTATATGTAAGTAATTCGACAGTTTTTTTTCAGTCAAAAATGTATTTAAATACAAAGTTAAAAATCGCAATCGTTGTCTTAGTAAACTAATACATAAAGTGCATGATTATTTACAATAATTGTAAGTAAATAATATCCAGACCTAAATATGCTATGTTTCATTACCGCGAATTAAGCAATCAGTATTTTTTGGGCGTGAATTGACTTTTTAAATTTGTTGCGTCACTTAAGGGCGGATTGATCTGAGCCCTTTCAGATAAAAATGAAAAGGTCTCTGAAGCACGATGTTGCAATATTTCATTTGCGACTGATTTGGTCTTCTCGGATCGCTCGTTCTCGCCGTATTTAATTTAAATAATGGCTTCTAGTGAAAGCTGCCTGAGATTTATAGAGGCGGTCTTGATCATAAAACACCTGTTGCAAGAAAGGATAGCTAGGTAGCTGTGTCGGTACTTGACGCTGAAGCTCGCACTTGGGTTCCATTCAACAGCATTGAGAACATATAAAATTCAAGATTAATATCATGTCAACGGAATAGGGGAGTGTTCGGTTGATTGAACCGTCTCAAAGGCATATTTCATCCAAATCCTTTATGCCATCTACTAAGAATATGGTCATGATTCTATTCAACGGAATTCGAGAAAATTATAAAGTAAAGATGAATATCTCTAGCATTAATATAGTATATAATAAAGGCCGATGTCTGTCTGAGACAGATACTTATCGTAATGAATATCATATGTATATAATAGAGACCATCGCAAATTTAGCAAACTTTGAAATCAGATCAAAAATTATGTATGTATTCTTTGATAGTCCCATTAGATATACTACGCATTATGAGATGCATTTTCCTTTTTTTCTACATTGGTTCAAAAACATTGTCTTAAAATGTTTCTCTTCTTAAAATTAGTGAATGCGGCAATAAAAATACTATCACTAGTTGATGCTAAATTTAGCGAATCTTCGTATGGACAACAAAAATAAAGCTTTTTAGCACGCGTACAATATATAAAAAAAAAAACAATAATATATTATTTATTTTATCGCAGGTATATAACTGTAAGTAATGATATTGAGTGTTCATTTGAGCGTGCCTCTTCTAATTATCACGAAGCAATTATTCAATGGCCCAAAACAGTTTGATTGTTAATTAACAAAAATCACCTTGTATGTCTGATCACTTTTAGAATTGTAGCGCGATACTTAATAACACTCACTTTGATAATAAAGTTAATTATTCATAACAACATTAAAATAATAAAGGTTAAATGGGAACCAATCAGGAGTTATAAGATATCAACGTTTAACACGATAAAGGTCTTGATTTTCATCTGCGTGTTAGATTTAATGAAAATACATAGGCGTTAAACGACGTTAATCTATTGTATAAAACAAAGCTAAAAGCTTTACAGGCATTTGCTAATTTTTGCTTGTAAATTTGTCTCACACGATTGCGTTTTCTACGAATCTTTGTTTGCCACGTGATATACTCCCCTTGGGGCATTCTTATATATAAATAATTATTCCTAAAGCTTCCTCAAGAAACGTCGTCTTATATTTTTTCCTTTGATGTAATTTTAATATCTTACGTCATAATATAATTGTTTGATAAAATATAGTTGAATTTATTAATCTGATTTTTTTATTTATTTAAAAAAAACGTAAAAAAGTAAATTTTTATATTTACTTGAAAAGAACATAAGGTGTTTTTTTATTTATTTTTAGCAAAGCTCATGCAACTTAACATAATTATTTGTAACGATTTTTAGCTGAACTACTTTAATAAGATCAGAGTCGAGTCGGACTTGAAATAAGATTTTTTATTTAAGTTCAATTATACTATTAAATTATTTTTGGACAGAAAAAATAAATTTAATCAATTTACATTTATTTTTTGGATCTAATAAGTATGTTAACTTAAGCAAAATATAATAATTAATATATTAATCTAAATTATTAATTAATGTATAATATAAGCTTAGGTTTACTTAAATTGTTGATGATTAAAAAAATGTATTGCTAGAGCTAGATCGTACAAATTATCTATTGAATATTCTCTAATAATAAGTTATTTTATCATATAGATAATATTTTATATGATATAAAATGTATCAAAGCATCCATTTCTCTATGGTAAATAATAACATATAATTTCGCTTATCCTCAATACGACCTTCAGTAAAAAAAAAATATTAAAGCAAAATGAATAAAAATTAATAGCTTGATATAAATAAATTTATCGTTTGTACTGATACTGAAATAAAATATATCACCACAACAAATATAAACGTAATTCTCACAACGTCGCATAGATACACCCTTGTTTATAACAACGGTTATAATAAATCATAAATATAGATTTAAATTGAAAAGCATTGGACGTTTAAGTGTAACGACATATTTAAATAAACCAGTGAGACAATAACGATAAATGTTT